>NC_044036.1:103282993-104482993 GCF_901765095.1 Microcaecilia unicolor
CAGCAAGTCTGCCAAATAGGCTAAGCCCGATTCCAGGGCCGGCCAATCAGCCCTCAAGGAATGATCCGAGGGGGAAGCCCGCTGCACCATAGTCAGGCACGCCCTGGCCACATAGGAGCCGCAAACTGAGGCCTGCAAACTTGAAGCAGCCGCCTCAAAGGACGACCTTAAGGCCGCCTCCAATCTTCTGTCTTGGGCGTCCTTTAGGGCCGTGCCACCTTCCACCGGCAACGCCGTTTTCTTAGTCACCGCAGTGATTAAAGAATCCACGGTAGGCCACAGATAGGCCTCACGTTCACTCACAGCCAAAGGATAGAGGCGGGACATAGCCCTAGCCACTTTAAGGCTCGCTTCTGGGACATCCCATTGAGCCGAAATTAGGGTGTGCATGGCATCATGCACGTGGAAGGTTCTAGGCGGGCGCTTCGTCCCCAGCATAATGGCAGAGCCAACAGGGGCTGAGGGAGAGACGTCCTCCGGAGAGGAAATCTTCAAAGTGTCCATGGCCTGACAACAGGTTGGGCAAATCCTCTGGGCTAAAAAGCCGCGCTGCAGAGGGGTCATCCGCTCCATCCGAGCGGGATCCGTCTCCTCCAAGGAATCCGCAAAGGACCGTTGGGAGATCTCAGACACGCTGCCCTCATCTACATCGGAGGAGACAAATTCCAAGGCCTGGGAATCAACCCGAGGGCGTTTACCTCTGGGAACCTCAACCTCTTTACCAGACGAGGGAGCAGGGGCAGCGTTTTGCATGAGGAAAGCCTGATGCAGCAGCAAAACAAACTCGGGGGAGAAACCCCCCAGACTGTGCACTTCCGCAGCCTGGGCAACAGCCCTAGACGCACCCTCAACCGGCGCTCGCAAGAGCGGGGAGAGACATGCTGCGCATCCAAAATGGCGTCCGGTGCGACACTCCGCGAAGGAGCCGCGGGAAGAACGGCGCTTAACTTTAGCCGCTTTTGTGCCGTCGCCCAAATTAAGGGCGTTCATGGCATTAATGTCTCCAACCTCAAGGGCGGCCCACGAAGAAGCCGTCCGAGCCGCGTGGCCGGCCAAGATGGCGGAGGCGAGGAGCGGGGGATGGGCGTTTATGGCGGGAAAAACCGCCACGGGAGGAAGGACCGGGACATTCATCGGTCACGAAACTGTCACCCAACAAGGGCGAATCAGGCTGTAAGACCCCCGCATCCCCTCTAGAAGCGCTCAAGCGATGGGAGCGACCCTTTGCGCCCTCGCCCTCCGACGCCATATGTCACGAGGAGAAGAATCGGGGAACCCCCTGCCCGCTATAAAAAGGTAAAAATTACCTGCTGTCCACTCCGAGCTGTAACGAACTGGTGTCCCAGTGAGTAGCTGCAATGAACGTTTAAATAAACGTCGAAATAAACGCCTTTAAGGACGTTTAAAATTTTTTTTTTTTTTTTAACGGAGCCAGCGGGAGGGGGGAGAAAAGGAGGGACCTGGCACCACCAGGTTTGCACTTGCTCAAAAGAGCCCTCAACCCCAGGCACTCAACAAAACCTAAAAATTAGGCTTGGAGGCCTAGCCAGAGCTGCTGCTGTGTGTGACCACCACCTGCTGAGATAGAGAACATACAGAGGAGTTTCCGGCAGCACATGACCACATATAGGGAGGCAAAAGTTTGCTCTCTATCTCCACCTGCTGGTAGATGGACACAACCCACCAGTCTATGGATTGATCAGCTTGATGATATGGAACTTGAATTTCTTCTTTATTTAGTTTTATGGAGGGGGGAGTTAGCCTAGATTAACTTTACTGAACAGAAAGTAGAAATTTACAATGTTCAGATTCTGAAATAAAACACCTTACACTGACAGCTCCTCAACATAAGGTCCATAGGTTGGATGTTCTCTTACTCTGAGCTGTTGAAAAGAAGAAAAACAAAAAAAAACAATTGTGACACTAAATTCTGGCTTGAATCGTTTAAAACATTTAGACAACACCTTACCACAACCAGCGCTCAAGGCATGAAAACAGTAAAAATCTATAATTCATTTCTACACAGTGATGATAAACTGGCTGTGCATACAAGTTGCACCAGTTTTCAAATGGAGAATATGAACACACTTTCTTAAAGACTACCCTTTAGAAAATATATGCACATATTCACACGATTTTTGGTATATACATAATGTCCAGTTTTATTTTTATGGGATTTTTTTTTTATAAAGAAACTACATTAGTCCAAACACCACCCTAACTCTTCCCTTCAAAAATGCCTCCACCCATGTTAGATAAGTTTATGCACATACAATCCTTATAGAAATAACTGCATACACCTCAGGAAGTTTTAGAAAAAGCCATTTCAGGCACTAAAACACCATTTTACCTGCAGATATGCCTTTAAAAAAAAAAACATTGCCAACAAACATAAGAGGTGGTCAATCAGAGCATACACAATGTAATAAAACCATGTCTTTACATCTTCATTGCCTTCTCACTACAGGATTATCCCCAGGGGAGCTAAAGGATAAGTTTGGACAGGCTGCTAGAAGGGAGGAGATTGTACTATCCCTATAGACTCAGATGATGTAGTGAGTAGGGAAATGAATAAAAGAAAGACGACAATGTGTTTATTATGGGAACCAGGAACAAAAAAAGGACGAGGGAACAGAACCAGACAATAGAAAGAGAACACAAAAATCCTCTTACCTCAGAAATGAGCAGCTGCCATAAATTCCATGCAGCAGGCAAGCTTACAGAGGAGGGGTCTGGATACTTAGGGGATGGTCAGTTGCTGTGCAACCTCTAGCAGCAAATAGCTTTCAACTTGGGAGGGACCAGAATGCCTAAGAATCCTGGAAGTTGCGGTACATAGCCCTGTCCTCCAATCCAGGAGCAGAAAGGTTAAACCAATCTGAACCAAATCGGAGTCAAGCTAGGTAGACCTCTGGAAGCCTAGGTGCCATGCTTGGCTTATTTTTTTTAAAAAAAACCCTGTTCCTTAGAGAAGGCAGCAGGAGGACTGGCTCATTTTACTTCCATAGATTTAACTGAGGTGGTTTCAGCTGGTGATTAAGGAGGAATGCACTCCACTGCAGTGCTCCTCATTACACATAGTATATTTATTAGCAAGCAAACATTAGAATTAATATGAAATGTTTGAATCCTTCAGTCATATTCACTTACAAGTCTCTCTCAAGTTGTATCACAAAAGTATTTGCATTCTTACCACCCAATCTGGGTATTGGGCAGAGCACCTTAATACCCATTTACCTGCATGATTTTGAAAATGGCACATGTTTTGCCCAAGTCTTTAATTTCTCTCTGGAAGGGAACAAATGTCAAATAACACCACACACTAAAAGCTATTTGTGCAAGAGACAACAGTAATTTACCTAATCAATAAATTAAGGGCTTTTTGGCATGATACTGGTGCAGTCACATCAAGTAAGGGAACATTAATGCCCTGGAATGAAAAATGTGTACAAATACACACTAAGGAAAAAATGCTTCTGCCAAATATCCTGTTCCCTCTCCTCCAAGGGAAAAAAAAATTACCCCCAGTGGGGAAGTGATGTTACTTACTGGAAACTTGCCTAACCAAGCGAATTCTTTAGACTATCTTCAGTGGCTGCAACCTGAACCAAGGTTCCATCCTCATTCTTCTGATCTTTCCGCTGCTTTTGACACTGTCCATCACAGCATACTTCTCGATACCCTGTCCTCACTTGGATTCCAGGGCTCTGTCCTTTCCTGGTTCTCTTCCTACCTCTCCCTCCGCACCTTTAGTGTTCACTCTGGTGGATCCTCTTCTACTTCTATCCCTCTGCCTGTCGGCGTACCTCAGGGATCTGTTCTTGGTCCCCTCCTCTTTTCTACATCTTCCCTTGGTTCATTAATCTCATCCCATGGCTTTTCCTACCATCTCTATGCTGATGACTCCCAAATCTACCTTTCCACCCTGATATCTCACCTTGCATCCAAACCAAAGTTTCAGCGTGCTTGTCTGACATTGCTGTCTGGATGTCTCAACGCCACCTGTAATTAAATATGACCAAAACCGAGCTTCTCATTTTCCCCCCCCAACCCACCTCCCCGCTCCCCCCGTTTTCTATTTCTGTTGATGGCTCTCTCATTCTCCCTGTCTCCTCAGCTCGAAACCTTGGGGTCATCTTTGACTCTTCTCTCTCCTTCTCTGCTCATATCCAGCAGATTGCCAAGACCTGTCGTTTCTTTCTTTACAACATCCGTAAAATCCGCCCCTTTCTTTCCGAGCACTCTACCAAAACCCTCATCCACACCCTTGTCACCTCTCGTTTAGACTACTGCAATCTGCTTCTTGCTGGCCTCCCACTTAGTCACCTCTCCCCTCTCCAGTCGGTTCAAAACTCTGCTGCCTGTCTCATCTTCCGCCAGGGTCGTTTTACTCATACTACCCCTCTCCTCAAGACCCTTCACTGGCTCCCTATCCGTTTTCGCATCCTGTTCAAACTTCTTCTACTAACCTATAAATGTACTCACTCTGCTGCTCCCCAGTATCTCCCACACTCGTCCTTCCCTACACCCCTTCCCGTGCACTCCGCTCCATGGATAAATCCTTCTTATCTGTTCCCTTCTCCACTACTGCCAACTCCAGACTTCGCGCCTTCTGTCGCTGCACCCTACGCCTGGAATAAACTTCCTGAGCCCCTACGTCTTGCCCCATCCTTGGCCACCTTTAAATCTAGACTGAAAGCCCACCTCTTTAACATTGCTTTTGACTCGTAACCACTTGTAACCACTCGCCTCCACCTACCCTCCTCTTCCTTCCCAATCACATTAATTGATTTGATTTGCTTACTTTATTTATTTTTTGTCTATTAGATTGTAAGCTCTTTGAGCAGGGACTGTCTTTCTTCTATGTTTGTGCAGCGCTGCGTACGCCTTGTAGCGCTATAGAAATGAAATAGTAGTAGTAGTAGTTAGATGGTAAAAAAACCTTCCAGCCCTAATTTGAGGATGACTACCCAAGGAAGTTAGATACTGAGTAGCGGCTCCTCACAGGGAAAACATTCCAAAATGACAGAGACTGAATAGCAGTAATGACAGCAGATCTAGCCTCATGAGATAAGGTAACCATTTTCTAAGGGAAGAGATGCTGGACTCATTCAAAGAGCTGCAATGGAATCTGGGGGTTGTGATTGTTGAACTGAGAGGAGCCTTAGAATAAGATTGGCCACAGAGTACTGGAAGCTGAAGGGTGACTCAAGGATTAGGAAGAAGTGAATAGAGAACTGGAAAGAAGAAATTAAGGCCTAGAGAGAAAAAGTAAGAGCTGACTGAGACGTCAGAAGATACTGAAACTCAGCCTAAGACAGCTGAGTTTGAGAACATAAGGAGGTCATGGTCCAGAGATCCAGACCCATTTTGAGCACTACCACCACCAAAACAGAACACCCCCACCTTCCCCCACCCATTATTAAAGGAGAGAATTTGGGAAATGTACCAAGCAACACTGTGGCATGCTTTCATGACCATTCAGCTAAAGATCCGATCATGTTTAACGTCTAATTCCTGGGGCGGATGCTATGGAACATGTACAAAGTAAATATATGCTGACCTTCAGCAAATGGGGGCAGCTAAAAGACGTCATTGAAACTAATGAAAGAAAACATTTGCTACATGCGGGCTTTTCCTTTTGTTTTCTTGTTTTAAAAATCAATAAAAATCATCAGAGTGCAATCCTGGTGTCAAAAGAGGTTGAGATTTTGTGTAGAAGAAACTCCAAATATAAGCAATATGCCTGGGAGAAAAGATCAGTGCAGAGACTCTGAAGAATCACTAAGGACAGCATATATCTCACTATGAAGGAGCTGAACTGGGGGGTTGGGGTCATGAATGGACTTGGAACTAAACATTTTCTAGGGATTGGGTTTAACTTGCATATGGGGGCTCTATGTCTGAGAAATGACAGGAGTTGTGTGAGTGGGGGCTTTAGGAACAGATTTAAGCAAGTTTGAGGCACCTCAAATCCTGTTTGATATTGTATGATGCTAATCAATAGGAGAAAATGAGTGGGTCACGGGAGGGGTTGCTCTTGCCTCTGGGGGAAGACATTTTTAGATGGGTATGTATCAGACTTCAGTTGAGGGTAGATGTTGGGGGGGGAGGAAGAAATGTGGTTAGAGTGGTCTGTGAGGCATGTGGTATAAGAATGGAGGCATGGAAGTGGTTAAGGTGCAAAATGAAGTAAAAGACTGGACAATATTTAAAAAATGACCAAGGAATTGCCTAATTTTATTTCCCTGAATTTAAAAGGCCTCAAAAATAATAATAAATGTTGTGGCGAGAAGCAGCTTCTAGGAGACTTATTTACAGAGCTGTGGAGTCCGGAGCCAGTAAAAATGTACTGATTCTTATTCAAAATAAAGCTTGCATTATAATACATAGTAAATTTATCATTTTATACTCTTGTTCAGGTTCTTTGCTCAAACTTCAAATATATTTTGTAGTCTATTAGTCCTAATTTTGTACATAAAAAAAATAACCTATGTTATACATTTCTCTTAGAATTATTATACATAGTAGGAATCAGAGTTGGGGGTCGGACAGTAGAAAAATTGAGGAACCAGAAGGTTTGGTGTACTGACTCCACAGCACTACTTATTTATTGCCCAACATGGAAAACTTATTTACCCATCCTTTTTGAAGTCACTACTACTACTACTCAACATTTCTAGAGCGCTACTAGGGTTACGCAGCGCTGTACAGTTTACCAAAAAAGGACCGTCCCTGCTCAAAGGAGCTTACAATCTAATGGACGAAATGTCAAGTTGGGGCAGTCGAGATTTCTTGAATAGAGGTATAGTGGTTAGGTGCCGAAGGCGACATTGAAGAGGTGGGCTTTGAGTAAGGATTTGAAGATGGGCAGGGAGGGGGCCTGGGTATGGGCTCAGGGAGTTTATTCCAAGCATGGGGTGAGGCGAGGCAGAAAGGGCGGAGCCTGGAGTTGGCGGTGGTGGAGAAAAGTACTGAAAGGAGGGATTTGTCTTGAGAGCGGAGGTTACGGGTAGGAACATAAGGGGAGATGAGGGTAGAGAGGTAAGGAGGGCTGCAGATCGAGTGCATTTGTTTTTAGTAGGAGAAGCTTGAACTGTATACGGTACCTGATCGGAAGCCAGTGAAGTGATTTGAGGAGAGGGGAGATGTGAGTATATCGGTCCAAGCGGAAGATAAGACGTGCAGCAGAGTTCTGAACGGACTGAAGGGGGTATAGATGGCAAAGTGGGAGGCCAGTGAGGAGTAGCTTGCAGTAGTCGAGGCGAGAGGTAATGAGAGAGTGGATGAGAGTTCGGGTGGTGTGCTCAGAGAGGAAAGGGCGAATTTTGCTAATGTTATAGAGCAGCGATGGCGAACCTATGGCACGCGTGCCAGAGAGGGCACGCAGAGCCCTCTCCTTTGGCATGCGCGCCGTCGGTCCGCTCCGCCCACTCTCCCTCCCTCCGAGTACCAGGCCGCCCACCCTCACTCCCTCTTCCAAACCGCGGAAGCCCCAGGCCGCCCGCCCGCCCTCCCTCCCTCCCAGCACCTCCCAGCACCAGCGCTCGCCCTCCTTCCCTCCCAGCACCTCCCAGTACCAGCGCTCGCCCTCCTCCTCCGAAATTGAAAAGGCGTCGGAAGCTACAGCAAAATGCGGCATGGTCTTCGCTCGGCGCGCCTTTGCTTCACTTCTGTCTCTCAAGCTCTGATCCCGCCCATGGGCTGGATATGCGCAGAGAAGGAGAGGGAGGAGTTGAAGATGACTCCGAGGTTGCGGGCAGATGAGACGGGGACGATGAGGGTGTTATCAACTGAGAGAGTGGAGGGAGAGGAGAAGACAGTGTATAGCAAGAATAAGTCAAACATAAGCAATAGACAGTTACAGTGATGTACTCTAAAGCTAATAGATAATGGAAAAGAAGGGAGAAGTGAGAATGCTGTTTACTAAATACCTATGTTATTATTATTATTTCTACAGTTTTTGTAATCCGCCTATATCTATACAGTTAAAGGACAAATCACAGTTGGTAAACAGCTGGACTAGATCGTTCAGGAATAACATGAGAATAGAGCAACTAGAGGCATGTCTATTATGGAGGGGTCTTCATGACGATAGTTAGATAGGCCTGCCTTACTGAATAAGGAGGATTTGAGGAGTTTTCTGAACATGGCGGATAGTGTATGCCTGATTTCAGAAAATCAGGGAGTTGGTTGGCTAGTTGGAACAGAGAGATTCAAGTGTTTGGTTGATTTTAGGTACTTGTACATTGGAAATTTGAGGTGGAATAAGTTACGAGTATATACCTAGATGATCTCTGTGTAGGAATATTAGGTTTAATGTGTACTCAGGTGCTTCCCCATTGAGAATATTGTAGGTGGTGATACCCAGTTTAAACTGTATTCTCTCCCTAACTGGTAACCAGTGGAGCTTGGAAAAATATGGTTGAGGTTATTCTAAGCGTGTATTCCAAGATTAGTCTGACTACCGAGTTCTGTACGAGCTGCAGACGGTGAAGTACCGATTTGGAAGATATGGCTAGCGCTACAATGCAGTAATCCAGTTTGGGGAGAATTAATGACGGGACCAAAAGCGGAAAGTTTCTAGGGTGAAATTTTTCGATTGTCCTCGGTTTTCTCAGGGTGATGGATTGTTTATTATCAACTGGGTGTGGTTCTGCATGAATAGTAGATGATCCACCTCTACTCCTAGAATTTTGAATGGAGGTCCAAGGAGAAATTGTTTCCATCCGGGTGTCAGACTTGGTGCATCTAGGGTCTGTTTTGGGACTAACCATACAAGCTTGGATTTTCTCTTGTCCAGATTTCTAATACGCTGATACAGGTCTGATGAGATCAGTGGTGTCTGACCATAGTTGGGAGACAGGATATTCACAGTGATGTTGTCTGCATAGATAAAGTGTTTTATCCTAGCAAGATCGAGGGTGGTACCTAGGACTGTAAAAGTAGGTTAAGAGGGAGGGAGAGAGTGAGAAACCTGGGGGACCACGCTGGGAGGGCTCCATTTGTCAGAAAGCACTTCATCCTTTTTGACTAGGTCGTAGCAGTTTGTTAGAAAACCATGGAACCGCGATAAGACTGAGCCTTGAATGCCAAAATGATTCAGAATTTGGATGATCAGCTCAAAATCTACTAGGTCGAAGGCACTGCTCAAGTCAAATTGCATAACAATTGTGCATTGTCTTTTGCAGAGTACCTCTTTAGTGCTTTGACATCAGGGTTGTTACCATGGTTTTGGTTCTGTAGTTTTTCCTGAAGCTCGATTGGGAAGGGTGTAAAATGTCAAATTTTTGGAAATAGCGGTCGACTTTTTCAGTCACATAGTCCTCCATACTATTAAATAGAGGTATGGACTCGATTGGGTGGTAGTTACTTAAGCACATAAGCACCGCCATACTGGGAAAAGACCAAGGGTCCATCAAGCCCAGCATCCTGTCTCCGACAGTGGCCAATCCAGGCTTCAAGAACCCGGCAAAACCGGAAAAAAAAAGAAAAAAATTAATAACGTTCAATGGACTTTTCCTTCAGGAATCTGTCCAAACCCCCCCTTAAACTCTGTAAGGCCAGCTGCTGTCACTACATTCTCCGGTAACGAGTTCCAGCGTCCAACTACACGCTGAGTAAAGAAAAACTTTCTACTTTTTTTTAAATATACCATATTCTAGCTTCATCTTGAGTCCCCTGGTTCTATTATTGTTTGAAAGTGTAAACAAATGCTTCACATCTGTCCACTCTACTCCGCTCATTATCTTGTAGACTTCTATCATATCACCCCTCAGCCGCCTTTTCTCCAAGCTGAAAAGCCCTAACCGTCTTAGCCTTTCCTCATAGGGAAGTCGTCCCATCCCTTTTATCATTTATCATCACCCTTCTCTGCACCTTCTCCAATTCCTTTATACCTTTTTTTGAGATGCGGCGACCAGAATTGGACACAATATTCGAGGTGCAGTCGCACCATGGAGCGATACAACAGCATTATAACATCCTCGTGTTTGTTTTCCATCCCTTTCCTAATAATATTCAACATTCTGTGTGCTTTCTTAGCTGCTGCAGCACACTGAGCAGAAGTTTTCAATGTCTTATCAATGATGACTCCCAGATCCCTTTCTAGGTCTGTGACTCCTAACGCAGAACCTTGCATGACATAGCTGTAATTCGGGTTCCTCTTACCCACATGCATCACTTTGTACTTGTCAACATTGAACTTCATCTGCCACTTTCAACGCCCAATCTCGCGAGGTCCTCCTGTAATCTTTCACACTCCTCCTGCGACTTGACGACCCTGAATAATTTTGTGTCATATGCGAATTTAATTACCTCACTAGTTACTCCCATCTCAAGGTTATTTATAAATGTTAAAAAGCAGCGGTCCCAGCACAGACCCCGGCGGGACCCCACTAACTACCCTTGTCCATTGAGAATACTGACCATTCAATCCACTCTCTGCCTCCTATCTTTCAACCAGTTCTTAATCCATAGTAATACCCTACCTCCGATCCCATGACTTTCCTGTTTCTTCTGGAGTCTTTCATGAGGGACTTTATCAAACGCCTTTTGAAAATCCAGATACACAATATCCACCGGCTCCCCATTGTCCACAAGTTTGTTCACCCCCTCAAAAAAAATGCAGTAGATTGGTGAGGCAAGACTTCCCTTCACTAAATCCGTGCTGACTTTGTCTCATCAGCCCATGTTTTTGTATGTGCTCTGTAATTTTATTCTTAATAGCCTCTACCATTTTGCCCGGTCCAGACGTCAGACTCACTGGTCTATAATTTCCTGGATCCCCTCTGGAACCTTTTTTAAAAGTCGTCGTAACATTGGCTACCCTCCAGTCTTCCGGTACCACACCTGATTTTAGGGATAGTTTGCATATTACTAACAGTAGCTCTACAAGTTCATTTTTCAGTTCTATTAATACTCTGGGATGAATACCATCTGGTCCTGGTGATTTACTACTCTTCAGTTGCAGAACTGACCCATTACATCCTCCAAGTTTACAGAGAATTCGTTTAGTTTCTCTGACTCGCCTGCTTCAAATACGCTTTCCGGCACCGATGTCCCTCCCAAATCCTCCTCGGTGAAGACCGAAGCAAAGAATTCATTTAATTTCTCCGCTACGGCTTTGTCTTCCCTGATCGCCTCTTTAACACCATTTTCGTCCAGCGGCCCAACCGATTCTTTAGCCGGCTTCCTGCTTTTCATGCATCTAAAAAAATGTTTACTATGTATTTTCGCTTCTAATGCTAACTTTTTTTTTTCCAAAGGCCTTTTTTGCCCTCCTTATCTCCGCTTTGCATTTGGCTCGGCATTTCTTATGTTTTATCTTATTATTTTCAGTTGGTTCTCTTCTCCACTTTCTGAAGGATTGTTTTTTGGCTATAATGGCTTCCTTTACCTTACTGTTTAGGTACGCCGGCTGACGTTTGGTCTTTTTTCTTCTTTTTCTAATACGCGGAATATATTTGTCCTGTACCTCTGTACGCCTGATGCCAGTTTTTTTACCCTGTGAGCTGCACCTTTCATTCTTTTTTTAACTGTTTTTTGTTTTCATTTTGTCATAATCACCTTTTCTAAAGTTAAACGCTAGTGTATTCGATTTCCTAAGTTCACTTACTTCAATGCCAATATCAAAACTGATCACATTATAATCACTGTTATCAAGTGGCCCTCGCACCGTTACCCCCTGCACAAGATCATGAGCTCCACAAAGGACTAGTATTTTTCCTTCTCTGGTCGGCTCCTGGACCAGCTGTTCCATGAAGCTGTCCTTGATTTCATCAAGAAATTTTATCTCCCTGGCGTGTACAGATGTTACATTAACCCAGTCTATATACGGATAATTGAAATCACCCATTATTACTACATTGCCCATTTTATTCGCTTCCCTAATTTCCTTTGACATTGCTGCGTCCGTCTGCTCGTCCTGGCCAGGCGGACGGTAGTACACTCCTATCACCATTTTTTTTCCCTTTTCACGTGGAATTTCGATCCACAAGGATTCCAATAGTGGACATGCTCAGTTTTATTTTTTTGGTATAGGTGAGAGGAAAATTGCCGGAGCACAAATGAAAGTTCAGCCACTGGGCGAGGGCAGCAAAGAATGTTGTGGAAGCTAGCTTGATTAAATGGGTGGGCAAATATCTGTACAAAAGGTTAATTTAGCGTATTTTGTGAAGAGGCGTTTCACCTCAGGGAGTTGTATCTCATCAAACTGGGACCAGATTCTGTCGGCTGGTGTAGAAACGGGGGAAGTGGTGAGTCACAGCTAGAATTTGAGAAGTTGAGTTGGTTTCTGTCTGGATCTTGGATTGGAAGTAGGTGGCTAGGTCTGTTGTAGATGGGGAAGTTTTATCCCCGGTGCTTACTAGGTGGTAACATTAGTCAGTTGATCAAGTAGAGAGAATAATTACCTGTCATTCAGTTTATCATTTGCAGTGTCTAGATTTGCCAAACAAAATTTAGCCGCTACCAAATATTCAGTACTTCCTGAGACATAGCTCAAGTTTAGTTAGACAACCTTAATGGTATTGAAGGGCTGTCATAAAATGAACCAGATCTTTCTCTCTCAACTTCACTTATGTATAATCAGCAGTACCAACATGCCACTGAATATCTGGAAAAAGATATCCAGTTAACACTACTACAACACTAAATATTGGTCTCAAATAAAAAAATTAAAAAAAACACACACATACAGCATCCAAAAGACATACTCTTACCGGTTGCTTCTTTTGACCATCTTTAGATACAAGAAGATCATGAATTTTCTCATTGTAAACTTCAAAATAGCTCATTTCAAGATGATGCGATATCTAGTTTAAAAAATATATATATATTATGATTATCTTTCTCCTCTGCCTTCAAAAGGTTTAATGTCAACTACATATATCAAAGCATAAAGCCTCTTTCTCATATCAAGACTGCGGCAATAAATTTACAGCCTAGTGGCCTAGTGGTTAGGGTGGTGGACTTTGGTCCTGGGGAACTAAGGAACTGAGTTTGATTCCCACTTCAGGCACAGGCAGCTCCTTGTGACTCTGGGCAAGTCACTTAACCCTCCATTGCCCCATGTAAGCCGCATTGAGCCTGCCATGAGTGGGAAAGCGCGGGATACAAATGTAACAAAATAAAAATAAAATATGGTACCAGCTCATTTAAATATTATTGAAATGGTTGCCCATGGAATTTTGGAGGGATAAAATCCACATGAAATCAGACTTATTTTCAAAACTTAACTACACTGTTGAGATGTAGTTAAGTTGCATCAAACAACTGGGTATTGCACAAATATTCCACAGAAATTTTGCCACTGCAAATCACTAATGAACTGATTTGCATTACTCTTCAGTTTTAGTAATTTTGCAAGTTTATGTAAACCTGTGAATATATAAAGGAGAAATTAAGTCTTACCTGCTAATTTGCATTCCTTTAGTCTAAACCTGCCCAGACTGATGGGTTATGTACTCCTGCCAACAGGTGGAGATTTAGAATTCTAGAATTTTCAATGAGCTGATAACTGCCCTGTACAGTCCCTTTTTCTTCTGCTCAGACACCCTTCTTTGAACTATGCTTATATATTTTTTAATATTCAACAACCAGTAACATTGATTAAAATGAAAACCACACTTCATAAGGTTCTTCTTGTAGACAACCACATCTGCTACCCTCCACTGCACCAAGATTCCTAAAACAGCTACCAGAAGCCATACTAGGCGGGTTCTGAGCCAGTCTGGAGGAACTAAAGGAAAGCAAATTAGCAAGTAAGACCTAATGTCTTTTTCCTTACCACCCCTCTAGACCAGCCCAGACTTATGGGAAGTACCAAAGCAGTGACCTCTAGGGGTGGGGTCCTCCAAATCCTGCAGATAAAACTTGTGCTCCAAAAGATATATCTCGTCTAGCTTGGACATCCAGACGATAATGTTGAACAAGGGAAAAGAGCGATGACCAGATAGCTCCCCTACAAATTTCCAGAAGCGGAACTAACAAGCTCTCCACCCATGAAGCTGCCTGACCTCTAGTGGAATTGAGCTTTCAGACCTTCTGGGGCAGGCCATCCGTGCAAGATATAGGCTGAAGCAATAGATGCCTCCACAGAAAGGCGGTATATCAAGTCCCATTTCCCTTTAATCCACCTAGCAATAGTGGCCTTGGACACCGCCTCACCCTTCTTGTGCCCTCCAATTAAAATGCAAGGAAAGTCCAAATGCCAGAATACCTCGGTTCTACTCAAGTATGCTGTCAACACTAACATTCAGCTGATTGCTTTTTATTCCTCTGATCCTTGGGCCTCTCCCAACACATGCAATGCTATAAATTGGTTGAGAAAAAGAACCATAACTACCTTTGGGAAAACAGAAGGCACTGGCCAAAGAACCACTTTGCCCCTGAAAAACATCAGAAAGGCTTCCTGCACGGTAACACCTGTAATTCCGAAATCCAAGGAGCTGATGAGATAGTGAGCAGAAACACTGTGTTCAAGGTAACATCCTTAAGCATACTCCCCACCAAGGGTTCAGAGTGCCTTTTAAGGGGACTCCAAAAAGGCCTCGACAGTGACCATGTAAATACCAAGGTGTACCCCTTGAAGATGACTTCGAGAACCCACTGGGTCCAAGGTATTCTGGACCCACCTCTGATGAAAACCTTGTAACCAAGCTCCCACAGCCACTGGAGGATGAGCCTCTAACACATTTATTGGGCCCCATAGGCCTATGCCGTAGAACCAGATCTCTGTCTTTGGAAAAAAAAAAACTACCGTACTGACTGCCATAGACTATCAGAGCAATAATGTTGCCCCTCCCTAAAGCTACCTCTGCCTGAAACCCTTTACCAGTAAGCTTCAGCCTATTCTCCAGCAATAGAGAGATCTTAGTTTCCAAGACTCTTCTCCAATTTATCAAACTTTTCACCAGAGTTCTCATAAAGGGAAACCTGCTCAGATTCGATTTCAAACAGACATCCAACCAGGCACACAGTCATAAGGACCTTCAAGCTCCCACAATGAGCACCATGGACTTGGCTGAAGCCCGAAGCAAATCAGAGTGCGCCTGCCAAAGAGGATGATCTGATCTTAATTTTAGTAGTTTTCTAGCCCACCAGCGACCAGTCACACTATCTAAACCAAACGAAAACAAATTCTAGTCACTAGACCTCTGTAAAACGCCACCTGAATTGCCAAAGTCGACATATCAAAACACTGTTTTAGCAAAGACTCCATTCTACAGTCTTCAGCATCCATCAGAGATGTATCCCCATCCACAGGGACATGGTCTTCTTAGTGACTGCAGAAACTACAGCATCTACCGTAGGAGATCTTAAGGTTTGTCTATCCTGTGCCAGAATCAGCTGCAGTCTAATCATGTGCATCTGGTTGATTAGCCAGTGCTCACAAAGGAGTGGATCTGTGGTGTGCAACATGGGGCTGCTTTAGCTCGTAGTTGGTAGGCACATATGCTTTGAGATATGGGAAGACTTGCCAGTGTGTAACAGATCTAGTTAGACCATGTTCAATTAGGATATGGTCTACAGGTATTGAAGCTCTGTCCAGAAAGAGGAAGAACCAGTGGTAGTTGATAAATGTATTACAGGATACAGTGAGAAGAAGGTATGAGTCAGTGTAGGTTAAGTACTTGACACCACATGGGGAAAAAAGTCCATTTGACATTCTTGTTATTAATTTATTGGGATTTATTAATCACCTCTATAAAGAGATTCACCCAAGGCAGCATACGACACAGCCCGCAATTTTGTTTACAGTATAAAATGTGTGCGCACTACTTTGAGGTATACAGTTCGTAAAGGTTACGCCCATAAACTAAGTCTGATGAGGCAAGACTAGAAAGTAGAATCAAGAGGTTGTATGGTGAAAGAATGCTTGAGAGCGCAAAAGGTTTGTGATATTAACCTAGTGAATTTGGAACTTGGTTTGTGAAATTTGGCTACTGAATACAGGTAAAAGAAACAGAGAATATTCCTCCTGAGGAGTTAAGATGAAATAGAAAACTAAATGAAAAAATTATTGGGTTGAAATAAATCCCCACTGGAGAAAAAGTAGGGTGGGTTGAAGAAGGATTTGGATTACAAAACAAATATAAATGGGTGGTGTTTTAAGGCCTTGAGACTGATGAGCCTTTATAAAAAGTTCTTTAAGGGTTTGAACTTCTAGTATTAGAGGGGTCCAAAAAATATATATGAACCTGGGGAACTAAGGTCTCTAGAGTGATGAAGTGCATCAAGCTGAAGTGATGGAATTATACGCACTATCTATAGATGATAAGATTAGGTCACTCTCAGGTCTATTGCCTTTTTTGTTGTTGGAAAGATACATATGACATGAGGGAACCGACTGACTTTGGTGTCCATGTCATTTATGATGTTGCATAATGATTTGCCAGAACAGACTATGAACAAACATTGCAAGGTAAACTTTAGTGACCCCAACTTGTTGTACCATGGGAAAAGATTTTGAAGGAAAGTTCTGTGGAACCCTAGCATATGAAGGGAAGTGAACATGCCCTTGATGCTGCTGTGGAGTATATGAAAAACCTCAGTGTGTTTTTCTCCTGGCAGGACCACTGCGTCTGATGCAACAGAAAGGATTTAGTGGGCTTATGAATGCCTTTTAACAAAGGATCAACTTGTGAGGTTCTGCCGTGGTGGAATCTTACTCAAATTTCAAAAGCAAAGATACTTGTGCTATAAGTTCCTGCAGCTCATCTCTATGAAATTAGAGACCACTGAGGAGTCCTCAACTGGAGGCAGATCCTCCATCTAGGCTTCTTCCCCAGAAAACCAGGGCTATGGAGTCAGTACACCAAACCTCCGACTGTTATTAGATATATCCAGAACAAAAAATTTAAAGCCTATCATCTTTATCCTGGATCTGACAGATTAAGATGATAAATTCACCATAAATTATAATGTTGTAATTTTTTATTTGAAGCTGAAGTCGAAGTTTGTACATTTTTACCAACTCCACTCAAAATTGGTTCCAACTCCAACACCACAGCCTTGCAGAAAACTCAAAATCGAGGATCCTCACCCAGAGCTTGATCCTCCTCAGACAGAGAGCCAGAGTCCAGAAACTTCTTTCCCATTCTCAATGCTACCATTTGGGTGCAGTAGAATGCCCCCCCCCCCCCAAAAAAAAAAAAGCTTTCAAGCTCAAGTACTGGCTGTTCTCCAGCTTTCTTCATACAAAAGCCCTTATACATAGCTAGAATAAATGTAGGAGGGAAAATAAAAATCACCCCCACTTCCTCTCCCTGCTCGACACACCTAAGAAGGAATACTGCTACCAGCTGCAGGCGCTGATCCTGGGATGATGAGGAATCCAAAATGGTGGTGGTTTCCACCACCGCCAAAATCATGTCAGAATATCTAACACTCGCAGAATCCAGCTCCTCATGGGTCTCCTGTCCTGGAAAGGAACCCAAAGCTGCTCCTGCAGGCTGCCTTAATACTTGTACAATCTTGCCGCTGACAATTGCAGAGCCTGTCGGTGCTCAGGCTCCACCTGGCTCATATACTTCCAAAGGAAGAAAGAAAAAAAAGTGCCAAACCCTGCACCCTGACCGACAAAACACCGAACACACAGGGGAATCAAATTACAGCCTCCCTGGGATAGCCAAATTTCAGACTAGTGCTGCAAGAAACAAACCTTTTTTGTTTTTAATTTTCATACATATAAATTGAGGCTTGTCCCAAACATGCTGAAGGCTCCTTTACCTCCACTGGGGTAGACAGAACCTGAGGAACAAGCAGTTCTGTTTCTCCCAATTCGGAGGGAGAACTTCCAGGACAAAATTGGGGGGAGGGATGCAGTGGAACACCCCCAGAGCACAAGAAACCCTCACGGGTCTCAGCCCCTATCCAGACACTAGCACTGCTCCGGAGCCATAAACAAAAATTCTCTTTAAGCTAAGGGCAAAGGAGAAATAAGAAAATATTCAAGAAGGGAAAATTATATCTTACCTGGTAATTTTCTTTCCTTTAATCGCAGCAGATGAATCCAGAAACTAGTTATATCTTGTATTAGTTTAATTCACTGGATTGGCATTTGCCATGACGGTGCAATGTAAGCCACATTGAGCCTGACACAGTTGGGAAAATGTGATAATAAATAAATAAATCTAACAGCAGGTGGACATAGAGATCACCCACATAGGACAGATAGCTCCTCAGCAAGTTAGTATGTTGAATACCAAAGCAGCAACCAGAGCTAGACCCGAACAGACCCCATCAACCACCAGGCCACGCTCGTTTGCCTGGCCCTATATCCTCTGTTCCACCCACAGAATCGAAAACCAGCCACTGTGGTTCAATGCTGCAGAGAACCACCATCAAATCCAGCAGTCGTAGAGAAATTGCTCTGAAGTTATTTCATGTTTTAAAAACACTTTTCTTTTTGTTTTGTTTTTTTATTGACTTTGCAAACAAACACAGAACAAGTGAAAAAAGGCCCAGTAGCCACCCGACAGATATCGTCCACAGAAAACATCCGACTGCGCCTAAAAGTCGCCACAGCATGGGTAAAATGCATATGCAAAGCTCCTGGAACCTGGCAACCCACCAGCATGTAACTGAGGCCACAGCGTCCTTAATCCAGTATGCCAGGGTCACCTTGGAAGCCGTGAGACCCCTCTGGGAACCCGTCAGCAGGATAAACCAGATGGTCAGTCCTGTGACAATCTCCCACAGGTACCACAACAGTGCTCATCTCACATTCAAACACCTCAGGGCCGCTGACGCCACCTTCGGTAAAGATGGAACCATCCGAATCATAACTTCAGAGTCCAAAAAAAGAGAGGGAGGAAGGGATCATGACTGATTTCTTCAGAGGCTCAAAAGGAGCCCATTGCACGGCACTCAGAACCAAATTAAGGTTCCATTCTGGACAGGGAGACCAGAGAGACCAGAGCCAACTAACCCCCTTCAGAAACCACACCACATCCAGATGCGTGGCCAGAGAAGCATGCTCAACACGCCCTCTGTAGCAAGCCAAAGCAGCCACCTGAACTCACAGCAAATTATACACCAGGCCTTTGATGGCCCTCCTGCAAAAATAAGTACATAAGTATTGCCATACTGGGAAAGTCCAAAGGTCCATCAAGCCCAGCATCCTGTTTCCAACAGTGGCCAATCCAGGTCACAAATACTTGGCAAGATCCCAAAAAAGTACAAAACATTTTATTATACTATAGAAATGTTTAATAGTAGTAGTAGTAGTATACTGCTAGATTGTAAGCTCTTTGAGCAAGGACTGTCTTTCGTCTATGTTTGTGCAGCGCTGCGTACGCCTTGTAGCGCTATAGAAATGCTAAATAGTAGTAGTAAATAGTGGATTTTCCCCAAGTCCATTTAATAATGGTCTATGGACTTTTCCTTTAGGAAGCCATCCAAACCTTTTTTAAACTCCACTAAGCTAACCGCCTTTACCACATTCTCTGGCAGTGAATTCCAGAGTTTAATTACACGTTCAGTGAAGAAACATTTTCTCAGATTCGTTTTAAATTTACTACATTGTAGCTTCATCGCATGCCCCCTAGTCCTAGTATTTTTGGAAAGCGTAAACAGACGCTTTACATCTACCCCTTCAACTCCACTCATTATTTTATAGACCTCTACCATATCTTCCCTCAGCCGCCTTTTCTCCAAACTGAAGAGCCCTAGCCGCTTTAGCCTTTCCTCATAGGGAAGTCGTCCCATCCCCTTTATCATTTTCATCGCCGTTCTCTGCAACTTTTCTAATTCCACTATATCTTTTTTGAGATGCGGCGACCAGAATTGAACACAATATTCATTCCTTTCCTAATAATACCTAACATTCTATTTGCTTTCTTAGCCACAGCAGCACACTGAGCAGAAGGTTTCAACGTATCATCAACAACGACACTTAGATCCCTTTCTTGATCTGCGACTCCTAACGTGGAACCTTGCATGACATAGCTATAATTCGGGTTCCTCTTTCCCAAATGCATCACTTTGCACTTGCTCACATTAAACATCATCTGCCATTTGGACGCCCAGTCTCCCAGTCTCGTAAAGTCCTCGTGTAATTTTTCACAATCCTCCCGCGATTTAACGACTTTGAATAACTTTGTGTCATCAGCAAATGTAATTACCTCTCTAGTTACTCCCAACTCTAGGTCATTTATAAATATGTTAAAAAGCAGCTGTCCCAGCACAGACCCCTGGGGAACCCCACTAACTATCCTTCTCTACTGAGAATACTGACTAGTTAACCCTACTCTCTGTTTTCTATCTTTTAACCAGTTTTTAATCCACAATAGAACACTACCTCCTATCCCATGACTCTCCAATTTCATCTGGAGTCTTTCATGAGGTACTTTGTCAAACGCCTTCTGAAAATCCAGATACACAGTATCAACCGGCTCACCTTTATCCACGTTTGTTCACCCCTTCAAAGAAATGTAGTAGATAGGCAACATTTCCTTTCACTAAAGCCATATTGACTTTGTCTCATTAATCCATGCTTTTGAATATGCTCTGTAATTTTGTTCTTAATAGTCTCTACCTGTATAATCAAATAGAAGGAGCTGTAGAGAATACTAAAAATCATATATAAACGTCAACAAATATTCAAATAAAGCTCAGGATTTACTAGGTTGATCTTATAACCATATCCAAAATGATGTACACAACAGCCATCGTGTTGTCAGAGAGAACACAGACCGGCTTACCCCGTACAAGCCCCGGAACACCTACAAAGCCCGGGCCACCGCTCAGAGCTTCAAATGGTTGATGGGCCACTGAGCCTCCAGTCCACCGGCCCTAAGCACTGCTCTGCAAACAATGAGCACCCCAACCCTCTAGGCTGGTATCCATCACCACCAGAATCCACGGTGGAGACGCCAATGGTATCCCCTTCTTCAAGTTGTCATCCTGGAGCCACCATTGTATACTGAGCCTGGCCTGAGGAGTCAAATGGAGATGCACCTGATAGTCCTGCGAAACCGGAGACCACCAACTCAGCAGCAAGCACTGAAGCGGGCGCATGTGGACTCTCGCCCACAGGACCACTTCCATGGTAGGTTAAGTACTGGTGGCTGGTGGACGTGAGGATCGCCTGGTGACTTGCCTGCCTGGTGCGAAGGTGGCGGACCTCACGCGTCACCTAGATAGGATTTTATATAGTGCTGGGGAGGAGACGGCTGTCTTGGTACATGTGGGTACTAATGACATAGGAAAATGTGGGAGAGAGGTTCTGGAAGCAAAATTTAGGCTCTTAGGTAGAAAGCTGAAATCCAGATCCTCCAGGGTAGCATTTTCTGAAATGCTACCTGTGCCACGCGCAGGGCCCAAGAGACAGGCAGAGCTCCAGAGTCTCAATGCGTGGATGAGACGATGGTGCAGGGAGGAGGGCTTTAGATTTGTTAGGAACTGGGCAACATTCTGGGGAAGGGGGAGCCTATTCCGAAAGGATGGGCTCCATCTTAACCAGAGTGGGACCAGGCTGCTGGCATCGGCGTTTAAGAAGAAGATAGAGCAGCTTTTAAACTAGAAATGGGGGGAAGGCCGACAGTCCTGTCAAAAGAGCATGGTTCGGGATAAGGTATCTTTCAAAGATATCACCATAACAGGGATAGAGTATCCTGATAGTGAGGTTGCAAAAGAGATTGTAGTAGATCGGGTATCTTTAAATAACAATAAAAATCAGACAAAAGATTGCCAATTAATACTGTCAAGTACTAAGCATGATGTACTTAGGAACAACAAACATAGTTTGAAATGTCTATATGCGAATGCCAGGAGCCTAAGAAATAAGATGGGGGAGTTGGAATATATTGCACTAAATGAAAAATTAGATATAATAGGCATCTCTGAGACCTGGTGGAAGGAGGATAACCAGTGGGACACTGTCATACCGGGGTACAAATTATATCGTAGTGATAGGGTGAATCGGATTGGTGGAGGGGTAGCATTGTATATTAACGAGAGCCTTGAATCAAATAGATTGAAAATTCTGCAGGAAACAAAACACTCCTTGGAATCACTGTGGATTGAAATTCCATGTGCAAAGGGGAAAAGGATAGTGATAGGAGTGTACTACCGTCCGCCTGGCCAGGACGAACAGACGGATGCGGAAATGTTAAAGGAAATCAGGGACGCAAACAAACTGGGCAACACAATAATAATGGGGGATTTCAATTACCCGCATATAGACTGGGTTAATGTAACATCTGTACACGCAAGGGACATAAGATTTCTTGATGAAATCAAGGACAGCTTCGTGGAACAGCTGGTTCAGGAGCCGACGAGAGAAGGAAAAATACTAGACTTAGTCCTTAGTGGTGCTCATGATCTAGTGCAGGGGGTAACGATACGAGGGCCGCTTGATAACAGTGATCATAATATGATCGGTTTTGATATTGGCATTGAAGGAAGTGAAACTAGGAAATCAAGTACGCTAGCGTTTAACTATAGAAAAGGTGATTACGACAAAATGAGAACAATGGTGAAAAAAAGACTGAAAGGAGCAGCTCGCAGAGTAAAAAACTTGCATCAGGCGTGGATGCTGTTTAAAAACACCATCCTGGAGGTTCAGGACAAATATATTCCACGTATTAGAAAAAAGGGAAAAAACTAAACGTCAGCCGTGGCTAAACAGTAAGATAAAGGAAATCATTAGAGCCAAAAAACAATCCTTCAGAAAGTGGAGAAGAGAACCAACTGAAAGTAACAGGATAGATCATAAGGAATGCCAAGCCAAATGCAAAGCGGAGATAAGGAGGGCAAAAAAGGACTTTGAGAAGAAATTAGCGTTGGAAGCAAAAATACATAGTAAAAATTTTTTTAGATACATTAAAAGCAGGAAACCGGCCAAAGAGTCGGTTGGGCCGCTGGACGAAAATGGTGTTAAAGGGGCGATCAAGGAGGACAAAGCCGTAGCGGAGAAATTAAATGAATTCTTTGCTTCGGTCTTCACCGAGGAGGATTTGGGGGGGACACCGGTGCCGGAAAGAATATTTGAAGCGGGGGAGTCGGAGAAACTAAACAAATTCTCTGTAACCTTGGAGGATGTAATGGGTCAGTTCAGCAAGCTGAAGAGTAGTAAATCACCGGGACCTGATGGTATTCATCCCAGAGTATTAATAGAACTAAAAAATGAACTTGCGGAGCTACTGTTAGAAATATGCAATCTGTCCCTAAAATCGAGTGTAGTACCGGAAGACTGGAGGGTAGCCAATGTTACTCCGATTTTTAAGAAGGGTTCCAGAGGAGATCCGGGAAATTATAGACCGGTGAGTCTGACGTCGGTGCCGGGCAAGATGGTGGAGGCTATTATTAAGAATAAAATTGCAGAGCATATACAAAAACATGGACTGATGAGACAAAGTCAGCACGGATTTAGTGAAGGGAAGTCTTGCCTCACCAATCTAATGCATTTTTTGAGGGGGTAAGCAAACATGTGGACAATGGGGAGCCGGTTGATATTGTATATCTGGATTTTCAGAAGGCGTTTGACAAAGTGCCGCACGAAAGACTCCTGAAGAAATTGCAGAGTCATGGAATCGGAGGTAGGGTATTATTATGGATTAAGAACTGGTTGAAAGATAGGAAGCAGAGAGTAGGATTGCATGGCCAGTATTCTCAGTGGAGGAGGGTAGTTAGTGGGGTCCCGCAGGGGTCTGTGCTGGGTCCGTTGCTTTTTAATGTATTTATAAATGACCTAGAGATGGGAATAACTAGTGAGGTAATTAAATTCGCCGATGACACAAAATTATTCAGGGTCGTCAAGTCGCAGGAGGAATGTGAACGATTACAGGAGGACCTTGCGAGACTGGGAGAATGGGCGTGCAAGTGGCAGATGAAGTTCAATGTTGACAAGTGCAAAGTGATGCATGTGGGTAAGAGGAACCCGAATTATAGCTACGTCTTGCAAGGTTCCGCGTTAGGAGTTACGGAGCAGAAAGGGCTGGGTGGCGCGTCGATGATACGCTGAAACCTTCTGCTCAGTGTGCTGCTGCGCTAGGAAAGCGAATAGAATGTTGGGGGTTATTAGGAAGGGTATGGAGTCCAGGTGTGCGATGTTATAATGCCGTTGTAGCGCTCCATGGTGCGACCGCACCTGGAGTATTGTGTTCAGTACTGGTCTCCGTCTCTCAAAAAGATATAGTAGAATTGGAAACGGTACAGCGAAGGGCGACGAAAATGAAGTGGGGATGGGACGACTTTCCTTGAAGAGAGGCTGAGAAGAGACGGCTGAGGGGAGATATGATAGAAGTGTTAAAATAATGAGTGGAATGGATCGGGTGGATGTGAAGCGACTGTTCACGCTATCCAAAATACTAGGACTAGAGGGCATGAGTTGAAGCTACAGTGTGGTTAAATTTAAAACGAATCGGAGAAAATTTTTTCTTCACCCAACGTGTATTAGACTCTGGAATTCGTTGCCGGAGAACGTGGTACGGGCGGTTAGCTTGACGGAGTTTAAAAAGGGTTAGATAGATTCCTAAAGGACAAGTCCATAGACCGCTATTAAATGGACTTGGAAAAATTCCGCATTTTAGGTATACCTTGTCTGGAATGTTTTTACGTTTGGGGAGCGTGCCAGGTGCCCTTGACCTGGATTGGCCACTGTCGGTGACAGGATGCTGGGCTAGATGGACCTTTGGTCTTTCCAGTATGGCACTACTTATGTACTTATGTACTTGACACCACATGGGAAAAAAAGTCCACTTGACATTCTTGTTATTAATTTATTGGGATTTATTAACCACCTCTATAAAGAGATTCACCCAAGGCAACATACAGCAGACACAGCCCGCAATTTTGTTTACATATAAAGTTGTGTGTGTGTGTGTGTGTGCACTACTTTGAGGTATAGAGTTTGTAAAGGGTATGCCCATAACTAAGTCTGTTCTTTGATCCAATCCCTTTGAGCTGGTTAAAACACCATCCATAGGTCTACTTCTGTCTTCATTCTATTCTTATTAAGTCTGACATCCAGTAATTTACTAGTCTCACTGAAGTCAGCCCTTATTAAGCCTATTCTGGAAAAAAAAAAATCAGATCTTGATCCAATGCAGGCCAAAAGTTATCAGTGTAGAATTTATCCTTTCTTTCTAAAGTTGTGGAGTCAGTGGTTCTTGATCAACTTTCTATTTATATTGAGTCTATTAATTCTTTATACGCTCAATCTGGATTTCGTGTCTACTTTAGTATGGAGACAGTGCTTACTTCTCCACTAATTGAACTTCATAGTAACTTGGAAAATTGCTTTGCTAGTCTCCCTTGATCTGTCAGCTCTTACCCTTTAGAGTGTATATATATTAGGCTAGCTCTCTATACCTGAGCTTGCTAGGAATAAGCGTATATCTTCTTGAGAGGAAAGATAAGGAAGGTTTTGTATTTCCTAGTTCCCCTGTATGGTGGTACAGAGTGTTATCACTTTCAAGAGCAGGACTATGGAATCGTAGCATTAACTGCATCAAGCCATGGTATAGTGAAAGTTATGCCATAGCAGTGGGCTCATACCATGGTGTGGGCAGATGTGCCACAGTTTCAGGTAGCACAGATAAGAACTCTTGTAGAGAGTGTCTCTAACCCAGCAAAGAAAAGGATATTTCTGCTAGTACAGTAATAATACAGCAGTAATACAGCATTTTATTCAACATCTTTATAAAACTATAGCATTTAAGAAATATGCATTCAGACATTCCTAGGAAGGGACTGTATGACAAGTTTTTAAAGTAACATAGGGCCCAATATTCAGAAAATGCTGAGCTCCTAAGTTAGCCTTCTAAACGTGTTCCCTATTTTCAGCCAAACTT
Source organism: Microcaecilia unicolor (assembly GCF_901765095.1). Taxonomy (NCBI): domain Eukaryota; kingdom Metazoa; phylum Chordata; class Amphibia; order Gymnophiona; family Siphonopidae; genus Microcaecilia; species Microcaecilia unicolor. The sequence continues at coordinate 103,308,796 of NC_044036.1, forward strand.
AACAGCACAACTTTCCAGCTGAAAATACATTTTAATTTAGGTGCTTAAAAATTATGCTAAAGCTTAGGCCTTCTATTTGTTTACGAACCTAATTTATGAGCCTAGGACTAAAAAACTCAGTGCTAAGCTCCAAACTTCATTTCCCCCACCCTAAATCCATCCCTGTTACTACCCACTCTTTATGCTCCTAAATTTAAGAGTTTAGCAAGATTTAGTAAAAATGAATACACTCAGCCCTAGAAAGTTTTCAGAGAAGTCAATTTATGCTCTGAATATTGGGCCCATAAATTCTAATTATTTACATGTGCTTGTGTAACCTAACAAATGGACAAATCAAGAGTTGCTTACAGAAACAAAAACCCTTTATGGATTGGAGTGGAGGAGTGGCCTAGTGGTTAGGGTGGTGGACTTTGGTCCTGGGGAACTGAGGAACTGAGTTCGATTCCCACTTCAGGCACAGGCAGCTCCTTGTGACTCTGGGCAAGTCACTTAACCCGCCATTGCCCCATGTAGGCCGCATTGAGCCTGCCATGAGTGGGAAAGCGCGGGGTACAAATGTAACAAAACAAACAAAAAAAAAAAGTATTTTCTCCAATGTTCACGAACAAATATTTGTCAATTGCTTTTTATATTACTACTGGTCACCTGCATACCTGCCATGAACCCTAAAGAACCCCATTTGCAAGCTTGCCGATTGGGATTAGGCTGCAGTGAAGAGGGCCAAGAGAGTAATAAGAGACCAAGAGGCGGGAGGGAGGAAGTAAGAAGCTGGAGAGAAGGCGGGAGGTAGAAGAAAAACAAAAACAGGGAGAAAAAAATAAGAAAAAATATGAGTGAGAAAGACAGGATGGAATATGTGACAGGCAGGCTGCTGTATAGCATCTAATACATATTCAGAGGATTTGGAGTGTTGACTGAGCATCAACAAATCCTTCCAGATCTCACCTGTGCCGTTTCTATTCTCAATATCCGAGAAAAGAGATCTTCACAAAATCTTGGAATTATGCCTTGCTCTTCATCAAATCCCATCATCCTAAGTCAAAAGAATCTTGATTACTTTTGTGTACCTGTTCAAAAGAAAATGTTACTATTCTGTGTAAATAATCAAAAACAAACAGAGCTAATCCAAACTGGATTGCAAGTTCAGAAATCCAATTTACTCATTAAAGGTTTCAATCCTAGATATTCAACTAGAACAATAATGAAAGATTCATTCCAATTCTAGAACCAGGAAATTATTTTTTTAATGAAATCAAGCTCACAATCTTTACCCTAAACCATGTGTACACCACATGTGGCCTACCATCAAATTTTATGCCACCCATGAATCAAAACAGAAAGGGATATATGCTCCCCACAGTAATCAAACACAGAATGGAAGGAAACAAAAGTTAGCAGCATCTTTTTAAATAGAATGGTATGGTTTGGTCCGGTCTCCACATTCTATACATTATCCATTATATTTAGTGTTTTCAGATATTGCTTGTGCTTTGCAACATCTAGCCTCTATCAGTATTTTCTCAGGTTTAGATTTTTGCGTATATACCCCCTTCGTGTTCAGACTCAAGGATCAAATAGATTCCAGACAGTTGCTCACTGTAGTTAATAGTGCCTCTCCAGGGGCTCTCACAGATGGTTTTATATTCATTATCAGTTGCTCTTCTTATATATTGCCTCGGTATATTCTTTTCTTATGGGGTTTTATTTGGGATCATTTTGCCGGTCATCCTGCCGCCATATTTACCGTATTTTTCGACTATAAGACGCACTTTTTTCCCCCAAAATTTGGGAGGAAAATGGGGGGTGCGTCTATAGTCCGAGAGGTAGCGAGTTTTGGATCGCCGTCCCCTACTTACGCGATGCCATGTTCCCTGGTGGTCTAGTGACGTCGGGGCAGGAAAGAGCCCCCTCTTTCCTGCCCATACGCGCTGCTCTCCGTGCTCCTGACTGCTTCCCTGACGGTCCTCGGCGAGATTCAAAATGGCGGCCATTTTGAATCTCGCCGAGACCGTCAGGAAGCAGTCAGGAGCACGGAGAGCAGCGCGATGGGCAGGAAAGAGGGGGCTCTTTCCTGCCCCGACGTCACTAGACCACCAGGGAACATGGCATCGCGTAAGTAGGGGACGGTGATCCAAAACTCGGACAAGACGCACCGGAGCACCTAGGTTTTAGAGGAGGGAAAAAGGAAAATTTTTTTTTTCCTATTTCCCTCCTCTAAAACCTAGGTGCGTCTTATGGTCCGGTGCGTCTTATAGTCCGAAAAATACGGTAGGTTCTTAAGCCTGTATTGTTTCTGTTATACATACAGATATAACAATATTTTTACACTTTTTATAAATGTTGACATGCCTTGTGTTTGTGAAAAAGTGAATTGCATAATAGAGTGTTTTATTTATAGCTTTTTTCACTATGTAATAATGGGTCTTTTTATTATTATAATTTTTAAATTTTTAATTTAGATTATTTGTTTTTTGTTTGTCTCATACACTTTTGGTGCCTCAGGTTTCTAGTACGCTTTGTAGGCATCATGATTATTTCTATTTTAGCATGAACAATATGTTTTTATCATTGGCAATAGATGTTTTTGACCCCATTATTTTATTTATCATCATTAATTCCTGTGCATTATGTGACTTCATAATATTTCAGGCTGTTCTTCCTATTCGTTTTGCACTAGATTGAAGGTATCGTCTATCACTTTAAAGTTTTGTTTCATACCGATGTCAATTTCTCATTACACTTCATGTCTCTCTTTCAGCTCCGCTCCTGCATATCTTCTTGGTATTCACATGTCATTTTTTTAAATACTCTATTTACATTTTGCTCACACCTTTTTCAGTAGTAGCTCAAGGTGAGTTACATTCAGGTACACTGGATATTTCTCTGTCCCAGGAGGGCTCACAATCTAAGTTTGTACCTGAGGCAATGGAGGGTTAAGTGACTTGCCCAAGATCACAAGGAGCAGCAGTGGGATTTGAACCAGCCACCTCTTGATTGCAAGACCGGTGCTCTAAACACTAGGCCACTCCTCATTTACATTATTCCACAAACATTTTCACATTACTTAATTGTACGTGTTAGTTGTAACACATACATGCATGTATATGCACATATTTTGTTCAAATCCCATGGAGGAACCACCGGACGATGCAGCGGACGGATCAACTTCACTACCTTCAAGAAACGCACAACATCAGGAGAGGCCGCTAAGGATACCCCCTGAACCAGGACAAGGCTGCCACCTGCACTTTTAGGGAAGACTGCGCGAGGCCCCTGTCTAATCCGTCCTGCAGAAATTCCAAAACCTCCGCTATCGAAACATGCAAGGCAAGGTAAGACCGCTCCTGACACCAATTCTCAAAGATTCGCCACACGCGCACATAAGCCAAAGTAGACCTCTTACGGGAACGCAACATAGTATCAATTACCCTGGGAGAAAAACCTTTCAATTTGTGCCGCTCAAGAGCCAGGCCATAAGCGAGAACAGAGTGGGATCGGCCATCTCGATTGACCCCTGAACCAACCTCACTGCGGACCCCAATGGGATCAGCTCCTGGACTGCCAACCGCACTAGATCTCCGTACCACGGACAGCATGGCCAATTGGGAGCCACCAGGATCACTGGACCAGAGTGTCGCTCTATTCTCTGCACTACTCGCCCCACCAATGGCCACGGAGGGAACACATAAAGCAACTCATGAAGAGGCCATGGAAAAACCAACGCATCGATCTCCTCGGACGACTGAAGCGAGAAACCTGGGCATTGTCGGCCGACGCCATGAGATCCATCACTGGACGACCTCATTCCAACACTATGCGCTCAAAGACTGACTGATGAAGAGACCATTCTCTGGGATCCAACGTGCGCCTACTCAAAGAGTACGCTCACGTTGTCTACACCTGCCACGTGAACTGCCGAGAGCTCCTGAAGATGCACTTCTGCCCAGCTTAGTAACTCTTGTCGCCTCTTCGGCCACCGCTCGGCTCCTCGTTCCCCCCTGCCGATTTACATAAGCCACAGCCGTGGCATTGTCGGAAAGAATCCTGATAGCGCTACCTTTGAGAAGAAACTGAAAAGACTGGAGAGCCAATCGAATCGCCCACATCTCCAGCCGGTTGATGGACCAGCGAACTTCCTCCAATGACCAAAGACCCTGGGCCACCTGCCCCAGGCAATGACCTCCCCAGCCCCATAGACTCGCATCTATGATGAAAACTATCCAGCCCGGCGGCTCCAACAGCATTCCCTTCACTAGATTCGGAGTGTGAAGCCACCAGCACAGGTTGCGACGAGGAGCCTCTAACAGAAGTAGTGTCTCCTCCAACTGCTGGGTCTGAGGAAACCAGCAATCCAACAGAGCCCTCTGCAAATGACGCATATGGGCCCTGGCCCAAGGGACCACCGCTATCACTTCCACCATCAGACCCAGCACGTGAAGGTAAGAACGAGCCGAGGGAGCCCTCTGTGCACACAGCTGCTGCCGAATTTGACCCTACAACTTGGAAACTCGAGTGGACATCAGGAACACCCGACCTTTCTCCATCTCAAAACGGACCCCTAGGTACTCCAGGGACTGAAGGTACTAGTTGACTCTTGGCTGGATTCACCATCCAACCCTGAGACTGCAAAAAGGATACCACCCGTGCGATTGCCTCTGCGCTTTCCAACCTCGATTTGGCTCGAATCAACCAATCGTCGAGGTAAGGATGAACCAAAATGCCTTACTTTCATAGAGCCGCCACCACAACCACCATCACCTTGGAAAACTTGTGTGGCGCCGTCGCAAGACTGAAGGGAAGCGCACAAAACTGGAAATACTTCCCTAATACAGCAAAGAAAACGCTGATGCGCTGCCCGGATGGGAATGTGCAAGTAGGCCTCTGTCAGGTCTAACGAAGTGAGAAACTCTCCTCTCTGAACCGCCACAATAACCGAGCGTAAAGTTTCCATCCGAAAGGAGGGGACCTTCAGAACTCCAATGACTCTCTTGAGGTCTAAAATGGGACGATAGGAACCCTCCTTCTTGGGCACCACAAAATAAAATCATGTAGCAACCCGTTCCCCTTTCCCCTGGAGGAATGGAGACCACTGCTCCGAGGTCTATCTGGCGCAACAGAGTGTCTCGCACTGCTCTCGCCTTGCGCCGAGAGTGACAAGGAAACACTAGAAAGAAATCTGAAAGAGGGCCATTGAACTCTAGTGCGTATCCGTCACGTACTACCTCCAGAACCTAGTGGTCTGAATTGACCTGGACCCACCTCTGGTAAAATAAACTTAACCAGGCGCCCACGCGTACCAGAGACTGGGCCCCCACACCATCATTGGGAATTATGGGCTGTACCGGGAGCTCCCGAGGAGGAATCCCGGCCACCACAGCGTCCACCTCGAAAGGGCTGGGTCCGCTGGAAAAACCGACCCCTGGACACTCCACTACACCTACCAGGCCTATACCGCCTTGCATCCCGAAAACATCCACGCACGGAAGTCCTCCTGGAACCTGACTTAGGCCGAAGCTCCGGAAGCCGCAGGACCTTAGCATCACCAAGTCCCCGCGCCAACTTTTCTAGCTCCTCCTCAAAACAGCATAGAACCTTTAAAGGGGAGCGAAGAAAGCTTTGACTTTGAAGCCGCATCAGCAACACAACCCCATAACCACAGGGCTCGACAGGCTCCAACCCCTAAGGTCATGTTCTTTGCCAACACCTGTAACAAATCGTATATCGCATCTACCAAAAAAAGATGACCCCATCTCCAACTAAGCCAGCTCCTGAACCCAGGACGCACAGTGGAAACAAGCATGAGCTACCAAATCTCAACAAACAGAGGCTTGCAACACCAAAGCCGATAAATCAAAACTCCATTTAAGAAAGGACTCCAACTTTCTATCCTGAGGGTCCCTTAATGCGGCGCCACCATCCACCGGGATAGCTGTGGCCTTAGTCATCGCCGTTACCACTGCATTCACCGCAGGAGGTTTCAAAGAATCCCTATCCACCTGGGGAAGAGGGTAGAGCTTAGCCATGGCCCGAGCCACCTTACACGGAGTATCCAGGGAAGCCCACTCCTGCACTACCATGTCCCTCAGGTCTGCGTTCATAGGAAACGAGCGTGGTACCCGCCTAATCCCCTTAACCAACGGATCCACCTGCTTCCCATCTCCCAGAGGAACCTCCGCAGGTTCAAATTTTAAAGTAGAAGACACCTGATCAATAAGCTCAGATAACTCATCCCTATGAAAATTCTGAACTACCGAAGGGTCCTCACCTGGCAAAGACATCTCTTTATCCTGACCCGACAGGGACACCTCTTCCTCCTCTAGCGCACCAAGATTCCCCTCCAAATCTGGTAGAGAACAGGTCTCCAGGTGCTCTGACCACATCAAACGAGGCCTCTTAGCTAATCCACCCCATCACTTAACCAGGGAGCTCCATGCGAGAAGGACCCACTTTCCAGGCCTGGAACATGGCCCAAATAAAGTCTGGTGGGAAACCCATCCCCCCGGAGGATTCTAAAAGTGAAGACGGGCCCGGAACAGGGATTCCCTGTGCAGACTGCGCCGGCTCCGATCCAGCGCGGGACAAATCCAAAATGGCGGCGGTTCCCGCCAAAAATCAGGACCGTCACAGTGACGGCTGCTTGTGCTGACTCAACCCCCTCCGAACACGCGGTGGGAACCTTGGACAATAACAGCGGAGGCACGGAGGAAGGGTGCTTGGTCTACCCACAAAAACGGCACTGGCTACCCAGCACTTCCAACCCCTGACGAGCACAAAATCGGCAACGGAGGAGTTTCCCCCGACATGACTGACAGCGGGAAAAATCTAAAGGCCAAGCCACCCACACACACACGAGCTCACCACAGGCCTCAGCTCTCCCAAGCAGCCAGAACGACGCCGCTTCAAAACCAGAGAAACAGCTCTTTTTTTTTTTTTTTCAAACTTTATTTGAGCCTCGCTGCAGCTGACTGAAAGGCACTCAAGGCTGCCGCCCCACCATGGCAGCCGAGGCACAAGGCTGACCAAGCGGGAGAGCCGGCTAGGGGGAGGAACCCAGCCATCCGGATGTGACACCCCAAGGGGTACAAAGTAAAGGCCCCACAGGACCCACTACCCCCAAGCACACAGAGAAACCAGGCACAGGGATTCTTATTTCTTTTTTTTTTTTTTTTTTACTAAGGAATAGAAAATAAAACAAAACTAGACCCTGAGAAAAACCCTAAGGCCTACCAGACCGGACAAGCTGCATGTCTACCCTCTGCTGGAAACTGAGAAATACTGGATAAATATGGTTAGGCATAGGTTATATGTACAGTGTTCAAAGTTAGTGTTCTCAGTCTCCCTCTGCTGGTAGGCGTGCACAACCTAAGCGTCTTGACCGGTCTGGAGGGCTGCTGAGGAAGCAGACAATGACCTCATCAGCACATCCAGCCTACATGGAACAAGGCTGCTTTACTGAGATAGGCTCAAATATCTCATTAAAAAGTGAAGGCTTGTATGCACACTGACCCAGTTGCAGAAGAGACAACCTACGGCAGAGAGTATTGGGATCAATATTAAAACATTGGGGTGGGTTTTGTGAGGGAACTTAAACACCATCCAAATGCAAGAGTTACTGCTAGTTATTAAACTTTCTATTGTGTGTCTTACTTTTTCTAGTCTTATTTCTTTCATAGGGGTCCTTTTAGTAAGCTGTGGTAGAAAGTGGCCTTAGCACACCCTTATGCAGGGTTTTTCCTGTGTACCAAGGTCATTTTTACTGCAGCAGTAATATAGACGATTTTCCCTTTTTTGCATTAATGGCCAAGCACTAATGTCACCATTACCACAGGAGCACTTACTGACACCTATTTTGTAAGCAGTAAGGGTTCACATGGTAATATTGTGCTAATTAGTTAGTACATGGCTAAATGGACATGCTGATTAGCGCTGAAACATCCATTCTCTGCACCACTCCATGCAAAAATTAAAAACATATTTTTAGCACGTGTCAATTAGGAACGTATCCTGTGGTAAGCCCTTTTAAGCTGTGATTAAAAAAAAAAGTGCTAGTGTGTGTTTAATTCTGAAAACTAAGGATACAATCAATACAGGGCTTCCATCATACAACTCACAATCCAAATTAGATGTGATCTACAGTTATTTGACTAATATATAACAAGAGCCATAACAGATCACTTTAAAAAATTGGTATAAAATGCCTCCTTTATAGTAAAATGGTGTGATTTTCAGGGATTCAAAAATAAGTTTGCCTGTTCACTTCAGGAATTGATTTTCACCAAGACGAAACAGCAGAGCAGCATCGTAGAATGTGCCCCCCTCTGCTGAGAAGCAACAGCATAGTCAAATCAGGCCATAAGAATTCCATCTCCAAAAAGGAACAAACACCAGAAAGCTGGGCCACAGCACCTGACCATATTCTCAATGCTGAAAAGGACCAGGAGCAGCTGCACAAGGCATGCTGCCCCACCATCCACCTGCTTCCTCTCCAGAGGAGATGGACAGAAGTAGTGTCTTCTGGCCTGGGAGGACAGAGAAAGGGAGCAAGAGAGCTGTACTGTATGATGAAGAATGAAAGGGATGCATGGTGGTGAAGTGTGGTGTGTGGACTCTCCAAGAAGTGAAAAAAATGCAGTCCCTCCTTACCTTCACCACAAAAAGCAGTTTATCGGTGAATGAAGCCCAACAAAGCAAGTGCATTTCATTCTTGGTAAATACTTCAAAAACCTGGTGTTCTAAAAATCCCAGTGTTACCAAAACTTTGATGAATTGTCATCCACGCCTTGATACTTACGTGTAAGACTTTCCAGAGCCCGTCTGCCCATAAGCAAAGAGACAAGTGTTGTAACCCTCAAAAGCTCGCTCCAAGAGAGGGACCGCCAGCTTCTCATAAACATTTTCTTGGCTAGCATAGTTAGAATGAGACTTATCAAATGACCAAAAAGAAAAGTCATAGACAAAATTATGAGCTTGGTTGGTTTCTGGATGCTGGACAATGACTTCCTGTCCATTCACAGAAATTACTTGGTACGCGTTTTCACTTCTTTCCCTGAATAAAAATAAAATGCAAGTTAGAGCAAACACAAAGCAAGCTTTAACCAATAATCCAAATACTACTTTGTACAACAACTATGTTTATTCTTTTTTACTTAAACTTATGTGCTGTGCTTTTTTTGTTTTGTTTTGTTTTTTTTTGGGGGGGGGGGGTTGTTTTTTGTAATATTACTGTTCATGTGTATAGCATTATCAAATGTACGAGTCCTCAAGGCAGACACAGACCCTGCTCTTTGTTAAGTTGTACCGGGACTTTTATTCTACATTTACCTCAGCAGTTCAAGGACAGATTATATAAAAAAAATTAAAAAAAAAGACCAGATCAAAATATCCAGGAATTACAATACAAACAGCAATTAACACAATCCTAACCAATATAGTCCCATCAGTTACATTCTGAAAATACAAGACCAGTATCATAACATAAAATGGTTTTCAGCTTTTTTCTAAATGCCAAATAGTGATGACAGGTTCTCAATGATAAAGGTAAAGAATTCAATAGTGTGGCCATTTGACAACATAAAGAAGAAAAAAAAAAGTATTGATTGATTTTAAGCTAGTTATATCTGGAAATCTCAAAAGAAATTGGTTTCAGATATCATACTTGGATGCAGCATTCTGTAAGAGTATGGCCATAAAAACCATACAAGGAGGAATTTCAGAAAGAATTTTAAAAAAAACCATTCATCTTAAAGCGGATGCAAGCTATAATCGGCAGCCAATGTAGTTTCAGATGGCAACTTTTAACTGAATCATTTTGATAGGCCATAAATTAATCTAACAGATGTATTCTGCTTTATTTGTAAACGGCTGAGTAATGTTTTAGATCAGCACAGTAAACGCAACTGCATTGATTCCACTCCTAAAAATGTTGAATTTAAATTTAACGAAAATGAGTTATCCCCTATGGTAAAGTTCTGTTTATATCTTATGGAGTCTTATCTAGTCATGATAGAAAACAGACAGACAAAACAAATGAAGAGGTTTTAAGAATTAAACCAGGCAGGCTACAGGTAAGATTCATTGACAAAAAAGGTACTTTGAGTGAAGTAGTGGAGAATAAGACCTCTAAAGAAAGTTTATGTAAGAAAAAAGCAGCCAATGGGGAGGGAGTAGGATTCAAAGGAATATAGATGCAGTCTGAAAGAACAAGCTTTGTACATTGGATGCTGCTTTTCAGATGCAGATCTAACACACAAAACAAAATATATGACTACACAGTGGTTTGCTGGAGGGTAATCAGTTGCCCTCTAGTATGACTGAAGCGGGTATAACAGTCCTGCTGAAGCATGGAAAAGATCCTTCTGCCTGTGGGTCTTATAGCCCTATTTTGCTTTTAAACAAAGTTGTCCTTAAGAAGAGTTACCATACTGGGACAGACCAAAGGTCTATCAAGCCCAGTATCCTGTTTCCAACAGTGGCCAATCCAGGTTACAAGTACCTGGCAAGATCACAAAACAGTAAAACAGATTTTATGCTGCTTATTCTAGAAATAAGCAGTGGATTTTCCCCAAGAACAGGAAAGAGGGGAGTGAGCTTAGAGCAGATAGAAGCAAAGAGAGCAAAGAAGAGCTGCCCCTCTCCTCCAGTCATTCATGGTGTGAATGAAGCAGACTCTGCATAGCAAAGAGAATCCCTTCTCTCATAGTAGTAGAAAAAAGCATTATATTTCCATTTAGTAATATTTATCACAGTGATCTAGTAACTGTTCAGCTTCTAAAGTAAATTGGATGCTGTGGAACACAGCTAAAATCTGAATCGAATTTATCACCTGCAAAAAAAATTACATGTTGGGTATAGTTGGATTATGTTGGCTGATTTTTTTTTCTGTGCTTAATTAATTCTCTTGTATGTCCTTTGATATACTTCAGAAAACTTTCATGGAGACAATGGAGACTCCCTCCATACTAAACTGCTTGATTAGTACTAGCACTAGAGAACCAGCATCCCAGATTTACCAATCAAAAATCTGGTTACTTTAACCACCCTCCTTCCCTCCCACTGGTAAGAAGAAAGCTGCAGTCTTACCTGTGTGGGTCTTTTACCAACTTCAATCTGATGTCTATGACTTCATGTGTTCACCTATCAGGCTGAAGCCAGCACAATGAGACCCACACAAGTAAAATATGTCGCTCTCACTCCCAGTCCCTCTGGCAAACGGAATAAGAATTATGCAAAACTGGGTCTCATATGCCATGAGGATTAAATAAACTCAAAAGAAGTGTCCACAATATAAAGGGTGAAAAGCACACATCAAACTTTCCTTCACATGCTGTACTGGCTTTTCAAGTACATTACTATGATGCAGTTGGTCATCTATAATTTAAATTTTATGTTTTCAGGTAAAAAGTTGATGAAGAATGTCTAAGGGGGGATAGGATGGTAGGATGAGAGGGAATTGGTTCCTTTTGATTGTGACAATGATCAATAAATGTAAACGCACATCCAGAAATGATAACTGGAAAAAGGTGTGCTGTCACATTCTAATTTTGAAATAAAATTTTAAAATTTTGTTTTCATACAAAAGTAAGCAGCATTACATATATCTGGTTTTACAGGGGAGGTATGGGGGGGGAAACTTGTTATGTTAGCAGTCTGTTTTGGTCTCTGTCTTGTTTGCTGGATGACTTTGGATGACTGTATGGTGGTTCTGTTAATAAACACGATTTAAACATATATTTGGCTTTTGTGCTGTCTTGTGTTGCATTTCCCTTCTAATTGAAATTTTGTTTTACTGTGTATGTTATAATGTGATTCGCTTAGCACTGTAGGCAGAATGCAAATGGATTACACAAATAAATATACCCAATAAGTGAATATTTTATGAGCTGAATGAGACTAACAAACAAACATATTTACTGACCTGTTGCTGAAAGGCCTTATGCGCACAGCCACCGTCACTACAGAGTTCTCAGCCTTTGAAGGGTCTTGGTCAATGCAGCTGTCCTGAGCCTTGCTCTCTTTTAATACAACAGTGCTACTTGCTACATTGTGGTCTTGTGTCCTTTCAGGTCTGCTTGCACGGAAAGAGTTGGCTATACTTTTCTTCGGGGTAACTGGCAGATTGCTTGCTCTGTTTTTGCAAGCAGACACTGTAGAACTCCTGATGTTTTGGAACATGTCACATGCTGATGCCAATTTAAGACTTTTTAACATAGCTTCTTGTCTGAGTGGCCTCTGTTGGTTTAAACTTCCAGATTTGTTATCTGGAGTTTTAAGAATTTCCTTTCCAATTATTTTATTTGCTATGCATTTTTCATGCAGTTTGGCACCAGGTGTCCTGTTAACAGATGTTACAACATACGAATAACCTGAATTAAGAACTTTGTTTGGGCTCTGTGTTTTGTCTCTGAATGCCCTACCATTCACACATGTCATTTTACCATTTCCATCTGTACCTTCAAGAACAGAACATGAGTCCTTGCTTTTTGGAGCACCTTTCAGTTCAACAATCAGGTGAGATTTCATTGACTGGACAGATGCACTACAGTATGTCTTGCTAATAATGTTTGCTGGAAAAGATGTTTCATTGCTTAACTGTCCAGCTGAATCTGGGTTCTTGAGACCTGACTGGCTATTGTTATTCACTGGAACTTGTTTGTTGCCCACTCCAGTCCGCCGTTGCAGTGTAGGTTGTCTTTGCACTTGTTGTTCTTCAGCATTCTGTACAGTGTTCTCATATGTCTCTTTATCACTACAGGTGGAGTCTTTTTTGGTCATTTTTCGTTTCTGAAGAATAAGCATGCCATCTTGCTTCAGGCTCGGGGGAGTGTCTGCAGATTTTTCAAAGGCAGAGACTATATAAGTTCTATTTAAATCTTTTGTTGTATCCAAAGGCAGTGGAGGTTGGACACCTTTTTCATCTGATGACTGGGGCTTATTCTGCTGCCCTAACTTGTTGCTTTTAGCATAGATATTTAAAGGACTTTTTAAATATGAAGATGAAATTCCAGCCCTGTTGATGTGCTGTTTGGTAGGTACTGTGTAAATCGGCATTTTACTTTCAAGTAGATTTAACTACAAGATTCTAATAAGACATAAACCAGTTTCTTCATAGGTATAAATCTGAATCTCAGCCACCTACTGGCTCCATCTATTACCGCTGCTGCCACAACTTATTAAGTCTATGTCCTGAGAAATACCCTGTGAAATTAAAGAAACAAGGTAGACAATTAAAAACCAAGCATTTCCATTTGCCATAAGTCATGATTCAGTGTTTTCCATCCTAAGCTCCCCCACAAGGTAGCATACGAAAGGAGAAGGACCTGTGCTTCCTCACAGAGCAGCACAAGAATGTATAGCTAGAGTGAACCACAGACAATGCTCTCCTCCAGAAATGTTCTAATGGTTGGGTCTACAAGAAGACTGAGTCAGTCCTTGTGAGTCAAATCAGAAAAACAGATACGGAGAAAGGTGAGCTCCTGTGTCCTTGCTGAAGAATCCTTGAGGGAGAAACCCAGAAGTGTTCCCTTTTTTTTTTTTTTTTGTTACATTTGTACCCCGCGCTTTCCCACTCATGGCAGGCTCAATGTGGCTTACATATTGTATACAGGTACTTATTTGTACCTGGGGCAATGGAGGGTTAAGTGTCTTGCCCAGAGTCATAAGGAGCTGCCTGTGCCTGAAGTGGGAATCGAACTCAGTTCCTCAGTGCCCCGGGACCAAAGTCCACCACCCTAACCACTAGGCCACTCCTCCACTCCATATCATCCCTAGGAAGATCGGTGACTTTGGAACTAGACAGCAAGTCAACCTGGTTGTTCCCTGAGGAGCCAATTGTGGACAAAGGAGCGGGGAAGGTCCGATCCTAGGCTCCAAAGCCAGAGAGAAGTTTGAGGAAGTACAGAACTTTGTAGAGGAGTGTCTGTATGCCTCCTGTTTTGCTAAGTTATGTTTTAATGCAAATGTTAAAGAGTAAAATCAATCCCTCTATATCTGTGATACCAATAAGAGGAAACCAAGAAGCAGCTAAATTTGAAAGCAAGGAAAAGTACAGGGGAAGATTCAGTATAGGCTGTATATGAATTAGCCAAGCTTACTTTTAGTGAGAAACGACAATGATTTTGGCTCACTTGATTAGCTCTATACATCATGAGCTTCCCCTTTTTTTTTTTTTTTTTTTTACTTTGCCTTATTTTTCAAAAAAGGATATATATATATATAGTTTAACTTATTTTTCTTCAATCAATAAAAAATCAAAACACATGCACACTCACCAATGTCCAACTTATGTATCAAATTTTTAAAACAATCCAATATTGCCGTGATGATTGCAAATTGACAAAGTTTCAATTAACAATGGAAAGGCAGGAGTCAAAATAACACTCCCCTTTGCCTTTCCATATTATGCAGCACTAGTAAATAAATTAGCAGTTAGCCATAGACTTATCTTAATCGTTGGTTTGCTATACTGCTATTCCTCTTCCTCTGACACAGCACCCTGTTTCAATAGTTACTTCATAAGGGACGCCAGTGCTTGCTTTCATGCCACTTCTTTGTCTAAATAGATTGTTTCAGCTGGCAGCAATAAACCTCCTCTGGGTCTGCCTCAGATACTGGCTGTCTCCATCCTGGCAGACCCAGAGGAGGCTCATTGCTACCAGCTGAAACAATCCATTTAGACAAAGAAGTGGCACAAAAGCAAGCACTGGCATCCCTGATGAAGGAACTATTGAAACAGGGAGCTCGAAGAGGAACAGCAGTAGAGCGAACCAACAATTAAGATATGTCTATGGATAACTACTCATTTATTTAATATGCATAATATGGAGAGGCAGTTATTTTGACTCCTGTCCATTGTTGAAACTTAGCAGTTTGCAATCATCACAGAAATATCAGATTGTTGGAAAAAATTGATACATAAGTTGGATACTGGGGAGTGACAATGTTTTTTGAAAAAATAAGGCAAAAACGTTTTTAAGGGGGGAAGCTAATAATAATAATAATAGAGCTAATTAAGTGAGCCAAAATAGTAATTTCTCATTAAAAGTAAGCTTGGCTGATTCATATACAGCCTATACTGAATCCTCCCCTCTACACTTTTTTTTTTTTTTTTTTCAAATTTAGCTGCTCCTTAGTTTCCTCTTATTGGTATCACAGATACATAGAGATTGATTATCTCTCACCCCCTTTTTTGTTTCATTTAAGCTTTAATTCAAATAATAAAGCATTAGAAGACTGATTTAAATCCTAAGGAGTTGTGTAAAAACAAATATTCATGATTTTGAAAAAAATAAGCAAGCCACTTTTAGCAACAAAACCCAAAAGGAAGACCTCGTTGCTGTATAATTTGAGTCATTATGTCTACAATGATAGAATAATTCAATTACTCAAGTTGTCCAGATACAGTGAAACCATTTTTAAATACTTGGCATTATATAATAGGTGGGAAAATGTGGGCTACAAATGCAAATAAATAAATAAATAATAAATATTCATTACAGAAACATTCTTTTCTTCTTATGGCATCCAAAAAATTAAAAATCCACTTAACAGCTGCTCTGTTTTAGAATAAACCATGGACTTCAGATTAGCAGTCAAATTCTTAAAGAACTTGAAGTTATACATTTAAATAAATGGAGTCTCAAGAGTCTAGGGTGCTTACATACATAGATGGCCTAACCCTTTAACAGACTCATCATCAGCATCATCGGCTCCTCTACCCACCACAGTGTAAAAAACTCCCCAATGGAGAAAAAAAAACACTGTAGCAAAATAAAAAAATAAAAAAAAAGAGGGTCTGAATCAAAACACTTCACAAATAATTCCACAAAAATTAAGTCTCAGGTTTATAACCTTCTATGTGCCCGAAAACAGACTGAAAAAAACAAAGTTATTTTATAATTCATATACAAAAATAAAGAGGTACTAATAACACCCAGAAATCAACAAATAGTCACTCAGCTTCTCTCATCGGTGAAAAAATTTCTTGTCATTCAACACAATGGAGCCTTGACTTCAACTGTGAGCTGGGATCACAAACCTCCATCAAATCCCCGACAGCGGGATCCCCTGTTTCACTACTGCCTTAGGAGTAAATATCCACGACTTAGTCTTTCCAAGCGAAATAAAAGGCTGAAAATGGCTACTGGATAAAGTACGCCTTTTATTTCGCTTGGAAGGACTGACAGTTAAGTCCTGGATATTTACTCCTGAGGCAGTAGCGAAACAGGGGATCCTGCTGTCGGGGATTTGATGGAGGTTTGTGATCCCAGCTCACAGTTGAAGTCAAGGCTCCATGGTGTTGAATGACAAGAAATTGTTTCACCGATGAGAGAAGCTAAGTGACTATTTGTTGATTTCTGGGTGTTATTAGTACCTCTTTATTTTTGTATATGAATTATAAAATAACTTTGTTTTTTTCAGTCTGTTTTCAGGCACATAGAAGGTTATAAACCTGAGACTTCATTTTTGTGGAATTATTTGTGAAGTGTTTTGATTATCAGACCCTCCATTTTTTTTCTAGCGTTTTTTTCTCCATTGGGGAGTTTTTTACACTATGGTGGGTAGAGGAGCCGATGATGAGTCTGTTAAAGGGTTAGGCCATCTATGTAGGCACCCTAGACTCTTAAGACTCCATTTATTTAAATTTATAACTTCAAGTTCTTTAAGAATTTGACCAGTAATCTGAAGACCATGGTTTATTTTAAAACAGAGAGCATTTAAGTGGATTTTTCTATTTTGTAGCTTTTAGCTCTAATTTTGTATTGTATCCCAAAAATTAGCAATTGTACTAACACATGTTGAGTAAACATGTTCATTGTATGTTTAAAATCACAATAGAAGGAATTTTAAAAAATGCAAAAATGAATTTAAATTACCTCACCCATTAAACTTGTAACTTTCAGCAAAACCCCCACATATTTAAGTTCCCTTTTTAAGTCAAGCACGCAGCTTTTCTTTCCATACCATGGGGGGTGGGGTGGAATACAGAATTCCTTGTGTACCTAAAACATGCACTACATACTATACAACATTTTCTGTCAGGAGAGCTTATACTTTATCTGCCAAAAAGAGACCCAACTGGTCTAAACATCAAGGTAACTAAAACCTGGGCTACAGCACAGAATTAAAAAGGGAAGTTGTAATCAATTATTGTTAAAAGGAGTAGCCTAGTGGTTAGTGCAGCGGGCTCTGATCCTGGGGAACTGGGTTTGATTCCCACTGCAGCTCCTTGTGACTCTGGGCAAGTCACTTAACCCTCCATTGTCCCAGGTACAAATAAGTACCTACATATAATATGTAAACCACTTTGAATATAGTTGGAAAAACCATAGAAAGGCGGTATATAAGTCCCATTCCCTTTCCCTTGAAAGAAAGGGAAATAAAATGGCCCTTCCAATCCAAACCACTAAGCATGCACAATGGCTCCAGAAAAAGGAGGACGGATTGAGCCAGCCGGGTTTTACTTTAATTGCTTTCAATGGAGGTAATTGAGCCAGCCGGGTTTTACTGCCATTGCTTTCAATGGAAAGCAATGGAAGTAAAACCCGGCTGGCTCAATCCGTCCTCCTGTTTCTGGAGCCATATGGTAACCGTGTGCACAACCCCAACAACTTTTTTGTTTTCAAAAACATTCAAAACCCCATTGCACAGAGAATGCAGTAGAGTATATGGGCAAAAAAAACATATTCCATTTGAATAAGTGTGCTTATGGAAGGCCATATCCACATATCAGTCCATCTATATCTATAGGGTTGTTTACTCCTCATCTAGTCAAGTCAAGAAGAGAAGCAGGAACCAATAGGGTAGCGAGAAGATCACACCCCACAGCTACCACAGTAGAAAGAAAATCCTACTATGGAAATATCCTCAACCCCCATAGCACAAAATTAAAAGGAAACTTACAGCAAGGGGTTCGTTTTAAAAGCACTTAGACTTAGAAAGTTCCCAAGTTTAAATGCTTTGAAAATGCGCCTCTATGTCACACACATTTGAATACCCTTACACACATAAGGCCCCTCTTCACACAAATTCAAGGCCCTTCCCCTCCTGCAATTTAGCATCCCTCCTTCTCTTCCAGTCCCCCCAGTCCAGAAAACCTCTTCTCCCACATTACATCTCTCTCCCTCTTTCTCAAAGTCCCTACTCACACGTCCTGTCTTCAATATGGTCTTTAAGATTACTGGAACCAACAACAATTCATGCAAGATGCAATGCAAGTCACCAAAAAAAAAAACACAAACCCAACGTTTTATTTTTTTCAAGCGTCCCGCCACCTCTGACGCAAATTCTTTCCTTCCGCCACAACTTCCTTTTTCCGGCAGGGCGGGACGCGGCTAAGAAAGTTCAGTTGCCACTTTGGGCGGGTTCCCAGCCAAATTAGACTAGTTTTGAATGCTTGAGTTGGTGGGGTTGTGTTTGGGGGGCTACTTTCTTGTAATGTATGCAGTTCTGTGGCGGTATATTCACTATTAATGCTGTTCCGGTTGTCTATGCATTTCAAGCCTCATTCTAGTGCAAGGAGGTTCTCAATCAAACGTCCTCTTTGTCTCCTTGTATTCCAAGCCTTATTCTGGGGCTACCACACAGTCTGATGTCAAAAAGTTTAAGCCACTTAAATTCGTCTCTCTTTCCCCTCCCCTCCCCAGCCATCATTCAAGTACACTCAAAGCAAACAAACATATGAGCTGCTGCATCCATGTTGTTCTTTATTGCTGGTAGCATTTTTATTTGATCTCACTTATATTTTCAAACATGCTGGCTTGCTTGTGCAGCATACAGATGTACACAGAGGAAGTGTAATAATGGAATAACTGGGTTCATCTTATTCTTAACTGTTGTAAACTGCCTTGGGAAGCCTGGTGATATATAAACATGGAATATGTTGTAATTAAATGGAAGTAAAATTAAACTCTCATTGGGGCACATGGAATCACATCCGCACCTCATCTCTTTTCTAGTAGTTTACATTTTAGATACACAAATGGATTATTCTGTTTTCAGCATGTTTCAGGAACAAGTGGTTTTATAAGTCAAAATAATAAAAATAAATATTTTGTTTCATGCAGATCACTCATTTGTTTAAACATACCTAAATGGACTATAACTCTATAAGCCCCTAATGCAGTCCATTGGTTTCCTTATATTTTGTTCTTGTGATGACATATACTGTACCAAAACTGAAAAATCATCTCTTTTTTTTCTAGAAGAAAATATAAGGAGCTTGTTAAGGATGTAAAAAGAATTGAAGCGGTGCAAAGAAAAGCTACGAGAATGGTATGGGATTTGCGTTACAAGACGTATGAGGAGAGACTTGCTGAACTAAACATGTATACTCTGGAGGAAAGGAGAAACAGGGTGATATGATACTGACGTTCAAATATTTGAAAGGTATTAATCCACAAACGAACCTTTTCCGGAGATGGGAAGGTGGTAGAACAAGAGGACATGAAATGAGATTGAAGGGGGGCAGACTCAAGAAAAATGTCAGGAAGTATTTTTTCATGGAGAGAGTAGTGGATGCTTGGAATGCCCTCCCGCAGGAGGTGGTGGAAATGAAAACGGTAACGGAATTCAAACATGCGTGGGATAAGCATAAAGGAATCCTGTGCCGAAGGAATGGATCCTCAGGAGTTTAGTCAAGATCGGGAGGCGGGGCTGGTGGTTGGGAGGCGGGGATAGTGCTGGGCAGACTTATACGGTCTGTGCCAGAGCTGGTGGTGGGCAGCGGGACTGGTGGTTGGGAGGCAAGGATAGTGCTGGACAGACTTGTACGGTCTGTGCCAGAGCCGGTGGTTGGGAGGCAGGGCTGGTGGTTGGGAGGTGAGGATAGTGCTGGGTAGACTTATACGGTCTGTGCCCTGAAGAGCACAGGTACAAATCAAAGTAGGGTATACACAAAAAGCAGCAAATATGAGTTATCTTGTTGGGCAGACTGGATGGACCGTGCAGGTCTTTTTCTGCCGTCATCTACTATGTTACTATAAGGAGCTCTTTTTGAACACTATCCACCCTAAAAGGTTAATTTAGTGGCTGTACTTGAGGAATTGTGATATTGCATAAATAGGTGTGTGTTTCTGTGTCTAGTCATCTATCCAAAGGTTATGTAATTCTTTCAAGAAAACCAGTTAATCATTTAAACTTATTAGTAGAACACAACCATAAAGACATGGTATGGTAATACTAGAGCCCAGCTAAGAAACAGGTTATTTTGAGTTAGTCTTCACTGGACCAAACTTGCATTCCTTGTGCCATCAACATCCAGTCGGATAGGCAGTACCTTCAAAAGTGGAGGATAAGAACATAAGAATAACTATACTGGCTCAGACCAATGGTTCATCTAGCCCAGTATCCTGTTTCCAATAGTGGCCAATCCAGGTCACAAGTACCTGGCAGCCAAGTTGTAGCAACATTCCAGGTTACCAATCCAAGGGCAAGCAGTGGCTTCCCCATGTCTGTCTTAATAGCAGACTATGGACTTCCCCCAAATTCTATATATGGTGCCTTATGTTGTGCACACTAATTTGGCCATGTGGCCAAATTGCGTCCACAACTTAATTAACAAGTCAATCAGCACCATTAATTGGTACTTAAGTCAATTAGCAGCACTTAATTGGATTTAATTAGAATTTACACACACAGCTTTCTAGGCGTATTCTATTTATTTTTATTTTCTTTGTTACATTTGTATCCCACATTTTCCCACCTATTTGCAGGCTCAATGTGGGGTGTTATTGTAGTAGAATAGGTTCATGTAAGGTAGGTATATTAGGGAACCTAAATTCTAATGCACACAGCTGAAAAAGGGGCGTGGAATGGGCGGGTTGTGAGTGTTCCAAAAAACTATGCGCACTGTTATGGAATACACCTGATCTGCACCTAAGTTAGGTGCAGGTATTTAGGCCTGATTTTAGGTGGCCTAATGGGTGGGCCTACATTTTAGATGCATGAACGGCAAATGTACATATTCAGTTTATAAAATAGTGTTTTTTAAGCACTGATTTTTCATGTGCCATTTATAGAATATGGCCCTTTGCCTCCAGGAACTTATCTAAACCTTTTTTTAAACCCAGTTATGCTAACTGCTGTTACCACATCCTTTGGCAATGAGTTCCAGAGATAACTATTCGTTGAGTGAAAAAATATTTCCTCCCATTTGTTTTAAAAGTATTTCCATGTAACTTCATTGTGCGTCCCCTAGTCTTTGTACTTTTTTAAAGAGTAAAAAATTGATTCACTTCTACTTGTTTTACACCACTCATTATTTTGTAGACCTCAATCATATCTCCCCTCAGCCGTCTCTTTTTCAAAGCTGAAGAGCCCTAACCTAGCCATTCCTCATATGAGAAGAGTTCCATCCCCTTTATCATTTTGGTCGCTCTTCTTTTAACGTTTTCTAATTCCGCTATATCTTTATTTGAGATACGGCGACCACAACTGAACACAATAGTCAAGGTACAGACACACCATGAAGTGATACAAAGACATTATAGTATTTTCAGTCTTTTTCACCGTCCCTTTCCTAACAATTCCTAGCATCCTGTTTGCTTTTTTGGCCGCTGCCGCACACTGAGCAGATTTCAGCGTATTATCTACAACAACACCCAGATCTTTTTCTTGAGTACTGACCCCCCAAGGTGGACCCTAGCATCAGGTAACTATGATTCCGATTATTCCCACATTATCCCAAGCAAACTCGGGTTCATCTGAAACATTTAACAAAGATGAGAGTACCATATATACCCAACTGGGCATTTAAAAGTCTGCCCTTTAATGATGCTGCATGTTCAGAAATCATAGCCATAAGTATAGATAGTTTTTCAAGGATTATTACATGCACACACCTGAACAGGCATCCATACACACATTACAAAAATGAACAACTTCTATAGCACAGCACATACCAAACTGTTTAACCACCCTTGGGTTTTCGATTTGGTTTTAACATGCAAGGTCTGGATAAATGAATTAAAACAATCAAAGTTTAAAGCAAATGCTCATAATATATAATACTTGATAGCAATAATGAAACCATGATGGAATATTCATATAGCAGACAGCCCACAGATTTATTTTCCACTGAACATAATTGTATGAACTTGGCGGATAATAATGTGCTGCTTGCTACTTTATTTTGGTGGTGTATTGTTTGCCTGCCTAATAAAATCACACTCATCTGTGTACAAACACACAACCAGGAGACAAAGATTCCAAAACAACAACAAAAAAAATGCCTTTGACAACCAAACAGACTAGAAGAAGAAATAAATATATACAAAAGAACTGGACAATGTTGGCACATTTAGACAGATTCTGGCCAGAATTTCTGCATGAAGGAAGCTTTTCTCTCATTAACTAATACCGTTCTTTGAAATAGTTGTAATAAAAAAATCAAGTGCATTTTATAATTTACCACTGCATTCCACAAAACAAACAGAGCACATTCTCACATACCATCTTTTCCTTTTGATGTATGCACAGGAAAAAAAGATGTTAAATGCTCCCAGTTATTAACCTAACTAATGTTTAATATTGGTACATGGCCATTTACTGACCCATTTAAAAAATGGCCCATCGTGCGCCAATTTCATGCGTCCAAACTAGCACAGGCCATGTTTTACCACTGCTTAGTAAAAGGGCCAATGAGGCCTGCAACTAGCCACCCAGAAGTGGAGCTTGGAAGCACAAGAATAAGGTATAAGAACAAACTGATGAGCTGATGCTCAGAACTCCCCTGGTAAGCCAACAGCGCAGAAATACTGCTTAAACAGTACAGAAACCTAGCTTACCAATGCTCAAAGGAAATGGTATTCAGATTATATGCAAGCTATAACAGCAAAAGCAAGTGGGGGGGGGGGGGAATGTCCTTGGGGCACATGCAGAAGAGTTTCACGTTAATCTCAGCTCCTGTGTTCATGTGCCTGGCAAACCCAAAAGTGAAGCACACATTGTCATCTGTTTTCTGCACCTTGCAATATAAGCGTTTCAGTTTTTGTTTACTTGGAAGGCTTATATTTAAATGTAGCAAACAGGTGCCAATGTGTGCTTTCACATTTGGGTTTGCTCTGACTTGCACATATTCATCTCTCACTGCCAGTGCTTAGGGGCTTGCACGGGGCTCCTTCTGCTTCCAAATTATATCAAAACTGGCAGTTTTTAAAGAAAGAATCATGAGAAATCCTGCTCCGAGCTGGCATAATGTTTTTAGCAGTGAGGCGGCTTTGTTTTGTGCACTGTTCTCTGAGCATTTGGAGGGAATAGGAAATAACCTCTTTAACATCTAATTGACTACATTAGCATGCTATTTACTAATCTTTGGCGTGCACGTTCTCCTACGCTAAAGCCTCAGCATTCTGTGCTCACTAATGACGCTAGTCCAGCACTAATCGCCTCTAGCACCCGCGTTTGGTTCTGAGCATGGACCCATCTCTCATCTGTTGCTAGCTGTTCTGCTCTCAACCCTCTATTCCCTGTATCTGTTCTCCTGTCCCTTTTGCATGTGCAAGGTTGGAAAGCAGGCTGATTTGTAAAAGCTTCTTCTCACTTCAGTCAGGAGGAAGGTGTCAGGTGAGGTAAAATGCAGATTGTTCACTGCATTCACCGTTTGCCAGGGGGGGGGGGGATGTTGTTTGTAACACAGAGACTCACATTTATGTTTCATCATGTTTTATTGATGATAGCAAGGAAAAACACACACGCATTGAGAACAAAAGACAAATTTGCAACTGAACATTCAAAATAACAATGACATGTTATAGTTTATCATCAACCTTTTTTCCCCTGTTTTATGCTCTTCCATCCCTTCCCCCCTCTCCCCCTTATTTATTCATCCTTTTACAGTTCAGCAGCTTGCTTAGAAACATCCTATAGTCAGCTACAAGTCTTGGAGGTGTATCATCCAGTTATCAAATAAATGTCACTCCCAATTGGTGATTAAATATCTGAACAAATAGGCATGTCAAATTGTCAGTCAACTTTGAATTTCGTACTATTCTTCCCCTTCCTTCCCCTGTCCCTCTCTCCTCTCCCAGCTTCTACTCCCATGTACTCTTGAGATGTCATCAGTGAACCTTGCATACCAGGTAGTCATATAGGTTCATTATATTTCCCTTCACGCATCCCATCCTCCCAGAACCAGTATCAGGGGGCTATCACGCAGCCCAGGAAAGGTTCTAGGCTTACATTTGCATTGGTCACTGTTCCCTCAATCATGTCGTACCCAACTTTAATATTTTTTTTTTGTTTTTTTGAATTGGCAAATCTCAGGATGTACTAAAAATGTAACAAAAAGCTTCTCCCTCTAGGAGGGAGGGTATCCCGTAAGGGCTCCCATTGCGCCCGGAACTCTGGCCTGGCAGACTATTCATATCGATAACTCCACACATGTCTACTCGCATTTGCTTTATCAAATGCGAGCGCCACTTTCATAGGTGGCTCCTCTTTCAGTCTCCAGAATTGTAAAATGGTCGTTATTCCAAAATAGACTGCCAGTCTGGCAAATGCTTTAAATCCCCCTGGGGGATCTGTCGAGTATTGGAAGATATTAAATAATAGCAAAGGGTCCCAGATAAGGGTGCAATTCCATAGCTGGTCTATCCCCCCAATCACCCTGTGCCAGAAATGCTCTATGTATCTACAACGCCAAAACATATGTCCTAGCGTGGCTGAACTTTGTTTACACTTTGAGCAATCTCCGTTTGTTGCAAACCCCATTCGATGTGCTCAGTGTGGGGATATGTGTGTTCTCAGTACCCACCTATACAATTTCTCTGTGGTATAGTTAGCCTCCACTTATATAGTGATTTTATGAACAACCCGCAGTGATTGGCCGAGACTGTGCATTCAAGGTCTCGGGACCACTCCCGAGCTAGGCTAATAAAGTCTAACTGCACGGTCGCGTCTTTGAGCTGTTGGTGGTTGTATTTCAACGGCACAGTGAGCTGGGCTCCCAGAGTGAAGTCCTCTGAGAGAACCTCCACAACATCCTCTGAGACTCACATTTAAAGATGCTTACAAAGATCTGGGCTTTGGTGCGGGTATAGGTGCAGATGAAAAACGGTGCCAGCTTTTGGTTTGGTCTGAAGTAATAACAGGATTTATATTTATATTTTGGGATGCCCATTTTACATCAGTTTTGAAAATGCTTTGTGCATCTGCCCTACAGTCATTCCAAATGCATTTTGTTTGAATGTGACAAGGGCATTCTATAACATGTACTATATTAAGGGCTCTGTTTACTAAGCAGCGCTGTAGGCGCACTAGTGTTTTTAGTGCGTGCTAAAAATTAGCATGTGCTAATGCTAAAGATATCCATTTGGATGTCTCACTAAAACCGTTAGCGCATCTTAGTAAACAGGGCCCTAAGACTATTACATGTAGTATTAATGTTTTGGCTCCATCATATCTGCACTAATCTGGTTGATTTTAAATATCAGGCACCTTTATTGGCATCTCAATTTAAAGCTAGGGGATAACCGAAGAATGCCCTGACTCAAGCGTTTCCAAGAGCTAGATTTGCTCAATGAGATTTATTGCTTATGGACAAAAAATCAGAACCACAAGAAACTTTGACCTGTATTTTACCTTTTTCAGCTCTTTCCAATTGCTTAATACAATTGATGAAAGAACATTGGCATGTTATGCAACTATATCCACTCTTTGAAGATTTCCCAGAGATTGCATATAAAAGAGGGAGGACATTGGGAGATATATATTATCAAAACAAAAATTCCAGGAAGATAATGAGGGGGGTACATATACTGACCATGGAAGATGCCAATGGTGTATTAGTACAAAAGCAGGTCCAACTTGGATAGACCTACAGACTAAAATAATGATTAAAGTCAAAACAAATACTACATAGAAAGTCCTTGCCAGTTAGTGTATGTGGGGCAGAGTAGCCGTCCAGTAAAGATGAATTTAAATGAGCATAAGTAAAGAATAGTGGTAGAAAATTTACAGGCACCCCTGATGACACACTGATTGGAAAAACAATATACAGTTTAAGATATGAGATGGAAAGTGATCAAGTTATAGAAGGGTGGGAGGGAGGTCAATATGAGAAGATTCTTAATTATAAAGAACAACAATAGATCCATAAATTAAAGACAGTGGCACCAAAGGGGTTGAACGTGGAGATAGAGTGAATGACGTTAGTTTGAGTTGGGACTCTGTGATTGGCGGGTTTATAGTCAGGTGATCATTTAAGAGTTTGTTTGAACAGTTAGTCACCATCTTGACAGGAAGAATTAAAGCAGTCGGCAGGACAGGTCAGGCTATATATGAGGTAAAACTCTTTTTTTGTTAAAATTGTTAAGATGAATGGTAATAGAGTAGCATCTTAATTTTGATGTTTTTGTAGGGGTTTTCCCTTGAAGTAGCAATAGCGAAAGAAGGCCGACAGTTGTAACAAATACCTACATTAAGAGAACTATTAAAAAGTTATGTAACATTTCTTTACATTGTTAAAAAAAACTGTGAAATGTTTACAATAAGAACCGATGAGGAGATAGGTGTATAAAATTCAGAAGTGAGGAAGATTGATATACCCTAACACTGCTGAGGTTCTTTATCAAAGAGAGAGATATATGCTGGATATAGATATCGGGTGGAGTTTGACTTATTACAATATAATAATTGCATGGGGCTTGAGCCCCAAATGCATATCAAAAGGCCTACTGACCCAATCCATGCTATTGCTTACTTTTCACATCAGGGGGAGCAGGACTAGCCGGCTTTTCACGGCACTTCAAGAAGGAGTTGAGGCTGGTGAGGGGATGATAAAGAGAAAGACAGATGAGAACTAGGGAGAGAGGTTGACTACAGAGGGTTGAAATAAGCTTGTATAGCAGATATCCCCTACCTACTAATAATAATAACTATAGTGCTACTAGATGCAGTGCTGTATACATTATATGTGGGTACTTTTGTCCTGAGAGGGCTTACAATCTAAGTTTTTTATACCTGGGACAATGGAGGGCTAAATTACTTGTCCAAGGTCACTAGGAGCTGCAAAGGGAATCAAACCCAGGTTGCCAGAATCAAAGCCCGCTGCACTAACCATTAGGTTACTCCTCCACACCATTCCTAAGGACCCCATAGCCAGTCAGGTTTTCAGGATAGTCACACTGAATATGCATGAGATCATTTTGCATATACAAGATTTCCAATGTATGCAGATCTCAAGTATATTTAGTGTGGCTATCCTGAAAACCTGACTAGCTTTGAGATACACAGGGCAGGTTTGGGAAGCCCTTTTGTAGAGATTAAAAGAAAGAAAAAAGGAGCAGAAGGCTGGAGGAGAAGTCAGAGAGAGAAAAGAATGTGTTGCTTCAGAATGAGGGCCCGATGCTCAAAGCACATCATGCTAGCAACATTTGATTTAGACAAATTGTAGCCAGTCTAGCATGTGTGTTATTCAGCGTCTAATGCACATGGGTTCTGCTTGGTTTTTACTGTTCGCTGCAGCAGCTACCGATAATCCTATGCAAATGTATTACAACGAGCTCATTAGTATTAAAATGAACATTCTGTGTGATGCACAGACATTTCCGTGCATTACATAGAAAGGAGCACCTACCTTTAATGTGCAAAATTTTCCAACAGGTCTGGAGCTGTCATTGTGTGAGGGCAACTTCTGAAAGGAGCAGTCTGCTTGTATTTTTTAATAGCATTGAAATATGAGCAGGAGGAGCAAACCAATGTCGGAGGGCAGAGAAACAAAAACAGAACACGGACACTTACTGAGAGACTGTTCTGCGCATGAAGGCGCTTTCCCTACCAAGCTGCTTGCAGAATATCCATGGATCTCATTTGCATGCGATTTCCTTTGAGCATCAGTTACTGTTTAGAAATTGTGGCTATAATCGCACGCAGTAATAAACGGCATCTTTTTTTAGCATTGGGGCCTGAGTTAAAGCAGAAGGTGGAAAGCTACTAGGTGTGAGGTAAAAAGGGGGATTGAAGACTGGAGGGTGGAAAGAGGGGGAAAAGGTGCAGTCTAGTTATAAGTGAACAGAGGGGGCAGAAAAATAAAGAGGAATAGAAAAAAAAGAATTAAAATGAAAGCAAAATTAGAAAGATGTAGAGAAGGCACAGAGAAGAAATGGAACAAAGAAATGAGACTTTGGAGAAGGATTTAGGATAAGACAAAAGGAGAGTGAAAAGAGAGCGGCAATACCCCAATCAGAAAAACTAATTGACCATACAATGCTACTAAAGATTTCAGTTTCTGATATTGGAAACATGCCAGATTTGAGAATGTTCATGTCTTACATTTTATCCAATACATAAGAGGATAGAAAGAGACCAAGGGGCTCATTTTCAAAGCATATAGACTTACAAATTAAGTGGAAAGGCATTTTTGATACTGCGTACAAAATCCAAATAGGAAATATACCCATTTTTGAAAAAATAAACTTTTTTTTCAAAGATACCATTTCTGAACAAGGTTTTGTGGACTTTTTTTTTTACATTTTTCGGTTTAAAAAATGAGCCCCATAGTAACCAATTGAACTTTGTAAGTCTATGTGCTTTGAAAATACACCTCCAAATATACAGTGGGGGAAATAAGTATTTGATCCCTTGCTGATTTTGTAAGTTTGCCCACTGACAAAGACATGAGCAGCCCATAATTGAAGGGTAGGTTATTGGTAACAGTGAGAGATAGCACATCACAAATTAAATCCGGAAAATCACATTGTGGAAAGTATATGAATTTATTTGCATTCTGCAGAGGGAAATAAGTATTTGATCCCTCTGGCAAACAAGACCTAATACTTGGTGGCAAAACCCTTGTTGGCAAGCACAGCGGTCAGACGTCTTCTGTAGTTGATGATGAGGTTTGCACACATGTCAGGAGGAATTTTGGTCCACTCCTCTTTGCAGATCATCTCTAAATCATTAAGAGTTCTGGGCTGTCGCTTGGCAACTCGCATCTTCAGCTCCCTCCATAAGTTTTCAATGGGATTAAGGTCTGGTGACTGGCTAGGCCACTCCATGACCCTAATGTGCTTCTTCCTGAGCCACTCCTTTGTTGCCTTGGTTGTATGTTTTGGGTCATTGTCGTGCTGGAAGACCCAGCCACGACCCATTTTTAAGGCCCTGGCGGAGGGAAGGAGGTTGTCACTCAGAATTGTACGGTACATGGCCCCATCCATTCTCCCATTGATGCGGTGAAGTAGTCCTGTGCCCTTAGCAGAGAAACACCCCCAAAACATAACATTTCCACCTCCATGCTTGACAGTGGGGACGGTGTTCTTTGGGTCATAGGCAGCATTTCTCTTCCTCCAAACACGGCGAGTTGAGTTCATGCCAAAGAGCTCAATTTTTGTCTCATCTGACCACAGCACCTTCTCCCAATCACTCTCGGCATCATCCAGGTGTTCACTGGCAAACTTCAGACGGGCCGTCACATGTGCCTTCCGGAGCAGGGGGACCTTGCGGGCACTGCAGGATTGCAATCCGTTATGTCGTAATGTGTTACCAATGGTTTTCGTGGTGACAGTGGTCCCAGCTGCCTTGAGATCATTGACAAGTTCCCCCCTTGTAGTTGTAGGCTGATTTCTAACCTTCCTCATGATCAAGGATACCCCACGAGGTGAGATTTTGCGTGGAGCCCCAGATCTTTGTCGATTGACAGTCATTTTGTACTTCTTCCATTTTCTTACTATGGCACCAACAGTTGTCTCCTTCTCGCCCAGCGTCTTACTGATGGTTTTGTAGCCCATTCCAGCCTTGTGCAGGTGTATGATCTTGTCCCTGACATCCTTAGACAGCTCCTTGCTCTTGGCCATTTTGTAGAGGTTAGAGTCTGACTGATTCACTGAGTCTGTGGACAGGTGTCTTTCATACAGGTGACCATTGCCGACAGCTGTCTGTCATGCAGGTAACGAGTTGATTTGGAGCATCTACCTGGTCTGTAGGGGCCAGATCTCTTACTGGTTGGTGGGGGATCAAATACTTATTTCCCTCTGCAGAATGCAAATAAATTCATATACTTTCCACAATGTGATTTTCCGGATTTAATTTGTGATGTGCTATCTCTCACTGTTATCAATAACCTACCCTTCAATTATGGGCTGCTCATGTCTTTGTCAGTGGGCAAACTTACAAAATCAGCAAGGGATCAAATACTTATTTCCCCCACTGTATCAATTGCACAAAATAAACTTTCTAATGAATCAAGCTGCATAGTACATAAACATATCAAACCACAATATATGTCACTCAAAGATTCGATTCACTATTAATTACCATCATCAAATAATATCCTTTTTCGATGTGTTGGTTCTAAAACAAGAAGATAAATTTACCACTGTTTATAAGTACAGATTGTAATACTTTTCTTCATTATCAAAGTGACCATCCTGCAGGATCTGCACTTAAGCATCAATCCAAAAGTTTATGATCCCACTTGGTATGTAGGGACTATCCAGACAGCATCATTAATGCTCTATATAAAAGGGCTAGGTTTCTTAACAGAGATTTGCTTTTCAACAAAACTGATGAACAAGGCATTGATAAAATGGTCACCTGTATTTGAAAGCAGTGTTTCCCAAGTCCATTCTCAGAGTACCCTCTTACCAGTCAGGCTTTCAGGATCTGTTCTGTGTATGTGACTTAAGTGAGGGATTCAGCTAATACATAGTTTCTGTCTGGCAATCCATAGCAGTTAGTCTTGCTCTCTGTCCACAGTGCTGCCTTTTCAAATGTACAGTTCTTGTTATGTATGACCTGTGAATTAGGTTTGCCACAAGAGTTTTGCATAACTTATCTGCAAAGTTTTGTGTTGCTTTACAAATCATACAGCAATGAAGGAATTTTGTATTCCTGTCAAATATATTTTTTTCTATGGCAAGTTGTAAAAGTAATGTTCTGAGCTTTCCTATATAGCCTCAAACAGGTAAACATTTTTTTTGATGTTTACAATAAGTTTAGTTAAAATTTTTCTCCACCTTTATATCATGGTAATCAGAAGTTTTTCCCCTCTAACATTCACAGTATCCTAATGGATATGACCCCTTGATCTTGATTAATGGCGGTGATAGGGTCTGGTGACACCCAGGTGTTTCTTTTGTTGCCATTCCTCTTCATAAGGCATGGAACTGGTGATGGCATTTTCGGTGCCACTCCCCCAAATTGTCCCCCTTTTTTGCCCTTACTGGGAACCCTGCTTTTGAGTCAGGTCTTGGTCCCGGGGGTGGGGTGGAGGGGGTGTTCAGATTTGGAAGTCACAAGGGTGTGCTCAGCAAGGCGATCTTCTCCAATTAGATTCAGACACCTTCCCCTTTTTTGCTCAAATTATGGCATTTTCCTAAGATGCATTTTTTCTTATACTTACAGGTGCACCGCTACTTGTTTACATTGCAGGGTAAGCAGAAGGTGGACGACCTCCGAGTCACAGAGGAGGAAGACTTTCAGGCCTTGCCTCGGAATTTTAACATACTTTCTCGGTGGTATAGGGAGGGGCAATTTTATAAGTCAGATACCCTTTTGGATGAGGTGGCTCGGGAGTGGTCTGAGGACTTAGCTTTGGGCATTACAGAGCCTGAATTGGTTAACGTGTGGGTGACGGGTTCTAAATTGCTTTCTAATGCTTTGTTTCAGGATACTCTTTAAGATTATTCATAGAGCTTATATTACCAGAATGTGTGGCAGTCGAATGCAATTATGGATGGATGAGTGTTGTCTGCGATGTAAGGTGGGGATGAGAACTTGGATACATACCTTCTTGGAGTGCCCTCATCTTCATGAACTTTGGCAGAAGGTTCCTGTTCTTTTGGGGCAGCTGGTGGGTGATCGTATGGACTGGACTTATGATTTGTTGATTCTGGGCAGTTGGAAGGATCATTCTTGAGTGCCCACCTCCAGAAACACATTGTTATGTGTGCCATTTTTACATTACATAAACTTATTTTGCAACATTGGATTGATGAACTGCCTCCAACTTATGAACACTGGCAGCATCAATTACATCAGGTGGCCCAATTTGAACTCTGGCATTTTTCTCATCATGGCGGGTCATCTATGGTGTCCAAGAGGCGGTTGTGGAACAAACTATTGTCCCTTATATGATCTGGTGTATGGGATCCTGTTGACCATATAAGGCCTGGTCTCTCTCGGAAAAGAACCAACCAAGTGGGAGCTGAGTTTTTATGTTTGTACCCTGAAGTATTGCTGTTTTGATTGTGCTTGTTACTTCTATTTTTTTTGTCTACTGTTTGGCCTTTCACTGTTGGTATAAATATATTACCTCTAAAAATAGATATTTTTAAAATCTCTTGTACAACCAAGCCCCTGTTGTAATTATAAGGTAAGTGAATTGGACAGAATAACTATGAAACCTATCGATAAAGATTTTCAGGAAAGGCATTAATTGTGAGTTATTATAAAGCATTAATAGGAGTGGAGCGGGAGCTTACGGTTAGCAGGGCTGGTGTTAGACATTCGGGGGCCCAGGGAAAGGAGATGGGACATGATATAGACCGCCTCTCTGTGGTTACAATCAATGCAGTTTACATATTATATATAGGTACTTATTATGTACCTTGTGCAATGGAGAGTTAAGTGACTTGCCCAGAGTCACAAGGAGCTGCAGTGGGCATTGAACCCAGTTCCCCAGGTTCTCTGGCTGCTGCACTAACAACTAGGCTACACCTCCTCAGAAACCCGGGAGGGGGTCAAAAGCTGGCCTTCAGCCTATGGCTCCTTTGGCTTGTGGCAGGTTTGGGACTCCTATGATAGAGGGGCCCAGAGCAACTGCCTTGTTTGCCACACCCTTACGCCAGCCCTGAGAGCTAGCATGGTGGACTGAAAAGCAGAGAAGCCATTGTTCAAATCCCTAAGTATGCTCCTCGTGAACTTGAGGCAATGAAAGATGAAGTGATGTGCCCATGTACAAAGCCAGTGCTAAATTTAATGATGTGTGTAAACATATTCATGCAAATCAAATTTTATTTATGTATATTATTAAATATGTCCCAATTCCAATAATGAGGCCTGCATTAAATCATATTAACAAATGTTCATGCATGCAGCCCTTAGATACTAAGCCATCTGTAATGTCTACTATATCTAAAATGTAACATGACCTTGAGCTACTACTGAAAAGGTTTGAGCAAAAGCCAAACAAATATAGTGAGATGGGGATAAAATGGAGGCTGCACAGACTTCCAGAAAGGAGGCACTTTTCTGCACATACCTTAAAATTACTCAAGTTTTAGGCTCTGGCTTGTAAGCAGTTCATTCGCTCATGGAATGAGAAAGACTTTACTTCTGCCAGAAGTACATTAAAACCAGTATCCAATCACATTACAAAATGAAGCTTCCAAGTTCAAAAAGCAAAAATGCAAATTTAATTCCACAATAAAGTTTTGAAATATACTTTCTAAATTTGAGAACTGTAACATACAGTATAAATTAGAACATGTCACTTGTGAGAAGCACTTTTGTCATGTCTCTTGATAATGGCCATGAGATTATCCCCTGTTACCAGGGCATTGTGCGAATGCTTAGTTTTTGCCTCTTTCTTTTGCTGTTCATGGACGTAAGGGGAATTTAGCAGTTGTGGTGGAAGAAGGGAGCCTGTTGGTTGGACTCGTTTTACAATATCCCAGAAAAGCTTCCTGTTGTTTTTGTTCACAAATGTAATTGCGGTTCCACTGTGTCCCAACCTTCCTGCTCTTCCAACCTGAAATACAAAAAGCTGTTATATTTTCTTTAACATTATACACCCAGTCACTGATGTTTCTGTTCAAATCTACATAAACTGAACACAAAAACTGTGGAGTGTTAATGTCTTAATTTTTTTTATCCAATTAATTTAAATTGACCAGAATGTACACAACCAATTAATCTCTCCCAAAATACAAACAAGGTACTCAAATACAGTACCACTTATTGATAGCAGAATCGCTTAGCATAATGGTGATGGAGAATCCAACGATTGCAGTAATGAATTAACTGTTGCTTCTTTTTGATATCTTACTGTACATCGACTAAATAAGAGACTTCAAGTAAGATATTTCAAACACAGACCATGTTTGTATGACATAAGATTCAGCTCA
Source organism: Microcaecilia unicolor (assembly GCF_901765095.1). NCBI lineage: Eukaryota > Metazoa > Chordata > Amphibia > Gymnophiona > Siphonopidae > Microcaecilia > Microcaecilia unicolor. The sequence continues at coordinate 103,342,854 of NC_044036.1, forward strand.
CATGTTCTATATTTTTAAAGAGTGGGATTTAAAGTCGCAAACTATTTTTTAATTTTTTTTTTTAGTTTGGGTGCTTGTACAGAATATATGGATAATTATATTGGGGCAATGATTAATAATCACTGCTATGCTCAGTAATTCTGCTAATACAGTATTTGAGCCTTTGGTAGTCTTTTTTTGGAAGGGATGGATTGCTTGTGTATATTATGGTCTACTGAAATTAATTTAATAGGATAAGGAATTAGATAATACATCACAATTTTCATTTGTGATGGTTTCTGATTTGGAGGGAGGGGCATAATTGTTCGTAACTATTTTTAAAAAGCAGCAAGCACTACAAACATTTCGAACAGTTAAGTCCATTAAATATGGCACTTCTATGGATTGTCACCCTGTATTCAAACTCATCAGCTTGCTCAAATTTCACTAAAAAACAGTAAAGGGTCCAAAGAAGTGGGTGAACAGACACAGGCAAATTCAGTGACATGCACAAGTTCACAATACACCATATATATTGTATAGTATTAGTAAAGTAGAATATGAAATCAAAAGTAATAAGAGGTTTACTGCCCTGAGCACATCTATTCTGTACTGCACTGTTACAGTGAGGACCTGGCAACACAAACAGATCCTTCATTTGACAGGTTCTTGTTCCTTGAATGCATCTACAGTCTGAGATGTGCAGATCTGCCAAATAATACTCTCTTCAAAACTTTTGCAGAAGGGATCATGAGTAGCACTGGAAGGGGTTCCTGAGGTCTCCACTATAAAATATCTTTGCAATATTCAGTTCATATATATAAAATGAGGCAGGACGGCTTTGCGCATTTGTGTCAACTATCTGTGGGACTGAGTGGCACCCGGCCCCCGCCCTACTATTTGATACCTATCAGGTGAGGGGTTGTCGCAAGAAAGGCATGTTAGCATTAATTCGGAGAACAGTTACTATGGGAAAGAAGACGATCCTTCTGGTCTGGATCTCGTCAGACCCACCCACATTGCAAAGATGGAGATCCTTAATGATTTCCTTGAGTGCCATAGAGCGGAGAGAGGTGGAAGTTCTGGCCTCCCAAAAGGGGGACCGCCTGCTTCAATGTTGGTCTCCATTTTGGGACACGCTGACCCCAACAGCCCGTAGCAGAATTTTGAATGGGTAACACCGTAGAGAGGGAGGGAGGGGGGGTAGAGGGGTGGGGAGGTTATTGAAGAGGGAGAAGGGGAGATCTGGAAGGGTTGGTACGCAGATGGAATGGGGAATGCAAAAAAGGAAAGGTGTGGACCTATGTAAGCATACTGTGACTCCAAGATAACTCCCCAGGCTGTACTGTGATATTGGGTTTGAACGGGGGGGGGGGGGGGGGGGGGGGGGGGGGGGGGGAGAAAATAGAAAATTTATGATGACAAGCTGTATTTTGGATTTATGACATGCTTGTACATAATCTGTTGGATAACTTTGCTATAGATTGTAACGAATGTTGCCTTGATCATCAACAAAAAATTAATAAAAATAAAATAAAATGAGGCAGGAGAAAATGGGAAGGTATTAAGTAAGGATGAGCTGGAAGAGACTAAACTTAGGTAGAATTTGCAAAATTGAACACCGTAAAGAATAAATTAAAAAAATTTATTCTGCAGTGTCTCCCTTAATAACATTTATTTGCATCATTCTATATTAGTACAATCCTTCATAACTACCACAAAAGCATCATCCATGCAAATAAAATCCTATTTTAAAAACAAAACAAAATTCTAAAGAACTTGGCTGACTGCATAGAAGGCAAAGTTGCTTATCTGTAACAGAAGTTCTCCGTAGACAATAAGGGAATGCAGCCATACTCTGAGGTGACATCCTCCGATGGCGCCCGAGTGCCCAGAGCTCTCCTGCAGCTCAGAGAAGTCTGAATAAAGGAGTCTTCACTGAGCCTAAATGGGCGATTTCTGTGCTGCCTCACAGCCCCTCCTCCTCTCTAGTCGATACCCAAGCTAATGTGCACTAACCATTCTTACTTGTCCAACTGTTTGACTTTTGAGGAGACGGGGGAAGGGGAGTATGGCTGCATTCCCCTGTTGTCTATGGAGAACCTGTTACATATAAGCAACTTTGCTTTCTCTGTAGACACCATGGGGAATGCAGGGACACTCAGACATGAGTCCCAAGCTAAGGGCCACTTCAAAATTATTCTTAACTTAGTGGCCTGTAATGAGAAAGGGTAGAGGAAAGAAAGGAAGGGAAAAAGTATGAGTTAATATGTGAAGTTGCTGCAAGGGAGTGCTTGGCCAAAAGCTGCATCTTGAATGGAAAATTTGTGTAGTAAAAGTATGGGTGGATGCCCAGGTTGCTGCTTTGCAAATGTCTCCCGCAGATGCTAAACGGAGGTTTGCTATTGAAGCAGCTTTAGCACAAATTTGATAGGGGACAATACGCCTCAGAAGATGAAGTCCTTCAAGCGCATAACAAAAGGCAATGCATTCTGACACACAGGTAGATAAAGACTGCTTGGAAGCTGGTAAGCCAGGGTTTTTGAGATTGTAAGTAACAAAAAATGATGATGATTTCCGCAAGCCTTTCATTCAGTGGAGATAATAAAAGTACAGCACAGCTAAAATCCAGGGTATGCCAGGAAGATTCTGCTTGTGACAGGTGAGGTGGTGAAAAAAACATTGGCAGAGCTATTGCTTGATTTAAGAAACCACTTTAGGCAGGAATTTGGGGTTGAGTATGGAGGAGTACTCTGTTGTGTGCATATGGGAGATAGCAAACTAAATCCTGTAGATCGCCGACTCTACTGGCTTTAATGATAGCAAGAAACTCACTCAAGGTAGTGTACAGCAAGAATGTCAAACATAGGCAATACATATTCAAACAACAATACAAGGTACTGCATATTATGCTACATTCCAATGTCAACACAATACATAATAAAACATTTTAACGGACAGCACGTGAGCTGGTCTGGTCCCCCGCCTCGCCTCGGGATCGCTGCAGAAATTGCTTCTCCTGTCTGTCCTCCCCGGCTCTGTGCCACGTGCACCGCTCTCTTCCTCACCTTGTCGACTTGGGCGGGCGTCCAATCGGCCGGCGCTCCTCTCGATGATGCTGAGGCGCGAGTGGGCGCCGAGGCCTGGCAGGGTAGCGTTGTTCCAAGACAGGGAGGGAGCCGCGTCATCACTCTGCGGCTCTCTCCGGCCCGTCCGACCACATCAGTCTCGGTGCAGCAGTATGGTGCAGCTCCGTCCAGAGGAGCTGACCCCGAGATGCCTCGACACCGTGGAGTACTCCATTCGGCCTTCAGGTTAGTCCTCCATTCGGCCTTTGGTTGGTCCTCAGCTTGGATCAGGCAGCGGCCGTCGGTCTGCTGAGCACCGTGCCCGCCCAGGTGTCACACAGCCCGTTCCGAGTCGATTCCCAGTCACAGTCGTCGGAGCTAGCTGCTCCCATGCCCTCTAGGTAGCGGCCATCTTTCACATACTGAAGATCAGACACAGAGTTTTAAATTTAGCCCTGTATTATACTGGTAGCCAGTGAAATTTTTTTTTAATGGTGTGATGTAATCACATCACTTACAACCTTCTATTAGTCTTACTGCAGCATTCTGAATCAATTGGAGCTGGTGGAAACCCTTTGTAGTCAGACCAGTGTAGTGTATATTACAGTAATGCAGTCCTGATAATATTACAGCATGCACAACCATTCATAAGTACATAAGTATTGCCACACCGGGACAGACCAAAGGTCCATCAAGCCCAGCATCCTGTTTCCAACAGTGGCCAATCCAGGTCACAAGCACCTGGCAAGATCCCAGAACAGTAAACAGATTTTATGCTGCTTATCCCGGAAATAAAGCAGTGGATTTTCTCCAAGTCATTTTAATAATGGTCAATGGACTTTCCCTTTAGGAAGCTGTCCAAACCTTTTTTAAACCCCGCTAAGATTTGCCTTCTCAGTGTAAGGAGAGAGGCAGCATAGTTGCTGCAAATGATGGAAGCAGCTCATGAAGGTTGCTTGGATCTGGAGGATCAGGGGAGTTTGTACTTCCCAAAAGAGATTTTTATGTTGGGTATGTGTCCACTTGTGTTAGGGACCTATAGAAGCTCTGTTTTACCTGGGTTCAGGCAAAGTTTGTTGTTTTTAGCCCATTCTTGAATTGCTGTTAAACAGGTAGTCAGTTTATTCAGGGCTGTGGGAAAGTCAGGTTCAATGGGTATGAGTAGCTGCACGTCATCTGCGCAGATGTAGAACTGAGTATCCATTGACCGAATCAGCTCAACTAGTGGCTTAAGGTAGATATTGAACAGAATAAGTGATAGTATCAATCCTTGCGGTACCCCACAAGTCAGTGCCCATGGTGGTGAGGTGCTGCAGAACAATATGGATTGTTGCCTTTCCGATAGATACCACAGCCCCCAGCCACAACAGGCAAGATGTTGGCTTGCTGTGTGGCAGATTTTACTTTAGGATTTGAAGTGCTGCTGTGAGTTGCCGGAAAGGAAGTCTGGGCAACACAGGAGAGGCAGATGTCAATTACACAGCCATGTCAGCAATGAAAAAGAATGCGCACATTCCAAGATGGCGTTGTAAGCGGACGCACCTGTGTTTGCTCCTGAGGTAGCTTAGGTTTTCAGCTCCGTTGGTGCTTCTGCTGCCTCGTTTTTCCAGATGGGGAAGCGGAGGGGAAAGGTTAAGGAACATCCCTCGGTTCCTGAGACCATCCCAACGTTGAAGCAGACGACCTTGCAATTTTCAAAGCAACAACCAGGGCCTCGGGGAACTTCGACCCCCACTGCAACTCTCGACGTATCGCTGTCGATCGAGAGTCCTAACGGGGCTTCCTTGAGCCCTGTGGATCGTATTGCTCCGCCTCAGCCTGGGAGAGAGTTGTTTGCAGCCCGAACAGCGACGGAAGCCGAAGTGGCTCAACCGAACCTGCTTGAGGGAAGGTTTGCAGCTACAGAGAGTGGATCTCATGAACGAGAGCAGCTAATTCAATCAGCTTTACAGGTACTACCTCAAGACATTGTTTCAAAATTATCTCGAGCTGAGGCTCAACCTCAATCTCTCCCAGTCTTTAGTGGCGTGGTTAGACCAGCAATAGTGACACTTGAGTCACTGTGGGACATGGTTTATGGCATTCAGGTTTCTATGCAGAACACATTGAAAGAAAACACTGGTGATATTAAAGTTTTGTCTGAAGCTGCGTTGCTCCAAGCGCAAGTGACTGCACAGCAATCTTTGAAATTAGATAAAGTGAATGCTGAGCTTCAAGAAATGGGGAATTTGGAAACTGCATTGGTTAAAGATAATAATTTCATGCACAAGCGAATGGAATACCTGGAGAACCAGGTTAGGAAACTTAACCTTAGGTTTCTAAATTTCCCCAAATCTCCTTTAATTTCTCCTATGGAAATGGTAAAAAAATATATGGTTGACATTCTTGGAATGGATAAAGACTCACTAACTCCCATTACACGAGCCTATTATATCTGGAACCCGAAGGGGACTGATGGAAACCCCCCAGTAGTGGGGGATGGAATGAATCTTACTTCCTTCCTGGAAAGTTCACTGGAAATAATTACACAGAGGTCAACTATGCTGATCACTTTTGTACTGGAGCCTGATCGCAATGCTGTTTTAAGACTTTCCTTAAGACATTTAGAAAACTTGTTTTTGGGCTCAAAGGTTCGAATTTTTCCAGATCTCTCGAGGCCCACACAAGTAAGGCGCAGGGCTTTTTTGGAGCAGCGCCCTAGAGCGTTGGCACTGGGAGTAAACTTTGTATTACGATTTCCTTGTATCTGTAATGTATTGCTTGAGGGTAAACAGTTTCAGTTTGTAGACCCAAAACAGTTTAAAGAATTTCTTGATGCTAGAGCCGATGTGAATGTTGTATGCCCTCCCTAAAAAGCAGGCTAGGGTCGACAACCCGAGGTAGCAACCGCTAAAATATTCTTTAATTTCTCTTAGAATTTTTGAATTCTTGGAACCCGATTTCTTTGTTTGTGGACAAATAGGCTGTTAAGAATTTTTCTTTCCATTACTTAATTGTATTTGAATTTCATTTGTAAAATAATGCCGATTGCATATTTACACTTTGTAGTGAAAATTGAATTTATTAATAAAGATTTAAAAAAAAAAAAGAAAGAAAAAGAATGCGCAAGTGAAACCATGACACTGGGGGTTTTGAAAACAGAAAGTAAAAACTGAGCCAAGCTAAAAATAGCTCTGAGGTAAGAGGAGGTGCTAAGAAGAGCTGTAGTACATCCGCCAGATGTAGAAGTCTGGAAACAAAGAGGAATTATGAGGCAGTGTAGGAATCCCCCACCCAGACGGGTCAACTTTTGTCAGACTTCTCTGACCTGAGGAGAGTTCTGGGCACTCGGGCTTCATCAGATGACATCATCTCAAAGTATGTCTGCATTCCCCATGCTGTCTACAGAGACCTTGTAAAGCCAGCATAGATTTATTTGAGTAAAACATACCAAAGTCTTTGTGTAATGTTATTATGATCCATACCTGATGTACATATTCATCCATGCTGGAAGGCATATCAAAATTCACAACCAGTTTGACATTGATCAAGTCTAGTCCTCGTCCAAGGACTCCTGTGCTGACCACAACATCATAATCCCCTTGAAGCAGCCCCTGTCAATTAGAAAAGCAAGCAGATTTATTTCTTCATTTTTTTTCTTACCCTCTTTCTTCTGGCATCTGGAGGTTTTCTTGCCAACAAACTAGTGATCAGTGCGCTTGCTCAGTAATAAAAAGGCAATCCACGAATAAGTACAAGTACCCAAACTTTTCTCCTTCACGGCAAAAATACTATTCCATAAACTATGCTTATGAAACTACTACATTTCTTTCTCAGAAACTCCAGTGTGATAAAGATTATGGACACTATGTCTGGACTATTAAAAACAAAAAAACAACAACAACATTTAAAATTTTAATCTGCCAAGAGTCCAAAATGTAGCAGCCCAACAGATCATAAACTGCAAGTTAGCATTCCCCCATGGCTTTTGAGGGTCTTTGTTGGCTCCCAGTTAGTATTTTACAACCACCTGATTTCTAACTTTTAACCATTTGACCAAAGTGCGGTGAGTGCTAAACTATCTTAGAGAGTATCTAATATAGCATTCTTTTAACATAGCATCAAATCCCAAGCAAAAGTCTGCATATATCTGCCATCCATTTAGGAGAGAGGGCTTCGTCAAGCACGTTGCCACCACTCTGGAATTCTTTACTGGTTGAACTTCACCATGAAGTTGACTATTTATCATTTAGAAACAAACTAACCTCTGGCTCCGAGTCACTTCCACATATGGAGATAATATTACAAAGCTTTTTCAGCATGTAAAGAAGTACACATGTCGACAAGACTGAGTCCTAATAGGTATTTTGTACAGATGCATTCCCAAAGGCAGGTCTATTTCAAGCCTCCTTTTATAAAGATGCATGAGCGCTTACGTGCCTTTATAAAATTACCCTAACAAACCTACAATCACAACTAAGAAGCAGCCATGGACATTTACTTCAGCTCAGAAGGTGTAATCAGTCCAGATTAATGTTTGTTTGGTAGCGCTATAGAAATGCTAAATAGTAGTAATAGTAGTAATCTACTTTGAATTGAAATGTCATTCTAGAAAATGAAAACTATACATTGCCAATTAACAAAGTAGGAAAACAAGTCTTATTAGAGCATAACATCTGTTTTCAAACTCCTAATGCAGAACTGGCTCAACCACTAGGCAAGACTAGGCAATTGCCTATGGCAGCAGCCTATACAAAAAGAAACTGCAGTCAAAGAAAACAGCCAAGTCCTTACAGTCACACAAAACTCCAAAGAACCATAATCACCTAACCTTTACCTGCAAAAAAAAGTTTAATATTTAAAGGCATGACGTCCATGTGTTGTTGCTTTTTTTTTTTTACAGAACTTCATGATTACAGAGTTACAGATAACTGTTCAATGTTAATGCCATATGCATAACTACCTGCACTGGGGGCGATTCTATATAATGGCGCCTAAAAAATCTGTGCAGTAAACATTTCCACCAAGGCGTATTATATAAGAAATGCTTAGATTACGCGTGGTATATAGAACATGCTTAGGCGGACCTCACGGTGACTAAAACTACATGCTGCTATTTACACCAACGAAAACCTGGTGTAAATCCCTGCACGCAGATTTATGCGCACTGGGTCATTCTATAAAAACATGCGTAAATTTGGGAACAAGCACAAAATGTCTATTTCCCCGCCCATAACCACGCCCCTTTTTGCCTGCATACATTAAAATTTAGGTGCACTGCATTACAGAATACGCTCAGGGATTTGAACGTGTACATTGTAATTAATACTTATTATTACTTGTTAAGTGCTATTAACAATGCTGATAGGATGGTTAAGTCAATTAAGTTACAGCCTGGATTTCTGTGCGGAAAGCTAGGCGTGCTACATAGAATTTGGGGGTTTGTGTACTATCTGCCATGATGTTTATGTTAGGCAGCAAAGTTTTCTCTGCGTTGCTGGCCCTCCAAAAAGATTGGGAACATCCAGAACAGCTAATGCAGAGCTTTTACAGTCACTGCGTATTCATTCTGGCTACCAATGTATGGTAAAGTGAAAACCTTAGTGCACCTTAATAAGTAAAAACCATAATGTATTTAAAAATCATGGCAGAGAAGCTGGAATTTAAACACACATTTAATATACACCACAGGATCACAAATCTCCTTAGTTTCACAATATACAAACCTGTAAAATCTTGGTTCTTTCACTCTGTGATTTATCAGAATGCATAGCAATGCTTTGGAGTCCAGTAATTTTCTGCACTGCATCACTGAGAAGGTCAGCTCCTAGTCTACACTCCACAAACACCAAAACAGGGGGGTGGAAGAGCTTCTTATCCTGAGAATGGAAAAAAGGCCATTTCAAAACGTTGTACCCATTCTGCTATATTACTGGGACTGACTAGCAGACTGAAAACACTTGCAAATGCTTCATTATGATCAACTTTTTTTTTTTTTTTTAATTTTCCTACAAGAAATGGAATATGGTATTAAGCCACTTCAAAGAAGAAACAGCAGCTGCTTGAGCAAAGGACTTCAGCAGGTCCTAAAGCTCACAACACAAAACATTCATTAGCCTAACAAAAATACCTTTGCTCAGTTACTTTATAGCTTCCTTTACACTCAATTTAACAGAACTATTATTAATACGTTCTTGGCCAAGGACTGAGGAAGCTAAGTTCACAACCACTGAGGGAAGGAATCCAACACCAAAACTGCCCAAATCCAAGTTGTCAGGCACACTGACTGCTGTGTTTTCATCTCTTAAAATTTCTTTCAAAATCTAAAACAATAATACACTCTGCAAAATAGGTAAATTCAGAGAATCTAAAGAAAGAGAGGAAACTTGCTTTCCACTCCTGATAACTTTCACAAAGTCTCTACAAAACTTAAGTAGCATATTTGCTGTCCTTGAAAAATACTAAAATAGGCAATGAAGATAAAATTAATTTTATGATCTGTGCAAAGGAAGGAACCTCGGAATACACTTTGCATCTGGAAAAAAAATTATGAACAATGACCTACATTTACGATTTCAAATAATTTCTTCTTTTTGGATGGCTCTTCTACCCACAAGACAATTTGCCGAACACTGGCACAGGGCACATTTTTTTCCCCAACAGTTATTTTGACAGGATTCTGCAAAAGCTGATCAGCAAACTGTGCAATGCCTGCTGGAATTGTGGCAGACACCAGTATTGTCTGTCGGTCCTCTGGTGTGTTTTCTAACACATCCAAAACCTGCTGCTGGAAACCCATCTTTAGCATGGTGTCAGCCTGAAGAACAAAAACAGCCATGTAAGAAATCAGAGGTATGTGTGTTCCAAATGCTACAAAACTCTAAATAGAGAAACAGCAGATAGAAAAAGGTTTTGTTACATCCATTAACCCATGCTATTCTTAAACTGATTGTGTGACTCTATTTTTTACTAGTTTAACTGAACTGCAAACTGCCTTGCTATGACTTCATGAAATGGCAGTATATTAAACTTAATAAACCATAACGGCAGTCAGCCAGGTCATGAAGGTTGCAAAAAAAATTCAGTACATTTAATATTTCATGCAACAGAAATACTATTAATTTGTAAACATTAACTTGCAAAACTGTGCTATACTATGAACCAAAATTTAATGTAACAGAACTGAGCAAGGCCACACACAAATCAAGTTTATAAGTCATATATACATCTGACTAAGAAGTTCTGCCAAAAGGCCTGATGAAGAAAGCAGAGCTTTTTAAGGCAGTATTTATTTTAACCAAAGTTGAGTTTGGACCTAGAATACAGGTTTTCTTTTCTCTTAAGCAATCAAAAGGCTGCTCTAGGCTGACTCAAGTGTCATATACCTAGTCAAACAACTAAAGCAGAAGTCCTTCAAGAAATCTTTTGTTTCCTAAGATGCTTTTATATAAGTAGCTGTGTAGTTCTGGTAAGGGGCTCATTTTCAAAAAACATTTCAAAAGTGGCGTACAGCAGCATTTGGACCTTTTCCTCACCAAAATGTCCAAATCGGTATTTTCAAAACCCATATTCCAGACGTTTTTCTATGCTGTTCATTTGCAGTGCGTCCAAATCTCAAGGGGACGTGTCAAAGACCTTGTTGTTTTTCAGCCATAATGGAACAAAATGAAAACGTGCAGGACTAAAACTAACACGTTTTGAGCTAGACCTGTTTTAATAATGACTAAGACACAGAAAAGTGCCCTAAATGACCAAATTACAATGGTAGGAATAAAGAAATGGCCTCCCCTTATTCCCCTAGTGGTCAATGACCCCCTCCCAATCCCAAAGATGTAAAACAAACAGTACATATCAGTCTGTATGACAGCCTCAGATGTTATAGCCAGTCCTATTAGTACAGCAAGCAGGTCCCTGGAGTAGCCTAGTGGTCAGTGCAGTGCACTATGGAGAACATGACCCAGGCCAATAATCTACATTTGTGGTGGAGTGTGAGCCCTCCAAAACACTGCTGTACCTAAATAGGCGACACTCGCAGCCACATATGGTGGTGTATAGTTGAGTACAGTAGGTTTTTGGTGGGTTTTAGAGGGCTCACTTACAATATAAGTGAGCAGTGGTGAGATGTGTACCTGGGACCTTTATGCGACGTCCACTGCAGTGCCCCTAGGTTAATTCACTGATCTGCTGGGACGTCTGTGTGGCCAATGTACTAAGAATGCTGCCCCCCCCCCCCCCCACACACACACAAACATGCACATATCCCAGTGGCTTGATTTTGTGCATTTTTTTACTTGAACTTTTTTTTTAATGGACCAAAATGATAAACACAGAGCATAAAAACATCTAGCAAGTGGCCATTTTCAGAAAAAAAAAAAAAGATAGACTTTTCGAAAATCTCTATATTTACTATTTGGAGTCTGAACATTTTGAGCAAAATGTCCAAAGCTGGACTTAGAGGGGCATTTTCAATATGACATCTAAATATCAGTTCTTCATAAATTACATAAGGAAAGCATATCTCTGCTTCCCTCCCCCCCCCCAGTAAACAGTTTTTGTTTTCATTTCAAGGACCAACTTGTTTAGACTGGCCTGGTGTTGGGGGGGGTGGGGGGAGCCTCAGTGGTAAGTGCTACAAACTGCGTTGCTATGAAAAGACCTGGGTTTGATTCCCAAACCTGGCTTCTGCTCTCCATGCCTCTGTGGATGCTGTGATGATACCAAGGAGACAGAAGCAAGGTCCATATTGTTCAGATTCTAGAGGGAGCTGTGACCCCAACCAAGGGCTGTTTGTCACAATGGAGGGGAAAGTGGGATTATAACAAGATATAAAGGAGAAAGATCCCTGAAAATTAAAGTTCATGGAACCACAGTCCAAAGGATGCGGTTTATGACCAAACTAGAATCCTAAGGAGCAGAATAATGCAAAAAAAAAAAAAAAACACACACACTTACTTCATCCACGACTACAATTTTAATACCCTGGAGTTGAATACAGTCTTGTCTCACAATTTCTAGGAGTCTTCCTGGTGTTGCTATTATAACCTTATAAAAAAACACACACAAACAAACATAGCATTAAGAAAAAACAACTGTTAATGAATACTGATTAGATAACCTACACCTAAAGTAATGCTGATAAAGTAAAAGAGGTGTCTAAAAATCAGGCTGCAAGGCATTGACTATCATTTCCACTACCACAAAAAATTTGAATGGTCTGAGAGAATTTGAATGTTTTATCTAATAAATGTATGACCCCAAAGCAGAGATGGAAAAATATTTTTCAAAATCTGGGGACCAACCTAACTCTTTAAGAACCAAGGAAAAGTTTTTTTAAACTCATTTGTTTTCTCTCTTATGTATTATTCTTTATTTTGCTCTTTATTATGTTTATATTGCTTCCTGCACCATCCCCACACTTGATTCTCTAAGCTCCCCCTCCCCACTTCCCTAGCTGCTCTCTCTTCCCTCCACTCTTTCTTTGCCAGCTGCTGTGGATCTCCTCAATGCTGGGCTCAGCCACAGGTATAATTCTCCCCAAAGATGCTACCAAAGTTTGGAACTTAGGGATTTTCCAGCCCTGCCCCCAAGATCTTTCATTTATGCAGACTACAGGAAAGGGACGGCCCATAAAAATATTTTGACAATGACTCGTCAATAAACCTGAAGATTACCGATTAAGCTGGATGCCTCTTTATGTAAATGTTCTTTGGAAATTCATTCCTGTGGGAGTGCTGACATAGATAAAAGAATCTCCTCAAAGAAACAGCAGCAGAGATTGAAGGTTTTGGTAAAAGAACAGAACATTAAAAGTGTGAGCAATGCCTTAGTTCAAGATAAAATAGTAATTCACTGTAAAACAGAGCAGATGGAAAATTTTGTGAGATATTTTAACTTTGAACTGTCCCAAAAGTGACCAGCATGCTCCCCTTGGATATCTTTAAGAAATATTTGCTGGAAGTATTACATTGTCAGGGAGATAGTACCCTGTTTCTTACTGAGAGGGAAGGATATGAGTTACCAGGGAGAAGAACATATGGAGGCCCCAATAATGGTTTACAAATCTGAATCCAACTGTCCTCTTAGAGGTGTCTGTGTGAACTGTGCTACTGTATTTGAGATTTGGGAAACTTTTGAAAACACTTTTTGTTTAGCAAATTTTTTCACAAATTTCTATTATGAGACTTGTAATTCAGCTGAACTGGATAGCATTCTTTTTATTATCTACGTAGAGCCTGATAGGTTTGCAGAGGAATACACATATTTTATTGTATTGTTTTGTCTTAATAGCAGCGCTCCTAAGGGGGGCAGTTATCTATGTGGGCTACCGTTAAGATGGGTTATTTTACCACAGGTCCCATTTTATGCAGTGAGACTAGTTATTAATAACGGAGGTTAACAATAAACTAACCCACCTTAACGGTAGTCCATGTTAATAACTTCCCTCCCTAAACTGTAATTCTCTCTAAAACAGTCTGGTATTCAAATGAATGAAATGCTGAATGTACATACAAAAGGTTACAAAATTCCAGGTGCCAGGTTGTCTGGGTGTCTACATTTTCACATCTGTTACTGTGTAAGGGGTCCAGTAGGAGATTAAGGAGAAGCGGAGAATTTGTGTCAGTCATATGAAGAAAAATGGTTAGGTCCAAAAAGGACCAAGGGGAAGTGGAGAGTTTGTATCAGTCATATAAAGAATTGTTAGGTTCTTCTGATTATGAGAGAGATAACCTTGGAGAGAATGAGCTGTGAATATTATCTATTATCTGAAACTAAATGTACTATACTGGACTTTGAGACTAGACATGAAACCAGGCATAAGGGAGGAAATGTGTTTGTAGTCTAGCCAAAGAAGGTGTGATGTAAATGTTACAGGCAATGTGTGAGGAAACAAAATTAGATATTGTTTACTAAATTTATGATCATGTAATGGAATGTGCTGTCATGTTGATTATTGCTAATACAAAGCCAGATGATGAGAAGGGAATTCAAAAGTCAAGCAAAGCTGCTACACTGGGAAGCTGTGAGACTGCTTCCCTAAAGCTTTAGCACATTTTCCTGTATATTCGGTGGTGTTGTGTCTTATTCCCTTGTACAGACCGCAGACTCCAAGAGCTGAGGTAGGGTGTGTTATCCCCAAGTTGGATCAGAACTACAGTCATTACATGGAAGGAAAGGTGATGAGTCTTTGGCAGAAAAGTTGCCACTGGGGTTCAAGAGAGAAAGAACTAGGCTCCCCACTTTATGGATTTGGGAGGAAGAGGCAGAAGCACTAGACAGAACAGTAGCTAGAACTGATGGTGGGAAAAGGACTGGACAAGCTGCCATTAGAGCCCAAGATGAACAGTCAGGCAGGACAACAACTTCTAATACCATAAAGGACAGAAGCTGCTAGGTTCATCCCCTGCATTGGCCAAGAAGAAGGGCTACAAGAGATGGTGATGAAAAGGCTGGTGGGAATGACAGGCAAAGAAAGTTAAAGAGAAAATATACAAAAATGGAGTAAAATGGACCAAATTCTAAACAATAAAATAAAATATAAAGCTATGATGATTTTTTTGTGCCCTACCTCCTAAAAGTTTGGTTAGGCACCCAAGTTTTCCAAAACATTTTCTACGCCTTTGTGTGTCAGTACTGCCCATCAGTCACCTTTCAACTGAAACCCACTTTACCTGCACATGTTGTTTTAAGCGATGCAGCTGAGGCGGTAAAGGCATACCCCCAACTAGAAGTGCTGTCCTCATACATGGCAGACCTGAAATCAGCTCTTTAGTCTGCTGCTCTATCTGAATGGCTAATTCTCGTGTTGGAGTCAGAATAAGAGCAGTTGGAGTTTCATTCTAAAAAAAGAAAAGAAAATATTAGTGCAAAAGTATTTTTTTCAATAGAAATTCTTTGAATTATTTTTAAAGTAAAAATAAGATTTTATGTGGACACATCGCTGTAGTAAGACTTCTACATATCAACTCACAGTTCTTGCAGGCAGAGAATGAGAAAATCTTCAACTATGAGTCTGCTTTCAGCTTTCTTCATTCTTTCCAAACCTTGTGAAAACTTAATAGAATGGGATCAAATTTGAACTTGGCTTCCCTGGTTTTCAGTCCCCCTGCTCTAACCATTAGGCTGCGACTCCACTCTGCACCGATGATTTCAAAGAAAAAGTCCCCAAATATTGGCTCAATTCATATATATGGAAGAAACAGCACAAGCTGCCTCAACAACAAAAAAAGATACACTGAAATATAGCCGTTAGGGAATTGCTTCTTTCAAACTCCCCTCCCCATTCCTCTCCTAGTCATAAACACACATGTGCAGCGTGATTAGAAAATGTTCCACACTTTCCACCATGCACTCCCCTGCCCCACCGCCATACACCTAGCTCATCTGGCTCTTTGTGATTCAGAAGTTATTTGTTTTCTTAGTTACAAATTCTATTGTGAAACCTAGTGACTGAACCATATAGCTTTTCTAATGGCTACTAGTATGTACAGTGATGTGAAAAAGTCACCTTCCCCCCTAGCTGGTGTTCATTTACTAGTGATGTTGTGTTGACGCACATGTAGCATTACAAACTTCTGTAAATTTCTGTAAAACCATACATTATAGAAAAATGTTGCTATAATTTCTAAGATCAGCATCCAAAAATCTATAAGAAACACCCAATCTCATTACAGAAACAATAACCATGTTGTTCGGTGTAACTGCAACCAAACACTATCATTTGATATCAGCCTTTCACGTCGCTACTGAATAATCTTAGCCCAATCTTCTTTGCAGAACTGATTTAATTCAGACAAATGTGCAGTTTTTTGTGCACAAACTGCTTATTTCAGGTTAGGGACTGACCAAATTTTAGTTTTGGTTACAGTGCCGAAACTGGCCTAATATCCTTTATCTGCCAGGTTTTGGTGGAAGCCAAAAATGTGTGCTTTGTCTTGTCTCCCTCCCTACCTTCTGAACATGATTTGCCTCCCCCCCCCCTGTTTTTCTGAATTTATTAATTGCACATTTCCCAAAACTTACATATTTACATCTCTGATATCTTGCATTTCAGCTTCTATGTCTATTACTGTGACAGGTTTTCTATATGTAGGTCTGGAACGTGTTTGCTTCTTGCAGGATTTGTTTACTAAAACTAGAGAATGACACAGGGACAAAGCACGCGGAGACGGGGCAAGGGCAGAGCATGTGCGGATGGGGACAAACTTTGTCCCCATGTTTCTCTACTTTTAAGCTTGTTAATGAACTGGACCATTATTTATGTTTGAGCGTTGCAGACAAATATATTTTGATTTTTGGAAAAATAAGCAAACATGCTGGCCACAACTGGCAACATTTGCATGGGGGATCCTGTACATTCCTGCTACCAGCACATCTTCTGAGAAGACATCTTCTACTGCAGGAAGGACTGTGGAAGACTGGAGAGCTACACTGAATTCTGAAATTGTTGATCACTTAATCATCCACAAATTAAAAAATCATAACAGTGCTTCATAGGGCATATTACTCCCCTGCTAGGGCATACAAAATGGGATGTATTTTGTACCCCTGGAAGTTTTAACAGGGTGGATTAGGATTCCTTGGGGTAGTAGAAGTCAGCTATTGATGGAGTTGGAAAGCTAGAGAGCGGTGGGGGTTATTATAGTTGATCACTGTTATTATTGTTTTCTATTTGTAATTTATAAACAACAGTTGCACAGCCTATTGTTCCTTTTTACACTTTAATAAAAACAATTTAAATATAAAATCATAGTGTTCAAGGCGTCCGCAAATGTGGACAGAACCTGTGGGGATGGGAACGGAAACAGAGCCTGTGGGGATGGGATGGGAAGGGGATGGGGCCAAACTTTGACCCCATGTCATTCTCCAACTAGAACTCTTAAAGGATTCTTCCTCCTCCCCCCCCCCCCCCAGTCCCCACCCACTACCTTAGGAGAGTTGGCATTATGGGGGCACCATCCAGTCCTAGCTATGCCACTGGATGCTGGTCTACAGAGGGGTAGGGGAGATACAGGGGATGGGGGCACAATTGAGCTTGGTGGGAGAACACAGCTGAAGATTTGCCAAAGATGTCAGGTACTGCATACTTGACCAGTTTAATTTCTATTTTAAGACAAAATGCTTGAGTTTTAAAAACATCAATTCCATTCTTTCAAGCACTAGTTTTCATATGTAACAAAAAGTTAAGATCTATAAATTATATAAAGAATTAAGAAATAATGAGGCGTAAAGCACTTAGACTTACGAAGTTCCATTGTAACCTAAGGAACTTCGTAAGTCTTTCCATCCCTCCCATTTTGGATGACATACCTCTTGCAAGGATCTAACGATGACTGGAAGCAAAAAAGCTGCAGTTTTGCCAGATCCCGTGTCAGCGCTGGCCACAACATCTCTGCCCATAAGCCCCACTGGGATCATCTGCATCTGGACAGGGGTTGGAATTTCATACCCTGCTTTACGTAAATTGGAGTTTAACGTTTCTGGGAAAGCGCAATGTTCAAACTCTAGGATGGGCCTGCAGACTCCTGGACCCTGGACAACGATTCCCAGCTGTTCTCTGAGACTGGCGATCTGCTCCTCCCGGAGGCTCTGAATGAAAGGGGCTTCGATGTAGTCGCAACGGGCCGGCTCATGCTCCGTTACCGCAGTCTCCCCTCGGAATCGCAGCAGGCAGCGACCTTTACACTCCAGGCTGCACACATCCTGCTCTGACTCGTCACAGATGTACTCTCCATAGCGGCCGCACTCGGCACACACGGGCTCCCCTGGCTCCGGCCAACGCTGCGCCTTGCTGAATGCTTTCACTGGTTCTTCGGCTAGGGCGCTGGAGTTCTGTCCGTCCGGCTCGGCTACAGCCGGGACAACGCTGGAAGAGGAGGCCGACGGCGCATCTTGCGTTACCGAGTCCCCGCTGTCCTGGACGGGAGAAGTTTTGCATTTCTTTGTCGCGCAGCCTGTCTCCTCTTCGGTGGCAGGCCGGCTTATTTTCAGGGACCGTGGCACAAACATAAGGTTAAGAGACGTCCCCGATTTTTGGAGACTGTATTCGTTCAAAATCGGGGTCAATAGCGTCCTGTCCCCAATTTCATTGGGAACACAAGTTGCAGGACTTTTTTTTTCTCCTGCTGCTTTGGATCTGGAAGATCCCGGGGATCCCGCAGATCTGGCTTTTACACCGTCCCCTGCTTTCTTGTGAGTCCTCTTTCAGTTGTCCTCCGGGCTTACATTACCCCAGCAATCTTCTCTTTCCACAGTCAGCGATTACAATTCCTAATTTCTGCTAGTCGTTTACCGCACACATCGCTCCACACGCTGTTTTTTTTTTTTTTTTTAATTTTGTCACATCAGTGGTGTTATTCTTAAAAGTGTCCCCACCACCACCACCAAGGAGATTAGATATTAGATTAAGAAGCGAATATGGCATGACGTTCAAAAGATGAAGGACCCCGCGCATCCGCCATCTTGGTACACCCACAACGAAGAAGAAACGAGCCAAGGATAGTTGATTGAGAACAGGAGGCGGCATGACGTCAAAACGTTGAATCCATTTAGGTTGCACTATGTTTCCCCTTCCCCGCGTAGCCGTCGTTCGGTGTACACTCAAAACAAAGCAAACAAACCTATGACCTGCTGCTTCCACATTGTCGTTCTTTATTGTTGGTAGCATTTTTAAATCTCACTTATATTTTCAAACATGCCAGCTTGTGCAGCATACGGATGTATATAGAGGAAGTATAATAACGGAATAACTTTCATAGGTAGAGTAGTGATTTGTTCTAAGTTGTAATCAATGTGTCCTTTGGAGGAACTAGTTATAGCGACACCCTAGCATATGTTATCAGTGCCATAGCGAGGGCAGCTGACACCCGGGGCGGGTCGCCGCTGCGCACCCCCCTCCGCAAGGCACACCCTCCCCCCTCTGGAGCGCCCCCCCTCCGGAGCGCATACTTACAGCGGAAAGTGGGGAGGGCCAATCCGCCCCGACTGCACGTTGCTAGGAGCTGCATCGGCTCCGCTTGTTCCCTGCTCTCTCTGCCCCGGAACAGGAAGTAACCTGTTCCTGGGCAGAGAGAGCAGTGAACCAGCGGAGCCGACACCCCCCCCCCCCAGCGGCGTGCACCCGGGGCGGACCACCCCACTGCCCCCCCTTCCTACGCCACTGCATATTATATTAACATACCCTGTTTCCCCGAAAGTAAGACATCCCTCGAAAATAAGACCTAGTAGAGGTTTTCCTGAATTGGTAGATATAAGGCCTCCCCCGAAAGTAAGACCTAGCAAATTTTATTTGAAAGCAGGGCCGCCGAGAGCCGGACAAGGCCGCCCCCCCCCCCCCACCCAAGGTCGCCGGGCCCCCCCTCTCCGTCGCTCCCGGAACTAACCTTTAATGCCTCCTTTCACCTTCGCAGCAAGCAGCAGCAGGGCAGACCTCTCCTTCCTTCCGTGCCCCGCCCTCGCGGACGTTACGTCAGGCGAGGGCGGGACACGGAAGGAAGGAGTGGCCTGCCCTGCTGCTGCTTGCTGTGAAGGTGAAAGGAGGCGTTTAAGGTTAGTTCCGGGAGCGACGGAGGGCGGGCAGGCCAACCCTGATCCAACCCTGATGTTTCCCCGAAAAATAAGACAGCCCCTGAAAATAAGACCTAGTGCATTTTGGGGGGGCAAAATTAATATAAGACAGTGTCTTATTTTCGGGGAAACACGGTAGTAACATAGTAAATTACGGCAGATAAAGACCTGTACAGTCCATCCAGTCTGTATGTGGGAAAGAGCGGGGTACAAATGTAATAAATAAATAAATATATGGTATGTGATACTTTATATATACGCGAGTTTGATTTGTCCTTGCCATTCTCAGGGCACAGAGTGTAGAAGTCTGCCCAGCACTGTTCTTGTACTAAAAGTTCTGAAGATTCTGGAATCCTAAAGAGTTAAAAGATTCCGGAATCCCAATTAGTAGCAACATTCCATGTAGAACCCCAAAGAGTAACATAGTAAATGACAACAGATAAAGACCTGTACGGTCCATCCAGTCTGCCCAACAAGATAAACTCATTTTACATGGTATGGGATGTGCTGTTCTGAAGCAGCATCAAAGGAGCACTGATTTCTTAAAACTATTTGTGCTATAAATTATGGGGAAAGGGATTTTTGTTTGTTTATTTTTGGTTAGAATTATCTAATTGTTTAAAACATTTTTCACTGAATTGCACTCAAACGATAGTGGTGAATAGAGCTAACCCAAGATTAGGCCATATAACACCCCCCCCCCCCCTTTTCACAACAGCTTCATATTCGTGCAGAGATATTTTTCTCCTGGTAAAGGGCCACTAAAACAGACATCATGTAATGAGAATCAGGTGCTCAACATTCAGAGTTTCTGTCTATCTATTTATTTAACTATTTATGGCACTTATACCCCACATTAAACATTAATTAGGTTGAAACCTGGGAGCATTTACAATCTTTTTTTTCCCTGTGCCTAGATCAAAAGAGAAAGATGGTTTGTGGGAACTTGCACCTTTTGTGGAATGCAGTGGTATATTTTAAAAGATTTTTTTAACATTTATATCGCACATTATCCCAAGCAAACAAGTTCAATGTGGCTTCCATTTGAAAATACAGTGAGACAGAATAATAGAATTCAGTTATATCATGAGAGCAAGTCGATGGATATGTCTGAAACATTTAACAAAATTGAGATTTGCATATATACCCACTGGGTAGCGCATATTCAGAAATCATAGCCGTAAGTATAGACAGTTATTCAAATATTATCACATGCATATACCAGAACAGGCATCCATACACACATTGCAAAAGTAAACAACAACTTCTACAGAGTACATCCAAAACTTAATTTTTATGTTCTCATTTCCATCTTCCAACATTTCAGACAGCAGATGTACAGATAGCAGAATCCAAAGCAGTCCAAAACTAGTAAAGTTAGAACACAGTTTATACCTAATTGTTCACCTTTTAGGTTTAAAAAGCAAAACCATATGCATGTAAGGACTGAATAAACTAATTAAAACAAAGTTTAAAACAAATGCCCTTAATATGTAATACTTGGTAGCAATAATGAAACAGTGATGGAATATTCACATAGCAAGCAGCCTGAGCCAACAGATTTATTTTCCATTGAACATGATTAACTTTGTGTGAACTTGGCGGCTAATAGTGTGCTGAACTGGACAATGTTAGCACATTTAGACTGACCATGGACAGAACTTCTGCATGAAGGAAACCCTTTTCGCATTATTCAAAACTTTTCTGTGAAATAGTAGTTATAAACAAAGGCAAGTGCATTTTTATAATGTACCACTGCATTCCACAGAACAAAAGGAGCAATTCCCACATGCCATCTTTTTCTTTTGATGTAGGCATAGGAAAAAAAAAGATTTTAAATGGTCCCAGGTTTCAGACTAATTAATGGTTTTTTTTCTTAATTGTACTTATAAATAGTAAGTCTGATTGTTAAGCAACTGATTCTCTTGTGCTGGTATGTGCCACTATAGTGTACCGGCACCATTTTTCCTTGCCCGCTCATCTTCCCCCCCCCCCCCCCCCCACACACACACACAAACACACGCATTTCCTGCCTGCCTGCCTGCCTGCATCACTTTCCTTGGGTCCATTACTTCTCCTTTCCCCTCCATCCTGGTTCCAGAGTCTCTCCCCTTTCATACCCCCCACCTTCCCAGTTCCAGCATCTGTTCCTCTCCCTCCCTCCCTCCCTGCAGTCCCTCTGATGTTTTCCCTTTGCCATCGGTAGTGGCACTGCATTAATTAAATCAGCCTGCCTTGGGAACTTTCCTACGATGCATCCAGCCCCTCACTGATGAAACTTCTTACTTCCGCGAGGGTGGGTCATGTCACATGGAAAACCCAAAGCAGACTGATTTAATTGATGCAGTGCCACTATGTTTATGTTTATTTAAGCTTGATTAATCACTTTTTTTAACAAATAAATCAAAGCAGTGGCAAAGAGAAAAAGTCAGAGAGACTGCGGGGAGGGAGGGAGAGAGGAAGAGGTACCACTGGAACCGGGTAGGGGGAGGAGAAGGAAAGAGGAGAGACACTGGAACCGGGAGAGGGAGGGAGGGATGCTGGAACCAGGGAAGGGAAGAAGGAAAGGGGACAGACGGAACTGGAAGAAGATGAAAGGAGAAAGTGGAGGGATGCTGGAACCAGGAATGTGGGGAGGAAAGGAAACGGGACTGGTTTTCTAGCTATCTCTCTGATTGCACTTATCAGCTGTCCTTCCAGGGCTCCTCTACTTCCTGTCTTTCCCTCTGCTCGGGCATCCCCCAAGATTCTATCCTTTCACCCACCCTGTTCAACATCTTCTTGTCGCCCTTATTCACTATTATCCCAAATCACACTTGTATGCCATTCTGCTATGCAGACAATATTCAGATTTTTTGCAGGATCACTGATGCTTCTTCTATCCTTCAGCTTAATAACTGTTTGTCACAAGTGTCCACCTGGCTTGCTAGCAATCTTCTTTATGTAAACACAGCGAAATGTGAATCTATGTTCTTCCCTTGTTCTGGTAGTACCCCCCCCCCCCCCCACACACACACACCTTTACTAAATAATGTCTCTCTTCCTTTTAAAGATCAAGTTAAAATTCTGGGTATGATCTTTGATTCTGTCCTTACTTTGAACCCCCAGATTGACTCTATCCTTCGGTCATCATTCTTTGCCCTTCATAGGGTGTGTCAAGTTCGTCCTTTTCTTCCCGCCTCACTCCACCATCCCCTTATCCTAACCCTTGTCATCTCCCACCTGGACTACTGTAATTCTCTGTTGGCGTTCCCTTCTCTTCCCTTAAACGTCTTCAGTTAGTCCAATCTACAGCCATTAAATTACTCCACAATGCTCACCATGTCACGCTCCTCCATTCCAAACACTGGTTATCTGTCTCTGCCTGAATTATGTTTAAGATTCTCTTAATGGTTTACAATGCTAGGTCCCCCTCTGCCCCGCCTACCTTACTAAACACTTCATTCCCTACACTGTCTTTGCTCTGCTGACAATAATCTATTGGTCCTATCTTACCCTAATCAGGTTCATCTCTCCTCCTCCCATCACACAGCTTTCTGCTATGTCAAACACAAACTTTGGAA
Source organism: Microcaecilia unicolor (assembly GCF_901765095.1). NCBI lineage: Eukaryota > Metazoa > Chordata > Amphibia > Gymnophiona > Siphonopidae > Microcaecilia > Microcaecilia unicolor. The sequence continues at coordinate 103,366,006 of NC_044036.1, forward strand.
TGATCTCCCACTGCTTATCCAGAATCAACCCTCCCACTCTGCCTTTAAACGATCACTCAAAACTACTCTTTTCACTGTTTACTTTTCTGCTACATCATGTAACTGTGCTTTCTCAGCCTTTCCTTCTCTCTCCTCCTTTCTACATATTTAATGATTATTGTAGCTGGGTCACCCTTCCAGGACCCAGCCAGGCTCGACCCTGCTTAGCTGCCTTCTTCTTCACATGGCTGCTGCCTCCCTCCACAGCAATCTGGCTGCTTTGAGCCTCAGCTCTAGGCCCTGAGAAATTCCAGGACTCCTTCCGCCCTCCGTTCCTTTCACAGAGGCACATTCAAAGCACAACGTTTATAAGTAAGGGCTTTTATTTTCTTGCTTCAGGTCAACATAAACACCCAGGCACACCTTAACTCCAGGTTGTTTAGGGCTTGCTACCCAAAGCACAAGTCAGGGTTCACAACAGTCCATATAACTTCACTTCACTTGACCTAAGATTACTTCTCTTAGGGAACAGTACATTATCCGAAAGAAAACACAGTAGCTTAGTAGGTTGCAGCCCTCCCCTATCCTCGTCTTCCCCCCAACTGCTCCGCCACCCAATTTCAGCTAAGCTTCTGAGGATCCATTCCTTCTGCACAGGATTCCTCTATGCATATCCCACGCATGTTTGAACTCTGTTACCGTTTTCATCTCCACCACCTCCCGCGGGAGGGCATTCCAAGCGTCCACCACCCTCTCCGTGAAAAAATACTTCCTGATATCTTTCCTGAGTCTGCCCCCCTTCAATCTCATTTCATGTCCTCTCGTTCTACCGCCTTCCCATCTCCGGAAAAGATTCGTTTGCGGATTAATACCTTTCAAATATTTGAACGTCTGTATCATATCACCCCTGTTCCTCCTTTCCTCCAGGGTGTACATGTTCAGGTCAGCAAGCCTCTCTTCATACGTCTTGGAACGTAAATCCCATACCATCCTCGTAGCTTTTCTTTGCACCGCTTCCATTTTTTTAACATCCTTCGCAAGATACGGCCTCCAAAACTGAACACAATACTCCAGGTGGGGCCTGACCAACGTCTTACACAGGGGCATTAAAACCTCCTTTCTTCTGCTGGTCACTCCTCTCTCTATACAGCCTAGCAATCTTCTAGCTACTGCCACCGCTTTGTCGCACTGTTTCGTCGCCTTCAGGTCCTCAGATACTATCACCCCAAGATCCCTCTCCCCGTCCGTGCCTATCAGACTCTCCCCGCCTAACACATACATCTCCCTTGGATTTCTACTCCCTAAGTGCATCACTTTGCATTTCTTCGCATTGAATTTTAATTGCCAAACGTTAGACCATTCTTCTAGCTTCTTCAGATCTTTTTTCATGTTTTCCACACCCTCCGGGGTGTCCACTCTGTTGGAAATCTTGGTGTCATCCGCAAAAAGGCAAACTTTACCTTGTAACCCTTCGGCAATGTCACTCACAAATATATTGAACAGAATCGGCCCCAGCACCGATCCCTGAGGCACTCCACTACTCACCTTTCCCTCCTCCGAGCGAACTCCATTCACCACCACCCTCTTGCGTCTGTCCGTGAACCAGTTCCTAATCCAGTTCACCACTTCGGGTCCTATCTTCAGGCCGTCTAGTTTATTTAAGAGCCTCCTGTGGGGAACCGTGTCGAAAGCCTTGCTGAAATCTAAGTATTTGATGTCCATAGCACGTCCTTGATTTAATTCTCCTGTCACCCAGTCAAAGAATTCAATGAGATTCGTTTGGCACGATTTCCCTTTGGTGAAACCATGTTGTCTTGGATCTTGCAACTTATTGGCTTCCAGGAAATTCACTATCCTTTCCTTCAGCATGGCTTCCATTACTTTTCCAATAACCGAAGTGAGGCTTACCGGCCTGTAGTTTCCAGCTTCTTCCCTATCACCACTTTTGTGAAGAGGGACCACCTCCGCCGTTCTCCAATCCCTCGGAACCTCTCCCGTCTCCAAGGATTTATTAAACAAGTCTTTAAGAGGACCCGCCAGAACCTCTCTGAGCTCCCTCAGTATTCTGGGGTGGATCCCGTCCGGCCCCATGGCTTTGTCCACCTTAGCTTTCCAAGTTGTTGATACACACTTTCTTCTGTGAAAGGCGCTCTATCCACCTCATTTTCAGGTGTACTTTTGCCAGTCCCTCTCGGTCCTTCCCCAGGGTTTTCTTCAGTGAAAACAGAACAAAAGTATCTATTTAGCAAATTGGCTTTTTCTTCATCATTTTCTACATAGCGTTTTGTTGTATCTTTTAGTCTCACAATTCCCTTTATAGTCTTTCTCCTTTCACTAATATACCTGAAGAAGTTTTTGTTTCCTCTCCTTACATTTCTAGCCATTTGTTCTTCCGCTTGTGCCTTCGCCAGACGTACCTCTCTCTTGGCTTCTTTCAGTTTCATCCGGTATTCCTCCCCGTGTTCCTCCTCTTGAGATTTTCTATATTTCTGGAACACTAACTCTTTAATCTTTATTTTCTCAGCCACTTGCTTTGAGAACCATATCGGTTTCCTTTTTCTCTTGCTTTTATTTACTCTCCTTACATAAAGGTCTGTGGCCCTGTTTATTACTTCTTTTAGCCTGGACCACTGTCCTTCCACTTCTCGTATGTCCTCCTAGCCCATCAGCTCCTTCCTCAGGTATTCTCCCATTTTGTTAAAGTCAGCTCGCTTGAAATCCAGGACTTTGAGTTTAGAGTGGCCGCCATCCACATGAGCCGTTACATCAAAATTTTTCTTCACCCAACGTGTAATTAAACTCTTTAATTCATTGCCGGAAAATGTGGTGAAGGCGGTTAGCTTAGCAGAGTTTAAAAAGGGGTTGGACGGTTTCCTAAAGGACAAGTCCATAAACCGCTACTAAACGGACTTGGAAAAATCCAAAATCCCAGGAATAATATGTATAGAATGTTTGTACGTTTGGGAAGCTTGCCAGGTGCCCTTGGCCTGGATTGGCCGCTGTCGTGGACAAGATGCTGGGCTCGATGGACCCTTGGTCTTTTCCCAGTATGGCATTACTTATGTACTTATGTACTTATGTGGGATGTGGGTGGTAAAGTATCCAGCCCAAGGGATACTTAATCCTTGCTAAGCTGCAGAAGAAAATGTCTCTGGTTGATGAATGATAGTAGGGGAGGAATTAGGAGTTAATAAATGTTAGGATTGGGGTTTGCACGAGGTCTTTCTGGACTCTTCAAGAGGGTTCAAGAAAGTAAGGCTGACCAAAGAGGAAACTTTCTGCCGGTAAAGCATTATTCATGAAGTGGAGGAGTGCTCCAGGTGGGAAGTAGGGGATCCCAGTCTGGGAGCAGGAACACTGAAGAGCTGTTCAGAGCCAAAGGTGGTAGCCTGGAGAAGATGGTGTGGACAGACAGGGACGTCTGATCCAGAGGAAGATCTGCTTGTTGCACAAGTGCTGCAGGCACAACTTTAGGTTGTTACATCCAGAAGAGATGGGTATGGACAGGAGAAGCTGTAAATATGTACATACTGTAGGATTATACATTACATTGGAGAAGATACACCATTTATTACCAGTCTGGTAAAGGAAAGAGAACAGAGAGTAAAAGAGAAAGAAAGCCCCATCTCAAAACCCTTAGCCTTCTGGAGTAAGTCCGGCCCCAGCCTGTGTCCAGCTCAGTGTGTGTAAAGGAACTCTGCTTTTGCAGAATTAGTAACTTTGGTGGCCTGGGTCAAGGTGCATGACCCCGAGAGCTAGTCATTGCCCAGGATGCTGGTGAGCAAATGTGAGACTCGGTTACGTTTAGAAAACCAGGCTTCCCAAGGCAGATGACAACAACAGTTAAGATGAACCCATCAGGAAACAGGATATCCTCACTTAAATTTGTCCATGTATTACTGTATTCTACAGAACAATGTAGAAAAATTAGCAAAAATACAGACCCCCCCCCCCCCCTGTTTCCTAAGCTGCGTTAGTGGCTGCTGTGCAATAATGCCGACACAGCCCATTCACTTTCAAACAGCAGTAATAAACACACCCCCTGTGGCTGAAACCTTTCTCTATCCCTGTTCTCTGACCATTGCCTGCCTGGCTTCCCCTCACATCACATGCATGCTCGGTTTTAGTGAAACCGAGCATGCACAAAGTCATGCATGCTCAGTTTCACTAAAACTGAGCATGCACGCGATGTGAGAGGAAACAGGGCACACAATGTGCAGAGAGCAGCGCTGGAGAAAGGTTTCAGCTGGCGGGAGTTCGGGATCCCCACCAGCCAAACCAGGGGCCCCATATCCAATTTGTGGGGGCCCATGCCCCCTTTGCCCCTCCCCCTCCATAGATATGCCACTGGTACAAAGCAACAAATAATCCAGTGATTCCAGGTAGCTTTTTATTTCTTCTAACTTTATAGTACTCTTCCCCCCCCCCCCCCCCAAAAAAAAAAAAAGAGTATTGTTTCCACTGTGTCCATTATCCTGCTTTCTTGCATTGCTTGTTCCCCACTCCATGTATAATTCTGCATACGCCAATGCACTCATGTTCTCCTTCCACTGCACACTCAAAGCTGTCAAGTAGTTTGGGAAAATTCCTTTCTTCTGTTTTTTCTTATTAGGTCCAGTGGTGGCACTCTGATATCTGGAGGCTACATTGACCCTAGCCATCAAGAACAGAAGGTAGATTAAATCTAATACATGTTCTTTCCCCCTAACCCCCTAACCCCTAATCCCCTAACCTTAACCCCCAACCCTAACACCCTAACCTTAACCCATAACCCCAACCCTAACCCTACCCTAACCCCAGCCCTAACCCTAACTCCAACCCTAACCCCTAACTCTAACCCCTAACCCTAACCACAACCCCAACCCAACCCCTAGCCCTAACCCCTAACCCCTAACCACAACCCCAACCCTAACACCTAGCCCTTATCCCTAACCAACCCTAACCCTAACCCCCTAACCCTAACCCTCACTACTAACCCTAACCCTAACACTAGCCCTACCCCTAACCCTACCCTTACCCCTACCTCTAACCCCTAACCCCTAACTCTAACCCCTAACCCTAACCCCTAACCCCAACCTCAACCCCTACCCTAACCCTAACACCTAATTCTAACCCCAACCCTAACCCTAACACCTAACCCTAACCCCTAACCACAACCCCAACCCCTAGCCCTAACTTTAACCCCTAACCCTACCTTAACCCCAACCCCTAACCCCTAACCACAACACTTAACCCTAACCCCTAACCCTACCTTAACCCTAACCCCAACCCTAACCCTAATCCCTAACCCCAACCCCAACCTCTAACCCAAACCCTAACCCATAACCCTAACCACAACCCCTAACCATAAACCCCAATCCTAACCCTACACCTAACACTAACCCTTAACCCTACCCCACCCCTAACCCCAAGCCTAAACCTAACCCTAATCCCTAACCCCAACCCTAACCTCTAAACCTAACCCCTAACCCAACCCCTAGCCCTAACCCTAACCCCTAATCCAAACCCTATCCTAACCCTAACCCCTTACCCTACCCCTAACCCTACCCCTAACCCCTACCACTAACCCCTAACCCAAACCTAACCCTAACCCTATCCCTAACCCTAACTCCAACACTAACCCTAACCCCTTAACCCCCTAACCCCCTAATACCCTAAGCCTAACCCCAACCGTAACCCCCTAACCCTCACCCCTAACTCTAAACCTAATCTAACCCCTAACCCGAACCCTAACCCCAACCCCAACCCTAACCTTAAACCCTAAACCTAACCCCAACCCTAACCACAACCACAACCCTAACCCTAACCCCTAACCCAAACCCTAACCCTAACCCTACCCTAACCCTACCCTACCCTAAACCCTAACTATAACCCTAACCCCAAAACCCCAACCCTAACCCCTTACCCCAACCCGAACCCAAACCCTAACCCTACCCTTACCCATAACCCATAACCCTAACCCCTAACCTTACCCTTAAGCCCAACCCCAACCCTAACCCCTAACCCTAACCCTAGGGTTAGGGTTATGAAGAGGATGTCTTGATGGAACAGATGGTGCAGGGCTCATGAAGTGTCGATGAAACAGATGGAGCAGGGCTCATGAAGAGGATGTCTTGATGGAACAGATGGTGCAGGGCTTACGAAGAGGATGTCTTGATGGAACAGATGGTGCAGGGCTCATGATGTCTCAATGGATCAGATGGTGAAAGGCTTATGATGTTACGATGGAACAGATGTTGCAGGGCTCACGAAGAGGATGTCTTGATGGAACAGATGGTGCAGGGCTCATGTCGTGATGGAACAAATGATGCAGGGCTCATGAAGAGGATGTCTTGATGGAACAGATGGTGCAGAGCTCATGATGTCTCAATGGAACATGGTGCAGGGCTCATGAAGAGGATGTCTTGATGGAACAGATGTTGTAGGGCTTACGAAGAGGATGTCTTGATGGAACAGATGGTGCAGGGCTTAAGATGTCACGATGGAACAGATGGTGTAGGGCTCATGAAGAGGATGTCTTGATGGAACAGATGGTGCAGGGCTCATTAAGAGCAAGTCTCGCTGTAGCAGATGTTGGAGGGCTCATGAAGAGGATGTCTTGATGGAACAGATGGTGCAGGGCTGTCATGGTTTCACGGCTGGAACTAGGTTTGTGAGCCCTTGGGCCACTGCCGAGGAGCGGCAATAGCAGGCAAAACCACCCCACACTAGAGACAGGGTAGATCTCTGACAAACAGCTAGGCTTCACCTGCACCTGGCCACTTTTCACCAGAAGTTGAGCTCCTGGCTTCAGGTGGCCAGCAGGACGTACTGGGCAGGGCCGGGACTGGGTATCCGCTAGGCAGCACAGAGACTGAGGGTCAGAGGGAAAAGGAATAAACAGGGACAGCAAGGCAGGGAAAGGACAGGCTAAAGGACAGGACCGAAAGCTGCGAGCAGCCACTGAAACAGGGAACCAACACAGCTAGACAGAAGACTGAACTGAAAGCTGCAAGCAGCCACTGAAGCAGGGGAAAAAAAACACAGATAAACCCAGAACTAGGCAAAGACATACAAACAAGACACAAGACTGGGAAACAAGCAATACAGTAAACAAGCAATACCCTAAACTAAACATAGACTAACTAGAACAGGCACGACTTCAGGCAAGAACTAGAGCAAGGGAACAAACTCAGGCGGAAGTGCAAAAGCACCAACATACCAGGGCCTTAGACGCAATGCAAAGTCAAAGGCAGAGAGTATCAAAATGGCTAATAAGCCCAGCAGCACCTGGAGCTCACTGCAACAATCACCAGGCAGATATGGGTGCTGTGCAGGGCCAAACAAGACAGACAAGTCTGGCAGCCTGGAAGATCCGAACTGGACTGGGCTAAAGTCTGGAATGGGTGATAGTCCATAGCAGCCACTGGTTCTGGCCACCAGAGGGCGAGGTGAGCACAGACGTAACAAGGGCTCACGAAGAGGATGTCTTGATGGAACAGATGGTGCAGGGCTCATGATGTATCGATGGAACAGATGGTGCAGGGCTTATGATGCCTCGGTGGAACAGATGGTGCAGGGCTCATGAAGAGGATGTCTTGATGGAACAGATGGTGCAGGGCTTACGAAGAGGATGTCTTGATGGAACAGATGGTGCAGGGTTCATGATCTCTTGATGGAACAGATGGTGCAGGGCTCATTAAGAGCAATTCTCACTGGAGCAGATGTTGCAGGGCTCGCGAAGAGGATGTCTTGATGGAACAGATGGTGCAGGGCTCATGATGTCTCGATGGAACAGATGGTGCAGGGCTTATGAAGCCTCGATGAAACGGATGGTGCAGGGCTCATGAAGAGGATGTGTTGATGGAACAGATGGTGCAGGGCTCATGATGTCTTGATGGAACAGATGGTGCAGGGCTAACGAAGAGGATGTCTTGATGGAACAGATGGTGCAGGGCTAATGAAGAGGATGTCTTGATGGAACAGATGGTGCAGGGCTCATGATGTCTTGATGGAACAGATGGTGCAGGGCTCATGAGGTGTCGATGAAACAGATGGTGTAGGGCTCACGAAGAGAATGTGTTGATGGAACAGATGGTGCAGACTTCATGATGTCTCGATGGAACAGATGGTGCAGGGCTCATGAAGAGGATGTCTTGATGGAACAGATGGTGCAGGGCTCATGATGTCTCGATGGAACAGATGATGCAGGCCTCATGAAGAGGATGTCGCGATGGAACAGATGGTGCAGGGCTCATTAAGTGGAAGTCTTGCTAGAACAACATCTAAAGCAGGAGCGTATCTCTCTGCATAATCTTCTTATTCTGTATAATAAAACAGATTACAAACATTATTTCAAGCATTTTCGGGGAAATAGATTTAGATGAAGCCATAAGTACTTACATCTTTTAAAATTAAATACGTGACCTCTTCTGGGATAACATGAATGACTTGCTGCTCCCTATGCCTGGAATAGACTCCCTGAGCCAGTACGTCAAGCTCAATCTCTGGCTGTCTTCAAATCTAGGCTTAAAGCCCACCTCTTTGCTACTGCTTTTGACTCCTAATCATGACTCTCTTACTCAGAACCCTCACTTATCACCCCCACCACTGCAATTTCCCCACCCCTAGCTGTCTGTTCGTCTGTCCAATTTAGATTGTAAGCTCTGTTGAGCAGGGACTGTCTCTTCATGTTCATTTGTACAGCGCTGCGTAAATCTAGTAGTGCTATAGAAATGTTTAGTAGTAGTAGTAGAATGACTAAAGTCACCAGTCTTTAATCATATTTTCCCAGAAATGGTCACATATAGCCCAGGAAATGGAATGTTTGTTAGAAATATATATTGCTGGATAAAATATTAGAAAGAGTTTATATAGCAGTTAAATCTATTCTGCACTCACTTACACTCCACTGAGCAGGTTAGCTGCTGATATTTAGCAGCAGTTAATCGGGCAGTGCTACAGAATATTGGCTCAGATTGTGCAAGCTGAGTTGAGGAGAAGCTGGCACCTTTGTGTCCAGATAGAACTATACAGATGGCTGATTTATCTCTGAGGGTACCTGCTGCTGCAACCTCCCCAGTTCTAATCCTCCTGGATCCCTGATCCTATCCCCCCCACTCTGTTTCCCAACCCTCCCCAAGAGGTGATTCCTAGCATCTAGTGGGCTATGGTGAGAGCTGTCCCCCTAGGCTCCTGCCCCTTTCTGGCTTGGGGTTCAAAAATGCCAGTGATAACCCCTAGCAGTAGTCTCGCAGTAAAAAAAAAAAAGCTTTCCTCCCCACTAACTACCCTTCTCCATTGAGAATACTGTCCATTCAACCCTACTCTCTGCTTCCTATCTTTCAACCAGCTTTTAATCCACATTAGTACACTACCTCCGATCCCATGACCCTCCAGTTTCCTCTGGAGTCTTTCATGAGGCACTTTATCAAACGCTTTCTGAAAATCCAGATACACAATATCAACCGGTTCCTCTTTGTCCACATGTTTGTTCACCCCCTCAAAACAAAATGCAGTAGATTGGTGAGGCAAGACTTCCCTTCACTAAATCCGTGCTGACTTTGTCTCATTAGTCCATACTTTTGAATGTGCTCTGTAATTTTATTCTTAATAATAGCCTCTACCATTTTGCCCGGCACTGACGTCAGACTCACCAGTCTATAATTTCCCGGATCTCCTCTGGAACCTTTTTTTTTTTTTTTTTTTAATTTAAATGAAGTCTTTATTAAACAGTAATAAAATACAGTGAACTCAGAAATCAGTTCTACAGTGTACATGTACAAAAATATAATGCCAAACAAAGCACCAGAGTCTCGCACATTGCTTTTCTGAAGTCATCCAGATTTACTTCGCATTAAACTTCATGATTTTTTTTTTCCCCCCCCTTGAAAGAGTATGTAGATATTGAATTGCCCCCTCCCCATCCCCCCCTTTATCAGTTCCCCCTTCCAACCAATCCCCAAGGATGCTCTCAATTCCCACATCTATACAGTCACTGCTGCTACTCTAAACCACTTTTGGTAGCTGCGAGAAAAGGGTTCCAAGTCAGGTGCCATCTACTTATCTGATGTGTTCGCTCCGCTCGGAGTCGCTCCATCTGGCACACATACTGTAGTCTATTGCACCACCTTGTTACAGAAGGGACTCCCCTCTGTTTCCACTGAGATGCAAGTACCACTCTCGCTGCCCCAACAGCATGACGCACCAACTCCTGCTGATAGGAATTTAGGCCCACCGCCCTTACAGAGAAGAGAAAAATCTCAGGGGCCCACTGAAGTCGGCATCCCAGCCAGGTCTGCATTCTACTATGTATCGCTTTCCAGTAGGCTCTGGCTTTGAGGCAATTCCACCACACGTGGCCCATTGTTCCTCGATGCCCGCATCCCCTCCAACACAATCCCGACGAAGACGGGTAAATCTTCTGCAATCTGTCCGGGGTGAGATACCAACGGTACAGGACCTTCACTGCATTCTCCTGCGACAGCACATGAGTGGACACCTTTGCCACCGCCCTTTCTATCTTCCCCCATTCCATCTCCCCAAGATTAACACCCAGCTCATCGTTCCAGCTTTTCCTGTGACGACTATAACACTGGACCTGGGCACCAACACTTCGATACAAACACCCAATCAGTCCTCGGGAGGTATGGAGTTTTTCACAAATGTCTTCCAGTGGTAACTTATCCCTTTGCATAACTAGTCTAACTGCCTTTGTTCTAAAGAAATGAGATAATTGAGTATACCCAAAGTCATCTACCCGCATACCCGGATACCTTGCCTGCAGTTCATCTAGTGATATCAGAGAACCCTCTCTCTGGAACCTTTTTTAAAAATCAGCGTTACATTGGCCACCCTCCAATCTTCCGGTACCACACCTGATTTTAGGGATAAATTGTATATTACTAATGGTAGATCCACAAATTCATTTTTCAGTTCTATTAATATGCTGGGATGAATACCATCTGGTCCAGGAGATTTGCTACTCTTCAGTTTGTAGAACTGACCCATTACATCCTCCAAGTTTACAGAAAATTCATTTAGTTTCTCTGACTCGCCTGCTTCAAATATCCTTTCCGGCACCGGTGTCCCTCCCAAATCTTCCTCAGTGAAGACCGAAGCAAAAAATTCATTTAATCTCTCCGCTACGGCTTTGTCTTCCCTGATCGCCCCCTTAACACCACTGTCATCCAGTGGCCCAACTGATTCTTTAGCCGGCTTCCTGCTCTTAATGTACCTAAAAAAATTTTTACTATATGTTTTTGCTTCTAATGCTATCTTTTATCAAAGTCCTTCTTAGCCCTCCTTATCGCCGCTTTGCATTTGGTTTGACATTCCTTATTTTGTATCTTATTATTTTCAGTCTGAAGGATTGTTTTTTTAACTCTTATAGTTTCCTTTACCTTACTGTTTAGCCACGCCAGCTGACGTTTGGTCTTCTTTCCTCTTTTTCTAATACGCGGAATATATTTGTCCTGGACTTCCAGGATGGTGTTTTTGAACAGCATCCATGCCTGATGCAAGTTTTTTTTACCCTATCAACTGCTCCTCTCAGTCTTTTTTTCACTGTTCTTCTCATTTTATCGTAATCTCCTCTTCTAAAGTTAAAAGCTAGTGTATTTGATTTCCTAAGTTCACTTACTTCAAAGCCAATATCAAAACTGATCATATTATGATCACTGTTATCAAGCGGCCCCAGCACCGTTACCCCCTGCACCAGGTCATGCACTCCACTAAGGACTAAGTCTAGTATTTTTCCTTCTCTCGACGGCTCCTGAACCAGCTGTTCCATGAAGCTGTCCTTGACTTCATCAAGAAATTTTACCTTCCTAACATGTACCGATTGTTATATTAACCCAGTCTATATCCAGATAATTGAAATCACCCATTATTATTACATTGCCCATTTTATTTGCTTCCCTAATTTCCTTTAACGTTACTGCGTCCATCTGCTTGTCCTGGCCAGGTGGACGGTAGTACACTCCTATTTTGGCTTTCTTGCATTCTGGGTTGCAGAACGGCCTGGCAGCCAACCTCCCTGGGGGGTTCAGGTTCAGGTGGCTGTCCTTGACTGTTACCGGTGTCATATAGCTTTAGTTTCTCTGGCTACTCTTCCCGATGGGGTGCACTTTCTCAAGGGAGTTGTGCAGCTGAAGTCTCCTGTCTTTTGTCTGTGTCCGAATTGGAATCGAAATCTGGTGCTAAGGGTGCCTCAAGCCCCTTTGTTTGACCCTTTATATTCGGTCACGGTACAGACTTCACCCTCAAGTCAGTTTTTCTAGAGGCTTCTCTTCTGCTCGCTGAGTTTCTTATTTGCAGGCTCTCTCTTGCAGAGACAACTTTCTCCACTTTTCAGCTGCTGGGGTGTTGGTTCGGACTGTTCTCTCCTTTTTGCTAAAGGTGGTATTCCCTCCTGAAGGTGAGCTACTGCCCTCTGTGATGCTGATATGGATGATTCACAGTGATCCACGTGCTCTTCCATTTTATCTCTACATGTGTCCATACTCACTAACTTGGTTCCTATGGCCCAACAAGAATAATAAAAGCAGGCTTCACTTCCTCGTTCTTGGGCTGGACTCTCTCTTTGGTCAAAACCGAGCATGTGCGGCCTGAGGGGAAAAGCAGCCGCTTGGCAGGCAATGTGGAAGAGTGAAGAGCATTGTTGGAGGAAGATCTCTTCTGTTGGCCAAACCAGAGGTCCTGCTGTGTTCTGCTGCTCCGGGTCCTCCCCAACCTTCAAGGGGGACCCGGCGTCAGAGTTTTCTCTCATCTGCTCCTATTGGGATGCGATCACCCAGGTCCTGTCAGGAACAGGAGAGAGAAAGACCCCAGCACTGGGCCCACCTTGCCTCCCCTGTATAAGACCAATTTATCATTAACATATTATCATCATTGCAGGACTCCTCATCTGCACCCAACAGAAGACCTCCTCCATGTTCCACTCTGCAAACAGAAGACCTTTTCTTCCAGCAAAGATCAACATCAAGTGACCCTCTCTTCACCACAAGAAAGAATACATCTGGACCTCAATCAGAGTGAGTTCATACCGATCCAGCATAATTAATAATTCAGGAATTCTAGCAACATTTATCTTGTGACACATGTCCCTTGGATAAGATCCCTATACTGAGTGCTGTATTTAGTATTGTAAATAAACTCAATCTGTACAAGAAATAAGAATCTAGTCCTTCCTTAATAAAGTTCTACATGTATTTCCTTAAACATTGAACAGTGCAGGTTTATTAACATCTTTACCAGCACATATATAACAGGGATATTAGACTAATATAAAGAGCCTTAAGATTATAAGGTATATTGTATGGTTTATTTAGTGTAAATTGTTTAGGACAATCATTTGCAGCTGAAACTACTCTGTAATGATAAACCTCCCCCCTTTGTTCTCCTAATTAGAATAATTGATTATAAATTAAGAGAAGTGGGTGGGTGGAAAGCAGACTGAACTAGGTTATCTGTTAATGCTCTAGGCTATAACAGTTAAGTTCAAGCTATTAAGACTCTCATAGACTTATTACTGTAAAGTCATGATATCTTAGAGTATAACCTTGGCACACCAGTCACACCTGGAGTCTCTACTATTTTTATGAAGCCTCTTTTATTTGAATAAATCACAGATAATTTACTCACAGTCAGATGGTCAGATGTGCTGCCTCAGGGCACAGAGACTCCGCAGTTCTGGGAGCTGTTGGAGATGGAGATCTGAGGAGAGGTAGCTTTATTGCAGCAGAGAAAGATAGTTGAACAGGTAGAAATGGTTCAAAGCTGGGTGACTGTAATGTGCGATATCTCATTAAGGAGGAGATATTTTCACGGTAAAAAAACAAGTTCGTTGCAGGGAGTTTCAGCAGGACATACAGTAGCTGTCTGGGCCAAGATGGTGCATGCCCCATGTCTCTAGCAAGATGGTGAAATGCCTCATGGTGAAGGGGACAAAAAGGACGAAGCCTCACACAGGCTCAGGGAGGGGCAGGTAAATACCAATAGGGACAGAGCCTGCCACCGGGTGGCAAGGGAGGAGAGAGGACAGCTCTCGATTGGAGGGAAAGGTCATAAATGGCTGACCTTTCAGGACAGAGATAGTAAGAATGACCAGTAAATGATAGGAGGAAGACAAAAGAGCCAAGCTTGGCAGAGAGAGAGAGGAGGTCTGGGCAGCCTCACAACCAGTGATAACAGTTCTTATACAGCCAAGCAAGTGTGGTTGCATTGCTTGTGAACTACATTACACACAATGCCTTGCTCACGTATCTTTGCAGAGTGAGAACTGCAGCCATGATAGTCCTTAGAAATGAGAATAACAGTAAAAACATTACACACATTTAGGATCTTGTTATAAACTAGTGCGAGGCTGTCAGGACAGAACACAAGCCTCTGGAAGAAAGAAAGTCTTAGGTTTAAAACTATGGGGGAAAGAGGTTTACATTATTTAAACAAGTTAATAAAGTTTTTTTTAAGAAATTCAAATTGTTTTTTAATCAATAAATGTACAAATTATCTTCTATCCCAATGTTTTAAGTCACCAAAGAACAGAGCAAACGTTCACTTACCCAGAGAGATTCAATTGAATTCAGGTCTTATATATGGTAATATTCCCTTTCCAGGGTGTCCTCAGAGAACTATCTCTGCTGGATTAAAATGTAAAAAATCACAGGCACTCAATGCAGACTATAGCTAGAGAAAGATACAGATCCAACTCTCGCTCTGAAACCAATAAATGGAATGAGCGGTAGGACAAGCTGAGTCTCCCTGGACAACAGATATGGCCTCATAAGTTCTAGGTCAGAATGCTGCCTCTGTGCCATCATTATTCTAGACCTAGCCCTCAGCTTTTCTGATGTTTTTTTTTTAATCTGTAAGATGAATTTTGCAGTGAAATCTCTTTAAGGCATGTGTCCCATTCTGTGTCTAGGGAACCATCCCTAAAGGGTCTATTCACCTTGAACTTTAGCTTCCAAGAGACAAACTGACCCCCAGATCAAGTTTTCACAAACACTGTTGTAAAAGGAGATATCTGGCCGCTATTTGCTGTGTTTTAATGTTTTCAGGCCATGCAGGAAGTGGAACACTTATACTCTCATTAACGGCCTCCACCTCAATTCTGTCCACTGTTTGACCCTAGGCACCCGCTCTGTGGGTAGCTGAGCACCCCTCCCAATATTCTCTGCTGTACGTTTGGAGCAGAAAGCTCCATGCTGCAGAGTAACGTAGACTGCCCAGCACACTCAAATGTCAGTTATAATTCCCATTCAACTTCTGTCACTGATAATAAAGTAATTCTAAATTCCATATGTCTTATCCATTCTACTCCTTTTTCTTTTACTTATTTTTTTCACTATGGCGGACCTCAGAAATATAGGCTATAGCGGCTCAAAAATGGCTGCAATTCCTTTATCCAGAGCCAAAGCCCCAAACTTCATATTGCGCCAAGTATAGAACTGAAAGTAAGTGAACCTATGTTCAAGATTTATCCCTTACAAATTGTATTTTAAAATTAATGACTGAATCTTTACACTTTTAGATAATTGCAAGCATCAACACTAAGTCCCTGAAGAAGCCACATGGAGGTGAAACGGTGGCGCCGTCGGACTACAAGCTAAGTGTTGACTGATACTCTCTGGCGCTTTCTGTTAAGTCTTGTTAGATTTCAGTTCAAGTTGTGCATATAATCTTAAAACACAGTATAGAGCACGCGCTTGTTATGACCTGGTAAGTGTGAGCCCTTGTGCCCTGACTGAGCACGGTGAAGATGAAGTGCCACCGCACTTGGTCAGGCAGCCAGACAACTCCTAGCTTCACCTGCACTTAGCCACTGTTCCCCAGGAGTTGAGCCCCTGGGTTCAGGTGGCCGGCAGGACTTCCGGAACCGGCGGGGTTGCACGACCACTGACCAGAGAGGCGGCCAACAGACACAGTCCAAGAGCCAGGAAAATAGTAGAGCTGAGAATAGTCAAAACACAGTCCAAGGTCAGAGGCAGGCAGCAACACAACGCGTGGTCAGGAAACAAGCCAAGGTCTGGAACACAGGAAACACTGGAATCCGAATAGCCGATATGGAACACGGATTAGAACCACGACCTCTACACAGCAGAAGCCGAAGCAACGAAGGTCTGGAGGCAGAGCCTTAAGTAGTGGAGGAATTAGGCTCAAACATGTGCAGCTGATTAAAGATGGCTGCCCCCATCAGCAGAGATGCTCTACACCCAAATATGGGCTTCCTTCCTGCAGCCAGCCAACCCCAAGATGGCCGCCAGAAGCTGAGATGCCCATCCCAAGATGGCCGACCTATCCTGGAGAAACACCACTAAGATAGCCGGCTATCTCTGCTGGACCGCGCCTTGCCAGTGACTCGGCCGCACAGGCCTGGAACCAGGTGAGGAACGTAACAGCACTTAAAAATTAGGAGACTATAACAACCCCTATGATAGAAACTATCAACAGCCATATTGAGGCATGCTGTAACCTAGGACGTCTTGTCCGATAGGTTCTGAGGGGTTTTCTCCTTTCAAAAAAATGAATTTTGTAGTGGATTAGCTACTTTTCTGGTGTTATCTTTTTTGTTTTGTATAGATTTACCGTAGCGTAACACCAGTATTCCTGCACATATTTGTGTGTACTGTCCCTATCTACCCCAAAAAGATAATTCAATTCCCTGCTATACAGTGCTTTTTTTGTAGAAAAAAAGGTGCCGGTACTCATTATGGGCGGGGTCACCACATATGGCTCCACCCCTATGATAGCCACACCCACATTAACCACACCCCCTATACCAGCCATGGCGCATATAAACAGACATCATTGAAAATATTATAGTACTATAGGAGAAAAAAATAACGTGATTTTTTTTCATGATAAATAATCTCTGTAAGCTCTTACAGCTCCAGTATACCCAGTGCAAAATAAGACAGCCAATGTAAATTCTCAAATTGGACATATTACAAACACTAAAATGAAAATAAAATGATTTTTTTCTACCTTTGTTGTCTGGTGACTGTTTTTCTTTCCATATTGGTCCCAGTCTGTGATTCTGCTTTCCTTTGTTTTCGCTTAACTCTTCTGTGCCATTTGTCATTTTTGTCTCCTTTTTCTTTGCTTTCTTCAATATTTTTCAGGCTCTCTCTCTCTGTCCAGATTTAATTCATTCTTACTATCCATTCTTTAATTTCCTTCATCTACCTGTGGCTTTTCATCTTTTCCTCACCCTTGTTCTCCCCATGCCCCTTCCTCTTATTCTCCAGTCTTTCTCTATTCCTCTTTTCCATCCAGCAGCTCTGCTTTCTCTCCCCATCCTTCCAGTGTCTCCCCTATTTCTTTCTGCATTCTTCCATCCAGCGTCTTCCCTCTTTCTCTCCCCATCCTTCTGTTTTCCCTCTCTCTCTCCCCATCCTTCCATCTGTTTTTCCCCCTCTCTCTCCCCATCCTTCCATCTGTTTTTCCCCCTCTCTCTCCCCATCCTTCCATCTGTTTTTCCTCTCTCTCCCCATCCTTCCATCTGTTTTTCCCTCTCTCCCCAATCCTCCCATCTGTTTTCCCTCTCTCTCCCCCATCCTTCCATCTGTTTTTCCCCTCTCCCCAATCCTTCCATCTGTTTTCCCCTCTCTCCCCAATCCTTCCATCTGTTTTTCCCTCTCTCTCCCCCATCCTTCCCTCTGTTGGTTTCCCTCTCTCTCCCCAATCCTTCCCTCTGTTGGTTTCCCTCTCTCCCCAATCCTTCCCTCTGTTGGTTTCCCTCTCTCTCCCCAATCCTTCCCTCTGTTGGTTTCCCTCTCTCCCCAATCCTTCCCTCTGTTGGTTTCCCTCTCTCTCCCCAATCCTTCCCTCTGTTGGTTTCCCTCTCTCCCCAATCCTTCCCTCTGTTGGTTTCCCTCTCTCCCCAATCCTTCCCTCTGTTGGTTTCCCTCTTTCCCTCTCTCCCCAATCCTTCCCTCTGTTGGTTTCCCTCTTTCCCTCTCTCCCCAATCCTTCCCTCTGTTGGTTTCCCTTTTTCTCTCTCTCCCCAATCCTTCCCTCTGTTGGTTTCCCTCTTTCTCTCCCCAATCCTTCCCTCTGTTGGTTTCCCTCTTTCTCTCCCCAATCCTTTCCCCCCCCCCCCCCCCCCCCCCGCGACACTCCGGGCGAGTCCTGCACTTAGTTTTTTTTTTTAAGACTCAGAACGTGCGAACGATGCAGCCGGCAGCGATTGAAAGAGGCTGTCTGGGCTGGCGTCTGCGTCGGAGCTTCCCTCACCCTCTGCGAGTCCCGCCTTCGTTGTTACAACTTCCTGTTTCGCGGGACTCGCAGAGGGTTCGCGCGTTCTGAGTCTTAAAAAAAAAAAACTAAGTGCAGGACTCGCCCGGAGTGTCGTGGGGGGGGGGGAGGGTTAGCAAAAAAAGGTGCCGGTACGCCCTACCATTGCGTACCGGCACAAAAAAAGGACTGCTGCTATATCCCTCCCACCAGGGCCAGTCTTAGGCAGGGGCGACAGAGGTGGTCGCACAGGGCCCTGCTCTCCTAAGGGCCCCCCATCTCTGGCACGTCTGTCCTCCTGTCTTGGAACACTTCCCTGCTCCGTAATTCTGATCTACTGCTCAGAACTGTGTGCAGTTCTGGTCACCACATCTCAAAAAAGATACAGTGGAATTGGAAAAGGTACAGAGAAGAGTGATGAAAACGATAAAGGGGATGGGATGACTTACCTATGAGGAAAGGCCAAAGCGACTAGGGCTCTTCAGCTTGAAGAAAAGACGTCTGAGGGGAGATACGATAGAGGTCTATAAAATAAGGAGTGGAGTTCAGTGGGTAGACGTGAATCAATTGTTTACTTTTTCCAAAAATACTAGGAGTAGGGGACACACAATCAAGCTACAAAGTGGTAAATTTAAAACAAATAGGAGAAAATATTTCTTCATTCAATGTGTAACTAAACTCTGGAATTTGTTGCCAGAGAATGTAGTAAAAGCAGTTAGCTTAGAGGGGTTTAAAAATGTTTGGATAGCTTCCTAAGAGAAAACTCCATAAGCCATTATTAAAATGGACTTGGTAAAATCCACTGCTTATTTCTAGGATAAGAAGCATAAAATGTATTGTACTGTTTTGGGATCTTGCCAGGTACTTGTGACCTGGATTGGCCACTGTTGGAAACAGGATGCTGGGCTGGGTGGACCTGTGGTCTGTCCCAGTATGGCAATACTTATGTACTTACTAGTAAAAAAGCAGTGAAGAGCGAGCAGGCTCTGCTGCCTTCCCTTCTCTTCGCTGTCAGCTCTGACTCTGGTCCCGCCCTCATTTCCTGTTTCCGCAAGGGCGGGACCACCAGAGTCAGAGCTGACAGCGAAGAGAAGGGAAGGCAGCAGACTCGGTGAGCCTGCTCGCCCTTCACTGGTGCCGCTAGGACCCCAGTAAGAGGAGGAGGAGGGGGGTAGTGAGGTTGGCGATTTCAGGAGGGTGGCAGTCGGGGGGGGGGGGGGGAGAGTGGTTGGTGATTTCGGGAGGGCGGTTTGGGAGGGCGGCAGTCTCGGTAGGTTTTTGTCCTTTTTTCCTTTTTCCTTTTCTTTTTATTTTCCATGAACGTTCGATGAAGCTGCCTGGGCCCGCACTGCTGTTGCTTGGGCTCTCTGGATGACGTCATCCGAGGCTTCAGTACCAGCACAGCCAATCAGAAGCGAGGCACGGACCAGGCAGCTTCATGGAATGTTCATGGTGCAAATTATTATATAGGATGACTACTGGCATTAAGGCCAGTTAGCGCTGGAATAGCGTGCATTTTAGAATATACAGAGAGCTTTAATGCAGGAATCAACATGTGTGCCAGAGAGGGCCGCAAATTGTATTTAAATATAGTCAGACGGATGTTAATGAGGTGATTAGCTGTACCCTTGTAATGATTGGAGAACAAGGCACAAACTCCAGTCTTACTGCTGGGAGACGGGGGAGTTTGAAGAGTATCTCTTGATTTTCAGTTTAAAATCTGCCATTTTTTATTTCTTTTTGAAGTGGAAGAAAACCCATGGAAGCCTACAAGTGCCAGTACTGAGAAAGAAGTGTGCACGAGTCAGAGGTAAACCTGAAAGTGTAAGCACACAATGGCACCTCTTTTCTGTACTTAATATAAGCCTTCCAAATAAAAATAAAATTTACATTTATATTTAAACGCGCAGGAGAGAGATGCTAATGTCTGCTTCACTTTTGGGTTTGCCTGGCACATCTGAACAAGAGCTGCGCTTATATGCGCCAAGCTCCTCCAGGATGTGCTCTGACTCTTCAATTCTTTTACCTAGCTCACCAATGTCTCTCCGCAAGTCAGACCCCAGAGTCGCCAAATCTTCATGTACCGCCTTGATATCAGCTTTAATCTCCAGCAGCCATTCTCTGCGCTCTCCTGCCAGTGAGTCCTCTCCCGGTATTGGCCTTCCCACATTTGCTGCTGTAATAGATTTGTCCACGCGGTGCGCATCCGCCATCTTACCCTGATCTTCCATCGGGACTGCAGCTCCACCGAGTAGGAAAAGCGGGTGAAATCGATGCTTTTTGCTTTGGACACCGTTGGGATAGAGGCTGCAAAAACTGAACGACCCTTCACCACACTAGAGTGGATTTTTAAGGCTAAATGACCGTGGTTTTCCTCGAGTCGTGGGCAGCTCTGGCATTGAAAGCAGCAGCAGGCTCATCTCGGCTCCAGCCTTCCCGCGCATGGTTCCGCCCTCGCGGAAACAGGAAATACATCAGAAGAGGGCGGAGCCATGCGAGGGAAGGCTGGAGCCGAGATGAGCCTGCTGCTGCTTTCAATGCCGGCGCCGCCCGCGACTCAAGGAAAAATACAATATTTAAAGGTAGGGTGGGGGCAGGAACGAAACGAGGGCTATCGGGGAGCTAAGGGCAGATGGGAGAGATGATGGACAACCTGGCTGGGGAGAGTAGGGAAGCCTGAAGTTCGCAGGGTGGAGGCAGCAGGGGAAAAACATCACGGTTGGGCTGGGGAGGCTTAGCCTTCCCAAGCCTCTTATATGGGGCGCCTATGAAAAATGAAGCAAGATGGTGCAGCGAAGGGATTAGTGACATATTGGGTGATAAAAAGTATTACCATGTGTTTGCACATGGTCTTTTGGCTGTTCAGAATTCCCCTGCAGCAGACCAGTGTGGAGCAAAAAGGAGTCCCTGGTTAAGAACTGGCAACCTGTGGGTTTGCAAAAGGAGAGAAGTCATAGTCCAGATGCATAAGAGCCAACTTTCAAAACAATTGGGGGTGCTGAATGAACGCAACTCAATATCCCCCACCACCACCTGCCACCGCCAAAAAAGAAATAGTCTTAGACTACATTCACCTTTCTTTTGTTTTGTTTTATTATTATTATTATTAGCATTTGTATAGCGCTACCAAGCGCATGCAGCGCTGAACACCTGACACAAAGAGACAGTCCCTGGTCAAAAGAGCTTACAATCTAAATAATACAGACAAGACAGTTACAGGTGAGGGAAGTAATGGGTGAGAAGGAAGGAAGGGACAAGGGGAGGGCAATTGAGTATTGGCTAGGAGCTAAAAGCAGCAGTGAAAAGGTGGGTTTTTAACATAGATTTGAAAACAGGTAGAGATGGAGCTAGAGTACATATAGGTTCAAGAAGTTTATTCCAGGCATAAGGTGCCACGAGAGAAAAGGAGTGAAGCCTGGAATTAGCAGTGGAGGAGAAGGAGGATGACAAGAGAGACTTGTCCAGTGAGCGGAGTTCACAGGGAGGAATGTAGGGAGAGATGAGAGTGGAGAGGTAATGGGGGGCTGCATTTAAAGGTCAGTACAAGAAGTTTAAACTGTATGCAGAATCGGACAGGGAGCCAGTGAAGTGACTTGAGGAGTGGGCTAGTGTGTGTAAAATGATTCTGGCAGAAAATAAGTCGTGCCGCAGAATTTTTGAACAGATTGGAGAGGAGAGAGATGGCTGAGTGGAAGACCAGTGAGAAGTAAATTGCAATAGTCCAAGCGAGAGGTGACAAGGGTGTGGATAAGGGTTCTGGTAGTGTATTCATAAGTCCATAAGTAATGCCACACTGGGAAAAGACCAAGGGTCCA
Source organism: Microcaecilia unicolor (assembly GCF_901765095.1). Lineage (NCBI taxonomy): Eukaryota > Metazoa > Chordata > Amphibia > Gymnophiona > Siphonopidae > Microcaecilia > Microcaecilia unicolor. The sequence goes on from NC_044036.1 coordinate 103,388,019, forward strand.
TCAAGCCCAGCATCCTGTCCACGACAGCGGCCAATCCAGGCTAAGGGCACAGGGCCATGCCAACACAGTAAGCGAGGTCAGCAACGCAGGGGGGCGCCGACCGTTTCCTGAGGTCAGCTCACTTGCAAAATGTTTCACCTGAAGCTGTGATTCTCCTCTCTCCCCTGCCCTCCCCTCTTCGACCACAGTGCTCACTGAGGCAGGCAGACTCTGCTGAAATTGTTTGAAAGAATACAACCAGTGCTATTTATGTCTTTGGTGTGGGACGAACTCCTCATTCAGGGTGAGATTGAACAACATTCAAATTAAAGAGAACAGCCAGGTTTGGAGGGAGGTGTGCAAGTGAGACTGGGGAGAAATAAAAACTAAATAGTGTAATTGTTAAAATCTGTAAGTGGTTCAAAGTTTTTTGTTTTTTTTTTCTCTGAGCTTGTACACCAGAGGAGGGCATGACTGCAATGATGTTTGCATAATTATAGGTAACCGGATAGCTACAGCTAAAAGCCATTTAATTGGCTGATGGTTCCAATAGTAGTTTCAGAGGAAGCTTTTAGCTGACGTGTAGTGTAGAAGAGCTGGTAAGTGAAAATCTGATTGTTTTTTTTGGTGTTTGTTTTTATATAAAAGATTCTCCTTGGATAGGAAGAGTCTGTGATATGTGAAATATATTTTGCTTTAATGAAATTGCTAAACTTTAGAGTCAGGGCTTATCAATGATCAGAAAAAGAAAGTCACCAGACAACAAAGGTAGAGAAAAATCATTTTATTTTCATTTTAGTGTTTGGAATATGTCCACTTTGAGAATTTACATCTGCTATCTTATTTTGCAATGTATAGCAATTTGTTTCTAAGAATATTACTGACAATTCCTGTCAGTGTGGCAAGTGGTGAGCGATCATTTTCACGGTTAAAAATCATAAAAAACTAGTAAAAAATGCCCGTTTCAAAAGGGAAGGAAACGGGCGCTAGCAAGGCCATCCCCCACCCTCCCTCCCTCGCTGTTCCAGACTCTGCTGTCTCTCCATTTTCACCCCCCCCTTTCCGCGACCCAGTCGACCCCCCTTCTCGGCGAAAACTGTCCCCCACCGCCATCCAGTACCTGTGCTGATGGGGGACCCCAACCCCCATCAGCAGAAGTCCTGTGCTGGCCTTCAAGGCGTTGCTTCTTCAATGATTTTGTGTCCAAGTTGCTCTGCGTGCATCTGACATCAGACGCATGCAGAAGAACTTGAACCGAAGATCATTGAAGGCCAGCACAGAACTTCAGCTGACGGGGGTTGGGGTCCCCCGACAGCACAGGTACTGGACGGCGGAGGGGGATGGTTTTCGCTGAGAAGGGGGGTCGATTGGGTCGTGGAACGGGGGGGGGGGGTGAAAATGGAGAGACAGCAGAGTCTGGAACAGCGAGGGAGGGAGGGTGGGGGATGGCCTTGCTAGCTCCCGTTTCCTTCCCTTTTGAAACGGGCATTTTTTACTAGTTTTTTATGATTTTTAACAGTGAAAATGATCGCTCACCACTTGCCACACTGACAGAATGGGGGTGCAGTGGGCTGTAACACAGCGTGTTTCCCTACTCCTCCCCTTGCACGGTCCCAGGCACATCCTGTTGGAGGTGAGAATAATTATATAGGAATATTTGCGATCAAGTATTTCGCAAGAAAGGCTTGTAAGCCTTGCCATGATTGCTATTGAGAATGATATACGTGCCCAGTTAGATATCAAGGATTTAATTACTAATTTTGTGAACATGGAAGCACGAAAAGCTAAGTGGTTGTAAACCCTCTATTTGTTCAGCAATCCCACCAAGATGCACTCCATCTTTCAGCTCCTATTTCCTTTGCATCTTGTGCCACACGGGGGGGGGGGGGGGCGCGCGCCAACTGGTAGTCTGCAGGGGGGCACCAGAGACCCTAGGCACGGCCCTGTAAGGGCACCTGGCAAACTTCCCAAACGTACAAACATTCTATATATGTTATTCCTGGAATTGTGGATTTTTCCCAAGTCCATTTAGTAGTGGTTTATGGACTTGTCCTTTAGGAAACCGTCTAACCCCTTTTTAAACTCTGCCAAGCTAACCGCCTTCACCACGTTCTCCGGTAACGAATTCCAGAGTTTAATTACACGTTGGGTGAAGAAATATTTTCTCCGATTTGTTTTAAATTTACCACACTGCACTTTCATCGCATGCCCCCTAGTCCTAGTATTTTTGGAAAGCATGAACAGACGCTTTACATCCACCTGTTTCATTCCACTCAATATTTTATATACTTCTATCATATCTCCCCTCAGCCGCCTCTTCTCCAAGCTGAAAAGCCCTAGCCTCCTTAGTCTTTCTTTCAGGGGCATAGCCAGACAGCAGATTTTGGGTGGGCCTAGGCAAGAAGTGGGTGGGCAACAAGTGTTCTCCCCCTCGCCCCAAAAATATCTAAGCTGGTGGGAAAATGCTTTTCTCCACCTTGGCAGTCTGCATGCGCTGAAACAGAGCATTCGCAGGTGCCAGTATCGTGGAGCACACCATTTTCATTACCATCAGGGGGAAGTCTTCAGCTGGTAAAGCTTGGAATCCCCATCAGCTACTGCTAAACATGTGCTACTGTTGGGTGGGCCTAAGCCCTAAGTGGGTGGGCCCCAGCCCACCCAGGCCCACCTGTGGCTACGCCACTGCTTTCTTCATAGGGAAGTCGTCCCATCCCTGCTATCATTTTAGTCGCCCTTTGCTGCACCTTTTCCAATTCTACTATATCTTTCTTGAGATGCGGCGACCAGAATTGAACACAATACTCAAGGTGCGGTCGCACCATGGAGCAATACAATGGCATTATACTATCCTCACACCTGTTTTCCATACCTTTCCTAATAATACCCAACATTCTATTCGGTTTCCTAGCTGCAGCAGCACATTGAGCAGAAGGTTTCAGTGTATTATTGACGACGACACCCAGATCCCTTTCTTGGTCCATAACTCCTAACGTGGAGCCTTGCATGACGTAGCTATAATTCAGGTTCTTTTTCCCACATGCATCACCTTGCACTTGCTTACATTAAACGTCATCTGCCATTTAGCCGCCCAGTCTCCCAGTCTCAGAAAGGAAGGGACGAATTTTGCTAATGTTGTAGGTAAAGAAACGACAGGTTTTGGCAATCTGTTGAATATGTGCAGAGAAGGAGAGAGAGGAATCAAAGATGACTCCAAGGTTACGAGCGGAGGAGACAGGGAGGATGTGAGAGCCATTAACAGAGATAGTGAAAGGGGGAAGAGGGGAGGTGGGTTTAGGGGGGAAAATGAGAAGTTCAGTTTTGGTCATGTTTAGCTTTAGATGGCGTTGAGACATCCAAGCAGCAATGTCGGACAAACAGGCTGAAATTTTGTCCTGGATTGAGGTTGAGATTTCAGGGGTGGAGAGGTAGATCTGAGAGTCATCAGCGTAAAGATGGTATTGAAAGCCATGGGATGAAATCAGGGTACCAAGGGAAGAGGTATAGATGGTGAAAAGGAGGGGTCCAAGGACAGAACCCTGAGGCACACCAACAGAAAGCGGGATGGAAGTTGAAGAGGATCCACCAGACTGAACACTGAAAGAACAAAGCGAGAGGTAAGAGGAGAACCAGGAAAGAACAGGGCCCTGGAATCCAAGCGAGGACAGCATATCCAGGAGTATAGTGTGGTCAACAGTGTCAAAAGCAGCATCTAGGTCTAGAAGGATAAGGATAGAATAGAGACCTCTGGATTTAGCCAGTAGTAGGTCATTAGAGACTTCGGTAAGTGCAGTTTCAGTAGAGTGAAGAGGGCGAAAACCAGATTGGAGTGGGTCAAGAATAGGTTGCGAAGAAAGAAAGTCAAGACAACGGCGGTGAACGACACATTCAAGTAATTTGGAGAGGAAAGGGAGAAGGGAGATGGGGCGATAGTTGGAGGGACAGGTAGGGTCAAGTGAGGGATTTTTAAGGAGAGGAGTAACAATAGCATGTTTGAAGGCCATAGGAACAGTTGCAGTGGAGAGTGAAAGATTAAGGATGTGACAGATGACTGGGATGATAGTGGGAGAGAGAATGTTAAGTAGATAAGTGGGGATGGGATTAGAGGAACAGGTAGTACATTTGGAGGAGGAAAGAAGAAGGGCAGTTTCCTCAGTAGAAACTTCTGAGAAGGAGGAAAAAGAAGGAGAAGAAGGAGAGTAGGGGATGAGGACTAAGGGAGAGAGAGGTGGGGAGGGTTTGGATGAAAATTCAAGGTTAATCTTACGGATTTTATCGTGGAAGTGCTTAGCTAGGGACTGAGGAGAAAGAGATGGGGGAATTGGTGACGGAGGTACTTTGAGAAGAGAGTTCAGTGTAGCGAAGAAAAGTCAAGGGTTGGAGCCAAGGGAATTTGTCAATTGGGTGAAGTAATCCTGTTTGGCAAGTGAAAGGGCAGACTAAAAGGAGTTAAGTATGAATTTGAAATGAATGAGTTCGGCAAGGGAGTGGGATTTAAGCCAAGAACGTTCGGCAGAGCGGGCACAGGAATAAAAGTAGCAGACTTTAGAGGTCAGCCAAGGTTGGGGTTTGGTACGCCTAGAAGGACGGGGCATGGGAGGGGCAAGAGTGTCCAGTGCAGAAGAGAGAATAGTATCATAGGAGGAAACTGCTTCATTGACAGATTTAGATAGAATGGTGGTACAGAAAAGGTTAGAGAAATAAGAGGATAAAGTAAGGGGGTCAATAGCCTGAAGATTCCTATATGTGGGAGTTGAGATTGGGTGGGACTGGGAAGGAGGGTGCTTTAAGTGCACAGGTACTGGACGGCAGCGGGGGACGGTTTTCACCGAGAAGGGGGGTCCACTGGGTCGCGGAAAGGGGTGGGGTGAAAACGGAGGGACGGCAGAGTCTGGAACAGCGAGGGAGGGAGGGAGGGTGGGGGATGGCCTTGCTAGCGCCTGTTTCCTTCCCTTTTGAAACGGGCATTTTTTACTAGTTTTTTTATGATTTTTAACCGTGAAAATGATCGCTCACCACTTGCCACACTGACAGGAATTGTCAGCAATATTCTTAGAAACAAATTGCTATACATTGCAAAATAAGATAGCAGATGTAAATTCTCAAATTGGACATATTCCAAACACTAAAATGAAAATAAAATGATTTTTCTCTACCTAACCCCCTAACCCTAACCCTAACCCTCACCTTAACCCTCACCCTGACCGTAACCCCTGACACTGACCTTAACCCCTAACCCTACCCCTAACCCTAAACCCTGACCCTAACCCTAACCTAACACTAACACTAACCCCCTAACCCTAACCCCTAACCCTAACCCATGGGCGTAGACTGGGGGGGCGAGGGGGCATTGCCCCCCCAAATGATGATGACTCAGTCTTGTTACCCGCAGCGGCGAACTGGCGGGCGGGGCACCTCTCCAGTAGTAAAATCGGCAAGCAGGCAGGTTCGACTCCGTCCTTCGCTTCCCTGCCCTCTCAGCGTCCCGCCCAAAAGGAAATGACATCAGAGGAAGGCGGGACGCAGAGAGGGCAGGGAAGGAAGCGAAGGACGGAGTCGAGCCTGGCTGCTTGCTGCTTTTACTACCGCCGCCTGCCCGCCCGTTCGTTGCTGCAACTTCGGGAGTGGTGTGGAAGTGAGCCAGCCTATCTAATCCACTGTAAGGAAGGAAGCCGCTTGGTAAATCTCTGTTTCCACTCCCCCGCGCAGCCGTCGCCGTTCACTCAAAACAAAGCAAGCAAACCTGTGAGCTGCTGCATCCACGTTGTTGTTCTTTATTGAGAGATGCTGCAAAGGGGGAGGGGGAGACACTGGATAGAATGGGGAAGGGGATGGAAAGAAACAGGATGGGCAGGGGAGAGAGGAGAATTGCTGGACAACAGGGATTGATGGAGGGGACAGCGGAGAGAGGAAGTTTGCTGGAGATGGATGGAGGAGAAGGCAGGCGAGAATGGAGAGTTGCTGGACATGGATGGATGGAGGGGAGGGCAGGGGAGAGAGGAGAATTGTTGAACATGGATGGATGAATGGAGGGGGCAGGGGGCAGAGGACATTTGCTGGATATGGGTGGATGGAGGAGAGGGCAGGGGAGAATGGAGAGTTGCTGGACGGATGGATGGAGGGAGGGGAGAGAAGTCAGGGAGGAGATGCACATGGATGGAGGGGAGGGAAGAGAGGAGAAATGCTGGACATGGATGGAGTGGAGGGCAGGGAAGATAGGAGAAATGTTGGACAAGGATGGAGGGAAGGAAAGACAAAGGAAGGAGATGCACATGGATGGAGGGGAAGGGAGAGAGGAGAAATGCTGGACATGGATGGCGGGGAGGGAAGACAGAGGACGTAGATGCACATGGATAAAGGGAAGTGAGGAGAAATGCTGGATATGGATGGAGGGAAAACTGCGGAGTTTAAGAGCTGGTTTGGAACACATTGAGGGCAGATACTGAAACTTGAGAAAGGAGAGGGACAGGGCTACAGATGGTAGACAGGACGCATAAGGACACAGGAGGATGGTGGACATGGTGAGAGAAAAAATATCAAATGGAAAGACAACACTGTATAAAACAGAAGACACTGGGACCAAAGCGAATAGAAAAACTAAATGATCAGACAACAAAGGTAGAAAAAAGTATTTTATTCAGAATTTATTAATTTTAATATGTCAGCTTTTTGAAATGTGCATCTGTGATATTTTGCATGCAAGTTTCAATTTTTCTGGTATTTCTGCATGCTGAGTCTGACTTCTTGAGTTAACTTTCCAGTTCAGTATTTTGCCTTCATATTTGTAGATTTCTAGTTCCTTGTGTCATGTCTGTTGTGTCATGTGTTTTTCATGTGTGATGAAGGTGCACTATTCTGCTAGCGTGTAGTATTTGCCGCCCTTTTTGTTTTGCTTTTTGTTCACGAGGTAGTGTATTGGTGTTTTAGAGCCTGGTGTAATTACAGTTCTGCCTTTTCACGCATAAGGTTGTAGCTCGTCCTGTCCTTGGAATTAGTGCTGTTATGGTTTAGTAAGGATATGAGTGTGTTTTTGCACAAGTTTGAGTATAGTGTTTTGCAGTGGAGAGATTGTGTGTTGGCCTTACTGAGGTGGCACCAAAACATCAGAAAGGGTGTAGAGCCTAAATCATGACACACTACTTCTTGAAGGATCTACATATAGAGCCTATGCATTTCTAAGGTCAACACTGGCATGGTATGGGAAAGGGGGGTGGGGAAATACTACTGGAGAGGAAAGGGGAGTGCTGGGTAAGGAGGAAAGAAGGAAGGAAGGGAGAAAGAGCTGGCTTGATATCTCATATTCATTATGGTTATTCCCCAAAAAAGCTAGCTCTTTTTCCCTTTTTTCCTTCCTCCATATTAGCATATTCATTTGAATATATATATATATATTTTTTTTCAAATGAATATGCTAATATGCTCCGCCCCATCCTTTGCCCCCCCCCCAAATGAAACAGTCAAACTACGCCCATGAGTCTGTCACTTATCATTTGAACCTCAAGTCTCCTCAGTTGTATCCAAATCCTTCAAAACTCTTTGGAAACTAAAACGTATAAGGTCCTACTTCCCAACCTTGACCCTTAGACTCCTGATACAATCCCTTATATTAACAGAACTGGATTACTGCAATGCAACCTACACCAGTTGTAAAGAACAGTTCATTAACAAACTTCAAACCGCTCAAAACACAGTAGCCAGCCTTATTTGCAATATGTCACACTTTGACAGTGCTACCCTTCTGCTTTTTAGACTTCATTGGCTACCTTTAAAAGCTAGAATCTAGTTCAAGATCTGTGCTTTTATTCATTTAATAATATATGGGATGGCCCCTAATTATATGCGTAAAGAGAATCCACGTGCGTGGAGAACTCAATAGATCCCACGAAACGTAAAATGTAAACGAAAAGGTGGAAATATGAGCCAGGCTCTCCAATAACTGGACCTAAAGCCAAGTTTAAAATAAACAAATATTTATTAATTTCCAAGCAAATAATAATAAAACAATTCCACATTGAAAACAACTCGACACAACGTTGTGTTTCGGCCAGATGGCCTACATCAGGAGTCTTGTGGCTGATGACAGCAGTAAAAATAAGATCATCAAGTCACGTGATGTTGAATTATGAGCTCACATATGAAAGGTGTGCAGACAAGGATTCAAAAATAGTCTTAAAAAAGACCGTTTGGCAATAATCCTTATATCGCTGCAAAAGGTTATCTTACATTACATTTTCCCAGTTGTAGAAAGATTGTTTATAAATCTGTTTTATCAACGGACCTTACCTACCTGGGCATGAAACAGTGGAATTTATTACCAAAATCAATTAAACATCAATATAATTATTTACAGTTCCACATATTTTTAAAAAATAACATCTCCTTAATAAATGCTTATCAACAGAAAACTACTTTTTCTGTTTTAATATCCTTTTAATATCAATTTATACAAAGTGTATATATCATATTCTATATACAAACTCGATCATTTCTTCAACTACTTCAGTTATATTGTACTTATAATTCCACGCACTAACTTAAACTGTATGTTACTCGTGATAATAATCTCTAATGCATTGTTGTTAATATCTCCTCTTTCATTTTACAGTGATTGATGTACATTACAGTTAATATTTTTCTTTTACTTACTTGCTATAATCTTCCCAATCTCTCAACTTATATCCAATTGATTGCTATGGTTCTACTCTGCTCCTTCCAGTGCTATATTGATTAATTGCTATAAGCCACATTGAACTCAAGATTCCTTGCGATAATGTGGGATATAAATGCCACAAATAAATACATAAATAAATAAATAAATAGGAAAGGTATAATTGTGGCCTTGATAGACCGCTTGTGAGGTTGAAGATCTCTGTTCAACAAAACAGAGAGAATGTTGAGCTCCAGAGGGAGGTAAAAAAAAAAAAAAAACACACCATGATGATGTAATTGAGGACAAGAGGAATTATCCATATACAAATTGCTTTACTGCACGATAGTTTCAAGCCTATAACCTTCTGTTTGTCAACATAAGACATGAGTAACAGAAAAAAGGGGGACTCGCTTCAAGCCTGTATACCACAACAATAATCCAGAAACGAGTCTGTTTACACTATACATACAGCAGGGAAAAATTGGAAAAACAGGGGGGAAAGACCTCAGAAAAGATGACATACAGAAAGACTGCTGGAATTTTTCAAAAAAGGAACGTCGCCGTAACTTCTTTAATCATCGGTCTCAAAAAACCCCGGTCCACCCTGTGCATGGATTTCCCAACGTGTCAATATTTGTTTATTTTCTGAAGTTTGCTAAAGTGTGCTTCAACAACAGGTTTGCAAAGTCTTAAAAAAGAAAGAAAAAAACCACTTAGCTGGCTGCAGCGTCTTGAGCAGGCATCCACACCTGACAGACCCATTTCACCAAGGGGCTTCTTCAGGGGATAAGGACACCAACTCCAGGCTGGCAGTCACTGCTCCAGTGGATCTCTACAAAGACTCAATAGGTCTGCCTAGCTCAAGGTTGAGCCTTTGTAGAGACTTTGTAGAGATCCACTGGAGCAGTGACTGCCAGCCTGGAGTTGGCGTCCTTATCCCCTGAAGAAGCCCCTCGGTGAAATGGGTCTGTCGGGTGTGGATGCCTGCCCAAGACGCTGCAGCCAGCTAAGTGGTTTTTTTCTTTCTTTTTTAAGACTTTGCAAACCTGTTGTTGAAGCACACTTTAGCAAACTTAAAAAAATAAACAAATATTGACACGTTGGGAAATCCATGCACAGGGTGGACCGGGGTTTTTTCAGACCGATGATTAAAGAAGTTACGGTGACGTTCCTTTTTTGAAAAGTTCCAGCAATCTTGCTGTGTGTCATATTTTCTGAGGTCTTTTCCCCCGTTTTTCCTATTTTTCCCTGCTGTATGTATAGTGTGAACAGACTCGTTTCTGGATTATTGTTGTGGTCAACATAAGACATGGCAATTTGATTGTCCATCTATATGTGAATTATTTGACTTCTCAAATTATTGCATAAAAACACAAAGAGATAGTCAAATGGCTCAGAGGTCTATCAGTGTGATGGTTTGCACATGTTCTTTCACCGTCCTAGTACCCTGGGACATATGTTGTGCCAGATTTTTTTATTTATTTGTGACATTTGAATCCCACATTATCCCAAACAAGTTTGAGTTCAATGTGGCTTACAATAAACAGTATCAAACATATAAACAGCAAGTGACCGTACTCACTTGCAAATGCGTAGTACAGACTTCCCTCTCTGTCCCGCCCTTGCATCAAGACGTCATGACGTCATGACGTCAGAGGGCGGAACAGAGAGGGAAATGGAGTCAAATTGTAGGACGCCGCTGCCTGGAAAGTAACATTGCGCAAAACAACCTCCACCCTCCCCCCATCCCCGCCACCGCTCCCGCCCCCTTCTGTATCGGGCCCCCTGCACTGACCTGACAGCGCCTCTCACCTCCGTGTGGAAGCACTGCAGGCAGCAGCAGAGCGATCTGCTGCTGCCTGTAGCGCTTTCACACGGAGGTGAGAGGAGCTGTCAGGTCAGTGCAGGGGGCCCGGCACAGAGGGGGGAGAGAGGGGCGGCGATGAGGGTAGCTAGACATGGGGGGAGGGCAGGGGGAGAGGCCATGGTTGCTGGACTTGGGGTGAGAGCAGAGCACAGAGGAGGGTTGCTGGACATGGGGGGAGGGGGGAGGGGGGAGGCCAAGGGAAAGAGGAGGGTCGCTGGATATGGGGGGGAGGATTGGTGGATGGGGTGAGGCCAGCGGAGAGAGGAGGGCTGCAATACTCGCCCGTTTTTACGGGCTTAACAGCTAGTAGGATACATAACAAAGAATAATGCATAATAAAGTAATTTGTTGTAAGAATCCAATTTTACAATACAGTATCATAAAAATACTGGGATAGCTATGAATGTTTACCATTTAGAAAATCTATTATGAAAGAGAAATTGTGCTCTTAAGCCTTGTTCAGAAGCCTCTGTCTATGGTAATAAGGAGGAGGACAAAGGTTGAAAAGGTGCTCATACCATAAGCTTTTCTTGGACAGCTGACCATAGAAATTATCACCTGAGGAAAGGGGAGTGAGATGAGAGAGGAAGACATCCTGGCCCCAGAGTGGGTGTGGGTGTGGGATGAAGGGAAGATAGAGGAGAGAGACAGGGTGACAGAAAAGAGATGATAGGTATAGAGGGAAATGGATAAGGACACTGGAGGAGTGGGGTAGGGACACAGAGGGGCAATGGTGATCACGGGGATAGGGACAAAGATGGAGAAATGCAGGTATTATTAGAAGATATTGAGATAGATTTATTTTTCCAGAGGCCCTAGGGGAGGGAGGTCTCTGAAAATATGGACTCAGGATCACTACTGTAGATATATTGCCTTCCACTGGAACTAGAGACAGTGCTCTGTGTGCATAATCGATTTTGATCATATTGTGTTTTCTCTCAATCCCAAGCACTTTGGGCAACCATTCTGCAAAGAAGGCTAACGAGTCAGGGATTTCCAGCCTCTCTAGAGCTCCTAGAATTCATAGATTCATAATGTCTATCATGATTCTCAAGTTCATCATGTCTTTGAGAAAGGGACATGTGCTTCTATTCTGGGGTATCCACTTTTGTTAGCAGTCAACTAGTTCTCCAATTCAGGTTTCTGCATCGTCTGTCTGAATAGCTTGAGTTGTTTTGGTCAGTTGGTTCATGAAGCTTAGCACTGCCTTTAACTTAAAGTATACACATGCTATGAGCTTCCATGCCATGAATCTCAGAGTAATGTGGATTATCTCTGCACTTTAAATGGAGCAGGTATACACTGGCTCCTGCCTTGTTTGCTGTGTTGGGCCTCTGTTCCCTGCTTCTTTGCAATTCATTTTGGTCAACTATTCAGCCCATGTCACCAGGCTTGATCTCCATCCCTGCTCCTTCACATCTCCTCTGGGTTCAAGTGAACAATCACTCCAACTTTAACAGGATATTTAGCAAGATGGCCCAAGAGTTCAAAGAATCTACTTGTACTATGTAGTCACATATGAGTACAGGTCCTTTTTGCCTCCACCATTTCCACTTCTGTGGATGATGGTTATAATAAAAGGTTCACACCTAAAAAGAATTATAAAACCATAAGGAACAGGATGGAGAAAAACTTAAAAATAAGACTAAAAAGGAAAGCAATGAATCCACAAAACTGGCAAGTTGTTATTATTAGGTCACTTGTTGCTGTAAATAGCCCTTCTTGTCAATGCTGTCTTTTGTTTTCAAAAAGTTATATGGTCTGTGTCCTGCATATTTGACCAGATTAGGGAGTGTGCATAAACCTTCTAGATGTCTAAGATCTGTGAGAGAACTATTGTTGGCATTACCTTAATTGACTGTCATTTAAAGCTGTACTAAAAAAAAAAAAGTGCTTTTCATGGCTGCCTCCCTTCTGTTATTAGAAATATTTCTTCCTATATGAGTTTTAGAAGAGCTATAAAGATCTGGCTATTTCAACGATTTTTGTAAGGAGAAATAACTTTTTCTGTTACTAGAAATATTCCTCATTATATGATTTTTTAGGAGAATCATTATAATGTTATTTTATATTTGGGTTGTAAAGGTATTTTATACCCAGGATAGTTTAATGATATATATAAGAGCAATTTTGTGCTTTAGGTGGCTGCTGTAAAGATTTCATGGTTGTACTTGTAACCCACTTTAAACTTTTAGGTTAAGCGGGATAGAAGTGCTGCTATTAAATTATATTAAATTACATTGCTGTGTACAACTTGTAGTGTTTTATAAAATGTTTTGTAGTACTAGTAGTAAGAGTAAGGGCTTGAAATATCAGAGGTTTTCCCAAAGGCACAGAGAGACATGACATCCTTTGGTAAATCAAATCCTAAATGTTTTACAAAACATGAAAAATAAACACATTGCTAAAAATGAAACCTATAATTAACACAACAGTCTGAACTTTAAAAATAATAATTAAAATTAGACAATGCATAAAATAAGACTCATGATGATAAAAGGAAAAGCTCTACAGTTTGCCATACAATCATTAACCTAATTTTTTTTTTGTTAATTCTTTATCTGATTCTTTTGCAAATGGGGGAAAAAAAGAAACAAGAAAGGTAGACAGTTGCTGCTTCCTTCAGACTTGCCAGCCCTGTGTTTTTCCAGCATCATACAGAAGCTTTTACTGTTTCCTGAAGCTGAGGCTCTATTCTGGCCCTGCTGCAGGTCAGAAGCTGCTGGTTAAAACAGGAGGATGTGACAGCAGGAAACTGGACACCAGACTAAGGATGTCAACACTTTTCTTCCATGGCTTTTTACATATACACAGTGTTAAAAAAAAACAAAAAATAAAAAAATAAATAATTTTGATGCAAATAGGAGGAACATGTTTAGAACAAATTAGCCCTTTAACATTTAGTTTTAAGGTTTGTACCAATTCTATTGTGATAAATCTGATATTCATTTTATGCTTGAAGAAAACTGGAGCAAATCCTAAATAATAATTCTCACCTCCAACATTCTGACTTGCCTGGGACCATGGCTCATTCCGAGTTGGTCTGCTAGGCTCTGTAGATCAGGCTGACATTACCGTAGCCATTATGATGTCAACTTCAGAACCCGGGGGAAAAAAAAACATGCTTCACACCTGATCCATGTCCAGAGGAGGGTTGCTGGACATGGGTGGCTGGAAGGGGGGCAGGGGAGAGAGGAGGGTCGCTGGACATGGGTGGCTGGAGGGGGGCAGGGGAGAGAGGAGGGTCGCTGGACATGAGTGGCTGCAGGGGGGACAGGGGAGAGAGGAGGGTCGATGGACATAGGTAGCTGCAGGGGGAGCAGGGGGTCGCTGGACATGGGTGGCTGAAGGGGGGGCAGGGGAAAGAGGAGGGTCGCTGGACATGGGTGGCTGCAGGGGGAGAGGAGGGTCGCTGGACATGGGTGGCTGTAGGGGAGTCAAGGAAAACCTTGCTAGCGCCCATTTCATTTGTGTCAGAAACTGGCCTTTTTTACTACTCTTTAATAATTCAGTCCCTTGATTTCTGTCTGATATCTTAGATAAAGTAGTATGGATGCTGTGTTAGTCTGTTTTTATACACAGAAACAGTTGCATACCAAGGGCTGTGTGAGTGATGTGGTTACACTTATTGCACATACGGTGGGGCACAAAAATTGCTCCTATCCCATTGTTTTCTGTCATTGGCAGTGTAGGTAGAACTGGGCGAGACAGTGTGCACCAATGAGAGAGTCGCAGAGAGTATAACTATAGCTTAGTACAGTCCTGCACAGAAAAGTAGATAAATAAATATATCCACAAATTCAGCACATAAGAGCACTCCCAAATTACTATAAGTAAAACTACTACTACTACTAATCATTTCTATAGCGCTACTAGACATATGCAGTGCTGTACACATTATATACAGGTACTTTCTCTGCCCCTAGGGAGCACACAAGTTTTTTGTACCTGGGGCAATGAGCCAAACGGCCAATGTTTTGCTACATTTTTCACTGGCTACAATGTTTTCAGTGGCATAAAAGCCTCTCAAGTGCTTATTTAATTTATTTATCTTTACTTTATCTTTCTTCACTCAATTTTTAAGAGCACGCCATAGTGCAAAATATTTCAAACTATTTACTTAGCTTTAAAAAATAAAGCTATTCAGTAATCACTGCCGACAATGGCCAGCGTTTCATCCACCTGCTTCAGGGACATAGTAACATAGTAGATGACGGCAGAAAAAGACCTGCACGTTCCATCCAGTCTGCCCAAGAAGATAAATTCATATGTGCTACTTTTTTATTTGTACTGTCCTCTTCAGGGCACAGACCGTATAAGTCTGGCCAGCCCTATCCTCGCCTCCCAACCACCAACCCCGCTTCCCACCACCAGCTCTGGCACAGACCGTATAAGTCTGCCCAGCACTATCCCCGCCGTCCAACCACCAGCCCCGGCACAGACCGTATAAGTCTGCCCAGCACTAGCCCTGCCTCCCAACCACCAGCTCTGCCACCCATTCTAGGCTAAGCTCCTGAGGATCCCTTCCTTCTGCACAGGATTCATTTATGTTTATCCCACGCATGTTTGAATTCCGTTACCGTTTTCATCTCCACCACCTCCCGCGGGAGGGCATTCCAAGCATCCACCACCCTCTCCGTGAAAAAACACTTCCTGACATTCTTCTTGAATCTGCCCCCCTTCAATCTCATTTCATGCCCTCTCGTTCTACCGCCTTCCCATCTCCGGAAAGGGTTTGTTTGCGGATTAATACCTTTCAAATATTTGAACGTCTGTATCATATCACCCCTGTTCCTCCTTTCCTCCAGGGTATACATGTTCAGGTCCGCAAGTCTCTCCTCATACGTCTTGTAATGCAAATCCCATACCATCCTCGTAGCTTTTCTTTGCACCACTTCAATTCTTTTTACATCCTTAGCAAGATACGGCCTCCAAAACTGAACACAATACTCCAGGTGGGGCCTCACCAACGACTTGTACAGGGGCATCAACACCTCTTTTCTTCTGCTGGTCACACCTCTCTCTATACAGCCTAGTAACCGTCTAGCTACGGCCACCGCCTTGTCACACTGTTTCATCGCCTTCAGATCCTCAGATACTATCACCCCAAGATCCCTCTCCCCATCCGTACCTAGCAGACTCTCACCGCCTAACACATATGCCTCTCTTGGATTTCTATTCCCTAAGTGCATCACTTTGCATTTCTTCGCATTGAATTTTAATTGCCAAACCTTAGACCATTCTTCTAGCTTTTTCAGATCCTTTTTCATGTTTTCCACTCCCTCCGGGGTGTCCACTGTGTTACAAATCTTAGTATCATCCGCAAATAGGCAAACTTTATCTTCTAACCCTTCGGCAATGTCACTCACAAATATATTGAACAGAATCGGCCCCAGCACCGATCCCTGAAGCACTCCACTACTCACCTTTCCCTCCTCCGAGCGAACTCCATTCACCACCACCCTCTGGCACCTGTCCGTCAACCAGTTCCTAATCCAGTTCACCACTTTGGGTCCTATCTTCAGCCCATCCAGTTTATTTAAGAGCCTCCTGTGGGGAACCGTGTCAAAAGCCTTGCTGAAATCTAAGTAGATTACGTCTCTAGCACGTCCATGGTTCAATTCTCCGATCACCCAATCAAAGAATTCAATGAGATTCGTTTGGCACGATTTCCCTTTGGTAAAACCATGTTGTCTCGGATCTTGCAACTCATTTTCTTCCAGGAAATTCACTATCCTTTCCTTCAGCATCGCTTCCATTACTTTTCCAATAACCGAAGTGACATATAGTATTGTGAAAAAATAAACATACAGAAAGGGCATAAGCGTAAGCAAAATATTTAAAATAAGTGAAGATAAATAAAAGTAAATAAGCACTTGAGAGTTTTTTTATGCCAGTGATAACATTGTAGCCAGTGACTAATCACAGCAAAACATTGGCAGTTTGCCTCATTGAGTGGGTCTTTTACAAAGGCTCGCTAGCAGTTTTAGTGCGCACTAATGATTAACGCGTGCTAAACACTAGAGATGCCCATAGAAACATAGGGGTGTCTGTAACATTTAGCGCATGCTTATTTTTAGTGTGCGATAAAAATGTTAGCGTCTTTTTGTGAAAGGACCCCTGAGGCTTTTTCCTCTTATTATGTGGAGTGCTATTATTGAGAGGTGAGAGTATTATGTTTTGATTTTATACTTCATCTCCTTTGAGTTTGTAGTAGGATAAATAAATATAAACTATATATGTGTGTGTGTGTGTGTGTGTGTGTGTGTGTGTGTGTGTGTGTGTGTGTGTGTGTGTGTGTGTGTGTGTATATATGTGTGTGTGTGTGTGTGTGTGTGTGTGTGTGTGTGTGTGTGTGTGTGTGTGTGTGTGTGTGTGTGTGTAAGTTTGTGCCTTTGTATTGGAAGAACACTATAACACTACATTTCTCAACTACCTTTTGGGAGCAAACACTCACTTCCTCGAGCCTCTTCTAAATGCATTTTTTCCGACCTGAAGAAAGGAGTATCATGTCCTAAAAGAGTCAAGAAAGATATTAACTCAAGTATTACTTCAAGAATTAATATCCTTCCATTTTAACAAAATGGATGTACTATCTATATAGTGCACTAAAAGTCAGGCTTCTATTCAGTGCGTAACTTGAGCTGCTGATACAGTAGTTGTGTGCCAAAATGGGGTTAAACAGTAGTTATGCTTATAACTGCACTTAGGTGCTACTTTACAGAATAGCGCCTAAGTGTTTTAGTGCATAACAGCAAGGGGGCGTGCACATGAGCAGGACATGGCAGGTCATACACATGAGCAAAACGTATAACATAGTAACATAGTAGATGACAGCAGATAAGACCTCTAAGGTCCATCCAGTCTGCCCAACAAGATAAACTCATTACATATGGTATGTGATACTTCATATGATTGTCATTGCCATTTTCTGGGCATAGACTGTAGAAGTCTGCCCAGCACTGTCCTTCTTCTAACATTTCTGAAGTTAACGTTGAAGTCCCTGAAAATCTCTACTCCAGCCCATCCAAATCTATTCAGCCACGATCAGAGCAGTGGCGTAGCTACAATGGTGCCACGGGGGCCTGGGCGCCCCCTAGATTTGGCCCTGGACCCCCTGCCGATGACCCTCTCAACCCTCCTCCTCCTGCTGCCAACCCGCTGTCTGCTACCTTTGCTGGCAGGGGATCCCAACCCCCGCCAGCCAAAGTCTTCTTCCTTCATTTTGTTTCTGAGTTTGACGTCAGACTCAGAAACAAAATGAAGGAAGAAGACCGTAGCAGATGGCGATGGTGGGTTGACAGCAGGTTGGCGGCGGGAGGGGGGGTTGAGACGGTCATCGGCAGAGGGGGGTCAAAGTTGTTGGTGGTGATGCTGGCGGTGGCGGGGGGTGTCAGCAATGGCGGGGGGGTGTTGGCAATGGTGGCGGGGGGGGTTGGCACCGCCGGGGGGGGCTAAAATGTGCCCCCTCACCTTGGGCTCTGGACCCCCCTCCCGCCGAAGTCTGGCTACGCCCCTGGATCAGGCCACAGACCGTAGAAGTCTGCCCAACTCTGACCTTATTCTTCAACTTCTGAAGCTGAATCTGTCCAGTCACGATCAGAGCACAGACCATAGAAATTTGCCCAGTATTGACTTTGCTTCCCAATTACCGCTGTTGCTTCCTAATCTCTGCTAAGCTTCTTTGGATCCATTCCTTCTGAACAGGATAAAATACTGTAAGTTGCATGCATACGTGCCAACATTTAGGTGCTAATATTTACACCTGCCTTTTACATGGCATAAGTAATAATGCCTAATGAACTTTAATGCAATACCACTTTATTTCTCATTCCGGAAATGAACTCTCTATACTTGATTGCTCAATTTACTCTGTCACTTATGAACTTTAATGCAATACCACTTTGTATTTCTCATCCTGGAAATGGCGATCGCCACTACGGCATAATGTAAGCCACATTGAGCCTGCAATGTGGGATACAAATGCAACAAATAAATAAATAAAATTTGGCACACAAATGCCAGCTTATGCTCTATTCTATAATGCAATCTGGACATTCAGATGCCATTATAGAATACTATTATAGTGCATGGATTTTTCAAGTTTAACTTTCATTGCCATTTTTGGAATTAGGGGCAGGGAGAATAAGATTTGATATACAACATTTCTGTGGTTACAATCAAAGCGGTTTACATATATTCAGGCACTTATTTTGTACCTGGGGCAATGGAGGGTTAAGTGACTTGCCCAGAGTCACAAGGAGCTGCAGTGAGAATCAAACCTGGTTTCCCTGGTTTTCAGGCCACTGCACTAACCATTAGGCTACTCTTCCACTCTATTAGTCCAATAAAAAGTTACCACCTAATTGGGTGGGTCTATAATAGGGCTGCACCCAATATTCATATTTGATCCGATTTGGCCTTGAATAGTGCTGTAAATACATTATTCTTATTTGGCTGAATAGTGATTTAAATTCAAATACAAATAATCTGGGGCTTTACTGTGCTAAATCCTACAGAAATAAACACTTGATCGCTAATTTCAGATTGCTTCTTTTATTTGTTGTTGTGTTAATGCTCAATGTCCATTATTTATATTCAATATTTGCATTCATACGAATAATATTTTTCATTATTTGTATATGGCCCAATAGTAAAATATTCTATTCAGTACAGCTCTAGCTATAATATTGGTTTGATGTTCTGTGTTGCCAGACTGTAATACTGATTTGATGTTCTGTGTTCATGTTTGAAAGTTGGGATTCTTAGTTTTGCTAAATAAAGACTAGATTCAAAGAAAAGTATCACCTTTTATAATTTGTAGGTTTTATTATCCTTTATTTCTGGCTCAGTGTTAAAGCAGATACTTTTCGAGTATTGATTGCCAAATGAGGGTGACTGACATGAAAGATGGGAAGTTCAGTCTTTCAAGGGATAATCCTGGTCCATGGATATGGAAGATAGAGAGAAACAGCTGGGAGGTCACTCTGGACTTACATTCAGAGTAACCGGAACATATGTCAGCTCAGATCATTAATTAACTCCAAAATATAACTTAGCCTGCAGCACTACAGATCTGTTCACTTTAAATGTTTATGTCAGCCGAGTTCCCATGCTATCTTTTTTTAAACCAGGTGTTAGCCAGTTTGCAGTGATCCAGTTCACACTGGAAGGATTTCACCCTCAAACCGGTGCAGTAGATTAGTTCTTGAGCATAGCACTCTTTGTTTTGACCTGCCCCAGGATTTGTAGCACTATCAAGACCTTAGCTTGGGGTGCAGCCCATTCATTTGCACAAGACAGCCACTTCTGGATAAGGCCAGTTTTTCAGTTAGATAAAATAGACAGTCATATAGGGCACTAAAATTGAGGGGGGGGATATGGAAATCTGTAAACTGGAACCATTCTCCCACTTTTAAGGCATGGCACTGCAAGTTACAAAAACATAATTGTAAGTTGGCACTTCCTGGCTGCTGTTCTTGTGGATGACAAGATCAGCAGTAAGAACAATGCACATTCTGACCTATGAGCGTTAAAAACACTTGCAGTGCCAGTATAGGACTGCTGGTAGAGCTCATCCTGCCAGTGGTTAAGGAAAGACAGCGTCTCTGGATTATTGGCAATGCTAATCCTGCCAATGGCCAAACCTAGGAAGAAACTTAGAACTGCTGCCATTGGAAGAAAAGAGGGAGAGAGAAAGGAATGGATGCTGGGTAGGTGAATAGAGAGGAAGGAAACTGGGTAGATGGTGGAGAGAGAGAATGCTGGGCAGGTGGAAGGAGGGAGAGGGTACTGAGTTTGTAGGAAGTAGAGAGAAAGAGAAGTTGCCAGGTAGGTGAGGGATTCAGGACTGTCCCGAGGGCTGTATGAGCGGTACAGCCACACAGGGTGCAAGGAAGGTGGAGGCACAAAAATTAAATTGTTTTCTTATGGTGGCTGCAGTGCTGTGGGTGGGGTGAGGGCACTAAGAGGTGTGTCCTACAGGGCACAATTCTGGCTCAGGACAATCCTGAGGTATGTTTTTTTTTTTTTAATATTATTCGACAGCTCTATACAGTATGCCATGTTATTTAAACATTCTAAGTGGATTACAATAAAACACACAAAATTATATAAAATATTCATCTAAAAACAGTACATTGGAGAGAAGTGGGAGTCTTGATTGCTCAGTGAGAAGGGAGTAAGTGTTCTAACAGAGGAGAAACCCTGTGGTTCGCTGGAGGCATTGACATCATCAATCTCACCTTCCCAACATTTAATATCAAAGATGCATACCAAGAGAGATGTGCTGAAAGAGGTGGGAGCCTTGATTGCCCAGCAAAAAAGGAGCCAGTGTCCTAACAAAGGAGAAGCCTGGCCCTTGTAGTTCGCTGGAGATGCTGACATCATCAATTCCACATTCCCAAATAGAATAGGAATTATTTTCCATGGTTTTTCTTTTGAGAATCTTTGTTCATTGATCTTTGTTCATCTTTGTTGTAGATCTCTTTTCTAGATGTGGACTTTAGGAATAATTTTGGTATGTGTATTATTTGCTGAAAGTATTGTTCAAAAAATTCCTTTGCTGATGTATATATACAACTGATTCTGTGGGACAACAAACTATTAAATAACATCAATACTACAATAATATAGTTTGAAATATGTGCCTCATTCACTCTTTCTATAAAAATCTTTCTTTAAATAGTATAAACCTCAAATATCCCAATAGGGAATAATACACAGAGTATTGAAATAACCTCTATCATTCTTGGGAGTCAGTTATTATCATAAGTTATTACAAGGAAAGAAAGGGGGGGGGGGAGAATCGGTTGCAAAAACTCCCTCTTTTTGATGAAAATATACTGTTGAGATCAGTTGGTTGGTTCCAGCAAGCTGATTGGCTATTCAGTTTTGTGCTGTCATTTTTGAATCCCGTAGCCATCTTTGTGGCAGTTGGTGTTACTGAAGATGAAAGATCCATTTAAATTACAAAACTCTTCCTTATGCAGTGGTTGGAGAAGCGAGACAAGGCGCTCTTGTTGAAGAAAAATATCAGGCTGAACAAGCAGTGCACTGCACAGTGAGACATTGATGAAATAACCTTGGAACTAGCGGATTAAATACTCCTTCGGGAGAAGCTTATAGGAATGCTGATGTCTTTTCAGTTAAGTTGACATAACGCCAGTTTACTGTCCCTTTAGTCTTTAGTGTGTAGTAAAACAATTCTTGCTATTTTTAGTCTGTGAAGCTAAGATTTAATATTTGGATTTTGCAATACTTAAAAGTTTTGGGTGTTCACATTCACTCTATTCTATTTAGTAGAAAGAAGTTTTTTTTATAATCGGTATATTTTCTCCAATAAGAGGGAGTTTTTCCTACCGATTTTTTCCTCCCTTTCTTTTATTTTCAATAACCTATAATAATAACAGACTCCCAAGAACGATAGAGGTTATTTCAGTACTTTGTATATTATTCCCTATCAGGAGATTTAAGGTTTATGTTATCTAAAGAAAGATTTTTTATAGAAAGAGTGAATGAGGCACATATTTCAAATTATTGTAGCATTGACTGATTTATATATATACTTTATATATATGTTTAATATTTGTTTTAACACAGTACATCACATGGAGGCCGATGCAGAAATCTTCAGATTTTAGATTTGTTATGTGCCTTTTCCAAATCCAACCACAAAGTGATTAACAGTCAGGGATATGAGTAATTTCCCTACCCAAACAAGCTCAGTCTCTGCACCTCAGTTCTTCCCCTCTCTGACCATCATCTGCTAACCTTAAGAACATAAGAATAGCCATACTGGGTCAGACCAATGGTCCATCTAACCCAGTATCCTGTTTCCAACAGTGGCCAATCCAGGTCACAAATACCTGGCAGAAACCCAATAGTCTCAATAGCAGACTATGGACTTTTCTTCCAAGAACTTGTCCAAACCTTTTTTTAACCCAGATATGCTAACCAATGAAACCACATCCTCTGGCAATGAGTTCTAGAGCTTAACTAGTGGAAAAATATTTCCTCCTATTTGTTTTAAAAGTATGTAACTTAATTTAATGTCCCCTAGTCTTTGTACTTTTTGAAAGAGTAAAAAATCGATTCACTTTTACCTGTTCTATTCCACTCAGAATTTTGTAGACCTCAATCATATCCCTCCGCAGCTGAAGAGCCCTAACCACTTTAGCCTTTCCTCCATCTCCTTTATTATTTTGGTCACTCTTCTTTGAACCTTTTCTAATTCTATTATATATTTTTTGAGATATGGCGACCAAAATTGAATGCAATACTCAAGGTGAGGTTGCACCATGGAGCGATACAGAGGCATTACAGTATTCTGTCTTATTTACCTTTCCTAATAATTCCTAGCATCCTGTTTGCTTTTTGGCTGCCGCCACATACTGGGCAGAAGATTTCAGCGTATTGTCTACAACGACATCTAGATCTTTTTCTTGGATGCTGACCCCCAAGGTGGACCTTGCATCGGATAACTATGATTTGGATTATTCTTCCCAATGTGCATCACTTTGCATTTGTCCACATTAAATTTCATCTGACATTTGGATGCCCAGTCTTTCGATTTCCTATGGTCTTCCTAAGTAGAGAGGCGTGGTAGCCGTGTTAGTCCACTCTAAAAGGTTATCAATAGAAATCAAACAAAATAAAACATGGAAAAGAAAATAAGATGATACCTTTTTTATTGGACATAACTTAATACATTTCTTGATTAGCTTTCGAAGGTCTTCCTGAAATTTTGTATAGTCCGTATGTGTTTTAACAACCTTGAATAGTTTTGTGTCATCTGCAAATTTAATCATCTCACTTGTCGTTCCGATTTCCAGATCATTTATAAATATGTTAAACAGCACTGGTCCCAGTACAGATCCCTGCAGTATGCCATTATTCACCTTCCTCCACTGAGAGAAATTACTTTTTAACCCTATCCTCTGTTTTCTGTTCAATAACCAATTTCTAATCCACCACAGAACATTGCCTCCTATCCCAGCAGGGCTGCAATAAAAATATGGGCAAGTGGTTCTTTTCCAGACTAATTAGACAAATAGATGATACATCCAAAAGGGCCACGTCCCATGATCTCAATGTCCATGGTGGGTGATAGATTTTTAGAGAAGAAGCAATACGAATGGGATCGTCATTACTTAGAGGTTTATGAAATAGTGTTATAACTGTAATGCGCCAACTGGTAGAAAGCCAATGTAATCTTGAAAGAATAGGAGAAATATGAGCAGAATCAGAAGTCTCCCTTAATCATGCTGTAGAGTTATTGGCTACCTGCAATGCCTGTAATGAAGACTGAGAAAGACCTAAATACAGTGCAATATAGTAGTAAAAATGAGGAGTAACTAGGCTCTGAACTACTGTATGAAATTTTTCATTAGTTAAAAGATCTTTCAGATGATACAACGTTAGTATTTAAAAAATATTGTTTAGGACTGGTTTTAAATTACTTTAGAAACTAGGATGGTGGCTAGGGTGAAAGAAGATTCTGGATAGGTGGGGTGTGGATAATGAGGGGATACTGGACACTGCACGAAGGAGGCAAAGAAAAACACAAGGCCAGCAGAGATCCCTAGGTTCCACCAGCAGAAGAAAAAAGGAAAGAGGCGCAAGACTGAAACAGCAGTGACAGGAGGCAAATGGGATGGATTTGTGGCTGAGTAAAAGGGATGGGGGGAAAGAAGTAGAGGTCAGGGGCTTCCTGGGATGGGGGAAGGATATGGAGGCCAGAGGAAATACCTGTGGTGGGAAAGGTTATTTAACAGAGCAGGGGCGTGGTTCCTGAAGTGAGGGGAAAGATATTGAGATGGGGTATTGAGATGGGGGGAGGAGTGTTCCTGTGATGAGAAAAGGGCAAGCCACAGAAGTCGTTGATCCAGTGGTGTGCTGGAGCAGGCTCTCACAGGCTCGCAAGAGCCGGTTGTTAAGTTTTTAAGAGTTTTGGGAGCCGGTTGTTAAAGTAGGGCCCTCCATGGCTACTTTAACAACTGGCTCCCAAAATGTGGGCTTGGGACCCCTGCTGAATTCTCTTTTACTTTGCTGGTGGGGATGCTGAGCCCTGCCAGCCAAGTAAATAGACTGCTGCTGCTCCCAGCTCCTTGTTTCCAGCTCTGAGCAGCAGGCTGGGACTTCTCCAGCATGTGTGAGAAGTTTCAGCATGCTGCTCAGAGCAAGACGTTGGGAGTGGTGGCAGTCCATTTATTGGTTGCCAGAAAAGGTATGCCTAGCGTGCCCGCACGAAGGAAAGGAGGAGAGAGAGGCAAGTGTTGCTCCCCCCTACCCCCATCCGGCCACCCCTGACCCTTCCAACTGCAGAGCTGGCTACATCCGGAGAAAGAGCCTGTTGTTAAAAATTTACCAGCACACCCCTGCGCTGATCTCACTGGTTGCCATGCAGAAAGGTACACTTGTTTGCTGTAAGATAACGTCAGTAACAGAGGAAATTAGTGAGAGTTAGAATTTTAAGCTAGGAGGAGTTTCAGTCCTGGCTGGAAGGAAAGTTAGAAAATGCATAAGGGAGCTCTCAGCTTTGAATTTTGTCTGTTGGCTTCAACCTCCCGAGCCCTGACCCATGTAATAAGGAGAGCCCTTCAGCAAGATGTCTACAGCCTTTTAGACAAAGAAGACATACTTACAGCAATGTTGTACTAACTCAGTCAACACATTTAAGCTGTTTCTTTTTAGAGACAGGATTCAGAAGTGTCACCCAGACTTCTGACCATGTTGTTTCCTGCCTACGGTGTTAGGCTGGAAATAGGGGAGCCACCTCATTACCTTTGGGCTACTACTAGAAGGAGAAGGATAAAAGAGTACCTGTGTCTTATCTGTGCTGTATCATCAGATATCTATTTGCAGGACTGGTCTTAGCAACTGTGGGGCCTTGTGCAGACCAGCTCAGTTGGCCCCCCATGCCTGTGCCTACGCCTGCCCCCCTCCCGCACCCACCTCCATAAGTCATAATGTATCAGTTTAAAAGGAGGTTTAGAGCTCTTGGAACCCCACCTCACCCCATACCTTGATATGCATCCACCATGTTTCTGTAGAGAGCGGCAGACAGTGGCAGGAATTTTCATATCCCGCCAGCTGCCGAGCCCAGAGCCTCCTCGCTGCTGCATCCCGCCCTTGTGGAAGCAGGAAGTGACATCAAAAAGAGGCGGGTCGCAGCAGCGAGGAGGCTTTGGGCTCGGCATCTGCCAGGATATGAAAATTCCTGCCACTGCCTGATACTATCTACTGAAATGTGGATGTACATTAAGGTATGGAGCAGGGAGGTGTTCTGAGACAGGAGGACAGACGTGCCAGAGATGCAGGGCCCCTAGAAGCACGAGGCCCTGTTTGACTGCCCCTGTTGCCCCTGCCTAAGACCGGCCCTCTCTATTTGGCTACCAACCCAAATACTGCAGAGTCTATGAGAGCCTAAACCA
This sequence comes from Microcaecilia unicolor, assembly GCF_901765095.1. Lineage (NCBI taxonomy): Eukaryota > Metazoa > Chordata > Amphibia > Gymnophiona > Siphonopidae > Microcaecilia > Microcaecilia unicolor. Next base: position 103,413,946 of record NC_044036.1, read on the forward strand.
CCAGCTGGGAGAGTGAATATTATACAGTTCCTAAACCAAAACCCCAGCACCCATGGGCTTATCCTACTGATATTCCAATTCCCCAGAAAGGGTATGAACTAATGTCTGGCTCAGCAACTATAAATGTATTCATTCCTTGTTACTACTTATTACTGATGATGACCTCCGTGATGTTTAGCTGGAGAGTAAAGTTAATTCTATTGGAGAACTCCACAGTTCTCAAAGGAAGGAGCAAAAGAAAGTATCTGGGTATAAAGTTTTTGCTGCCCTGCACTTATACTGCCTCTGCCCTAATTGTCCCTGATTGTTTAATCCTGCCTATTTCCAAAGTAGACTATAATTGTAGTTCAGAGCACATCAACTGTGTAGCCTGCTTTTATTTGTGAGAACTGAGTGACTGCAAGTGTGTGGAGCATAAACTTATTGAGCCTCCTGGGGTTTTTTCCAGTCCCAGCCCATGCTCTACAAATAAAATATTGTATGCCTGACCAGCTCTCGTGCTCTAGAGTGCACAATAGGCAGCTGCCTAGGGTGACCCCCAAATGGAACAGTAGAGCTAGTAGACCTACACTCCCCAACCCTATCCAACCAAGACAGTAGAAAATGCAAACTAATAACTGAATCCAGGTCCCTTCAAATAGCAAGAGCAATGCTGCCACTGAACTTCTGGGCCATCCCCTTAGCTTGGAATATTTGATTCAGAAATTCTACTTTGCACAGTTTTTTTTTTTTTTTTTGTTTTAATCAGGAAGTTCAGTCCTCTATGCCACTTATCATAGCATCATCATACTAGCAGTGGGATGGGTGGTACAGCATGATAAGCTAAGAAGTGATGTGTGGTAAACTCTGTTTTGTCATCAAAAGGGTGGTCCTGGAAACACAGAATATTTAATATCTTATAAGAAAATATGTTTATTTATTTAGGGGTCATTTTACTAAGGTAAGCAAAAGAGATGTACAGTAACACAAGCCATTCCATATGTTACACAGTTCAGTACAAGACACACGGTCACCTTAGCACAGTAAGGAGTTATTTTTCTAAGCTGTAGTAATCGGTAGCATGTGCTTACCACAGCTTAAAATGGCTTACTGTAGGACATGCTTAGGCATCCTGCAGTAAGTTCTAAATCTGCGCACCCTTATCAGGGCACTAATAATTACAATTTTTTTTTGTTGGAGGGGGCATGTCAAAGGGGCAACAGTGGGCATCCCTGCGCTAATCAGCGCAGCTACATTACTGCACATTAACTGGTTAGCACAGAATTACCATGGGAGTCCTTACCACCTACAAAATAGGTGTCGGTGAGTGCTCATGCATTAATATTTTAAATGGCTACACACCAATACCAGCATTAGCATATGGCCATTAATAGAACAAATAGAAAATTGGTCATTTTCCGGCTGTGGTAAAAATGGCCTTATTGTCAGTGGCGTAGCTACCACCCATTCTTAGCTCAGGCCCACCCTGTCTGGTCCCACCCCAACACACTTCTGGGGTGGCAACATGACTCCCTTCGCTTCCACTCTTCCTTCCCCGGATACATCCATGGCCCAGCAACTCCCTCCTTCATCATGTTTGCAAGCTGCAGCAGCAACACACATCCACTGGCAGCACTGGTCTCTGCAGGCTTCCTTTTGCCATGTCACGCCCTTGCTGACATCACTTCCTGTTTCCTGTGGCAGGATGCAGCAGAGGGAAGCCTGCAGAGACCAGTGCTGCCAGTGGGTGTGCATTTCTGCTGCCTGTGAATATGGAGGTACACTGGTGAAAGGGGATTGCTGTGTCGCAGGCAGGGGCAAATACCAGGTCCAGGATAGAGAATAGGAAGAGAGATGGAGGATAAAGTTTGGATTTTTTCCCCTGAAGGCCCACCCAAAATAACAGGTCTGGCTATGCTATTTCTTAGCATGGGGGAAAATCCAGGTAAGGGTGCACTAAGGCCACGTTTTACCACAGCTTAATAAAAAGACCCCTAAGGGTGTTAATCTAAATCATGTAATTATTTCCCCCACTCCACATAGTGTGTCATTGTGTACTTAGGCCCTTGTTTACAAAGCAGCACTAGCAGCTGGTGGTGCAGTACTGCCAGCACAGCCCATTCACTTTGAATGGGCTGTGTCAGCATTGCTGTGCAGCTTTGTAAACAGGGGGATCTGGGATAAGGGCATGTGATTCTCAATAAACCTCCTTAGTGAGTCCCTGGATTGAAGCCTTTTTAGCAGTAGCATCCGACCTGTGGAATTCTTTGCCAGAGAAGCTTAGCTTGGATAAGAATTAGATTTCTTTTAGAAGTGATAGTTCTTTTTTTTAATTATTTTTTTAAATTATTTGTTTATCAGTTTCACAAAGAAACAAGTAATTTAACATAATATAACAAAGAAACTAATACAAAAATATAATTTATAATGAAGCCCACATCTCTTGAGAGCATTGGCAAATTTAACAAAGAAAAAAAAGAAATCAAGAATAAAGTACCTAATACTAGTATAACATAAGTGCTAAATAATACTTATAAACGACTCCCTACTTAGTTAGCTCCAGTAGTCATTGTTTTTCACAAACTTTTGTCTAAATGGCCAGTATCCAAAAACACATAACTATGATCTTGAATCGCTGCTAAACATTTGCATTCGAACTACAAAAAAAAAAGTACCACCCAAGCTAGCAAACGCGGTTTAATTTCAAGAATGTTTTACATCTTAGTGTGGCTGTCACCACATCAGGAAAAATTCTTACCTTTTGGCCACAATATAAGGTATCTTCATTTTTAAAACCATAAACTGATCCGATTCTAACAAAAGTGTCACCAAAAGAGTTGCATGACGTGTAAACTCATCCTGAGAAGTTTAAAGAAATATATACCCCCCTGTTTACAGTGGTCTGTGTTAGCACTAGTAAACTAGCTAGCTAGCGCGGCCTAGTAAACAGGGGGGTAAGGTAAAAAATCACCTTAAGAGTGGAGGAGTGACATAGAGGGGCATAATCGAACGAAAACGTCTATCTCTATGGGCGTTTATCTCCGAGAACGGGTCCGTGAAGGGGCAGACCGAACCGTATTTTCGAAAAAAATAGATGTCCATGTTTTATTCGACAATTAGTGAGCTGGGCGTTTTTGTTTTTCAGCGATAATGGAAAATGAAAGCGCCCAGCTCAAAAACGAATAAATCCAAGGCATTTGTTCGTGGGAGGGGCCAGGATTCGTAGTGCACTGGTCCCCCTCACATGCCAGGACACCAATCGGGCACCCTAGGGGGCACTTTTACAAAAACAAAAAAAAGGTAAAAGAGCTCCCAGGTGCATAGCACCCTTCCCTTGTGTGTTGAGCCCCCCCAAATCGCCCTCAAAACCCACTGCCCACAAGTCTACACCATTATTATAGCCCTAAGGGGTGAAGGGGGGCACCTACATGTGGGTACAGTGGGTTTGGGGGGGTTAGACGACTAAGCATTAAGCAGCACAATTGTAACAGGTAGGGGGGATGGGCCTGGGTCCACCTGCCTGAAGTCCACTGCACCCCCTAACAACTGCTCCAGGGACCTGCATACTGCCGCCAGGGAGGTGGGTATGACATTTGAGGGTGAAAATAAAAAGTTGTGAAACATCATTTTTTGTGGTGGGAGGGGGTTAGTGACCACTGGGGGAGTCAGGGGAGGTCATCCCCGATTCCCTCTGGTGGTAATCTGGTCATTTAGGGCACTTTTGGGGCCTTATTCGTGAAAAAACAGGGTCCAGGAAAAGTGCCCTAAATTCTAGCTACAAACGCATACTTTTTTCCCATTATCGGCGAAAGGCGCCCTTCTCTGTTCGGGTGATAACCATGCCCCAGTCCTGCCTTCACCACGCCTCCGACATGCCCCCGTCAACTTTGTACGCTTCCGCGATGGAGTGCAGTTGAAAACGTCCAAGTTCGGCTTTCGATTATACCGCGTTATTCATTTTTGTGAGATAAACGTCCATCTCCCGATTTAGGTCGTAACTCGGGCGTTTTTCTCGTTCGATTATAAGCAGGATAGTGGTTAGAGCACTGGTTTTGTCAGCCAGAGTTGGCCAGTTCAAATCCCACTGCTACTCCTTGTGAGCTTGGGCAGTCTCTTATCCCTCCATTGTCTCAGGTACAAACTTAGATTGTGAGTCCTCCAGGGACAGAGAAATACCCCATGTACCAAAATATAACTAACTTCTAAGTGTGTACTGAAGAGGTGTGAGCAAATATAAAAATAAAAAATACAGCCAGTGCTTCTCCTTCATTTCTGAATAACCTTTCTTTGAGGTATATAATACAAATTAGATATTTAGAAGTGATTTTATCTGAGCTAAACTTTGTAGAGTGGAATTCCCCTGTACTATTTATAGTGGTATTTAGCCAGTTGCTGAACTTCTATAATGGTTTTAATGATGGTGCAAACTGTGCAGGACTGGGTGACCTGTATGGAGACTGGCAGTCCTGCTTAATCATTGTCTGATCTACAGTGTTGAGAATAAAAAATTGTGAACTGCCTAGGATGGCCTATATCGTAGCACAATTTTATTCTCAAAGCGTGGCTTTTGAAAAATATGGTCACTAATTTCCTGGCCTCCTTTTTAATTAAAATGTCCAAAAAAGTTATTTGCTCATGGATATTTTGCATTAATGGAGCCACTTAAGAAAGTCCTGTAATGCTGAAACAGTACCTTTCCAACTTATGAGCACATCTACCCCAGTTCTATACAGTTGGGAGCCCAATTTTTACACTTACCCCTGGATTCTATAAAGGTCGCTCAAATGTGGGTATGCAAATTAATTACTTAATGAGTCGTTAATTATTAGCATTAATTTGGATTTATGCGCACATCTGCCTAAATGCTATTCTATAACATGTGCCACAAGAGGGTGTGGCCATGGGAAGAACATAGGCAGGTCAGGAGCATTCACAAATTTTAGGCACGATGTTACAGAATTTGGGGGTTGCATGCCCAACTTGCATGCCAGAATTTACACCAGGTTTCAGCAGGTGTCAATCCTTGTTCCCAAAGCTGGGCACAGGAATTGGCTCTAAGTGCTATTCTTTATAGGTTGCTTGGCTTGGAGCGCCCTTTATAGAATACGAGCTTCACATGGATCTTTCAAGTACCTACCTTTGGGCACCATTTACTGACTCTGGCCCTTAGCTTACAAAGTTTTGTGTGCAATTTATAGAATAAGATTATTTGCTTGCAACATTATTTAATAATTGTCTATTAATTGGAGTTAATAGCTAATTATTGGTTTAAATTACTGTTAATTGGCATCAATTAGATGCATGCACAACTGCCTTTAGTCGCTATTCTAGAAGTTGTGTGTGGAATTTCTATAGTACACAACTTCTAGGGGGCATGGGAAGGTCAGGGGCATGCCTAGAAGTTACACATGCAGGTTATAGAACACTAGGGGTTCGCACTTAACTGCCAACAGTTAGACGTGAGCAGTTACACCAACCTTTGACATGGTGTAAGTGCTTGCACCTAAACTTAGGTGCGAAACTGCAGACTTACGCTAGTATTCTTTACCAAAAATTCCACGCAGAACTGCCATTTTAAAATTTACACATAGAGCGCATTCCCTTGGTGCCTAAAGTTTGGCATTTTATCTTGAATCCAGTGGTATACCAAGGGCAGGGCGGTCCACCCCAGGTGCACGCTGCACGGGGGTGCAGGCAGCAGCCGAGTGGCTGTCGGCTCCACCGGTTCTGGTTCCCTGCTCCCTCTGACGTTATTTCCTGTTCTGGGGCAGGGAACTGTTGAAGCCGACAGCTGTGCAACTGCGCTCTGCATTCTCAGGAGGTAAGAGAGATGTGCTTGTGGGGTGGAGGTGATGCACCGGGGGCGTCATGATTCACGGGTGGGTGATTCGCTGGGAGAGTGATGCGCCGGGGTGGGGTGCACCGGCGATCTGCTCTGGGTGGCAGCCGACCTAGGAACACCACTGCTTGAATCTACCCCATTGTCTATATATATTTCCACCGATACAACTTGGGGATCACTTTCAAAACAAAAAAAAGTCCAAAAAACATCATAAGGTGGCTGAAGGACTCTGATTTTAGATGTTTTTCTCCACAGTTCGTTCAAATTTCAAAGGGACTTGTTGGGGACACGGGTAGCACCAAAAGATATAAATTTTTCTGTAATGATGGAACAAAACAAAAACATCTAGGGCCGAAATTAATACATTTTTGCCTAGACCTGTTTCAATCATGAATAAGTGACCAAAAAGTGCCCTAAATTACCAAGTGGCCACTGGAGGGATTAAGGCATAACCACCCTTACTCCCTCAACGTTCACAGACCCCCTCCCACTTCCCTAAGATGTGAGATTGACAGTACATACCAGGCTCTATGATAGCTTCTGTCAGGCTTTCAAGGCAGAAACTAGGTTCATGAGCCCTTGGGCCACTGCTGTGGAGCAGCAGTGGCAGGCAAAACCACCCCACCCCAGAGACAAGGAAGAACTCTGACAGAAACAGCTAGACTTCACCTGCGCTTGACCGCCCTTACCCAGGAGTTGAACCCCTGGGTGCAAGCGGCCGGCAGGACTTACCGGACAGGGTAGGCACTGGATACCAACTAGGCTGAACAGGGGCTGAGGGTCAGAGGGGAAAGGAATATACATGGACAGCAAGGCAGGAAACTGGGCTAGGACTCACAGACAGACAATATCACACAAGGCAGGAAATGGACAAGCTAAAGGACGAGAACTGAAAGCTGCAAGCAGCCACAGAAATAGGGAACAAACACTGACAGACAAGAGACAGAACTGAAAGCTGCCAGGCAGCCACTGAACAAGAAACACAGACAAACAGAAACTAAACACAGAAAGACAAACAAGGAACAAGACTAGGAAACAAACAATAACCCTAAGCTAAACTACACACAGACTAACTAGAATCAGACAATGAACGTTAATAAAAACCAGACTTAGGCAGAAGTGCAACAAGCACCAACAAACCAGGGCCTTAGGCAATGCAAAGGCAAACTCAGAAGGTTTCCAGGTGGTAATAAACCCATTAGCAGCTGAAACTCAGGTGCAGCAATCATGAGGCAGCTACGGGTGAGGCTAGCTGCCAAACTTCAAACCAAGTCTGGAGGGCTGGAATATCTGGACCGGACCAGAAAGTCTGGAAAGTCTATGGCAGCCACCGGTTCTGGCCACCAGAGGGCAAGAGAAACACAAACCAAGACACAGGCAAAAAGCATACTGTAGCACAGAGAGCTTAACACACAAAGGTACAGTATAGTGGAGTAATCAGAGCCATGCTGGAAGCAGCCAGCACACAGAGACAGAACTAACTCAGGAAGAACAGACAGAAGCCAGCTCAGAAATAAGGTGAGTCTGAGAAGGGGTCATGACCACAATTGTGACAGCTTCAGATATGATGGCCATTCTTGTTAGAGCAGCAAGCAGGTCTACTACTACTACTACTACTTAACATTTCTAGAGCGCTAGGGTTACGCAGCGCTGTCTCAGGAGTAGCCTAGTACTTTGTGCAGTGGACTGTAGAGAAGGGGACCCAGGCTCACCACTCTAGCAGGTACACTCATGATGCAACATGCGAGCCCTTCAAAAAACACTAAATACCTACTGGACTTACATATAGGTGACACCTGCAAGCTTGAGAGTTATTGTAGTGGTGTACAGTTGGGTACAGTAGTTTTTTTTCTGTTCCTGGAAGGCTCACTATACATTATAAGGGGATTATGGTGAGATGTGTCCCTGGGAGCTTTTATATGAAGTCCACTGCAGTGTCTCCTAAATTGTTCCACTGCTCTGCTGGGATGTCTGTGTGCCCAGTCTACTAAGAATGATGACTTCCAGACATCCCAATGGATGGATTTGGGCCATTTTTCTCTTGGACCTTTTTTATTCTAAAATAATCCCAAAAGAAAAGTGCACTGAGCACAAAACAAGTAGAAAAAGGCGATTTCAAACCAAAAAGATAGACATTTTCCAGGTTTGAAAATGGCTATGTTCGCCACTTGATTTTTGGCCATTTTTAGCAAAACATCCAAAATCGGACTTAGATGTTTTATCAAAACTGCTTGTTCTTATGTATTACAGCAGTGATCACTGAACAACCTGGCCTCTCTAAATATTCCCACTGCTACCTATTAAGATAGGTTGTGTTACTATACATCTCTTTTGTACTGATACGTATCAAAGTAATCTTATATGATTGTTCTACTGTGCATAAAGCGGTAATTCTGTGTAGATTGGCCAAAATTAGGTGCCAGGATGATGTGCGACAAGTGCACATTCTAGAATGACAATTGTGCACACAAGTGCCATTATAGAATACTAGAGTGAATCCACATTTAAGCACAAGCACCTACGGCAGCTCAGTGGCTGGTGAAAATGCACCTGCCTAAATGTAGGCAGTTAGGTATGTAACTGCTAGTATTCTAGAACCCATATGTGTAACTACTAAGCCTGCTCCTGACCTTCCAGGTCCATGCCCTCTTTGCAGTTGTGCTCTCTGGATTTTGTGTGCGTAATTTATAGAATACAGACTAATGGCAGTTATGCGTGTAACTGTTAATTACTGACAAGATCAAGGCCAATTATAGCCAATAACTGTCATTAATGCCAATTAACAGCTAATTAAGCTATTATGTGCAGAACTGACATTATTCTGTAACTTGTGCACCCAGATTTATAGAATTAGAGGGAAAACCTATATGTCTGACACTATATCCTAGTATTGCTATTCCTAGGATTTAATTTGCCTATCTCCAAATTTAGCTAATTGTTTTATCTGTGTTTTATGCTGATATTTTATCATGTTACTAATGTTATGCTGTTAATACAAGGCAAGCTATCCTGTTGTACACCACCTTAGAAGACTCCGTTGTTAAAGGCAGTTAATATATGCTAATAAATAAACAAATAATTAGATCATAATCTAAACCCTGATAAAATATTTTGATTACTTATTCAACAAAACAATTCAACAATAAGTATCTTTGTGTGAAAAACTATGTAAACCTTTCATTAGTAACTTGTGGTACCTCTTTAAACAGCAATAACATCTTTAATCTCTCTCATCACGCATGATGAAATTTGGTTTATTCTTTCACATACAGATGGATTAGCAATAATTCCACAAGGCATGTACTGTATCCTTTCCCTACCACGTGTTGCCACACCCCTATCCTTGCTGAACTTGGTGATTCAGATGCATATTTCATTTTCTTTGTTGTAATTTTTACTGTGAAATCGAGTGACTGAACAGCATAGTTCTCTTACTGGTTGCTGTGTACAGTGACACCTAGTAACTGAATCGTGTACTTTGTGACTGGTTTAGAACATAAGAATAGCTATACTAGGTCAGACCAATGGTCCATCTAGCCCAGTATCCTGCTTCCAGCAGTGGCCATTCCAGGTCACAAGTACCTGTCAGAAACCCAATTAGTAGAACCACTCCAAGCTACCGATCACAGGGCAAGCAGTGGCTTCCCCCATGCCAGTCTCAATAGCAGACAGCGCCAGAGTTTTGGTCATCAGCCCCTGAGTCTGTAACTAGAGGTGCCTTTGGACAGAAGTGGTCTTTTGTCTCTGTCCTGCCTCTCAGAAGCTGACTAAATGATCAAGGGAAAGATCTTTAGGATAAATACCAGAACAGGGATTAGGGTAAAAGAAAAGTGAGTATTTGCATATTATCTCCTTTTTGACTTGGAAAGGAAAGTGGAGTGGACACAGGATCTTTCAGCCATGGATGTCACAAGGAGGGTGTGTGTGTGTATGTGTGTGTGCTTACTGGAGTGTTAAACTGTAGTTGAGTACCAAAGGAAAACTACCTTTGCCAACATAGGACTTGATAGGTGATGCCTAGAGAAGAGCTTGGGGTTTTGCCAAAGCTTGAAATACTGTGAGATTTGTCATACTCAGAGTGAAGTAAAGAAGAGGTGAATGAGAGCTGCTTGGAAGTTATTTTTCAGTGTGTCAAGAGAAGTTACAGTTATTGTGGATAAAGAAGAAGGGATACTTGTCAAAGGGACTTTTCAGAAGAAAAGAGGGCTCCTGGGTATGGAACTAAGAGTTTGTACACAGTACGGGGGCAATTCTATAAGGTGTGGTGACAGTCCAAAAACTCCAAAAAGCAAAAAAGTACCAGGAGCCTTCACAAGTGGGGCAAAACCTTTAATTGTGCATCATATATCATTGACCTGACACGGGCTGTGTTTCGGTGTGAAGCACCTGCATCAGGGGTCGTCTGATTATAATTATCTAAGATGAAGAGAACAGCTGAAAGCTGAATTCATATCAAACATGACTAAAATCTGTGCAAAATGCAAGCACAAAAATGTCTACTTGCTCCGCATGGGAGCGCAGCGTCCCTTTTACTCCAGGCTGTTAGATTGTGCCTGGAGTAAAAGGGACGTGCGCTCCCATGCGGAGCAAGTAGGCATTTTTGTTCTTGCATTTTGCACGGATTTTAGTCACATTTGATGTGAATTCAGCTTTCAGCTGTTCTCTTCATCTTAGATAATTACAATCAAACGACTCCTGATGCAGACGCTTTGCGTCAAAACATGGCCCGTGTCAGGTCAATGATATATGATTCACAATTAAAGGGTTTGCCCTACTTGTGAAGGCACCTGGTATTTTTTTGCTGTTTAGCCTATTCTATATTGGCATCTGGGCGCCCAGATTACATTATAGAGTACTAGCTTAAGCCAGTATTGGCACGCCTTTCAGGAAGCATAGAGTGTAAGCAAATATTGATCGATAAGATACAGTAACAGGAGTTAGGAAATAAGGGGACTAATTTAAAGAAAGTTGCAAATGAGGTCAGAAAGGTGGTTGAAAATTAGCTATTATAGGAATGGATAAACATGTCTTGCTTATAGTATGTGCAGTTGGTGTCATTCCTTGTGTGTGTGTGTGTGTGTGTGTGTGTGTGTGTGTGTGTGTGTGTGTGATTATCAAATTAGTTACTTCTTCCATTAAAGGCTTGGGTGAAGAGCCAAGCTTTCACCTGCTTTCTATGTCCCCATTGAATTTACGAGCACCCTTACAGAAGAGCATTTAAGTGCCCTTCTGGTACTTCTGCAGGTAAGTGTACATTCACATGCATAAAAGCTAGTATTCTGTATATTTACCAACCTAAAGGGTGTCCATTTATAGAATTGCCTTTAACATAGCAGATGTAATGTCTGTATGCTTCTGTGTTTGTGTGCAACTCCGTCAGTGTGGATATACACCATATGCTTGTGTCTATATATACTCACAATTTAATTGCCTCTTCCTAAGCAACTGTATATGATCTTTATAAAAGAGAGGTTATAAGAGTTTGTATTTCATTCTAAAAGTGATTTGTTACATACTATATAAGGCTTTTACAGAGCAGAAGGCTCACTTGGTTTTGCTGTTGGTTTGGAGTCCACTGAATCCTTTGATTAAACAAACTGAGATATTGAATATGCTGGAGATTTTATTCAGAAGACAGAGAAGAGTTGGATATGATAATGCTGTTGTTATTGTAACATAACTGGGACCGCTGTACATGAACCTAAAAGTACATCCCCTTATCTCATGTTTGTTCTGTCTGTCTGTCCTAATTAGATTGTAAGCTCTGTCGAGCAGGAACTGTCTCTTCATGTTCAAGTGTACAGCGCTGCGTACGTCTAATAGCACTATAGAAATGATAAGTAGTAGTAGTCTTTGTGATTCCGGAATCTTGCTGCTCTTTGGGGTTCTGCACGGAATCTTGCTACCATTTGTCCATATCCCTTATTTGTCCTGTTTGTCTGTCCTAATTAGATTGTAAGCTCTGTTCAGCAGAGACTGTCTCTTTATGTTCAAGTGTACAGTGCTGCGTACGTCTAGTAGCGCTATAGAAATGATAAGTAGTAGTAATAGTAGTCTTTGTGATAGTAACATAGTAACATAGTAAATGACGGCAGAAAAAGACCTGCATGGTCCATCCAGTCTGCCCTACAAGATAAACTCATATGTGCTACTTTTTGTGTATACCTTACCTTGATTTGTACCTGCCCTTTTCAGGGCACAGACCGTATAAGTCTGCCCAGCACTATCCCCGCCTCCCAACCACCAGCCTCGCCTCCCACCACTGGCTCTGGCACAGACCGTATAAGTCTGCCCAATACTATCCCTGCCTCCCGCCACCGGCTCTGCCACCCAATCTCGGCTAAGCTCCTTAGGATCCATTCCTTCTGAACAGGATTCCTTTATGTTTATCCCACGCGAGTTTGAATTCTGTTACCGTTTTCATTTCCACCATCTCCCGCGGGAGGGCATTCCAAGCATCCACTACTCTCTCCGTGAAAAAATACTTCCTGACATTTTTCTTGAGTCTGCCCCCCTTCAATCTCATTTCATGTCCTCTCGTTCTACCGCCTTCGCACCTCCGGAAAAGGTTCGTTTGCGGATTAATACTTAGTAGTCTTTGTGATTCCGGAATCTTGCTGCACTTTAGGGTTCTGGACGGAATCTTGCTACCCTTTGGCCTTATATCTTATTTGTCCTGTTTGTCTGTCCTAATTAGATTGTAAGCTCTGTCGAGCAGGGACTGTCTCTTCATGTTCAAGTGTACAGCGCTGCGTACGTCTAGTAGCGCTTTAGAAATGATAAGTAGTAGTAATATAGTATTTTGTTGTGTTTATTAAATTTTAATGTCCTTAGTGCATTTATCTCACGCCTAATGCCATTATATAACAATACAGCTCATGAAATCATTTTTAAAAAGTATCAGAAAACATCAATGAATTTCACAATGAAAATTATATTTAAAAGGCCACGTACAATAAGAATAAAAAGATCAGAACACACGATAAGAAAGAAACCTCATTATGTGCGCGCGTGCACTCTGTGGATACATGTTTATAGACTGCATAGTGAAGCGCGTGTGAGCGTATAATGTGTGAGTGTCAGCGGGGGAGCCGGAGGGAGGGGGCGGGTGGCGAAGAGCGCGCATGCGCAGAGCTCAGCGGCTCTTTCCGATCTGCGGCAGGAAAACCGCAGCGGCGCCGGGAGACGGGAGATCCCGGAGGAGGTGGGGAGGGGGGAGCGGCCAAGAGACCCGGGCACGAGGGCTAGAGAGTGAGCGAGATAGAGAGGGAGGAGTCTCCTCCCCGTCGCTCATGGACACAGGATAGGATCGCGGCCGGGGTGGGCGCCGAGGGCTCGGGGCGTTCTGACAGCTCTCCGGCTGGGAAAGACGGGGAGCGGGAGCCGAGCGCCGGGGCCCGGCCGGATGAACCGGAACAAAAGACCCGGGGAGAGGAGAGCGGTCAGCGCTGCAGTGGCGGTGACCCTACCAGCCTGCCTACCGTCACCATAGGATCTGTACTTAGTGATCATTTTTTTTTATTTTTTTTTCTACTACAAATTAGTGTTATTTATAAAAAAAAAAAAATTCGAGCTTGTGTAGAAAATCATGTAAATGGCTGTAAAGATGGGCGATGTCGCAGACAGCAAGGAAGCGAGGAGGACCTTCATTGTTCCAGCCATCAAACCTTTTGACCATTATGATTTTGCTCGAGCTAAGATCGCCTGTAATCTGGCCTGGCTGCTGGCCAAAGCCTTCGGCACAGGTAGGTGGCTCCTTGCTCGGCTACCGGGAGATTTACGAGGCAGTTCTGGTGCATTTCGGAGAGGGAAACACCCCGCCTCCTTCTGTTCCTTCTTGGGCACATTTCCCACCGTTGGCTCGAGCGTTGTCCTCCTTTAGCTGTCTGATTGCAATGGGAGACCCGCCGCCCCCAGCCTGCCTCCTGCAAGCTCGGGAGTTGCTAGCATTGAGGAATGAAGGGCTGGGAAAGCTCTCTCTTTAGCCTGGAGATTTCCGGTGAGATCAAAATCGGGTTCAGGGAGGCGAAGCGAGGAAGAAACCTAACCAGGCTTCCCGCAGTCCCTAGAAGTGACCCTTCTGCTGGCGGCCGGGGGACTTTTCAGTGATATAATGACGGATCGCCATCATTTTTCCATCTTTTGTTGGTTATTGGTCTTATGGAGTGCCTCCTAGATGCAGCTGTTAACTAAGTGATTACATTTATTGTTATTTCTATTCTGTTACTAAACAAGATGATGGAAAAAATTTTAAGCATTGTAGAAGTACAGATCCAAAATAAACACTGGGTATAATGTAATGATGAGCTGTCGTTAAGTAGAAGTTTGAGGAATAAGCTGTATTTATGCTAGATTTCATCCCTGCCCCCTGATGACTGTGGAAGAGGGCTGCCAGTTATGCATGATGTTGATGGGAGCTACATGTCAGATACGTCAAACAAGAAAAAAAAACAACAGCCTGGGGATATAATTGCAAGACCAGAGCAAAAGTGGAGAGCAAGATAATTTTGGTACCCTACCACTGCTCTCGAGATGAGGAGAAACCTGATGACATTAATCATTGGGCCTCATAAGTTGTAATTCCAATGAAAAATATGATTGAATCCAAATTAAAAAAAAAACCCCACATTTGAAGTGGGAATCTATAAATCAAATAGTGGCATATAAAAGTTTTAATTGATGTAGAATGAAAATGAATTCATGAATTAGGTGTGCATCAGCCTCAAAATGAAGTTAAACTATATTGCTCCCACACTGGGAAATGTTTGATTTCATAAGAAATTGTGTAGTCTCTGTTGTTTTTCACATTGTTCCTCACTATTGAGTGTATCTGAATATCTGTAGGTATTTTAACCATCTCTAGCTTTCAGAAACTTCAGTCTTATTGGAATTTCAGCTGCACAGTTCCTTGACATATCAATTAAGATTTCTTAATGTTGACATAATACAAGTTAATTGCACCTTGGGATATGCTTTATCCAGCGTAAGCATGCCAATAGTTAAAAGTCCTTATCTACCAGCATCTGCTATATTAACTTCCCCAGTTTGCCTGTACTACTCTACTCTAGGGCTATGTCTTAATAGTTGTCTGCTGCACAAACTTGAGTACCTGTGCATAGAAGCCAGCTCTGTGGGTGCTGAGCATGCCTCCTACATTGTGTCCAGGAGAGGGAATTTATATTATGTTTGGCATGCCCATTCGTTTTGAGATGTTGACATCTGTGCACCAGCGGTATATCATTCCTGATTCAAGTCAGTTCTCTTTTGGATTCTCTTATATTTTGGGTAGATGAATGTAGGTTTTCCTATTGAAACCAACATCCAGGCCCTCATATTTTTTTCCTTCCATCCTCTCAACTCTGATCTTACCAATGCCCTCTATATCTGTCTCAAGCATACATAGGTAATACTGTGATTCTCTGCCAGTTAATTTAGTGACACGCTTCATGTTTCAGTTTTGTGGTATGTACAATTTGGATATTTGCGTTTTTCACTCGGCCTCTAATTTATGGGGGTGGGTGATATAATCTCGTCTGGTTTCTTCTCATCCCTGAAAAACGGTGAGCGTGGTTTGTGTTGTTCAGCAGTTTTGCTTCTGGTCTTGTAGCTTTCTCCCTCGTTCTTTTCAACTGTTCATCAGTGGCTGTATAATTGAATGAGTCGATAGTTTTGTAGCAACTTCAGCTTTGACAACTTTATCTTCAAGGGTATTGATAAATGCATTTTTTAATGAAACGTGTTCATTTCTTTAGAGTTTCCCCCCCCTTTTCGCTAGGCTTTGCAGACGTAAAATCAGTGCAAACCTAAAGAGACAGGAAACTGCTGCTGCAGCTGAATGTTCTGGTAATAGTTTCCTTTGAGGTTTTCAGAAATGATGCCTTACTTACTGCAGCTTTTATTCCCCAGGCTTGGCTGGAGCAACTTTTTTAAAAACTTATTTTTAACTATTGCTCAGTTTTGTAGTTTGCATTACGCATAATCTCAGTTGCTTGTTAGGCAAAATAGACTGATTAAATCATAAGAGCCAACTTTTCATAATTATTGGGGGTGCTAAGCCCAGTAGAAATAACCCCTCCCTGGACACATACAAAGAATTTTCTCAATATTGGGGGTGCTCAAGCACCCACAGCACCCACAGAGTCGGCGCTTATGGATTAAATCATTGTCCTGTGTTTTCTGCCAACAGATTAAATTCTAGCAAAAGGTTGACCCTAGAACTTGTGTTGCTAGTTCTGAAGCTACCAAATAATGTATGCTTGTGTTTGCTTCATTTTGTTTTTAAGATGCTCTCAGCTGGGTTAACCAGACTCTTACATTTGGATACTTTGGCTGAGAGAGGTGTTAAGTGGAGAGTGTCAATTTTTGGATCTTGAATTGGATATTTTTGTTGTCAGGCTTCTGGTTTTGGAGTGCAGTCTGACAGTTGCATCTGGTAAGTCTCAGTTGTACTTGACTCCAGAATGTCCAGTTTGGTTCCTTCTTTGAGTCGTAACCATTGTGATCCACAAATGAACTTGCCTCTAGCACAGAGAAGGATTTTGCTGTGTCCTCTGTATAACTGCATTTCTGGTGCTTTATTTGAAGCAGAGGCGTAGCCACACTGGGTATTTTGGATGGGCCCTTCCACGTGCCCCCTCACCCCCAACTACACACTACAAATATCTTCCCAGAGATATTTTTTAAGCTTTCTTTTTTCACCTACTCCACATCTCCCGCTCCTCTACGGCGTCCCGGCATTTGTGCTCCTTTCTCTGAACTCCATCCCTCCGCAATGTCGGTACAAGCGTCCTCGGAGCCTGCAGCGATTCATTCTCACTGCTTGCGCTGGCCCCGCAGGCTTATGTCTGCCATGTCACACCCTTACTGACATCGTTGCCTGTTTCCTGGCTGGCAGAATGTGGCAGATGGAAGCCTGTAGGGCCGGCGCAAGCAGCAAGAATGAATCGCTGCAGGCTCCGAGGACATCTGTACCGACACCGGGGAGGGAATTGGTTCAGAGACCGGAGTGCAGATGCCAGAATGCTGCGAAGGAGTGTGGGGGGGGGGGGGGGGGGAGAGCAGTGTGGCGCTGCAGCTGTGTGGGCCTGAGCCAAGATTGGGTGAACCTAGGCCCACCCGTAACTACGCCACTGATTTGAAAAGCAATTTAAAATATGGTTAAATAACGCCCTTGTAAATTCAGGATATCTTGGTCCCATTCTTTCAGGATCTACTATTCAAATTGTCTTCACCACTTAGAGTAGGGGAAGGTTCCTGCTCTCCCAAAGTATCTGTTCATCTTCAGGGAACACAGCTTGGAACTTTTCATCTTCCAAACTGATAGTGCTGGAGCCAGCCAGTAAGCTGCAAAAAAGTTAATTGCCACTCCAGTGGATAAATCTAAAATTGTGTTATATCTAATTTTCTGTACCTTTTGATTGGATATTGTAATGTACAATGAAAGAAGAAATAGAGTAAGTCAAGCTTCAGTGGTATATACAGATTGGTCTTTCACAAGTGCTACATACTGGAGTTTCCCAAACCTGTCCTCAGGACCCTGCAGCTAGTCAGGGTTTCATGAAATCCACAAGAAATACATATGAGGGAAATGGCTGCATACATTGGGATCTGGTACATATGCAAATATAGCTCGTGTATATTTATTCTGGATGTCCTGAAAACCCGACAGACTACACAGTTTCCTGGGCAGGTTTCAAAAGTAGTAGCATATCATATAAACCCAGTTTGAGACACTTGAACCTGTGCCAGATGAGGATGGGTGAGTAAGTGACCTTCAGTGACCCTGACAAAACTGATGTGATCCCAATGTATGGCTTATTACCACTGGCAGCCTAAGTAAGAGCAAGCATGGGGCTCCATGTGGTATATAGTGCTGGCTCTGGAAACTTCTTCAAAGCAACTGCTTCTCTGTGATTTGAAATCGGCTACAGATGTGTGGTGTTCTTTTTGGTTTCTCTTACATGCTCCCCTGGGTTGTCAGAGAGGATTAAGAAGTATAATGAAGGTAGTTCCACTGCTTTAGCACTGTATTGTTTGACGCATCTTTTGTCAGGACTTATGTAAGTGTTGGCTGTTCACTATCCTTGTGCTTTTCTATAGATATTTTCCCAAATGTTCCACCGCCATGGTCTTTGCTCCCTCTGTTTGTAGGTACAGTGCTGCCTCTCACTTATTATGCATTCTAATCTGGTAATGCCTGGCTCAGGGGGATCTGAGGGTCAGGTGGATCCTAAGAGAGACCGTGGCTCTGTGTTCAGGGCCGGTCTTAGCAATTGTGGGGCCCTATGTAGACCAGTTCAGTGGGCCCTGTGCCTGCCCCCCCCCCCTTGCCCACCTGCACCTGCCGAAGTGGGAAGTGGACCAGTAACTCCAGGAAGCTGATGTAATGATGGTATAAGATGAATAAATGTTATTGTAGCTCGACACAGTACTATATTTCGGCCACAGGCCTGCCTCAGGAGTCTTTGATGATCTAAGGATGGAAAAAATGATCTCCGTATATGTTGGTCTTTAACCCACACAGTGTACCGGCGCAGTGAAAAACAAAGCGTGTTTGGAGTTACTGGTCCACTTCCCACTTCTTCACTTGTACTTTTAGGCTCCGTGGGTTTTTCTGTTCTTCCACCTAGATCTCCCTCACCTGCACCTGCCACCAGAAGCCATAATTTATCAGTTTAAAAGGTTTAGAGCTCTTGGAACCCCACCTCAGCCCTTACATTGCTATACATCCATCACATTTCAGTAGAGAGTGGCAGACAGCGGCAGTGAGTTTCATATCCTGTCAGCTGCCGAGCCTAGAGCCTCCTCATCGCTGCATCCTGCTGTTGTGGAAGCAGGAAGTGACATCAAAAGGGGGCAGGACACAGAAGTGAGGAGGCTCTTGGCTTAGCTGCTGACAGGATGTGAAAATCACTGGCGCTGCCTGATGCTCTCTACTGAAATGTAGATGCACATTAAGGTACGGATCAGGGAGGTGTTTCAAGACAGGAGGACAGATGTGTCGGAGATGCAGGGCCGCTAGGAGCGCAAGGCCCTGTGCGACTGCCCCTGTTTCCCCTGCCTAAGACCGTCTCTGTCTGTGCTTAGACAAATGGACTGAGAACCAGAAGTCTAGAGTTGCCAGTTCACTCTGGGTCATCCATACAGATTTATCCAGTGCTGGTTTAGCCCCACTGCTTTACTGCAGTTGAACTTCTGATTACCCCATTGATTTTCCTTAATTAGTCAGAAGTTCATGCATTCATGCCCAGATGATCAGAAGCAAACGCAGGTGCTAGAGGCTGATAGCACCATACTAGTGCCTGTGTTTGCTACCGCCTCATGATCAGAGCCCCTAAGCACGTGAAACAACAAGCTCGTGGGCTCTGAACGCAACTAGCATGCAAAACAGGGCTCTTAGCAAAACTGACATGCAAATGCATGCTAAATGTATTCCTTCCCAATGGTTAGCGAGCAGTGCGTCAAACATGGTGCTCTGTCCTTGGCAAACTCTAGCCCAGCTTAGAGCTGGCATTAGGGTTTGCAGACCATTGGGAAAAAATAGTGAGCCCTGTCCAGCATGCATTTGCATGCTAGCAGGCCCCCCATTCCCCCCAATGCAGCACTCCCCCCTCCCCCCGCAGGAGCAGGAGCCCCAACCTGCCCTCCCCCAACACAGGTTCAGGGGGGCTGGAGATCCAGTGGGTCTCCAGCCCCACTAACCCCCCCTAGTATCCCCTCAAATGGTTCCCAGGTGGCCCAGTGGGGCGTGAGTCAATTCCTCCCCCCTCGACCTGGTGTCTAGTGGCCCTTCCCCACCTCCCTATCTTCATTGGAGAAGAGAGGTGGTGCCCAGCCCTGCCCAATGCATCCTGGGATGCGCTGTGCGGGGCTTCACACCATATAAGGTAGTTTCTCCCAGAGATGAAATTGTGTTCCTTTATAATATTGCCCATGATTTTGCATGAAATGTACCACAAAAAAGATACATGTGAACCTGGTTTGCACATTATGCAGCTGGGCCGTTATCACAGGAGAAATATCGCATGTTAATAGCAAATGTCCACAATTTGAAATGTGGGTTGGTGCCTGGACCTCATAATTTCCCATTGCCTCAGGTATGCCATATTTTCTAAGCTCTTCAGGGAAGGTACTTATGTAGCATTTGTTGACTGGTGTAGTGCACTGCAGAAATGCAGACAAATAAAACAGGTAATTGAGCATGCTTGAGATACTTGAAAGTGTGTGTGGTAACATATTTTGCCCTCCCCTCTCCCGCCCAAATGTCTTTTTTTTTTTTTTTTTTTTAACTCAGATCAAGTCTAGGGTCTGAGGTATGAGCTGAAGACTTGTCCCTGGCTTTTTGAGTGAGTCTGACAATCTGTAAACTATGGGAGTAGGGGGGTGGGGGTACGGTTAATACCCTGCAAATGATTAACTTGATTACATTAATGATTCTTTCTAAAGTAGGAGGATTACATATCTTGTAAAAATAGAAAACACCAAAAGCTGATGTGAGGCATTTGGTGCCAGGTCAGTGCAAAATTAATTAAGGCAAGACAGAATCCGCATGACAAGCTGGTGCCTGTGAGGGAAGATGATGAAGTAAGGGCATCAGTAAAAGGCCGCCTTATACTGTAGATCGCTCTTACATTTTGTGGTGTTCATTGAAACATCTTCAGGCTCTGATGTGTTTTCAGGCATGAGTCCTTTTAAGTCCACTTTCAGTAATGTTGTGCATATCTTGAAGCAGCAGTGCTTGTATAATATCTGGAGTTTTAAAAGAAGACTCCTGATTGTGGAAGAAAAAGATAGAGACTGCAAGCAGCTGGGGTCAGCCTGCTGTGCACTGGTAGAGGACGTGGTTCTATTCCTGAATTGGGCTTTTGCTTTCACTGTGGACCAGGGCTGCAGGAGAAGGCAATCAAGGTGATGTTGGAAATTATTAGCAGACTTTGACCAGTGACTTTGGGCAGGATTTCAAAATTGACGCACCTGGAGCAAGTGAATTGTTCTATGCAGGGAGTAAGAGAAAGTAGATGTATTTCTGGAGCTGATTGGGGGCTTAGTAGGGGATGGGTTGCTTCAGCCTTGACTGGGGTTAAGGAGGTGGCAGCAGCAGTGATGACACAAGCAGAAAAGGCTCTTGACATGGGGAAGCTACTGCTTGCCCTGGGATTGGTAGCATGGAATGTTGCTGCTATTGGGGTTTCTGTCAGGTACTTGTGACCTGGATTGGCGACTGTTGGAAACTGGATACTGGGCTAGATGAACCATTGGTCTGACCCAGTGTGGCTATTCTTACGTCCTTACTATGGAATCCACCAGTTTGTTACAATTGGTGTAGAGTGCAGCAGCATTTATTGTAACCGGTTGTGGATTCAAGGGTAAGATCTTCCTAGTGTCCTAAAAGCTATATTGGCTTTTCTAATTGATAACTGTCTGATCTCCAAATCTATCTGTGAAATGAAACCAAGTATCCTTTTTTTTTTAAATCACAGTTTTCAAAAGTTAAATCCCACTTCAGTTCTTCGTGATCTTGGGCAAGTCACTTTACCCTCTATTTCCTTGGGTACAAACTCGGGGGCTGAATCAGAAAGCCATGATGTAGAGCTGCAATCGTATGGCTCGGTGTGTAACCTCTACTGTGAAATTAACGAGAAAATGTGCAGTGACTACACTGTAATAAAATGAGTGTGCAAATTACTGTTACATAAAAACGTGGCAGTAATCTGCAGCTCATTGCAAAACATCCCTCCCCCTGTCAGTGCTCAGACTACCATATAAGGGAAAAAGTCCCTTGCATGGCAGACTGACCCCACTTGGTGTGTCCCAGGATGCACTGGGTAGGGTCAGATACTGCTATTTTCCAAGATGGCCGTGTGAGGTAGGAGCATGTGGGCATCGCTCCTGCTTCTCCAAGTTACAAATGAGGTGGGGGAGGGAGGAGGGTGCTGCTAGACATGAAGGACTTTAAAATGTTGGTGTTTGGGTTCAGGGGTCACTGGATTGGCTACCTTGTTGGGGGGGAGGGGTCAGGTTGAAATGGCCATCTTGTCAGGGGGTTTCCCTCTTGACCAGTGGTCTTCAACTCAGTCCCCAGGGACCACTTGGCCAGTTGGGTTTTCAGGATATCAACAATGAATATGCATGAGATGTATTAACATGCACTTCCATCATTGCATGCAGATATCTCTCATTCATAATCATTTTGGGTATCCTGAAAACCTGACTGGCCAAGCTTTTGAGCTTACAGGCAGTATTTAAGAAAATAACTAAAAAAAGAAAAGAAACAGATTTCGAGCAAAAGGAAATGACTGTTTAGTACAGAAGAAGGAAAATTTACCCCCCCCCAGCCCAAAAAATGGAGAAAAATAGCGAAAAACAAGTACTTATCATACCATTGTGAACCACTGCTTGCCCATCTGATGACCATACCAGCCAGGATGGTTGCAAAATCCCCACATTAGACCTTCTCTGAAGAAATCCCCTAAAGTGTTCTGGGACAAATTAACTTTTGCAACAAAATTTAAGAAAATGTAAGAAAATAAGATGAATCTAGAGAAACCACAAGTGAACACAAAGACAAATTCTTTTCTCAATACCTGTGTGTCAAGGGCGGGGGAAGTTCACATTTTGATCTGTAAAAAAAACATTTCTAGTCCCTGTTGGAAGCTGTTAGAAATGCAACTATCAGAGTGGCTGTATTATTGGTTTCCAACAGTTCTCTAAGATTGAGCCTAGATGAACCAAAATATCCATACTACTCTCCATGTTCAATTTCTTGGTAGAACTAGGGACATAGAAGTTTCTAGAAATACAGGAAGAGAGTTGTAGGGCGGCTTCACTACTTCAGCATTTCATATGCTGATATTGATTTGTCGTAAAGTTAAAAATAGCCTAAGTTATTATAAGGGGCAGTATCTTCTAAATTAGCTGTGTATGCAAGAAGTAAATTACATGTAACCAAAGAAACATTAGAGGTTTCTGCAACTGTCAGCTTAAAGCCCTGATCTGCAGCCTTCAAAGCCTACTTTAAAGCAGCATATTTAAGGTTGCTGTAATGTATGGTGCTCCTTGGCAGCTTTTTTCAAACTTTGGATTTAATTATTTTTAATTGATCTGAGCAGGCAAAATGCACATTTTTAACAACTTTTGGGCAGGGGTAAAAAGGGCCTCTCGGAATTCAAATGCTTGTTACTTTTTGTTAGTGTCTGAGGCCTTCCTGGGCTTGTACATCTGGGTGCTATGTGGACAATGTCCTCTTTATTTCAATTTTATTTTTTATTTATAATGCAAACAAAAAAAGGATCTTTACTTCATTATTAAATGCTACATCTGATCTTTTTCTGTTAATTGTTTGTGGAAAGTCCTCTTATCATGTTTTAAATGCAGCATAGAGCCAGGGCAGTGGTGACCAAGACCCTCCAGCTGGCATAGCTTTAGGCAGTACAACCAAGTCAACAGTGTATGGAAGAAGGGATTAAGCTCCTGCCTTTTTCAGTTGTAGCTCAAGGTGTGTTAACATTCAAGTACAGTAGTTTTTTCCTGTCCATGGAAGGTTTATAGTTTTTTTTTTTTTTTTTTTTTTTTAACGAAGGCTGTGGAGGGTTAAGTGACTTACCCAAGATCACCACAGTGGGATTTAAACTAGCCTTTTCCCTGGTTTTCAGCCTGCTGCCCTAACCATTAGGCTATTCCTCTATTGTGGGGGCTGTTGAAACTAGACGTCAATGTGCATATACCATCTCTTTGTCAGTTCTGCCTTGTGGGGATAGTGGATTTTGATTTTCAATTTATTACTTGCCTTTTTTCAAAGTCAGGCATTAGGTTGCATCTGGATAATAAATGAGAAAATAAATATTCATATACATGTGTTATTTCCTTGCACAAATTGATGCAGTCTAGTTGTACTTGAAGTATTTGAAGGTGAAGTGGCTTGCCCATGTGTGTATAAAAAAAAAAATTAAAAAGGTGGGAGCAGTGGAAGAGGCAAGATTTGAACCCTTTAATTTAGTGTTCTTCAATGCAAGACCTGTGGGACAATGGAATGGCCCTTGGGGATCTTTGGGGTGGCCTGTGCAGTTTCCTGCTTTTTTATTTTAAAATTAATTAATTTTTTGCTGTTAGATGGCTGCAGGCTTTTCATCAAGGAACACTGCCCTGCTCATCATGTTTTGTATTTCTCCCCCCCCCCCCTTCTGCCTGGTGCAGTCTGGTCTTTCCCCAACTTCCTTTCCCTCTGCACTTCAGTGGGTGTGGCTCTCTCCTTGCCTATCTCCCTCTCATGCACTCAATAGTCTTACAGAGCTGGCTGTCTTCCTGGCAGCGATTCAGCCAGGTTTCTTCCAGCCACCCTGGGGCCTTCTCTGTGCTGCAACTTCCTGTTGCCACGTAGGAGGGATGTGCACAGGGAAGGCCCAGGCCTCAAGAAGCCTGGCTGAATCGCTTCCAAGAATACAGCCAACTCAGTAAGACCGTTGGGTGCGTGAGAGGGAGGTAGGCAGGGAGAGAGCCGACCTGCTGAAGGGTACAGGAGAAGGAGAGTGGGGAGAGACCAGCAGGAGAGAGGCAGAGACACCGGAGTCATGGTGGAACAGCGTGAGCGATGGAAGATTGTGGGTAGGGGAAGTGGGGAGAAATACCAGACCCTCAAAAGGGATAGGAATGGAGGGCAGGGAAAGAGAGAGAGACTGGATTAGAGTGAACAGAAGAGAGGGGAAGAGTGATTGGACTCGGAAAGGGAGGGCCACAGTGAACTTTGTTGGCCCACAGTGGGGGTATAGTATAGTAAGAAGGAAATATGGGAGAAGCTGGACACAGGGAAGGAAAGAAAGAGCAAAGAAATGCTGGAGAAGGAAAGAGCATAGGGACAGGGACATGGGGTAATGCTGGAAATGAAGGATACAGTTAACAGAGGGGTGATGCTGGATGGAAGAGAAGAGAGAGGGAGTAGATGGTGTACATGGATAGAGGACAAGAGAAGGGAAGAGATGGAAAAGTAGATAAATTTGAGGAGGAAGAAAAATGGAAGAAAGCAGTGTGTAAAACAGATCAGTGCCAAAGATGGATAAGGCAGGAATATTAAGCATAAAGGAGAGAAAAAGAAATAGCAAATGGACAGGAGGCCCTGGGAACAGAATTAAGAGCAAAGACAGAAGAAAGTCCAAGCAGAGACTGGGAACAAGATGATGAGAAAAATAAAATCATCAGACAGCAAAGGTAGAAAATGTTATTTTATTTTCAGTTTAGTAAGTTTAGTAAATGAAAGATGTCAGTTTTGAGTATTTATATCTGATGTCTTTGTAATTATTATTATTATTATTTGTTGCATTTGCACTATACAGAAAGAAATGTATTTAAAAAAAATATTTTTCTGGTGATGCAGTGCATGCAGAGTTTAGCATCTTAGGACAGTCCTTAGCTAGCTATGTGCAGCTGCTGTAGCCACACAGGGCACAAGGGAGGCGGTGCCAAAATTGCTCCCCATCCATTGACCTCTCTTTTTTAGCCATAACGTGGTGAGTGTGCTGGGTATACGTGGAGGTGTACTGCACAGGGCATGTTTCCAAATTGCTCTTCATTGGTTTTGTTTGTCTGCATTAATAGTTTTAGTTTATGGTCAGTTCTGTATTTGAAGAGGAGCTATCTATGTTCTGCATTTGTGAGCTAAGGTAGGTGTTCTGGAAGAGTTGGATGTCTACATGCATTGGTTGCTGGCATGGCCCTATATAGGAATATACATGTTGGCTCTTATTCAGCCCTTCTTGACCCATAGCAGCCCCAACTTTAAAATTAGCGAAGACCACTGCTCTAACTATTAAGCTGCTGCTCCATTCACACCTGCTGCCTCTGCACATTGTGTTCTTGCATGATGGGGGAAAGATTGCAGCTGTGGGAGGCAGTAAGTGGGAAGGTGGAGAAGGCTGAAGGAGAAAGATGGAGATTAAAGTTTGAGGATCAGAGACCTGATGATATCTTAGATGTGGTTTAGTGTCAGAGGGAGGGAGAAGTGGAGGACTTGATGGGAGCACTGTGGAGGGGTGGGAAAGTTAAACAGGGGGGGGGGTGAGAAGGGGAGCAGAGATTGAGAGGGCTGACAGAAGAGTGAGACAAAAATGAAAGATGAGAAATAAAGCTGTTCTGGAGAGCAGAGAGAGAGAGAGATGGCTTTTATGGTCTGTGCCCTGAGAAAGGCAGGGATAAATCAAACTCAGGTATATACATATAAAGTATCACATACCATGTAAAATGAGTTTATCTTGTTGGGCAGACTGGATGGACCGTTCAGGTCTTTATCTGCCATCATTTACTATGTTAGTAGCGAGAAGAGAAGTGTAGGCAAGAGGAGGGAGAGATGGAAGCAGGAAATGATACATAAGGAAAGTTAAAACCAAGGTGAATAGATGAAAGGAAAGATTGCAATGATTTTAATAAAAAAAATCCTCTTGGATGACACAGGTACAAATTCATTTTTTAATTTGTGGTAGTTTAAAATGTGAGACACTTTGCAGTATTAAACTATTAGATGTTTTCTGTACAGTTTTTAATTAGTTATTACGCACAATATTTTAAACAGTCAGTGCTATGCTGTACATCTTAAATAAGACTTTTTTAATGCGTATTTTAGCTGGCAGCACAACAATTCTGCCGGCTACCAAATGTTTGGAGCTTTGACCCAGACAGCGGCAGCTGTGTCGGCAAAAGAGAGAGAACTTATAATCTTCCTTCAGAAATGAATCTGGTAAAGCCAGCCTGAGAAAGATGTGGTTTTGATGTAGTTACTGTGTGTTTGTAGAAGAACTGATTATCCTTAGAGAGAGAGAAGAGCTTTCTTCTTAAATAGTAGTTTGTTTTCTGCAGACACAGAGGAGCAATGTTAGTAATTGTTCAATTAAATGACGTATACTATATTCTACAGACACTGAGGAGCGGTGTTAGTAATTGTTGACTTACACTACTAAAATGTCCACACTGGAAGCCTAGAATAGAAATATTCCTTTGGTTTTCCAGCCTTTCGACTAGTCCATGAAAATTATTCTGCTAATCAAGGCAGTTGTGCTTTCAGGACCTAGCATTGAAAAACTCAAAGGGAGAAAGATCACTTTTATGTTGAACTTTCCTCTTGCCCTTCCACCTTTCTGGTTTAGAACAATGGAATAGGGAAACTGGGACATGTTTTGTTCTGGTCCAGCTGGTGAAAAATGGGTGAAAAGAATACACAGACTTTTTGTGTATTTCTTCCTGTACGCTTTTTTTTCACATTGGAACTGGGGCATGCAGGGCCAGTCTTAGCAATTGCAAGGCCCCATGCAGACCAGTTCAGTGGGGCCTGTGCCCCCCATCCCGCACCTGCCACCATAAGCCATAATTTATCAGAGTTTAGAAGGAGGTTTAGAGCTCTCGGAACTCCATCTCACCCTGCTCCTTGATGTGCATCCACCACATTTCAGTAGAGAGCGTCAGACAGCGGCAGCAATTTTCATATCCCGTCAGCTGCCAAGCCCAGATCCACCTCGCTGCTGCATCCCCCCCCCTTGCGGAAGCAGGAAGTGGGATAAAAAGGGGCAGGACGCAGCAGTAAGGAGGCTCTGGGTGCGGCAGCTGACAAGATATGAAAATGCTGCCGGTGCCTGATGCTCTCTACTGAAATGTGGATGGACATTACGGTACGGAGCAGGGAGGTGTTCTGAGAAAGGAGGACAGATTTGTCAGAGACGTGGGGCCCCTAGGAGCGCGGAACCCTGTGCGACCGCCCCTGTAGCCCATGCCTAAGACCGGCCCTAGGGGCATGTTTTGTATTGGTCCAGCTGGTGAGAAATGGGTGAAAGAGTTGAAAAGAATACACAGACGTTTTGTGTATTTCTTCCTATACACTTTTTTTCACATTGGCTTCAGCATGTGGTGTACTGTGGAATGATTTTTATTTTATTTTATTTGTACCCCGCGCTTTCCCACTCATGGCAGGCTCAATGCGGCTTAGGTACTTTATTTGTACCTGGGCAAAGTGACTTGCCCAGAGTCACAAGGAGCCACCTATGCCTGCAGTAGGAATTGAACCCAGTTCCCCAGGACCAAAGCCCACCACTCTAACCACTAGGCCACTCCTCCACTCCATATGTTTTAAAGATCAACCGTCCTTGTTGACTAAGAAATAATTCAGCTATGTGGAACTCGTCTTAAAGATTTGTAAGTGTTCTATTATAATGTCCCCATTTATTGAGATTGTATTAATTCTCAGTATTAGTGTCATACAAATGTCCGGGATTAATTTCTGTAGTTTACTGTGAAACAAGACTGTGTTCTAGCAGAGTTCCAGACCTCACACGTTCCTCCTACTTTGTACTCTTCGAAAAAAAAAAAATGTTGGGGTAAACCACAGAGGGTTGTGGTAAATGGAATTCACTCTATGGAAACAAAGCATGGGGAGGCCATTACTACTACTACTATTTAGCATTTCTATAGCGCTACAAGGCGTACGCAGCGCTGCTCAAACATAGAAGAAAGACAGTCCCTGCTCAAAGAGCTTACAATCGAATAGACATATTGATAATGGTGGGGGGGGATGGGCCAATTCCTTTTTCATTTATTAAAATTTATATTCTGCCCTTACCCAGGGATATAAATCAATCAACATTACGTTGTAAACAACTATAATTGCCATCCAGGTCATTAATTAACAGCCACAAATTCAATCATCATTCTATCACCACAGAGAGCAGTCAGTCACTGTTCCCAGGAGCACTAGGCTACATGCTCAAATAACTGTTGCTTCAACAGTTTTTTAAATGCTTTCTCCTGTTTCCTGAGGAGAGGTGGTAGTTTGTTCCATTCAACAGGGTCTGGTATGAAAAAAAATCCCCCTTGTCAGTAAAATTCAGCACTTGTACTTGAACATTTGGAGAGCTATCCCCCACCTACCATTGGATCTGCAACAGAGTGGACATCCTTGAGGGAGTAGATAGAATGAGGAGAGATCTAATAGAGCTTGAGGAATGATCGGGTACTAGGGGTTGTTGAGATACTAGAGCAGAGGTTTTCAACCCAGTCCTCTGGAGACACCCAGCTAGTTGGGGTTTTCAGAATATATCCTGGCTGGGTATGCCCCAAGGACTGGGTTGAAAACCCCTGTACTAGAGTAAACAAACATGTAGGGTCCTTTTGTCCAAGTGGTGAATAAAGCATCTTTTAAGTATTTTTTTCTGCGTTGGAGTGTCTGTTGGCCATCCTCTACTTTTGTAAGGCAGAGGCTAGAGCCAGAGAATGCTAGGAACACAGGGCAAGGCATATTTAAATAAAAACAAAACAAAATGTATAAAGAGAGGTGATAATACTTCTGCACAAGTCATTGGTGAGACTTCACCTGCATTATTACATCCAATTCTGGAGGTTTTATCTCTGAAACAGGGTTACCAAAATGGTGCAGGATCTGCACCAACAGTTTTATGACACTCAATCTAAGTATATGTATCCAAGAGAAGAGATGGAGAATGACTGAGAGATTCTGATATTCAAGGTATCAGAAGCAAGAAGCAAACCTTTTCAGCAGAAAGTTTGTAGAACATGAGTATGGGGATCTAAAGGAGTAGACAAGTAAAAACAGAAAATATTTTTTCAGCGAGGTTTGCCGCAGGCTGTTTGAAATTGGCGACTTTTCCAGAGATTCAAGAAGCAGGTCTGTTGACCGAAACACTAGAATTTTGAAGTGGGCGTCGGGAGTCCAAATTTCAAGCCAGTGCTGTTTCTGCTTGTGTAGCTAAGTAGTTGTTTTTTTCTACATATCATTTTGAGTTATTTGCTGTTACATTTTAGATTGAGAAATTTTTGTGATACATGGAAATAAAGGTTTTAAATATTTTTTTTGTCAGATTCACAGGTTCTTGGACGATGGTTGCAAGGGACTGATTACACATAGTAGGTTTGGGATTTGAAATAGCTGTGCACTATAAGAGACCCAGTGACTGGCCTTGTCTGATATCTGATGCTTCCATGTCCTCCCTTCCCCCCTTTTTAGGATTTTTTTAAAGAGTGCCACTTTAGCATTACTTCTCTTTTTCTGCTTATTATCCTTGTGGAGTGTGTTTATAGTTTTTCCCTTACTACTACTACTACTTAACATTTCTAGAGCGCTACTAGGGTTACGCAGTGCTGTACAAATTAACAAAGAAGGACGGTCCCTGCTCAAAGGAGCTTACAATCTAAAAAACGAAATGTCAAGTTGGGGTAGTCTAGCTTTCCTGAGTAGAGGTGTAGTGGTTAGGTGCCGAAGGCGACATTGAAGAGGTGGGCTTTGAGCAATGATTTGAAGATGGGCAGGGAGGGGGGCTGGCGTATGGGCTCAGGGAGTTTGTTCCAAGCATGGGGTGAGGCGAGGCAGAAAGGGCGGAGCCTGGAGTTGGCGGTGGTGGAGAAGGGTACTGAAAGGAGGGATTTGTCTTGAGAGCGGAGGTTACGGGTAGGAACGTAAGGGGAGATGAGGGTAGAGAGGTAAGGAGGGGCTACAGATCGAGTGAATCTGTAGGTGAGTAGGAGAAGCTTGAAGTATGTGGTACCTGATGGGAAGCCAGTGAAGTGACTTGAGGAGAGGGGTGATTTGAGTATATCGGTCGAGGCAGAAGATACGACGAGCAGCAGAGTTCTGAACGGACTGAAGGGGGGCTAGATGGCTAAGTGGGAGGCCAGTGAGGAGTAGGTTGCAGTAGTCAAGGTGAGAGGTAATGAGAGAGTGGATGAGAGTTCGGGTGGTGTGCTCAAAGAGGAAAGGGCAAATTTTGCTAATGTTATAGAGGAAGAAGTGACAGGTCTTGGCTATCTGCTGGATATGTGCAGAGAAGGAGAGGGAGGAGTAGAAGATGACACCGAGGTTGCGGGCAGATGAGACAGGGATGATGAGGGTGTTATCAACTGAGATAGAGTGGAGGGGGAGGAGAAGTGGGTTTGGGTGGGAAGACAATAAGTTCGGTCTTGGCCATGTTCAGTTTCAGGTGGCGGTTGGACATCCAGGCAGCAATGTCGGATAAGCAGGCCAATACTTTGGCCTGGGTTTCCGCAGTGATGTCTGAAGTGGAGAGATAAAGCTGGGTGTCGTCGGCGTAAAGATGATAGTGGAAACCATGAGATGAGATCAGGGAGCCCAGGGAAGAGGTGTAGGTTGAAAAAAGAAGGGGTCCAAGGACAGATCCCTGAGGAACTCCAACAGAGAGCGGGATAGGGGTGGAGGACGAACCATGAGAGTGTACTCTGAAGGTACGATGGGAGAGATAAGAGGAGAACCAGAAGAGGACAGAGCCCTGGACCCGAAAGAGGACAGTGTGTCAAGAAGTAAGTTGTGATTGACAGTGTCAAAAGCGACGGATAGGTCGAGGAGGATGAGGATGGAGTAGTGACCTTTGGATTTGGTGAGGAACAGGTCATTGCAGACTTTAGATAGTGCCGTTTCAGTCGAGTGTAGGGGGCAAAAGCCGGATTGAAGCGGATCAAGGATGGCATGAGAGGAGAGAAATCAAGGCAACGGCTGTGAACGCACCGTTCAAGTATCTTGAAGAGGAAGAGTAGGAGGGAAATGGGGCTGTAGTTGGAGGGACAGGTAGGGTCAAGTGACGGTTTTTTGAGGAGTGATGTGACTACAGCATGTTTGAAGCTGTCCGGGACAGTTACAGTGGAGAGAGAGAGGTTGAGGATATGACAGATTGGGGGGGGGGGTGGATAGTAGGAGAGATGGTGTTAAGTAAGTTGGTGGGGATGGGGTCTGAGGAACAGGTGGTGCATTTCGAGGAGGAGAGAAGATGGGCGGTTTCCTCTTCAGTGATATCAGGAAAAGAGGAGAAGGAGGTCTGGGTGTGTTGGTTGAGGGAGTGGGTTATAGGATGAAGAGGAGGAGAAGGTTTGGTGGTGAATTCGAGGTTGATCTTCTGGACCTTGTCACGGAAGTAGTCAGCCAATGATTGAGGAGAGAGTGAGGGTGGGGTGGGGTCGGAGGGCACTTTGAGGAGGGAGTTGAGGGTGGTGAAGAGACGACGAGGGTTAGAGCTGAGAGAATTAGTCAATTGGGTGTAATAGTCCTGTTTGGCGAGGAATAGGGAGGACTGGAAGGAGGATAGCATGAATTTGTAGTGAATGAAATCAATATGGGTGCGAGATTTCCTCCAGAGGCGTTCAGCCGATTGGGTGCAGGAGCAAAGGTAACGGGTGCAAGGGGTCAGCCAGGGTTGGGGATTAGTACGCCTTGTGGGATTGGAGATGGACGGTGCAAGGGTGTCTAGGGCAGAGGAGAGAGTGGCATTGTAAGTGGAGACAGCCTTGTCGACAGACTCGGAGGACATGATGGAATGGAGGAGATCAGAGATACTAGAAGATAAGGTGGGGGGTTCAATAGCCTGGAGATTCCTGGAAGTAGTGGTTAGTGTTGGGCAGGACTGAGGGGGAGGGTGATGAAGTGTGAATGTGATCAGGTGATGGTCAGAGAGAGGAAGAGCTGATGTGCAGAAATTTGAGGGTGAGCAGGTAGAAGAGAGGACGAGATCAAGACAGTGGCCAGATTGGTGAGTAGGGGTGGTGGAGCTCAGTTGGAGGTTGAAGGAGGAGGTCAGAGCGAGGAACTGAGAAGTGTATGAGTCGGATGGGTTGTCAGTGTGTCACCAAGAATGAGGGATGGGGATGAGGGCTCAAGAAAAACGGAGAGCCAGGCATCGAAGTCGGTAAGGAAGGAAGGGAGGGACTTATCGGGGGGGGGGGGCGGTAAATGACTGCAACTCTGAGTGGCAGCGGGTAGAATAGACGGATGGAGTGGACTTCAAAGGATGAGAAGCAGTGAGACTGTGGTAGGAGGAGGGGTTGAAAACTGCAGGAGGGCGAAAGTAGTAGTCCGACGCCGCCACCGCGGCCAACTGGGCAGGGTGAATGGGAGAATAGATAGCCTCCGTGGCAAAGGGCCGCAACTGAGGCCCTTCAGGGGTGAGCCAGGTTTCGGTTAGGGCAAGCAGTTGAAGGGAATGGGAGATGAAGAGATCGTGGGTGAAGGAAAGTTTGTTGCAGACCGAGCGGGAATTCCACAGGGCACATGAGAAGGGGGAGGGAGGAGGGGAATGGAGATGAGATTGGAGAAATCACGGAAACGTTTGCATAGATGAGACGAGGACATGTGTGGGGGACCTGGGTTGGGATTGATGTCGCCCTCGGATAGCAGGAGAAGGAGCAAGAGAGTGTGGAAAAGGGGAGGGGAGGTAGGGCGACGAAGACAGGAAGCGCTTAGGAGGAATGGGGAAGGGTTCATGGCAGGAAGGAGGAGTTGAAGGTTGAGAGCTAGGAAGGAGGAGGAGGACAATAGTGATGATGAGATGGTGGGGGAGAGGGGTGGGTAGGGTATTGCAATAGTGAGCAGGACGGGAGAGGACATGGATGGGCAGTGAGTTCGTGTGGTATACGGCGGTGGGAGGGGCAAAAGATTAGGGAGGGACAGGGCAAGGAATAGAATGTGAATGGGGGCCATAGTAGTAACTGAGGTGTTTACGGGGGCAGGCAGGAACAGGTGATTGGCTAGTAGGCAGGTTGAATGGCTAGCAGGCAGGAACAGGTGATTGGGTAGCAGGCAGGTCGATTGGCTAGCAGGCAGGAACAGGTGAGTGCGGTGGAGAGCACAGCAACAGGACTGGAACAAGCTGGAGTGGTTTGGAGCAGAAGAGAGCAGAGCAGTAGGATTGGAGCTGGCGGACTAGAAAAAGATGGATCAGGCGGACTGGAACAAGTTGGATCAGGCGGGCTGGAGCAAGCAGGGAGAAGCTGGATCAGGTGGACTGGATCAGGTGGACTGGAGCAAGCAGGGAGAAGCTGGATCAGGCAGACTGGAACAAGCTGGATCAGGCGGGCTGAAACAAGCTGGATCAGGCGGACTGGAGCAAGCTGGATTAGGAGGACTGGAGCAAGCAGGGAGGAGCTGGATCAGGCGGACTGGAGCAAGCAAGGAGAAGCTGGATCAGGTGGACTCAGGTAGAGGACAGACAAAGAGGGGAAGTACAAAAATGACAATTTAGCACTCTGGGATTAGGTCACGAACTTCCTTTTCTCAGATCTGAACTCATTACAGTCCAAAATAAAAACTGAAAGAAAAGGACATGAGGCTCAGATATTATATGAAAAACTAGTAAATAAGGCCCGTTTCTGAGACAATTGAAATGGGCGCTAGCAAGGTTTTCCTGGGAGTGTTTGCTTGAGAGAATGTGTGTGAGAATGTGTGAGTGAGAGAGAGAGAGAGAATGTGCGAGTGTGTGTGTGTGAGGCAGAGAGTGTGTGGGAGTGTGTATGTGAGACACAGTGACTGTGAGAGAGTGTTGCACATAGATACACTGTGTGTGAGAGAGAGTGTGTGAGAGTATGTGTGCAGTACACAGACTCTCTGTGAGTCCAAGAGAGTGTATATGAGCGAGTGTGTGAGACCGAGAGTGTGTGTGAGACCGACTGAGTGACACATAGAGAGTGAATGTGATTCAGTGTGAGACATAGTGTGAGAGACTGTGTGAGAGAGAGAAAGACACTGTGAGAGAGTGTGTGTGACAGAGAGAGAGTGTGTGTGACAGAGATACCTCCCTCTCCCTCTGTGGTCTCTGGACCTCCTCCCCCCTCTGAGGTCTGAGGACCCCCTCCCCCTTCCTCCCCGTCCTGTGGTTTCAGGTCTCCCTGCTTTTCCCCCCTCTGCGTGGTTTGCAGCACTGTGCGAGTGTGTGTGTGACAGAGAGTGTGTCTGAGAGACAGATTGTGTGTGTGTGTGTGAGGCAGAGAGTGTGTGCGATTCTGCTGTGTCCCCCTGCCCCCCCTGCAGTCACCCAGCATTTCTTCTTTCTCTCCTGCCCCCCCCAGTCACCCAGTGAATCTGTTCTCTTCCCTGCCCCCCCACAGCCACCCATCGATTCTACTATTTCCCTTGCCCCCCCCTTCAGCCACCCTGCGATTCTGGTCTGTCCCCTGTCCCCCCCCCCAGTGATTCTGCTGTCTCTCCTGCCCCCTTTGCAGCCACCCAGCGATTGTGCTGTGCCCCTGCCCCCCCATATTCTTCCTCTGCATCCATCCAGTGATTGTGCTCTCTCCCCTGTCCCCCCTTCAGCCACCTATCGGTTTTCCTCATCTCTTCTCTCTATTTAAAATGCACCTCCAGCGTTCTTTTGAAGCCTCCGAAAGTTCCAACGTTTGTGTAGTGGTGTAGATCGATGTCTGCCCCACCCTCGCGTCAAACGTGATGACGTCGAGGGCGTAGCGATGCGATTGGTTGAGTGCCATTGCTCCGCCCTCGACGTCATCACATTTGATGCGAAGGCGGGGCAAACACTCATGGGCGAATTTTGATCTACACCACCATGGATTTAGAACGTTGGGACTTGTGGAGGCTTCATTAGAACGTTGGAGGTGCGTTTTATATAGAGAGATAGGAAAGCTGCTTTACTAAATATATTCAATCCTAATGTCCCAGACACTTTTCTAAAGCTTAATCATAGAATGCACTTCTTAAATGGTTACAGAACCACGATCAATATTTATCATAACAGAGCTACTTTCCAACATCAATTTAAGTATGTAAAAGTGTTTTTGAAGGGGATCATCAGAATATCTTAGAGCACACACCATTCGAGAACCTTGTTCCTTTATAATAATGGTGTGGTGCAAATTGTCAATTATCCACTAATTTTATCTTGGTTTTTTTTAATGCTTTCTGTATATTTAACCTTCATCCTCAAAAACCATATGTAAAGTTATAATATATGCATATTGCATCACTTAACTGGCAGCAAATTTTCACCAGAGGAGAACCTCTGCCAACGTGGCCAGGTTTCAATTTCTTCTTCAGGGAAGAGGTTCACTGGAGAAAAGATGAAGTAAACATCAAATATTACAACTCTGTATTGCATATAATAGCCCTTCACATATTATTCATCAATAAAGCAGCACTCACAGATACATGTCACGCAATGCTCCTGCATAAGAAAAAAATAAGCGCGGGCTTTAGTTTTTAAATAGCTTGCAGCTGATCGTCAAACCGCATATCCTGATTGGACCATGAAGTTTCAGCCAATCAGATCAAGGGACCACCAGTCAATTTCGGAATTCAGTCCCAAGGGGTGAAGTGATTGTAGTTGAAAGATCCAGCGTTGTTCCTTATAGTTTACTGTCCATCATTCCCACCCTCATTGGACACTATCCAGGGTTCTCTATCTGATATCACTGAGTTGATAGTGGAAATCCAGCCAATGCTGAACTAATGTTAGTACCTGATTCTTAATCCTGGATTTATGTTCGTTAAGACGAGCCTTGATTGGACAGCTTGATCATCCTATATAGATTAGCGGACAAGGGCTGGATTTCCACCATCAATCAGGATATGTGGTTTGATGATCAGCTGCAAGCTATTTAAAAACTAAAGCCCACACTTAAACACCGCAGCCATTTTTTTTCTTATGCAGGAGCATTGCGTGACATGTATCTGTGAGTGCTGCTTTACTGATGAATAGTGTAAGTGAGGGGATATTTTTTTTTTGTTACATTTGTACCCCGTGCTTTCCCACTCATGGCAGGCTCAATGCGGCTTACATATTGTATACAGGTACTTATTTGTACCTGGGGCAATGGAGGGTTAAGTGACTTGCCCAGAGTCACAAGGAGCTGCCTGTGCCTGAAGTGGGAATCGAACTCACTTCCTCAGTTCCCCAGGACCAAAGTCCACCACCCTAACCACTAGGCCAATATGCAATACAGAGTTGTAATACTTGATGTTTACTTCATCTTTTTTTCCAGTAAGCCTCTTCCCTGAAGAAGAAATCAAAACCTGGCCATGTTGGCGGAGGTTCTCCTCTGGTGAAAAATTGCTGCAAGTTAAGTGCTGCAATATGCATATATTATAACTTTACATATGGTTTTTGAGGATGGTTAAATATACAGAAAGCATTAAAAAAAAACCAAGATAAAATTAGTGGATCAGTGACGATTTGCGCCATACCATTATTATAGAGGAACAAGGCTGTCTGTGGCTGTTAAGAACTAAAACGTGATTTCAGCTCCTGAAGACTGTTTTTGAATTCCAGGCATGCTTGTAGAGAGAGTATTAATGGCTTTACTGACGTAGCTGTTACAGTGCAACAGTTTCTGAAGACCTTAACATTACAAATTTTTTGCAACAATTATTATTCCAACTGCTGACACTATGGGGGTCTTTTACTTAGGCGCATTAAAAATAGTCACGTGCTAAACATCAAAGGTGCTCATAGGAATGCATTGGCTTCTTTAGTGTTTAGCACTCGCCTATTTTTAACCTGTTCTAAAAATGCCAGTGTGCCTAAGTAAAAGACCCCCTGAAAATCTGCAAGAGCTTAAAAGTACAAAGGAGGCAATTTTAGAAGTTTACATACCCTTTGCACATGTAAAAAGCAATATTTGTCTGTAAATTGGCAACTGTTTATAAGCATTAAGTTTAGAATAGGCAGCACTTGTATAGGCTGTGGCATGCTGAAACTTAAAGTAGGCATGGTTTAATTATTCTAAGTCTACATGTATTCCATAGCAAATCATATCTCATCTATTTAGAGCATCAGAATTTAATACAACAGAAAAAAATAGGTGGAACCAAGAAAGGAGGCTGTAAAGTCTATCAGAGTTCTATGCTACACATTGCTTTGTGAAATGGCAATCAGCTGCAACATTTTGGCAAGAACACAACTTTTTTTTTTTATATCACAGTTTAAAAGAGAGAAAAAAAAGCTCAGCTTATCTTGGTTGCAGTCAGTTTGGCAACTTAAATTCTCAGCGTCCTGGAGACCAATTCGTACAGCTCTAGTGTCCCAAACATTTTACGCCTTATTGGGCAAGGAAGGTAGAGCACTAAAGAGGGAAATGTTTTGGACAGTAGAGAGGTACATAATGGTCTGTAGTTTGCTGAGAATCTGATCATTTGCCAGATTTCCTTTAAACCAAGATGAGTGACGTATTTTTTTTTTCTTTTTTCCTGTGATATAAAAAAGGTAAAAGTTAACTGTTCTGGAGCTGTGATTGTACAAACAGCTATGGAATGTGCGATATGCCAGAATGTTGCAGATATGATTGCCCTTTTAATAAAACAATGTGTTGTATAGAAATTTCCAAGAAAGCACAAAGGCAGACGGTCTGCAAGCTCCAAGATGGAAAATTCACAAAGCAGATCGTTAAGAATGTAATTTATTAACACAATTCAAATAAAAATATATACACACACGTATATAAATAGCCCGACACAGGCCGTGTTTCACCCAGCAGGGCTGCTTCAGGGGCTACAAGAAATAATAACACAAATATAGTTGTACAGTTACTCTTCTAAAATCATATTAAAATAATGTGTATACACAGTTAAAAAGAAACTCACTAACCGCTCATAAAGTAAAATGCATGCGAAAAAATATATATAGCACCAATATCCCACATAGAAAAGGACATGCATATAGATATGTGTACCGTCACACGGATAAACTTTTTGAAAAACATATTAAAATATATTTAAGAGGCGAGGAAGTGACGTCACCACCCGAAATGGCTGCCTGAGCCACGAGCTCCGACTAGCCCCAAGCTATCAGGACTCCCACTGATAATAACTTGCACAAACGCGACCTCCAAGTACGCGAGAATAGCATCTGAAACCAGCGGTAAGCGATATATGACTAGTTCCAGAGCCCCGATAGTCAATTTACAAGCGTTCGCATATAAGGGCCCAGCCGCGAACATGAGCGCGCCAACACCTGAGCCTCGTCAGCCAGATTCCCGAGGGGGCAGCCCAACGCAACTTTCCCCACCGTTGTTTGCCACGGGCG
Organism: Microcaecilia unicolor; assembly: GCF_901765095.1. Taxonomy (NCBI): domain Eukaryota; kingdom Metazoa; phylum Chordata; class Amphibia; order Gymnophiona; family Siphonopidae; genus Microcaecilia; species Microcaecilia unicolor. Next base: position 103,452,562 of record NC_044036.1, read on the forward strand.
AGGGACACTTGCCAGAGGAAAACCGCATGCAGGAGATTCGGGGGTGGCTACAGGAAATAAAAGCAGATATCATAGCAGCGGTGCGAGCAGACATTACCATGCTGGAGGCGGAACTTCGCGGAGAAATTGGCGCGCTAGGTATAAGAGTAGCTGAAACGGAGGACCGATTGGAAGAACATACTGAGCTAATCCAAGCTCTTGACACGCAACTCCGGGAAACCAAGCAGGAGACTCAGCAGATCTGGGATAAAGTAGAGGATCTAGAAAATCGCAGTCGCCGATGCAATGTGAGATTTCGTGGCCTCCCCGACACGCCACAATATCTAGACTGCGAACTGACTATAAAAAAAATTGCTAGCGCATTGCTTCAGGAACTCCAGATTATTAAAGATCTCGCAGAAATTCAACTGGTACGAGCGCACAGAGCCTTAGGGGAGCATGAACTCAAACCGTCCAAAGGATATCATTGCCTGCTTTAGTGATTTTAAACTAAAAGAGCAGATAATGCAGGCCTCGCGCGCCACCCCAGGATTTCAATGGGACTCCTATCATATAGTGTGTTACCAGGACTTGGCTGCTATTACACTGAAACGAAGAGCGGAGCTTCGACCCTTTACGAAATTCCTGGCTGATAAAGGCATCAAGTACAGATGGGGCCATCCATTTGTGCTCAGATTTTACAAAGATGGGAAACAACATCAGGTCCGGGACATTGCAGAAGTCGCGGAGATTTTTCCGGAAGACGGACCAAGTGGAGATACCGCGACATCAACGAAACAGAAACCATCAGCAGGAGACAAACCACGTTGGCAACGAGTTACTGCAGGAAAGGGACGGCTACAGTGCCAGCACTCTGATACTCAGCTAAGAAGATCTGAAAATAAAATCCGAAAATAGAACGAAGTTGATGCTACAGGGGAACTAGATAAGAGACCTTAAGCTGATGACTATAATGTTGCAAATGGTAATTTGAATTTGGTTAAAAAAATGGTGTAAGTTAATGTGCACAGGCGGTAATGGCCTGACAAAGATATAGCACTCGATTGCTTGATGAAGTGGGGATCAAGCTGTTTACTGTTAATAAATGAGGGGGGGGGGTCACTTTCTTCTCTGACATCCTTATGAGCATACTACAGGGATGTCTTAAGGAGGGTAGGGCTGGTATGGGAGTTAATAGTTGGGGGGGGAATAGTTCAGATTATCTTCAAACTGAAGGTCGGGGAGAGAGAATCACAACTAGGTACAGACCAGAACCAGAGGCGATGTAGTGGAATAGACATAACAGTAATAAGGGGGTGATGAGTATTCTAACGTGTATGACCCTTAATGTAAAGGGACTTAATTCACCAGGAAAACGTCAACTCATGTTTAAAGAGATCCAACGCCTGAAGGCAGACATAGCATTTATTCAGGAAACACACCTAATTCAGACGGCTGAACAGCTATGCTATGCAAAGAGAAATCAGCAAATATTTTTTGCATCTAACTACCTGGAAAAAAAAAAAGAATGGAGTATTGATAGTACTCTCCCATAAATACCCTTGGCAAGTACAACGTGTGATCAGAGACAAAGGGGGTAGATACCTGTTGTTGATAGTGAAAATGGAGGGGGAGGTATTGTCGCTTTTAAATATTTATGCGCCCAACGATCAACAAGGGGCCTTCTATCTAGATTTGTCGATACTTCTTACCAAATATATTGAGGGTACCCTATTGATTGGCGGAGATTTTAACCTTATGCTGCATCCCACGTTAGACAATACCACACAGGGGATTCGATACTCACAAGCTGACCGGGCCCAATTACACAAGTTTATGAGGCAATGGCAGATATTGGACATATGGAGGCAGATCAATCCGCAAGCGAGAGGGTATACATATTATTCGGCAGTACATAAATCTCAATCTCGCATAGACCTTTGGCTAGGGCCACCGACTTTACTGTCCACTGTAGAAGATATCCAGATACATCCTAGGACATGGTCAGACCATGCTCCGGTGGTGCTGGAGCTAAAAAGGAAAACACGAAACTTGGAGAAGCCACAATGGCGCTTCAATGACTCGTTGCTAGCAGATCCGGCAATAGTCACTAGGCTAGAAGCAGATATTAAAGAATACATTGACCTCAATGATAATGGAGAGGTGTCTTCCGGAATACTCTGGGAAGGTTGCAAGGCCGTGATCAGGGGAAAAGCCATCTCCATCCAGGCACATGTTGAGCGACAGGCGAGAGCGCGGACACAACAGATACATACAGAATTGATGGCTCTTAATGAGCGAGCTACTCAACATGGAGAGACAGGGGACATACAACATCAGATGCATAATTTAAGGATGGAGCTTGGGGAGCTCCAACTGGCAGAGATCACTGAGCAATTGCAACGAGTAAGACAGACCTATTTTGAATTTGGGAATAAGGCCTCACGGCAACTTGCCCATAAATTGAAAAAATGGTCCACGAATACGCATATCCCCTCGATTCAGGATATAGACGGGAATGTGCATACCACACGAGAGGACATTGGGGCGGTTTTCTCCCACTTTTATACAACATTATACCAATATGAGGGGACCTTAGATCAACAACAGGCCCAAAGTTATCTAACCCACGCCATGCTTCCTCAGTTATCTCTAGTAGAGGGGGAGATGCTCTCAGCTCCTATTACATCAGATGAGGTGGTATGGGCTATAAGAGACCTGCCACATGGCAAAGTGCCAGGGCCCGATGGATATACTAATAAATTTTATAAATGCTATAGTAAGCAACTGATACCATTATTGGTCCGAGCTTTTAATGAAATTGAATTCCAACATGAGTTACCTTCTACCTGGAGATTGGCAAATGTTGTAGTCCTGCAGAAACCCGGGAAGGATCCACAGCTGTGTAACTCCTATCGCCCGATATCACTCTTGGGATCGGACTATAAAATCTTTACCAAAATATTAGCTAAAAGGCTAGAAAAGCTCATGCCGAAATTAGTTCACGGGGACCAAACGGGCTCTATTGTAGGACGGCAAGCATTTGATAATGTTAGGAGAGCATTACACTTGATCCATGAGTCAGTCAGCACCCGACAACCTATGATGCTCCTTTCATTAGACGCCGAAAAGGCGTTTGATCGGGTTAATTGGGCCTTCATGTTTGAGGTCCTAGAGCATATGGGTTTTACGGGTCGATTTCTCCTTTGGCTTCGATTAATATGCTCAGCCATTGGCGGTCTTACGGATCAATGGGACTAGTTCCCGCCCTATTACATTAGAACGGGGAATGCGGCAGAGTTGTGCGATATCACCATTGTTATTCGCCTTGACCATGGAACCTTTGGCACAACACATACGCCAAAACCCTTACATACATGGTCTAATGGTAGGACACATAACCCATAAAATCATGTTATTTGCGGATGATGTCCTTTTAACGGTGACAACCCCTAGCGAATCGTTACCCCAGGTAATACAAGAACTGAATCAATATGGTCAGTTATCTGGGTTTCGTGTGAATATGGCCAAATCAGAGGTTTTAGGACTTGGGATACCACAGGCGGAGGAAGTTTTGCTACGGCAGCAATTCCCGGTCAAGTGGGTTACCCGAACTCTTAGATATCTGGGTATCCAATTAACACCTAACTTGGCAGATCTCCATCAGGCTAATTTTCCGCCAAAGCTTCAAGAACTCTTTCGCGATTTAGATAAATGGGAGGGCTTAGAATTATCTTGGTTGGGAAGGGTGGCAGCTATAAAAATGATGATATTGCCCAAGCTGTTATATTTGTTTCTAGCGTTACCATTACCAATGCCGAGGGTTTTTTTTCGCCAACTAAATCGAAAAGTTTTTGCCTATATCTGGCAGCACAAACCGCCAAGAGTAAGAGCAAACGTCCTGTACTAATCTAAAAAACAGGGAGGTATGGGAGTACCAAATTTCGCCCTATACCACCAAGCGGCACAATTACGAGTGTTAGCGGAGTGGACTGTTGGTAATGCAAAACAATGGCTTCAAGTGGAACGGCATTGGATGGGGCTCGCTGACATACGCTCCATTATATGGATGCCAAAGAAGCAGGTTCAGGCATACATTAGGAAAGCCCCCTTAGCAGTGCAATATCCCCTACAGACTTGGTTGGCTATAAGGCAGCGGTGTCTCCCCAACAGACTCTATTTCCAACAGATGGCCATAAAAACCGCTCCGGGTTGTCCTCTGGGGATGGCCAACCCACTTTATAGCTGTTGGGAGAAGAAGGGACTGAGCACATTAGGGCAACTGTGGGATGAGGGGCAGATGATACCATTTACAGATTTGCAAGAGGAGTATGGTTTGCCATCTTACCACCTGTTTCACTATAATCGTATGAGAGCTTATATAAATAAAAGGGCAAAAATTGAACTGTCCTTAGAGGAACTGGCCATAGAACAAGCAATAAGGGTGGGCAGTCATCGGGGATGTGTTTCTCGCCTCTATGAGGCATTGCTCTATGATAAGAAGCCTATACTACATTATCTACAGCGGTGGGAGCAAACCTTACAAATAACAATAGAATATACACAATGGGAAAAAGCCATGGAGCATATGTTGCGGGTTTCTATATCTAGTTCAATGATAGAAAGCAGTTACAAAATATTATATCAATGTTATTACACTCCTAAGCGATTGGTAAAAATGTATGGACAGGGGTCTGACAAATGTTGGAGGGGCTGTGCTGCAGTGGGGGACATGCTTCATATTTGGTGGACATGTCCGAAAATTCAGCTTTATTGGGCAGAGTTGATTGATATGTTTGTCCAAGTGACTGGAGTACGGTATCCTCAAAAACCGGAGATCTGTTTGCTACGTGTCCGCCCCTTAGGGGTACGACTTTTAGACCATCGGCTCACTTCAATATGGTTGGTGGCGGGAAAAATTATATTGGCTTCACAGTGGAAAAGCTTAGTGGCACCACCTGTGATAAAAGTAGTATATAAGATGGACTATCTCTATCAAATGTCTAAAATGACAGCTCTACGATCTGGACATGTAGCAAAGTTTAATATGCTATGGGAACGATACCGATCATGGAGACTAAAATCTAGCATAGACCTTGATGCCCCTAAACTCATTGTTCCAAGGCTTTGAATGCTTCTGGACGTCTTTCTACTGACCTTCAATGTTTTCTAATTGCTGATTGCAAGATGGGGGGGAGGGGGGAATGAGGGAATATTTTGTGTGATATTTTGCATTGTTCAGTATTAAGTTTATGAGATATGTTTAATATACTGTTGCTGTGTAATGACTTGATATCTATACAATACTTTCAATAAAAAAAGAAATAAAAAAAAATATATATATTTAAGAAAATATATGTATATATTTAAATAGACATTCAGTAACCCGAAATATTTCACCAATACATAAATATCATATTTAAAACTTATCTAATATAATAAAACGCACCGTGAACGTTCTGAAGCCAACGTTCTGTGAAGCCGGAAACTTGAAGCCGGAAGCTTCAAACCCTGAAGCCTTGAAGCCATCTGACGTCACTCCCAGGCTGAGGCTGAAGGGTTCAGCCTGCCGTCTCTGCCCCGCCCTCGCGACAAAACAAACAAATCCGGAAGCGAAACGTCAGGGAAGGAGGCGGCGCTCCCGACGTCTAGCCTTCCCTTCGCTGTGTTCCGCCTTCAAAACAAGGCGGAACACAGCGAAGGGAAAGCTAGACGTCGGGAGCGCCGCCTCCTTCCCTGACGCTTCGCTGCACGAACCGCCACGGAGGTAAAGTTAAAAAGAATAATAAAAAAAAAAAAAGATGCATGGATGCGAAGGGGGGGGGGGGAGAAGAGGGCGGGCCAGGCTGGGACATGGGAGAGAGCGTAGCATGGATGCGAGGGGGGGGGGGAACATGGAAGGGCGAGAGGGGACTTGCTGGAAAAGGATGAATGGAGGCGGCAGGGGACAGAGGAGCATGGATGGGCATGGATTGGGAGGGCAGGACTCAGGGAGAGAGGGAAATTGCTGGATAGGGAAAAATGGAGGGGCCAGGTGACAGATGAGCATGGATGGGCATGGATTGGAAGGGCAGGACTCAGGGAGAGGGGAATTGCTGGATAGGGATGAATGGAGGGGACAGATGGGCATGGATGGATATGGATTGCAGAGCAGGCCTCAGGCAGAGAGGGAAAATGCTGGATAGGGAAAAATGGAGGGGCCAGGTGACAGAGGAGCATGGATGGGCATGGATTGGAAGGGCAGGACTCAGGGAGAGGGGAATTGCTGGATAGGGATGAATGGAGGGGACAGATGGGCATGGATGGATATGGATTGCAGAGCAGGCCTCAGGCAGAGAGGGGAAATGCAGGATAGCGATGAATGGAGGGGGCAGGTGACAGACAAACATGGATGGCCATGGATTGGGAGGGCAGGGCTCAGGGACAGAGGGGAATTGCTGGAAAAGGATGAATGGAGGGGGCAGGGGACAGATGGCCATGGATTGGGAGGGCACGGCTCACACTCTCTCTCTCATATACAATGTCTTTCTGACTCTCACTCTCACACACTCTGTCTCACACTGTATCACATTCACTCTCTATGTGCCACACAGTCACTCACACACTCGCTTGGTCTCATACACTCACTCAAACAGAGAATCTGTGTCTCACACACACTCTCTCTCTCGCCCACACACTCTCACTCACACTGTGTCTCACATACACACTTGCACACACTCTCATTCTCACACACACACTCTCTCACAAACACACTCACACCAAGACTCACGCTCTCTCTCACACAATCACACTTTCACTCTGACTCTCAAACAGACACTCTCACATACACTCTCCCAAACATACACACTCCGAGGAAAACCTTGCTAGCGCCCGTTTCATTTGTGTCAGAAACGGGCCTTTTTTACTAGTATATGTATATATTTAAATCAATCCATAAAAAATAAAAATAATAATAATAATAATAATAATAAAAACAATAGAATGATAACACAAATATCGACAGGTACACGAAGGAAACTTTTTAAATTTTAAAAACACCCACCTACACAAAAATCCTCTATAATCAAATTGGAAAAATTGTATTGGATAATTTCAGAAATATACTGTGGTTGTTTCTTTTGTATTTATGACTTTAATCGATCGCCGTTTTGTAGAACTGGACTTAGTGATGCTTTGCACACTTTTTAGGTTGTTCTCTTATTCATTTTATTTTGATTTTCTTGTTGTTTCTCATGTTGTCCTGTTCTTTTTTTTCCCCACAGTATATTTCTGAAATTATCCAATACAAAATTTGCAGTGAATTCAACTCTCAAATCTTTCACAGTTCTCCCTCAACACTAAGCTCTGTCCACTCTTGACAGCTTCCCACAGCTACCTCAAAACGTCACACCTCTGTCATCTATGATCTATTCATACTGATAACAGATCACAAAACTAATTCTCAAAATCGTTCACTCCTCTGTCACTTGTGATCTGCTTATTGACAGACATCACAAAACTACCTCCCTGAGCCAAGGAAACACCAACTAATAAATCCCTCCTCATAAAACTCCTCCCTCTTTTTCAGAGCCTCAGTTGCTATGCAGAAGACAAATTGGTACATTTACTGACAACCGGTTTAAAGTTGCCAATTCTGCAGTAAAACCGTGGAATTGGGCTATTTTCCACTCCTCCCCATGGGGTTTTTTTTGAATGCCCATGGGTCACGGGTTTTTGGGCGGCTCATGGGTTTGCTGCTCCTTTACTGCTCGAGATCTGGCCCTGTTTAAGCTGCATCAGTGTGTGCCTTTTTTCTCTCTCTTATGTTGTGGCCTATTCCCCGGTGGCCGTGTAAACGGAACTGAGGCGAGGCGACTGTGAGGCTCGAGGCAGGAGACATGTTGGTTGAGATGGTGTTGGCTCTGGTGGCGGTTCCCCTCCTGATCTGCTCTCTTGAGTCAGAGAGCAGCTCATCAAGAGAGGGGGACCCGCGGCCGCTACCAGAGAGGAAGACTGAGGCAGAAGACAGGAGAGCGCAGTGAGTGAGTCTAGGAGGAGGGGGAGGGAGCCCAGCTAGGATCTGCTGCATCCATGTTGTTGTGCTTTATTGTTGGTAGCATTTTTATTTAATCTCATATTTTCAAACATGCCAGCTTGTGCATCGTACAGATGTGAAGAAGTATAATAATGGAATAACTTTTCATAGGTAGAGTAGTAATTGTTATAAATCGTAATCAGTGTGTAATTTGGAGGGGCTGGTTATAGGGACACCGTATCACGTGTTGTATTCGTGAAGAGATTTTTTTTCTCCTGGTAAAGGACCACTAAAACAGACATCATGTTATGAGAATTGGTGCTCAACATTCAGAGTTTCTATCTATTTACTTTTTTTGTAATATTTATATCCCACATTAAGGGGTTCTTTTACTGCCAGTGGGCCCTGCTGCAGATAATTCGAGCTAACCTTTAGCTCTTTAAATCTTGTAAGATTTTTGAGCTGTTTGAGGCTTCTTCCTTCTGTTAGCTCTAGGCATATTAGATAGTCATTTTTCATTAAGTAGGTTTGTTTTTGTGTCTTCAGTTATGTATACATGCAGCCAAATCCACATATGGGCACACAGGCACGGTCATAGTCATCTCCTCATTTACAACCCCCTCCCCCAAATTATACACTTATAAGATGATCCCCTCTCTCCTGCAGCCTACCATACCCGTGCATTCCTTCCATTTCCACCCAGCTGTGGACAAGTGCACACCGTCTGCTGTTCATTTACATCAGTATTCATAATAAATATCTCTGGTTCCTATTTAAGGAAAAAAAAACATTCTTACGTGGACACATGTACTGTTTGGAATTGAATATTTGCATAAGTTTATTTGCCTTCATGCAAGTTTTACTGCTAAAGGCTAAGATGAGTTTTACCTCGTTGTCAAGCCAGTTTGACTTGTTACATTTGTTCACTTAGGGCCCTGTTTACTAAACAATGCTAAGTGCGCGCGCAAAAGATACCTATAGGAATATATGGTGTCTCTAGTGTTTAGCGTGCGCTAAAAATGTTAGCGCGTCTTAGTAAACAGGGCCTTTAATGATGTAGAACCCTTCAAAGTCAAGAAAACCTGCAAGGTTTCAAACATTTTCCTGTTGCATTATTCAAAGAGCTTTAGGAACATCCTGATTTTATTTATTTATTTGTTTGTTTATAAGCAATAGACAATTACAGAAGTAAAAATATTCAAAGAGCAGTACATAGTATGGCATAGTCTGCTACTTAGTGGAGTGGAGGAATAGCCTAGTGGTTAGTGCAGTGGACTTTGATCCTGGGGAACTGAGTTCGATTCCCACTGCAGCTCCTTGTGACTCTGGGCAAGTCACTTAACCCTCCATTGCCCCTGGTACAAAATAAGTACCTGAATATATCTAAACCGCTTTGAATGTAGTTGCAAAAAAAAAAAAAAAAAAACCTCAGAAAGCTGGTATTTCAAGTTCCATTTCCTTTTCCCTTTCCTGTACGCAATAAAACATTTCAGTAGACAAATCGCTTCACTGGCTCCCTATCCGCTTCCGCACACGGTTCAAACTTCTCCTTTTGACCTACAAGTGCATCCACTCCGCAGCTCCTCAGTACCTTTCCGCTCTCTTCTCTCCCTACACTCCTCCCCGTGAACTCCGTTCGCTGGGTAAATGTCTCCTGTCGTCCCCCTTCTCCCCCACTGCTAACTCCCGGCTCCGTTCCTTCTATCTCGCTGCTCCCTATGCCTGGAATAGACTCCCTGAGCCAGTACGTCAGGCTCAGTCTCTGGCTGTCTTCAAGTCTAGGCTTAAAGCCCACCTCTTTGCTACTGCTTTCGACTCCTAACCATGACTCTCTTACTCAACACCCTCACTTATCACCCCTACCACTGCAATTTCCCCACCCCTAGCTGTCTGTTCGTCTGTCCTATTTAGATTGTAAGCTCTGTTGAGCAGGGACTGTCTTTTCATGTTCATTTGTACAGCCCTGTGTAAGTCTAGTAGCGCTATAGAAATGTTTAATAGTAGTAGTAGTAGACAGCATAGACTGTAAATGGAGATGGAACACCTGGATATGTTAGAGTAACAGGAGTTAGAAAATAAGGGGACTAATTTAAAGAAAGTTGCAGGTGAAGTCAGAAAGGTGCATGAATATGATCTCAGCTAGGTTAGGAATGGATAAGCAAGTCCTGCTATAGTATGTGCAGCCAGTGTGACTAGCAAGTTAGATGCTAGTTCCCTTCCTTGCATACACTTTATAAGCAGCAAACAAAAGGTACCAGGACTCCAGTTATCAGATGGATAAGAACCCTTTTCCCAATCCAGACTTGTGTAGGCACATCTTCCAGGTTTTGTAAATGGGGCTGAGCATTGACAAGAAAGACAATCATTATTGTTACCAAGCCTAAGTGTCTTCCTGCTTAATAATATTTTTTTTTAATTATTGAGAAACTGAGGGAAGTTTAGCCTAGTTTACTTATTCATTCGCTACATTGTCTTTTCAGTTCATTTTTTTAATTCAAGGTTTGTGAGGTATAAAAGCAATTAACAAGTGAACAGATGTAATATTAAAACAAATTCACATGGGAATGTGAGATGTAACCAATATATAACTCACAATGTGCAATATTGCGCCAATGTGCAATATAAATAAGTATCAAGAAACTAACATAGTCTAGAAAATATGAAGTAGAAAAAAGTCAAGGGCAAAGCTAAAGGAGCCCAGACCTTTTCATATGATTGTAACACTCTTGAGTGGTCCACTGCTACTCTTTCATATTTAGCTGTTAAGCATAAGGAGTTCCACCACATAAGATAATCAATCTTGGACAAGTCTCTCCAACAACGGCATAGTGTCTTAAAAGCAATGTGTAAAAGAATCCTAAGCAGTTTGGCTTTGTATCTGTCAATAGGCCGAGACAAGCCATCGGGGCCTAAAATTAAAATTTTAAACGAGAAAGGTTCATGACAGTTCAGAAGTTGGGATATCGTTTTCCATACAGACATTCAGTAGACCTTTTAAGTTAGGACAAGCATAACATTTGTCATCTCTATTATTTGACAGTCTGAATAATTTGTATAGTGTCTGTAAAGCTCTGTGTATCAGGAAAAACGTGAAACATATAAAGGGCAAGTGACCGACTCACCTGCAAATGCGCAGTAGAGTCGGAACACTGAGAGTGTAGAAGTCCAAGCCCCGCCTCCACCAGCAGTACAGCCCAATAGGGAGGAGGGTTTGGACAAGGGTGTGGAAATCAGAGTAGGAGGGAGCAGGGAGGGAAGGAGGGGGCGGAACTGAGGGAAACACGCTGGGGGGAGGGCTGGGGAGAGAGCAGGGCTGGTGGACAGGGGGGGGGGAGGCCATAGGAAAACAAAAAACTAGCTCGTTGGTACGGGCTTAACGGCTAATAGACTGAGATATAGCAGAGCAGGTAGCTTTAGTTAATGCAATCCAAAAGTCCTGCCATTGTGTGGTAGATAGCTTAGTATTCAGATCTTTTTCCCATACCGATTCAGAACCAGTGGAGCTGAGGCATTTCCATTGCTGTATGTTTATACCATTTAGACGCAGCACCAGGAATGTTGGCAAGCACTGAGCATAGCTGAAAGTAACTAGGTGTATCCTAAGTAAGTTTGCTTACATTTAAGCAAGAGGAAATACAATGTTTGAGCTGTAACCATTGTGTACCATTGTAGTAATGGGGATTTAGGTTAAATTATATACACAAAGTCTTAAAAGGAAGCCAGTCAACATTATTCAAGAGTTGGTTCAAAGACCAAATCCCAGCAGCTTGCCAAGCAAACTAATTAATACATACATTATTAATTTTAAAGAGAGAATTATTCCATATGGGGATGTTAGTGGTATTTAAGAATGGATGCTGAGCGTACTTATCAATCTCTGCAAAAATTGCCTGACTGGTCGAAATTATAGGGTTGAATTTAGATTTTTCTATATACGCCCAAGGTAAGAATCTTGGGATTCTACCTTGGATGTATATAGAAAAATATATAAAAATCTCCACTGGACCTCCAGCCCCCAGTGTCCAGGTGGGGGGAGGGGAGGGAGAAGGCCCCTGGACCACCAGGGAAACTTGTCCGGGGGAGGAGGGCTGTAAGTATGCAAATGCATGCTGGACAGGGCTCCCCATTCCTCCCAAGTGCTCTGCAAACCCTAATGCCAACTCCAAGCTGATGTAGGGTTTTCCACAGGAGCAGCACCAATGTTTGCGGTGCTGCTTGCTGAGCATTGGGGAAGAACAGGTAATGCCCTGTTTTGCATGCTACTTGCAGTCAGCCAGTGAGCTTGTTTCATGCGCTTGCTGGCTCTGATCATGGGGTGGGAGCAAATGCGGACGCTTGTACAACGTTAATAGCCTCCAGCGCCTAAGTTTTGCTTCTGATCATCTTCATTGGCTGAAGAAACCTCCTTGTTGTACATGCACTTAGTGTTGCATGTACAAACATATAGCAAATTAAAATAAAGGTTATATCATAGTTTGTACAACAAGGAGGTTTTTTCAGCCATTGAAGATTCTATCCCGTAAAATCAAAATGTAACGTTTTCTGGATCGGTAATTCAGAGGCTTTTTCCTCCATAAGAATATGACAGTCATAGCCACGCCATTCATAGCCACTCTATAGAATTTAAGTAACATTTATATCTAATATGATGGCTAAGTCCAATTGATTATTTAAAAGTTGCCTCAGATACAAATGTAAAGGCTCAATTTGCTAACCTGCAATAACATGTTAACACTTGTTAATGTGGGTTATGCATATGGTTAGTAAATAGACCCGACTGAAAACAATTGGGTTTTTGTTAAATGTGTTAATTCAAATGAATGTGCATTTAAGTGTGTTAATGCAGGTTATTAAATTTTTATTTATTTATTTAGGTTTTACTTACATCTTTTTCAGTAGTAGCTCAAGGTGAGTTACATTCAGGTACACTGGGTATTTCCTTGTCCCTGGAGAGCTCACAAAATCTAAGCTGGTACCTGAGACAATGAAGAGTTAAGTGACTTGCCCAAGATCACAAGGAGCAGCAGTGGGTTTTGAACCGGCCACCTCTGTATTTCAAGGCCGATGCTCTAACCACTAGGCCAAGCTCTTGGATTATGAGACTCCCGAGGGACAGTGAAATACCTATTGGACATGCTTATAAATTGTCTTGTACTACCAATAGGAAAAGAGTGAGCTATAACTGAATAAATATTCCTAATAGTTAGATTTCATCATTAACTATTCATATTACAGCTAAATTAGTTTAATTTGGTATAAACCGAGAGCAATGTGTAGAAAATCCAGTATCGGGTAGCGTCATTGGTTGATCCTATACATTAACGTTTAAGCTGAGCTTCCCTTCTCTCTTCTTCTGAGTATGTGACATCAGTATAAGATTTGTTCTTCTAGTTACAGCTAGGATTGGCTTATAGTTTTAAAGGTCAGCATGTAATTGATGTGTGTGTTAATTTTTTGTTTGTTTTTTTACTCAGAAGAGGTAAAAACAGTTTCTTTGGAATGTGCTGTTGAGGCAGAGCTGTAGGCCACATATTTCCTTCAGTAGTATAATCCTACATGCCTGGCAGTCTTTTTAGGTAGGCTGTAAATAAGTGTCTTCATAAGGCAAAATGGTGCATGACAACCCTCTCATCTCCCTTCGTTCATCCACTGCCACCACCCCTCCTCCTCCAGGTTCTTGCTGTTTCTATTAATGTTTGCAGTTGTTTTGTGCACTGGCATTATAATAACATCAGACTGGTCCTAGGGAAATTCCTGTATTACGTATAAAAACACATTTTTTGTTCTATTGAAATTCCAACCATTCCTTAGTGTTTTTCACAGAGCAAGCTGTCCTCCCTCTTGCGGGTCTTACGTTGCCAGATGGCCCCATAAAGATTGTAGTGTTGTTAGCTCAAAGCTTTTCCTTGTTTCCCAGTCTGGGTTAGAAATGCCATGTTATTGGCAGCTGTTGGTATTTGTGTCCTCTGAACAGCTCTGCTTCCACTGTACTAAGGAATGTCAGAGCTGCCAAATGACCTAGTTTGTGGAGGGAAACTTTCTACCAGCCTTCAGGTTTTGATTCCCCTCCTGTTGCATTTTAATATTTGCTTTGCTGATTTCAAATGAGAAAACTACATGTCCCTACAGTTCACAAGCAAATAAGGTTTTAATAAAGCTGGATACGTTTATTTCTTTCTTTATATTCCACATTATCCCAAGAAAACTCGAGTTCAATGTAGCTTACGGTGTAGATTACATAAAACTTTCCATCCGGAAACTGGCTTGCACATTTATTCCTCAGCCATGTATTGTGAATTCTTTCAAAAAGGCGATAAATCCTAATAAATGAATAGTTGAAGCTCCATAAACTTAAATAAAATTTACGCATTTATATGAATAAATTAAAAAAATACAGTATCAAAATAGACAAGGTTTTAATTTATTTTGAAAGGCCAGTACACAATATTGCTGATGGGATGTAAATTATAGTGGCATTAAAGTGTGTTCAGAGAAAAAGCAGTGCACACTGCTCTGGTAATATGCAGTGGTTTGCTTCATTGAAAGTAAAATGCCTCCCTTCCTGGCAGGGTGTGTTGGCTGATGCACTGACAGGAAGGAAGACATAAAGAAAAAAAAGATGTCTGGAAGCCGTGGTCCACAATCCCTAAATCCTACCCCCCCTTCAGAAAAATTTCTGGATCTTCTTTCTCCTGGGGCTGTCTGGTCCAAAAGACCCTTGGACCAGAGTGTGTCTGATCTGCCTTTATCCCCTCTCCCCTGGACCAGTTATGTTTACCTAGTCCAGAGAAGTGCCCCTCTCACCACTCCTAGCTTGAAAAATGGTGGCACCTCCCCCTAGTGGTGCACCACTAGGGGTCAGTCTTCTACATATGTCTTTAGGAGTCAGGCACCACCATTTTCAAGGGGCAGCAAAGAGATGGATGCTGCTGGACCCTTTCCTGGAGTAGGTAAGTATAATTGGTTGGTGGGGGCTAGCTGGATTAGAGGCTGCAGGGCACCCTAGCGCGGAGTACAATCCCAGTAGCCACAACTGCTATACTTCTCCGAAGATGCTTTTATTCTCACATTGCTTCTTGTTCCCGGCTCAAAGCTGGAGAGAAGATTTAGCGCTATGGGATAGTGCAGTGACCATGCAAAACCCAGATTAAATCGCCCCCCAATGTAAAATGCCATGGGCAAATATTAGCATGTTTTTTTCCCACTTATCTTTTAGCACAGTGAATTTACTGCTTTCTTACTGCATCGGGATTAAGATCAGTGTGGGAAAGTCAGGTGTAAACTATTGTGCTAAATGGTAGCACAGTTTACTACAGCAGGGCATTAGCTGCATTTTCTTTATTTGTTACATTTGTATCCCACATTTTCCCACATATTGTAGGCTCAATACATTGTATTGTATTGTATTGTAGGCTTTTATTTAAGCTGTAGAACCTTATCCATTTAGCCTTTCTTCATAGAGAGCCATTCCATTCCCTTGATCATTTTGGGTACCCTTCTCTGAACCTTTTCTAGTTATGACGTATCTTTTCTGAGATGGGGGACCGGAACACACAGTACGCATCATGGATTCAAGCAGAGGCATGATATTCCCTGTTTTACTTTCTGTTTAAATAATTCCGAACATTCTACAGCAAAAGCCTATCATCCAGCATGGGGAATAGGCTTTGTTCTATTAATCCAAATGTAGTTATCTGTGCTGTCTGTTCCTTGTCATTTCCTATCTGGTGCAGGGAACTGGAAGTTGAGATAGAGGGAAAGTAATTCTGGAGGTACAGAAAACTGTAGCAAAAAGCTACTCTGCTCCCAACTCCAGTCCCCCCACCTTCCTGTCATTTATCCTTCCCCTCTATTCCTGGCCTGTCTGTGGCAGGGAAAAGGAGAGGAATGGGTAATACTGGAGTGGAGGGAGCACAGAGAACAACAGAAAAGATGGTAGTTTCTGTGCTTCCTAATCCAGAAGTTCCAAAACTTGGCCTAGGAAACCACAGCTAGTCAGGTTATCAGAATATCTGCAATGAATATTCATGAGAGAGATGTACATATTCAGCTTTCATTGCATGAAATTTTTCTCATGCATATTCACTGTGGGTATCCTGAAAACCTGACTGGCTGATGGTCCCCCAGGACAGGTTTGGTAACCACTGCCTAATCTAGCCACTGTCTTTTTCCCTGCCTGGCAAGGTTCTGGTTATTTGAACATCCTGGTTCCTGGTTGGTTGTGTGCAGTACGGTGAGACTTTGGTGTATTTGGTTTATTTTAATGGCCACTATATGCAGAACTGAGGATCTCAGCATTGTCCAGGGTGAGTCCTAATATAAAACCCAGCATTGTGTGTACATTGTTTCCCCTATGTGCATCGCCTTGCATTGGTCTACATTAGATGTCATCTGCCCAGTCTTGCAAAGGCCTCCTTCAACTCCTTACAGTCTTCTTGTGATATAAAGACTTTCAGCAATTGTGTCATCTGCAAATGTGATCACCTTGCTGCTTGTTCTCTTTCTCAGCTCATTTATAAATATATTGAAAAGCATCAGCCCCAGTACAGGTCCCAGGTATACTCCACTATCTTTCTCCCTTTGAGAAAACTGACCATTTAGCCCTACTCTGTTTTGTATTTTCTCACCAGTTCACAATGTCTTGTAGGTCCTTTGCTCCTTATTTTCTATAGCAGCTTCACTTTTCATTGTAAAAGAAGCTCTCCAGGGATCCAACATGGTACCTTCAGTGGATGATACAATCTGTGTTGTCCTTTCTGTCTTTGTCTCTTGCCTTAATCTAGGGTCTTGCATTTTGGCTTCTATAGGTGAATGAAAGAACATGGTTTACTCTAATTATTAGGTACCTTTTGTGTTGTGCTGGAAAGACTCAGCCGGATGCTTTTCTGTTTTAGAATTGGATTAGTATTCAGTTAGCGCAAGAAAATGGTTTCACATGCAGCTTGTTTTCTGAACAATATTTCTGTCTTTCAAAGTGGACTGACTCAACACGCACATTACTGGCACAGTTCTGAAACCATGTGTCTTTTGCTCGAAGTTTTGTCTACTTTTCATCTGTAGCTCTCTTAAGTCTCTCATCTTCTGTTTACATTTTTTCCTTGTTCCATCCCTTACTACAAAGATTCTGTCCTTTCCTTTTTGTGTTTTTCCTTTTGTTTGATGGCTCATTCCACATTGTCTAGTTTAAACATTATACTGACTGTATAAACCTGTTAGGCATTTTCTTGAGATTTTGCGGTTTATCAGAAATTAAATTTAACTTGAACTGAATTGCATGAAATTTTAAATTCTTAAGCAAAATTCTACAGACAAGCCGGCTTGCAGGCGTTTTACCCTGTCTGTGCTCAAGTTATCACTACATGTGCCATGGAGGCCCTAGTTTTATGAAGATAGTGTAGCATAGTATGTGTAGTATTCTTTTTTTTATGGAGTCCTTTTACAAAGCGGCAGTAAGCCAATCGCGTGCTTACCGCTCGCTAAAAGGGAAGTACAGTCGGGCTACCACAACTTTACGGTGGTAGTTCCCACCCCCTAGTGCGTGTCATACACAGCGCTACAAAAATATTTGTATTTTTGTAGCACCGGTGTGTACTCAGCAGTAATCGGGCAGTGCTGAGTGCTGCCAGGTTAACGCGGGAGCCTGTACTGCTACCTGAATGGGTGGCAGTAAGTGCTCTCCTCCCCCCCCCCCCCCCCGAAATGGCTGCACAGCAAGTGCTTCACTTGCTGTGGGGCCATTTCCTGGAAAAACCCCCAAAGACCTGCCATTTACCCACTGCGGTAAAAGGGGGCCTCGGCGCATGTCAAAAATACATACCTATGCCAGTTCAGGCCCCCCTTTGCCACAGCTTTGTAAAAGGGGCCCTAAGTGCAGTGACGATCCTAGGTCGGCTGCCACCCGGGGCGGATCGCCGATGCGCACCCCCCCCCCCCAGGGTGCAGCACAACACCCCCCCCCGCCCCCGGGTGCATTATTGGCTGCTGGGAGCAGCCGCGTGGCTCTCAGCTCCGCTGGCTCCCTGCTCCCTCTGCCCTGGAACAGGAAGTAACCTGTTCCGGGGCAGAGGGAGCAGGGAAACAGTGGAGCCGACAGGCGTGCAGCTGCTCTCTGCACCCCTCCACCGCCCCCACCGCCCCACCCTTGCTAAGCCGCTGCCTAAGTGAGTTTTTCCTGGTCAGGTCATTCATGTAGTTGCAGGATAGCTATTATCAAGTTCCAGCCAGTGTGGCCTACTGTGACTTGATATTTTTTTTTTCTTTTTTTTCCCCCAATTTTTTGTTATGGTCTATGTGAAAGCTTACATGAGAGAGCCTGGGAAACAGGGTTTCAGTACTCTCTGCGTTCAGTTTGTCATAGAACACAATGTCGCTATTAAGAGGCTTATTTAACATTTGAGCTTCAATCGTACCAAATGTGACACCATCTAATAACATCATTAGATGGCTATAAACTCTATGAAGTCTGTTTCTATCCATCCCAAAATATTAAATGAAGTGTAGGATTTTTATGTGGCACTACAGCTGGTGCAAATTATAGTTTTGAAGGTCAGCGCCTGATTAACATGAACCTTCTCATTAACTTAAATTAGAAGAAGAAGAAAAAAAGATGATTGTGGTGTTGGATCAGAGCTGTGGGCCAAGCCCAGATCTTCTGGGCCCAGAAGTTTTTAAGTGGTTGTACTTGGTAGAGGAGTGGAGGGGAAAAACCTTTCATTTCTCCAGTGGTCCTAGTACGTTTATGTAACGTTTTAAACTTCTGTTGTACCAATATTTGAATATCACAGAAAGAGATGCCAGCCAGGTTATTTTCCAAGAGAGTGATTGGTTGCTTAGGTATGTACTCATTGAAGCCTCAGTGAATTGTTTTTATAAACTGTCTTATAGGCTTTCTTTTTTCTTGCTGATTAAAGTGGTTAATAGCCTAGGGAAAGCTACATTTTGTAATTGGTGTGTAAAGATAAATTCAAGTGATCTGAATTTAAATTCCGCAGTGTGACAGACATGACTACTTTTAATAATATTTTTGTTTTAGCTTATTTATATATAAATAAAAAGGAATCTACTGTAAATCCAATAAGATTGGGGCACTTGAAAAAAAGAATAACCTAATTTCATATAGCTGTGTGTCCCATAATTCAGCTTTATGTTTTAGGAGCACTTGCCTTATTCTCTGGTGGAGAACCTCGCCTTCCAACGGGAGGATCTAGAAATTAATGTGATTGTTATATTTTGGACATTCTGATTACTCTTTTTTTTCTTTAAAGTAGATTAAATACATTTATTTAGCAGAGACCGTAAGATGTTATAAAAAAAAGTTAAATGCTCTGACTTTTAAGCGTAGGGCGCATTAAAAAGCGTTGTAGCCATGGTGTTTGAGCTGTCGGGTTATTTTCACACTACAGGTACTGTAGGTGATGGCCCAGTAGGGCTGAGTGCTGTACGGTACCTATATAGTACTATTAATGCTGATTTTCTTCTTAAACATTTTTGTATTTGTTTCTCCACAGAAAATGTTCCAGAGGAACTGCGTGAACCTTTTTATACGGACCAGTATGATCAGGAGCACATTAAACCTCCTGTTGTTAACTTGCTGTTGTCTGCCGAATTGTATTGCCGCGCTGGAAGCTTAATTCTTAAGAGCGATGCCGCCAAGCCACTGTTGGGCCATGATGCTGTGATTCAGGCATTGGCACAGAAGGGCCTGTATGTCACTGACCAGGAGAGGCTGGTGACAGAGAGAGATCTACGCAAGAAACCTATCCAGATGGTAAGCGTTCAGTTTGATGCAAATGTCCCCTTCACACAGCATTATTCTTCTGCAGTCTCTATAGTTTGACAAGAGGGAGGGAGTTTCAGATCTGAAATTTGAGGGGGGGGGGGGGGGGGGTTCTACCACCCTAAGTAGTAGCTTGGGACTGCTCCTCCTAATAATGTTTTGAGATGTGCTTACAGATTCAGTTTCCTTCCAGGCTTCCTGTGTGCTTTTCCTTGTCTCTGATTTACGAACATATTAGGCCGGCCTGCTTCATCACACCAGATGAAAATTCAACTGTTCATACCAGAAACAAGTTCAGCCTGGCACCATGGGAATCCTGCCCTGTCTGAACTGATGCAAAATGTTCCTACTGTGTTTTTCTCCTCTTGAATTAAGTACAACATCTTTGCATTAAAGCTGAGAGTTTTTAGATGTTGCGGGTGAGGGGAAGCTATAGCCACACAGAATCTTATCACACAGCTTGCTACTTATCTGAATCCATATTTGTACAAATATATATTACAAATGAAGTTCAAATAACATAAACAACGATGAAAAGGAATATAATTAATAGAATAGCAGATCGGCTAGTGATGATAATGTTATATCCCCCCTCCTCCCACAAGAAACATCCCATATTCTCAAAAATCCCATTGAGTCCTTTAAAGAGGTGGTGAGTCATCTATTTATAATAGCAACCCTCAGTACCAGCAGCAAAACCAAATCTCCAAGTCATTCAGTAAAGCAGATCGAATATTCATCATCAGGATATTCAGATAAAAATCCCAGACCTTAATGAATCTTTTTTTTTTTTTTTAATTTCTGACCCCTCATGATGCCTCTCACGTTATAAAATTCAGAATGTAATGTTGATTTTTTTTTCTGCATTAGAAAGTAAAGACATAAAACATATCTTGGTTTAAAACTGATATGTTTCACTTTTCAAAATCTTGTATCCCTTCTGCTTATGGTCTCCGAATTTTCTCCTCACTTGGACATGATCACATGTTTAGGGTCTTTCAGGTAAATGCAGCCAAGAAAATTCCCCTGGGCCCCCTTGCCAGAAGCTTAAGGAGGTGCAGCCTGTGGGGCTGCCTTCCAAATTTTTGCCTAGGGCTCCAGCATGTTTGGGGTTTTTTCTCATTAATTTTATTTGGTATTGTAGATTCTGTTGATTTATGTTAAAAAGTGATTCAGAAAATTTTAATAAACATAAACATTGTATCACACGTGTAATAGTTCTCTGATTAGATGAGTCCAGCATGTTTAACACCAGCCCAGCACATGCCTGCAGTATTAGGATTTGAAGACAGCTGCCTTTATGTGTAGCATTAATATTGCTTGTATTTCAAAGTTTGTTGATGATAATGCCATAGCTATGAGTGGGCTTTTGTGATCCATGGCCCCACTGCTGTGGAATAGCCCACCCTCTCCATAGCAGGGGCCAATGAGAATGGGAGATGTTGTCACATCCACATTTGGCTAGTGCCCACCAATGTTAACTTCAGGCCCAATGGTGTAGCTACGGGGGCCTTGGCCTCCCCACTTTATGCTCGGGCCTCCTTCTAAACCTGCAGCAACAGTTAAATGAACCTGCAACACCTGTTAAATGGCTGACAGGGATGCCAAAGCCCCACCAGCCAAAGAAATTCACTGCCTGAGTTGCTTCACTCCTCCTTGTGTTGCTGCAGTAAAGAGGAGGTCGGTGGCATGCCTCCAGCCGCTGATGCCGGGACTCCTCACATATACTCATCAGAGGCACAGTGTGCTATTACAGAATGATATTGAATGACAGAACTAAAACACAATGGAATGAAAGGAGATTAAAACAAAAACTTTTCCGCCTACACACCCTTATTCATCACTGGCTCTGCTCTGTTTATCTTGATTCTATGTATACTGTGCTGGCTTTTAAATCCCTTAGACCAGCACTTTTCACCCCTGTCCTGGAGGCACACCTAGCCAGTCGGGTTTTGAGGATTACCACAATGAATATGCAACAGGTTTATATATATTGGGTTTCCAGTACTGCAAATGTAGAGGATGAGACAAAAATATGAACCCCCCCCCCCTACAGTTTTTTTGCAGTTTTCTTTAGCAATCGCTTTGAATTTCAGAGAGAAATTTACATATTTAGTCGTCATACTTACATATTACTATTAAACAACATTTAATTATCTTAATCTGTGTTGATGTTACTGAACTTCCAGTTCTTGAGATGATACACAGCCACTATCGCCTTTGCTCTGAACCCTTGTCCATGCCATGTCTGGATTCTCATTTTGTCCACTACTGACACCTTGCCCATGATTGCCGTTCTGATCCAAAATGCTTTTAAAATAAATTATCTGTAAATTATCAAATACAAATTACTCAAATTCATATTTTTGTTTACAGTAGTTTGTCACTGTGGCAATAATTAACAGTAAGCTGGTACCCTGTTTTTGTTTTTTTTGTTTTTTAACAGCACAAACATTTTTGATCGTGTGAGAATTACTGGTTGGTCACTCCAAAAAGTCTGTAATTTTGCCGTTTTTAAAGATAATCTCATATGTCATTCAACTTGGCACATAAATGTAAACAAATAAAGCTGTAAAATTTCTCGTTGAAATTCCAAGCGGTTGCTGAGAAAATAGCAAAAAAAACCTCCTAGGTGGTTACTTTTTTTTTTTTGCCTCACCCCTTATCTGATACATATTCATTGTGCAGGGACTGTCCTTCTATGTTAAATTGTACAGCGCTGCGTAACCCTAGTAGCGCTTTAGAAATGTTAAATAGTAGCAGTAGTAGTAGTGGTAATCATAAAAACTGAACTGGCTAGATGTGCCTTCAGGACAGGGTTTAGAAGCATTGCCTTCAGAGCTGTCTCCAATCTCACATTTTAAGTCTTCTCATGGATTATCACTGTCTGCTTATGGGAATAGTGAATTAGTTATGATTTTCAGTCCATATATCCAACAGTTTACAAGATTCCATTACTTCTCCTATGGTGGCACAGCCTGGTTGCTGCTGGAGAGTGTGCTTCCTGCTGTGCATGTTGGTCAGTTTATCCTTGGATTTGGCACACCTCTACTTTACATCGAGTAATTCTTTTTACTTTTATATATCTCTTTTTGGCGCTTCTGATTTGACTTTCAGACAGTTGGTGCTTCTCAAATGTCTTTACCTGCTTTTTCTTATGGGATGAGGGGAGAACGTGGAAAGAAACTATGGACTGTGTCAGAAATTTTTGTCCCAGGCTTTCCTCGTCTGAAATGGAAATACAGATGAGGAAACCAAAGTTCTGCAGAAACCGCTTTCACATGCCTTCAAAGTAACCCCAAAACACTGCTCTCTCCTCTTAGGGCACTTTCTATAATGGCTTTAGCCAATAGCTAGCATTTACCTCTGTGCAGAACAGGAAATGACCTACAGGAAGCTCAGCAGCATGGAAGGATCACCAGGTCAAAAGGAGACGATAGAATGTGTGCATATTCTGTATATTGAATCCCAGTCCTAGAAAACAGAATTTCTGTTAAAATGAAATGCCATTATGAGTTTAACAAGGACTGCTGTGCTGCTTCCCACCTGCTAGTGTGTCCTCTCTGCTGCTCCATGTGACCTGTCCCCCTCCTGATCTCCTTTCTTCAGCAGGCTGCCTCCAAGTTCTCCTCAATTGTGCACTCCTCCAGGCTGCATGCTTTCTATCTTTTGGAATTGTGCCTGGAATGGCTTTCCTGTGCTGGTACAGCGCATGGGAAATACCCGCGCTGGGGATAGCGCTGGCCACTTTTTAGCACAGCTTAGTAAAAGGACCCTTTGGGCTGGCACCTAAATTCTTGTACAAAAAAAGTGATCATAAATGGCAGCGTAAGGAGAACAGTGATAAAAGTAATTATAAAACATGGTACCTTTTAGATGTTTTATGTTTGGAATGTTTTGTGTTTAACTAAATTTGTGTGTTGGTTTTAATTTTTATGATTTAATTTTTTTTTTTTTAGTTTTTAGAATTATTTTTCTGATGGTGACCACTAGTCTTTGGCTTTGATCATTTTTCCACCTCTAGTTACTGTTTCTGAAATTAGTACCCTGAGTTCTCTTGAACCATTGAAAGGATCTGTGTTTTTTGAACAGTACCCCAGATTGCTTTACATAGAATGGAATGCCCGATGTGTTTGTGAGATGTCATCGATGATATTAAAGACCAGTCAGATCCAGTGAGTAGAGGTGTACTTTGTGTTGGTCTTTTTCAAGAGGAATTACAGAAAAGTTGTTTAAAAGATTTTAAAAAATTATTGATGGAGCCAGCCTTTAGCTAAGGCTTTAGCAATTTGAGCTGTGCCCTGGTGGATCAGGGTTTGAATCTCCTGTCCATTTGGGTCAGTTAGATCTGGATGGCCCTTGAACATAGTGTGCTTGAGTCTGGGAAGGGAGTATGCCCTTTGGTAGACCCTTTAAAGAGCGTGCACGTTTTTGGAGGCCCCATTCTAGCAGCCCTCAAAAATCTACTGCACAGGCTCACTATTTGTGCACTAGAGGAGAGGGAGTCTTTGTAGCCTGGGGCAGTCCTCATTACATAGGCAGAAATGAAGAAGAAAGGCCATCACCGAGGAGGAGGAGTTGTTGCTGCTGAGGACTAGGGCAGCTCCTGACTGCTGGGCTGTGTCAGAGGGAGCAAGGGAAGAGGAAGTCAAAGGGAGGGAAAACAACAATAGAGAAGAAAGGGAATTCTTGGCCTCACCAATCTGTTACATTTTTTGAAGTCTTGAATAAATGTGGATAAAGGTGAGCCGGTTGATATTGTGCACCTGGATTTTCAGAAAGCATTTGACAACGTACCCAATGAAAGACTCCTGAGGAAGTTAAAAGGTCATGGGAGAGTTGGTAGTGTCATATTGTGGATTAGTAACAGGTTAAAAGATAGAAAGCACAAAGTAGGGTTAAATCAACGGTCTTCACTAATTTTTAAGTCAGGGCAACTTTGGATCCAAATATCTTCCCATGTGAAGCCTCATACTGTGTGTCAATGACATTCACCCCACCACCTGCCTTCAAAGTTTTTATGGTGTGAATCCTTGAGGAGGTGGGCATTTCCAAATACTTCTCTTCATCTATTGAGAAATGTCTTGTCTTTCAGATATGTGGCTCTTTCTCTCATCCATTCTCCCCTGTTAAGAACTTGGGTAAAGAGGCAGAGAGTAGCAGAACCCCCCCCCCCCCACACCCAGAATGATGAGGGCTGCCTCGGAGGTCTCCAGGGGCAGCACACCAAATAACACTGAATTAAATGGTCAGTATTCTTAGTGAAGAACTGTAAATAATGGGATTCCCTAGGGATCTGTGCTTGACAGTTACTTTATAACATATGTATGTAAATGACCTGCAACAGGAATAACAAGAGAGGTTGATCAAATCTGATGACACTATTATTCAAGGTCCTCTTATGAGCCTGGAAGACTGGGCATTCGAATGGCAGATGAAATGTAATATGAGGAAGTGCAAAATGATTCACATGGGGAAGAGCAACCCAAACTAGGAGCTACATGTTGCTAGATTACATCACCCAGGAAAAAAAAATCTAAGTGTAGTCACTGATACATTGAAATCCTCTGTTCAGTATGCAACGGCAGCGAAGAAAGAAAATAGAATGTTAGGAATTATTAGGAAATTAATGGAAAATAAAACAGATCCTTCGTGTGACAGGACCTCAAATATTGTGTGCAATTCTGGTCACCATATCTCAAAAAAGATATAGCTGAACTAGAAAAAATACAGAGAAGGGTGACCAGAGTGATAAAAGGAATGGGACAACTTCCCTATGAGGAAAGGCTAAAGAGGACAGGGCTTTTCAGCTTGAGAGGGCTGAAGAGAAATATGGTAGAGGTTTATAAAATCATGAGTGGAGTGGAATCGGTAGATATGATCACTTGTTTACTCTTTTTGAAAAGTACCAGGACTAGGGGCACGCAATGAAATTACTGAGTACTACATTTAGAACAAATCAGAAAATATATATTTCTTCATTCCATGCTCCATTGTTACATTCCTTAACGACACCTCAATTGTTTCGCATAACTCTGCACAATGTAATCCATAACCAATCTGTAACAAATTGTATTTCCAACATTTAACTCATATTGTAAGCCACACTGAACCCGCAAAAAGGTGGGAAAATGTGGGATACAAATGCAATAAAATAAATAAATAAATAAATAATTCAGCTTTTGAATTTCTTGCCAGGGAATGTGGTAAAAGTGATTAGCATAGCAGGATTAAAAAAAATGTTTGGATACATTTCTGGAAGAAAAGTCCACCATTATTAAGGTGGATTTGGGGAAAATCCACTGCTTATTCTTGTGATAAGCAGCATAAGATCTGTTTCACTTTTTTTTTTTTGGGGGGGGGGGGGGGGGATTCTGCTAGGTACCTGTGACCTGGATTGGTTACTGTTCTAAACAGGATACTGGGCTTGATGGATTTCCAGTCTGTTCCAGTAGGGCAACACCTGTATACTTATGTAATGAGAACAGAGAAAATACACAAGGAAGAGGGAAATGGAAGGGTTAAAAAAATAAACTGAAAAAAATGACCTGGGGGTGAGGAGAGCTAAAGGAGGAGATTCTATATATGGCACCTAAAAAATCAGCTCTGAAATTGGTGCCAACTAAGCGTATTCTATAATCGGTGCCTAGATTTATGCATGTTGTATAGAATACTCTTAATCGATATCTCGCACCTAAATCTATGCGCATCCATTTACACTGAATCGTGGCATAAATCCCAGCATGTAGATTTACACATGTAAATTTTAGAACACCCATGAAATGCCTATTTCTCTGCCTATAACCACACCCCTTTTGCCTGTGCGTGTTAGAAGTTCGCACTTCATTACAGAATAAGCTTTGCGAGTTGTGCGCGTAAATTCTAATTAGTGCCAATTAGTATTCATTATTGCTTGTTATGTGTTGTTATCAGCACTCATTAGCTTCTTAAGCTTGTTAAGTTACGCATATTGTTATAGAATCAGCTTGGATTTTGGCGCAGATCTCTAGGCACGCTATATAGAATCTGGGGTAGGGACAAGGACCCATGGTAACCGCGGGGATGGGGACAGAGCCGACGGGGTGGGGACAGGGACAGATCCCACTGATATGGGACAGGGATGGGGACAGAGCCCGTGAGGATGTGGACAAACTTTGTCCTTGTGTCACTTTCTACTTTGAAGCCTGTTAATGAACTGGACTGTTATTTATGTTTGATCAGATTACAATATTTTTTTTTTTTTTTTTTTTACAAAAACAAGCAAACATGCTGGCCACAGTTAGCAGAATTTGCATGGGGGATCTTGTACACCCTGCTACCAGCGCATCTTCTAAGAAGACATCTTCCAAGACAGGAGAGCTAGACTGAATCCTGAGATGTTGATGACTTCTTATTCATCCACAGATTAAAAAGTCATAACAGTGCTTCATAGGGCATATTTCTCCCCTCAAAGGCAAACAGAACAGGTTGTATTTTGTACCCCTGGATATTTTAACAGGGTGGATTAGGATTCCTTGGGGTAGTAGAAGTCAGCTATTGTTGGGGTTGGAAGGGTAGAGGGTGGTGGGAGGGATATTATTGCTGCTAGTTGTTATTGTTTTCTATTTGTAATTTATTCACAACAGTTGCTCAGCATATTCCTTTTTATACTTTAATAAAAAGATTTGAATATAAAATCATAAGTTTTTGAGGCTTCTGTAGATGAGAACAGAGCCCATGGGGATGGGACGGAGACAGGGCCTGTGGGAACAGGATGGGGATGGAAACAGGACCTGTGGGGATGAGGTGGGGACGGAGACAGAACCCACGGGGTAGGACGGGGACAAATTGTGTCCCTGTGTCATTCTCTAATCTGGGGGAGAATGCATGGTGAGTACTGTGTTGGGGTGCACACATATATGTTGATTGGTGGGGACAGGGTTATGACTACTCAGGCTGTACAGTCACTAATGCAGCATGGGCCACCACTAGCCGGTTTTTCATATAGTTTACGAGTTGCATCAGCCATTAAACTGGTGAAGTTCCATTTTTTTTTCACGACCAAGCCTCAAAAAGGTGCCCAAACTGACCAGATGACCACTGGAGGGAATAGGGGGTGACCTCCCCTTACTCCCCCAGTGGTCACCAACCCCCTCCCACCCCAGTGGCGTAGCAAGGGAGGGGCGGTCCGCCCCAGGTGTCAGCTCGGGGGGGGGGGGGGTGTGCTCCCTTTCAGCTTCCCCCCCCCCGGGTGCAGCACGATGACAACCCCCCCGACCCAGTGCCTACCCTCCTCAGCTCCCTCCAACCAGCTGAACACCCTACCTTTAAAGACATTTCCATATCATCAAGCTGATCAATCCATAGACTGGTGGGTTGTGTCCATCTACCAGCAGGTGGAGATAGAGAGCAAACTTTTGCCTCCCTATATGTGGTCATGTGCTGCCGGAAACTCCTCAGTATGTTCTCTATCTCAGCAGGTGGTGGTCACACATCAGCAGCAGCTCTGGCTAGGCCTCCAAGCCTAATTTTTAGGTTTTGTTGAGTGCCTGGGGTTGAGGGCTCTTTTGAGCAAGTGCAAACCTGGTGGTGCCAGGTCCCTCCTTTTCTCCCCCCTCCCGCTGGCTCCGTTAAAAAAAAAAAAAAAAAAAAAAATTTTGAACGGCCTTAAAGGCGTTTATTTCGACGTTTATTTAAGCGTCTATTGCAGCTACTCACTGAGACACCAGGTCGTTACGACTCGGAGCGGACAGCAGGTAATTTTACCTTTTTATAGCGGGCGGGGGTTCCCCGATTCTTCTCCTCGTGGCACATGGCGTCGGAGGGCGAGGGCGCAAAGGGTCGCTCCCCGGGTCGCTCGAGCGCTTCTAGAGGGGATGCGGGGGTCTTCAAGCCGGATTCGCCCTTGGTGGGTGACAGTTTCGCGACCGATGCATGTCCCGGTCCTTCCTCCGGCGTGGCGGTTTTTCCCGCCATAAACGCCCATCCCCCGCTCCTCGCCTCCGCCATCTTGGCCGGCCACGCGGCTCGGACGGCTTCTTCTTGGGCCGCCCTTGAGGTTGGAGACATTAATGCCATGAACGCCCTTAATTTGGGCGACGGCACAGAAGCGGCTAAAGTTAAGAGCCGTTCTTCCCGCGCGGCTCCTTCGCGGAGTTTCGCGCCGGACGCCATTTTGGATGCGCAGCATGTCTCTCCCCCGCTGTTGCGAGCGCCGGTTGAGAGAGCGCCTAGGGCTGTTGCCCAGGCTGCGGAAGTGCACAGTCTGGGGGGTTTCTCCCCCGAATTTGTTTTGCTGCTGCATCGGGCCTTCCTCATGCACAACGCTGCCCCCGCTCCCTCCTCTGGTAAAGAGGTTGAGGTTCCCAGAGGTAAACGCCCTCGGGTTGATTCCCAGGCCTTGGAGGAATTTGTCTCCTCCGATGTAGATGAGGGCAGCGTGTCTGGGGTCTCCCAACGGTCCTTTGAGGATTCCTTGGAGGAGACGGATCCCCGCTCGGATGGAGCGGATGACCCCTCTGCAGCGCGGCTTTTTCACCCGGAGGATTTGCCCAACCTGTTGTTACAGGCCATGGACACTTTGAAGATATCCTCTCCGGAGGACGTCTTTCCCTCAGCCCCTGTTGGCTCTGCCATTATGCTGGGGACTAAGCGCCCGCCTAGAACCTTCCACGTGCATGATGCCATGCACACCTTAATTTCGGCTCAATGGGATGTCCCAGAAGCGAGCCTTAAAGTGGCTAGGGCTATGTCCCGCCTCTATCCTTTGGCTGTGAGTGAACGTGAGGCCTATCTGTGGCCTACCGTGGATTCTTTAATCACTGCGGTGACTAAGAAAACGGCATTGCCGGTGGAAGGTGGCACGGCCCTAAAGGACGCCCAAGACAGGAGATTGGAGGCGGCCTTAAGGTCGTCCTTTGAGGCGGCTGCTTTAAGTTTGCAGGCCTCAGTTTGCGGCTCCTATGTGGCCAGGGCGTGCCTGACTATGGTTCAGCGGGCTTTCCCCTCGGATCATTCCTTGAGGGATGATTGGCCAGCCCTGGAATCGGGCCTGGCCTATTTGGCAGACTTGCTGTATGATGTCTTGAGAGCCTCAGCTAAAGGCATGGCTCAGACTGTCTCTGCGCGGCGGTGGCTTTGGCTGAAACATTGGTCTGCTGACCACGCCTCAAAATCCCGCCTGGCTAGATTGCCTTTTAAAGGCAAGCTGCTCTTTGGGGTCGAGCTGGACAAAATCGTGACTGATCTCGGCACGTCTAAGGGCAAGAAGTTACCGGAGGTCAGGGCTCGGGCTAGTGCTCGTCCCGGTACCTCCAGAGGACGGTTTCAGGAAGCCCGTCGGTACCCAGCCCGGGCAGGTCGGGTGCTTCTGCCCCTTCTTCCTTTAAGAGGAAGTTCTCCCCCAAGCAGCATTCCTTTCGCAGAGACCGCCGTCCCGGAGGTGCTCCCTCCGGTCCTCCCCCAGGGTCTCGTACCCAATGACGGGGTATTGGTCCACGCCCCAGTGCAGATTGGAGGACGGCTGTCCTCGTTTCTGGGCGAGTGGACCACAATAACTTCAGACGCTTGGGTGCTGGAAGTCATCAGAGACGGCTACAAGCTAGAGTTCTGCCGACCCTTAAGAGACGGGTTTGTACTCTCTCCCTGCAAGTCTCCGGTCAAAGCTGTGGCAGTGCAGCAGACTTTGGACAATCTGATCCGCCTGGGTGCGGTCGTTCCGGTGCCAGAAAGTCAGCTTGGCAAGGGGCGTTACTCCATTTACTTTGTGGTACCAAAGAAGGAGGTTCTGTCCGGCCTATCCTCGACCTCAAAGGGGTCAATCGGGCCTTGAAAGTGCGGCACTTTCGCATGGAGACTCTCCGCTCTGTTATAGCGGCAGTGAAGGCAGGGGAGTACCTGGCATCCTTGGACATCAAGGAAGCGTACCTGCATATTCCCATCTGGCCTCCTCATCAACGCTTTCTGCGTTTTGCAGTCCTGGGCCGACACTTCCAGTTCAGAGCCCTCCCGTTCGGGTTGGCTACTGCTCCGCGGACCTTTTCCAAGGTAATGGTGGTCATAGCGGCCTTCCTGCGAAAGGAAGGAGTACAAGTCCATCCTTATCTGGACGACTGGTTGATCCGAGCCCCCTCTTATGCAGAGTGCGGCAAAGCTGTGGACCGGGTAGTTGCTCTTTTGAGCTCCCTGGGATGGATCATCAACTGGGAGAAGAGCCAGCTGCGCCCGACTCAGTCCCTGGAGTATCTGGGAGTTCGATTCGACACCCAAGTGGGCAGAGTGTTCCTGCCAGACAATCGGATTGTCAAGCTTCAGGCTCAGGTGGACCAGTTCCTAGTAGCCTCTCCTCTTCGGGCTTGGGACTATGTGCAGCTGTTGGGCTCTATGACGGCCACGATGGAAGTAGTGCCCTGGGCCAGGGCTCATATGAGACCACTACAACACTCTCTGCTGCAGCGCTGGACTCCGATGTCGGAGGATTATGCGGTGCGTCTTCCCTTGGATCCAGCAGTGCGCAAGGCGCTGAGCTGGTGGATGCAGACAGACAAGTTGTCTGCGGGAATGCCTCTGGTGTCCCCAGAGTGGATTGTCGTCACGACGGACGCCTCGTTATCGGGCTGGGGAGCCCACTGCTTGGGAAGGACAGCGCAGGGGCTCTGGTCTCCTGCAGAGACAAAGTGGTCTATCAACCTCCTGGAACTCAGAGCCATTCGGTTGGCGCTTTTGGAGTTCATCCCGGTACTGGTGTTGAAGCCTGTACGGGTCCTGTCGGACAATGCCACGGCTGTGGCCTATGTCAACCGCCAGGGAGGTACCAAGAGCGCCCCTCTAGCCAAGGAAGCTATGAGTCTATGCCAGTGGGCGGAAGCGAACCTGGAACAGCTGTCAGCGGCCCACATTGCCGGAGTCATGAATGTCAAGGCGGACTTTCTCAGTCGCCATACCTTGGAGCCCGGAGAGTGGCAGCTATCTGCTCAGGCGTTCTTGGACATCACGAAGCGCTGGGGCCAGCCGAGCCTAGATCTGATGGCGTCATCGGCCAATTGCCAAGTGCCGCGCTTCTTCAGCAGAGGACGGGACCCTCGATCCCTGGGAGTAGATGCTCTTCTCCAACAATGGCCGACACAAGAGCTTCTCTATGTGTTCCCGCCCTGGCCCATGTTGGGCAGGGTACTAGACCGGGTGGCAAAGCATCCCGGCAGGATAATCCTGGTGGGTCCGGATTGGCCCAGGCGTCCCTGGTATGCGGACTTGATCAGGCTCTCAGTCGACGATCCTCTGCGGCTGCCAGTGGAGCAGGGCCTGTTACATCAGGGTCCCTTTGGTCTTACGGCCTGGCTATTGAGCGGCAGCGTCTGAGGAAGAAGGGCTTCTCAGACAAGGTCATCGCCACTATGCTGAGAGCGAGGAAACGCTCTACTTCTACTGCTTACGCCAGGGTTTGGCGTATCTTTGCAGCGTGGTGTGAAGCAGGCTCTCTTTCTCCTTTCACTGCTCCAATTTCTTCAGTGTTGGCGTTCCTGCAAGAAGGTCTGGACAAAGGCCTGTCGCTCAGTTCCCTTAAGGTCCAGGTAGCGGCTCTGGCTTGCTTCAGGGGCCGCCTGAAGGGTGCTTCCCTGGCTTCGCAGCCAGATGTGGTGCGCTTTCTCAAGGGGGTTAATCACCTGCGCCCTCCTCTGCACTCAGTGGTGCCTGCGTGGAATCTCAACCTGGTGCTAAGAGCATTGCAGAAGCCGCCGTTTGAACCCTTGTCAAGGGCATCTCTGAAAGACCTGACGTTGAAAGCAGTCTTTTTGGTGGCTATCTCTTCAGCCAGAAGAGTTTCCGAGCTCCAGGCGCTCTCGTGTCGAGAGCCTTTTCTACAGTTCACTGAGGCAGGAGTGACTTTTCGCACAGTGCCTTCCTTCCTGCCCAAGATTGTTTCTCGCTTCCATGTGAATCAGCAGCTATGTCTCCCTTCCTTTCGTAGGGAGGACTACCCAGAGGAGTACTCTGCTCTTAAATATCTGGATGTGAGACGAGTCATCATCAGATACTTGGAAGTGACCAATGATTTCCGGAAATCGGATCATCTGTTTGTCCTGTATACAGGTCCTCGTAGGGGTCTGCAGGCTGCTAAGCCTACAGTGGCAAGATGGGTCAAGGAAGCCATTGCAGCGGCTTATGTGGCCGCGGGGAAGGTGCCGCCTATCCAGCTGAAGGCTCACTCTACAAGAGCTCAGGCGGCCTCGATGGCAGAGGCCGGTTCCGTCTCCTTGGAAGAGATATGCAAGGCGGCAACTTGGGCTTCGGCCCATACATTCTCCAAGCATTACCGCTTGACTGTGGCTGCTCGGGCGGAGGCCCGGTTTGGAGCTTCAGTGTTGCGGTCAGGGATTTCTATGTCCCGCCCTGGGTGAGTACTGCTTCGGTACATCCCACCAGTCTATGGATTGATCAGCTTGATGATATGGAAGGTAAAATTATGTATAATCATACCTGATAATTTTCTTTCCATTAATCATAGCTGATCAATCCATAGCCCCTCCCAGATATCTGTATTGTTTTTATTCTGGTTGCATTTCAGGTTCAAGTTTAGTCTTCAGTTACTTCAGAAAGACTTCGTGTTCAAGTTTTTTCACTTGGATTCTTCAAGAGTTAAGACGAGTTTGTGTTACAGTGAGCTGCTGCATTCCTCTCCCCTCCGTTTTACGGGGCTGGATTGAGACTTAAAATTCTGCCGGCACTCCCTCCCGCTTCGTGCGGCTGTAGGGCAGTTTTGTACCCCTCCCGCTTCGGCGGTGTTAGGGTCAGTCAGCTCCTCCCGCGGTTGCGGTTGCAGGATAAGCCAGATCCCCCCGCATCGGCGGGTGTGGTGTCCCTCCCCCGCTCCGCGGGGATGAGCTGGACGGATTCCCCTCCCCCACTTG
Organism: Microcaecilia unicolor; assembly: GCF_901765095.1. Taxonomy (NCBI): domain Eukaryota; kingdom Metazoa; phylum Chordata; class Amphibia; order Gymnophiona; family Siphonopidae; genus Microcaecilia; species Microcaecilia unicolor. The sequence continues at coordinate 103,486,217 of NC_044036.1, forward strand.
TGTGGGGATGAGCTGGGTTAATTCCCCTCCCCCGTTTCGGCGGTGGTGAGCTGGGCAGAGTGTCCCTTCGTGGGTGTAATTCTCTAAGTGCTGAGTCCTGCGGATGGAGCTTTGATATCGACATACTGAGGAGTTTCCGGCAGCACATGACCACATATAGGGAGGCAAAAGTTTGCTCTCTATCTCCACCTGCTGGTAGATGGACACAACCCACCAGTCTATGGATTGATCAGCTATGATTAATGGAAAGAAAATTATCAGGTATGATTATACATAATTTTACCTTCGGAAGCTGTGGAGAGGCGAGGCGCAGCGCCTCGCGCCTGCAAGTAAAAGAAGCGTGGTTCGTCATCGGGCCTTCCCTCACGCTGTCTGTCCCGCCCTCCGCTGACGCAACTTCCTATTTCCGCAAGGGCGGGACAGACAGCGTGAGGGAAGGCCCGATGACGATCCTCGCTTCTTTTACTTGCAGGCGCAAGGCGCTGCACCTCGCCTCTCCATGGCTTCCGAAATTTCTTTAAAGGTAGGGTGCTCAGCTGGTTGGAGGGAGCTGAGGAGGGTAGGCACTGGGTCTGGGGGGGGGTGTTGATGCGCTGAGGGGGGGTGTCATCATGCTGCACCCGGGGGGGGGGGGGAATGCAACGGCGAACCGCCCCGGGTGGCAGCCCTCCTTGCTATGTCACTGTCCCACCCTAAAAAAAAATGTGTACAATTTTTTTTACCAGCCTCTATGCTAGCATCAAATGTCATACCCAGCTCCATGACAGCAGTATGCAGGTCCCTGGAGCAGTTTTAGTGGGTGCAGTGCATTTCAGGCAGGTGAACCCAGGCCCATCCCCCCCTACCTATTACACTTGTAGTGGTAAATGGGAGCCCTTCAAAACCCACCCGAAACCCACTGTACCCACATGTAGGTGCCCCCCTTCACTCCTTAGGGCTATGGTAGTGTTGTACAGTTGTGGGGAGTGAGTGTTGGGGGGGGGGGGTTGGGGGGCTCAGCACCCAAAGTAAGGAAGCTATGCACCTGGGAGCAATTTGTGAAGTCCACTGCAGTGCCCGGTTGGTGTCCTGGCATGTGAGGGGGACCAGTGCACTATGAATGCTGGCTCCTCCCACGACCAAATGGCTTGGATTTGGTCATTTTTGAGATGGGTGTCCTCAGTTTTCATTATCGCCAAAAACCGGGGACGACCATCTCTAAGGACGACCTAAATGTTGAGATTTGGGCGTCCCCGACCGTAATATCGAAACGAAAGATGGACGCCCATCTTGTTTCGATAATAGCGGTTTCCCCACCCCTTCTCTGGAACGTCCTTAGAGATGGGCGCCCTTAGAGATGGTCGTCCCCGTTCGATTATGCCCCTCCACTTATACTGCATTAACATGGACCTACCTTAGATTTGTCTGCACCTGAGCAAAGCTGCCTATGAAATTTGAAGCAAAATTGGTACATTTGATCTACACAGATGAACAGTTAATAAAAGCAGTAGGTGCTTGGCTTTGGGGAAGCATGCATAAAAATGGAAAAGATAACTAGTTAGTGATAACATTTGTACATCACCATGTATGTATGTTTTGGAGGACACAGCTTTTTAAGTGTAGGAATGTATTAGGTGAATTTGTATAGTATAATGGGGATCTGTACAGGTAGAATAAGGAAGGAGTGTAGATTGCCTGTGTGTGCTTAAGTGGATTTTAAGCTGATAAAAACTATCCATATAAGTTCATAGTACATATTAATTTGGCCACATCAAAAAGTGATGGTGTCGTGTTCTGAATCTACAACTTATATTTAGGGCTTTTATTCTTAAGTATTTGTAAGTTGTAAATTTAAGTATTTATTTTCCAGCTAATTAGGTGCTGTTTGGCAGTACAAAAAAAATCAGGGTTTTCATGCAACAAGTACTGTTGCTAGGTCCCTTTTTTGGTGGAATCAAATACGTATGTGTTTGTCACTTAGAAGTTGCCAGCACAGAAAAGGCACAAATATAGGGCAGAGGATGCAAGATAAGCTGGGGAAAGGTGGGAGAGGAGTAGGGGAACTGGTGTTTTCTGGTGTTTTATTCAATAAACAGCTATTTTAATTTTTTTGCATTGGAGATGTTTTATGAATGTTAATCAGGTTAAAACTTAAAATTTTAAGCCCCTATATTTTCAGAAAGCACATGTTGATATTGGGCACAATGCATGCAATAATTTAAAAAGGGATAAGCTTATGCATGTAGACTTAGTCATGCATACCTTGTGCTGGCTCCTTGTGTTTTGAAAATTGGGTGTTTTTTTGTGTGCTTACAAATGTATGCAGAACTTTGCAGTTACACTTACTGTTGAAAACTATGTTGCAGTGAAGCATGGCTTAGTTCATTTCCTTAACAGTCCTCCTTTTTATGTGTCTTAAATCCAGCATCTTACAGAAGTTTGCTTTTTTTAAAATAAAGCAGTTGAGATAGGAGATGCATCTAAACATTGACATCATTGGAGGTATGGTAGAAAAGCTGCAAATTGAAAGAGAGATGGGTGTGTTATTCTTTCACAGAGCTGCACATAGAAGTATACCAATAGATAATATAGCTCAGAAGTGCACTACGGCAGGCGGATCTGTTTTTCAGGGTAATTAAAACAAATATTTGAGAGACATTTTCATGCATATGGATATTAATTTACTGTGCTGTATTCCTAGAATAGACTTCTGAGTTCATACGTCATGTTCTATTTTTGGCCTTATCCAAATCCAGGTTAAAAGCCACCTTTTTGAGTCTGCTTTTACATGTTAACCCCTCATTTGCCTGTTTTAATACCCTTTAAAAAAATTCTCATAACAAGTGAAACTCCCTAATCACTTATTTGTCCTGTTTTTCTGGCTTGAATAGATTACAATTAGGGCTACATTTCTGAAGTAGGCTGTGAAAACTGTAAAGCTGATTGTAGTTATTCTGCTTTCTGTTTTAGACTCTAATTTGTAATTGTTCAGTTTGTTTTTTTGTATTTCTTTTCATTACTTTTTATTCTTTAATATTTTTAGGGCTGCATTTTGATTATAATTTGTAATCGCGATTAATTGTACAATTAATCGGTATGTTGTTTACTTATTTTTGTTCCTACTGCAGCTGCTAGGTGCAGATGATCAGAAGCCTCACACTATTCCAAACAGCGCTCTAAAATTAGAAGCGGAACAGCACGGGGCATTAATGCCCCTATGATCAGAACTAATAGCATGCAAATTTAGGTGAGCTATTAGCTCTGATCATAGGGATACTTCTGTGAGAGGATTGTGCCTGGGCATGTGCCCAAGGCACAATCCTCCTGCAGAAGTTGTTTGACAGATCTGGGCTGTCAAAAAAAAAAAAAAAAAAACCCTGGACCTGTCAAACAGCAGAAGAGATTTGACAGGACCAGGATTTTCTCCCAGACCTGTCAAACCTAAGCCCGCCCCACAAACTCAAGGCCTGGAGTTCCCCCCTAAACACTAAAAAGACCTGATGATCCAGTGGGACCGCTAACGCCCACCCCCAACACTAAACAAGACCCTGGTGGTCCAGTGGGACCGCTAGCCCTCCGCACCCTACAGGGAGGATGTGTCCTATCCTAGACCTAAGGGCCCTGAACAAATTCCTAGTCCGAGAGAAGTTCAGGATGGTTTTCTTGGGCACCCTTCTCCCAATGATGCAGGAAAACGATCGACTATGCTCTCTGGACTTAAAGGACGCCTATACTCACATCTCAGTGCTTCCAGCTCACAGGAAGTACCTTTGATTCCGTCTGGGAACCCAGCACTTTCAGTACTGTGTACTGCCCTTTGGTCTAGCATCTGCGCCCAGAGTCTTTACAAAGTGCTTGGCAGTTGTCGCAGCATTGCTACGCAGACTGGGAGTGCATGTGTTTCCTTATCTTGACGATTGGATGGTGAAGAACACCTCAGAGGCAAGTTCTCTACGGTCCATGCGCATGACTATTCACCTGCTCGAGCTACTGGGGTTTGTAATAAATTATCCCAAGTCCCATCTTGTCCCAATGCAGAAACTGGAATTCATAGGAGCTCTGTTGGACACATGGATGGCTCGAGCTTATCTTCCCCAGGCAAGGGCAGACAATCTTCTGTCACTAGTCTCAGCTCGAACATCTCAACAGATCACAGCTTGGCAGATGTTGAGACTTCTTGGTCACATGGCCTCCACAGTTCATGTGATTCCCATGGCACGCCTACACATGAGATTAGCTCAATGGACCCTAGCTTCCCAGTGGTGTCAGGCTACGGGGGATCTAGAGGATGTCATTCATATTTCCACCGATTTTTGAAATTCCCTACAATGGTGGACCATTCGCACCAATCTGATCTTGGGACGTCCATTCCAAATTCCTCAGCCACAAAAAGTGCTGATGACGGATGTATCCCTCCTGGGCTGGGGAGCTCATGTAGATGGGCTGCATACTCAAGGAGCTTCGGCCATCCAGGAATCAGGTCTTCAGATCAACCTTCTGGAGTTACGAGCGATCTGGAATGCTCTAAAGACTTTCATAGACCGGCTGTCCAATCAGATTATCCAAATTCAGACAGACAATCAGGTTGAAAGCAGGGGGGCACAGGATCTCGCCCTCTGTGTCAGGAAGCCGTCAGGGTGTGGCTTTGGGCGCAGCAGCATGGCATGTTTCTCCAAGCCACGTATTTGGCAGGTGTAAACAACAGTCTGGCAGACAGGTTGAGCGGGATCATGCAATCTCACGAGTGGTCTCTGAACACGGATATTGTCCGCAAGATCTTCCGAGCGTGGGGCACCCCCTTGGTGGATCTTTTTGCCACTCAGACCAATCACAAGGTCCCTCAGTTCTGCTCCAGACTTCAGGCCCACGACAGACTAGCATCGGATGCTTTTCTCCTGCATTGGGGGACAGGTCTTCTGTATGCATATCCTCCCATACCCTTAGTAGGGACGACTCTACTGAAACTCAAGCAAGACAGTGGAACCATGATTCTGATAGCGCCGTTCTGGCCCTGTCATATCTGGTTCCCTCTTCTTCTGGACTTGTCCTCCGAAGAACCATGAAGATTGGAGTGTTTTCCGACCCTCATCACTCAGAACGAGGGGTCGCTTCTACATCCCAACCTCCAGTCTCTGGCTCTCACGGCCTAGATGTTGAGAACTTAGAAGTTGCCTCTTTAGACCTTTCAGAGGGTGTCTCCCGAGTTTTGCTTGCTTCCAGGAAAGATTCCACGAAAAGGACTTACTCTTTCAAATGGAGGAGGTTTGCCATCTGGTGTGACAGCAAGGCCCTAGATCCTTTCTCTTGTCCTACACGGACCCTGCTTGAATACCTTCTGCACTTATCAGAGTCTGGTCTTAAGACCAACTCCATAAGAGTTCATCTTAGCGCAGTCAGTGCTTACCGTCATCGTGTGGAAGGTCAGCCTATCTCTGGACAGCCTTTAGTTGTTCGTTTCATGAGAGGTTTGCTTTTGTCAAAGCCCCCTGTCAAACCTCCACCAGTGTCATGGGATCTCAATGTCATTCTCACCCAGCTGATGAAACCTCCTTTTGAGCCACTGAATTCCTGCCATCTGAAGTACTTGACCTGGAAGGTCATTTTCTTGGTGGCTGTAACTTCTGCTCGTAGGGTCAGTGAGCTCCAAGCCCTGGTAGTCCATGCTCCTTATTTAAAATTTCATCATAACAGAGTAGTCCTGCGCATTCACCCTAAGTTCCTGCCGAAGGTGGTGTCGGAGTTCCATCTGAACCAGTCAGTTGTCTTGCCAACATTTTTTCCCCGTCCACATATCCGCCCTGGTGAAGACAAGTTGCACACCTTGGACTGTAAGAGAGCATTGGCCTTTTACGTGGAGCGGGCAAAGCCCTATCGACAGTCCACCCAGTTGTTTGTTTCTTTTGATCCCAACAGGATGGAAGTTGCCATCGGGAAACGCACCATATCCAATTGGCTAGCAGATTGCATTTCCTTCATTTATGCCCAAGCTGGGTTGACTTTAGAGGGCCATGTCACGGCTCACAATGTTACAGCTATGGCTGCGTCAGTGGCTCACTTAAAGTCAACCTCTATTGAAGAAATGTGCAAGGCTGCAGCGTGGTCATCTATTCACACATTCACATCTCATTACTGCCTTCAGCAGGATACCCGACGCGACAGTCGGTTTGGGCAGTCGGTGTTACAGAATCTGTTTGGGGTTTAGAATCCAACTCCACCCTCCTAGGCCCATTTCTATTCTGTTCCAGGCTGCACTCTCACTTAGTTGAGTTTGTTTTCAGGTCAATCTCAGTTATGTCCTTGCTGTTGTGAGGCCCAATTGACCAATGTTCATTGTTTTCAGTGAGCCTGGGTGCTAGGGATACCCCATCAGTGATACTAATCAGCCTGCTTGTCCTCGGAGAAAATGAAGATACATACCTGTAGCAGGTATTCTCCGAGGACAGCAGGCTGAGTAGTATCACAACCCAACCTCCTCCCTGTAGGAGTTGTTATTTTCTTGTTTGCTTTTTATATAACTGAGGGAAGCGGGCGTCATGGGCGGGAAGTCACTCGCGCATGCGCGGTGCATTGTCCCCGCGCGTGTCGTGTTTCTTCTAGAAGTTTTTAAGCTTTTTAAGCTCCGGTCTCCTGGGCCGTCGTGGACAACGACCCCTCAGTGATACTACTCAGCCTGCTGTCCTCGGAGAATACCTGCTACAGGTATGTATCTTCATTTTTTCCACTGAACATAATTAACTGTATGAACTGGGTGGCTAATAGTGTGCTGAACTGGACAATGCTGGCACATTTAGACTGACTCTGGACAGAATTTCTGCATGAAGGGAAGCCCTTCCCTCATTATTCAATACCTCTCTGTGAAATAGTATTTAAAAAAAAAGGCAATTGCATTTTTATAAGATTCTGTTGCATTCCACAGAACAAAAGGATCAAGTTCCCACATGTTATCTTTTTCTTTTGATGTAGGCATAGGAAAAAATATGTTAAATGCTCCCAGGTTTCAGCCTAATTAATGTTTAAAAAAATTGTACTTATAATTAGCAAGTCTTAATTTTAAGCACCTGATTCTAATAACATGATGTCTGTTTTGGTGGTCCTTTACTTGAAAACATCTGTGTGTGAATACAGGGAGTCCCTATAACCAGCCCCTCCAAATGACATAATGATTTACAATTTAGAACTAATTACTACTCTAACTGATAAAACTAATACTTCCTCTGTGTACATCCGTATTCTGCACAAGCTGGCATGTTTGAAAATATACCACGCGAACAGCTCATAGATTTGCTTGCTTTGTTTTGGGTGAATGGTGATGACAGCTGCGCAGAGGAGAGGGAAAGGGAGACTAACCTAATTGACTTCAGCTTCATCATGCCATCTTCTGTTCTCAATCTAACCTCCTTAGTCCAGACAGCAGCGGCAGCAGGCAGGGGGCCACGGTGGTGGTAGACAACGATCACGTGGTGGCAGTAGGCAGCGCTGATAGTGCTGGTGGTAGTGATAGAGACAAGCAGCAGGGAACGCAAAAAAAAAAAAAGCACGGTAGATACTGAAGCAGTTAAATGCTTCAGCGTCCCGCTTCTCTCTACAAGGTATGGTGAGATTGGATGTTGAGTATCCACTCCCAGAGTGCCTTGCATCAGTGGTCTTCCTGGGGTGGCAGGGGCGGTTCTAGTGCTCTGTGTACCTATCAGAGGCCAGAGGGCCTGGGAGAATTTTGTTGGGTATGTCTGAAGAGGGAGGAGGGAAGAGTAAAGCACTGAAGCTGCCGCCGGCACTTCCTGTTTCAGTACTGGAAGGCGGGGCAGGCCCAGGCACAAGCTGTAAGTAGCGAAGCTTAACCTATGGACCAGTGATTTTACGGACGCAGGTGTTTGGCGCCCTTTGTAAAAGAACTCTCCTTCTTCTTTGTCTCTAGATTTCTCCAGTATGTAGATCTAAAATCCCATTTAAAATGACAAAGATGAAGGAATTGTACCATGAATCACAATATCCATAGAAGAAACTTGCTTGCTGGGCAAGTTCCGGCTGATAGTCAAAGCAATTTAAGCAGGCAGGATAGGCTCTGGCTCACTTAAATCACTTGGAGCCACCCAACTGCTGATATTCAGTAGCACTTGACCGAGCAGTGCTGCTGAATATCATCTCTGACCGCCCATTTAAATAAATGGGCATTTCAGAGGGGGTACAGGGGATGGTGTTGGGGAGTAGTTGGCATTCATGAGGCTGTCAGCAATATTCAGTGCCGGCATGCGCATAGCTAAGCAGGCAAATTTAGGACAGCTCAAAAGCACTGATGTGAGCTATGACCTATAGAACTTTTTTTTTTCACTTCTGTGTTCCCTCTCCCTCCAGCCACTGACCAGTCACAACCCCCAACCTTACCTCCCCCCTCCCCCCGGGCCTTCCTATGCACCCTAGGCCTGCATAACTGCCTTATGCTATCCATAGCTGTATATTGGCCAGGACCCGCATAAGCTCTGGTGGCCTCCCCCTGCTTAAATTAGACCCGGATATTCAGTGCTAGTTCCCGGACATGGCTGCTGCGGGCTAAATAGTACCCTTATTGTTTCTATGTTTTGGTTTTTTTTTCTGTTTCTTTCAGAACAATTTTGTTGCAATATTACTTTTTTTATTTCGAAGTTTGATTTTTCACTTTTGAATTAAAAATTCATATTTCACCTCTTTAGCCTTTGGCCAAGCAAAAAGAGTTACAATAGAAGAAAATTAACAATATAAAAACGCTAAATAAGCTAAAAAATAAACAAATTACAAAAATATCAGTGATCATCAAAACAAACAAAAACATAAAAAATTTCTTCTAATAAATATTAACCAAAATTAAGCTAAAAATTTGCATTAATGAAAACTCAAGGAAAAGACCCATGTTTTCAAATTCTTTCCAAAAACCTACATAACCAGTAATGTACTGTAAGTCAGATAGCAAGATATTCCATAATTGAGACATTAACACAGAAAATGCTCTTACCCTCTCCTTCACTGTCATATCCTGTGTGCTGTTAGGACTTCAAGTAATGCCTCCTCCTCTGAGGCTCATACCATATTAACCGTGCATCTAAGCATTGTGGTCCTATGCGCCAAAGTCTTAAAAGCTAATACTGATAAAAATCAAACCTGGATGCTAAACTCATTAAAGAACTGGGTAGAGACAACACTGTATTGTTAATTAGTGGCTTGGGGGATCCAGGCACTGATTTAGCAGGTAAATTTATACTGATAATAAAAAGAGCTCTACTGAAGTAGCTTTGGTAATTTGTGCTGTTAAATATGAGGTTCTGCTTTGTATTCTCTTGTATCCAGGGCTTTTTTTGAGGGGGTACTTGGGGCTACTGAGTACCGGCACCTTTTCCACTGTCTGCTAAACTTGACCCATGGTTCTCGTATTTTAATGAAAGAGCTCAGGTTCTACATACAAATTCTGCCTTGTCATAGATTCTATGACTGGTTGCAGGGGTCCTGGTATTGTGGAGTGAGTCCCTCAATGATCACTCCACCCCTGAAGGGTGGCCTGGCATTTGAGTACCGACACCTTTTTTGCTAGACAAACTGCACTGCTTGTATCACACCCATAGTGTATGAAAACAGGCATGGCTTCTCAGTCTCAAATCCTAGCAATTTAATTAACTGAGAGTTCCAAATCGCAGAACATATCAGGTGTCATCAAAACCTTCTTCAGAAAAATGAAGGACTTCACTGTTTCTAAGGAAACAAGGAAAAAGTTGTGTTAGGTAATACTGTATTCTGAAGAATTTACAGAAGGATTATTATATATATAATGTAGCCTTGAAGTCTCTAAATATAAATCAATTATTCTGTTTTTCGTGGTGAACAGCATGACTTTTTAGGTCGGCACAGGCTAGCATTCTGCTGAAGTTTTGTTCTTGCTAAGTGCATTTTTTCCTTCCCCAGGTTGACTTCCTGATTTTTGAGGATTAAGTTTCTCTGTCAATAATCCTAGTGCAGTGGCTCTCAACTCAGTCCTTTGGGCATCCAGCCAGTTGGGTTGTCAGGATATCCACAATGAATATGCATGAGACACATCATGCACATTGTGAATATCCTAAAAAAAAAAAAACCCTCTGGCTGGTTGTGGCCGAAGGACTGAATTGAGAGCCTGCACTAGGACACTGTACATCTTTAATGTACACCACATTATCCATGTTAGCTGATGGCTAACACACAGCATGAATAGTGGTACTTGATCGTTCTGTGCCCAGCATCAATTTTAAAGCTTTGACGTCTTTTCAGGTAAATGGCTGAGGAAAAGGTCAGTTTGAAATCGATTCTTGCCTGTAAAAATTTGTGCCTTGAACCATCTGCTCTCTGAAGTTTGGCGGTCCACTTAGCTGAACTCTTTGGAGATAAAATGCGACTTGATCTAGCGCTGAAAACTGTGTCTCTCTCCCTGCTCGGGGGCTGCCAGCTTTGTGGTAGGCCTGCTGTACACCCACAGGAGAACCAGTTCGTTTCCATAGAGATGGAACATTACTGGCAAGACAGAAACGTGTGAAGAGTGGAATAAGGGCTTAAAGAGCATTAACTACAGCGGTTAGCATGGTTGATGCGTCGTACATCCACTGAATATTAAGCCTGTGTTTGAAGGGAGGGTTACATTTCTACTCTAAAGAAGAAAGGGCACTTTTGTCTAGCTCATTTTAAATTCCTTTGTATTTGAATGGAGAAAAAGAAATGCACGGTTTCTAATGCATGTAGCATAGATACTGTGAAATTTGAACCCCTGCACACTCTTTATTTCTGCATTTCTACTATACTTTATTGCTTTAAATCTACTCATAATACTGAGCAGTTCAGTTGAGATCTCAGCTGTACTTAAGTGCTCTAAAATCCTCTTTATTCCTTCAGCAGATACAAGCAGGTTTGATGCAAGTTTTATTTTTCTGTTCAGATTAGAGACTTTTTAAACATTTACCTGCAAGTTGCTGCAAGGGCCTTGCTAGTTCCAGAGCAGTGCAGTTGTTATTTTATTTTGTTACATTTGTACCCCGCGCTTTCCCACTCATGGCAGGCTCAATGCGGCTTACATGGGGCAATGGAGGGTTACGTGACTTGCCCAGAGGAGATTCAGGAAATTATAGACCTGTTATTTTCTCCCACTTAGGGTGTGGTGTACAACAGATAAAACAGTCTGTCTTTTACAGTGGAACCCACTAAAATGGTAGCCAGGAGGATTTCACTCTTAATGCTTAGCATTTGCAGTAAGACTTTGTATATGATGTGTCATAGCTTCCAGGTAATAGCATATAATTATTGCCAATACTCGAGTGCTGAGGTTTTAACACCAGACATTTGGAAATGAAACAAGTTAGTTTAGGGGCTCTTTTACTATGCTGTAGTAAAAAAGTGGCCTGCGCTACTGTGGGCGCTTGAAATTGGCACGTGCTGCGGCTAGGAAAGCGAATAGAATGTTGGGTATTATTAGGAAAAGTATGGAAAACAGTGTGACAATGTTATAATGCTGTTATATCGCTCCATGGTGTTACCGCACCTTGAGTATTGTGTTCAATTCTAGTCGCCGCATTTCAAGAAAGATATAGTAGAATTGGAAAAGGTGCAGCGGAGGGCGACAAAAATGATAGCGGGGATGGGATGACTTCCCTATGAAGAAAGACTAAGGAGGCTAGGGCTTTTGAGCTTGGAGAAGAGACGGCTGAGGGGAGACATGATAGAGGTATATAAAATAATGAGTGGAGTGGAACAGGTGGATGTGAAGCGTCTGTTCACGCTTTCCAAAAATACTAGGACTAGGGGGCATGCAATGAAACTACAGTGTAGTAAATTTAAAACAAACCGGAGAAAATTTTTCTTCACCCAATGCATAATTAAACTCTGGAATTGGTTGCCGGAGAACGTGGTGAAGGTGGTTAGCTTAGCAGAGTTTAAAAAGTGGTTAAACGGTTTCCTAAAGAACAAGTCCATAAACCACTACTAAATGGACTTGGGAAAAATCCACAATTCCAGAAATAACATGTATAGAATGTTTGTACGTTTAGGAAGCTTGTCAGGTGCCCTTGGCCTGGATTGGCCGCTGTCGTGGATAGGATGCTGGGCTTGATGGACCCTTGGTCTTTTCCCAGTGTGGCATTACTTATGTACTTATGTGGTGGGCAGAAAGGCATTTTGAAAATGGGCAGTAAATGGCCGTGCACTAATGTAAAAGTAGCAAGTGGCTATTTACTGCCTGAGTCCTTACCACCACCTATTTACTTGACAGTAAGGGCTCATGCGCTACTCATGTGGTAATCAGGCAGTACATGGCAATGTGGCTACGCCACTGATTACCACCAGGAACACCCCCTGCAGTAGAAAATAAAAATAGAAAATTATTTTCTACCCCAGGAAACTGTATGCGCCAACCTTAGAATTACTGTTGGGTACCCGCATTACCCTGGTGGTAGGGTCAATTTGGCCTGTGCTACCCATGCAGTAGCTGTACCGTGGCTTAGTAAAAGGGCCCCTTAGTGTTCGAGTTTTGCATTTCTGTGGCCAAGTGATCATAAAATGGCAGAAGTTTGATATAACCAAAGACATGATGAATTATTATTGATATTGTCTTATGTACTTCTAGGTTATTAATTTAAAACGTTCTGGAGGTGTAATACCGAAAAGCACAATATGGGAATCATTTTATAAAACTGCTTTCTGATGTAAAGCATTTTTTGCTTCTGGAAAATGGTTCTTCTAAAATTGGCATGGGTATACATGCACATAGCTAAGCGTTCTTAGGGGCATAGCATGAGCAGAGCTAGGATGAGGCCTTGATGTATGTACATATTTTAGTTTAATCTGTTTATTGTTTAATCCTGCCCCTTGGATGTATATACATATTTTATAAAATTTCCATGTGCATGCATAGAGTATATTTTTTGTTTTGTTATTTTTCACTGCTTTGATACCTGTTTTTACAAAAGGCAGTTAAGCAAATTGTGTTCATTCATTCATAGAGCTGATACATATATTTACATCTTTAGAGCAGGTGTGAATGTTTGCAAGAGCACTTGTATGCTACTGGAGGGGGTCACTCTATGAACCTATTTTATAAAGACACTAGTAAAAAAGGCCCGTTTCTGACACAAATGAAACGGGCGCTAGCAAGGTTTTCCTCGGAGTGTGTATGTTTGGGAGAGTGTATGTGAGAGTGACTGTTTGAGAGTCAGAGTGAAAGTGTGAGTCCAATCCATGCTCCTCTGTCACCTGGCCCCTCCATTCATCCCTATCCAGCAATTCCCCTCTTCCTGAGTCCTGCCCTTCCAATCCATGCCCATCCATGCTCCTTTGTCACCTGCCCCCTCTATTCATCCCTATCCAGCAATTCCCATCTCTCCCTGAGGCCTGCCCTGCAATCCATATCCATCCATGCCCATCTGTCCCCTCTATTCATCCCTATCCAGCAATTTCCCTCTCTCCCTGAGCCCTGCCCTCCCAATCCATGCCCATCCATGCTCCTCTGTCCCCTGCCGCCTCCATTCATCCTTTTCCAGCAAGTCCCCTCTCTCCCTTCCATGACCCCCCCTCGCATCCATGCTCCTCTCTCTCCCATGTGGCAGCCTGGGCCGGCCTCTTCTCCCCCCCCCCTTCGCATCCATGCTGTGGTTTCTCCCCTGCCCTCCCGCTCCCATTGTTGTAGTTTACTGGCCACCCTCTTCTCTCCCCCCAACATGCGTTTTTTTTTTTTGTTTCTTGTTTTTAAATTTACCTCCGTGGCGGTTCCGGCAGCGAAGCGTCAGGGAAGGAGGCGGCGCTCTCGACGTCTAGCCTTCCCTTCGCTGTGTTCCGCCTTCTTTTGACGTCATCCTTGACGTCAGAAGAAGGCGGAACACAGCGAAGGGAAGGCTAGACGTCGAGAGCGCCGCCTCCTTCCCTGACGCTTCGCTGCCGAGCGATGCGATTGGTTGTGTCATAGCTCCGCCCTCGACGTCATCACGTTTGACGCGTGGGCGGGGCAGACACAATGCGATCTCACCCCCTTCACTTTGCTAAGAGAGGCTTCAATAGAACGTTGGAGGTGCGTTTTATATAGAGAGATATACCTTTTTGGATCTTTTCACAAAAGCCCCTTGTTACAAAACTAGCCCCAAGCTGCATAACAAACAGAAAAAAAAATGACCAACAGATCTTAATACATAGGAGTATGCCAAAAATTGTAATCATACAACACCTTTTCTAATTTTCCAATACAATGCAGTCCGAAGACTTTAAGCATGTCCATGGAAAAAAAAATTAATGAAATCGTACTTATCCAAGAAGCCAGCAAATACAAGAAGGTCTTGGCCCCTTTTATTAAGGTGCATAGGCGCCTACACACGTCAAATTAGAGCTACTGCGTGCCCCAGGCAGTAATTCTATTTTTGATGTACATCCAAAATGCGCGGCAGAAAATATTTTCTATTTTCTACCACTTGACGCTAACCGGGTGGTAATCAGCTGTGTACACGTGCTGACAATTACTGCCCGGTTAATACGTGAGACCTTACCGCTAAGTCAGTGGGTGTTGGTAAGGTCTCAGGCCCAAAACGGATGTGCGCCCATTTAAATTTTGTAGCACACCCATTTTCTGACACGAAAAAGGGCCTTTTTTGCAGGCGCGCTGAAAAATGGACCTGCACGCGTCCAATACAAATGCCTACACCAGCGCAGGCCATTTTTCAGCACACCTTAGTAAAAGGGCCTTTTGGTGACTCTGATTAAACTTGTGAACCTCAGTATTTTTTTGACACCATCTTTTGATATTCTTTATTATGTATGTTACACTCATAAATGTGAGAAGTCCCAGCACGCTGCTCGGAGCCAGAAACGAGCAGCAGGGAGCAGTGGCAGTCCATTTATTGAACTTGCAGAGCTTGACATCCCTGCCAGCTAAAGTATGCCTAGCATGCCCGCATTGGGGGGGGAGGAGTTGAACGTGTTGCCCCCCCCCCCCCTCTCCAGTCTTGGGCCTCCCCCCAAAATTGCAGGGCTGGCTGCGCTCAGAGAGAGAGCCCGTTGTTAAAAGTTTACCAGCACACCTCTGGTAAATGGTATTGAAGAGCAGTGGAAAGGCCACATGGTCTTTATCTGCCATCATTTTCTCTGTTTGTGTTTCTAAACTGACTAGAAGTTTGCTAAATGTAAGAGAGAGTATATGGGACTTTTCTAGTTTATCTGGCTAATCAGGCTGCACAGAATCTTTTAGTATGTGTTTTCTTCATTAGACTGCCATTCTTTGTTTTATGGGCCTGCCTCTGGGGGATTAATCTCTTGGTAGGTGGAGCTTTCAGATTTGTATTTTATATTGCTTACAACAAGTGTATCCTGTCATGTTTGGAAATTTGGCACTACACCTATTACACAAATTGGGAACATGTTATAAGAGTGCAAGCATTTTAGATGTTCAGTTATATAGTTTGTCAGCCTTTCCTTTAATCATTTAAAATGGATTTGCTTATAATCCTAAAATGTGTTATCCTTTGAGAAGCTTCTGAGCAATACAAGATGGTAAAAGGTGTTAAACTGACAGCAGAGGAAGAAAGCGCAGTTACATTACTACGTGCTAACTGATTAGCACATGATTACCGCGTGAGCCCTTATCACCTACAAAATGGGTGATGGTAAGTGCACGTGTGGCAATTTTTCAGAATTGCATGGTATTAGCAACATTAGTGCATGGCCATTAATATAAAAAAGTGGAAAAAAAGAGCCATTGTTAAGGCTGCAGTAAAAATGGCCTTTGTGCTTGGGAAAGACCCATGTAAGGGTGCACTAAGGCCTCGTTTACCCCAGCTGAGTAAAAGGCCCCCCTAAGCTCAAAAAAGCAATTTTTCTTTATACGTTAAGGACATTTTAAATACCAGAGGGTTAGGCAGAATTACTTCTTCGAACACTCTTTAGATCCCTGATTGAAATGAGCAGTTTGATACTTATGTGCGCCTCAGAAGACATGCAAAAGCATTTTTCCACACGTGGAAATAGTGGCATTGTAAAAGCAGCATTTGCATGCGTATGCCACAGAAGTCATTATTTGAGCAGAGATTGTACTGGGACCTAGAGGAGAGCTGTATACACATCAGCCATAGGATGTGAATATCAGCTTATGTGCATTAGATTATGTGCGTATCTGGAATGCCAGTTGTATTTTCCATGCATAAATTAGAAGATGGCTGGAGACAGTGCTGCCCAGTCCACCTCTCTCCTCGTCCTAGGTTCTGTCTTCCTTTCTCTCTCTTCTTTACCTTTTTTTGGTAGAGATAGTGAATCAAGAAAAAAAGTTGTGGATAGCTCAAGCTGGCACAAAACCTTCACAAACTTGAAGCACAGAAAAATGAGCCAACTTTTTACTCATATCACATGTTCAGCCTTCAAGTCTCCTGTGCACATCTTTGCGTCCAGGTTAATAGCTAATGTCTTCATTATCACTGAATTAAAATGAACAGTGTGCTGATGTCGACTCATTTCTTTGCCTGCTGTTTTCTTGCTCTACGCTTTCCTTTCTTTTTCATTTATACCAGACCAGTCCAGCATGAATGGGTTATGTCCATCTACCAGCGGATGGAGACAGAGAAAATAGTTCCAAGTGGATCGCCTTTAAGGATATTGTGCAGCCTGGAATGTTCAGTGTTTTTCTCTGTGGGTGAACAGTGCAGCTCCTGTTTGGTGCTTGACTGTAGCTCCTGACCCGGTTCTTCCAGGCAGTCGGTTGAAAGGGCGTGATTGCTGGATGGATTTGTTCCATTTGGATATTCTCTCTGAGCTTGGATGAAACTCAGTGGTCCAAGTCCCTCATCCCCAGCCTGGTGACACCCAGTGGTGCCGGGTCCCTTCCCCACTTCCAGCTAAGCTCTCTTCTTGTGAGGAGGCTATGTGGAGTGAGCTGAGGCCAACACTTCTCCTATTATTTGCTCTTCTGAACCACAAGTATTTTGTTTCATTTATTGCCTCTTTCTTCTTCTAATTTTCTGTCGCTGATGTAAATGAACTTTCACTCTGTTTTTTTGCCGAGGATGCCTTCATTTTTGACTTTTACAAGTCATTTTCCTGCTTAGCTCTCATCTATCAAGTACCAGCAGGGAACCTCTTTTTACAAGACTTTTTATCTACACTTTTTTTTTTACCTTGATGGGTGCTTTTTTGCCTTCCCACTGATGTCTATGCTCATGCGCAGCAATCGTTGTTTCTTCCATGCTTTAAGTATGTTTGTATTCGGTGGAGTTCTTGCCTCCTCCTAGGAGAGTTATGCTGGTGAGAGCAGCAAATTCCTTCTGCAGTCGAGCTCAGAAGTGTCTAATTGGCTTAGGCCTTCGGTCTCCTCTCTAATTTCACCCTGCTGGTTAACTCGTTACAGCATGTATTCCTTGAAAACATGGGCCGAGGCCTCTGTCCTCTGTCTTAGTTTCCACAGTGCATTGGCAGAAGGGCAGTTTACCCTGACTGGCACCAGTGGTAAGCAGAACCATGGCCTGTGCTGGACATCTGAAGTCTTAAAAATATAAAAATAAAATAGGAGCTCCGCCTAGTGCTTGTGCTCTCTTCGACACTTATGGATTATTCGCTCCTGTTCTGTAGGTTGTGAGGCACAGTTTCCACTAGCTAGAGATCCCTGCTACAGAGTACGGCTAGTGGTATCATTAATTTTTTTTTTTCTCACTGTTTGACATCTTTCACAGATCTTCTACTCTGGTGGCGCTCTTATATGCATACCAGTGGGGCTAGCCTCATGAGTTGCGCTAACCACCTGGGTTCATAAGGGTGCCATTTGGATTCAGCGTACGAAGACTTTAACTTTATTTTGGAGCTGAGTGACTACCTCTTGGGCTATAGGGCAGTGGCAACAGCTGTTTTTTCTTGCACTGTTGCAGCTGACCCACATTCTGCCAGGGACTGTTTCATTATAGGCCGCACCTTGGAAGTGTCCTGGTGTACTGACCTTGATCACCTTTCTTCTGTGCTAGGCTCTGACAGTGGTCTTATGTGCTCTCCCCTGGCAGCCTCTTCCCTACTGCACTCTGATGGCTCCCTTGTGTACAGCGCTCTGGTGGTCTTCTCATTCCTGGCACTAGGATATATCTGTTCAGCAGCTCAGTGAAACCGGTCTCCCCCCCCCCCCCCCTTGTTCCTCTATGGCAATAAAATAGATATGAGTTGTTTTTTAATAGATGTTATATAAGAACATAAGTGTTGCCTGGGATGGACCGAAGGTCCATCAAACCCAGCATCCTGTTTCCAACAGTGGCCAATCCAGCCAAAATAGTACAATACATTATATGCTTCTTATCCTAAAAATAAGAGTGGATTTTCGCCAAGTCCATGTTAATAATGGCTTATGGACTTTTCTTTTAGGAAGGTATCCAAACCTTTTTTTAAACCCCGCTAAGTTAACTTCTTTTACCACATTCTCTGGCAACAAATTCCAGAGTTTAATTACACGTTGAGTGAAGAAATATTTTCTCCAATTTGTTTCAAATGCACTATTTTGTAGCTTCATTGCGTGCCCCCTAGTTCTAGTATTTTTGGAAAGAGTAAACAAGCGATTCATGTCTACCCATTCCACTCCACTCATTATTTTATAGACCTCTATCATTTCTCCCCTCAGCTGTCTTTTCTCTAAGCTGAAGTGCCCTAGCTAATTTAGCCTTTCCTCATGGGAAGTCATCATAAGTACATAAGCATCGCCATGCTGGGACAGACCAAGGGTCCATCGAGCCCAGCACCCTGTCATCAGCAGCGGCCAATAGAACAAGCAATTTGTCATGCCCATCCTAGAAATAGTGTATTAGTCCCTCGTCCATTCAATTACATGCCTTTTCCTCCAGGAAGCCGTCCAACCCTTTTTTGAAGTCCGCTAAGTTAATCACCTTAACCACTTTTTCTGGCAGCGAATTCCAGAGTTTAACTACGCGTTGCGTGAAGAAAAATTTCCTCCGATTCATTTTAAATTTACCACACTGCAACTTCATCGCATGGCGCCTTGTCCTAGTATTTTTGGAAAGCGTAAACAGACGCTCCACATCGACCCGTTCCATTCCACTCATTATCCTATAGACCTCAATCATATCTCCCCTCAGCTGCCTTTTCTCCAAGCTGAAAATCCCCAGCCTCTTCAGCCTTTCCTCATAGGGAAGCCTTCCCATCCCCTGTATCATCTTTGTCGCCCTTCTGTGTACCTTTTCCAATTCCACTATATCTTTGTTGAGGTGCGGCGACCAAAATTGAACACAATATTCGATGTGCAGTTGCACCATGGAGCGATACAATGGCAGAATAATATCCTTATTATTATTTTCAATCCCTTTCTTAATGATATCCAATATTCTATTTGCTTTCCTAGCCGCAGCAGCACATTGAGCAGAAGTTTTCAACGTATCATCAATGATGACACCTAGATCCCTTTCTTGGTCCGTGACTCCCAATTCTGAACCTTGCATGATGTAGTTATAGTTTGGGTTCCTCTTTCCCACATGCATCACTTTGCACTTGTTCACATTAAACGTCATCTGCCATTTAGACACCCTTCTCTATACCTTTTCTAATTTAAAATATATATGTTGGGGAAATTGCACTAACCTGCACTGTACAATGTAATATAAGGACTAGATTCTTATTCTCAGGTAAATAACTAGTTTATTTACAATATTGCACCGGTAGTGCATTAATTTGAGCACTCAGTTTACGGATCTTATACATAGGAAATGTGCCACATGATAAATATTGTTAGAAAGCCTGCATTATTAATTATGCTAGATAGGTATGAACTCACTCTGATTGAGGCTCAGATATCTGCTGCTGATTGGAGTGGTGAAGGAGGTCTTGCATCTGTAGCTTGATGGTGATCCTTGCTGTAAGATGTCTTCTATTTGTAGATTGGATGGGAATAGAACATGCAGAAATGCAGAAAGTCTTTTCTTGGGCGTGTGGAGCCCAGCTAGGTCCAAAGAGAGGGGTTCAGCAAAGATCCAGAGAGCAGTGCAGCAATGTCCAGAGAGCACGAGGTCAGTGAGTCTAGCTTTTATAATTCTTGTTGGGCCATAAGAGCTGAATTCATGTGGTGTGAACTAACCCAATCACAACTCAGGGATAGTTGAAACTGGTTCTTTCTGATTTTGCAGATAGAGGCGTGGAAAAGTTGGTTTAGCTGGTCACATGCTTCCTGGCTGACCAGCTACTGTGGTACACACTGCAGAATGTACTTGACAGGATTAAGAGAGTCATTGTCTGGGAGTTTCAGGTAGATGGTCTTTCTTTTGTTATATCCAGCCTGTTTGATTGCTGTCAGTATAAAGATCCTGTTCTTGGTAGTAATTAACTCTCCAGTATCAACCCATCTATTTAATGTTAGACACTAGTTGACCATTTATCAGTTCTTTTGTTTCAGGCTTTGAATGGACTGCAGGAGGAGGAGAGAGGCCAGATCTGCTGTCTGGACAAGTTATAGTCGCAAACCTTGGCAGGCTATTTTTATATTTCTGTATCCAGCATGATCAATAAAAAATCATCATATCATATATATACTACAGCAGAACTGTCTACTCTATGCAGTAACTCCAAGGGCACAGTGCCCTTGCTCCTATTCCTAGTGGGAATTCCTATCTGTTGCTCAGGAAGGGTTGTCTCTTGTATTTACTGCTCTGCCTTTAGACTGGCTCCGCAGTTAAGATTCATTTATTGTCCTTCTATTTTGCTGCCAGACCAATCTATCATACTGCCTCTTTAACTCAGCAGATTTTTTTTTACAGTGCCTTAGGGATGGGATCCAGGTGGGATGGTTTATCTCCTTGTAATGGCATATTATACTGACCCAGGGAATCTGCCTTCTAGTCTAGCTGTGCTATGGACTGTTTAGAGTAACTTGTATGTAGTTTTGCTGGCTACATCCATAAGGAAGCCCTGTTTCAATACTTATGAATGAGGCGCAGATGTAATGGCACATCATATTTCCGCAGTTCCATCTATGTTTCTGTGGGGCAGCCACATCCTATATAGGGGATATAGTTTATCTCTGCAAGGCAGCACTTCGCCATCTCTGGATGTGCAGGTCATCTCCACCATGTGGAACACAGATCATTCTTTGAAGGTATAGCGCAGCTCCATCTTTGACTAAAGGGAACTGCTTCAGCTTTGCAAACAAGAACACGACTCTTATCTCTTGGAATAGAGTGCAGCCCCATCTCTGCACGTGGAGCCCAGCTCTGTCCCTGGATGGGGAGGCCCAGCTCCACCCATGCAGGTTCAGCATACTTTCATCTCTGTAGGTAGGGCACGGTTTCAGCTCAGAATGTAGACTATTGCTCCATCTCTGAGTGTTGGGCGCAGTCCTGTCTTTGCTTGTGGTGCACACCTCCATCTCTGAATGTTGAGTGAACCTTTATCTCTGAATATGGGACACATCTACATCTCTGAAAGGGCAGCAAACCCTATTTTTGAATGTAGGGCACAGAAACTTCTAAATATAGAGAGCTCACCTTCTCTACATATAAAGTACAACTTCTCTGCACATAGAGCAAGCTCATTCCCTGTATGTAGAGCTAACTTCCATCTCTGCACGGGGAGCACAGCTCCATTTCTGAGGCTGGGATGTGGCTCCATCCTTCTCTACTTATCTTCATTCAGCTCCCACCTTCATCTCTGGATGTGGGCCTTGATGTCCTCTCTATCGAGAAGAGGTAGGGCTCATTAGAAAACTATAGCTCCTCCTCTGTCTCCTGCAGGGTAGGCCTCTGTATCTAGTGGTGTGCTTGGTTCCATACTTGAGTTGTGCAGCCTCGTTTTTGTCTGAGGACTGAGGCATTCTATTTGTTTGCATTTCTGACTTGTCTTCTCTTTGGGGTTCAGTGCCTTCTTGTTTGTTCATTGTATTGCCTCTTTTTTTGTGGGCTGGCAACAATTCAGTCTTGTATTTCTTTGGGGCATAGTCTCATTTGTTGGACCTCGTTGGTTTCCTCAGATACTTCTGTCTGCATGCCTCAGAGATTGGTTATGATCGTCGTCTTGCATTATAGACAGGATTTTTCTTCCTGCTTTCTTTTTATCTGAGGTACTAATCCCACCCTAATGAGGACACTAGTTTGCTGCATCTCATTCGTCCTGGACTGGTCTGGTATAGATGAAAAGGAAGGGAAAATTGTTTCTTTCCTTTAGTCTTACCAGACCAGTCCAGAACAGCACCCTGCCCTATATGATTTTTGCCTTGTATTTCTACTTAGGGAGCACTCATTCTGCTTTTCTTTTCGTTATCATGGATCTGTTTAATTTCCTGACTCGGTGAAATATCTGTATGTCAGTTGAGTACAAGCCTCACTCATGTTGGTGTGTTTAATGTGTAATTAAACTCGGGAATTCAGTGCCAAAGAATATGGTAAAAGCAGGTAGGGTTTAAAAAAGGTTTGGATAATTCCCTAAAAGAAAAGTTCATAATGGACTTGAGAAAATCCACTACTTATTGCTAGGATAACCAGCATAAAATTTGTTCTACTGTTTTGGGATCATGCCAATTACTTGTGAGCTGGATTGGCTATTGTTGGAAACAGGATACTGGGCTTGATTGACTTTAAGATTGTCCCAGTATGGCAACGCTTCTGTTCTTACGTTCTCCTAACCTTAAAGCCTTCAATATCAAGGTGTATTGAAAATTATTAGTGCAAAAGCCTTGCTGTGAGAGAAATTCAGGAATATATGAAGCTTGTTGTACTAGTACAGGATACACTGGATGAGCTACTCTGTATATATTTATAAACTATTATGGGTTTGATACGTTGGCATTGGTCATTGTAGTGTTTGATAGGGAGTTTTTCAAGTTTCTCTTACTGTTTGGGAAGGTACTGCGCTGCTGTTAGTTCAATGAAGTCACATGCCATAGGCTGGAGTATGACACAAGTGGAGTTTAGTCCTTTCTGTCAATTTGACTCTGCAGAACCAACATCCCCAGACACCTTGGAGACACTTGGATACACAGCTGAGGCATGTGAAAATCAGAGCCCAAACAAACCAGGGAATACTGATCACACCTTTACAGATGCAAACCAAATGGGGATAATAAACCTCTCGAACCATCAATTATCACAGCATGAGGTCTCGGTGCTATCCAAAGGGCTCTCATTCTGCCCGTCCAGGGAACTAGATGTAATCCAACTATACTCAGACCTAGAGGAATTCTTTAGAAAAATGCGCCTTAAAACACATTTCTATAATAAAGGGACACCAAACAGACCGGAATACAGTCTTAAACAAAAGAACACTTATTTCACCCCACAGGAGGGACAAAACTACAAGCTGGATAATTACATAGAAAGTTTCAGACATAGGGTGAAATCCCAACTTTCCAACAAACAAAAGAGAATCCTGTACAATCTTACCCCACCGGAAAGAGCGGCCATAAGAACCCTACAAACTAACGAACGCATTATCATCAAACCCGCAGACAAAGGAGGCGCAGTGGTAATTATGGACATACAAAAATACATTGAAGAGGGGCACAGACAGCTCTCAGACAATAAATACTACAGGAAACTAACTGAGGACCCCACACAGGATTACACAAAACAGCTGAAAGACCTTATTAAAACATTTCCTACACAAGCGCAACCTCACCTGAAGAAACTCATACCAAATCAACCTTCCGTGGGCACATTCTACATGCTACCCAAGATCCACAAACCGGGAAACCCTGGCAGACCAATCATATCAGGTATTGGCACACTCACGGAAGAAATATCTGGATTCATAGAGGGAATTCTGAAACCTCTCGTACACAAAACTAACAGCTTCATACAAGACACCACAGACTTTCTGAATAAATTGAAAAATATCAAGCAACTACCACCTAACACCCTTCTGGTCACGATGGTTGTAGAATCACTATACAGCAACATTCCACATGCGGATGGCATAGCTGCATGTGGAAGACTCCTAAAAAAATCCACACTGGACCATCAATACTCACCAGAAACTATTACAAAATTAATCAAATTCATTTTAACTCACAACTACTTCCACTTTAACAATGATATCTATCTGCAAATAATGGGCACTGCGATGGGCACCAGGACAGCACCCCAATATGCCAACCTTTTTATGGCTGAGCTGGAAGAGACATTTCTGAATACACACCAGACCAAACCTCTAAAATACTACCGGTACATCGATGACATTTTTATGATTTGGACGGAGGGTGAAGAAACTCTGAAACAATTTTATTCTGTCTTCAATACATACCATCCTACAATCAGATTCAAAATTGACTACTCCCCAGAAAAAGTCAATTTTTTGGACACCACGGTCTCAATCAGTGATGGCTGTATACAAACATCTATATACAAGAAACCCACAGACAGATGCAGCTACCTCCACAACTCCAGCTTCCATCCTTCACATACAAAAAGATCCATCATTTACAGCCAAGCCACAAGATACCACCGTATCTGCTCTGACCCAGGGGACAGAGACAGACACCTTAAAAGCCTGACTGAATCTTTCAAACAGAAGGGCTTCAACCCCAAAATAATCTCCAAGAATATTGCCTCCTCCCTCAAAACACCCAGGGAGAATCTGCTACAGTACAAAAGAAAAAATCCACAGACAGAATCCCGCTTGTAGTGACATACAATCCAGAGCTGGAAAAACTGAGGAAAATCATAAGAGATCTACAACCTATACTCCAGGAGGATGAATTACTGAAAGAGATATTCCCATCCCCACCAGTACTGGCCTTCCGACAGCCACCCAATTTAAAACACAAGCTAATCAGAAGTAAACTTCCATCACAGACTGAAAAGGAACAGAAGGGCACACTTCCCTGTAATTTATCCAGTTGCAAACTATGCCAAAATATTTCACAGGACCCCAAAGTCATCCACAAAGGAAAGATATTCAACATAAAGGGATCTTTCACTTGCTCATCTTCCAATGTGGTATATATCATTCAGTGTAAAAAATGTAACGAAGGATGCTATATTGGAGAAACAGGCCAGATGCTTAAGACAAGATTCAATTTACATAGACATCATATGAACAATACTGGTGCCAGCAGGGTTCCCACGCCTGTTGGTCAACATTTTACAGGACCAGGACACTGTACCAGTGACTTCACAGTGAGAATCCTGAAAGGTAACTTTAAAACCATACAAGAACGTAAGACCTTTGAAGTCAGAATGATTGAATATTTTAACACCCAACAGAAAGGACTTAACAAGGATCTGGGGTTCCTAGCCCATTATAAACCATAAAGCTGTATGTCTCTGTTGATCACCCTCCCCTCACCTATCCACACCCATCCTGTTAGAATATCAATGATATGCTTTGATGTCCCCATGCATACTTCCTACCCACCCCCCTCCTCCCAACCTGTCAGACTGTCATAGTAATGCTTGAATGTTTTCACTTATATACACTGTCAGCTAGCACATTTGCTTATTTCCGATCTGAGGAAGAAGGGCAACCTTTGAAAGCTAATCAAGAAATGTATTAAGTTATGTCCAATAAAAAAGGTATCATCTTATTTTCTTTTCCATGTTTTATTTTGTTTGATTTCTATTGATTTCAAACATCAAAATCTTTCTGAAAATCTAGATACACTACTTCAATTCGCTCACCTTTATCCACATGTTTATTCATGCCTTCAAAGAAATGAAGCAAATTGGTGAGGCAAGACTTCCCTCGGCTGAACCCATGCTGATTCTGTCCCATTGAACCATGTTTGTCAACGTATTCTCTAATTTTATTATTTATAATAGTTTCCACTATTTTGCCCGGCACCCCTTTTGCTTCTTCGTGATCTAACGGTCCCACAGATTCCCTTGAAGGATTTCTGTTTCTGATATACCTGAAAAAGTTACTATGAATTTTAGCCTCTGCAGCAAGTTTCTCTTTATATTCTCTTTTAGCCTTCTTTATTAATGCTTTGCATCTGACTTGCCAGTGCTTATGTTACTTCTTATTTTCTTCATTTGGATTCTTTTGGCTGTAATTGCCTCTTTTACTTCACCTTTTAATCATGCTGGCTGTCGTTTTCTCTTCTTTCCACCTTTGCAAATATGTGGAATGCATCTGGGCTGGGCTTCCCAAGATGGTATTTTTGAATAACATTTACACCTGATTTAGTGTCCTAACTTTTGCAGCTGATCCTTTGTTTATTTTTAACCATTTTCCTCATTTTATTATACTCGCCCTTTTGAAAATTAAATGCAGGTACAGTAGCTTCATCCCAGATAGTAGCTCAAACTTCATCATGTTATGATCATTGTTTCCCAGGGGACCCAACGCTGCCACTTCTTGCACTATGCCCTGCATGCCACCAAGGACCAGAACTAAAGTGGCTCCCCCTCTCATCGGTTCCTGGACTAGTTGCTCCAAGAACCAATCGTTTATTACATCTAGAACTTTTATCTCCCTGGCACTCCCTGATGTAACATTTATCTAGTCAATATCAGGGTAATTGAAATCATCCATTATTATAGCAATACCCAATTTGCCAGCTTTCCTAATCTCTGTAAACATTTCTTCATCTGTCTGTTTGTTCTGTCCAAGCGGACGGTAGTACAGCTTTGCAAGATTATTCCTTCTCTTCACACATGGAATTTCTATCCATAATATTCCACGCTGCTATCTGTTTCATGTGGAATGTTTATTTTATTTGACTCAATTCACTTATAGCGCAACCCCCCTCCCAATTTGATCTTCTCTATCATTGTGATACAATTTATAACCTTGTTAACACAGTGTCCCATTGATTATCCTCTTTCCACCAAGTCTCTGAGATGCTTATTATATCTACCTCATCATTTAGTGGTATATATTCTAACTCTCCCATCTTACTTTTTAGGCTTCTAGCATTTGTTTCCTTGTCATCAACAGATGCAGCCATTACAGATGGGTTGTGTCCATCAACCAGCAGAGGGAGATAGAGAGCACACTTTTTTCAGTGCCTCATACCAGCTTGCTCCACTGCCTCTCTTCAGTATCCTCTATCTCCCCTAGCAGAGTGGCTGCAGCTTCTTCGATCTCCATCTGAAATCTGCCTGGAGGTTGCTCCTGTGCTTTTGCCAGTTGTTAGCAGGGGTGTTGGAGGCTATAGCAGCTTCACTTTAAAGGCACATAGGTTCACCCTTTCCCTGCCTTACCCATACCTCCATGGATGTGGACACATTGCTTAGCTTTCCCTGTCCTTCCCCACCAACAGTGGATGCAGGCACATAGGTTCGCCCTTTCCCTGCCTTTCCCACTCACCTGAGCCTCCGGAGTTCTATTTACCTCTGCTTTCCTCACAGCGTTAAAAAAAAAAAAGTTGCGTCGCGCTTTGGCGCTTAGACGCTGGAACAGAGGTTTTTCCTTGCCTTTTTCTGTGGGACCGGAGCTGTGATACTCGGTCCAGTGAGGTAAGAGTGTTTTGTGACTCCTCCGGGGTGGGCCCGCGATCGGGGCAATTTTGGCGCGAACTGCCATTTTGAATTTTACTGCCGTTTTCGGCGATGGCTGCGGAGACAGTAAAGCGCTGTTCCAAGTGTGGCAAGCGCAGATCAGCAGCAGGGCTCTGTAAATTGTACTGTACAGACGTTAGAGCCGGCCCGAGCATGGCGAGCGACGATTCTTCGCGCTCTGAGCTGGCAACGGGCGCCATTTTGAATTTACCACATGGCGCGACCTCCGCTGAGACGGAGAGTCCCGAGCCCGGGGGGAGGCCTCGGAGTGAGGCTGATATGGGAGCTACTAGCCCCGGCAGAGATCCGGGTGCCCAGGGTGAGTTTTTCTCCCCTGATTTTGTCTTATTAATGCATAAAGCATATATGCTTAAAAGAGCTCTCCCACAAAGCCCGGCATGGGCCTCTTCTAATGCCCCTCCGGTGGATTCTAGCCTGGGTATGCCCTCTGAGGCGTTATTCCCTGATATTTGGCAGAATATGAAGCGCAGAAGGGCTCATTCCCCTTCAGAGAGTGCTGCACCTCCATTCCCCCCCCCCCCCCCCCCCCTCCGTGGTCAGGCTGCGAGGATTCGGAGGACTCTGGCAGGCCTTCATGGTCTGAGGAGCCAGAGTCTGGTGCAGAAGTGACTCAGGATCTGGACGATCCCTCCGCGGTGAGGATTTTCCACTGTGATGAGCTGCCAGCGCTTATTTCTGATGCCCTGCAGGCTCTCTCTATTGAGGACCCTGCCAGTGGCACAGCCTCCTCTGTGAATCCTAGGATGGCTAGTAACAAAAAGCCTGCTCGAGCCTTTCCTTTGCATGACTCCATCCAAGAGCTTATTTCGGCTCATTGGGCTGACCCCGAGGGACCTTTGAAAGTTTCCAGGGCTATGGGGCAATTATACCCTCTGAGTGAGGAGCATATGGCTCGCTTTGCTATGCTTAAAGTGGATGGCGTAGTCACAGCTGTGACAAAGAGAACTACCCTCCCTGTTGAAGGAGGTGTTGCCCTGAAGGATATTCAAGACCGTAGACTGGAATCAGCACTTAAACGGTCATTTGAAATTGCAGGTCTCACTATTCGGGCGTCTGCATGCAGTTGTTATGCTGCTAGAGCCTGCCTGGCTTGGTTGCAACAGGCAGTGGAACAGCCCGGTGATGGAGCGGAGCTCTTTTCAGATGTGGCTCTGCGGATGGAGTCGGCCTTGTCCTTTCTTGCTGATGCCCTTTATGATATTGTCAGAGCTTCGGCTAAACACATGGCAGTAGCAGAGGCGGCTCGCCGTCTTCTTTGGCTATGGCATTGGGCAGCGGACATGGCCTCTAAGCAAAGGTTGGTGAAGTTGCCCTTTCAAGGCCTTCTCCTGTTTGGTGAGGAGTTGGAGAAAATTGTGAAGGGCCTGGGTGAGGCTAAATCCCAGCTCTTGCCCGAACATAGGCCTCGGTCTTCCTCTAAGGGTGCGGCAGTCTACTCCTCTTATAGACCTCACTTCCGTGAAGCTCGAAGGTACCGCCCGGGGCGTTCTGCTGGGTTCACTTCTCGTGCCCGTTTTCAGCAGAGGAACTCCTTTCGCTCGGACAAACGTTCCACAGCCACTGGCTCAAGGCCTGGAGTTCAGGGGCGACCCTCTCAATGATGGTGCGCCGGCCCTCTCCTCGAGTCCTGTCATCGGAGGACGTTTTTCCCTCTTTGCCGAGGAGTGGGCCAACATTTCCTCAGATCAGTGGGTCTTGGACCTGATCAGAGACGGTTACAGAATAGAATTCGACGCCTCTGTAAGAGACGTGTTTGTGGAGTCCCAATGCGGTTCTGCCGCCAAACGGGCGGTGGTAGAGGAGACTTTACAAGGTGTGATTCAGATAGGGGCCGTGTCCCCGGTACCTCCCGCCGAACACGGCTGCGGCCGCTACTCTATCTACTTTGTGGTGCCGCGAAAAGGAGGGTCTTTTCGCCCTATTCTGGACTTAAAAGAATTAAACAAGTCCCTGAGAGTGCGGCATTTTCACATGGAAACCCTGCGCTCCGTCATTGCGGCGGTACAGCCAGGAGAGTTTCTCACGTCTCTGGACCTGAAAGAAGCTTACTTGCACATTCCAATTTGGCCCCCGCACCAGAAGTTTCTGAGGCTTGCGGTGATGGGAAAGCATTTCCAGTCCCGGTCCTTGCCTTTTGGCCTTGCCACAGCTCCCCGCACCTTTTCGAAGGTTATGGTGGTAGTAGCTGCCTTTCTAAGGCGAGAGGGTATTCGGGTTCACCCGTACCTGGATGACTGGCTCATTCGAGCAAACTCTGCTGCAGAGAGTCAGCATGTAACAGCCAGAGTGGTCTCAGTACTTCAATCTCTGGGCTGGGTCGTCGATTTGGCCAAAGGTCATCTGACCCCCTCGCAGTCTCTAGAATATTTGGGGGCCAGGTTCAACACAGCCTCGGGGTATGTGTACCTACCCAAGCAAAGGCGGTGCAAGCTTCAGAATCAGGTCCGTCTGCTCCTGAGGATGCCCCGCCCGCGAGCTTGGGACATTGTCCAGCTGCTTGGATCGATGACGGCCACCATGGAACTGGTGCCCTGGGCGAGAGCGCACCTGAGACCTACAGTATGCTCTACTCCAAAGATGGTCTCCAGTATCTCAGGATTACCAATGCAGACTCTCTTGGCTCCCTGTGGCCCGACTCAGCATGGAGTGGTGGCTCTCAGACAGCATGCTGCGGCGAGGAATGCCGCTGGCGCTCCCCGATTGGTGCCTAGTGGTGACAGATGCCAGTCTGAAAGGCTGGGGCGCACATTGCAAGGGGAAGCATGCCCAGGGTCTATGGACACCCGAGGAGTCGGAGTGGTCCATCAACCGCCTAGAGTTGAAAGCGGTGTTTCAGGCGCTTCTGGCCTTTCAAGTGACGCTGGAAGGATTGGCTGTCAAAGTGATGTCGGACAACACGACAGCAGTGGCCTACATAAATCGACAAGGCGGCACTCCTTGCAGAGCTCTAGCCGCGCAGGCCGAACAAATTTGCCACTGGGCCGAGCTGCATCTACAGTTTCTGTCGGCAGCTCACATTGCAGGTCAGAGCAACGTGCAAGCCGATTATCTAAGCAGGCATCAGATCGATCCAGCGGAATGGGAACTTGCAGACGAAGTGTTTCTGCAGATATGTGCCAAGTGGGGCAAGCCCGTGATTGATCTAATGGCGACAAGCACCAATGCCAAAGTCCCGTGCTTCTTCAGCAGACGGAGAGATCCTCACACGGTGGGGTTGGATGCCTTGGCTCAACCCTGGCCTCCGGGCCTACTGTATGTGTTCTCTCCATGGCCCTTGATAGGGCGAGTGCTCCTGCGGATTCGGCTGCATCCAGGAGAAGTGGTTCTTGTCGCCCCGGATTGGTCCAGGAGTCCTTGGTATGTGGACCTCCGACAGATGCTCATAGAGGATCCCCTTCAGTTACCTCTGGTTCCCAACCTGTTGTCACAGGGTCCGGTGACCATGGAGGACGCCGGCTGATTTAGTCTTATGGCCTGGTGATTGAGAGGGCGCAATTGAGAGGCAGAGGCTATTCCAATAAAGTGATTACCACTCTCCTGCAAGCCCGCAAGTGTTCCACTTCCATGGCTTATGCCAGGATTTGGCACCAGTTTGAAGTCTGGTGTGCTTCCAGAGAGATCACACCCCTGCGGGCTCCTGTCTCGCCGATTCTGGACTTTTTGCAGGATGGTGTACAAAAAGGCTTGGCCTATAATTCCCTGTGGGTGCAAGTGGCAGCGTTGGCCTCCCTGCGTGGCAAGGTTGAAGGCGTGTCTTTAGCTGCTCATCCGGATGTGGCACGGTTTCTTAGAGGGGTGCTTCGGCTCCGTCCTCTCGTGCGTGCACCTTGTCCAGCTTGGAACGTGGGGCTAGTGCTGAAGGCCCTTCAGGGTGCTCCCTTTGAACCGCTTCGGCGTGCTTCAGAGAAAGATTTGACACTGAAGGCCGTCTTGTTAGTGGCCATTACTTCGGCGAGACGGGTGTCAGAGCTCCAGGTGCTGTCCTGTAGAGACCCTTTTCTGCAATTTTCAGAGTCCGGGGTCACGGTTCGGACCGTGCCTTCCTTCTTGCCTAAGGTGGTTTCAGCGTTTCACCTAAACCAACCTATTTTCTTGCCCTCCTTTGTCGAGGAGGAGTTTCCAGAATCTTTTGGGCAATTGCACCTGTTGGACGTGCGCAGGACTCTGCTGCGGTATCTGCGAGTTACTAACTCTTTCAGGACCTCTGATCATCTGTTTGTTTTGCTATCAGGTCCTCGCAGAGGGTCTCCAGCGTCTAAAGCCTCTATTGCCCGCTGGCTTAAAGAAACTATCTTTTCAGCTTATTTGCTTGCCGGCCGGCCGGCCTCCGCCTGATGCCTTTAAGGCGCATTCCACTAGAGGAA
Source organism: Microcaecilia unicolor (assembly GCF_901765095.1). Taxonomy (NCBI): domain Eukaryota; kingdom Metazoa; phylum Chordata; class Amphibia; order Gymnophiona; family Siphonopidae; genus Microcaecilia; species Microcaecilia unicolor. The sequence continues at coordinate 103,517,997 of NC_044036.1, forward strand.
TTTCCTCTTCTTGGGCTGAAACTGGAGCACTCTCTCTTCAAGAGATTTGTAGTGCAGCATCATGGGCTTCTAAGCTCTCTTTTGCCTGACATTACAGGCTGGATGTGGCTGCCAGGAGGGACGCACATTTTGGAGCGCAAGTGCTGGCGCGTGGTGTGGCTTGTTCCCACCCTATCTAGGGATTGCTTTGATACATCCCATCTGTAATGGCTGCATCTGCTTGATGACAAGGAAGGGAAAGTTAGGTTCTTACCGTGATAATTTTCTTTCCTTTAGTCATAGCAGATGCAGCCATGATCCCTCCCTGTCTGATGCTATCTGCTGTAAATCTATTTCAGGTTCTGTTCGTGTTTCCTGGAGATTCCGTCCTTGGGAGAAAGTCGGAAAACAGTCTTCAGGATTCTTGTTCAATTAAAAGAGGATGACTTAATTCCCTCCAGTTTCATGTTTTGGAGGATGAGTTTATTCCCTCCGGGAGGATGAGTTTATTCCCTCCAGTTATGTCTCAGTGGAGGATGAGTTTATGCCCTCCGGGAGAATGTTTCATTCCCTCCATTCTGAGTTAATGCCCTTTGTTGTAGGGCCATGGTTCGCTTTGAGGAAAGCTCATGTTATTCCCATTGCGGTTTGCCATACTGCTTTGGAAGCTTCAAATACTGAAGAGAGGCAGTGGAGCAAGCTGGTATGAGGCACTGAAAAAAGTGTGCTCTCTATCTCCCTCTGCTGGTTGATGGACACAACCCATCTGTAATGGCTGCATCTGCTATGACTAAAGGAAAGAAAATTATCACGGTAAGAACCTAATTTTCCCATACAGGCACTTCAAATTGTGTTTTTTTTTCTTTGATCTACAAGGTGCTTAGACGTTAAAGGGAATAATGTGCATCCTTTATCCTGCTCTCTCATTAAGCACACCTGACTTATTTTCAGCATTGTTGAAACCTCTCTACTGGGATTCCCTAAATCTCCTGTTTCGTTAGTATCCTTCAAGGATACTCCACACTGAACCATGTTCTCCTGGGCGACTGTCGGCTTTCCCCCCATTCTAATTTAAAAGCTGCTCTATCTCCTAAAAGTTAGCTTCAGCTGCCTGATTCCATCCTGGTTAAGGTGCAGCCCATCCTTTTGGACCATCTCCCCCTTTCCCAGAATGTCACCCAGTTCCTTACAAATCTAAATCCTTCATCCTTGCACCATTGTCTCAACCATGCATTGAGACTTTGGAGCTCAGCCTGCCTTTTGGGTCCTGCACGTGGAACTAGGAGCATCTCTGAAAATGCTACCTTGAAGGAGGTGGACTTCAGCTTTCTACCTAAGAGCCTAAATTTAACTTCCAGAACCTCCCTCCCATATTTTTCTATGTCATTGATACCCACATATACCAAGACAGCCGGCTCCTCCCCAGCACTATCTAAGATCCTGTCTGGGTGACGTGAGGTCTGCCACCTTCGCACCAGTCAGGCAAGTGACCAGGTGATCCTCACGTCCACCAGCCACCCAGCTGTCTACATGCCTAATGATCAAATCACCAACTACAGCAGCTGTCCTAACCCTTCCTGTCTGGGCAGAAGTTCTCTGAGACATATCCTCAGTGCGAGAGGATAGTGCATCCCTTGGTGGGCAGATCCTGGCTACAGGAGTACTTCCTACTTCAGGGTGATGCTCTCCTTCTAGGAGACCTCCCTCCACCAAGGTAGCTCAGGGGCTGCCAGACTGGAGGTGGGACTTCTCTACAACATCCCTGTAGGTCTTATCTATGTACTTCTCTGTCTTCCTCAGCTCCTCCAAATCTGTTACTTTAACCTCAAGAGAACTGACCTGTCCTTTGAAAGCTAGGAACTCTTTTCATTGGGCACACACACGTAACTGCTCACCAACTGTAGGATAATCATACATGTGACACTTGATTCAAAAGACTGGATAGTACCCCTCTCGCTGCTGGACTGCTGTCTCTATCTTAGTATTTGTTGTTTTTTGTTACATTTGTACCCCGCGCTTTCCCACTCATGGCAGGCTCAATGCAGCTTACATATTGTATACAGGTACTTATTTGTACCTGGGGCAGTGGAGGGTTAAGTGACTTGCCCAGAGTCACAAGGAGCTGCCTGTGCCTGAGGTGGGAATCAAACTCAGTTCCTCAGTTCCCCAGGACCAAAGTCCACCACCCTAACCACTAGGCCACTCCTCCACTCCACTTGCTAAGGTATATTAGTATAATATTAAAAAATGTCTTTAGCTTATATGGTATAATGTGTGACTTATTTAGTGTTTTCTTCTTAGAAAGTAATGAACTGTAATTAAAACTCTGTAGCAGCACTCCTCCCTTGTTATCCTAATTAGAATAACTGAGTTTAAATGAAGAGTTGTGCTAGGGGATGAGCAGGCATTGGGGAGGGTGCCGTTTATGGAATTCATTTTTAGCTTTTTTTCATAGAGAATGCAGAATATCAAACATAATAAAATAAACCTCAGAAGAGGTTGTTTTCCTTATTTAACATGCATTAGAATTGGCCCAAAATACACATGTGCAAAAGTGAACCAATTTTTTGACTTGGAAAATAAACTGTACACCAGGAAGCCCTGATTTTAGGGGCTGATTCTGTGGTTTGTTTTCCACTTAAATGTATTTTGATCTTGGTTTCTGTTAGGTACATTATCTGTGATCCCTCTCAGTTAAGATAGTTTTGGACAGCAGAATTTCCCAGTGATTTGTGGAGGGGAAGTTCCATTATTGCTTATTAGGCTGTTCAGAGTTGTGCTTCACTACTAGTTATTGATTGGACAGCTGTGGATAGGTCCTCCATTACAATTTGTTACTTTTTTTTTTCTGTTACCAGATTTTTCTTAGGATTCCCAGCCCCCTACAATTTGGCTGACTCTTTTGGAAAAGAAGAAAAAAAGCAACACTGGGCCTTTAAGAAAGAGATAATTGCCGTCCTTTATTGTGAACAAGACCTGACATGGGCCATGTTTTGGCGCACAAATGCCTGCCTCAGGGGCCAGGCGTTTGTGCGCCGAAACACAGCCCATGTCAGGTCTTGTTCACAATAAAAGGACGGCAATTATCTCTTTCTTGAAGGCCCAGTGTTGCTTTTTTTCGTCCTGTTGTATACTTGTATGCTGTAATACCCTCTCTTTTGTGACTGACTCTTTTGGAAAGATAAATTTATTTTTTCTTCTCATATTACCTGAGAGACTTGGAATTATGTTTACTTAATGCAAATAAATATGAAGTCAAATTTTAAAATTGAAAGGAAAAATGAGATTGTATGAATAGCCCCCTTTGTTCTGGCAGTTGTAAAGAAATATTAGGAATGGCTTGGCAGAAGTGAAATGGGATACTTTGAGGGGCCACAGAAGGCAAGAGTAGAGACTAATAGACGATTCACCACTGGAGATGTGAGTCCAACAGTCTTTATTATATCAAAGATAACGACCCAACACAGGCCGTGTTTCGACGCTAAAAAGCGTCTGCATCAGGGGTCAATAAATACACCAAGTAGTGAATGCAAAACGAAGAGTCCTACTTGTATGTGTGTTGTCAGCTCACTGATCACGTAGCACCAAACAGAATATGCTGGATACAAACTATCAGAGCTCTGATATATCTTTGATATAATAAAGACTGTTGGACTCACGTCTCCAGTGGTGAATCGTCTATTAGTCTCTACTCTTGCCTTCTGTGATTCGTCATCGTAGAGAACTTTTCCTGTTCTACACTTTGGTTTATACTTTGAGGGGCTTAATCAAAAGGGACGCCCAAGTTTTCCTGAGGACGTCCTTGCAGGACGTCCCCAGACAGGGGTGGAGAAACCCGTATTATCGAAACAAGATGGACGCCCATCTTTCGTTTCGATAATACGGTCGGGGACGCCCAAATCATGAAATTTAGGTCGACCTTAGAGATGGTCGTCCCCGATTTTTGGCGATAATGGAAACCGAGGATGGCCATCTCAGAAACGACCAAATTCAAGCCATTTGGTCGTGGGAGGAGCCAGCATTTGTAGTGCACTGGTCCCCCTTACATGCCAAGACACCAACCGGGCACCCTAGGGGGCACTGTAGTGGACTTCAGAAATTGCTCCCAGGTGCTTAAAGCCCACCTCTTTGCTACTGCTTTCGACTCCTAACCATGACTCTCTTACTTGGTACGCTCGCTTATTGCCCTATCCTTTATCCTCACCTCTTTATTCCCCTACCCTTAATTGTTCTGTCTGTCTCATGTCTTATCTAGATTGTAAGCTCTTTGAGCAGGGACTGTCTTTTTTGTGTATGGTGTGCAGCGCTGCGTATGCCTTGTAGCGCTATAGAAATGATAAGTAGTAGTAGTAGTGCATAGCTCCCTTACCTTGTGTGCTGAGCCCCCCAACAACCCCCCCTCCCAAACCACTACCCACAACTGTACACCACTTCCATAGCTCTTATGGGTGAAGGGGGGCACCTAGATGTGAGTACAGTGGGTTTCTGGTGAGTTTTGGAGGGCTCACATTTACCACCACAGGTGTAACAGGTAAGGGGGGATGGGCCTGGGTCCGCCTGTCTGAAGTGTACTGCACCCACTAAAACTGCTCCAGGGACCTGCATACTGCTGCGATGGACCTGAGTATGACATTTCAGGCTGGTATAGAGGCTGGCAAAAAATATTTTTAAAGAATTTTTTTAGGGTGGGAGGGGGTTAGTGACCACTGGAGGAGTAAGGGGAGGTCATCCCCGATTCCCTCCGGTGGTCATCTGGTCATTTAGGGCACATTTTTGTGGCTTGGTCGTAAAAAAAAAAGGACCAGGTAAAGTTGTCCAAATGTTCGTCAGGGATGTCCTTCTTTTTTCCATTATTGGTCGAGAATGCCCATGTGTTAGGCATGTCCCAGTCCCGCCTTTGTTACGCCTCCGACACGCCCCCGTGAACTTTGGTCGTCCCTGTGATGGAAAGCAGTTGAGGATGCCCAAAATCGGCTTTCGATTATGCCGATTTGGGCGACTCTGTGAGAAGGACGCCCATCTTGCGATTTGTGTCGAAAGATTGGCGTCCTCTTTCGAAAATAAGCCTGTGTGTGGTTCTACAGAAGTGACTAGTGACCAAAATATTCATCAAAAACACTTCTTACAAAATATATTTATTAGAAAATGCATTTTGTATATTGTCAAAGGGTACAGTGATTGGCACTCTGCTCTAGACCTGGTCTGGAAGTAGTTGGAGCTGCAGCTCTTCTCCACATCCTCTCGTTCAACAATGGAATCCCGACTTATCCTTGGCGCAGCTTACAAGTGGATTGGCAGTTGGGTTTATTTTCCAAGCAGTAACAAAACAAGACACATATATGAAATGAAATTTTTAAAAAAGTCTAGAGTTCATTCACTTAGGAATACTTTGCGGCTTATGCCCCTCTCCCACTTTTCAGTACTCATATGGTGGAAAGCTTGATGTCATTAAGTAAACAAAACATGGCCTCCTTGGAAATAACTTGCTTGGTGTCTCAGTAATGAATCAGATTCCAAAACCGGCTGTAAAACGAAAATATTTCTTCCGTTCTTTACTAAACAAAGCATAGATATCCAGCAAGAAAAAAAAAGATCCTCCCCCTTCATAGTTGTACCAGCTCTGTTTCTACTGCCCATCTCTCTTGCTGAGTCCCCATACCTGCTGGGTTTGCAATATCAGATTATTCTCCTTGACCAGGATTTCTTAGGGAAGAAAAGGTTCCCCTCCCCCCTCCTCTTGTGCCACTTCCTAACACTCTGTGCAGGAGGCATTTACATTAGTAAAATTTTAAAAAAATGTCCCAAGCTCTCCTCCTTTGCGCTGGGTAGAACCTTGCTCTCTCTGACATGCTGCCCCTACACCATCTCTCACTGGGTAAGAGGAAAGTATATATATGAGGAGGGTAGAAAGGCCACCACCCACAGAAAACGTTTTGAGTTGCCAGCTTCCATTCTGGAAATGCATCAGGTATGTATAACAAATAAAAGACCTCAATAATTACAAAAGAATGAGAATGTAAGAAGACAACAATATAAAACTAAATGACACGTATAGTACGACAGAAAAACAGAGATACAAAAGGAGAGGTCTACCTGTAGGCCAATATAATATTGAGAAAAAGCTTCAGTAAGTAGACCTCAGTGGAGCACAGAGAAGAAAAGAAAAAAGACATTGGAGGCAAGTTAGAAGGAAAACCTGCTGGAAAAGCCTTATTTTGATTTTTACCGTATCTTGATTTTTTTGGTAAGAGGGCACAGCCTAATCTCCAGGGAAAGAATATTCAAAAGATTGGATGCCACAGAACTAAAAGTCATGTTTTGTGAGTGAGCTAGCCTAAGGTAATGTAAGGAAAGATTAGCAATAAGATTGGCTTGTGAGGAGTGAAGGCTCCAACCTAGGGAGTATGGAACCAGAAGGGAATGCAGGTGACAGTTGGAGTGACAGTTAAGTAGGCTCTGTGGGTACTGCCAATCAATATTTTCTGTGATGGGCAGGGCAAGATTAAGGCATTGGCAAACTAGGCATGCACCTGGGGTCCAAGCTTTCTTTTGGGGGTGGGGGTGGGGGTGAGGCCTATCAGATTTGCTCAGGATTTGGGAGGTTAGGATTAACAACTCTCTGGATTTTTTCTGGATTCTACAGATTTTTACATTGACGTCCTCCAGAAGCTAGCCAGCAATACCACACTTGTAGTACAAAGAGCTTTGCAGAAGCTGGGGGAGGGGGTAAAGTCTTTGGTGCAGACTGTCGCTTTTTCTGAAGTAATATCTACCTATGGAAAGGGATAGGAAAGATTATGAAATATTGAAAATTTCAATAGGTGTCTTAAAGCCTGGTGTCATCAAAGGTACTTGGTTTGTGACAAACAAAGACCTGCTGTAACAGAGTTACAATAGTTCAGATATGAGAAGAGTATTTAAAAGAGTGTGTATTGAGTCAAAATCAAGTTAATCTCAGAGAGAGCGAAGCATCCAAAAGACCATAAAGCCAGATTTAACAATACCAGAGATTTGCTGCCTGAATGTAAGATAATCCAACCACCAAAGTAAAGGAAAGAAGAGATAGGAAGATCAAAGAGAACTGGCTTGCTGGACGGTTGAGACAGGGATCCAAGAATCCAACAAGCAGGATTCAGTTTCAATTTATTAGATGAATTGGTTATCAGAGTGACGTTGGGTGGACCGTTCTGGTCTTTATCTGTTGTCATCTACTATATGTTACTATATACGCTAGAAGAATGACTAATGTGTCTGGATATATTTTAGACCTTAAAACCTCTATGTGCAGGTTTCCAATTCTGCCCCCTTCTGGGAGTGAACCTGTTCTGCATGCTGCCTTTATAATTAGCAGCAGAAACTGTAGCAAGGATTCAGAAGTTAATGGAGGCAGGAGTGGAAGGCAGGGTGGATCCAGACATGTGAAGGCTCTGGGGTGGAGCCTTGGAATAATGCTCTAGTCACAGGAAGGAAGGAGAAGAGCTGGGATAAGTCCTTGTGCTATCTCAGCAGTTCAGTGTGAGTTACAGTCAGGTACAATAAGTATTTTCATGCCCCCAGAGGATTTACAATCTACATTTGTGCCTGAGGCAATGGAAGGTTAAGTGACTTAAGATTACCAGGAGCAGTGGTGGAATTTAAACTCATACTCCCTCACACACTCACACAGGTTGGAAACAATTCTATGAACCATGCTTTCCTTTAAAAAAAAAAAACATACTTTAATGAAAGTCAGATGGTAAGTGTTATAATAAAGCACTGTTTTGGTTTATATAACAAACAGTGATAATATGCTGTGGTATTTATGGACAATCCATGAAATCTAACCACCAGCAGATTGAAAGCGAATCTGTGAAAGTATTTTTCCATTCAACTTGTAATTAATCTGTGGAATCTATTGCCAAAGGACGTGGTCAAGCCCACTAACATAATGGAGTTCAAAAGAGGTGTTGGGAAAGCCATTGCATATCTCTGGCTACATTTTGGGAATTTTCACAGTACTTGTAATCTGGAATGGCCACTTTCAGAGACAGAATGCTGGGCTTGATGGACCCTGATCTGACTCAGCATGGCATATCTTATGTTCTTATGCAAAATCAAAATCTTTCATCATGTGGTTAGGACATTGATTAGAAATGTACTGATGATTCATTAAAGATCTTGAGGTTGTGATTCACCATCAGAATCTCCCTGAGGAAACTTGGTGAGTGAAACACAGGGCTGGTGCAATAACCTTAGACCAGTGATTTTCAACCCAATTTTTGGGACACACCCTGCCAGTCAGGTTTACAGGATATCCATAATGAATATTCAAATCTATATCATGCATATACATTGTTGATATCCTAAAAACCCTGTCGGCTAGGTGTTCCCTGATGATCAGATTGAAAAGCATTGCCATAGATAAACTTTCAGCCTTGTCTATCATCCCCCCCCCCCAAAAAAAAAAAAAAATTAACCCAACATCAATTCTTTCAGAACAGTACTGTGAAAATGCATAACTGGACATCATATTATGTAGACCCCATATAACATGGCTTAATATAATGCCAGATTGCTCATATCATGGTCAATGGTTGGACCTTTTTTTTAAATTAAATATTACACTGTAGACCCCATATAACACAGATTCAGTTGTATCACATCCCCAGCATTCTCATTATATGGGTGCCTGCAGTGTATGTGCATAGATATGCATATACATAATGAGGGCAATTTCCAAAATGTAGTCACCCAAGTAAATGAGCTATTTTGAAGTCGCCCAGCCTCCTTGTAGGACTAGCATTCATTGATAACACTGATAGTTCTTTGCCTTTGTCAACACTTCTGGCAGTCTGTTCTTTTGCTGCCCCCCCCCTCCAACCCCTCCCCTCGAAGTGACTGCCTGATTTGCTTAATATTTAAACTGGCCCTGGTGAAACGTGGCACATGAATTGTTTTCTTTAGGATAACAGTTGGTATTATTCAATGTTTGTACTATGCTGAGAAAGCTTGTGTGCCCTCTATGATGGCACATATTTTAACACAGTTTAAATTCAAACATGATTAGATTGTACTCTAAATGCGATAAAAGGAAAACCCCCATTAAATAAGTAACTGACAAAAGGATATATTTTGCTTATTTATGCAACAAAATGATTCTGCAGTTAAGTATTCTTGTGTGAAAAATATGTGGATCCTCCTTTCAGTAACTGATACTACACTATTTTTCAGCCAGGGCTGGCACAAGGATATTGGACATCCTACGTGAAACTTAGTGGTGCATCACTCTCCTCTCCTGCCTGGGGCAACTCAAGGCCCCACTCTGTCCCACCCTTCCTCTCTTTACTTCCCTTCCCTCACCCCCATGGCCTGCCATTCTCCTCTAGAATTTTCAAATATAAAAAGTAAAATTTATCATTCTATTTCTGAGGACAAAACATTCCAGTTCTGATGCAGCAACGCAGCCACACACCATCATAAGACGGATGTGCTAATGCAGATTTTGCATGTAACTCGTGCAACAGTAGTGAAATAGCTAATATGTGTTTGAAGAGAGATGCAAACAAAAAAAGCAACACTGGGCCTTCAAGACTGGGTCAATTAAAGTTCTTTATTGATGACCCGACACGGGCCGTGTTTTGGCGCTAAACAGCGCCTACCTCAGGGGTCTTTGATCCAGTTGGTCCTTTCCTTTATGCTTTCTGCTCTGCTAAAAGGAAAGGACCAACTGGATCAAAGACCCCTGAAACACGGCCCGTGTCGGGTCATCAATAAAGAACTTTAATTGTCCCAGTCTTGAAGGCCCAGTGTTGCTTTTTTTGTTTGTATACTTTCTATGTATGCTGTATTACCCTCTTTATCTGTGTTACACTTAAAGAGAGATGGAAATCTAGAATGCTTCCCTGATGCAGCCTGCTACAAAACTAAGCCTGTATACCATGCTTTTTATTGTTATTTGAATATTTTTACAACTGTAATTGCCGATTGTTCATGTTTGATCTATTCTTACTGTACACCGCCTTGAGTGAATTCCTTCAAAAAGGCGGTAAATAAATCCTAAATAAATAAATAAATACTTCAAGCACTATTCTTGAGAGATGAGGATCTTTCTTTGGAAGATAGCACTTGTTTTTTTTTACCCTCCTCCCCCCCCCCCCCCCCAAATAAAATGTTCATGATTGTGACCCAGATTTCTGTGGTTGGCTCATCTGTCCAGAGAGCATTATTTCAGAAGTCAGGATGCTGTTTGGTGAGTCTGAGGTGGGAAGCGATATTGTTCCTAGAGGGCAATAGTTTCTTCATAGTTGTCTTCTCATGAATGCCATTCTGGCATTTTTCTTTTGTGGCTTTGTGGATGATTTTCCAGTTTGCTCTTGAGATGATGTTGGCTGCAAGACTGTTCCTGGGTATAGTAACTGTAGTCTTCTACTTCAGTAGCTGTAAACTGTGAGGCCTTTTACTAAAGTGTAGTAGTGTTCATTTTCTGACATCCAAATATAAAATATTTTTAAAAATGAAAATAAAAACAGATGCAGAAATTAACACCTCTAAGAATAAAGGCTGGGCACTATCTATTGGGGGGTGTTCCCAGCATGTTTCCATAGATTTACTATACAGAAAGGTTTTTACTGCATGTTAAGTGTATTCACAGCGACAAACAGAGAAGAAAACAATCCTCCACACTGGTCAAACCAAAGGAAAAAGTCACAGCGAAGAAGACAGAAAAGATGACGGCAAAAAAACTTCTACTGGACTCTACAAAGTTCACAGCATAAGTTTAATTCTTAAAATGTGGACTGGACACGAGTCGTGTTTCGGCTGCTCAGGCCTGCCTCAGGAGTCCCTGTATGTTGTTGCTTAAATAATTTCTGGAAAACGTAACAACCTTCTAAAAAAATGAACTGGTAGCAAACCAGACCTGGCTGTGGAAAGATGAACTTCCTACCTGTGTGGTACGCTGTTGCTACTGGACAAGCTCCTTCTCTGAAATTATTTATGCAACAACATACAGGGACTCCTGAGGCAGGCCTGAGCGGCCGAAACACGACTCATGTCGAGTCCGCATTTTAAGAATTAAACTTATGCTGTGAACTTTGTAGAGTCCAGTACAAGTGTATTCACAGCACAGATTCACTTGCAGCCTCCCACATAGGAGGTGGTAAGTGCATCCGAACTAACTGCAACAGTGACAGTGTGTGGTAAAGTAACATGTGCTAAATGGAAGGTGCAGTCCACATGATAGGCACCAGCTCTGTGGGTGTTTGAGTACCCTCAATATTGAACAAACATATTGACTGTCCAGAGAGAAGTAATTTGTTGGCTTTAGCACACGCAGTAATTTTGAAAAGTTGGCTCTTATTGTCCATACCTGTTATCCCCCCCCCCCCCCCCATTTCTATAAGCCATGCCGTTAGCACACACTCATGCCAGCATGGTTAACAGTTACCACACTCTTGTGCTAACTGTGTGTGCTAATTTACATGCTGTTTTAGCATATTTTAGTAAAAGAGCCCCTAACTGTCTGAAAGAGGATGGATCAAGCCCTACAAAATGATCTTGTTACCCTGTCCAGGCAGATAAGCATCAACTAGTCTTTTTCATGGACCCTCTGAAATTTTTGTTGACTGCAAAGTAGTATGATGAGGTCCCACTAATTTCTGTGGTGAAGACCAAACTCGAGCCTTGAACTCGGTCATGCAGATTTACTTTGCTGGGTGCTTTTTACTGGAACCCAATTATTTAGACACCTGATTCTACTTAGCTAATTATTTGTAGTATGGATACTAGGGGTTTATCTTTTTAGGTAAGAATGTTGGATCTTTTTATTAAATAAGCAATGATAATTTCCTTATCGTCTACTCCAGACCATTCCCGATGAGTATGTACTCCTTCCAGCAGAGGGAGATTGAAAATTACTGGTTAGTGACCTTACAGAGGAGCTGTGCAACCCCCCACCTCCTCAGTATTTCTCAGTCTCCCAGCAGAGGTAGATGGTCTGTGCAACCTTCTTTGTTGGTTTTGTGTTTTCTGGGTGCGTCTTCTTGGCCCCGTAAAAACCCCCCACAAAAAACCCCCAGCTGTATTAAAAGATTGGAACAAAGCTTATGTTTTAATTACAAAATAAAATAAGGAGCTTAGGGTCTTGGACTTCGTCCCTGCACCCCTGGGAGTGCACACTCCAGTTTCTGTTGCCTGGGAGGAGTTCCTTTAAGTGGCTTTCGGGTGAAGGGAGCACCGGGTTGTTTAGCTTTGCAAAAAAAAAAAAAAAAAGAAAAGGACCAAGGAGCAGTAACTTCAGAGGTTCTACCTGTACTATTTAGGACTCTTAGGATTTCCAGCAGAGCCTGATGGCAGAGGGTCCCGGTGCCGACTGTGGGCCTATGAGGAGCAGGTTCGGGGAGTGTTTGTTGGGAGCAGGGTGCACGGTGGCTCAGTCAAAAAAGGTGTGCGGCCCAGGGCCGCTGAGAGGGGGGGCAGGGTGGACAAAATTCCCTGGGCCTGGGCCTTCAAGGGAGGCCCGGCGCCGCAGTCCCTTGTCTCACCTGCCCGCCCTTGGCTCCGTCGACTGTCCGCCACCGGGCCGGGCCCCCTGCATTCAAATCACTGCACCTCATCTCTGTGTGAAAGCGCAGCAGCGGCAGATCGGCACCCTTCGGGCCTTCCCTCCTTGTGTCCCGCCCTCGTCTGATGTAACTTCTGCAAGGGTGGGACACAGGGAGGGAAGGCCCGAAGGGAGGCGATCTGCTGCTACTGCACTTTCACACGGAGGTGAGGCGCTGTGATTTGAATGCTGGGGTCCCAGCCCGATGGCGAACGGAGGGGGGCTGTTGACGGGGGTGGGCAGGTGGAGACTGGGGACTGCGGCGGCCTCGGGGGGGGGGGCAGGGGTCCGGCCCAGTCTCTCGGCTGCCCTGGTGTAGCCCGCACACCGTGCATCATGGTTTTGACGGCCTTTACTGCGTGTGTGGAGTCAGTCCCGGCAGAGACATCTAGCCAGGAGCATGGATCTCTGGGGCTTTTGATTGTTGAAAAGCCACAGCATGCGCCTCAGGGTGTTCCAGCTAGTGAATTGGGCCCTGGGGCATGCATGGTTTCTCTCATGGTTTGTAAATATGCTAAACCCCGGACCTGTGAAAAGTTGAAGGGTAAAAGGAGCTGGTTAATGCTGTTCATTGTGTCTTCATCAGGGATGTGATGAAATGCCTAGCCACCCGCCTGGGGTTACCCCCACGGCCACTTAGAGGATCTATCCCCAGTACAGCTCAGGTCCGCCTGCACCTGCCACTTGTGCTCTATATAGCACCCTCCTCCCACCGACTGGGTCACAACTGCCTCTGGGTGAGTCTCCTGCTCTCCAATTATTCCCAGTGATTTCTAGGTTACTGGATCCACACTCCCAGTGGTCCCGCAGTTCCCTGAAAGCAGTCACAGACCCAACACACAAACCACCAGGATTCTTTATCAGTCCAGACAGGCAGAACAAACAAACGTTTATTCTCTTAAAAAATATTCATACTAGTTATGCCTCACCTTAGAGCAAACATCAACCTCTATTCCCTTACCTCTCAACCTACTATGTACCTCACAAATACAATACCCTAAACATCTCCCAAATCTCCCAAATTCATGCTCCCCCCTCTCCCCGCTTAGGTTTCTTTTTTTTTTTTTCAAATTTCTATTTTTTTATTGATGAATCAACACCACCAACAAAAGTACAAAATGTCAAAACGCCTAATTTTACATCTTCTAACATAAATATGAACATTTGCCAATCCTCTCTGTCATCAATAGTTTTACATTTATTTATTCCCCTCCCTCCCCGTCTCCTTTCCCCCTCCCTTCCCTGTCACCCCCAGCCTTAATCCCCTTCCCCTTTTCCCTATCCCTCCCAGCCCTAGGTCAGGTATTATGATTAAGTATCATGTTCAAATGAGACCATTCATCTGCTGCTGGATTAAATTTTCCCCAGCGGCGATCTGTCAGTTTTTCCAATGATGACACCACTCTCAATTTTTGTATCCAATTATTTATGTTGGGACCCCCTTTCCGCTTCCAGTTTAAAGCTATACTAGTTTTCGCTGCCGCTAATCCCATCCGCTTAATTCTGCACTGCCATCTTTTCCCCGTCCTGTTGCCCCACCCCAATAGACACCACTTAGGATCACAAGGGAACAATACACCCAATACCTTAGTAAGTAGGCTTACGACTTCACCCCAGAAACCCTGCAGTTACGTGCACTCCCACCATATGTGAAAGTATGTGCCCGTGGCCTTACTACATCTCCAGCATATATCAGAAGCTGTTGGGTACATTGCTTTCAATCTATCTGGAGTGTAGTACCATCGGCTTAGAATCTTATAGGCATTCTCTTTTATTAACACACAAACCGATGTTTTTTTTAACCTCTGTGCACACTTTCTTCCAATCAGGGATGCTGAGTTCTATTCCTAAATCTCTTTCCCATGCTAACATGAATGGTAGCTTAACCAAATCCTCCCCTCTACAATGCCCATATAACCTAGATATCCCTTTCCCTCCAACAACCATCTTCCCCCATAAATTTTCAAATCGGTCCCCCTCCAATGGATTTTCTTTTATCCACTTCTCTTTGATTATTTAGTGTTTAATTTGCATGTAATCAAATCGGTCAGTCTCCATCAAATCATATTCTTTCTGGAGTGTTTCAAAGTTTTTGATTCCCCTCTCATCTAATAATTCCTGAAAGCTGATCAGCCCTTTCTGTGCCCATTCCTTGAAGACCTTGCTTTCTCCACCTACTGGAAACCCAGGCTCTTGGGTAATCCAGGCATATGTTGATCTCTTCTGAGTATTTCTTAATTTTTCTTTCAGGCTTCCCCAGAGCTCCAATAAATGCAATACGAAGGGATTTAGTGTCAGGCTCTTATAGCTGTGATCAGGAATTGAGGCCCATAATAGCCCATCTAATTTTCCCTCTTGTACAAAAATCTCCGCTTAGGTTTCTTATGATATTTTATTGCAAGAACGTACATGCTTATTGGTGTTTTATTTGGAACAGAATAATTCATATCTTCAACTTTCCCTTGGATATGCCCATCTCCTATAAAACAATAATATTTTGCTCCTCCAATCCAGACTTATCATTACCAGATAGTCATCATAAGTTATTCAATACAATGTTGGCTATTGCTTTACACCTCATATTTTGCTACTGGAAAGACAATTCTTAGTTAAACTTCTCAGAATGGTGGAGCTACCTCTGCGTGATTAAAAATGTGAAACAACTATAGCCCTTAAACATCACAACTTGTATTCCCATCTGAGATCATGGACTCCTTTGGACTCTTTCTGTTCCAACATCATGAACACTAATGGCTAGGCCTTTACTCATAATCCCATCGTTTTGACGTTCTATTAAGCCTTAGATAATGCAGCTTGTGAGTTTATTCTTGTATGCTCTGGAAGCCCTCTAGTTAATTTTTCTGTTTTTGTTGGTTGGTTTTTTGTTGGTTTTGTGTGGGGAAATCAAAGGGGAGTCGGTTGATATTGTGTATCTGGATTTTCAAAAGGCGTTTGACAAGGTACCTCATGAAAGGCTACAGAGGAAATTGGAGGGTCATGGGATAGGAGGAAATGTCCTATTGTGGATTAAAAACTGGTTGAAGGATAGGAAACAGAGAGTGGGGTTAAATGGGCAGTATTCACAATGGAGAAAGGTAGTTAGTGGGGTTCCTCAGGGGTCCGTGCTAGGACCGCTGCTTTTTAATATATTTATAAATGATTTAGAGATGGGAGTAACTAGCGAGGTAATTAAATTTGCTGATGACACAAAGTTATTCAAAGTCGTTAAATCGCGACAGGATTGTGAAAAATTACAAGAGGACCTTACGAGACTGGGAGACTGGGCGGCTAAATGGCAGATGATGTTTAATGTGAGCAAGTGCAAGGTGATGCATGTGGGAAAAAAGAACCCGAATTATAGCTACGTCATGCAAGGTTCCACGTTAGGAGCTGCGGACCAAGAAAGGGATCTGGGTGTCGTCGTCGATAACACACTGAAACCTTCTGCTCAGTGTGCTGCTGCGGCTAAGAAAGCGAATAGAATGTTGGATATTATCAGGAAAGGTATGGAAAACAGGTGTGAGGATGTTATAATGTCTTTGTATCGCTCCATGGTGCGACCCCACCTTGAGTATTGTGTTCAATTCTGGTCACCGCATCTCAAGAAAGATATAGTAGAATTGGAAAAGGTGCAGCAAAGGGCGACTAAAATGATAGTGGGGATGGGACGACTTCCCTATGAAGAAAGACTAAGGAGGCTAGGGCTATACAGCTTGGAGAAGAGACGGCTGAGGGGAGACATGATAGAGGTATATAAAATAATGAGTGGAGTGGAACAGGTGGATGTGAAGCGTCTGTTCACGCTTTCCAAAAATACTAGGACTAGGGGGCATGCGATGAAACTACAGTGTAGTAAATTTAAAACAAATCGGAGAAAATATTTCTTCACCCAACGTGTAATTAAACTCTGGAATTCGTTGCCGGAGAAAGTGGTGAAGGCGGTTAGCTTAGCAGAGTTTAAAAAGGGGTTGGACGGTTTCCTAAAGGACAAGTCCATAAACCGCTACTAAACGGACTTGGAAAACTCCAAAATTCCAGGAATAACATGTATAGAATGTTTGTACGTTTGGGAAGCTTGCCAGGTGTCCTTGGCCTGGATTGGCCGCTGTTGTGGACAGGATGCTGGGCTCGATGGACCCTTGGTCTTTTCCCAGTATGACATTACTTATGTACTTATGTACTTATGTTGTTTATTATTGTACGAAATCTTCTCAATAAAATGTTGGGGGGGGGGGGGGGGAAGAAGCTTAAGGAAAATCACTTCCCATATTATCCTTCCGCTGTTGGGGAAGGGGATTTTTAATAAAGAAGTTGATTTGAGTTTCCTTTAAAAATGTGTGTTACACAGATTTCCCTTTCCTGGAGACAGTGAAAGAGTTTTCTCGATAGTGAAAGTGCTCAGCACTGACTACACTCCTAGAGCTGGCACCTATTGCTGACAGGACTCAGGCACATTGCTGAGGTTGATGCACTCGAGCTTGGGTTTGGCAGGAAGGCATCTTCTTCTTGTGGGAGCAACCCTTTCTGGCAGAACAGCAGTGTGGTTTAGTGTTGGAAAGCTCCTCCATCCCTTAACCAGTGAGGAAAGAAAGAGGAAAATAACAAATTAAAACTAACAATGCTTAGGAGCTGCCTGTTACCTCTTTATTTTGTTTAAAGAAAAAGGGAGGCTCTGGATAGAGGTGCTGTAATGCTTTGGTTTGTAGTTTGGCCTGAAATGCAACATATAGACTAAATAACAGCAAAGACTTGAGGTATAGGAAACAAAATTAATGCACATCAAAAATGTTTTCAAAATTTTTACAGTTAATCCTGTTTTAAAATGTTAACATCTGATCTCTTTTATTTTTGTCATGGCTTGCTCTTCCACATATGAGCTTCAAGTCCAGTTGGAACTTGTTCCAATCTAACATAATCCCATTTATAATCTGGAGAAAGAGAAATGAGATTGAAGAAAGGTTTCAAAACCTCATTTACAAAACTGAGGACTAAGAATAAAGGCCTATATCATGGCCTTTATTCTTAGTCCTCAGTTGCACTCATCCTCCTTGTGCTTTACCCAGCCAATCCACTAATAGCCTTTTTATAAGAGACAAAATACACTGTGACTCCCTTTAGTACCCAGTATGTGTGCACACTGACCTCAACCCAGAGGCATTACTATTGAGATTGCCCCTCTATCTACTAGTGACTATGAAAGGTACTTTTTCAGGCCTAAGATGGCAGCTGAAGGAAAGATGCTAATCAGAGAGCTATCCAAGGAAGACATTCTGCAAGTTCCATGGGACCTTTGTTGCACCAGACCTTGGTGCTGGAGCTGCTTACAGTGGCTGCTCTTGGTGTATCATGTGCAGTTTTTGCTGCCAGATGGGGAGTGTCAAACCAGCTGGAGCTAGAAACATTTTTTGAGTCTCGATGGCCCTGTTCTCCTTGTGTCTGTAGGCCATGATTTGCCTCAGGAGCAGTGGACACAGAGGAGGGGAGGGAACTCTCTCTTCCTTCTCCCTAGATAAAGACTTGAAAGGAGCCAGAGAGGTTAATATTGTGGGTGATGTGGCCTCAGAAGATCATGAAGTTCATGCTGAAATGCTGGGAAGGAGATCTGATGGCTGTTGCCCCATTAGTGATCTCAGCAATCAGAAACTGTGGTTCAGCTAGACGCAGAAGACCATGCTTTCTCCCTGGAGGTAATCTAGGCTATAACTTCATTGAGGAACTCTCCTTCCCTGGTAAGATCTCCAGTTATTACTCTGGGTTCTGTTTGAATGGCTGGGATGGAATAAAATGCTTTTCTCACCTGCTACTTTAACCTTGGCTAGTCATATTAAACTGCAGTCTTAAGATTTAAATTCAGTGACGATCTCTCAGAGGTGTGAAAAGTTGGATCAAACTTTTTCACGAATGAAAATGGTACAAACAGGATTAGTTCAGGACAAAATAGTGATTCATCAACAGAAAATGTCTTTGAACTTAAGGATTTTGAATGTTGTTCTCTCATTCCTTTTGGAACCTTTTCAGAGGTTTTTGAAAGAAATATTGAAAATTTTGGAAGAGAATTTATTTTCCCAGTAGAGTGTGTTTTATCTACTCACAAGTGGAGGTAGAAGTATAGGTGACATGAGGAATAGGGGTGAGGTAATAGGAGATAAATCTGCTGACATTATAGATGTCTTGGCTATTCTGAATGCCTCAGAAGTAATAATAATCATATTTGGGAGAACGATGCCATTGGTCTCATTTGTTTTTCCACAGGACAGAGAATCTATTCTGAGACTGCATATTATGGAATCGTTTGGAAATTACTCATGGGTTCAAAGGTTCAGATTTTTCACTATTTATCTTGTGAGACAGTCTTGTAGAAAGAAGTTCTTAGAGATGCCTTCTGAAGATTTGGCTCTAGAGGCAGTATTTTTGGTATGATTTCCTTGTCAATATATTAGAGGGCAGCTGAAATTGGAGTTTTCAGTTTTTGCTGAAATTGAATCTGCGACTGAAATTTACCATATAGTTTCAGCCAAAATTAGACAGCACAGCCCCCCCCCAACCAAAAGTGAACTGGACAGCTCCCTAGTGGCCAATCCCCTGCCCCACCCCACACTAAAAGCTGCCTCCTACCATACTTAGGCTGTCCCCAGGCCTACCTTAGAAACTCTAATGGTCTGGGGAGCTTGTTGGGGCAGGAGCGATCTCCAGTCATTCCTGCCCATGTCTGATCCGCTGTGAAAATGGCTGCTGTGACCTCCTGTGGTAGCCTCACAAGACTGCCATGGTAGGCTCTACCAACTGTTTTGACTGTGGAGCCAGCATTGAGCAAGAGCAACTAGGGATTGCTACTGCCCCAAAGAGGCCACTAGTTTAGTTTACTTTAGTTTAGTTTGTATTTGACATACCGCTCTTCACAACAAATCAGAGTGAGCTTCTAAGGTAGGCCTAGGGAAAGCCTATGGTTGGGGGGGGGGGGGGTCATCAGGGTTGGTTTTAAGTGGGAGGGTCAGCTGGAGCTAGAAACGTTTCTTTTGGAGGGGCAAGGGGGCCATACAGCACAGCATGCTTTTGGTTTGGGGTGGGGCTGTGTTTCAGCCAAAAGCACACTGCCATTTTTGGCCAAAACTGAAACTTGACTGAGTCTAGATTTCGGGTTGGTTTCAGTGCAAAAACCAAAATTCAGTCAGCCTCTAAAATGTATAATGTAATGTGAAGTTGTTAAATATATCTTTTCCAAACCCACCCAATTATGATTTTTCCTGGATAGTAAGCAGTCGATCAGGATGAGTTAAGGATTGGCAGTGCGAACCTTGAACATAAAGGAATATGTGGGTGTATTGGCTCTTATTAGAAATTTTTCCTTTATTTCTTCTAGTTACCTCACTCTAGGATTTTTCTTACCTGGACCTGTGGCAGGTGTGAATTAGTGGAAGCTTGAGATTAATCTATAATATTGTAGTAAATATAAAATTTGAAAAAAGGGAAAGTTAGTTCTGCAGCATTCCCAACTCCTCTTGGCTCACTGAGTATTCACCAGCTTTTGAAATCAAGTCTTTATTGCCGAATTCTGACAGTAAAATGAAAGCTGTTGCTGGTTATTTTAGCTTTGAAAAATAGCAAACCAGTCTGGCTGCCCTAGATTTGTGGTTGGGCATCTGAAATATTCCTTTGTTTTGTGCTGACAGTTGGGAAACAATTCTGTTGTGTCCAGTTTTAATTTAAAAGTCCCTTTTAATGATACAGTTTCTAACCATGGCGCAATCTCTATAGAATGTTGTGCTGTTAGCATTCTTCGGTTGTATATTGCTACCACAATAATTAACTCTTAGCTCTTACTGATCCAACCTAAGGCAGTTTTATTTGAGGACTAGCTTTGTTACTAAAATACAGAAGGTGAAGCCAATAAAATGAGTGAAATATCGATTTAGGGGCCCTTTTACTAAAGCTTAGTGCATGCTAAAGGCTGAGAAGCCTATAGGTATAAAATGGGCTTCTTAGTATTTAGCGCACGCTAAGCTTTAAAAAAAGAGGCCCTTAGTATTTTACTAGTTGGACTATATAATTTATTTGTACTTCTTAAATTTGGATAGCCATTGATTATTTTTCTTTATTTGTAATTAGACTGGAGATTAGTGAGATACACAATAATGTTGACAGAACCAACACATGTTATAGGATTGTATTTGGTTGTAAGTGGAATCTTTGGACTGTTTAAAAAGGTTAATGAGAAACTAAGGGCCTGTATTACAAAGGTGCGCTGAAAAAATGGCCTGCGGTAGTGTAGACGCATGTTTTGGGCGCGCGCAGAATCATTTTTCAGAGCATCTCTAAAAAATGTCTTTTTAAAATTTTTGCCAAAAATGGACGTGCGGCAAAATGAAAATTGACGCGTCCCCATTTTGGGCCTGAGACCTCACCGCCAGCCATTGACCTAGCGGTAAAGTCTCACGCGGTAACTGAGCGATAATGATCTACGCTTGTCAAATGCCACTTGGTGCGCATCCTATACGCGCGTCTGAAAATAAAAATTATTTTTGGGAGGCACGCCAAAAATGAAATTACCGCAAGAGCCACATGGTAGCCGGGCGGTAACTCCATTTTGGCATGCATTGGGCGTGCATAGATGCTTACGCGGCTTAGTATAAGAGCCCCTAAAGATTTAGGATAGCATAAACTGGAGCCAAATAATATGTACTAAGGAGAGATCAACCTATAAAAATAATGATTTATAGTAAGCTAAATACCGTACCTTGTTAATATAGTAATAAAATCTTTTTCTGTTTCAGTAAAGGTTTGTGGTTGAAGAATTGCTAGCATTCTATAGGGCTCTAACATGGAGTGGAGGAGTGGCCTAGTGGTTAGGGTGGTGGACTTTGGTCCTGAGGAACTGAGTTCGATTCCCACTTCAGGCACAGGCAGCTCCCTGTGACCCTGGGCGTCACTTAACCCTCCATTGCCCCATGTAAGCCGCATTGAGCCTGCCATTAGTGGGAAAGCACGGGGTACAAATGTAACAAAAAAAAAAAAAAACAGACTTGATTTGGAGTAGAGGACTAGCTTAATGGTTAATGCAGTGCCTTGAGAACCAAGGGAACCAGGTTTGATTCCCACTGCAGCTCCTTGTGACTCTGGGCAAGTCACTTAACCCTCTGTTGCCCCAGATACTAAATAAGTACCTGTATATAATACATAAACTGCTTTGATTGTAGCTACAGAAAGACAGTATATCAAATCCCAACTCCTTTGATTTGAATCAAAGCACTTTTTTTCACTCATTTTATACCTATTATAAAAACACGTTCTAAATCAAGTCCTTTGTGTTCAGCATCTGTCATGCTAACTTAAGATCTCAATCTTCAAATAGCAGTTCATTTGAGGGTATGTTTCATCTTAGGGTGTGGTTCATCTTTGACATTTGGCACTAAAGGCGAGTAACAGTGCATAACAGGACAGTATAATGCTAGCTTTCTTTCCTTGCTTTAGACTGTCTAGAATTTAGTGACAAAGCGTGATTTCATTCTTCTCCAAACATAGTTTTGGGTATTCCTTTGCATCAGTTGTTCTGTTGGTAATAATTTCAGGTACAGAATCTAATAGTCTACATACAGATTGTAATTTGTGAAACCAATCTGGCAGTACTTAGCAATTAAAGGAAAATAAAGGATGAATGGGTGAGGGAAGTGGTATGATGAGAGAACATAAGAACTGGCATACTGGGTCAGACCAAAACACCATCAAGCCCAGTATCCTCTTTCCAGCAGTGGCTAATCTAGGTCACAAATAGCTGGCAGGATACTAAATCTTGAAATCTGAATATTTAGCACGCCAGTGTATACCTTCTATTTAAATTAAAAATCAAATCTTTTTTTGTTTGTTTTTAAAGAATGTTTTAAAGAAGATTTATTCTTTTCTCTGTTAATTTATGTGTCTTATTGGCGATTCCTTTTAGAGTAGACTTGTAATTGATACATCCTGGATATTTGCACCATGTTTGCACTATGGGATCCTTTTGCTAAGCTTCAGTAACTGTTAGCATGCATTACTACAGCTTAAAAGGGCTTACACGGGATGAAAAATTGAAATTGGACAAAGCCATGGGACCAGATGGGATCCATCCCAGGATATTGAGGGAGCTTAGAGAGATTTTGGTGGGTCCTCTTAAAGACTTGTTTAATAAATCCTTGGAGACGCGCACTTCACAAAAGTGGCGACAGAAGTAATAGAAAACTACGGCCCGGTAAGCCTCACTTCAGTTATTGGAAAAGTAATGGAATTGTTGCTGTAGGAAAGGATAGTGAATGTCCTGGAATCCAATGAGTTACAAGATCCGAGGCAATGTGGTTTTACCAAAGGTAGATCGTGCCAAACAAATTTGATTGAATTCTTTGACTGGGCAACCAGAGAACTGGATCAAGGGCGTGAGCTAGATTTATTTATTTATTAGGATTTATTTATGGCCTTTTTGAAGGAATTCACTCAAGGCGATGTACAATAACAATAAATCAAGCATGAGCAATAGACAATTACAGCAGTAAAAACATTCAAATAACAATACAAAGCATGGCATAGTATACTACTTACAATGTCAACATAATACGTAATATAACATTTTAATTGACAGCGTATGGTATAAACAAAGATGAAACATATAGATAGGTAAGAGAGTAAGAGGAGTTAGAAAGTAAGGTGACTAATTTAAAGAAAGTTGCACATGAGGTCAGAGAGTAACCTACTTGGATTTTAGCAAAATATTTGACTTGGTCCCTCACAGAAGGCTTTTAAATAAACTTGAAAGGCTGAAATTAGGATCAAAAGTGGTGAACTGGATTAGAAACTGGTTGAAAGACAGATGCCAGAGGGTGATGGTCAATGGAATTCACGTGGAGGAAAGGTGAGTGAGTAGTGGAGTGCCTCAGGGATCGGTGCTGGGGCCCATTCCATTCAATATATTTGTGAGTGACAATGCTGGATTGAAAGGTAAGGTTTGCCTTTTTGCGGATGATACCAACATTTGTAACAGTGAACACCGTGGAGGGAGTGGAAGACATGAAAAGGGATCTGCAAAAGTTAGAAGAATGGTCTAACGTTTGACAATTAAAATTTAGTGCAAGAAAGTGGAAAGTGATGCA
The DNA here is from genome assembly GCF_901765095.1 of Microcaecilia unicolor. NCBI lineage: Eukaryota > Metazoa > Chordata > Amphibia > Gymnophiona > Siphonopidae > Microcaecilia > Microcaecilia unicolor. The sequence continues at coordinate 103,541,670 of NC_044036.1, forward strand.
TTTGGGGAGTAGAAACCCAAGGGAGCTGTATGTCCTAGGAGGTGAGAGGCACAGATGGGGAGAGGGACCTTGGGGTGATGGTGTCCAAGGACCTTAAAGTGAAAAAAACAGTGTGACAAAGTGGTGGCCATAGCCAGAATGATGCTAGGTTGCATTGAGAGAGGAATAACTAACAGAAGAAAGGCAGTGTTGATGCCCCTGTACAAGTTGTTGGTGAGGCCCCACCTGGAGTATTGTGTTCAGTTTTGGAGGTCATATCTTGCTAAGGATTAGACATGGTCCAGAGGAAGGTGACAAAAATGATATGAGGCCTGTTGTATAAGACATATGAGAAGACACTGGAAGACCTGAATATGTATAGCCTAGAGGAAAGAAGGGGAAGGGGAGATAAGATACAGATGTTTAAATACTTGAAAGGTAATAATATAGAAACAAATCTCTTCCAGAGAAGGGGAAATGCTAAAACTAGGGGACGTGAGTTGAGGTTGCGGGGTGGTAGACTTAGGAGTAATCATAAATCATAAGATTCTTTATTTAGTGCTTCGTGACTAGTGAATGGTAAATAAAGTATGTTTTTTATTCCAAAATTACCGGAGGAAAAAGCCTCAAGAAGCTCCCAGCTAGATGCCACTGGAGCAGGGCGGCTTCATCATTGGCAAAAAAGTTAAATGTTAAATTTTTTTTAAAGTCTTTATAAGTTTTTAGAATAATACAATAATAACAATACACATATGTGTAAGAAATGAACAAGCTCCATATGGTGTATCCAATTAATCATCAAACATTTTCAAAGACTAAAATAAAAGCAAAAAAAAAAAGTAGCAGTAGGTTAACAGAGCATAAAGCAAAGCAGTATGTGCATATGTTTAAAAGGAGTTGATTTTACCTTATAAAGTTACACGCAAATATCACTTAACATAGTTGTGTAGCAATGACCATGTTTTACGGAAGGGCAAAATATGACCAAATTTTATGGCAACTATTTCCTCATAACGCCTATATGAACAGAGCAAATTCCACTATTCATGAAATGAGATGTGCAGATTGTTTTTCCAATTTAAAACAATCAAGTGAAGAGCAAGCGAAATCATTAAATTAAACAATTTTACATGTTGTAGTGGAACTGACAAACCAGGGATGGCTGCTTTAAGGATTAGCACTTTAAAAGACAAAGCATCTTGAATGCTAAATACCTTCTGAAAAATTTCCCAAATCAGTTTCCAATACGGTTGCAAATTATGACAGTGAAAAAGCATATGATCAAGGGATCCCACAGCAGATTGACATGACCAGCACAAATTTGATATATTACGATTTACTTTAGCAAGCTTTGCAGGCGTCCAATAGGATTTATGAAAAATATAATAAGTGGATTGTAAAAGAGCAGCTGATAGAGAAGAATGCATGGTTTTTGTCCAAAAGAGTTCCCATTGCTTACTGGAAAATGAAACATTTAGTTCCTTTTCCCAGGCAGAAGTTAGGGTGGAACACATATTCGGTTTAGACAATTGTAGGAGTTTATACAATGCTGATGCAGATTTGGGCGCCATGAGGGATTGACATAAACTATTGAAACTTGAAGATGAAGATTGATGAGCCAGTGACGTAGGATTTAGGTGATTAATAAGCAGAATCAGATGATCCCAAAAGGCTCTGTGTGAATGAAGGATATTATAGCAGGTGCAGAAATCCTGAAAAGAAATAATGTTAACGCCTGACAACAAATGAACTGGTGACCAAATATTGGCAGAAAACCATATTTTACGAAGTTTAGGAGATGTTTTAACTGGAAACATAGAGTTATGCCAAATAGAAATATCCATGGAGTTTGACCATTTAAAATTTAAAAGAGAACAAACAAGATTTATTGAACGTGAGGAATTCTTTAATATCAAGAGAGTATTAAAGCGTGTAACAACTTATGGTACCTAGCTGAGCATTTTCTGTCCTCCACACGCCGACCATGACCTACGATGACCAGCATTTCATCTAGCTGCATCAGGATCAGACGGTCAATTTTTCAACAGCATTCACAATTAACTGACGCAGCTAGACAATACGCTGGCCATCATAGGTCACGGTCAGAGTATGGAGGACAGAAAATAGACATAATAGACTCCAGTACTATCACTGGTCAAAAACCTCCATTTTTTTTAAACTTATGACTTCTGTGATCCTTGTGATTGTTATACTTCCTAATATATATTTCAACTTCAACACATCTTCAATACTTACCTTATTCTTATAACAAAAGACTTAATTTAGACATTTAAAGGCACTTATCTTAGCTTTCTACCCAACGGGGCTCTCTGTTTCACTTCTATTCCAAGCTTCATCAGGGGCCTAAGTGCTTTCCAGTCCTGAAAAAGATTACTTCACATCATTTCTCCATACGTATAATATAACATGTATACATATAATCCTCACTGTGGGATGTTTCACCCTTACTGATCTTTATGCTCGACCTTCAAACATGGCGTTCTATGGCTCACAAGATGCCAACCTTTTTAAATTTGAACTGGAAGTAGACCCTTATATCATTTTGTTCTTGAATATATTAGCATATTATTTATATATTTAAAGGAAAACAGCCCACTCTATCTGTGAATTTAATCTCCAAGGTTCCAATGAATTATTATGGGTAAATATCTATTGTTGTTCCCGTCTCAGCATAAAGATCAGTAAGGGTGAAACATCCCACAGTGAGGATTATATGTATATATGTTTATATTATATGTATGGAGAAATGATGTGAAGTAATCTTTTTTCAGGACTGGAAAGCACTTAGGCTCCTGACGAAGCTATGTGCTAAAAATATTTTTGAATATTTGTTGGAGGGGGTGTGTCAAGATGTGGAGAATGGGTGTTCCAGTGCTAATCAATTGCACCTCCACCTTGCTGTGTGCTGATTAGTTCAGGATAACTGCGTGAGCCCTTATTGCCTATAAAATAGGTGTCAGTAAGTGCTCCCATGTTAATGATGGCCATTAATTCAACAAACGGAAAATTGATCATTTTGATACTGTGGTAAAAATGGCCTTTGCATGTGGGGAAAAACTGCATAAGTGCATGCTAAGGCCACATTAAGGCAGAGCATTAAAAGGTCCCCTTTGTAAGGTACAGCAGTAGTTTCTGGTTTGGAAGACCAGTGCCACTTTTATAAGGAAGACTTTTTGTGATGCCACCTTCCTCTCCAGATCCATTCTTCTGATGCTTATTCACCACCAGTTTTTAGGAAATTCCTACAGATGTAGCTGAGGCCTGGACTATACTGGTTCTTGAAAGGTGCCAAAAGTTAGAACATAGCCTTTCTATCCCCACATCTCCTAGCTCTGTGGGACCAGGTTTAAATGCATGAGGAGTGTCTGGGTCCCTCGCCTGAGGAAAAGGACCATTATGATAAGAAAGGAGCATGTCTCCAGTACTAAGTTGTTCTATAACAACCCACGTTTGGTTTTGCTAACAGAGCTCCACTCGTAGAGGAGACATCAGAGGATAAGAGTTACCCTGCATGGATTGTATAGTGCAGGGATTCTCAACCGTCTTGGGACACCCCCAGTCGAATTTACAGGATATTCACAATGAATATGCATGAGATGGTTTTGCATGTGCTCCCTTTTGCTACCTAGATGACTTATGCAAAGTTGGACTTTACCTGAGTGGGATCTAGCAAGAGCTTAGAACACAAGAGTTGCCATACTGGGACAGACCAAAGGTCCATCAAGCCCAGTATTCTGTTTCCAACAGTGACTAATCCAGGTCAAAAGTATGGCAAGATCCCAAAACAGTAAAACTTTTAATTGTGTTGGTTATAAATTTACTGCAGTTGGGAGCAAATCAATGGAAAGTATAAATATTTAAATTGCATTCAGCTCAAGTGAAGCCTAGCTTATACTGGTGAAAAGTTGTAAAATACTAAGTATTTCGGCTACCCTGAAGTATAGAACTTTGACCGTTAATGCACAGTCTAAAGTGTATGGTCTTTTAAAACACAACCTTAGGACAAAAATCTCACTTTTAATACAGCTTTTTCAGTGCTGTGATGTTCTTAAGCATTATTGTAGTTGATTACCAGTTATTCCTGTCTTGATGGTGTGTTGTCTTAGTACTGTAGGAATCCAACATATAACCCTAGTGACATTCATGTATCATAATACTGGCCATTTCTCATATATTCTATAAAAGGAGGTAAGTAATATTTGAAGAAATGCACCTTTTTGGTTCTTACCACTGGAATGTCACTACCTAAATATTATAATGTACACTTCATATTAATGAGAAGAACCTAGTATAAAATATTGCTGTTTTCTGTCCCTTTGTTGTATTTGCAGAGTGCTCACTTGGCCATGATAGACACACTGATGATGGCCTACACTGTAGAGATGGTCAGTATTGAGAAGGTGCTTGCATGTACTCAGCAGTATTCGCCTATTTTCCAAGCTACAGAATTGCCCTATGATATTGAAGATGCCATCATGTATTGGATCAATAAGGTAAGATGAGACACCTTAGCAGGTGGTTCTATGTCAAAACAAGACAAAAATTAATGGAAGGTCACAGCAAATCGTTGTTGGACATCATTTTGTTTACAGATTGACTTTTGACATTTGTACCATGACTCAAAGGCTTTATGAGCTACATGGAGGCATATTTTCAAAGCATTTAGCCTTCCAAAGTTCCATAGAAACCTATGTTTTGTTTTAGATGCTTGTTTTATGTTCATTTCGTAAACGCTTCAGAAGTTTAAAGAAGACATTGACAATAAAGAAACGTCCCATTTTTTCCCAGAAAATTTTCTTACTTTTCATATCTTTATACCTCTAGAGATGATATGCATATGATGGTGCAGGCGCTCGTCCCTGATAGTCCGTGCCTCATTAACATCCCTGTTTACTAAGGTGCGTTAGCATTTTTAACGTGCTAACAATTATTGTGTGCGCTAACCGTGTAGGTTCCTGCTGGTATATTGGAGGCGCATACATGGTTAACAGATGTTAAAGAGGCTGACACACCTATAATGTGGCTTAGTAAGCAGGGCCCAAAGTCTGTTAGTCTGTAAGATGCCACCAGCCTCTTTCTTGATATTACAATATTCTCAATAGAAATCAAACAAAATAAAACATGGAAAAGGAAAATAAGATGATACCTTTTTTATTGGACATAACTTAATACATTTCTTGATTAGCTTTCGAAGGTTGCCCTTCTTCGTCAGATCGGAAATAAGCAAATGTGTTAGCAGATAGTATATATAAGAGAAACATCAAAGCATTACTTTGACAGTCTGACAGAGTGGGAGGGTGGGGGTATGCATGGGGACATCAAAGCATTTCATTGATATTCTAACAGAATGGGTGTTGGTAGGTGAGAGGAGGGTAATAAACAGAGAAATACAGCTTTATGGTTTATAATAGGTTAGAAAACCCAGATCCTTATTAAGTCCTGTTTGTTGGGTGTCAAAATATTCGACCATTCTTATTTCAAAGGTCTTACGTTCCTGTATTGTTTTAAAATTACCTTTCAGTATTCTTACTGTGAAATCACTGGTGCAGTGTTCTGGTCTTGTGAAGTGTTGGCCCACAGGGGTGGGGGCTTGACTGGTACCGGCTATTTTCATGTGATGTCTGTGCAGATTGAATCTTGTCTTAAGCATCTGGCCTGTTTCTCCAATATAGCATCCTTCGTTACATTTTTTACACTGAATGATATATACCACATTGGAAGATGAGCATGTAAAATAGTCCTTTATGTTGAATATTTTTCCTTTGTGAATGACTGTGGGGTCTTGTGAAATGTTTTGGCATAGTTTGCAGGTGGCTGTGTTACACGGAAATGTGCCCTTTTCTTTTTCCGTCTGTGTTGGAAGTTTACTTCTGATCAGCTTGTGTTTCTCTGTTTATTTCCCTGTTTATTACCCTCCTCTCACCTACCAACACCCATTCTGTTAGAATATCAATGAAATGCTTTGATGTCCCCATGCATACACCCACCCTCCCACTCTGTCAGACTGTCAAAGTAATGCTTAGATGTTTCTCTTATATATACTATCTGCTAACACATTTGCTTATTTCCGATCTGACGAAGAAGGGCAACCTTCGAAAGCTAATCAAGAAATGTATTAAGTTATGTCCAATAAAAAAGGTATCATCTTATTTTCTTTTCCATGTTTTATTTTGTTTGATTTCTATTGATAACCTTTAAGAGTGGACTAACACGGCTACCACACCTCTCTACAATATTCTCAAAAGTGTTGGAAAATTCTTCTTCCTCCTCCATAATTTCATCAACGCAACGTATTTTAACATGTATTTATTAGCTTTAATCTAAATTTTTTTTATTAAACTAATAATTTTTGAGGTTCTACTTACTGAAATTGGAGAACATTATATTAATATGAGTAAGTATCTAATCCTCTGTGGAAAAACATGTGTGCCACATCAATGCAGTGAGCTTGTGATATGGCTGTTTCATGTTTGGGGCCCATATACATTTCTTTTAAAAGCTCTGTTGATAGCTTGTATCGGTATTTTTATACTGTACTAGAATCTCTTTGTACAATTTGTTCATTCTACTTAATTACATTCTCACCAATCTTCATGTAATGTGTGTATATGCTCACTTTTATTACTTCACACAAATATTAATCCAATATGTCTATGCTTTCAATTTATATTTGCACCAGCTCTGTTATTGGATGGCAAGCTATCCCTGACTTGTGTGTGAGCTTTTTCATGTTATATGCCACTTTTGTAGAATTCAGTGCCACGTATGTTGGGATATTCTGGAATTTATAAATGACAGAAAACACATTTATTTAGAGAAGTGTATTTCTGCTAGGCTTTGATATTCTGCTATTATTTTGCTGATGGTTTGATTTTACTGTATATAAGTTTTTATATTCTTCTATAGTAAAAGAATATTTTTCCTGTTAGATCAGTTATCAGACGTCGATGATTTAGTCTCAAAGAATGGTATTACTTCTTCTGAAGCTAAAGTACTAGCCTGTCACTTTAGAAAAAAAGCTGGAACTCTTAGAATTAAGTTGTCATTAACCTGGTTTCTATCTCTAACAGTAAATTTTTCCATATTTCAATACTAGTGGATAGAATTTTGTTTAAATTTGGCAAAATTTCACCAAACACTGTTTTTAAATTATTGAAGAAATATGCAAATTCACAATGTTCTTTGGATAATTGTCCAGTTTTGTTAATGAAAGGAAATCTGATTTTGTTTGAGGAAGCATGAACTAGTTGGTTGAACTACAAACTAAAACTAGGTGTCTTTCCATCTTTAGTTGGTGATATTGTACTAACTCCTATTATTAAAAAAAAAAAGAAACCAACAACACAATTAGTTCATAAGATGTAGCCAATTATCATCCAGTGTCTTCCATTTCTTTCTTGATCAAAATCATGGAAGCTGGGTAAAAACTCAACTGGTTAACTATCTAGATAAATTTGACATTTTGCATCCTATGCAGTCCAGGTTCAGGAAAGATTATAGTACTGAAACTGTAGTTAGTTCATTAATTGCGTCAGCTAAATCCATTGTTAGTCAAAGTCGACAAGCTGTTGCTATCTAGTTTGACGTTTCCAGTGTTTTTGACTTGGTTGATTATGAGATGATAATTCAGAATGTGAGTAATATCGAGATTACAGGTCTCATTCATGAGTGGTTTAGGAAATTTTTGACTAAAAGAACTTATAGAGTAAATGGAAAGGAAAAAGTTTCAACTCTTGGAGTGCTAATTGTGGAGTTCCCCTTATCTCTATGCCAAAGGTATCAGTTTTACTTTCTTTTTCAGCTGATGGTACTGATTTGTTTACAGATTTAAAACCGTGCATATTCATAGTGGATGACTGGTTGTTTTTTTTTTCCCCAAAGATTAAAATTAAATAGAGACAAAACCAAATTTCTATGGATAGGTCCTCTTGATAAGATCCTATACAACTCAATATAGTTGATTGATGGGATTTAATATTATTTAGTATTCATCCTTGTGGTACCCCACAGGTCAGTGCCCATGGTGCCAATGAGGTGCTGCCAAACATTATGGACTATTGTCTTTCTGATAGATAGGATCCGAACCAAGCAACTACTGTTCCATTGATACCTTTTTCTGCCAGTGGAATTCTCTGCCTATTTCATTTAGGACAACAAAGGATTATAGGCAGTTTAGAAAAGTTTTTGAAGACTTATTTTAGGAAGTTTCTCTTAGAGTAACTCAACTTGTTGAATTGTACTTAATATAATACACTGTAATTCTCAGGTTATGTTCTAATTTCTTCTAATGTTATCCAAAGTGAACTTTATAGGTATCTACAGGATACAAGCACTGCAGTTCATTATAGTTAGTTCATGATGTAACTACTTTAAATAATTTAGTTTGTTCAGCAACTATGATGATTTTATTTGCCTTTCCTTTCTCCAGATCTTTTATAAATATATTTAAAAACACCAGTTCCATTATAGATCCCACTATTTACCTTTCTCCATTGAAAAGAAATGACACTTCAGTCTTACTGTTTCCTATCTTTTAGTCAGTTAACCATCCACAATAGAACATTGCTTGGTATCCCATGACTTTTACATTTTTTGACAAGTTTCTTGTGTGGGGCTTTGTGAGAAACCTTTTGAAAATCCAAATCCACTATATCCACCAGCTCACCCTTGTCCATATGTCTGTTAGCTTTTTCAAAAAAATCTAACAGATTACTGTTATGAATGACAGATCTGCAAACTGCACAATTACAAAGAGCCTTGAAATTCCTTCTCTGCCTCCCCCTCCCTACCATTCCCTGTGTAGGCAGGAAAATTAAAACTATTTAAAAATAAAGAGGGCTATGCTGAGGTTTTTCTCAATGGAGAAGAGTAGATAGTAGGGTTTCCCGGGGTCTGTGCTGGAACCACTGCTTTTTAACATATTTATAAATGATCTAGAGATGGGAATAACTAGTGAGGTAATTAAACTTGTTGACAACACAAAATTGTTAAATCGCAAGAGGATTGTGAAAAATTACAAGAGGACCTTATGAGACTAGGAGACTGGGCACCCAAATAGCAGATGATGTTTAACGTCCTCTGGGCATCCATATGACAGATGACGTTTAACGTCCTCTTTCCCACATGCAAAGAGATGCATGTGGGAAACAGGAACCCAAACTATAGCTACATAATGCAAGGTTCCACATTAGGAGTCACCGACCAGGAAAGGGATCTAGGTGTTATTGTCTGCTCAGTCTGCAGCAGTGGCTAAGAAAGCAAATAAAATGTTAGGTGTTATTAGGAAAGGAATGGAAGACAAAAGTGAGGACATTATAATGCCTTTGTATCACTCTATGGTGCGATCACACCTCAATGTGTGCAATTCTGGTAACCGCATCTCAAAAAAGATATAGTGGGATTAGAAAAGGTGCAGAGAAGGACAACAAAATGATAAAGGGGATGGGACGACTTCCCTATGAGGAAAGGCTAAAGTGGCTAGGGCTCTTTAGCTTGGAGAAAAGATGGCTGAGGGGAGATATGATAAAGGTCTACAAAATAATGAATGGAGTGGAACGAGTAGATGTGAATCACATGTTTACTGTTTCCAAAAATACTAGGACTGGGGGCACGCAATAAAACTACAAAGTAGTAAATTTAAAACAAGTTGGAGAAAATTTTCCTTCACTCAATGTGTAATTAAACTCTGGAATTCGTTGCCAGAGAACGTGGTAAAAGCAGTTAGCGGGGTTTAAAAAAGATTTGGATAACTTCCTTAAAAGAAAAGTCCATAAGCCATTATTTAGATGGATTTGAAGAACATCCACTGGTTATTTCTAGGATAGGCAGCATAAAATCTAATTTACTGTTTTGGGATCTTGCCAGGTACTTGTAACCTGGATTGGCCACTGTTGGAAACAGGATGCTAGGTTTGATGGACCTTCGGTCTGTCCCAGTATGGCAACGCTTATGTTCTTATATAAGTACCATTTGATTTATATTAAGTGATATGTATTTTTTTTTTAAATTCTACAGCTTTAAAATTATAAATGCACTGAAACTATGTGCTTGAGGTGCTTTAGTTTTGTATGGGAAATAAACTGGCACACTTCCTGTGCTTGGGGCAGAATACTGCTTACACGGAACATAGAACAAGAAGGAGCCAAGAGGGTCAGGTAGTGCTGTATGGTGATCCCATATAGTTGTTCTTCTTCCTCTCCCCTCAAATGTGAGAGCTATCCCACTGCCTCCACTGTTGGTCCAATAAGACTTTCGTTTGTGAAATCCATATTGTCTATGCCCCGTTATATGTATCTTTCCAGGTTGTCGGTAATTTTGCTCTTCAGAATATCTTCTATTTTGCCCTGCACCAACATGGATTTCTGGTCTGTAATTTTTGAGATCACCCCGGAGCCTTTTCAAAAATGAGTTATGTTGTCCACCCTCCAATCCATAGCTGATTTGAGTGGGAAAATTAAAGATTACTTCTAGCAAGTCTGCAGTTTAGTTTTTGAAAAATAATTTAGTATTCTGTGGTGTATACCATCTATTCCTAGTGATTTGTTACTCTTTAGAGCTTCCCAAACTGGGAGTTGGGACCCCAAATGGGGTCTTGAAACTCACATTTGAGGGTCACTACCTGGGTGGACTCTCCATAGATGCATCATTATTCTGCATTGCTGGGGGAGGGGGGTCACACTGTTTTATTTGGCCATGGTCATGGATTCATAGGCACAAAAAGATTGACAAGCACTGCTTTAGTCAGTTTGTTCTGTTACATCTTCCTGCTTCACCATGATTTGTTCCAGTTCTTCTGAGTCATCACAGTCAAAGAATGTTTCTGGTCTAAGTATCTTCTTAGTAAAGCAAAAGCAAAGAATTTGTTTTGTTTTTCTGCTGTGAAATAACTGATTTCTCTAGTAATTCGGAGATTGTGCCTGTGGAAAAATATCAGTTTCGATTCTCTTTCCATTAAAACACTACTAGCAGAGCACTAGATATCTGGGGTTACATAATTTACTAATCTTTGGAAATTAATATAAATGTAACTGTTTACGATTAATTTAGTCCATAAAAGAGGATTTTTAGTTGGACTAATCTTTCTCTCATTAATGGTCCGTGTGAACAGAACACTGTATTGCCTCCATCTATTGTTAAGTAGAATCTACCCTCAAATAGTGGAGGGTTATCCTTATCAAATTGAAAAGTCTGTATCTTATTGTCCATATAAGATCTAGTAAACTAAAAGCGTTTGTTTAGTTTTTGTTGGGTGTAATTGCACTTTATTTAGGTTTACATACTTAACCTAGACAAAGTTGAAAAGTGCATACTTACAGTGTGGCAAAATAGCACAATTCTCCCTCCATTTGCAAACTCGTGTATCTGTTTGGGGAGTAGATGTCAAAAGACGTGGTAAAGCATGTCTCGTTAGGGTGGCAGGCGCTGTATGAGGCTTCTGTGTGTGTGTGTCTTTTTGCCTGTGTGTACAGATGGATGGATGGACAGACGGACAGATAAACTTACCCAAAAGGCGCAATCACTGGGGCGAAACATGCCTAAAAATGGTCCAAATGGTGTAGTGCTTTTGATACATTAAAAATGTACAATACATCTTTGTGTATTTATTTATTTGTAACCTTTATATCCCACATTTTCCCACCCATTAGCAGGCTCAATGTGGCTTACATTATACCGTAAAGGCGATTGCCAAGTCCGGTAGATGTTAAATAAATACAGTTTAAAATAAGGGTCAGGTAAGGTTAGAGTAAACAGGTACAAAAAGGGACAAGGAAATAAAGGAATATATAATGTCCAATGCGATGTGAGGTATTGATGCATTGCAGAGTTGAGGCATTTAAGTAGGGCCAGTAGGATAGGCCTTGCAAAACAGATAGGTCTTTAATGATCGCCTGAAGTTTTGATGGTCATGATTCGTTTTCACACTCTTTGGTAGTGCATTCCACATTTGTGTACTTAAGTAAGAAAAAATTGATGCATATGTTGATTTGTATCTGAGTCTAATGCAGCTTGGATAATGGAGGTTCAAATAGGTATGTGACACTGTGGTTCTGTTTCTGGTTGGAAGATCTATCAAGTCAATTATATATCCTGGGGTATCACCGTAGACAATCTTGTGGACCAAAGAGCAGATTTTGAAGGTAATGCGATCCATAATTGGGAGCCAGTGCAATTTTAATTGGAGAGGTTTAGCGCTATCGAATCATGTTTTATCGAATATCAGCCTGGCAGCTGTGTTTTGGGCTGTCTGGAGTTTCTTCATAAGCTGTACTTTACATCCCGCACAATCCATTGCAGTAATCTGCGTGGCTCAGAACCATTGATTGTATCAAGTTACGGAAAATTTCCCTCGGGAAGTAAGGTCTTATATGTTTTATGATTTGTTTCATTTATGGGGGGTCAAATCACATGGCTTGGCTGTAGTGCTGTGTGTTATAACACAAAAGACACCATTCAGGTTTCCTGTGTAATGGCCTGGAGAGTTTGCAGTACTGGGACATGAGAAGAGAGGGTTCCAGTCATATTAATGACCTTTGCAGGAACAGGGATGGCATTGAGTGCTTAGTTTCAGAAGAGAGTTCATTCCAGCTGTTTGAGGAGGTAGACTAGAAAGTTGGGGGTAGAAAACAGGGGGAATGCTCAGAATATGTGGGAAAAATCATTAGTTGTCATTTATCTCATCTCCAAAATTAAGTTTTATATTGTCTTTCATTTAATTCAGTAGAAATGCCAAGAGGTTTTATTCTGAAGGTTCTTAGGTTTAGAAGGTTATCCGTAGGATTCATCAATCGGAATTGCCCATACAGTATTTCCCCCTTCAAGCTGACCACGCTGTGAAGCACATCTCTCTGAATGAGCTGTTCCCTAGTTCTTCGGCCATAAGAATAGTGTGAGGGAAATGCTTTTATTCCAGACAGCCTGTAAATCTCATCTTTTCTCTATTTCTAACAGTGCAATGCCAATGCCTCTGCACTTTGATGTATCCAGAAGACCGAAAATGTTGCAGTGCTCATTTAAACAGAACACAGCACTGCTTGATTTTTCAAATGTGTGTTTTGTTTTTCTTTAATAGCTTCTTCTGGTTGTGCTCATTCCTAGAATACAGCTGAGAGGCACGTGTGTGCTTTCTTAGGAATACAGATGGTCATGTTTATTACTTCTGTGATTTTAGGTTAATGGACATTTGAAGGAAATAATTGAACAAGAACAAAAACTGAAAGAACAGCATGACCTTGTGCCCCCTGGAAGTCAAAAGGTATGTCTCAGCATTTTATTGACAAGTTGACATTTGCAGATTGTATATGCCTGAAGGGTTTCTACTCCTAAATAAATAATTTTACTTTAAGCTCTATGGATTTTTCTGGTACTTTATTCTTTTCAAAAGTAATTGATAACATGCAAAAAAAAGTGCTGATTATTTAAATTCAGTTCAAGCATGTGTGTGACTTTTCAGCCTTTGTAAAGTTAATATAAACACACTGCATTTTATTTTATGTGTTTTCTGCATTTTGTAAATGAAGATAATGATTTGTAGCCACGATAACTTCCATCTTAAGTAGAGAGGTGTGGTAGCCGTGTTAGTCCACTCTTAAAGGTTATCAATAGAAATCAAACAAAATAAAACATGGAAAAGAAAATAAGATGATACCTTTTTTTTTTGAACATAACTTAAATGTATTAAGTTATGTCCAATAAAAAAGGTATCATCTTATTTTCTTTTCCATGTTTTATTTTGTTTGATTTCTATTGATAGCCACGATAACAAAATGGTTTCACTTGATTATCATTTTCCCATTGTTACATTCCATTGTTCTATTCCCCTAATGATATTTTGACTTTGTCTTCCCATAACTCTTCACAATGTAACCCATAATCGTACTTTAACAAATTGTATTTCCATCATTCACAATGTATTGTAAGCCACACTGAGCCCGCAAATAGGTGGGAAAATGTGGGATACAAATGCAATAAATAAATAAATAAATAAATAACCTAATTCTCGGTATAGATGAGTATTTCCTAATCTTTACCCAACCGCAACCCAATTTTAACTGTAGAGCACCATTCTAAATCATGTAGTGATAATTTTATTATGTTCGAGGTCTATGCCTCAGCAGAACCCGAGCTAGGTGATGCCACCAGCATTCTTCCTGCTGGTGGAATAGTACCACTCAGAGCTCATGCACGGGAGCGGGCTATCCTCTTTCGTTTAGCCAGTGAAGAAAGCAGTCAACTGCCCTGAAAAAAGGAGGAGCACTAAAAGTGGAGAGGACGGGGAGGGACTACTCAACATTTATTTTATTTTATTTTATTTGAGAAACCTAAGCAAACAAGGTCACCTGTGCATTCTCCTTGTTGCTCTTTTTATTTTGAGAGTGAAGAGGAGTGTCATGGTTACTTTGGTTGTAAGAATCTTTCCACTTATAAGGACAGAAAGGGAGATGAACCATTTAATGAAAAAGTACATAAATCATAGCAAGTTTTCATAGTTTGTGATTTAAATGAACGTGTGGTTTCAGAAGGAAAATAAGCTTTATAGGTCTTGATTTCTTGAAGTATTCTAATATAAGATTTTCAAATAATAGCTGCCGCAGTTGATGTGTACATGAGTCATGTAATGTGACTGTATGTATTGCCTAAGGAATAGCTAAGGCTTTGAGCATGGTTCACAGAGAGTCTGCACAACTGTCATTCAGATTTGATTTTGTCTCTTGTTCAAGGAAGAATGTCCCTAGATCTCTGCCAAGATTTTGTGTTTATGCAGCAGTCTCTCTTTTTCCCCCCTTAATGTTCTCAATTTTTGTGTTTTTTCCCCCTTACTGTTTTTAGGCATTTCAACTATTTCTGAAATGTTCTTGATCAGTTTTTTATTATTATTGCTACCTCAACTAGTTTATTTTGGGTGTAGTAGGCATACTGCTTGGGTAAGTTGTGCCAAGTTATGCCTAACTTGTTTATGGTATTTTCCTTAAGTTGTCTTTCCTAGGAAAATATCTTCCTTCAATTTTTGTCACAGAAACAGATGAGCAGCTGTGTGATATGTTCCTGATATTTTCACAGAAGTCTCTGATAAGACGTGGTGGAGAATGCTTCTGCTGTTGCTACTTATCGTCTCATTAGTGATGTAAGATGTATGCGTTGCAAACTGATAAACAGAAGAGAGAACCCTGCTTCATAGAAATTTTACAGTTGTAACATAGTGAATGATGGCAGATAAAGACCTGCATGGTCCATCCAGTCTGCCCAACAGTCACATTCATTATCAAGTCATTATTGAACCAACATCCAATACAACATTTTACTCACTAAGTTCCATTTTACAGTGTCTTCCCTCCCCTACTGAGATATATAGCATCTGCACTCATAGCATACGATATGAATGTGTTATAAAATACGCATACTGGATCCTGAGGCATTCTTGCCATTTTCAAGGCTCAGTCTGGTTATGCGTGGTTGTATCCAGTTGAAAGATAAGTTGAAGAATGTTGTCTTGAGTGGGTCAAGTGTGGTAAGAGAGCCTTCATGCCTGCTTTTTCATTCTGGATAGACCTAGCTCAAAAATGACTCCCCCACTTCCTGAATTTCCAGCCCATCCCAGCCAAAATACTCACTCATAATTATAATCTGTGGAGCCAGACCTTTGTTATATTTTTTACATACCATCCAACCAACGTCAACTACAGTTATATGTATAACAGAGAGCCGAGCCAAGTCTTGTCACATTATTGAACATAAGAGCTGCCATACTGTGTCAATCCTAAGATCCATCAAGCCAGTGTCTTTTTGTTTTTCCCTAGCAATGGTCAGTCCATGTCGCAAGTACCTGGCAGGATCTCACAAGGTACATCAATTCCATTGTGTTTATGCCTATGAATAAGCAATCATATAGATTCAATCTTTACGTCCCAGACACTTATCTAAAGCTTAATAATAGAATGTACTTCTTAAATGGTTACAAAGCCACAATCAATATTTATCGTATCAGAGCTACTTTTCAATGTCAATTTCAGTATGTAAATTTTTTTTTTTAAGAGGATCATCAGAATATCCTGCATCACACACCATTCAAAAACATTGGTCCTTTATAATAATGGTGTGGCGCAAATCAAATCATCATTGATCCACTAATTTTTTCTTGTTTTTTTAATGCTTTCTGTATATTTAACCTTCATCCTCAAAGACCATATATAAAGTTATAATATATGCAAATTGCATCACTTAACTGGCAGCAATTTTTCACCAGAGGAGAACCTCCGCCAACGTGGCCAGGTTTTGATTTCTTCTTCAGGGAAGAGGTTCTCTGGAGAAAAATATGAAGTAAACATCAAATATTACAACTCTGTATTGCATATAATATCCCCTGACTCACATTATTCAGCAGTAAAGCAGCACTCACAGATACATGTCACACAATGTTCCTGCATAAGAAAAAAATGGCTGCGGCGTCTAAACGTGGGCTTAGTGTTTAAATAGCTTGCAGCATCCTGATTGGACCATATCACTGAAGTTTCAGCCAATCAAATCAGGGACCACCAATCAATCTCAGCATTCAATCCCGAGGGGTGAAGTGATTGTAGTTGAAAGATCCAGCATTGTTCCTTATAGTTCAACAACTGTCCAACATTACTACCCTCCACCCTAGTTGGACATTATCCAGGATTCTCCACATAATATCACTGAATTGATGGTGGAAATCCAGCCAGTGCTGAACTAACGGTGCTGTTAGTATCTGATTCTTAATCCTGGATTTATGTTCATTAAGATGAGCCTTGATGGGACAGCTCAATCGTCCTATATAGATTAGCAGAGAAGGACAAATAATGGCATAGACTATATTACTGGTCATACAGTTGATAAGAGGAGCGGGCATAGATCGGATGTAAAGTAACAGGATATTTCCATACTGACCCTTCAATGGTCAGGTCACACCATTGGCATGCCCCTAAGTATCTGGGAGAATCTGATTGTAATCCAGGCGCTTGTAAGTAAGCATCTCACCTATAGTTGTCCTCCATCTAAAGGCACAAATTGGGTGGTCAGCAAAGCATTCATGAATTTGCAGCATTCTCCAGTGAGAATGAATGCACTTATTATTCTAGAACTTAAAGGAGAATAAGGAACTACCATCATCAATTTCTCATCCTCTTTTTTTTGATTGATATTGTAGTAACCATTCCCTCTGGGAGAATTTAGCTCTCAGATATGCTTTTCTGACTGTAGTCTTGGGGGTATCCTCTTTCCAGATGCTTGAGTCTCAAAAGCTGTATCATTGGAACAAGTCCTTTTCAGCCTCAAAAATTGACTGACGGGCAGACTAACTTTAAGATGGTAGGGATGAGAGCTGGAAAAATGAAGTAGAGAGTTCTGTGTGGTGGGTTTTGAAAAAGTGTAGTATGTATCTGATTTATCAACCCTGTGTACCCAAACATCCAAGAATTCCAAGCCTTGAGAGTGATGATGTGACGTGAACTTCAGATTAGATTGAAAGGAGTTCAGTTTCTCCATGAATTTCAGTAAGGCTTGAGAGGATCCATTCCAAATGAAGATGTCATCTAAATAGCATTTCCAGAGGAAAATATGTTGGAATTCCTCAGAACCATATACATAAGTTTCTTCAAGTTTTGCCAAATACAGTGTTGCTATCGAGGGGGCTAAAGAGGCCCCCGTAGCTACACCTTGTATCTGCTGGATAGTTGTTAAATTATAAGGAACAACGCTGGATCTTTCAACTACAATCACTTCACCCTTCGGGATTGAATTCCGAGATTGATTGGTGGTCCCTGATCTGATTGGCTGGAACTTCAGTGACATGGTTCAATCAGGATATGCAGTTTGACGATCAGCTGCAAGCTATTTAAACACTAAGCCCGCGCTTAGACGCCGTGGCCATTTTTTTCTTATGCAGGAGCATTGTGTGATATGCATCTGTGAGTGCTACTTTACTGCTGAATAATATAAGTCAGGGGATATTATATGCAATATAGAGTTGTAATATTTGATGTTTACTTCATCTTTTTCTCCAGTGAACCTCTTCCCTGAAGAAGAAATCGAAACCTAGCCACGTAGGCGGAGGTTCTCCTCTGGTGAAAAATTGCTGCCAGTTAAGTGATGCAATATGCATATATTAGAACTTTACATATGGTCTTTGAGGATAATGGTTAAATACAGTGGGGGAAATAAGTATTTGATCCCTTGCTGATTTTGTAAGTTTGCCCACTGACAAAGACATGAGCAGCCCATAATTGAAGGATAGGTTATTGGTAACAGTGAGAGATAGCACATCACAAATTAAATCCGGAAAATCACATTGTGGAAAGTATATGAATTTATTTGCATTCTGCAGAGGGAAATAAGTATTTGATCCCCCACCAACCAGTAAGAGATCTGGCCCCTACAGACCAGGTAGATGCTCCAAATCAACTCGTTACCTGCATGACAGACAGCTGTCGGCAATGGTCACCTGTATGAAAGACACCTGTCCACAGACTCAGTGAATCAGTCAGACTCTAACCTCTACAAAATGGCCAAGAGCAAGGAGCTGTCTAAGGATGTCAGGGACAAGATCATACACTTGCACAAGGCTGGAATGGGCTACAAAACCATCAGTAAGACGCTGGGCGAGAAGGAGACAACTGTTGGTGCCATAGTAAGAAAATGGAAGAAGTACAAAATGACTGTCAATCGACAAAGATCTGGGGCTCCACGCAAAATCTCACCTCGTGGGGTATCCTTGATCATGAGGAAGGTTAGAAATCAGCCTACAACTACAAGGGGGGAACTTGTCAATGATCTCAAGGCAGCTGGGACCACTGTCACCACGAAAACCATTGGTAACACATTACGACATAACGGATTGCAATCCTGCAGTGCCCGCAAGGTCCCCCTGCTCCGGAAGGCACATGTGACGGCCCATCTGAAGTTTGCCAGTGAACACCTGGATGATGCCGAGAGTGATTGGGAGAAGGTGCTGTGGTCAGATGAGACAAAATTGAGCTCTTTGGCATGAACTCAACTCGCCGTGTTTGGAGGAAGAGAAATGCTGCCTATGACCCAAAGAACACCGTCCCCACTGTCAAGCATGGAGGTGGAAATGTTATGTTTTGGGGGTGTTTCTCTGCTAAGGGCACAGGACTACTTCACCGCATCAATGGGAGAATGGATGGGGCCATGTACCGTACAATTCTGAGTGACAACCTCCTTCCCTCCGCCAGGGCCTTAAAAATGGGTCGTGGCTGGGTCTTCCAGCACGACAATGACCCAAAACATACAGCCAAGGCAACAAAGGAGTGGCTCAGGAAGAAGCACATTAGGGTCATGGAGTGGCCTAGCCAGTCACCAGACCTTAATCCCATTGAAAACTTATGGAGGGAGCTGAAGCTGCGAGTTGCCAAGCGACAGCCCAGAACTCTTAATGATTTAGAGATGATCTGCAAAGAGGAGTGGACCAAAATTCCTCCTGACATGTGTGCAAACCTCATCATCAACTACAGAAGACGTCTGACCGCTGTGCTTGCCAACAAGGGTTTTGCCACCAAGTATTAGGTCTTGTTTGCCAGAGGGATTAAATACTTATTTCCCTCTGCAGAATGCAAATAAATTCATATACTTTCCACAATGTGATTTTCCGGATTTAATTTGTGATGTGCTATCTCTCACTGTTACCAATAACCTACCCTTCAATTATGGGCTGCTCATGTCTTTGTCAGTGGGCAAACTTACAAAATCAGCAAGGGATCAAATACTTATTTCCCCCACTGTATACAGAAAGTATTAAAAAAATAAACCAAGATAAAATTAGTGGATTATCGACGATTTGCGCCACACCATTATTATACAGGAACAATGTTTTCGAATGGTGTTTGCTGCAGGATATTCTGATGATCTCCTTAAAAAAAAAATGTACATACTGAAATTGATGTTGAAAAGTAGCTCTGATATGATAAATATTGATTGTGGTAAACAAGCTAATGGATACTGTGGTACTTACCTCTACGGGAGGTGGTACCCCACCTGCTGCCGATGTAGCTAAATTTTTCCAGGACAAACTCAAGAAACTGCAGAGCGCCCTTCCGCAAAACAATTCCAACATTGGTGACTTTATTGCATGCTTGGACCCAGGGCCTGACGAGCAACCAGCGGACCGTTTACTCTCCAGCTTTTTACTCAGTTGATTCTGTCAAGAGGGAGCTTCGCCGATTTGTTAGGAAGTACTGCAGGCTGGATGTATGCCCCAACTATCTGCTTCAAAGTGCCCCTGCCTGTTTCCTTGATGACCTGACCCTGTACCTAAACCATATGCTCGGTGAAGGCAAGTTCCCAGCAAGCCATGGTAACATCTTGCTGACCCCGGTGCCTAAAGACGCTAAGAAACTAAGTAGTGATTTGTCCAGCTACCGGCCAATTACCTCCATTCCCCTTTTCGTCAAACTTATGGAGAGCCTGGTGAATAAACAGCTCAATGATCACCTGGACAAATTTAATGTTCTGCATGCCTCACAATCGGGATTTCGACCGCACCACAGTACTGAGACCGTGCTTGTCACTCTCCTATCTAACTTCAAGCGGGAGATAGTTGAGGGGAAGAGCATTTTACTCTTGCAGTTCGACATGTCCAGCGCCTTTGATATGGTTCACCATGATATACTTCTGTGGCTTCTCGATTACTTCGGTGCAAGAGGACATGTATTAGCCTGGCTTAGAGGTTTTCTAACATCCAGATCCTACCAAGTACAAGCCAACTCCACTCTGTCATCTCACTGGGAAGCTGACTGCAGAGTGCCGCAAGGCTCCCCGCTATCACCTACCCTGTTCAATGTGATGTTGATCCCCCTGGCAATGGCTCTCTCCAAATTGGGGCTAAACCCGTTCATCTACGCAGATGGCATCACTATCTACATCCCGTTTGAGAAGAACCTGAATGAAATTACCAGTCGGATTCGTCACGGCTTTAACACCATGCTTGACTGGGCCAATTCTTTTCAATTCAAGCTCAACGCCGAGAAAACGCACTGCTTGATCCTCTCCTCTCCTTATTGCAAACTCTGGCCTCCTGCGCTAATTACTCCTGAGCTCACCCTGCCTATCTCGTTATCCCTAAAAATCCTGGGTGTCCTGGTTGATCGAACTTTGTCGTTGGAGCAGCATGTGAACTCTACAGTCCAGCAAATGTTCTACTCTCTCTGGAGACTTAAGCGTATCAAGCCATACTTCCCTCGGGGCGTTTTCCGCAATCTAGTCCAGTCCCTGGTGATTAGCCGTCTTGACTACTGCAATAGTATGTAAGGAGGATGTGCAGGTATGCTTCTAAAAAAATTGCAAACGGCCCAGAATACAGCTGCCCGGCTCGTCTTTGGGAAATCCAGATTTGAAAGCTCGAGACCATTGCGTGAGCGGCTGCACTGGCTTCCTGTGAAGGACCGCATCGCGTTCAAGACCTGTGCATTGGTGCACAAAATTATCTATGGAGATGCCCCTTCCTACATGGACCCTCTTGTTAACCTACCGCCCAGGAACTCCCGAAGATCGGCCCGCTCGTACCTTACTCTCCATTACCCTGCTCCCCGTGGCCTCAAATATAAGGCCATCTATGGCTCCTCTTTTCCTTATCTCAGCACTCAACTGTGGAATGGGCTGCCTCGTGAGATCAAATTCACTTCAGATCACCCGACCTTTAAGAAGCGTCTCAAGACCTTCCTTTTTGTCAGAGTGTTTACCACAAGTCCTGCAGGAGCCGCAGCCTTTTAGCCCACAGCTCACTCCGTGATACCCTATCACACACCCTCTCTTCCTTTCCCTCGTCAGTCATCTCTTTCTCCCTCTTGTGGCCCTTGTCCACTGTACTTTATGTTCTTGTATTATGGTTTGTTTATTAACTATTGTACGCCACATTGAGCCTGCCCATGGGCGGGAATATTGTGGGATATAAATGTTATAAATAAATAAATAACCATTTAAGAAGTACATTCTATTATTACGCTTTAGATAAGTGTCTGGGACATTAGGATTGAATCTATATGACACTGAGTCCCCACACAAGAAATTGTTGACGGTCTTTAGAATTGAATCACAAATAAGCAATGGTTTTTCCAATGCTATATGAGAATAATGGTTATGGACTTTTTCCCCAGGAACGTCTCCAAACCTTTTCACACCCTGCTATATTACTACTTTTACCACAACTTCCAGCAACAAATTTCAGAGCTTAATTGTGCATTGAGTGAAAACATTTTTTCTTTGATTTTCTTTGTGATACCTAGTAACTTCATGGAGAACCTCCTAAATTTCATACACTTTGAAAGAGTAAATAACTGATTCACACTTAAGATTCCACTCCACTCATCATTTTATAGACCTTCAACATATTTCTCATAAACCATCTCCTTTCCAAGCTGAATAGCCCTAACCGTAGCTTTGGTCACCCTTCTTTGTACCATTTCTAGATCGTTTATATCTTTTTTTGGGTTACGGTGACCAGAAATGCACACAATACTCAAGATGCAGTTGAACCATGGAGTGATAGAAAGGCATTATGATATTCTTTGTTTTATTCCCCATTCCTTTCTTAATAATTCCTAATATTCTATTTGTTCTTTGGGGTCAGTGCCCCATACTGAGTCAGTGATTGCAATGTATCATCCATGATGAAGCCTAGATCTTTTTTCCTGGGTAGGTGACTCCTTATGTGGAACCTAGCATCATGTAGCTACAGTTTGGATTAATTTTCCCTATGTGCACCACTCTGCACTTGTCTTCATTAAATGGGCTCATAAGGTGGTCCTACTGTTTCTTGTCATTAAACAATTTTGAATAATTTTGGGCCCTATTTACTAAGGCGTGTTAGCATTTTTAACGAACCTACAATTAACGGGGGTTCTAACCATGTAGGCGCCTATAGGGATATTGTAGGTGTGTACACGGTTAATGCACGTTAAAAATGCTAACGCGCCTATGACATAGCTTAGTAAACGGCACTACTTGTGTCATCAGTAAATGTGATCACCACTCATTCCCATTTCCAGGTCATTCATTAAAGTATATAAATAAAACACCCATCTCAGTACAGATTCCTGGAGCACTCCGTTATTTACCTTTCTCCACTGAGAAAACTGACCATTTAGTCCTAATCTGTTTCCTACTTTTTAACCAATTCCTAATCCACAGTAGGACCTTGCTACCTATTCCATGACTTTTTAGTTTTCTGGAGAGTCTCTCATGAGGGACTTTGTTAAACACCATCTGAAAATCTAGGTTCACTATATCAGCTGGCTTACCTTTATCCGTGTGTTTATTCATGCCTTCAAGAAATGTAGTAGATTGGTGAGGTGAGACTCTCCATGGTTAAATGCATGTTGACTCTGGCCCATTGAATCATGTCTGTCTGTATATGCAGTAATTTAGTTGTTTAGAATAGTTTCATACTATTTTGCCTGCTATTGCTATCAGACTTATTGGTCCATAGTTCCCCAGATCACCCTAGAGTCCTTTTAAAAAATCAACATTAAGTTAGCCACCCTCCAGTCTTCAAGTACCATAGATTATTTTAATAGTAGGCTATAAATTACTAATAATAGGTCTGCAGTTTAATTTTTCACTTGCTTCAGAACTCTGGCGTATATGCTATCTGATTCAGATAATCTACTACTTTAATTTCTCAGTTTGCCTTATTATATCTTTTTAGCTCACCATGATTTCAGTTCCTCTGAATCACAGCTATTTAAATATCATTTGTGGCATAAGTATTTCCCTCTATTCCAGTGATAACTTTCCTTGCAAAGTAGGGAGTTCAGCAAGATGCATCAAATCACAACATCCTCCTTAATAAAGACCCATGTAAAGAATTAATTTAGTCCTTTCACTATGACCTTGTCCTTCCTTAGTGTCCCTTTCCCATCATCTTGTACTGCCAACTCCCTAACAGACATTTTGCTTCAAATTTACCTGAAAAGTTTTTTTTTAAATAACACCTGTCAGATTTGTGATCTTTTCCATTTTATTGCTGTACTTCTTAGTCCATATTGGAGCCTTCTACTCTGAGCTTGGTCTTCATGGGGGTTTTGGCTGGTCTTCAGACCTGCCTGAAGGGACCAGTTAAATTATTTTATTGCCTGCTCAATAGAGCTCAGTATAACCATAACAAATCTCACCGAAGGGGGTCAGTTTTCCACCTCTACCACACAAGTTCCAAGACTATCAGTATTACACCCATTACTCCCCACTATTCCTGTATATTATACTGTTGCTGACTCGGATCTTTCACTGTTGTAACACCCTACATCCCTTTTCTACCTTTCTGCTGTTTAGCCCAAGCTTGCTTCTGCTGGCACTATAGTACTTCCATGTGGAGCAGTCTAGGTTATATCCTTGGCTCAGATCTTCTGCTCTGTAAGGATCCTGAGGAGGCAGCATTCGTATCCTCCAGAGCAGGCTTATCCAAATTCAGGCCTCAAGGCCTGCAAAGAGGCTGGATTTTCAGGATATCCCCAAAGAATAGGCCTGTATTAATCACAGGTAATTGTGTTCAACAATATTACCCTTATTCATTATCAATCTCTTAAATATTCATATAAAATCTCATTCTAACACGTTACCATTCATGCCTTCTGAATAAACCATTCCACTCTCTTCATACATCCACATTAAACTCTGTTAAGCCATGTACTTTTTCCAATAAATATCTTTTACAGTTTTTCCATATGTACTCAATCTATTCTTCCGAAACATGTTAATTTACCATGAAAACCTTTTAATATCTCTTCTATAACATATATTTCTTCTATAATATATATGCCATGAATAATCTACACAATGGTGTAGACCTATTTAGTAATTTATAGCCTACTTTTAAAATAATCTATGGTACCTGAAGATTGGAGGGTGGCCATTGTAATGTTGAGTATTAAAAAGTACTCCAGGGGAGATCTGGGGAACCATGGACCAATAAGTCTGATATCACTTGGTAAAATGATGTATGCATATGAAACAACGTTTGCACCATTGTATAGGTTCTCCGAGGACAAGCAGGCTTCTATATTCTCACAAGTGGGTGAAGCCGATCTGTGTCGCCGGTCCGGCATTTTGCCAAAGCATAAAAAAAACCTCTGCATAATTATAATATTTTATAATCTGTAATTGTGGGCCTTGCCCATGTGAATGCCTACCCACAAAGTACACACCATCATATCCAGACGTGAGGGTACGGAACAGCACTTAGCTGGAAATGGTCATTTACCCATGTTTGTGTTCACATATATGGGTAAATAACTAGAATACCAGTATTTGCACATATTCTTGCTACCTGCAAGTAGTCAGCAACTCATAGATTTACCCTCTTAAGGAGTAATTCAGTACAGGTTGCCTAAGGTTAGGCACTGGGATGCTGCTCACCAAATGTGAATTCTGTGTTGACGTTTATACATGTAATTATCATTATGGAATACTAGCATGAGTTTATGTTTACGCACCAATATTCAGGCTCAACCACTTACACCATGTCAATGACTGGTGTAAATGTCCACAACTAAATGTTGCAGTTGCGTTTGTAACTGTCAGTATTCTTTAACCTTAGCATGGAAGTGCTGGACACACTCCTGACCCACCCATTCCTCTACTACATCCACAGCCCCCTTGCAGATACGCTAAAGGATTTCCGCGCTAAGGTGTTAAAATTACAGTTAAGTGCAGTTATGTGCTTAACTGCAAATTAGTACCAAATAGCAGCAATTAACTCCAATGATAGCTAATTATTTGTAGTTAGTGCCAATTAGCACGTAATTTGTCAGTTAACTGGCCCTGTTCCATAACTTGCGTTTGCAAGTTTGTGCATCCAGTGCAAAAATGTGCACACAAGATTATAGAATGAAGGGTTTCGTGCAGGTGTTGGAGTTCAAGATATTTGACTGATAATTGAATCCATGTTACATGGGGTTCCCGGCATAATATGTAATTAAAAAAAAAAAAGATCTGGTGTCCAGCCCTTGACCATATTATAAGCGATACATTTCAGTTTGGTAGTCTGAAAACTTATTTTTTTACATTGTTGAGGGCTATGCAGATTGCTGCGATCCTGGGCCATTCCACTGATATGCATATTTGCTGGTTCAGTTACAGTGATGCACTAAGTCTCTTCCCCCTCCCCCCATTTAAGCAGTAGGCTCTATAGGAGCATCAAGTCTGTTTTGACAGAGTTCTGAACCATGGTGATGACTAACATTAGTACAAGGTCTATTATCTTACAGTCATAAACCAAGAAACAAGGGTTCATTGCAAATAATGGAACAAATTAAAAATAACTTTCCTTGCAAAAACATTTTCTTGTTTCCTTTGCAGCCCCCTATCATTGCTATTTATGGTGATGGTTGCTAATGGCAACAGACTCTTTTATGAGTTGGCATCCACTCATTCTCTACAATGTGCAGTCGAAGTGATAGTGAGCAAATGAAGGCTCAGCTTTTCTCTTCCTTGGTATGGGCAGTAGAGGATAGGCAGAGGTCTGGATATGGATTTAGCTTCCTAAATCAGAAAAGTTCCTGCTTTATCCCAGCTTGAGGGCTCGGAGGAAGAGATGGCCCTTCTTCAAGGGCAGGGTGACCTGACTTGCTTCCCCTCTTGTTGTGCATCTCTTCACTTTCTAGTTCTCACTCTGTTTTTCTTTGGGGCAGTTTCTCAAAATGGCTTCATTTTGTGCAGTATATGAAAAAAAAGGGGAAGTATCAACAAACTCCAATCACATAACAATACACAAAAGAATGGAATGTGAAACAAACAGTATTGCATTAACAACCTTCAAAAGTTCTTTTGACTTTCAAGAATACATTTTTATAGATACATGTTTAGGACATTAGAATTTCTCATACAGCCAGAGAGGGATTGGGACACTAAATGGAATTGTTTCTGTTAATCCATGACCTTTTGGCTATATGTAAACCTCTAATGCCCTAAAAATATATTTATCTACAAAACGTTTTTCTTAAACATTTAGTCTATATAAAAATTTTGTAACTCAAAAGAAATTTGGAAGTTTGTTAATACCATATTATTTCTTTAACAGTACATTTTTTGTTTTATTTATTTTTGTTCATTTTGCGCATGCCATGGCATTAATAAATCCCACTCCTAAGCCAGGATATGTGAAGTATGATCTCAGACTCTCAAATGTACTGCTAATGCTCACTGTAGTACTTGCATTGTGCCAAAGAGAGCTTCCTTGTGGAGGTCATAAGATGTAACATGTATAGGCATTTCCTGTCTTCCAACATGTAGTCCTAGGTATCCAGCATCTACAGGCAGATGATCAAAAGCCCCACGCTCTTCCAAACAGCGCTCTAAAATAGCGCTGGAACAGCGCGGGGCGCTATTAGACCTATGATCAGAGATAATGCATGCAAATTTAAGCAGCGCAATTATCTCTGATCATGGGATAGAAGTGCGGGCGAATTGTGCCTGAGCATGCGCTCAGCACAGTCCTTCCGTACTTGTTTGACAGGTCTGGGCTGTCAAAAGGCCAAACCTGTCAAACACGGGCTGGAGGTCCATGGGACCACCAGGCCTTCACTACCCCTGCCCCAAGCAACGGGGGCTGGAGGTCTGGCGGACTTCCGGTCCCCCTGACGATCCCCCTCCCCCCCAGGTTCAGAGAGGGCTGGAGATCCGGTGGGTCTCCAGCCCCCCCAAACCCCCGGAAAATGGTCCCTGGTGGTCAGGGCTCACCATTCCTCCCCAATGATCTGCAAACCCTAACGCAAGCTCGGAGCTGGCCGTAGGGTTTGCCGCGGCCAGCGACCCAAATTTTGGCACGCCGACTGCTGATCATTGGCAATGAATACGCTAAGCCCTCGAGCGCGTTGTTTCACGTGCTCGAGGGCTTGGATCATGGGGCGGTAGCAAACGCCGTCGCTAGTATGGCGCTAGCAGCCTCTATCGCTGGCGTTTGCTTTTGATCATCTGCGAGCTAGTGGCTTCCACTACTTCATCCATCTTACTTGCTGTTTTACTGTGTGTGCCAGCATCTTCATGGCAACTGCCTCTTCACTCCTATTGTTTGAAGTTTCCTATTTTTAGACCCGTGAGGACAGGACTGGTTTTGGGCAGAGCTATGCATATGCCTCTCTGAGTTGTGCTCCATTGGTCACCCATTTAATTCTCTCAGTATTTCTGAAGAGCATTAGCTCACGTCTACTCTCTGGGACTGTTTCCTATTCTGGTGCTCTCTTTTCCTTCTGGAACCTATATACTCCATAGTGTAGTCACCAGAGGGCTTTTACTGTTAGTTAAGGTCTTTTGAGGTGTACATTTCTTTACCGATACTTATATTCTGCAACAGTGTTTAAGTGCATTGTGGATTACATAAATCATAAGAGTCCAGACAAACCTGAAAAATTAACAATCAATACAAAAATAAAATAAACCTAGTAAATTAAATCACAAGAGCATGATGTAACTCTAAATTTATAAAAGGTACTTATTTAAAAATAAAATATATCTTTAACTGTTTCCTGAAAGCAATGTAATCAGAAATTACTCAAATCTTAATCAGGAGAGAATTCCAAGCTTGGGGCCCTGTTTACTAAGACGCACTGTACGCCTGCTAGCGTTTTTATCATGCGCTAACACTCGAGACACTCATAGGAATATATGGGTGTCACACTAGCACACCTTAGTAAACAGGGCCCTTGAGTAGCTAAGTATTGAAAAGTAACTGAAAAAATGTGTTTTGAGCGAATTCCTTGAGGATTAGGAAACTGCAAAAGTAATGGATTTCTTGAAGAAATATCCCTTCACATGTACACTTTTCTACCAGCATGCAGTCATATATACACCCATAAAATCAGTTTTTATGTGTATAAACACAACTTAATTCATATAAAGTATCACAACAAGAAAGGTTATGAAAAATCCAGCAGAAGACGAAAAGGCAATTTTTTTTTCACCCGAGTGACTGAATTAAGCATTTCTTCTCCTGATTTTGGTAATTCACAGCTGTTGGAGAAGCAGATATGGTAAGAGCTTATTGTTTACCTAGTTGAGGCAAGTCTGATATTTCATTGCCAAAGCATAACTAGCTGTCTTCCCCAATTTTTTGAAAGGAGTTCTGCGTGTTTAATTATGGTGTATTCCTCAAGGGTTATTAAATCATATTAAGTTACTATGAGTGTTGCATGTTGAATCTCAGTGGTTTCCTGTGAGTGAGATGAAGCTATCGGCCTGCTTGTTTGACAACTTTTCTGTAGTGTCTAGTTTTATTTTTGTGCTGTGATTAGACACTCTGTCAGCAGCAAAATGAGCTGTGGATTCAATTAGCAAACAAGTTGGTGTGAAAAATTTGGCTGGTTATTGAACATTCTCACTAATTACTGCATTACTACTAATAAAGTGTAACCTTTTTTTTTTTTTGTAAATGTATACAATTCTTACTGTTTCTTATAAACTGATTAACCAGAAGTTTTCATTGTTGTAGCAGTCTGAGTGGCTGAAAGATGGCCCACTTCATTTATTTCAATGATGTATTCTGATTAATTTTTCTTTCTGTTTTACTGCTGCTCATTCTGAAGTCTCCTACCAAATGGTATTGGAAACTGGTTCCTGTAAGTTTGCTCAGCTGCTTCAGTTTTTGTTGTTTGAGAATGGCTTATCCCATATCATGCTGAAATGTCTTTGTAACAGCACCCCCAAAACTGTAGCATGGGAACCCATATTGGCTAAAGGAAATTTGGAAGGCAGTGTATAGAAGTGTAAGACTGGACTGCTGTTGCTTTTTAACTGTTATATTATGGTTTGTACCTGGAATGGCGATGTGGCCTTTCCTTTTTAGTTGTATGTACACCCTCTGTCCATGGAAGATCTCCCTATTAGCACAAAATAGAAACAAATTGTTATGATTTGGTGCAAATAAGTCTTCACCTGCAGAGTACAGTATGCAGGTTGTATACATACTTTACACCTTCGTATATTTACTGCCTCATGGCAAAATACAATTTAAAGTCAAATAACACAAATTAGCTAGATACGATTAATTTGGAAGAACTTACAGTATGCATTGACTTTATCTGCATAACCAGAGGTGGTGAGTGCCCTCGGCAAAACTTGATCCTTATACCCTTCTCAATTAACTTTCAGGCCCCTCCCTCCCATTTGATAATTAAACTCAACAATCATTATCTTTAAAATTGTGGGTTATAGCGTATGCTGAGTTTGTATAGCTATTGCTTTGCTTTGACTACAGCTGGTCTTTACTCCCCCAGGTGACTGCCTAGCTTTACCTAAGGGCTTTTCCGGCCCTGTGCATGCCAACTCACTGTTTATTGATCATTTCTTGTGTGAATTGTAAATTGTCTAGTGTGGCCATACATTGAAATAAATGTAGAAAGAGTAGGCCGGTTC
This sequence comes from Microcaecilia unicolor, assembly GCF_901765095.1. Classification (NCBI taxonomy): domain Eukaryota; kingdom Metazoa; phylum Chordata; class Amphibia; order Gymnophiona; family Siphonopidae; genus Microcaecilia; species Microcaecilia unicolor. The sequence continues at coordinate 103,572,042 of NC_044036.1, forward strand.
ATCAGGTAAGTTTGTGTGTGCTGAAGCATATATACAAAGCAGGTGCATCGCAGACGAGAAGTGCTCCTGCTTATGTGAAATGCACCTTAAAAATGATAACATCTGGCATGACTGACCTGAAGTAGACCTTCAAATGTTTTTTTTTTTTTTTTAAATCTTTGGTACCAGAGAGAGAGAGAGAAATTTACAGAGTAATAATTAATCTGTAGTGGACAGAGTTTTTTTTTTTTTTTTTTTTTTTCAAATGCTGGCCACCATGTGTTTTTCTATACCCAAATATTCAATGTTGGGTCATACCCAGATGTCAGCACCAAATATCTGGGTATTTGGCAACAGCCAGAAGTTATTTATCCAGGCGAGTTAAGACAGCTGTTGGTAGTGATCAAGGTTCCTAGTGCCGATCATTGGCAGTACCCGGATAACTTCTGGTTCCATCTTAGCTCCATCCCCGAATAGCACCAAGGCAGTCGGGCATTATATTCAGCAGCATTATCCAGTTAATGCTCCTGAATATCATTACCTGGGCCCGACGAGTTTTAATTATCCACATAGTGGGTGCTGCTACCCAGGTAACTAATTTTAAATATCAACCTCTTAATTCTTAGGAAAAACAGGAGGGTGGGTATATGTGTTTCCTGTTATAAGGAGACTAGCTGGACAGACTTGCAGGAGTAGAATAGCTCTGATATATTTCTCCAGGCTGGGAACAGTGGGTTCAGAATTAGAAGAGATGCCTTTTCTACATAAACTGAAAAGCATACATTTAGGACCAGATTCTGTAAATGTCGTCTAAAATCTAGACCCTTTCAAAAAAAAGCACTTAATGCTATTCTATAAATCACACCTAAAATTAGGTGTGGTTTATAGAATAGTGCATAGGGCCGGGGAACGTGCATGCACTTAGGCACGGCCATTTATGCCACTGAGAACCTGGTAGCAATACCTGTTCCTAAATGTAGGTGTGTTCCCCTGAATTTTATAACAATGTGCGTAAATTTAAGGAACGCCCCCTGACATACCCACACTCCTCCCATGGCCATGTCCCCTTTTCAATTATGTGCGTTGGAATTTATGCACGTGTAAATTCCAATTATTGCCAATTAGTGATGATAATTGGTTGTTATCAGCCAGTTACATAAGAACATAACATAAGAGTAGCCATACAGGGTCAGACCAATGGTCCATCTAGCCCAGTATCCTGTTTTCCAAACAGTGTCCAAGCCAGGTCACAAGTACCTGGCAGAAACCCAATTAGCGTCAACATTCCGTGCTACCAATCCTGGGAAAAGCAGTTGTTTCCCCATGTTTATCTCAATAGCACACTATGGCCTTTTCATCCAGGAATTTGTCCAAATCTTTTTTTAAACCCAGATACACTAACCGCTTGTTACTGCATCCTCCGGCAAAGAGTTCCAGAGCTTAACTCTTCGTTGAGCGAAAAAATATTTCCTTCTATTTGTTTTTAAAATATTTACATGTAACTTCCTCAAGTATCCCCTAGTCTTTGTACTTTTGGAACGAGTAAAAAAACGATTTACATCTACTTGTTCTACACCACTCAGGATTTTGTAGACCTCAATCATATCTCCCCCCATCTGTCTCTTTTCCAAGTTGAAGAGCCCTTACCTCTTTAGCCTTTCCTCATACGAGAGGAGTTCCACCCCCTTTATCATTTTGGTCGCTCTTCTTTGAACCTTTTCTAATTTTGATTTATCTTTTTTGAGGTACGGTGACCAGAACTGAATGCAATACTCAAGGTGCGGTCGCACCATGGAGCGATACAGAGGCATTATAGTGTTTTCGGTCTTATTTACCATCCCTTTCCTAATAATTTCTAGCATCTTGTTTGCTTTTTTGGCAGCCACCGCACACTGAGCAGAAGATTTCAGCGTATTATGTATAACGACTTCTAGATCTTTTTTCTTGAGTGCTGACCCTCCAGTCAGCACTACCAACCCAAGCTGAACTAGGAGTTGCAAATAGCCAGGAGGCTTAATTGGGGAAGGCTTGAGCTTTTATGAGAACATGAATCCAAAGATAGGAGAGTTCTGATCGGGTATCAGAAGGGAGGAAATTCCAGAGAGTGAGGGCCAAAGGAAAGAAAGGCTGAGTGATGTGTGGCTTCAAGTCTAGTCATGTACAGAGCATGGTTGGCTATTTGGAAGTACGGACAGGTCTATAGGCATAACGAGGGTGGCTAGGTAGAGGGGGGTGCCTAAGAGAAGTCAAGATGAAAATCTTATGGATTATATGGTACTTAAGGGAGAGCCAATGGTGCCATTTAAGAAATGGTGGCACACACTCAAAGCGATGAGCATGGATGAGTACAGGGATAGCCATATTCTGAACGGTTTGAAGTTTTAGAAAGCTAGCAAAGGGAGACCAGCATAGATCACATTGCAGTAGTCTAGCTTAGAGGCAACTAGGACATAAAGAAGAGTTGCACAACTGTTGTTTCCCAAATAGTGGTGAATAGAACAGATCAGGTGAAGGGAGGGAAAACAAGACCTAGTTACTGCAGAGATTTGGGTATAAAAAGTGCAGGGTTGAAGTGGACCCCTAAGTACTTTAAGGAGTTCACTAAATGGATGGGAGAAACCTATAATGGGGGGACGCTAGAGGGAAAGAACTGGTGACTGGTGACCCAAAGGACTACTGATTTCAAGGGATTCAGAATGAGACGATGAGTAGAAAGCCATCAGTCTTATCCAAACAGGCTTGAAGTGAAGAAACGTCAGGGCTAGCAGAATCCTGGAGTGAGACTAGCAGAATGTCAGCAATGAGTCTAAGATTCTTAGATCAACAAAGCAAGCAGACTAAGAAAATTATTAAAGAATAGTTAGGAGAAAACTGAGCATTGGGGGACACCACATGTTAAGAGAAGTGTAGTATAGGATGAACCTGGAAAGGAAATCTGCAAAGTCCTATTTGTGAGGAATGAAGTGAACCATACCTGCATTGTCCCACTAACCCCCAAAGAAGCTAGGCGAGAAATCAACAAAGAGTGACTGACAAGATCAAATGATGCCGAGAAGCCTAAGGAGATCAGCAAAACTGCCTTTCCTTGATCAAGAGAAGAGTAACAATCATTCAGGAGGTCTGTGGAATGCGATTTACGGAAGCCCGCTTAAAAAGGGTGTAACACATTAGTAGCTTACATGTTGTACAAGTTGCATAAATACAAACCTTTCTGTAAGTTTGGCTAGGAAAGGTAAGTTAGAAACAAGACAAAAACTAGCAGCAAGAGAGCTATCGAGGGACATTTTTTCTTCAGTATAGGGTGAATAACTGCAGTTTTCCAGCAGACAGGGACATACCCTGAGGAAAGACTGTTAATGACCATAGCCCTTGCATGTGGGCCCAGGTCATGTCTGGATTCCAGAAGCCACTTAGAGAGTACCAGCTCAGGTGAACGTATGGTCTTCCAATTTTCTCAAAGAAGGTAAGAGAGGGTAAAGAAAAGTGTGACCAAGTATCTGATAGTGTTATGCATGAACCTTCATGAGCAGAGGGGGATGCAGGGGGAATGGGTAAAAAAAGTGGCAGAGGGGAGGCTGGGAAAGGGGCCCGAAGGGAAACAATTGTGGAGACAAAGTCGGCAAAGTCCTGAGCCTGGGGTGAGGAAGGGGCTGGAGAAATAGTGTGGAGACCAGAAATGTGACAAAGGAGAAAAGTTGCCTCAGATGATTAGAGGCTTCATTGGTAATGTGAGTGTAGTAGGTGCAGTGGGACTTTTTAAAGGCAGAACAAAAATGAGAAAGCTGGGTGTGATAAGCCGTGAGATCTTCAGGAGCCGTGGACTTCTGCCAGCAAAGGCATTAATGATCAAATGAACTTGTTTCAAAGATGGAAAAACTGTAGAACCAGAGAACTTGAAATAAAATTGAAAGGAGGAAAAGAAAAAGTATTTCCTGGTGTTACTTTTAAAATGGAAAGGGTAGTAGGTGCTTGGAATGCCCTCTTGGAGATGGTAGGGGACAAAAACAGTGATGGATTGAAAAGGCATGGGACAAACACAGAGGATTTCTATAAAGCAAGAGGATGGAATTAAAATATAGATCATTTTCATTCAAAGCAAAACATAATTGACTTTCACACTTCAAGAAAGTATGGAGGGCAGTAGCTTGAATAGGGGCAGTAGCTTGAATGGAGCAGCAGTTACAACCCTAACCTTTTCTGGGCAGGCTAGATGGGCAATGCTGGTCTTTATCTGCTGCCATTTACTATGTTATTGTCTCTCCTACCATTTTTAATTTATTTTGTCTTTCAGCCAGCCCACCCATTGCGATTAGCCCTCATCTGGAGGAGGTTACAGACCACCTGCATCCTGAAACTAGCCTTTGGTGGGGGGGGGGGGGGGGGGGGGGGCAGTTATCAACAATATGGGCTAACTTTAAGATGTGTTGTTTTACTGTTGACCCCAGTTAATTTAGTAACTAGGTTTTGTTGCATAAAATAGAACCTGGACTAAAACAGTACATCTTATCGATAGCCCATGTTGATAACTATGCCCCTCAGTGTTACCATTGTGCCCCAGTCATCCTGAGTACCAGAAGCCACACCTGTGAATCAAATCCAGGTCTCCTGTGTGGCAGTACACAGTATTGGTCAGAGAACTATTGGGCCACCCCAGAATACTATTATCTCCCACAGATTAGGCATAAGATGATAGGACATGACAGGTCTATATATCCAGAGCTTTCTAGGAAATTCTTAGCTGTTGTGCTTTGGTTGCCAGGCAGCATTCCTTGGTTTTTCTGCAGTTGACATTGGATGCATTTCACATTTAAGTACAGTAGCTGTAGTTTTGACTTTCTCTAGAAATAGACTTTGATCTATTTTCTTGTACTTTTTTATTTGTTTTTTATACTGTTTATTTTCTTCTAGTAATGTTTTTCAGCAGTTCTATAATCAGCTTGGATTTTCCCCCACCTTTGCAAAGGCCTTCCATTCACACTTTTTTTTTCTCCATGTATTTACCTGCAGAAACCTTTCTTCTTTTGATTTTTCTATTGTTATTTCTGATAATGGAAGAAAAGGCAGCTAGCAGCTTCAAGATTTGTCTGGACTTTGGAGAGAAGATGTCTATTACCAACCATCACAAGACCTGCTTAAAGTGTCTAGATGAGCGCCATGTGTTATCTAGCTGTAGCATCTGCTCAAGTATGTTGCTGAGAGCTATTAAGATACACTAGATAAGACTAGGGCTTGGCTTGAAGAAAAGCAAAAGTCCAGTCAGCTCTACCAAAACAACATAAAAATATAAGGACCGTGGTGCTAAAAAGACCACTGGAGGCAAGGAATTGACAAAGATAGCATCAACTCCTTCCATGCTAAAACCTAAGCATAGGCTTGGAGGTGGAGCAAGCATTGAGCTCCAAGTACTTGAACATGGAGCTGAGGAGAAATGGCTCCAAAGGTCCCATAAAGGTTAAGGATATGAGCCCTGCTGTCCTTTAATACATTATTCAAGAGCGAGGTGGGAATCAACGCGAGCTTCAGCTTTCTTTTTCTTATCACCATCATTGTGGAATTCTCTCCCAAAATATATTAGGGTAGAAGAATCATTTATGCTCTTTCATAAAGCTTTAAAAACTTATTTCTTTCAAATAGCTTTTGATATCTAGTGCTGTTTATAAGGGGAAATTCAGTGTCATTTATTTGGAGAAAACCACTCGTGAAATGAAATATGGTTTATTTGAACAGGGAATATATTATGTTAAGGTAGCAGTATTATTTGAATGTGATATGTATGAGTGATATATGTAATTGCTTTGCATTCTGTGGTATGGAAGTTTTGTTAGAGGTGTCTATCATAAATGGATTTCTTTTATGTTAGAATATTGTTGTATTTTTTTTATTTGTATTTTATTATATGTCATTTATATTTTAAAGATGTAAACCGTTCTGATTTGTTATGTAAGAAGTAACTGTATAGTAGATAAATAAACGATAAACGATGCTGCCTTCTGGTCCCCAGAACAGCTATGCTTAGAGTAAAGCTGTACCTCCTATCCTAGGCACTCGACAGACCATTCTCTAGAGGCCGCTCATTGTGTTTTGGACACCATTTGTGATAACCCTGAGGTCACCCTTCTTGTCGAGCCGCATCTATTCTTCAACTCAACAATCTTCAAAGTGGGACTTCAAAGGCAAATAGTAGAGGCGGTTGCTTCATGCATGAATAGTGCTGGAGCAGCAACGGTGATTTCACCACCTTTATGGAAGCAGCAGTGATGACTTTAATCATTTTTGAGTCATGAGTTTGAATGGGATAGTTCTCCAGCCCTGTGTTCAGGTTCTATTGAACCCGATGCAAAATCGGGCAGCAAGGGATCACAATATAAGAGTTGCTACAGATAAGTGCATTGCTGTTTGCATTATGAAGGAAGTGTTTTGTTTTTAATATAGGTTTTCTGTAATATTGAGTGTATATGGACACAATTGAAAACTGCTGCATTATTGACCACACATGAATCTTTATTGAAATTATATTTGTTTATTTACTTTTATATCCAGCTTTAACCAAAGTGAGTTACAAGATTAATATATATAATAAAACCATAAAAACTTACAATGGACATAACGAAATTCAGAAAGTCTGAATAACAGTGACTAACACCACCATCATTCTAAAAGTGCTTTCACAAAATAATGAGCCTTTAAGTATTGTGGAACTTTTTTGAGAGCACTTGTGATTAAAATCTTGTACTATCCATTAATAGCAGCTGAATATGTGGCTGCCCTATAGGCTTTTAAGAGGCTGTCTTTCATATACATTTAAGTGTAGTGCATTTTCTATAGGACATTTATTTTTCATTTTCATGGCGTTTTTGTTTTGTTCTTCTGGGGTTTAGGTGGATTGATTTTTTAGCAATAGTATAGAAGTGAACATGAAGCAAAAACTTGGGCCCTTCAGCACAGCCAATGTCTGATGAACATTATACCCCTATTCCAAATGAGAGCTCAAGGTGAGTTATATATTCAGATACAGCTGCTGCCTTCCTGTCCAAGATGTCTTAGGTTGCAAGGAGCATCACTGGGAGAATGAATATTTGAACTCTGGCTTCCCTGATTTTTGTGCCTACTGCTTTAACCACTGGGCTGCTACTTCATCATCTGTTACTACAACTTGCCTGTTTCCTTATCAACCTGCGAAAGCTAAACCAGTTCAGATGTCTGGGGTTTGTCTCCTGACCAGCAGATGGAGGCAGAGAACACTGACAATTCAGTGTTTCATTATTAACCTGCGAAAGCTAAACCAGTCCAGATGTCTGGGGTTTGTCTCCTGACCAGCAGATGGAGGCAGAGAACACTGACAATTCAATAATATCATCACCAGTATGTGTGGTGCTTCCCTGAAACTTGCCAGTATTTCTCTTCCTCCAGCATATGGTGCAGGTGTTCGTGTGCAATAGGATTCTGATTTTGTTGTGCCTGACTCCCAGGGGCACAGTCTGTTGCCTGTAGCCCTGTGATTTTAAGTTCCTTGGCTGAGATGGCTCTCAGGAATCAGTCTATGGACCTTTCCTCTGACTGAGCAGGAGGACAGTTTCTCTGAAAGTCCTAATCCTAAGCCAGCGTGTCTTAGTGAGGTGGTGGATGGCAGAGCTCTTGTGGGGCTATGACCAGCAAGGATGACCAGGAGCCTCCAGCCTTGATGTGATGAGACGGTGGCTGGTAGGTTTCCTGTGGGACCTCTGCCAACTAGGGTTGATTACTGAGGTGGTTTGATGGTGTTCCTCAGTCCCCCTTCTCCCGCCTCCCTGTTCCTTCCCACCACAGCCTCAGTATGGCTTTTGAGTCTTGCCCCTTGCTTGAAGTATTTGGGTGCCATGGGTAATAAAGTGGAGTAACTTAAAAAAAAAATCCACCTCACTCTCCCTTCCTTGTCAGTGCCTGTGAAGTCGGGCTGTAGCTTTCTGTTTGAAGTTATTGGAAGTAAGCACCCATATATAGAGAGGCAAGGGCTCCTTTGATTCAGTGGCTATTATGGCATCTCCTTTGGACCTTTCTCCAGCAAGGAGCATTAGGTTCTGCCCTCTGGGAACAAACGGGAGTTTGTCTTCTACTGCAAAGCAACAAACAAACAAAAAAAGGGGACAGCATATTTAGCATTTCTGGAATCATAGCAGAATGGGATGTAGGATGGAGACTTGCCCTAGTTCAGTTCAGAGGGGGGCATTGCTGGCTCAGTCCTCCAAGGTGGTAGGATTTCGATATTTATTTCTATAACCTTATGTTTATCTATAGGCCTTCTAGGTGGCTGGGTGTGGTCCTGTGCAAGGTCCAGTATCCCTGGGAAGAGCCAGGCTGATCTTCTGAAAACTATCAGTATGCTAAGGTGGTCAGTCTAGTCCCTTCTTCCACAGGGCTTAGTGGCTTCTTAATGGATTAGTGGCTAGTGGTGCTTACCAAGGTGGGTAAGTGAAGCTAAGTGCCATGTTAGTGGTTTCTCCAATTAGAGTGTGATTCAGCATTCAAGGTCTTGATATGTGCTTTTTGGTGTTTAATCCAGCATCTTTTGAGTAGGGTCATGGTGTCCTCCTTGCATGTTTGAATGCAGAGGAAAAAAGTCTTAAGTAGCCCTCTAGGGGTTTTGACAGTCTCTGGATATATGGATGGCTTCTGAGTTTTGCACAAAGGAGCTATGCTGGTGATCCCAGGGCTTGAGGCCTCCAGTGATGTAGTAGGTGCCCCCAGGCAGAAGCCATTCCTCTAGGCCCTTTGAAGGCGGAGGAAGAAGTTCTTGAACATTCTTGTATGGGATTTGAAAATGACTGGAGAAATTGCGAGCTGGTGAGCTCCCAGAGTACTTTCTGATACCTTTTTTAGCTGGGGTTTGATGATGTGCTACTGGAGTACTGTAATTTTAACCTCAGGGTGGCCATGGCCAGGGGTTTTGTACTCTCTCTGTGGTGGAGGGAGGGCTAAGGTCTTGAAGCTGTGATCTGGTGTCCCTAGCCAATGGCCATAGTTAAATAAAAATCAGGCCTTTTAGAACTCCTGTTGTAGAGAGATTGAGCAATAATCTCTGTTTTGTTCCAGGTCCCTGTGTAGTGAATCATTGCCTAGGTTTGCCTGCTTTGGAGTCAGTGTTGCGAGGTTAGATTTACATTTACATTTATTGGATGTATACCCCACAAACGTCTGAGTTTGGCTCAGATTCTATGTGGCTTACAAGCTTTATCAGAATGCAAGAGCAGGTGAAGGAGCCAGGGTTGAAGACCTTGATGACCTGCCTGCAGTTAGAAGTCAGAGGAAAGAGGATTTTCATACTCTAAGGTGGGATCCTCCAGTTTATGCACAGGGTTATAGCTGGTGAGTCAGACACAATAGAGAGAAGTGATGATATAAGCTCTTGTAATGCTTCTTCCAGATTTCCTTGATGGAGCTGGTGAGAGGCAGAGCTGCTATGTTTGATCATCTTGGCTGGGACCCAGTACTTAGAGGAGAGTACTAGGTAGCCCCAGCATAGTTGTGCATTTGCTTATATTATTCTGCAAAAAAAAAAAAAAAGTTTCAATTTTTGGAGATTTCCCCTCACTTCGAACTCCTCACTTCCCAGCACTCCTCTTATCCAGTCTTTTTTTCAGATGATGCTGGTCAAACAGCCCACTTCCTTCCTCGGGAGGAGGTAGTTTGGTTGTGTGGCTTGGCTCAGGTTGGGCCCCTCTTGTATACTCATGGATCCACCTCATTGGTTGCTGGTACCTTTCTGCTTGGCCACAGAGCCCTGCACTCAGAGGTGGGCTCTAAATCTTGTAAAAGACTATTGATCTCCACCCTGGACAGCAAGTTAATTATAGCACTGCATACAGGAATCTTTATTTAACTGAAGCATTCATAAGGTAGTGTGTGTATCACCTATAAAATAATTGTATGTATAAACTTATAAAGGTTATTTAAACTGCAACTGGTGGCACATTTTTTATTCCAGTGAGGACGTATTCATTATTTAGTTTTTCTAAACAGAATTTAATTACATGTTATCACTGTGAATACAGAATAATCTGTAGGCCTGGAGCTATCATTATTAAAATTGTGTAGCAGATAGTTCTGTAGCAGATAGTTCCTGGGAAAGTATGTAATACTGTTGAAACTCCAGCTACTAAGTATGGTAGAAATGCAGTATTTGGAAAAAAATCTATCTTCATATGGCGTGTTAATATTTTTTTCCTTAGAAATTTGCTTACGCGTATTGCTTTGTCTGGCTGTCTCTGTACTCATTATCTGTCCAAGCAGTTCAACCTACAGCAACCAGATTTTCAAGACTGGTGTATCTGTATAAAAGCTACAAACTGAAATAAATTTTTTCCATAAAACCTTTGCATCCAACAGAGTTTTTCAATTCATTTAACATTCATGGACTTCCTCATTGTAAATCAACTTGTAAAATTGGAATTTCTGTGTACTGAGACCAAGAAAGGCTTATCCATGAAAGGTCTTAAAACTTCTGTCACTTTAGTTCTAAACCAGGACTAAACCCAAGGGTTGGGCTAACCCTAGAATGGTGGAGGGACTGGGGTGATTTAACCCCTAAAGGTCTCTCATACTTCCAAGATATGGAAAAGCAGGGAGGCCTTAAACTGAAGAATGGAGAGAGTACTTTATGGACCTGTCAAGATGTGTTTGTGCATGAGCTAGGGCCACTGAGGGGGCGGGGAGATTCGCCCGGGATCTCGCATATATTTGAGAACGTTTATTCCCGTGTTTTTTCTGTTAAGAGAGAACTGCAGAAGGAGTAGCTTCTCCGCTTCAAGAGCCCGGCCTTGGCTCCGCATCAACAAGATTTCCATGGCAGTAAGGCAGAAGGCTCAGGCAGGCTGCTGCCACCACATTGATCTCCTGCTCATTTCTGTTCCTGTCGAGTTAGCATGTTAACACGTTAAGTCTTCTGTTTGCTGCAGGTCCTTCTTCCTGTCTAGTCCTGTCTCCTGACATCACGTACTTCCTGTTTCCACCACAGGAGGGGACGCATCTGACACAGTAGGAAAGAAAGGATCTGTAATGGCAGAGGAGTTAAAGCATTAACACGCTAACTCTTATCCGGGTCCCAGCCAGCAGTACACATGAGCACAGGAGGAGAGAAGACAGATGAGACCATCTCTGACCAAGGGAGGTGTCAGTGGGAGCCAGGTTGAGTGCAGTGCACACAGAATTAGCTAGGTGCCAAGCCAGCTCCAAGTCCAAAGCTCCTCCTCACAGCAGACAGCATTCCCTCTTGGGCAACAACAGAGCAGAGGCAGGCACTTGCTAGTGCCATTGAGTTTGTCTCCCAGAACAAGACAAGACTACAAGTTACATTGCACACAGGCTAGTAAGTAGCAGATCTGTTGAATTAAAAGGCAACATAAGTATGTCAGTAGCCTGTCTCTAAGTGTATAATTATTACATTATATTCAGTTTTAAATATCATCAAAATGTTTACTTTTGACTGATGATGTGTGGGGCTGGTGTGCTTGGGGGGTGTGCCAGGAATGGTGGATATGGGGGATTTAGAGGGGGTAGGGATGGGGGGTGGCGGGATGCGAGGGTGTGTGGGGGCATCCTTTGTTTGCCCTGGGCCCGGCTTTGTCTCTCGGCAGTCCTGACATGAGCCACAGCACCCTTTCCCACTGGTATTCCCAAATAACAAGAAATTTTGTTAGAAGTGCTGGGGAGCAGTCTTGCAGCTGCCCGCGACCCCTGAGCTCCAATTAGCACCTGCACACGGTGATGGAGGAACCAACTTTAAACCTAGTTATATTTTAGAATCATAGGGGATAATGTTGATCTTGCAGAGGTCGGCAATTTTTTTTTTTTTTTTTTTTTAAATACTGGCCGTGGTGGATTTAAAAAATCCTGATATTCATTGCCAGTTCCAGGCTACTGGCTGCTGCTGAATAGCTGGACTTCATGGTCAGCACTGCAACTATACAGATGGCAGTAATATTCAGCTGCTTATCCTTCAACTGCGTACGCTTAGGACAGCATTTTTCTTGTCCTAAAATGCCGGCTCTGCCCATGGACTACCCCAGCACTATCCAGATAATACCACGGCATACAGAGGAAATATTCAGTGCTGCCGAATATTGGGCTCACCGGAACTTATGTGGTTGGGTCCTTTTGAATATCAGCCCCAAAGTAGTTTATTATAGATAAAAGCATTCCATATGAATTGCTGGGCATTTCTTTGTGTGTTTTGGGGGGGAGGGGTGGGAATAAACCAACCAGTATTAATGAGAATGCAATCAAAAATTAAAAAAAAAATAAAACTTAAAAAGGCAAACCTAGAAGTAGCAAAATAAAGGAAACTGGCTTTAGTTAATTTAGAGTCTTAATGTAACCGATCACTCCTGCATGAATTAGATGATTTTCTGTGGGGTTTTCTCATGGTCAGTAATCCCTAATGTAGCAACTAGACTAGAATGAAGTTCCTATAGTAACACTCAGCAGTGGAAACAGCTGACAGCATGCAAATCTTTGAGCTCTGCAAGCCCAGGCTTCCCCTTCTAATCCTCAACAAGTTTTAATGAGTAATTGCCACCATTTTCTTAAAACAGAAGCAGAGCGTCACTCTTTGTGGTCTAGAATTCTAATATGCATAAATGATACATAACATGACTTTGTCTTTAACATACATTCCCCCTTCCCTCTTTAGCTGCGACCATCATTCATGTTCATTAAGTTTTGATGATAATTAAAGGAATAGTGCTAATGTTTCAGAGGAGGAAAGCTAGAAAACTTGAACTACTTTCTTGCTTACCACTCTGTAGGTATTCATATTTTCATTTGTAATTTCTAATCAGTAAATGATTTTGGGGCTCATTTTCAAAGCACTTAGACTTACAAAGTTCCATAGGTTACCATGTAACTTTCTAAGTGTTTTGAAAATACACCTCTGTAATCTGTGGAACTTTGTAAGTCTCTGAAAATACGCCTCTTGGTGTTCTTCACCATACTTTCTGCCAGTGGTACATACTGTATAAACCTGCATGCCATATGACTTTGTTTTATCTCTGCTTCAATACGTTAGGCCCGGTACAGGAAGGAGCAGACACTGCTCAGACAGCTACCCTGCATTCCATTGGTAGAGAACCTACTGAAGGATGGTACAGATGGCTGTGCGTTAGCTGCCCTCATCCACTTCTACTGCCCAGATATTGTCAAAATGGAGGGTGAGTGGCTCATGTTTCTACCTGTGGTGGTGTGCAGTAAATGAATATATGGAGGGTGAAGACTGCATCCTGTAGGACACAGTTTGTTTTTCTCTGTTTTCTGTTCTCAAAGTATCTATTCCTCTTTGCCATGAAATGGTTCAGGAAATGGAAACTCTGGAAAACCAAAAAAGAAAACAAAACATAAATGGTTTTTAAAAATTGATTTTGCAAGTTATGTATATACCTATCCACAAGAGCATAAACCAAACAATGAAGCAGGTGCTAATCTACTAGCAATAGAAACCGTGGTAGCACAAAAAAAAAAAAGTCCAAAGACAAAAATCCAAGGTTTATTGATAACCACTGCAAAAAGATTTGTCAGCACCTGTGGACTGGAGATGAGAAGTCATCATTGCTAAAACTTGTAGCCATAAATCAATATATATCAAATCAAACATCAATAAACCTTGGCTTTTTGTCTTTGGACTTTTTTGGTGCTATTTATCATTTTTGCTTCAGAAGAATGTATTCAATCACCTCTGAAAATTAGCAACTCCAGCTTTCATCAATGAGCATAAGCTGGCATAATGGGATCTAGTTTGAGTAGCTGTGGTGCCTCATCTTGTCAATGAGAAAAGAAGACTGTCCCCAAAGTACAACACAAGAGCAAAGAAAAACAGTTGGTGAAGACCAATGTAATTCCAACCAGGGGAAACAGTTTATTAATAATACTAAAAATATGTAAGTTACAAAGGCTAAGTCTAAAATATCAAGAAGACTTCCCTGGTTGGAATTACATTGGTCTCCCCCAATTGTTTTTTTCTTTGGCCTCACCTTGTTACCTCGTAATTTCAACATCTGAGTTTATAAAAGTGATGAAGATCATCCCCATAACTAAAGGACCTAATTGAAGTGGTATTAACAGTTGCTGGAATCAGTTGTAGCTTCCTTCCCTCAGGTAAGTGGTGAGTTAAGCACAAAATTCACTGATAGCATGGTTTTCCAGATCACCAGTTTCCAAAGGAGTGCCACAGAAGAGATAATGTTTCACGGCCTAAACTAGGGATTCAGATGTGCAGGAAATGACACCCAAACTATGTGTGAGACAATTCAGCACAAAGCCTGGCAGAACGCTTTACTGTATAACTGGGCGCATGCAGTTATGCATGACTTGGTGCATAAGTTGTGCCTTATTTAGCATGTATGTACACAAGTGCACTAAACGCTGTTAAGGAAGTATGTAAGTATTGTAGTGTGAGTGCGAGGGGTCCGGCCATGTGAGTGGAGCATGGGCAGGACATGGGTGCGTCTTTCTATTTACGCATGCACCTTTTAGAATACGATCAGCTGCACGTACTGCATGGCGCAGTTAGGCAAGCCAGCTTACAATAGCTAAATGGGTATGCCTCAATGTAGGCACCTCGATGCTGACTTATTCTATAAGGGAATTTTGACGCCAAGAAGGTTTTATAGAATTGGCGGTCAGCGTGCTGCATTGAAGTGAGGAACTCGAGGCACCGAGTTATGGAAAAGTTTTGCATGTCTTTTTTAAAAAAAACTTTACCTGGGGAGGATAATGTTGAAAGGCATTTATAATTTCACTTCCTCTACTCTTCCTGTCTAAAAATACGCGGGGTAGATATTCAACCAGCAGCGGTCAGCATTTTGTTGACTACCAATGCTTTATGCCTGGATATTCAAAACCATGTCTGGGCTCTGGCACTGAATATCCATTCATCAGCAGGTGGCTAAAACTTAGCTTCCCAAGTGCAGTACTCGGCTCTTAACCAGCTAAGAACGGCAAAAAGATAGGACTGTGTTTTATGTGGGTATCTTATAAGTACATAAGTAATGCCACACTGGGAAAAGACCAAGGGTCCATTGAGCCCAGCATCTTATCCATGACAGCGGCCAATCCAGGCCAAGGGCACCTGGCAAGCTTCCCAAACGTACACACATTCTATACATGTTATTCCTGGAATTGTGGATTTTTCCCAATTCCATTTAGTAGCGGTTTATGGACTTGTCCTTTAGGAAGCCGTCTAACCCCTTTTTAAACTCTGCCAAGCTAACCGCCTTCACCACATTCTCTGGCAACGAATTCCAGAGTTTAATTACACGTTGTGTGAATAAAACTTTTCTCCAATTTGTTTTAAATTTACTACACTGTAGTTTCATCGCATGCCCCCTAGTCCTAGTATTTTTGGAAATATTTTATATACCTTTATCATGTCTTCCCTCAGCCGTCTCTTCTCCAAGCTGAAAAGCCCTAGCCTCCTTAGTCTTTCTTCATAGGGAAGTCGTCCCATCCCCGTTATCATTTTAGTCGCCCTTCGCTGCACCTATTCCAATTCTACTATATCTTTCTTGAAATGCAGCCGGTTAAGTGCTGACTTCAACCCCCCCCCCCCCCAAAATGCCCACAAACTTGCCAGTTACTGCTTGGGCAGTAACCGGATATTTTCAACGGCACTGTCAGGTTAAGTGCTGCTGAATATGCCCAGTTAGCTCCAGACAAGCAATTTAAGCATCCAGGAGCTATTTCTGGCCATTTAAATTGCTTTAAATATAGACCCTTTGGATTCCACTGTATACAAACTTTAAGCTGAGTTAAACAGAAGCATTCCTGGACCTCTGTTTAGGTTAGAGTGATTTTCTCTTGTTCATGCCCTGTTATACCACTGCTCGGTCACCTGCAGAAGTACAGTGGTGGAAATAAGTATTTGATCCCTTGCTGATTTTGTAAGTTTGCCCACTGACAAAGACATGAGCAGCCCATAATTGAAGGGTAGGTTATTGGTAACAGTGAGAGATAGCACATCACAAATTAAATCCGGAAAATCACATTGTGGAAAGTATATGAATTTATTTGCATTCTGCAGAGGGAAATAAGTATTTAATCCCTCTGGCAAACAAGACCTAATACTTGGTGGCAAAACCCTTGTTGGCAAGCACAGCGGTCAGACGTCTTCTGTAGTTGATGATGAGGTTTGCACACATGTCAGGAGGAATTTTGGTCCACTCCTCTTTGCAGATCATCTCTAAATCATTAAGAGTTCTGGGCTGTCGCTTGGCAACTCGCAGCTTCAGCTCCCTCCATAAGTTTTCAATGGGATTAAGGTCTGGTGACTGGCTAGGCCACTCCATGACCCTAATGTGCTTCTTCCTGAGCCACTCCTTTGTTGCCTTGGCTGTATGTTTTGGGTCATTGTCGTGCTGGAAGACCCAGCCACGACCCATTTTTAAGGCCCTGGCGGAGGGAAGGAGGTTGTCACTCAGAATTGTATGGTACATGGCCCCATCCATTCTCCCATTGATGCGGTGAAGTAGTCCTGTGCCCTTAGCAGAGAAACACCACCAAAACATAACATTTCCACCTCCATGCTTGACAGTGGGGACGGTGTTCTTTGGGTCATAGGCAGCATTTCTCTTCCTCCAAACACGGCGAGTTGAGTTCATGCCAAAGAGCTCAATTTTTGTCTCATCTGACCACAGCACCTTCTCCCAATCACTCTCGGCATCATCCAGGTGTTCACTGGCAAACTTCAGACGGGCCGTCACATGTGCCTTCCGGAGCAGGGGGACCTTGCGGGCACTGCAGGATTGCAATCCGTTATGTCGTAATGTGTTACCAATGGTTTTCGTGGTGACAGTGGTCCCAGCTGCCTTGAGATCATTGACAAGTTCCCCCCTTGTAGTTGTAGGCTGATTTCTAACCTTCCTCATGATCAAGGATACCCCACGAGGTGAGATTTTGCGTGGAGCCCCAGATCTTTGTCGATTGACAGTCATTTTGTACTTCTTCCATTTTCTTACTATGGCACCAACAGTTGTCTCCTTCTCGCCCAGCGTCTTACTGATGGTTTTGTAGCCCATTCCAGCCTTGTGCAGGTGTATGATCTTGTCCCTGACATCCTTAGACAGCTCCTTGCTCTTGGCCATTTTGTAGAGGTTAGAGTCTGACTGATTCACTGAGTCTGTGGACAGGTGTCTTTCATACAGGTGACCATTGCCGACAGCTGTCTGTCATGCAGGTAACGAGTTGATTTGGAGCATCTACCTGGTCTGTAGGGACCAGATCTCTTACTGGTTGGTGGGGGATCAAATACTTATTTCCCTCTGCAGAATGCAAATAAATTCATATACTTTCCACAATGTGATTTTCCGGATTTAATTTGTGATGTGCTATCTCTCACTGTTACCAATAACCTACCCTTCAATTATGGGCTGCTCATGTCTTTGTCAGTGGGCAAACTTACAAAATCAGCAAGGGATCAAATACTTATTTCCACCACTGTAGCAGATTCGAAATGCATTGGTGCACTTAGCACTCTTAGAGGTCTATTTAGTAAGCTGTATTCAGCAGTTAACGTTTACTAACATTTAAAGTGGCTACTTTGTGGTTAATGGGTTCTAATTTCCACATTAACAGCTAATGTGGAGCAGGACAGAACTTGGGCAGGGATTGTGCCTTATAATTAATGCACAGTAACTACCTCCATGTTAATCGTTAGTGCGGCAGATAACATGGCAGTTAATATCGCCTGCAGAGGTAGAGTTAACAGCATAATGTTATTTGCAATGCAGATCACGGGTGGTAAGGAAGCTGTCTGTGTGAACTGTATAGGAAGATGGTGGGAATGCCCCCAGCATCAGCATGGCAGCTTTGCAATTATTAATTAGGCCCCTGCTCACCTGCAAAAGGGAGCTGCTTTTTATGGTTTCTGAACTTATTTAGGATACTGCTGATTAATTTTGTAAGAATATGCTATTAATAGTTAAGAATCATAACAACATATAGCATCCACCTTATTATTCACATTTGAAATATATTTATTTTCAAGACAAACCCCAAATAAGGTTGTCCTTTTGAAAGTGAAAGGTCCAGCCATGCCCCACATAAGGTAGGCACGGCAGGAAAACAGAAGAACAGTAATCCTTGTAGACACACAGAAGAAACAGTCACAACAAGGGTGAGAAAGGAAAGGGCAGCAGACGATTTCCAAAATAACATCTTTATTGAAACATCCAGAGACTGAACACGAGTCGTGTTTTGGCTCACAAAGGCCTTCCTCAGGAGTCTTTTCTCAGATGTATGTTGATATAAAGCTACGTCTAAAATGATACTGGTGATATTCAATATCTTGCTGCTTTCTTCTAATAAACATGCTTTTCAAGTCCATGGTTGAAAGAGCATAGATACTGCCATTATTTAGCTTTCCATTATTCCAGAACCTGTGGGATAGTTGTGTCCATTAAAGTGGAGATAGAGAACTGAAAACTGAGCTGAGACATATCTCTTTTGGCATCCAATCCAGCTGCTCAGTATTTTCTATCTCCTGCAGGTGGATGGACACACTGTTCTGCCTCTGGTTCTGAGTGCTTTTTTTCCTGGTCCAGTTGGTCAGCTGATCCCCAGTTGAGCTTTGTGGGTGGCTTTCTCATCTGTGATAAGACTTGTGGAGACTGTGTGCTTGGGGGGAGCAGCCAGCAGTGGTAAGTCCGAAAAGTTTGACTCAGAACTGCTTGGAGGACTGCAAGTTCTACTTGGTGCAGGGGAAGGATCTGACTCACTGCTCGGGACATATTGTGTTGCGCTGGTGATACTCATGGTGAATGGCAACTCCCACGGAGGCAGTTAAGCAGTGTTCTGCTGTGGGACCCACCGGCTGGTGTTGGGGCTTTGCAGCACATGCAAGCTGGATATTTGCAAGGCAATGACATGGTCAATGCTGCATACCTTTGCTAAACACTTACAGGGTGAATGTTGCAGCATGCTCGAAAGCCAGATTTGGGACTTTAGTCCTCAGGGCAGCAGCGCCAGGATCCCATCCGCTCTATTTATTGCTTGTGAACATCCAGCAGATTTTGGAATAGTGGGAAATTACATAATGGAAGGAGAAATTAGGTCTCACCTGAAAAATTTCTTTCCATTAGTCCTTCCCACTATTCTACAGGCCCGCCCGAGGTTTCTGAGATGTTTAATCAGTGCAAAGTAATGGATTAAAGAAGGACTGTCACCTTGCATTGTGCTTCCTACATATCTCTTGTTTTACCTACAAGTTGTCCAGAGATGAGAGAGATCCACACATTTGCTTGTCTGGTTAGTGTCAGGTTAGCGAGTTGTTTAAGGTTGTTGTGTCTATTCTGAGTTTCAACTTACTGCTTGTCTGCGTAAATACTGAGGAGCTGGACTGAATGCCAAGAGAGATATGTCACAACTCAGTTTTCAATTCTCTGTCGCCACTTGCTGGTTGATATGTCCCACAGGTTCTGGAATAGTGGGAAGGACTAATGGAAAGAAAATTATCAGGTAAGACCTAATTTCTCCTTTTCCCCACAGAGATGGAGGGCAGTTTTCATTGTTCTCTTATTCTCAAGTAAACCTACATTTAGGCATGTAGAACGTTTGAAAATTGCCCTCTCCATTCATGTGGATAAGAGCAGGGACTTTATTTATAACACCATTCATTGCAGCAAACAGTGAGATATATTCAGCTTACGATGAAATGCAACAATATATAAAACAACAATGCTTAAATTTAAAGAAAAACTTCCTAAATTAAAATGCTAAATTCCACTTTCTCAGATCTTAACCCAGATTAAGTAATTTGACAGAGTAACTGGGTCTTCGGGATCTGTTTCTGTATATCAAAACTTAGATAACTCACAGTATATATATATTTGCACGTCTTGGCAGAAATTGCCAGAAAGACTTATTTGTATCAGTGTGATGAATATTGATGAAATACATTCAATGCCTAGGTGTACAATTTGCATGATTCCCTTTGCATTCATTTTGAAACTAAATATTCTAATACTTTGAAGTTTTTTTTTTCTTTTGAGAATGAATTATTTTTCCTAAAGGTATCTCCTATTTTAATAAATTCTTTTGGTTTCTGGATTTATCATACAAAGACAGAATATTTACTTGATCTCTATTACCCCTGTGACATCTATTGATCATTCTTTGTCACCAATGAGTGAATGCAAAATCTCAAGGCGAGACAAGCCGCAGTAATATATTAACTGAATAACATCATCTCGTGTGTGACTGGCATCAGAGGATTTTTAACAATGTCACATAAAAGTAACATTTAACTATATGGGTTATGTGTTTTCATGTAGATCAAACCTGATGTAATTAATCTTCTAATCAATTTGTCTACTATGGGTTGTTTTGTTCTTCTTTTTGTGTGTGTGGTGGGGGGGGGGCTCATCTCAATAAATACATAACCCAGCTAGGGCTACAGAATGTGCCGTTGTTTGTAGCTATTGGGGATTTTCTTCTTTCTAGTACTGGAAATTGCTTCGTAAAAGGACTAGATACTTGTGGAACTTAAATTCCACTCATGAGAGTCCTGGTGTGCGATTGCTGAGTACATGTACACATTTCTACCTTATCACAGTGTGTAGAAGTTTTATTTATTTATTATTTAGATTTTGCTCGCACCTTTTTCAGTAGTAGCTCAAGGTGAGTTACATTCAGGTATGCTGGATATTTCTCTGTCCCAGGAGGGCTCACAATCTAATTTTGTACCTGAGGCAATGGAGGGTTAAGTGATTTGCCCAAGGTCACAAGGAGCAACAGTGGGATTTGAACTAGCCACCTCTGGATTGCAAGACCAGTGCTCTAACCACTAGGTCACTCCTCCACTCACATGGCAATATGAACACCACACTAGTCCATATAACCTGTCAGTGCAAACATGGCTTTGGTGAATGGTCACAGAAATAAGATGATGATTGAAAAGGTAGTTTATCTTCACTGCCAATAATTACATTAAATCCATTCTATATCTTTTTTTTTTCCTTCCTTTCCTCCCATCTTGTTTTTAGATATTTGCTTGAAGGAGAATATGTCATTGGCCGATAGTCTTTACAATCTGCAGCTAATCCAAGAATTTAGCCAGGAATACCTGAACAGTTGCTGCCATTTCACTCTGGAAGATATGCTCTATGCATCTTCTTCAATAAAGGTACATTTATCTTTTCTTTGATGTTAACAGGTCAGCTGTTTTTTTGCTTGCAGCCCTGCTGTTTACTGGGCCAGGGAGAAAAGGGACAACTTATCAATGCTTTCAGTAGAGTGGGGACAAAATCGTAACACCAGGCATGAGTGAAGCCGAGTGCATGAATGAGAGCTGTGTAGTTTTGTTTTCGATCAGGTGCTACTAAACTTTCTGTAGTAAGAACAAAATAAATAAAAATGAGACTTCCTTTAAATTTCTCATTTGAACCACTGTGTATATTCTTCCACAAGATCTAATAATTTGAGACCATAGAACGTTTCAGAGTTTTGTAGTAGTTGAGGTTTGAGAGGGAGGAAATTAATTGCTTTCTTAACTGCTGCTGCTGTTGTTTTTTGCTGTTGAAGTATATGTTGTTTTTTTTTTGTTGAATGACTGTTGATCCAGTGTGTGCCGTCCCTTGGAAAATTAAAGGGACTATATCCAGACTTGCTAACTGAATTAAAATAAAAACAAAAAAAAAAACAAATGGAAAATTCTTCCAAGGGATAGGCTTTTGAAACATGTTTAAGGGAGATTTAGAAGGAAGTGTGAGAAGAAACAGTGTGTTTTAAGCCTGTAAAATGTATTGGATATTTTCCTGTCTTAAATATCTGTTATTTATTTTTGTTACATTTGTATCCCACATTTCCCTCCTATTTGCAGGCTGAATGTGGCTTACATAGTACCGTAAAGGCGTTCGCCAATTCCGGTATGAACAAATACAGTAATGTTGTGGTAGAATAAGGTTCGTGTGTACAGACACAGGGAATCGTAGAGAGGAAGAGTTATTATATGTTTGCCAATTGCACTATTTTGTTCCACTTCGATATTTTTTAAGAAAATAAACGTAATTGTTTGCCATGTTTGTCTGGACTGATAAAGAATCCTGGTGGTTTGTGTTTTGGGTCTGTGAGTGCTTTCTGGGAACTGTGGAACCACTGGGAGTGTGGCTCCAGTAACTTGGAAATCACTGGGGATAATTGGAGAGCAGGAGACTCGCCCAGCAGCAGTTGTGACCCAGTTGGTGGGAGGAGGGTGCTGGTGTAGAGCACAAGCATCAGGTGCAGGTGGACCTGAGCTGTACTGGGAATAGACCCTCTAAGTGGCCATGGGGTAACCCCAGGCGGGTGACTAGGTGTTTCATGACAAAGTGATTTGATTGTAGGATATGTCGGCGTCTAAAGCCTGGAGAATTACATTATTTTATTATAGGAAAAGTTAAATATTGATAACTTGGGTTTATTAGACTGAGAAAAAAAAGATGTTAGTAGGGCCATTGTTAGACACACTGTGGCCCAGAGCAGAACCTAAGGATGGGACCCAACTAGTTCCAACAGTACTAAGCTCTACCTCACTGACATCTCTTGGCATTCCAAGGGGATCTCTTGTGCTGGAGCATTAGGCAGTTGCCCAGTTTGTTTCCCCTCATTATCCCCCCTCCCCCCCAAAGAAAAAGTTCTTTCTGGGTATTAGAACTGCCAAGGTGAATAATTTGAAATACTATGAAACTTGGTCTTTTGAGACCAGCATTTAGGCCTTCAAATCCTTGCCTTTCTTTAAGGGTAGACTTCTTACAAGCTGAAATCTAGTTTATTTTGCAACAGTATGTTTTTAAATAGAATTTTGTAAATCTCACTACAGTCTGTCTTGCTGTTCCTGCTATTGTCTCTGTTATTACCATTCTGGTGCTCCCCTTGCAGTCTTTCAGGTAGGGTTGTTCACTCCATTGTAATCTTTCTTGTCGCATTTCCTCTAGTCTCCTACAGTGCTTCCTCAGCAGATTTTCTTTGTACTTCTATAGCAATTCCTTATGCTTCTCCCCCTGCCGTTTCCCTAGGTGCAAACACAGCACTCCATTCCCCTCTCCTGCCACCCTCCCCAGTAGTCTTTCCTTGCTGCTCCCCTGTGTTATGTCCTCTATAGTCAGTCATCTAGCTCTCCCTGGAGTTTCTCTTGATGCTCGTTCAACAGTCCTTTTTCCAAGGAGAGGATGAACCTGCAGATCTGTTGTAGTAGGGTTCTGGCTGTACATAGAAGATGTCACAGATCATGTTTCTCTCTGTTCCTTCCCTCGTTTTCCCTCTGCTATCTGTGCCCCTCTTCCTGTCTTGTCTGTGCCATCTCCTTCCCCATGCCCCTCTGTTCTTTGTATCTCTATGAAATTACAAAATAGCCACTGCTGCCTCAGACACCAAGGGGTTAATTTTATAAAATCGTGTGTGTGTGTGTGTATAAATGCCTCTTGCAAATTACCCCATGCATAAAAGTACTCATGTTTGTCATAGGTGTATTCTAGCACAGATGTGTGATTTACATGTGTACTGTATAAGATGCATTCTGTTGCATGTGCCTTATGCACACTCCTCCCTGGGAACTCAGTTCACTGGGTAAATCTTTCTTATCTGCACCCTTCTCCTCCACTGCTAACTCCATACTCAGCTCCTTTTACCTTGCTGCACCATATGCCTGGAATAGACTTCCTGAGCCGGTACGTCAAGCTCCATCTCTGACCGTCTTCAAATCTAAGCTAAAAGCCCACCTTTTTGATGCTGCTTTTAACTCCTAACTCTTATTCACTGGTTCAGAACCCTTATTTTATCATCCTCACTTTAATATTCCCTTATCTCTTGTTTGTCCTGTTTGTCTGTCCTAATTAGATTGTAAGCTCTGTCAAGCAGGGACTGTCTCTTCATGTTCAAGTGTACAGCACTGCGTACATCTAGTAGCGCTATAGAAATGATAAGTAGTAGTAGTATATTTATACCTGCTCCCATGATTTCTGCAGGATTTGTGCTAATATTTTTTACCTATTTGTCTTTATAAAATAGGCTGCAAATAGGCACTTTTTATAAAAGTCCCTTCCGTGTGTTTTAGTTTTTGTACCAATCTGAGTACATCCAAATAGTATTCTTCAGTACCCAAGTGCCATTTCTTGTTCTGTATTGTTGAGTTTCACCTGTTTCGTACTTCCATCTTCATGTCTTTTTAGTCCTAGTTTCTACTCTCACTCAGTCGTATTATCACATTTAGAGAATCAGCATAATGTGCTTCCATGTATTTGTCCTCTACAAATTTTTTACAAGTGTTTTTTTTTTTTTAAATAACATTGCAATGCTTAGAAGAGAACATGTAGAATGAAGTAAACTGCATTGTATTCTGTGTGCAAGATAGAACAGTTGATGAGATGTGTAGTGATCCTAGTTTGGAATATTGGCATCATTTGAAAAACTCACTGTAGCTCTGTTTTTTAGAAGTGTCTTGTCGCAGAAATATCTATTAAGATGTAAATGCTACATAGGGAGGCTGCCAAGGTTTCTTTCTCCACATCCTTGTATGAAAACCTTGGCTAGTGGTGAAAGCTCTGCTCTCAGTCTGTGACAGTCAATTGCCATCGAAATAAATTCATAGTGGAGTGGGGGAATGCTGACTCTCAGGTTTCTCAGGATATTGCTAGGGAGTATTCTGTCAGTGTACAATACTTTCCCTCCAGCTTTCCCACTTGGTGCCATTTCATAATATTCAACAGTCAAATTACTTTAGAGTAATTATATAATAAATAATAAAACAAAGCTCTTGTTTGTTTTGTTGTAGAAATATGTGTTCAGTCCTGCCATGTTTTCATGGATGATTATTTTTTTGCTGGACTGTTGAAAATTTTATAAACATGCAAGAATTGTACAACAGTCTGATTTCATTTAGATCTCTTGTTGTTGAAGATCTGATCGTCTAGAAATTGTGGCAGTTGGGCCCTGAGAGGGCACTCAAAAATAACAATAGACCAAGCAGGGAAAGCAGGCAGGGGCATAACTTTGGGAATGATTTTCAGCATAGATGTATGGAAGGTGTGTGGGAAAGGTTGTGCTGGAGATGTTTTTGGGTGGGAACTGACCGTACATGTAGGGAGAGGGGAAGTGTGATTAGGAATATGGGACATGACTTTGGGAATGATTTTCAGCATAGGTGTGTGGGAAAGATTGTACTGGAGATGTTTTTAGGTGGGAACTGATGGTACATGTGGGGAGAGGGGAAGTGTGATTGGGAATATGGGACATGACTTTGGGAATGATTTTCAGCATAGATGTATGGAAGGTGTGTGGGAAAGGTTGTGCTGGAGATGTGTTTTTTTTTTTGGGGGGGGGGGACTGGCGATACATGGGATAGGGGGAGTGTGATCGGGAGTATGGAGGTATGTGTGTATATAAGTGGGGGTTATAGAGATGTGTGTGGTGGGGGGGTGTGGATATTTTTTTTTTGAAGGGGAGGGTTTGTGAAGGGTGATGTAGGGAGCACTGTTCACTTAAGTTGAGCAGGAGTCCTCCAACTACGTTGCTGCTAGTTGGGAGGGGTGAAGGTGCTTCAGTACTGTGTTTTCAATCACTAGGGGCAGGCAAGTTGTCTCGCAGAGCTTTCTTGTCTCTCACTACTGAAAATGTGATAGTGAAACAGCAACCCCCCCCCCCCTCCCAAGACTGTAGGTGGAGAACTCCTGCTCCGCTTAGAGGGAACACTGGTATTTGGGGGTGTTATCTGGAGGGTATTGCAGTGTGCTTGTGAGTAAATGTGTGTACTTTGTCAGTAGGAGATTGTTACTGGGGAGTGTTTATGTTGGATGGGCATTGGGTATGAGGAGCTATGAGCATGGGGTTGTGTTAGGGTGGGTTTGTGTGTATGTAAAGGGGTGTGATTATGAGAGGGTATGGAAATGTGTAAATGGAGAGGATGTTTGTGGGAATATTGAAGGTGTGATTGGGACGTGTGCAGTATCAATATTTGTGTTTCTGGGTTCTTCATGACGTTGGGGTTTCAGTTGAACATGTCTTTTCACAGTGTCTGTGTGTGGTGGTGTAAGAATGCGATGGCTTTGAAAGGTTCCTCTTGGCGGTTGCTCCAGGTTATTTTTCTCCTTGGTTGCTGGGGGGTAGGGGAATTAGAAATTTTGGATTGCAACAGTGATCAGCATTCTAAATATTGTAAGGGGGTCTTTTACTAAATCTTAGCTTGACTTATCTGCAGCAGGGCCCATAGGAACAAAATGGACTTTGATGCAGATAACTCGAGCTAAGCTTTAGTAAAAGACCCTTTAACAGTTTCCCTCAAAAGCAGTGGGAAATATTTTTGAAGTCCTAGATAAATGAAAATACTGACTTGATATTTACGGTTTTTGAACTCATTCAGGACATTCACATTTTCTTCATGCATGCCAAAATTAGTAAATTTCCTTTCCTTTTTAGGAGACTTAGAGGTGTATTTTCAAAGCACTTAGACTTACAAAATTATATAGAAACCTATGGAACTTTGTAAGTCTAAGTGCTTTGAAAATGAGCCCCTTACTGTCCTTAAGAACAGCTCGAACATAATTCCCTTTTACATATTTTTTCCCAGCGTTCCATTTATTGAAAAGCATAAAAAAGGGTACTGAGGTGAGATCGGAAAGCATCTGGGTTGTGTAATTTGTGCCACTTACTATACACCATGTACCACTCCCTGAATGAAATACCTGTTGCAGGATTTCTGTTTTCATCCTATGTCTTTTTCAAGAAAGAATATTGCTCACAGCTGCCATCACTCTAGCTGTCTGTAATTAGTAGTAGTATCACTAATCATTTGTTCAGTACAGGATTCTTAATCCAGTCCTCGGGACACCTATAGGCATATTTTCAAAGCACTTAGCCTTCCAAAGTTCCATAGGTTTCTATGGAACTTTGGAAGGCTAAGTGCTTTGAAAATATGCCTCATAGTCAGTCAGGTTTTCAGGATATCCACAATGAATGTGAATGAGAGAGATTTGCATGCATGGAGATAGTGCATGCAAATTTATCTCATGTATTTTAATTGTAGGTATCCTGACTGTCTACATGAGTCCCGAAGACCAGGTTGAGAACCTCTGATTTACTGCATACCAGATGTCCGCTGTGCTGTACAGATATACATGAGCAGTTCCTACTCATTGGAACTTACCAGCAGTTAAGACGGACAAGACACATAGACTAAAACCAAATAAGGAGGCTTTGAATTAATTGGGAATCATGACTGAGAAACATTATACTGTATGTAAGTGTATCTGATGCCCTAAGTGAACCTTGAGTCATCCCCACCAGGGGCAACTCAAGGTCCAACTCCCTTTACTTGTAGTCTAGCATCTCTCCTTCCCTTCTCTAGCCTGGCCCCCCCCCCCATTGTCCAGTACACCTTCCTCCCTACCCCGCAAGTAGTGAAGATCTCCCTTCCTCCTTCCCTATCCTCTATGTAGCCTGCTCCTCCCATTCCCCACTGTACCCTCTCCCCATGTGGCCTGAACTTCCCCTTCTATACCCCCTCCCCCACATGGGATATGGATTGCCCAGTTTGGCATGTATAAACTTTTTAGTAGCTCTACTTCTAGTTTGCCTGGTTTGTCAGAACCAGCTCTCCCTTCCACCCCTGTTCTGTGCCTCGAAAACTGATATGTAAGCCATATTTGGATTACATAGAGGTCTATTAACTGTTCTTCCAGTTGAGGAACACCCTTCTAAAAAAGAGTGAATGTTATCCTTGTCAGTAGAAGGCCAATACTCCATAGAATGGGTACAGTGTGAATCCTTTCTCTCAAGCCAAGAATTTTGTACAGGCACTAGAACTGGGCTGCAGTTTCTGTGCTTCAAGCTCCATAATCCAGACCAGGCGTGCCTGTTGCTTCTTTAGTGCAGCAGAGAATGCAGTGAATACAAAGGAGAACAGCATATAATTGATTTGAATAAAATAGAACCAATACATTTAATTTCTACATGATAAAGTATATTTTAAAAAACCACAATAAAACTACTTTCCAAATATTTAAGAGGATTAAGATGGAAATACAACAAATAGAAAATGCTCCAGGATCATCTTCCGGTCCAACTACTTGTCATCTCTATAGCGCTACTAAACATATACGCTACTGTAACCCAAAACACGTAAGAGAGAGTCCCTACTCAATAGAGCTTACAGTCTATTCAAAAACAAAAAGAAGGGGGTAGTTCCAAAGCAAGTGGCTAAAAATGACTCGATGCAGTCCTATGTTTCGGCGCCTGATGTGCCTGCCTCAGGTGTCAAGCATATATTTTTCAGCCACAAACTATGAGCAAAGGACATTAAAGAACAAATATCTCCACAAAAACAGCATCAAAGGTACTGATGAGCTAAACATAGGTAAATAGCTTGTCATCAAGGACAGGCGCCAAAATGCAGGACTGTGTGGTTTGGACTACATTGGACTATCCCCTTCTTTTTTGTTGTTTTTGCATTATGTACTGTTGTTAGAGGGACGCTTCCGCTGTTCTTTTTTTACAGTCTATTCAAGACAGACAAACAGGACAAATAAGGGATTAAGGAGCTATTTATTGTGAAAATGTTTAAACCGAACATGGATACTGAACAGGTGAATGGGGATTAAGAGTTAAAAGCAGGATCTGCTATAGTCTTAGCCTGTTAAGTGACCTTTGAATCCAGTTAAACAACAGGGAGTAAGGTTTATCTTGTCCTAATGCAGCAGGTTCTAGTCGTCAGATGCTCAAGGAGTATAGCAGCTTTTATGTAAGCCCCAGTATCTTGTGGGTATCTCAGACTCACGTTTGTACTCTACCAGCAAAAAAATGATTTCATTGAAGAAGGTATGTAGGGCGTTGATTTCAGCAAGTGAAAAATTTGCTGTCTGATTTCAGCCTGTTTCATATCTGATGATAAATGTGAATTTTGTTCCCAATCTGCTGGGAAAAACCATAATCCAATCTATGAAAAATACAAAGCAAATCAGAAAATTCTGAAGAGGCACTGTAGGCTTTTAAAACATAAGATTTCTTGTATTTTTTAAGCTACAACATTTATATTGGAAAAATAAAATTCAGCTCAAGAATCTGAGGAGGCAGCTTTGTACCATAGAAAGCAGAGCCGTGCCAACACAGTAAGCGGGGTAAGTACCGCAGGGGGGCGCCGACCTCTGGAGGGCGCCGCCACGGTGCTTACCCTCGCCGCTTACCTTAGCTCCGCGCCGCCCTGGGGGCTTTAAATCTTTTACCTCCGACGGTCGCAGCAGCTGAGCAGCGTCAGTGAAAGCGCTGCTGACGTCTCCAGCCTTCCCTTCGCGCTCGCTTGTTTGTTCCCTCAGTGTCCCGCCTTCTTCTGACGTCATTTCCTTGCGAGGATGGGACACTGAGGGAACAAACGAGCGCGAAGGGAAGGCTGGAGACATCAGCAGCGCTTTCACTGACGCTGCTCAGCTGCTGCGACCGCCGGAGGTAAAAGATTTAAAGCCCCCAGGAGAGGAGAAATTGCTGGAAATGGAGGGGAGGGGAGAGAGGAGAATTGCTGGATATGGATGAGGAGGGAAGGGCAGAGAGGGACAAGGATGGACATGGATGGGAGGGCAGGGCCCAGGCAGAGGAGAAATTTCTGGAAATGGAGGGGGAGGGGAGAGATGAGAATTGCTGGATATGGATGGAGGAGGGAAGGGCAGGGAGGGACATGGATGGACATGGATGGGAGGGCAGGGCCCAGGGAGAGAGGAGAAATTGCTGGACATGGAGGGGAGGAGGGAGAGGAGAATTGCTGGATATGGATGGAGGAGGGGAGGGCAGAGAGGGACATGGATGGGAGGGCAGGGCCCAGGGAGTGAGGAGAAATTGCTGGACATGGAGAGGAGAGAGGAGAATTGTTGGACATGGATGGAGGGGAGGGAAAGGAAGACAGAGGAAGGAGATGCACATAGATGGAGGGGAAGGGAGAGAGAAGAAATGTTGGGCATGGATGGAGGGGAGGGAAGAGAGAGGAAGGAGATGAGATGAGGGAAAAGGAAGAGAGGAGAAAAACTGCATATGGATGAAGAAAATAGGCAGAAGCTGGATCCACTGGACAGTCAAGTCTGCGGAGGACCCAGCTTTTACTTAAGGATGTAGGACAAGAAATGAAGAAGAAAGGCGGAAAGTAAAGAAATAAATGGAAAGGAAGTCCTGGAAACGGAGTTAAGAGGACAGATAGCAGCAGAATCAGATACTGGGCCAGCATGATCAGAAAAAGAAAGTCCCCAGACAACAAAGGTAAAAAAAAAATCATTTTATTTTCATTTTAGTGTTTGGAATATGTCCACTTTGAGAATTTATTTTGCAATGTATAGCAATTTGTTTCTAAGAATATTGCTGACAATTCCTGTCAGTGCGGCAAGTGGTGAGCGATCATTTTCACGGTTTAAAAATCATTAAAAAATTTATTATTTACCTCTGAAAAAAGGTTTGAATACAGGTCCTGTAAGAAATTTACAAGGGGACCCTCAGGAACCCCATGATCTGACTGCATTCCTGGAAGATTCTAATATGGAGATAACCGATAGAGGAACATTATTGGTTCAATTTGTGTTTGAGCAAGATTTAAATCATGTCTTTAAATTATACTTCAAAAATTCCACTAAAATGTTCTATGGACAGAAAATATGGATCTACCCAGATGTTGCGAAGGCAACCCAGGACAGAAGGAAACAATTTTTGGACTTAAGAAATGATATTAGAGCTTTGGGTGCATCGTTTTTGCTAGCTTACCCCTGTAAGTGTAGGATTAACTTTCAGGGGAACAAATATTTTTTTTTCTGATCCTTCACAGCTACGATCTTTCCTAGAAATGAAAGAAGTCCAGGCACCCGTTTTGTAATATCGTCATTTATCAACTAATAGTATGTGTGGGTTTAAAGGCAAGCCGAATTATACAAAATATTATTTGATTCAGATGTCTCCTCATGTTTCTTAACGCCTCTCAGTAATAGAGGTCTAAGGAAGAATGTATTTCTACCATCTTAGGTAGATATATGCTTTATAATGTTACATGAGATTGTTGCTTTCTGTTTTTCCTTTGCAAGTTGATGTACTTGTAATTTAAAATTAATACATAAAAAAATAAAAAAAAAATCATTAAAAAATTATTTGTGATCAAGTATTTCGCAAGAAAGGCTTGTAAGTTTGCCATGATTGCTATTGAGAATGATATATGTGCCCAGTTAGATATCAAAGATTTAATTACTAATTTCGTGAACATGAAAGCACGAAAAGCTAAGTGGTTGTAAACCCTCTATTTGTTGAGCAATCCCACAAAGAATGCACTCCATCTTTCAGCTCCTATTTCCTTTGCATCTTGTGCCACACGGGGGGGGGGGGGGGGGGGGGGGGGGGGGGGCGCCAACTGATAGTCTACAGGGGGGCACCAGAGACCCTAGGCACGGCCCTGATAGAAAGAAGGGTACACAGACTTGCCTAAAGTTGCACAGAGATTTCTACTGCTCAAACCACTGGACCTCCTTTAGTTCTGTATTTTTTAAATGGCATGGCACTGAGAGATTCAGTGAAAATTTGGCAATGATTGTGTAATGGAAATTTAAACCAGATAGTAATAAGGAGGTAGAATAAAAAAATGCAGAGCAAACATTTCTCTCATACAATGAAAACTGTATAATGTGTTTGAACATGAAACTGAGACAACTAAACAGATTTGCAGCTGGAACCTCACTAAGGAATGCTATTTTAATTAAATGTGAAATAAGTCTGCCCCCTTGCTGCAAGGTCAAGAATTGCGTGGAAACAAAGGAAGCATGTTCAACTCATTATTCATATTTATAGTGTTACAGAAAAGTGTTGTAGCATACGGGAGCTAATTTTATGCAGTTCCTCCCCCCCCCCCCCCCCCCCCAATATAAAGCCTGTATAACACAAGGGAAAATTGTGCTGCTCTTCATGTGTGTATAAGCTGCACTAAGAACAGTGGAGACAAACAACAAAATGTAAATGGTGCGGTGATAACTTTCATAATTGTCTTCTATTTTACTCGACACAGGTTGTGCCTCGGCTGATAGGCCTGTGTCAGGAGTCTACATAAAACATTAAAATATAAATCAACACACACAAAAGATACAAGCAATAAATAACAATAAAAATGTCAATATTTCAAAAACATCACTATAAAACAATATATATTACCATGTACAAAATATATGATGAGTTGACTCATCGCCCTCGCCGAAAGACGAAATGACATCAGAGGAGGGTGGGACACTGAGAGGGAAGGCGGGAAGCGACGCGAGCCGAGCCTGCTGCCGCTGTGACCTAAAGTATGGATGGGAGGGGAGGGGAAAGCAGAATCGCTGGACATGGATGAGATGAGATGGGAGGGCAAAGGAGGGGAAGGGGAATCGCTGGACATGGAGGGGAGTGGAGAATCGCTGTACATGGATGGGATTGGAGGGGAGGGCAGGGCAGAATTGTTGGACATGGAGGGGAGGGCAGAGGAGAGAGACGAGAAAACGCTTAGACAATAGCCTTCCTAGGGCCTGTTTCATTTGTTCTGAAACAGGCGTTTTTGCTTGTGTGTTTATAATTGTGCCATGTAACTATTTATACAAATCATTAGTCAACTCATCATATATTTTGTTCATGGTGATATATATATTGTTTTATAGTGATGTTTTTGAAATTGAAATTTATATTGTTATTTATTGTTTGTATCTTAAATTTTGTGTGTGTTAATTTATACTTTGTTTTATGTAGAATCCTGATGCAGGCCTATCAGCTAAAACACAGCCCGTATTGAGTGCAATAGAAGATAATTATTGAAGTTATCACTGCACCGTTGGTATTTTGTTGTTTTAATGGTCGTCTCCTCTGTTTTTAGTGCAGCACTAAGAGGTGTGGAGTTTTGTTCTTCAGTTCTGTTATGCATGCTTAAGGACATGTGGCTACAAGACGGTGTGCACTGTGTATAGGCATTTCTGGATGTGTAGTTTACATGGAGTAGCACATGGTTATGATACATGCATGTATTTGATAAAATACGCAAACACGTGCATACCTCTTATTCTGTAAAGTTATGCACCCCAATTTCCAACTGGTATGCAAATTTGCATATGTAGTTTAAGAGTAGTACCAGTTGCATGCTTATCTTAATTGTTAAATTAGGCACCAGTTGGCCTTAATTGGTGCTAATTGGCAGTTATGCGCATAACTGCACTTAGGTGCTTTTATATAAACATGCAGACTGATATTCAAAGGGATTTAAGCAGACGAGAGAGGCTCGTGTCTGCTTAAATCCTCTTGGGCCACCTAACCCTGATATCCAGCTGCACTAAATCGGGCAGTGCTGCTGAATATCACCTCTGACCGCTCACAAAAAGTGTGCAGGTCAGGGGCGAGACAAGGGGCAGCGTTAGGGAGAAGCCTAGGATTATGCGAGTGCCGGCACTATTCAGTGCCAGCATCCACATAGCTAAGCAGCTTAAATTTAGGACAGATCAAAGCTGGCCTAAATTAGGCCGCTTAGCTATGCGGGTGCTGGCACTTAATATCAACCAGCACCCATGTAACTTTTTTTGTTTTGTTTTAAGTCCCCTCCTTCCCTCTCCCCAGCCCGCCGCAGTGACTTCCCTCCCTCCCTCCAGGAGATCTAACACCCCCTCCACCATTGTGTAGACAAGCCCCACCCCCCTGGGCCTACCTTAAGTCCCTGGTGGTCTGTGTGGTCGTTGGGAGCAGGAGTGAAGGCCAAACGCTCCTGCTCCTTGCACCTGCTAGGTGAAAAGTCCACGGTACTTTGTGTAGTACAGTGAGGCTGCTGCTAGAGGTCACTACGGTCATTTTCTTCTAGCGGCCACAAGGGGCAGTAGCAAGTGACTTTCATTCCTGCCCCCAACGACCCCACAGACCACCAGGCACATAAGGTAGGCCCAGGGGGGTGGGGCTTGTCTACACAATGGTGGAGGGGGTGTTAGATCTCCTGGAGGTGTGGGACCACCCCAGGGGAGGGGGTGCAAGGGAGGGAGAGGAGGTCATTGCGTTGTGGTGGGGGGAAGGAAGCAGGGAGCTTTGTAACCCCATAGAGTAAATGCACACATTTGCACCAACTTTGGAGAAAGTATAAATGTGTTCATTGGTATTTGTGTATGCTACGAGGCTATTCTTGGGTGCCTATTTTATAAAGGCCCATCAGTACCTATGTGTGAAGTTCAGAACGGTATCTCTTTTATAATCAGGCCCTTATTGTATGCAAGACATACAGGATTAGTTGAGCTAGCACAGATTTAAAAACCTGTCATGGTTTAAGCTGTCACTCTGTACCAGTCCCCATCCACTCTTGCTATGTGTCCATCACCAAAGTTATGGGCCCCTAACTAGTTGACAAGGAGTTTAGGATGTGGGTCTCTGCTCTATTCCTAAGTATTTATGAAAGGGTTAAATGCAGCAGTGTCTATTACAAATGCTTAGATAACCAACTAGTGTCATGTCTTCCAAAACTAGTCTCATATACTATGTTCTACTAATGAAATTCTACAGCTGTTTAACAAATTGTCTTTATAACTAAGGGAAATCTCCCAGTTTATTTGTTTCAAATGTTATACAGAGAAACCTGTATAGTGTTAGATATTCTGGTTAAAGCAGCAGCAACGTTATAGTAGTTTCTTGAGATATCAATTTGTCTGTGCTCTTTTGCTTTCACTCATTCCTGTAGTTATACATCCTCATTCCTTATTTTTCCTTAATATATGTGAGTTAATGTTAAATATTTTATGAAACCTCACCATTATAAGACTGTCCTTTTATTTATATTGAGCTTGCAGCATCACAGTGCCTTGCTTTACTTAGATTTAGACTGGATGAGTGCATCTCAGAAGCACTGACAGGAAAAAATACATAGTGCATCGCATATTATAGTATAGATTTTTCTTCAAATAAGCTTAGTTGTACCTATTCAGATCTGTGCTATACCCTCTTCCTAGTAACTTGTAGCCTCTGGTCTTAAATACACAGAATCTCAATTTTTTTTAAGGGGGGTGTTGTAGGTTTCATCCTGTTCCTTTAGGCTCCCAGCCACCCCCAGAAGCAGAAGCTGGGCCCAGGAAATGAACTGTATTCTGGAGAACAGTAGTGCCTCTAGGTCACCCGATTAACCAATACACGAGACTTTCTTATAGTATTACGGTCCCTGGTTTTGCCAAGTTTAGAAAACTGCAATTCTATTTATATAGGTGTTCCAACTGTTACAACTAATAAAAAATGCAGTAGCGCAGTTTCTTACTTATGTGGTCCTGTTTGTTTACTTGAAGGGGCCATAGTGCTTGCCTGTTATGTGGCATATTTGTTTTAAAATTGTTGCTTTCATTACATACCTTCCCGCTCAGTAGTGGCCCTACCATTAGGCCACCTGAGGCGGGGGCCTCAGGTGACAATCTTTTGGAGTGGCATCCACATCCACGTCTGCTGCACTGTGGCATTACCATCCGCCCTTCCTTCCCTGAATTTACCTTCTTTTCTTGCTTTCCAAAAGTTTGGGCAGCAGCAGTTCCCATACACTGCCCTGCTGCCGACCCATTCTCTCTTACAGCCTGCCTTTCTGACATACTTCCTGTTTCCTTGGAGGTGGGGCGGGCCAGACTGGCAGCAGAACAGCCTATGAGAACCGCTGACGCCCCGACTTTTTGAAAGCCAGAAAAGAAGGTAAATTTGGGGAAGGAAAGAAGGGGGGGATGTCAGACTGGGATGGGGGGGGGGGGATGGAGCCAGAGTGGGGCGGCAGACTATCCTCTCGCCTCAGACAGCAAACTGTCTTTGGCTGCCTTTTCCCACTATTCCAGAATCTGTGGAATAGTTGTGTCCATCAACAAGCAGGTGGACATAGAGAGGTGAAAACTGAACTGAGACATCTCTCTTGGCATCCAGTCTAGCTCCTCAGTATTTTCTATCTCCAGCAGGTGGATGGGCACACTTTTCAGCCTCTGGTTCTAAGTGTTTTGTTCCTGATCCAGTTGGTCAGCTGGTCCCCAGTTGAGCTTTACTGGTGGCTTGAATCTTCAGAGTCATATTTGGAGGTCTTCAGATCCATGTCTTGAGCCCCACGAGGAGGGGAGTGCCTTTACTTTCCCACAACAGTTAGGTATATTTAATCAAAGAAATTAAATCAGAAAAATAAATTCCAAACGTGGAGGTCAGCAGCCCTGCTACTGCACGTCTGCAGCAGAGACCATCTTGGATCCACTGTAGCTCTAATCTGATGAGATGTGACCTTGGAGTTGAGAGGAGTATGCCCTTTTTCATAGCAGAATTGTATATAAGAAGCCAGCCAGTTTGCTGGCATTCTAGTCCTATTTGAATTAAACAAAACAAATAGTTGAGTTGACTTTTTTTTAAACGATGCAGGCAACAAGCCTGTTTACAAGTTTACAATCTAGAGTATATTATTATTATTAGCATTTGTATAGCGCTACCAGACGCACGCAGCGCTGAACATCTGACACAAAGAGACAGTCCCTGCTCAAAAGAGCTTACAATCTAAATAATACAGACAGACAAGATGGTTACGGGTGATGAAAAGTAATGGGTAATGAAGTAATAGGTGATAAAGAGTAATGGGTGAGAAGGAAGGAAAGGACAAGGGGGGAGGGCAATTGAGTAGTAGCTAGGAACTAAAAGCAGCAGTGAAAAGGTGGGTTTTCAGCATAGATTTGAAAATAGGTAGAGATGGAGCTAGACGTATAGGTTCAGGAAGTCTATTCCAGGCATAAGGTGCCACAAGAGAAAAGGAACGAAGCCTGGAGTTAGCAGTGGAGGAGAAGGGGGACGACGAGAGATTTGGCCTTCTCTCCAATGTTTGAATGAGGCTTCAGACAATGCTTCCCACATTCTTTCTTCATTCAGGTGGAAATGTGTGACAGTCTTAGGTAAAATCTTGGGGTGTGTCCAAAGGACAACCTTGTCAGGGTGAAACTGGATATATGATTTATACTTTACTAATGTTTGAAGCTCATTATCTCCTTGCTACAAGGAAGAATACTTTTGAATTTAGGAACTTGTGTGACGTTTCCATAGGTTCAAATGGAGATTTCATGAGTGAAGCAAGGCCTAGATTCAAGTTCCAAGGCACAGTGGCATAGGAAGGGGGGGGGCGGTGGGGCGATCCGCCCCGGGTGCATGCCGCTGGGGGGGTGTTGGCTGCGCTGGTTTCCTGCTCTCTCTGCCCCGGAACAGGTTACTTCCTGTTCCAGGGCAGAGAGAGCAGGGAACCAGCGGAGCAGACGCGGCTCCCAGCGACGTGCACACCAGGTGGAATGGCCCTCCCTCCCACCTGCCCCGTTTTCTATGGTAGTGGTAAGCGCTCCGGGGGAGGGTGCGTGCGCCGAGGGGGGGGTGCACCGTGCTGCACCCGGTGGGGGGATGCACAGCGGCGACCCACCCCGGGTGTCAGCCGCCCTCGCTACGGCACTGCCAAGGCACCAGGGGACTTTTGTAACAGAGGCTTTAAATGAAGCAGTCTTTTCATGAAGCATGCGACAGTGAAGCTGAAGTGTTATTTACTGGACCATAGTAAGCCAATAATGCACTGAGATGAACAATAAAAAGAGGTTTGAAGCCCAAGAAAATGTAAGTGGTATAGGTACTGTAAAATTGTTGTAGGAAGACACAAAACAAGACCTTGGCCATTAATAGAGTGCCAAATTAGAAACCTTTTCCAATTGAAAGTGTATGTTTGACTAGTGGAAGGTTTCTGAGCAGCTTTCAAGATGTTTTGGATGGGCTGTGGAATGTCAAGAGTTTAGCCCCTTGAAAAACCTTCTTTCCACTTTTTTCGGCACCTAACCACTACACCTCTACTCAGGAAATTTAGACTGCCCCAACTTGACATTTCGTCCTTTAGATTGTAAGCTCCTTTGAGCAGGGACCGTCCTTCTTTGTTAATTTGTACAGCGCTGCGTAACCCTAGTAGCGCTCTAGAAATGTTAAGTAGTAGTAGTAGTTTCCAATATGGTCATCAATCTACAATCTTTTCCAGGGGTGTGTATGAAAAAATTTCTGGGTTGTTTTTGGCTTTCTGCATTGCTACTTCCACAACTACTGAAGCTAGACTTTATCGAATCCTGATAATGGTTGGTCCTTGAGCATACCATGCAAAGGGACAGCAACTGTTGGGGCCTCTGTATTTTGAAAAGCAAAAGATGTCTGATCTGGACTCTTGTTTCCTGTTGAAAAGGAAAAGGTTCCTCTTTAGTTGCTTTACTGACAAACTTTGGATATGAAATGTTTATGGGGACTGATTCCTTAGAGGCAGAGGAGAAGTGGAGAGTAGCTAAATGTCAAAAGGATCTAGTAGGTCCTTCATATTAGAGGAAGTGAATCTGGAGAAGACAGAGGAAGAGAATGAATCTACTTGTGCTCAGAATCTGAAGAGGACAATAAGGAGACAAGATCCGAACAGGAAGCCATGTGCACCAGCTTAAGACCAGAGGAGTGTGATGTTTCTTTAGGTTGAGGCATAGATGGAGCATTAGATACATCAGTAAAATAACTCGTTACGAAGTCTTCAAATATCCTTTGAAGAAAAAAATGGGAATGCTCAGGCAGTTGAAAGATATTGATGAAGATGGCTCATCAGCTATTGTAACAAAAACTAGCATCTTAGAAATACAGCATTACATAATAATAGCCTGCTTTGCGTCTCATTATTATCTAACATGCAAATGACATATGGTTTTTACCAATAAACATACATTATTTGATAAAATAACTTGTGTTATTCCTTTAATGCATGTCAGTAACTTTTCCTCAAAGTCTGATATTGAGCTTAAGTATTCAGCACAGCCACGGGTATAGGAATGTCCTCTGGTTCCCAGTTATCTGTTTTAGAATAGCAGTGGTCTGAAGTTTCTAATTCTGTTAGTCTTTTGATTCACCCATTTTCCAAATGTAGACGTAGCTGAAGTGAATAGATAATCATGCAAATTGGTAAATAAAAATATTAAAGATTCAAAGCTGGAGCAGAGGTTGCAGAAGAGACTTATCAGGGTGAAAATGGGCATTTATTTATAGCATTTATACCCCACATTATTGCAAACAAGTTTGCGTTCAATATGGCTTACATCAAACTTTAAAGCAAAGTACAATAAGGATTAAACAAAGTAAGATAGTAAGAGGTGTATAACATCTTAGCAGCAGAATGACTCATTTGAAAATAACAAACTAGCTAAGAGAATTACAGTGGCAAGGAATTAACTAAATAAAAATGTTTTCACCAATTTACGTGAGCATTTCAGAGCCATGGATACATTAGCTACCTCATTTTCTTATGCATGAGCGTCATTATCTTCTGTTGGTCATGCAAATTGGTGGAAAAATGACACCAAGTACACTTGGGCCGTGGTAACATTACTATCTGAAGGGGGAAAGCCAAAAACACCCACCCACATTTGTCTCTGCATAGCATCCCTGAAATACTTGGCTATATAGAGTTTAGTGAAGGGAAATTTCCAGCATTCACACTTGCACAAAAATCTTTTCAATCACAAAACAAATCACCAATTAGTATGCTACAGGCTATGAGAAACTGTTGGCATGCAAAACCAGCCATGTGTCTGACTGGGGATAAAAACAAGCAACTCTTTTTCTTCTTTCTATATAATATTCTGCATTTTTAACTTAAAGTTGTCATGAAGGGATAACATTCACAGGACACTAGCAACACACCTTTTCCTTACAAACATATGGTGCCTTTTGCTTTTATGGTCTCATAGTCTGGCAGTCCTTTCCCACACAGGTCAGGAAGACTAAAGGCGCTAGCTGCTGGAGCTTTGCCTGCCACACACAAAAGACATTCTTCCCTAGATTACCTATCCTGTATCCCCAACATCATGCCAATAGAGAGGATTCTACTTTCATACAGCAGACTTTTGCAAGCATCCTGCTATTTTTTACGATAGCTATCATATACATTGGTTTGCATAGTGCCTTTTAAGCTCAGATGCCCTGCATAGCACTTCTTGTAATTGCTTTGAACAAGAATATAGGACTGTAAGTATGGGAAGGAAATGAGAGGATAATATGATGAGATGCTGGACAGAGGACACATCTAGCAAAACCACTTTTAAAGTGATAAATGCCTGTGTGTGTTGCAGCCATTATGGTGTTGTTTCCTTAAAAGCAGCCAGAAAGTGTTCTGAACAGAACTTATTTGCAACTTTTTCCTAAATCTCATTTTCCCCAATTCCATTCCAGTGGAATTGGACAGAGTACAAGAACACAGTGTGACATAGGCCAGTTTCCATTTGAAAAAGTACACATTTTTCCTCTTGTTAGATAATATAGTGGGAGTTTGTTAGGCAGAAGAGAGGGTGGGTGGATATGCTGACGCTCTGGGAATAAATAGCTTGGGGTAGACGGATATGAATAACAGTTACATCTAGTCAATAATGGAAAGTGTTTTCCAAAAATACTTATTCCAGTGCCTGGAAGTAGCTTTGGGAGGGTCTGAAAATGCATCACACAGCAGCCAAATATCTTGGCGTGGAGGAGTAGCCTAATGGTTAGTGCACTGACCTGAGAACCAGGGCAACTGGGTTCAATTCCCACTGCACCTGTTTGTGACCCTGGGTAAGTCACGTAACCCTCCATTGCCCCAGGTACAAATAAGTACCTGTATGTAATATGTAAACTACTTTGATTGGAACCACAGAAAGGCAGTATAGCAAATCCCATCCCCTTTCCCTTTCCTTTTTACAGAACAACAACTATTCAGTTGCTACTTGCCTTTGGAGGTCAAAAGAACTGAGGATGAATCGACCCCTCTGTGGACCACCATGTGCATGAACAGTAATGAGTATATTAGTAATGTGGTACCAAAATTCCCAACTAAACTGTTTCTTTGCCTGCCATGTCATTAACTGGATGGACCCTTGGAGAAATGGATGACTGGAATGCAAAGAGCAGAAACCTGAAGTGCTCAAGAGAAAGAAGCATTTACACCACTGTTGTGCCGTTTGTGTTCAACCTAAACTGCTTTTGCAATGTCTAATTTGTTTTATTGCCAAGCCCTGGCTTTATTAGATTATTTGGTAGTGTTTATGAATGAGTTTGCATTAGTGTTGTTGCAGCAAGCATAAATGCGTTACTGGGGGTTCCATTCACCTGAAATCTTTTTCAACCCTGGAGGGCATTTAGAGCCAAAGACTGAATAGTAGCTCTCATAAACGCATATATATATGGGAAATGCTAATAAAAAGAAAATGAAAATTTTGAGGCATCCTACAAATAGATGTGAGTAGGAAAATGAGCCATCATAAAGCTTTAGAACCCTTCTTATGCAAGTCTAGGCTGGAGTACTGTCACAGCCCTACAACTCTTATTTGCCATGAGCACATTTGACACTTGTAGCAATACTATGTGCTTTAAAAAATTCAGGAATAATCAGATAAGCCCTCCCATAAAATGTTTTCCTTATTTCTCATTCAATCATTTTAAAATGGTGCATGCTGTTTTGTTATATAGAATTGCAATGAATGGCTTCTGAGAAACTGTTTTGAACCGTTCTGTATTTCTCATTCAATCACTTCAAAATGGTGGATGCCCGTTTGTTATCTAGGATTGCAATGGTGGCTTCTGAGAAACTGTTTTGCTCTACTCAAATGCCTGCTTTTATAACCATTCAGTCACAACTTGCAGTTAGCATAAGCTTTATTCTCCTGTACACTTCTCAGCTGCTCTCACATACAAGATGCATTCATATGACTTTATTATTAGGACTATAGGAAGTTCAGTGATACTGCTTACTACATTGTCACGCATGAATTACTTGTAGTAATTGTAAGGTCACTTCATTGACACTTTTTTTACATCTGCACACATTTCACTCATATCCCTCTAAATATTAAATCTGGTAACATTAAAAAATATCAAAACACTTATGTATTTAACACTTCATTAAAACAGTACGATCCACAATACCCATGTATTCAATAATTATATTATAGCACATACATAATGATCACAGTGTGCAACTCAGGACAATTTAATACTCTTCACTCGCACCCCTCAAGTATTATAATTCAGTCCAAAGGTAATATGATGGTATTGAAGCAGTTTCTTTAATCCGGGACTTCTAACGTTCTTCCTTCTCCAATTTTTTTAAGAATTCCAAAAGCACTTAAGTAAGTAATCCATCAAAGGGAAGATCAATGATCCTCCTATTCATCAATCCTCATAGTGGTGTCCGTAGAACAAACTTTTACAATAGGTAATAGAACAGATCCCACTACATGGCTTAAGGGCTCCAGGATGTACCCCCTTTGTATGATTCTAAAAGTCCTCTATATAGGCTGTATTTCGCTGTTTTAATGAAGTGTTAAATACATAATAAAAGTGTTTTGATGATACTAGAATTATTTAATATTTAGTTTTGTAGGTTCTGGTATATTAACAGGCTTATTTTCGAAAGAGAAGGACGTCCATCTTTCGACACAAATCGCAAGATGGGCGTCCTCACAGGGTTGCCCAAATCGGCATAATCGAAAGCCGATTTTGGGCGTCCTCAACTGCTTTCCGTCGCGGGGACGACCAAAGTTCACGGGGGAATGTCGGAGGCATAGCGAAGGCGGGCCTGGGGCGGGCCTAACACATGGGCATCCTCGACCGATAATGGAAAAAAAGAAGGGCGTCCCTGACGAACATTTGGACGACTTTACCTGGTCCTTTTTTACTTATGACCAAGCCACAAAAATGTGCCCTAAATGACCAGATGATCACCGGAGGGAATCGAGGATGACCTCCCCATACTGCCCCAATGGTCACTAATCCCCTCCAACCCTCAAAAAATTTTTAAAAATATTTTCCCAGCCTCTGTGCCAGCCTCAAATATCATACCCAGCTCCTTGACAGCGGTATGCAGATTCCTGGAGCAGTTTTAGTGGGTGCAGTGCACTTCAGACAGGCGGACCCAGGCCCATCCCCTCCTACTTGTTACACTTGTGGTGGTAAATGTGAGTCCTACAAAACCCACCAGAAACCCACTGTACCCACATGTAGGTGCCCCCCGTCACCCCTAAGGGCTATGGTAGTGTTGTACAGTTGTGGGGAGTGGTTTTGGGGGTATGGGGGGGCTCAGCACACAAGGTAAGGGAGCTATGCACCTGGGAGCAATTTGTGAAGTCCACAACAGTTCCCCCTAGGGTGCCCAGTTGGTGTCTTGGCATGTCAGGGGTACCAGTGCACTACGCCTGCTGGCACCTCCCATGACCAAATGGCTTGGATTTGGTAGTTTCTGAGATGGGCATTCTCAGTTTCCATTATCGCCGAAAATCAGGGACGACCATCTCTAAGGTCGACCTAAATTTCACGATTTGGGTGTCCCCGACCGTATTATCGAAACGAAAGATGGATGCCCATCTTGTTTTGATAATACGGGTTTCCCCGCCTCTTCGCCGGGATGTCCTGCGAGGATGTCCTCAGGAAAACTTGGGCACCCCTTTCGATTATGCCCCTGTAAGTGTTTAGAACTACTACTACTACTATTTAACATTTCTAAAGCGCTACTAGGGTTACGCAGCGCTGTACAATTTAACATAGAAGGACAGTCACTGCTCAAAGAGCTTACAATCTAATGGACAAATGTACAGTCAGTCAAGTGGGGGCAGTCTAGATTTCCTGAAAGGTATAAAGGTTAGGTGCCAAAAGCAACATTGAAGAGGTGGGCTTTGAGCAAGGATTTGAAGATGGGTAGGGAAGGGGCTTGGCGTAACGGCTCAGGAAGTTTATTCCAGGCATAGGGTGAGGTGAGGCAGAATGGGCGGAGCCTGGAGTTGGCGGTGGTGGAGAAGTGTACTGAGAGGAGGGATTTGTCCTGTGAGCGGAGGTTTCGGGCGGGAACGTAAGGGGAGATGAGGGTAGAGAGGTAATGAGGGGCTGCAGACTGAGTGCATTTGTAGGTGAGAAGGAGAAGCTTGAACTGTATGCGGTATCTGATTGGAAGCCAGTGAAGTGACCTGAGGAGAGGGGTGATATGAGTATATCGGTTCAGACGGAATATAAGACGTGCAGCAGAGTTCTGAATGGATTGAAGGGGGGATAGATGGTTAAGTGGGAGGCCAGTGAGGAGTAGGTTGCAGTAGTCAAGGCGAGAGGTAATGAGATCGTGGATGAGAGTTCGGGTGGTGTGCTCAGAAAGGAGAGGATGAATTTTTCTGATGTTAAAGAGGAAGAAGCGACAGGTCTTGGCTGTCTGCTGGATATGCGCAGAGAGGGAGGAGTCGAAGATGACTCCGAGGTTGCAGGCGGATGCGACGGGAAGGATGAGGGTGTTATCAACAGAGATCGAGAGCGGAGGAAGAGGAGAAGAGGGTTTTGGTGGAAAGACGATAAGCTCGGTCTTGGCCATGTTCAGTTTCAGGTGGCGGTTGGATATCCATGCAGCAATGTCAGATAAGCAGGCCGAAATCTTGGCCTGGGTCTCCACGGTGATGTCTGGTGTGGAGCGATACAGCTGGGTGTCATCAGCATAAAGATGATACTGGAAACCATGAGATGAGATCAGTGAGCCCAGGGAAGAGGTGTAGATTGAAAAGAGAAGGGGTCCAAGGACAGATCCCTGGGGAACTCCAACAGAGAGCGGGATGGGGGTGGAGGAAGATCCATGAGAGTGTACTCTGAAGGTGCGGTGGGAGAGATAGGAGGAGAACCAGGAGAGGA
Organism: Microcaecilia unicolor; assembly: GCF_901765095.1. Classification (NCBI taxonomy): domain Eukaryota; kingdom Metazoa; phylum Chordata; class Amphibia; order Gymnophiona; family Siphonopidae; genus Microcaecilia; species Microcaecilia unicolor. The sequence goes on from NC_044036.1 coordinate 103,616,679, forward strand.
CAGAGCCCTGGAACCCAAATGAGGAGAGTGTGGCAAGAAGTAAATCATGATTGACAGTGTCAAAAGCGGTGGATAGATCGAGGAGGATGAGGATGGAGTAGTGGCCTCTGGATTTGGCAAGGAACAGGTCATTACAGACTTTAGAGAGTGCTGTTTCTGTCGAGTGTAGAGGGCGAAAACCGTATTGAAGCGGATCGAGGATGGCCTGAGAGGAGAGAAAATCAAGGCAGCGGCTGTGAACGGAGCGCTCAAGTATTTTGGAGCGGAAGGGTAGGAGGGAGATGGGGCGGTAGTTGGAGGGACAGGTAGGGTCAAGTGATGGTTTTTTGAGGAGAGGTGTGACTACGGCATGCTTGAAGGTGTCAGAGATAGTTGCAGTGGAGAGAGAGAGCTTGAGGATATGACAGATGGAGGGGTGACAGTAGGAGAGATGGTGTTTAGTAAGTTGGTGGGGATGGGATCAGAGGAACAAGTGGTGCATTTTGAGGAGGAAAGAAGGCGGGCGGTTTCCTCCTCGGTGATATCGGGAAAGGAGCAGAAAGAGGCCAGGGTTGGTTGGTTGAGGGAGGGGGTTGAAGGGTGAAGGGGAGGAGGTGACTTGGTAGTGAACTCAAGGTTGATCTTTTGCACCTTGTCGCGGAAGTAGTCAGCTAGTGATTGAGGAGAGAGTGAGGAGGGGGTGGGAGCAGAGGGCACTTTGAGGAGGGAGTTAAGGGTGGCGAAGAGACGACGAGGGTTGGAGCTGAGAGAGTTGGTTAAATGAGTGTAGTAGTCCTGTTTGGCAAGGAATAGGGAGGAGTGGAAGGAGGATAGCATGAATTTGTAATGAAGGAAATCTGAATAGGTGCGAGATTTCCTCCAGAGGCATTCAGCAGATTGGGCGCAGGAGCGAAGGTAGCGGATGCAAGGGGTCAACCAGGGCTGGGGATTAGTACGCCTTGTGGGACGGGAGATGGATGGTGCGAGGGTGTCCAGAGCAGAGGAGAGAGTGGCATTGTAAGCGGAAACAGCCTTGTCGACAGACTCGGAAGACATGATGGAGGAGAGGAGATTAGAAATACTAGAGGATAAGGTAGTAGGGTCAATAGCCTGGAGATTCCTGGAAGTAGTGGTTAATGTTGGACAGGGCTGGGGGGGGGGGTGAAGAAATGTGAAGGTGATCAGGTGATGATCAGAGAGAGGAAGACCTGAGGCGTGAAAATTGGAGGGTGAGCTGGAAGAGGAGAGGACGAGGTCAAGACAATGGCCATTTTGGTGAGTAGGGGTAGTGGAGCACAGCTGGAGGTTGAAGGAGGATGTTAGAGTGAGGAACTGAGAAGCGAGAGAGTCGGATGGGTCATCAGCGTGTATGTTATAGTGTCCGAGAATGAGGGACAGAGATGAGGGATCAAGAAAAACAGAAAGCCAGGCATCGAAGTCAGTGAGGAAGGAAGAGAGAGATTTATCAGGGGGGGGAGGTAAATGACTGCCACTCTGAGTGGCAGCGGGTAGAATAGACGGATGGTGTGGGCTTCAAACCCATAAGAGTACTAGATTACTCATATCCCTCTGTCACATCTCATATATACCGTATAATACATGAGTATACATACGTCGAGGGCAGTTTTATGATCAAAAAGCCGTGACACCCACTCAACCCCTTCCAAACAAAAGACATTCCACTGCCTCTGCTGAGAGGGAATATGACAGAAGTTCATAAAATCATGGGTGGGGTGGAATGGTTAAATACGGGATGATTATTAAACCTTTCAACAACACTAAAACAAGATGACACTCCATGAAACTAATAACAGTAGATTGAAAGTAAAGCATAATGGTATTTTTTTCGCACAGCACAGAGTTAGAATTTGTTTCCAAAAGACGTGGTCAAGGTAACTTAATAGGACAAGTTCTTGGACAAAAAGTCCATGTAAAATTATTATCCACCTAGACTTGAGAAAGCCATCACGTATCCCTGGAAATGAGCTATAAGAAATATGTCTGCTTTAAGGAATCTGCTGGCTATCTTTCATCTTGACTGACCACTAGCAGAGACAGGATGCTGGTTTGGTGGGCCTTGATCTAACTCAGCACACCTTTCATATGTTCTTGTGGTAACATGGGGAGTTGGATTAGGTATGGGAACTGGTACACACATCTACCCAGTATGGTAAAGACCTAAAGAGGAAAATAACTAAACTGACTTGGTAGTGATATCCTACAAGCAGGCAAGCTTTTGCTAATGGGGTGTATCTTGATAAACACAGAACAGAAATAACTGGACAGATTGGATGAAGCCAACTGGTCTTTATCTAGTGCCATCTGTTATGTTTCTATGTTTGTGGCCCTGACTTCATCCTTGTGCAGTATAGGTAAAGGTTTGTGCAACCAACAGTTTTTGCTGGTTAACCTTGTTACCCAGGTAAAATTATTTGAACATTGTCCTCTTAGAAATTCATACACTTTTAAGTACCTCCGATATGATGACCACTTTAAGTACCTCCGATATGCTGACAAACAGCTCCTAATATATCAGTGGCAATACTGGAAGACAGGTTTTCGTGCCTTTTTGAGCAATAGATCCCCGCCTTTTTATCAGCCAGAAAACATGTGAAGGTATTTTAAAGGCCTTTCATAAAACTACATAGAAAATAAATGCATAGAAGGTATGCGTATGTTTTCAAACACTCTGCATGTAGGTATTCCCCGGCATTGTTTGGGTGAAGCAAAAGTGGTGATGTGATATATCCACATATTTTATAAAGTACACATGTAGAGTACATGCTGAAATTTACACCTTTTTCAGAGCAGGTGTAAATTTTGAAGTGGAGCACTTGCACCTCTTTGGACTTCTCAAATAGTATCCTGTTATAAAATGGGGCCCTTAATGCACACCACATCCAGGAGATATTGCTCAATCCCTTCATAGAAAGTACTAAGTAAATCTTATTTATTTGGATTTGCTCATACCTTTTTCAGTAGTAGCTCAAGGTGCGTTACATTCAGGTACACTAGATATTTCCCTGTCCAAGGATGGCTCAAAATCTAAGTTTGTACCTGAGGCAATTGAGGGTTAAATGACTTGCCCAAGATCACAAGGAGCAGCAGTGGGATTTTAACTGGCCACCTCTGGATGTCAAGACTGATACTCTAACCACTAGGCCACTTCTCCACTTATCAAATGTAGTATAATTTGACTGTGGATTAAGGATAGTTACCACTTAAGGTTGCCTGTGTTTGGTTTTTTATCTATATGATTTGCATGTACTTGTTTGCTAATGTAAGAAAACTAAACAAACTAGCACCGATTGCTGTCCCGATATAGTATCTTGATGTGTGGTCAGGCTTGCAGAATGAATCTTCTTTAACTTTTGTTGTGATTGCCTGTAAAAATGTTAATGTAAATCTAAAGTAGTGTTTCCCTACCCTCTTCTGGAGGTAATAGGTCTCTAATGTATGCAAATCTATCTCATATATATGCATGTCCTGAAAGCTTGATTGGTTAGGTGTGCCTCCAGCACAGGGTTAGAAAACACTTATTTAAGTTTTGTTCTAATTGTAAGATGGAATGTGGTTTTTGTTAGCTTGTTCTCTTAACGCCATTTTTTTATTATTTCCAACTTCTTTAGGGTAATTATTTGGTATTCATGGCAGAGCTGTTTTGGTGGTTTGAAGTTGTTAAGCCTTCATTCGTACAGCCTTGTGCCGTTGATCCTCAAGGTGATGTATCTGAGTACTTGCTTTACTCTTGCCACATTATCTTGCTACCTTGTTGGAAAATTGTATTTAACTAGTATATCAACATTAATAATCAAGTAAGGGACCAATTAAGGTTGTCGTAATTTTACAGTCTTTCCACTGGTAATATTATTATTATTACATTTGTACCCCGCACTTTCCCACACATTGCAGGCTCAATGCGGCTTACATAGTAAATAATATGAATTCATAGTATGAATTTTGAAAAACATGTCCACGGTGTAGAAAGGGAAGAACCTGCTCTGACTGTGTTCTTTGACTTACCCCATTGAGGCAGAGCATCATAAACAGCTGAAGGCTGGAACTGCCTTTATAGATTCATCATCAGTGTATCATCACCAAAGCTTTCAAGAAATAATCCATAAAATTCCCAGGATCATTAGTACCTTGATAAGAAATGGCAAGTTTTGTGGGGATGAGACCAACTGAACATGGACTCTCAATTATAGCCTGTAAGTGCTTAAGGAGGCCAAATATTTTTATGACCAACCTCTAGATCAAGGGTTCTCAACCCAGTTCTTGGGACACACTTAGCCAATAAGGTTTTCAGGATGTCCACAATAAATATGCATGAGATACATTTGCATGCACTACCTCCATTGTATGCAAACCTATCTCATGCATGTTCACTGTGGGTATCATGAAACCATGACTGGCTAGGTGTTCCTTGAGATGCTTGATGGGTGCCAGTGAAATGTAGTCTCAAAGTCCCTTCTTGGAGCCATAGCTAACAAAGAGGGAGCTAAACAGAATGGAAAATGCTGTTGAGAGATGCCTTTTTTTTTTCCAGAACTGTGATTAACATATGGAAAACACTATATCACAAGCTCAATACAATAATGTAGAATATTTCAGTCTATTCAATACAATAGAATTCAGAGAATTGATAAACAGATTGAAACTGAAAGGGACTGTTAATATGGTGCACCTGTTTGAAAAAGATGTGATTAAAAAATAGAATAGAGACCCAAATGCCTTATTACTAATATTTTCAGCTCAGGTGCTTTGCTGTGAAAACAGACCATGCAAGAGACACATTGAGGGTCCTCCACACTTTAGATAGAACAGTGCTTATTGAAAAACAGGCAGGTTAATATTCAGACCCAGTAGTCATCATGTTTTGTTTTTTTAAACACCAGTCATGCATAGGCAGCAGTGCTGAATATCTAACTATATAAATGACAAGTGACCGACTCACCCGCAAATGCACAGTAGAGACTTCCCTCTCTGTCCTGCCCTCGCGACAAGACGTGATGACACCAGAGGGTGGAACAGAGAGGGAAACAGATGCTGGCCGCTGGAGCCTGGAGACGAAGCAACATCGCCGGCGCACCAACCTCCACCCCCCCCCATCCCCGACATCGCCGCTGCCACTCCTGCCTCCCTCTGTATAGGGCCCCCTGCACTGACATGACAGCGCCTCTCACCTCCATGTGGAAGCGCTGCAGGCAGCAGCAGAGCGATCTCAATGGCTAGAAGAGCTATGCATTTGCCAGTAAATATAACTTCTATTGAATATTGAGATTTTGTAAAGGATAATTATTTAAAATATATAAAAGCCTTTTAGAGAACTGGCGCAATAAAACTCCACCACACTGATGCTTTGAACAACTGGTTAAATATACCCCTAATGCTCCATTTTCTAAGCATTCAAACATCATTCTATCCAGTTAAAGTTCATCCACCTTCCTTCCATAAAAGTGTAAAGTAATTCCCAAATTTTCAACTTCCTGATAAATAGAAATATATATTTAATTTGCTTTTCTTTGAATAGTCTCTACTAAGTGACCTCAGTGACACTCACCATCCACCACCCTCATAGGAATTACATGGAGGTATCCTAGAGCGTCAATTATCTTCACCGGTACACTTTTCTCATATTAATTTTTAACTCCTTCAATAATTATTACTTGATTTACTTATCTTTTAGAAACTTTCATTAGTCGGGCCAAGGGGTTCAAATGCCCGACATGTTTCGCTCGCTACACGAGCTTCCTCAAGGACAACCCCCTACAAACTTTCTCAGCGCCAGCTCTGCATACATTTCTTAACAGCAAAGAACAGCATTTTCTAAGCAAGCACAGTCACAATACAAGATGGTCTGTGGGCTATACTTAATGCCAGAAAAACGTTAAGATGTGAACAACAAACATTCTACGATGTTGGACAGACTGAAGAGTTGCTTTTCCACATAGTGGGCATAACCATTATTTATATACTACTGGGAAGAAGTAAATAAAAGGCTAAAAAAGATCATCAGAGTACAAACTCCATGACATTCAGTGAGGTTACATGGACGTACTTTTAAAACAAATAGGAGGAAATATTTTTTTCACTCAACCAATAGTTACGCCCTGGAACTTGTTGCTAAAGGATGTGGTAATAAGGTTTACCTTATCTGGGTTTAAAAACGGTTTCGACAAATTCCTGGAGGATTACGTCTATAGTCTGTTATTGACATGGGGAAGCCACTGATTGCCCTGGGATTGGTAGCATGGAATGATGTTACTATTTGGGTTTCTGCTAGGTTGTTGTGACCTAGATTGGTCCCTATTGAAAACAAGATACTGGACTAGATCGACCATTGGTCTGACCCACTATGGCTATTATGTTTTTATGAGTGTCTTAGACCCCAAACTGTTCCTACTACTGTGTAGAGGATAAAAGAACACCAAGAAGTTCCAAACAACTAATTTGTAACTAGGTCTAGCAGTTAGAATAACAGGACCAAGACAGTGGAAGTTGCGTGAGGGCCTAGAACACACAGAATGAATTACCAAAGCAGAAGAAATAATGTCATTAGAGAAAATAAAATACCTAAAAGGAGATTAAAATAAACATATAGACACAAAGTCCCATTTTTCTAGGAAAATGGAAGAATTTATTGACACAACACAGAACAGCATAGATGTTAAGAATATAGGGGTCGATATTGAAAGTGATTTAACCGGCCCTGGAACGGCTCCTGGATGGTTAAACCGCCTGTTCTGGGCTAACCGCTAATTTTCACCGGCACTTAACTGGTGAGTGCTGAACTGAAAATTGGCTATTTGGGGGGCCTTCTTAGCTGCGTTGGAAACCTGGAAATTCAAGGCTGGTGCCCAAATATGGCCTGGAATTGAATTTCCAGGTTTAACGCTGGTGGCGGTCAGCAAATTGCTGATCGCCGCCAGTTGAATATTGGGCCCAAAGAAACCAGAATGCATCTAAAAGGATGTCCCGGTCAGAAAAATTGTGTCAAAAAGTAATTATATGTTCTGTTTGTACAGCTTACATTCTAAACATTTGTTTTACACTTCCAACCTGTGGTATGTGATTGTATTAATCGAGTCAGATAGCCTTTAGGGTCTATAACCTTTGATCCAGCAGGTCAGGAGAAGCATGTATGGTTAATTCCCCATTTCTCTTGGGGGGAGGGGGGAGGTCATTTTCTCCAAATGGGTTAGTTTTGAGCATACCATTACAGGAATGAATCTCGCTCCTAAACCATGGTATGTGGAGTATAATCTCAGTCCCTTAAATTTACTTCTAACCTTCCTATTTGATACAATCTGTGTCCATTTCCTGTATCCCAGTTGGTTACCCCAAGAAGCAAAGCGTCTTGGGGAAGTTGTTTTCTGTGGTTCAAAAGTCTTAAGGCTTTGAATAGACTCTGCACCTATTGTTTCATTAAGACTCCAAGAATACATTAATTTTTTTCATACTAAATTCAGCCAAATTATTCAGACAGTCTTATCCCAGCTGTGTGAACCCAGGCTTTGTATAGGTATCAACTCATTTCATCTTACAGTAAGTTCATTAAATAAATCATTTTGAAAATTAAGAAGCGAGTTGTTTGCATGTCTGTGGATGAAAAGATGATGACAGTGTCAGAACAGATCTGGAATGCATTCTTAGCAATGGCATTAGAAAAAAACGACGTCCTCGTGGTTCTCCCCAGAACTATGGGTCCTTAAGCGTCAAGGACATCAATGTTGAAAATCTCAACTAGATGAAGACAGGCTCAACTGTTAGAAACACATGGCAATGTGCTGCTAGACTTTAAACAGCCAAAAAAACAATATTTCTTTCAACACATAGAACAAGCTGCAAATTCAACTAAGCTACTATTTAAAATAGTAAACAGCTTACTGCAAACCCCATAACAGAACCAGCTTTCCCAGTAATGATCTTGCCATATACTTTGCCGACAAAATTAAAGGTCTCCATTAGGACCTGCAGACAGTCCCATCAAAACTCCCACCAGCTAATGAAAAGAAAATTCCTCTTCCCCTCCATGCACAGCTATCTGGGACTCATTCAACCAGGTCACAGAGGAAGCTCTTGAAAAAATTCTGAAAGGCCTGTAGCCTACAGCCTGCCCTTTTAATCCCTGCCTAACAAAGACAGTACAACCAGCCAGCATAAGTCTGTTTGAAGGGGCGACTAAAATTGTTAACACCTCTTTTGTGGAAGGGCAGCAGCCAACAACACTAAAAAGAGCTATGGTTTGCCCCCTACTGAAAAAGAGCTCACTTGACCAGGACAATCTCAAAAACTACATGTGCAAAATGGAACGAGTACTGTGATTGCTGCATTTATAACCGCTCCTGAAGAAGCCGCTGTGAAACAGTGTTGCACTTGGTTTAAAAGCTGCCTCGCACTTTTTAAACCAAGGTAAGTACTGGATATATAAAAATATAGATTAGTAGAACTACTTAGCACAAAATGAAAACATAATAAAAATTGTTAAATATAAATTAAAGGAGGTATTTTGGGGTTAGTGAAGAGATTGCCCAGTTATTAGTCCAAAGTTATCTGAGACGTGACACATCACTGAAGCCCTTTTTCCTCCCTCTTTAAATTTTACATTTAGCAACACAGTGAATATCTTGTATGCAGTAGTTTAGGGTGATTTCATAAAAAATGCAAGAAGTAAAGCCATGTGAAGGTAGTTGAGTAGTATTATGCTGACATGTGTTATTTGAATTTCAGTGCTGTTAAATGTGTATATATTTGATTCTGTTTAATGCTAGGATTCAATTTGTTGTTTTCAAATTTACATCATTTACTGTATTTGTTTATATTTGGTCATTTTACTATTGTTATGCTGTTAACAAAATTGTAAGTTTTATGTTAAACTGTACTTTGTTGTACACTGCCTTGTGTGAATCTCCTCATAAAGGTGGTTAATAAATCCCAATAAATAAATAAATTCTAAAAACAATACAGAAAAAAATGCCATGTCATGGCATACAGTTCAAGTCCATGCAGTCAGTGTGTATTGAATAGGCATGTGAAGATTAATCAGAAAAGTATTCTGCTACCAGCAGAAATAATCTATAAAATTAATGGCTTGAGAATTAATACAAACGGTAATTTCAGTTATTATGACTGGTGACTAAATTAGCAGCCCCAACATGTTAAAAAGCTGATTTTTCGTGTCATTGGTCCATAAGCAGTCTGCAAAAGTTACATGTTTGAATTTTTGTAACTTTTTCTATTTTTTCACATGAAAGGATGGGGTTTGCTTGGACTGTTGTATTACAAATTGTTTGTTCAGACAGAATTCATTAAAAACTCATTTTTTTGTTTATGGAAACTTTAGTCACCTTTTCCCAGAGATGGTCACAATTTTGCAAAGAAAATAGTTAAAAAAATATATTGGTTGCCTAGGGGTCAGTGCCTACATTGGCGCTCAAATGTATATCCAGTGGATAATACCATGCACCAAATTTATTATTATTTGTAGAGCAATATCAGGTGTATGCAGCATTTGGAGGCAAGCACATTAAACAGTCCCTGTTTCTTGAAGCTTGCATTATAAGACAGACATGCACACACAAAACATTGGAGGGAGTGTCTTGAAAGTAAAATAGCAGGGGGCCTGCTACATGGAGTGAAGCCTCTTGCAAGGATCAGAATGGGAATACTGAAGATTTCCCAGTGACATTGCACTATTTGCATGAATGTCAGTGCTAGAGGAAACAAGTAGAATGCTCACAACTGATTTGAACATATTGGAATATTTTGAACCTGGAATCTGTGCTTCAGATGATATTGGTGTTTCATTTGAACAGTAAAGGTCATGGGAATGAACTTGAGTACCTTTTGTAGAAGGTACTTTAACCATGAACCTCATCGAAAATACATAGGAATCACCCTAGATGGGACTCTCAGATTTTGGCCCCATTGAATTAACGCCTATCAAGTGAAAGCAAGGGTGAACCTGGACCCAGACGGTCAATGCGACATCATTTAGGAGCGTAGGCAGAACACGCTGCACTGCAGCACTGTTTCTTTTGTGGAATAGTGCTCTGCCTCATTGTTCTGTAGCCATCTCACAGAGATTGTAGTCCTATAGCTAAGTGCCACTCTGTGACAGGATTCTCAAGGCAGTCCCAGTTGAGTGGCCCCCCCGAAACTGGTTTCTGTGGTTCCACATGCCCTTCATTATCATTCTGTTGTGATTTGTGACACAGAAAAAAATCATGGACAATACCAACCTTTGTATTCATAAAGATTTAGGAGGTCTTTTACTAAGGCGTGCTGATGTTTTTAGCATGCGCTAAAAATAGGCACGAGCTAAATGCTAGATGCCAATGTATTGCTGTGGACGTCTTTAGCATTTAACGTGTGCTAAAAACGCCAGCGTTCCTTAGTAAAAGACCCCCTTGATGAGACCACCACAAAAATGCTTAAAAGTGACACCAGTCATTGTTGAAGACAGGTGCTGCTATACTAATTAGGGAGACAACCTCTCTCCAGATAGTGGTGTTGGATGCACAGTGCATGGCAAATAAGCCTGTTATTGCCCCTACAACTGAATGGACCTGGCATCCTTGTCCCCCAAAGACAACTCTCGGTACAGTCTGCACAGAATATGGGGGCACTCTTATAAAGCTTTTTCAATGTATAAAGCTTTTTCCAAGTATAAAGCTTTTTATGTATGGAAAAGGACTCTTACAAAGTTGCACAGCCAAGCATGTATGTAAGCAGGTAGGTATACTGGAAGAGTGATCCTACCTTTACACAGACCGTACATAGGCATTTCTGGAAGGAAAAGCTTCAGTAGGGCTGGAATGGTATTGTGATGTATTCATGTACACGCAAGCATTTATACTAACTTCAGAGCAGGTATAAATTCTTGTGAGAGCATGCATGCTGTACCGAGAATAGTTTCATTTTCCACCTGTTTAAATTATGTATTATACTATACTACTAAAGGATTCAAAGCGATTTACAATAGTAAAGAAACTCCAATAACGAGGAGGAATTTACAATTTAAAAAATGCATGTTACCAAAAACTAATCACACATAAAATAATGATTCAAAAACAAATTTAAAAACCAAAGACTACAAAGCAGAGGAAAATCATTGTTCAAATAAGTATTCCAGAGTATTTTTAATCATCCCTTCCCAAACATTAAGATTAAAATTTTGCATATCTTTACAAATTACAGATGAATCTTCATTCCAAAATTTAATTGGATCGGCCCTCCTTTCCTGAAGTCTTTTAGAATAATCACTAACAGGTTTTATCCGTACATTAAAAAACTTCAGATAGAGAGAATGTAATGATCAGACTATATTAACTGGTCCCAGTATATATGATCTAAGATAATTAACCCAGTAATCTTAGAATAAGCAACAAAATCAAGCTTATGTCCTTTCTGATGTGCATAAACAAATCAGGGAATTTGTGCATGACAAAGGGCAGATATAAATTTATGTGCACAAATTCCCTCTGAAAATTAGTTTATCTGTGCACATATGCAATGCACAAGATAGGCGAATTATTATAAAATTACCTGTTGGGGTGATTTTATAATTGCACAAATGTGTCAATATATTCAGATTTTTCCCATTTCAAAATGAAATTATGTGCATATTTCCACTTTGAAAATTACTCTAGGGGACACCCCTTTGATGGCACCCACTAATTTGTTATTTGAAATGCGTTTTGTTTTTGATCTGAGGTTTGTGATGTATTTTACTACTGTGTATATAAATTTGCGAAGAATGCAGGATTGTGCGAAATAGAAATTTGAAATAAATAATTAAATTTCCAAGGTTAATTGACATTCGTTCATGCCCTATTCTTGGAAATGCCTTTGCTTAGGGCTCTGTTTATTAAAGTGCGCTAGTGTTTTTAGTGTTCGCAAATTCTAGAGACACCCATATATTCCTGTGGGTGTCTCTAGTGTTAGCGCATGCTAAAAACGCTAGCACACCTATAGCGCGACTTAATAAACAGGGCCCTTGGTCTGAGTAAACATATGCACGTACAAGGCTATATATACATAAATTTACCTGGATATTATTAGGACAATTCTCTAAAAGCCTATTCCTGGGTGTAAAACATTGTTTTATCTGGAAAACAGGTTTTTTTTAAATTGATGTCCCTAAGTTTCTCTTCATTGTCTTAATACAAGGCAAAAAACATGATCCTTTATTACCCAAAAGATCTCTGTTTGAATTTTATAATACAGTTCCTTCTCTCAAAAACTGTTTCCCAGAAACTGAAAAGTCCCGATGAACAGACCTCTGTTCAGTTTTGGCCTGTGCCTGAGGAAGCTGTGCTTTTGGTTTCTTTGTTTTTGGGTCTTTTATTTTCACCTTCTCCCCCCGCACCCCCCCCCCCCCCCAAAAAAAAAACCCCTTTTCTGTTATAGTAGCTATGTTTTAGTTGCAGAATGTTCTGTTCGCCAGAGAAAGTGATATAGTAAATACAAATAAAGATTTTTACTGCCATGATCTTATTTGTACTTGAGATACCAGTTAGGTCAGTTGTTCCCAAACCTGATCCTGGAGGCATCCCAGACAGTTAGGTTTTCAGGATACCCACAATGAATATTCAGGAAATAGTTTTGCATGCCGTGGAGGCAGTACATGCAGATCTCTCTCATGAATATTTATTGTGGGTATCCTGAAAACCTGACTGTCTGGGGTGCCTCTAGGACCAGGTTTGGGCACCACCGAGTTAGGTTCTTTACTGGAGGACATCATGAAAAGTGGTCATTAGAATTAGCTTTGGTTACAGAACGCGGTATATAAGTTATATGTATAAATACAACTTCTGAATCTCATATTTATTTTATTATTAGTAAATGCAAAAACATGCTCTCTTTTCTAACGAAAACATTTGATATACAATTTGAAAAAGTGAAAAAAAGTAAAACAACTTATCCTAATATATCTATGATGTTGCTACAATGAAATTAGCTTGTGCTGATGGATCACTAAAAGAAAAACATTCAAATTGTTGAGTGCTTCTTAGAGTCAGTTGACTTTAGGAAAACAGGACAGTACACATCGTACAAATAGCGTTTCAGTTAATGCAATAACAAACTTATATGATTCTTGCTAAAACAACCACATTTTTTTCCAAGCAGCAGTAGAGAATGACACAGCTACCATTACTGCCAATATACCTTGATAAATCTGCAGTAATGGCAACACTGAAAAACAATTCCTGCGGATGCTGGAACAAAACTTTTTACCACCCCGCGGGAATGGTAAAAAGCCTTGTTCCTGCAGCAAAAAAAAAATCCTTTCCTCCTCACGGGTGTCACAACTTACACTTTCCTGCAATCAGCTGGCATTGTCAGCGATTCACATAGGCCAACTCCATGGCCCTCCTCCTGTCAAGTTCTGTCCTCTCTACTGCAACTTCCTGCTTAGTGTCAAACAGGAATTTGCAGTAGAGAGGGCGGGACTTGACAGGAGGAAGGCCACAGAGCTGGCCTTGGTGAAATGCTGCTGGTGGTTGCAGGAAAGGCAGTGTGCTTACTTACGCTGCTGGTGGCCCAAAAATTGAAGAAGGACAGCGGTGCAGGGAGCCGTAAGGGATCAAGTAGGAAAGAGCTGACCAAGGAGGTTAGATTGAGAACCGGAAACGGCATGATTACTGAAGCCCATGAGGCTAATAGTCTCCCTTCCCTCTCCTCCGCTCAGCTGTCTTCCCCATTCATCCAAACAAAGTAAGCAAACCTATGAGCTGCCCTGTCCACGTTGTCGTTCTTTATTGTTGGTAGCATTTTTATTTGATCTCACTTACATTTTCAAGCATGCCGGCTTATGCAGCATACGGATGTACAAAGAGGAAGTATTGGTTTTCATCCGTTGGAGTAGTAATTAGTTCTAAATTGTAAATCATCATGTCATTTGGATGAGGCTAGTTATAGGGACTCCCTGTATTCCTGCAGAAATGTTTTCACCTAGTAAAGGGCCACCAAACCAGACATGTTATGAGTATTGGGTGCTTAACAATCAAACTTATTATTTATAAGTACAATTTTTTTTAAATTCATTTAATTAGGTTGAGACCTGGGAGCTTTTAACATTTTTTTCCTGTGCCTAGAAGATAGCATGTGGGAACTTGCTCCTTTTGTTTTGTGGAATGCAGTGGGGTATTAAATAATGAGGGAAGGGCTTCCTTCATGCAGAAATTCTGTCCAGAGTCAGTCTAAATGTGGCAACATTGTCCAGTTTGAGGCTTGTGCAGACGGAAGTCAGAGCTCATGGGGGCGGGGGACAAAGCTCATAGGGACAGAGACAAACTTTGTCCCTGTGTCATTCTCTAGGCAGCAGTTTAACATAAACAATTCTATTTAATGGTGCAGTATTTGGCTTGGCCCCATGGTCCAGCCATAGCATAACACCTTGGGCAAAGTCTAATTTGGGTACAACTCCAAAGTACTACATTCTCTTCAGAAATGCTAATCAACATGACTTGCATTGCACAGCTAATTTTCTCCATTACGTGGAGCCATTGCAATGACATGAAACCTCCTGTCAGATTCAGTCGGGGGCCTAGAAGAGTAGAAGGTGGCTAAGGGAAACTGAGAATATGATGATCTAATTAGTCTGCCCCTTCTTTATACAATGCTGCAAAGCCCATCTGATCACCAGTTTTACTCCTTAATGCGTTGTACTTAGCAGTACATGCTGTTAGGACAGTGTTTCAAGCTAGCCAAATAAGGTTTAAATAATTTTTTTTTTAATAAGAACATAGTTTGGTTGCTTACAACCTTGGGTAAAATTATTAGGGAGGCAGTAAACATTGTGGAATATGTCCAATCACTGTTTTGTTAAGCTGATAAAACTATCCTTCCTCTCTTCCCAACCATGCAAATTACTGAATCAGGGTCTACCACAGTGGTTCCCAAACCTGGTTCTGGAGGCACCCCAGCCAGTTAGGTTTTCAGGATATCCACAATGAATATTCATGACAGAGATTTGCAAGCAGTGGAGGCAGTGCATGCAAATCTCTCACATGAATACTTATTGTGGATATCCTGAAAACCTGACTGTCTAGGGTGCCTCCAGGACCAGGTTTGGGAACCATTAGTCTACCATTAACATCTGAATATCTAGTAATACTTCTACTGACTTATTTGAAAGTATTTACTGGAGTGTATTGATTGGTAGCATCTTCCATAGTTTAACCACTCTGAGTAGAAATCCTTTCCTCTGGACTGATTTAAATAGAGGAGCCAAATCATAGTCGAGAGAGAGACACCCACACACACACAAACAAACACAAAAGTTGGTTTTCAGAAGATACACTATTAATATTTGTGAAATATATATGCATATGTTTATTATGAGAATAGGGTTAACTTCTATAGCTTGGTTATCCTGAAAGCCAGACCTGTTTGTAGCCCTTGAGTGCCAAAGTTGGACATCTCTCTTCTGCTGACCATAATGGATGAGTCTTTGCTCTCCCCATAGGGGGTAATTCTTTAAAGAAAATATATAAAGGCCAATATTCCAGCTACATCCTATTCTGTAACATGGCACCTAGATGTGATGGGTGTAGTTTGAAGGTGATCAAAGTATGGGCAGGGCTCATGGGACCTTTTTACTAAAGCTTAACATGCACTACATGCCACACGGTCCATAGCTATAAAGTAGGATATGCAGCACTTAATGTACACTAATTTCTGTTAGCGCACACTAAGCTTTAGTAAAAAAAAAAAAAAAAGGCCCCATCGTTACTCGCGTAAAATATAGAATGCTATAATTTATGTGTTTTTCAGCAATCTAGGCTTGAGCATTTACACCAGCTCTATGGCTGGTGCAAGTGACCTCTTGCTAAAAAAAAGTAGGTTCCTACAGTTCTTTATAGTATAGGCTCCCAAATATAGGCATCCTCTTATAGAACAGCAATTCTGTAGCAGGACTTTTGGTAGCAGCCTTAATTATAAAGGAACATAGGCACTTGCCTTCCTTTATAGAGTAACATAAGAATAGCCATACTGGGTCAGACCAATGGTCCATCTAGCCCAGTATCCTGTTTCCAACAGTGGCCAATCCAGGTGTGTAATCCTGTCCCTTGCCCCTGGGGAGGGGGAAGCACTTCAGCCCTAGAAGCTGGAATAAGAGAGACAATCAGACTTAGATATAGGCGCAACCAGTAAAAATCTTTATTGGTATCTCACTAAGCCAGTGCAAAATAATTGTACTTTCTGGAGCAGGTTGTCACACAGAAAAGCCAGGTGCAAAGACTGAATAACAAAACTGTTCAGCTAAAACTTTCTCAGCCATCACATATATACTGTTGTAAGTTTCGTTTCTCCCAAATCATGTGATTTCTCCTAAACTAACTTATGGTCATATATGGATTTTCCTGTTTCCTTCCATCACACAATATAGTAATATACAAAAATGGGAATTTCATGTATTCTACCATCCTCTCCTACTTGTGTTCACGTGCATACTTTGTGACAATTGGCTAATTCTTTATCAGTAACACATGCTCACAGCGTGCAAAAAACCATGTAGCAAGCAAGTAGATATTATAAAACACCTGGTGTCCTTCCACTCTGAACACATATTTCCGTTGTAACATCTTGGGAGTTGCAGGGTCCTCAGTCTCTCATCACCATCAAAGTTATATCCATGTGTATTTGCCATATATGGGCCACATAGCTTCGGTTCCTCCTGTCACCTTGACATGTAACATGTACTTTCCATTTACTGAGAAAGCACTGTAACTTACATGCAGCTGCAAGAATAAACTAAAAATATGCTGAAAAGACAGCAAGGCTAGGAAAACTGAGGGCTAGCAGGGCCATATTACAGGCCTATTATAGGAAGGAATATACACAAGTCACAAGTACCTGGTAGAAACCCAAATAGTGGCAACATTCCATCATACAGATTGCAGGGCAAGCAGTGGCTTTCCCATGTCTGTCTCAATAACATACTGTGGACATTTACTCCAGGAACTTGTCCAAGCTCATCCTCCGGCAATGAGTTCCAGAGCTTAACTACTGGTTGAGTGAAAAAATATTTCCTCCTATTTGTTTTAAAAGTGACCTAGCCTAACGGGTACATATGCACCTAGCAGAGCTGGTGTAAGTGTTGGAGAAACATGTGTAACTTACAGTATTCTGTAAGTTTCATATGTAGGCTGGAGCCCCACCTATACTCTGCCCATGAGTACACCCCTTGTAAATACATACTCTGTAAGTTTAGTGCTTAGGAGGAATTTAGGCATGTGTGCGCACATATTTATGTAAATACTATTATTCTAAACCTTTACGCGCCTAAGGTGTGCGTAAATGTTAGCATTTGTGTTATAGGATTGTTCAGTGAGAAAAAGTCTTGTGCCAACTCCTGATAGAGCCCACTGTTAATATAGATTGAAACTGAACCTGCATTTGGATTAAATACATGCATGCTGCAAATGTCTGTAGACAGATACGAGGAAGTCCTTTCAATGCAAGAGCTCAAATGAATGAGATTTCCCAGTACCCATATGTTCATATCTTATAATGTTAAAATTAAAAGGTCTGTGTGGAGAAATTTCTTTCTCTTGTTTTAGCAGATTTTATAGAAACTGTGAAAAATGATTCCTCAGCTCATGTTCACAGCGCTACCAGGAGAAGCTTTGTAGAAGATTCACCTAATTCTGATGTTGCTGCCAGGTAATAGCCAGGTTATTTGTTTATAGCCGGTTCTCTACGTTGCAGAATTTTTTTTCCACAGACAAAATTTAACCCAGTCAGCTATCTGTCTTTTCGTACCCCTTATGTAAATTGTTACCAGATCTAATTTTTATTGATGACAGCTCCAGAGCAGAATTCCCTTCTCTTCTGACAGCAACAAACTGCCAGAAATGCCTGTCATTATTTAACACACAAGCTTGTGTATTGAAACAGTGGTGCTCTATGGGGCAAAATAATTGGCCTATTGCTCGATGGATGCTAGTTAATGAGAAACTTGCATTGGAAGTGCATGCCTACTGCAGGGCAAAAAACACTGCAGTGGGTCGCACTGAGGCATCCCGTGGTGGTGTGCCCATCAGTGTGCATTACTCCCGCACTAAATAATAGTTTTTATTTTTTTGGCACAAGAGGTGTGTGTATGGGTGAAGAGTAGGCGTGTGCCGCTCGATTAGTTCAAGGTTAGCGTGGGAGCCTTTAGTACTGCCTAAATAGGTGGTGGTAAGGGCTCCCGCAGTAATGGCCTCGTGCTAATTGGGAAATTAGCATGTGGCCATTAATGAAAAATATAGAAATGCGGCTATTTTACTGCCACGCTAAAAGTGGCTGCAGTGGGTGGAAAACCCACACCCTAAACACAGAGCTGGCCGCTTTTTAGCACTGCTTAGTAAAAGGACCCCCAAAAGATGACAGCACTAATTAACCAGGATGTACCTCGTTAACAGAATGTCTCATTCTTCTCCTGTTTGAGCTTTACGTGAACACACTATCAAAAATTCCCATAGCCACAGACTAAACTGTGACTTTTACAGCAAGACTGTGGGATGGAAGTTATTGGACCCTTGAGCAGCATTTTTGATAATCTAAAAAATATCCTGTAACTTGAGGAAGGTGGTAAAGGATGGTCAAATATATGCATTTTCAAGCGTGTCATGCTTAATATGCACCCCTTAAATGTAATTGAATCAGAAAAAGTGTGCGATATCATTGTGAAGAAACCCCGACAAGCAAATTCCCAGAGGAAAGAAAATTATTTTACGGTGACAGATATTATTGATAAAAGATGGGAATAGACCTAGAGTCATTTGTGGCAGATGTCTTGGGAAATGTTTAAGGAAGTGAGGAAGACGATCAAATAGAATAAATATCACCATAGCATGAGTGCCATAAAGGGATGAAGTATACTGCTGTAATCAGTTTACTGTAGCCAGTGTCATCTGTTTGTACCGTACCTTCATTTCTTCCAGAAGATACTGTCCTAGCTGTAATTCAACAGTTGAGTTAATATGCGTGTGGTATTCATAGCAGAGCTGTTATTTTAGAATTTTAACCAGAACAGCTAGCGAGAGAAGCACAAATCGCAGCAACTGACAAAAAAGCAAAACAACTGAATCACAGCAATACTGGGCCCACTTTCCTCATGAAATTGGAGACCGCTTCGTAAAAAGGCTGCCTTAAAGTGTCTCTCCAATTTGTTTTAGAAAGAACAGGATTTTTCGCATTTTAGCACTTGTATGGCTATGTTCAGTAGGTAAGAACTGTAGCACGTATGAATAATGATTTTCTGAGAATTCTTGGTATCAGATGTGAATTGTGAACTAGCAGGCAGTAATTATTTTAATATGTTAGCACCATACTAGAATAAGCATTAAATTATCGCCCCCTTTCTGCCTACATTTTATGATTATATTATATTAAAATGTGGTTCTCTCAACTCTTTCAACCTTTTCACCATCTCTTCTTCCTTTGCCCAATAGGCAGCCGGAACACCAACCTCAATCACATGCTTCAGGTAAGCTGCAGTATTTGTCAGCTTGATTTATTTTTCTGATTTTCTCTTTTAATATGAAATTATACTGCTCAGGTTTTGGATTGTAAATGCATGCTTCTACAAATCAGTGTATACTTAATATGAATCTGGTTTAATCTGAGGAGTCAAAAAGCGAAGTAAAATCTTAGAATACCCTAATACTTAACCAACATGGCCTGACAGAGTGTATAGTTATTGGTCCAGTAACGACCCTCGAGGATAGTTTAGTACTTATTGAACTAATAAGGGCCTTAATGCTATTGTAAACAGTTTGGAATGTTAAAGATTTACCTTGCTGCAGGGGTGGTCTTTTCTTGCCTAATGAGAATAACATGGCTGCTTCGGCTCTTAATACCATTCATTATACTGATGATATGTTAAAATGTGCTTTTTCCATTGCTATGGACTAAGCTTCCAGGACACCTTGTTTTTGGTTCTACTTTGCAGAAGTTCAAAAGGTTTTAAAAACTCATTTATTTTTGCAGGCTTTTCCTTCTGTGTAAATGATTGATCAGTAAGAACAGAAGGTGTCTGTATTAGAACCCTTACGCCAAGCCCCCTCCCTGCCCATCTTCAAGTCTTTGCTTAAAGCCCACCTCTTCAATGCTGCGTTCGGCACCTAACCCTTACCGTTCAGTGAATCCAGACTGCCCCAATTTGACTGCCCCTATCGGACCGACCGTTCACTTGTCTATTAGATTGTAAGCTCTTTGAGCAGGGACTGTCTCTCTTTGTTAAATTGTACAGCGCTGCGTAACCCTAGTAGCGCTCTAGAAATGTTAAGTAGTAGTAGTAGTAGTAGTAGTTTGTGTTTTGTTTTTATTGAATTATGCATGTTTGTCATATGCTACTTAGGGCTAGATTCAATATATGGTGCCTGAAAATTCCCTGTGGAAAAATAAATACGCCTAGGCATATTTTCTAAAGTATGCTTAAATTATATAGAATAGACTTAAATTTCTGCATGGTATTTAGAATACACTGAGTGCCTCTCTACGCGACCAAATTTAGTCGTGGCCATTTATGCCACATTTTACTTGGCGTAAATCCTGACGCCTAAATTAGGCACAGAGTGAGTGTATTCTATAACAATACACATACATTTTAGAAACTCCCATGGCCATGCCCCCTTTTCATCTATGCGACTTAGAATTTACGTGCACCATGTTACAGAACATGCTTAGTGAGTTGTGTGCGTAAATCTTAATGCCAATTAGTGCTGATAATTGCTTGTTAACATCCAATTGACAGCGCTGATTAGCTAGTTAATTATTACTTGCATTGTTATAGAATACGCTTCAGTTTCTGTGCAGAAATTAAGGCGTGATATATAGAATCCGGCAGTTAGTGGTAAGCGGGGTATAAGTTTTTTAAACTAAATAATTAATTGCATTAGTGGAAAGCAAGAGAGGCAAATAGGGGTTTTTTTTTCCTGTTGCAGTGCTTGTGAGTAAATGAGACTATTGTCATTGCTGAAAAAAGGAACAATTCCAACTTGAGAATCAATAGTGTGAGCTGAGTTCCTGGCCTAGTTTCCACTGCTAGTTTTTTGCAGCTTTTCAACAAATGATAACAGAGAAGCTTACTAAGGAGTCCACTGATGATATTTAGAGACTAAAGAAGATTTGTTGAGAAGTGTTTTGTTTATATCCCTTTTCATATTAACTGTAGTTAGTTTTTGAAAATTTGGGAATTTACAGCCCATCCCTTTCAGTTCAGTTTTGGAGAATATTGAAAACAAATTAAGGTGATTGGGCTTTTTTTCCATTGCAGGTTGTTATGGACAAAATATGATAGGGATGTTGTCCGCTTTTCCAGTCTTCACCAGTTAGTTGTTTAAGATGCTTTTTTTTGGAAATGCCATTTGGGTATTAGATGTGCATGAACAGGCATTTAGATGTTTATATTGCATAAATGTTTAAATCCTGATTTTTCAAAGCTAGAATATACTCTTCTAAAACTCTAAATTATGCATCTGGCAAGGGGGCATGGTCTGGACATACTTTGAACAGGACTTGGGCAGGCCTAAAATACACATTTGGATTCTCCATTTCAGAAAGATCATCCCTTGAATTTACACCTGCTCCCTGGTTGCAGAAAAATCTCCTTTTGAGTAGCACTCCACTAGAGGGATTAGTGGAGATCACCTCTGTTGTGGCACATATACATTTGTTGCTATTTCATAATATAAGTATATATAGGGTTACCATATTTTGTCCTCTCAAAAAGAGGACACATGTCCCGCCCCCCCTGCCACGCCCCTTTCGAATCCTCACCCCACCCCCTGTCACATATTCCCCTCCCCTCTCCCCGGGTCACATATTCCCCTCCCCTGCCCCCCCCCCCCCATCACCTCTCCTCCCCTTACTTACTATCTACAGCCCTGGTAGTCTAGTGACCTCTTCGGGTAATGAAAAAGCCCCCTCTTTCCTGCCCGGAGCGCTGTCCGTGCCCTGCATCCTGTTGCTGTTGCATCCTGAGGCCACTTCAACTCTCGGCAGCCATTTTGAATCCCGAGACTGGCACAGCTACAAGATGCAGGGCAAGGGCAGCGCTCCGGGCAGGAAAGAGGGGGCTCTTTCCTGCCCTGAAGAGGTCACTAGACCACCAGGGCAGTAGATAGTAAATAAGAGAAGGGGAGGCTAGGATAGGCCCGCCCGTTTGTCCAGAAATCTGGACAAACGGACGGACTGGCAAAACCCGTCCGAACGCCCGGACATGTCCTCAAAAAGAGGACATGTCCGAGTAAATCCGGACAATTGGTAACCCTTGGTATATATAGAGAGTGACCTGTTGATGATTTAGGGCTCCTTTTACAAAGCTGCGCTAGCGATTGCCGCGCTGCAAATGAGAGGAAGCCCATTGAAATTGAATGGGCTTCCTCTCATTTGCCGCACCAAGAATCGGTAGCACGGCTTTGTAAAAGAGGCCCTTATGATCCTGTTGCATGTAACCAGCACATAAACTTCCATTTCTCCAAGTGTCTTAGAACAAACCCTGTAATCATCAGATCCTTTTCTAAAATACTAGCGGATGTACAGTATCCTTCTTAATTGACTGCTCATATGATCAAAAGGGGATGGGAGGACTAGGTTAGGGTTTGGGAAGGGGAAAACAAATATTAATATATATCCTTGAGGCTGCTAAAGGCTGGTTGAATAATCAATAATTCAATGGATATGGAATTCAGCATTTGTTATATGTGACATATTGTTGATGTTTAATGTTTTACAATAAAGAAGAATTTTTACATAAAATACTAGCAGAACTTGAGGCACCCCGACCTGGATGTCTCAATTCCAATTTGTACTTTTCCTTCTCAAATCCAGCTCAATAAGCTTCCAGCCCAACATTCAAAGGCATGTATGTGGCCAACAGTACCTGCCATTGGCTAAGTGCCATCGATGAGGCCGTTCCTTGATTTTCAATGGCGCTGTTGGGGTGATCCATGGTCCTGGAGTTATATGGGTAGCAGTGACATTCAGTCCAGCAAACCGTCTGTCCTGACTTTATCCAGTCAGCTATCTGGATAGCAGTCTGAATATTACCGATATCAGGATAGTGCCAGCAGTCACCGCTGAATCTGAATATTCAGCACTGGCCGCTATCTGTATAACTGCAGCAGCTGGTGTTCATCGAAATATATTTTATTGAAAATACTACAAAAGTGGCAAGGAAAGACAAATCAGTACTATAACAATTGAGTAAAGCATCAATCAAAAAATGTACAACGAACAAAGTCATACCAAGTACTGAAAAGCATCCTTGAAGAAACAGAGAATAAACTTAGTTTTATAATAAATTCCTACCCTCATCAAGGAGAGGAGGCTTGGACTCTTGTAGCCTCCCTCCTAAGCCCATACCTTCCCTCACTAACCCCCTGAAACTCGGTACTCTTCCCCCCCCCCCTTCCAACTTCTTCCCATGGCAGCTGGTGTTTAAAAAAATGCTAACCGCCCTGGCTGAATATTGACCTCTTATATTCCAGAAATTCAGGAAATACTTTTCTCTGTGGATCACAAATGAACACACACAACTGCAAAATATTAAAGATAGAACATTCAGTGATCAGGCAGTCAGAGCTGGTCAATCAGAGCATTTTTCATGTCTCCATACATAGCTGCACCCTTTAAGTCTAGATTGTGCTTCTCAGAAGTTACCTTTTCTACCTTTCCTTTATAGGAATAATTAAAAGGTCCTCATCTATGTCTTACGTGGATGGATATGTAGGAACATGGCCCAAAGAGAAAAGGTATGCCAATAAAGCTCCTTGATTGTATTATAAATTGCAATAAGCACTTCAGCCATTTATTTCTCCAAACTGATTGGACATTGCATGTGTCAAATTGTTGTGTGTTGTGCTGTTTTGAAGGGAAACCACAAATGATTTTTATGTTACATTAGAAAGTGGAGATTTGGAGGACTTTCCTTAGTTTTTAATAGAGCTGCACATTTAGTGCATTTTTAACACGATTAATGCGTTAGTGTTTTAACTTGCATTAATAATTTTTACGCATTAATCGCATTCTTTCCCCCCTCCCCCTGGGGGCTCATCGAACTTGCCTGTACAGATAGCAGCGCTAAGCACATGTTCTCTCTAGCTAGAGCCCTCCTTCTCTAACTTATTGCCTGCAGGACACAGAGAAGCACGGAGAGCGCTCCGGCTAGAGAGAAGCAGCATGTGTTGAGCGCTGCCATCTGTATAGTCAAGTTCAAAGGGTCACCAGGGGGAGGGAGAATGGAATGCCAGAAAACATGGGGGCAGTAGAAGAGAAAATGCTGCTAGAGAGCGCAGGGGTAAGGGGTAAGAGAGAGGAAGCTGCTGGAGTACCGGGGGGGGGGGGGGCTTCAGAGAGAAAAATATGCCGGGGGGGGGGAGGAGACTCAGACCAAAGCATCCTGTCTCAAGTGGGGCTGTATGTGGTTAGTGAGATGGTGCCCATGGAGGGGAGGGAAAGGGATGAGAGCTGGAGAGGAGGGGAAATGGGAGGAGCTGGTGCCCATGGAAGGGTGGGAAAAAGAACAAGAAGGGAGGAAGTAGTGCCTTGAATGGAGGGGAAGGGAACAGATGGAATCTAGATAGAAGGAGGAAGAAAAATGGAAGAAAGTTGAATATGAAAGATGGATATAGGGCAGAAAATAGAGGAGGAGAAAAAAAGAAATAGTGAATAAACAGGAGGCCCTGGCAACAGAGTTCAGAGCACAGAACTGCTGGGATCACAGGGAAGCAGAACTAGAGACAGGGAACGAGATGATTACAAAGATGAAATCACCAGACAACAAGGTAAGATAAATGATTTTATTTTTAGTTTAGTAATTAAAATATGTGAGGTTTGAGAATTTAGCATCTGCTATCTATATATTGTACTGTACAGGAAGAAATGTGAGGGGGGCACATTATGTGATTAATTGTGCGGTTAAAAGTTTTAATTGATGTACTGCCCTAGTTTTTTAATAATCAAATTAGGAAAAAGTAAAAACTGTAGATGCTTTAGAACGATTTAAAAGATGTCAGGCTTGCTGTCTCTTATGGTGTGTAATTATTATCCTTATGATAACAAATGATTTTGGGTACACAGATTTGCAGTGCTGTAAATCCTCTTGCCTGAATAGAATCTCATAAATTCAAATCGATTGTAAACCTCTGTTATTCAGAATTGAAAGGGAAAATATTTTTGAAATTCTCTTGCATATTGATGTAGTTGTAATTCTTAAAACTATGAGGGTAATTCGTTAAAGGGGTACCTTTCTCCTTCTTACTCTGGGCAAGTCACTTAACCCTCTGTTGCCCCATGTACAAATAAATACCTGTATATACTATGTAAACCACTTTGAGTGTAGTTGCACAAACCACAGAAAGGCGGTATATCAAGTCCAATTTCCCCCCTTCCCCCTATCTGGAGCCTATTCTATAAAGGAAAGCGCATGCCATCGATCCTTTCTAGCATAGCAATGCAACTATTTTATTTTAGGTGTAAATGCCAATGCCTAGGTTGCTTTAAAAACCCCACAAATATTATAGTATTCTATAATTGACATGTGTCACTGCGTGTCCCGCCTGTGCTCTGCCCATGTGTATGTGCACCTTCAGAACATGCCATCGCATTTAGGCACTATTTTGTAGAATACCGCACAACAGGAATATTGGTATTTCACATGTGTATGCACACACACACACACGTGTATATGCCAGTATTCTCATCATTCGCATGCATTCTTGGTGCCTAAATGTCGGCCCCCTCATTATAGAATTACCCTCTGTAGATGCTGTACCTGATCCTTCCAAGTGCATTGAACTGAGAGAGTTTGTCAGATTACTTTGAAGAACTATATTCAAAATTCTCTGATAGAGGGAGTTCATTGCAGGCAACTTAATTTTTTCCACACCATTTTCGACAGTTGTCTTCTGTATATTTAGATCTCAAGGCATTGTAAATGTTCAGTTTTGATATGAGTGACTGGTACAGTCAGTACACTGTTAAAATATTGGTAAACACAAATGTTTCTTTGTCAGATCTGGACAGAAAATATTTTATAACTGTAAAATAAGATTGTAACTTTTTATAATACCTTTCTGATGATTTTTTTTTTTAGGTCTTCAGTCCATGGAGTTTCATTTGATATTTCCTTTGACAAAGAAAATAGCAAAAATGTATCTCCACCAAACAGAGCAATTACTAGGTCTTTGAGCAATGAGGGTTTCACCTTACACTTTAATCGCATTCCCAAACATATTCGAAAAAATATGTCCTTCCAGCCTGTAAATGGAGAAGGTGATTCAGAAAATATCAGTGAAGACAAGAATCTAATGGGTCAGAGTGCTGTTACAATTAGTAGGCCTATGGTAACAAAACAAATGAATCTTAATGAAAGCAGTCAACACAGGCTTCCAAATGGGCCATTAGAAAACAGAGCATCTGTTGATGAATTTAGTAACCAGCTAGGGACACCGAGTGTTGAAGAAGCTCTACAGATAATTCATGATCCAGAAAAACCTCCCCATGATTTGCAGTTGGACCAAGGCACAAATGGGTTTTTTCTCCATAACCAAGATATGAGCTTCCTTAATTCAAACATGAAAATGATTCAGCCTGGTCTTACCATAGTTAGCCCTGACATTATTGCAGATACAAAAGGTGCGCTAAGTCCTGTGACTGACAACACTGAGGTGGATACAGGAATTCATGTCCCTTCGGAAGACATTCCAGAAACTATGGATGAGGATTCTTCTTTGAGAGATTACACTGTGAGCATGGACTCTGACTTGGAGGAACCTGCTAAGTCACATCAGGAGTATGATATACAAGTTGGCAGTCACATGGAGCAACTGAGTCCATGTACAAGTTCATTAAGTATTAAATCACAAGCTGGCAGCAGCGCATCTTCTAGTTCTGGTATTAAAATGACAAGCTTTGCTGAGCAGAAATTCAAGAAACTGAACAATACAGACAGTAAAAGCAGTGCAAGCAGTTCTCAGAAAACGACCCCAGAAGGCTCTGAGCTGAATATTCCTCATGTGGTTGCTTGGGGTCAGGTCCCCGAGGAAAATCCCCTCCCACAAGGAAGAGATACTACTCAGTTACTTGCATCTGAGATGGTACAGCTTAGAATGAAGCTGGAAGAAAAAAGGCGAGCAATTGAAGCCCAGAAGAAGAAAGTGGAAGCTGCAGTTACCAAGCAGAGACAAAAAATGGGCAGGACAGCATTTCTTACTGTAGTTAAAAAGAAAGGTGATGCTGTATCCCCTCTTCAGGAAGAAGTAGTTGGAGCTGAAAATCAGAAAACATTGACGGATGATAACCGAGTAAAAGCCTTTCAAGAAAAAGAAGTACAAAAAACAAATAAACAATTTAATGCTAAATCTGCAGTAGAAATGCAAGAAAGTGATGAATATTTGCAGACCAAATTTCTAAAGTCCCCTGCCACACCTATAGAGGCAGAAAAGCAGTGGACCTTGCAAAGTCCCACTGAAGAAATGTTAAGTGATGGTGAAATTGGGGAATACACAAAATCTGTCGAAAAGCTCAATTCTTCTCTACACTTCCTACAGCAAGAAATGCAACGCTTAGCCCTGCAGCAAGATATGTTGATGCAGATGAGAGAACAAGCTTGGGTAATTTCTCCACCACAGCCATCTCCTCAGAAACAGATTCGGGAGCTTAAATCTTCAGCAAGGTCAAGTGGATCAGGATCTCCAGGTGCTTCATTCACTGTAGAATCTCCCCGCCCATCTCATCGTTCTCCACAGACTTCTACCAGGAGGCCAGTATCTTTCCCTAATAAACTCCAAAGGACTCCTAGGCCAAATGAACTCAAAATAGCACCTTTGAATCGCACTTTGACACCTCCACAGTCTGTAGATAGTCTTCCTCGCTTGAGAAGGTTTTCTCCAAGTCAGACTCAAACCACATCATTTGTTTGTTTTGGAGATGATGGACAGCCTAAAACTGAGTCTCAGAAAAATGAAATTCCCTCTGAAGAAGATAGGCCTCCAGAGGAGGTAACAGAAGAAGAACAAGAAAAAAAAATAACTTATAAACAGTATTCAGCAAAATCTGTGGAAGAGATCAAGCCTATTAAGTGTATTGTTTCCGATATATTATCCCATCCTGTCACAGAAATTGTAC
Organism: Microcaecilia unicolor; assembly: GCF_901765095.1. NCBI lineage: Eukaryota > Metazoa > Chordata > Amphibia > Gymnophiona > Siphonopidae > Microcaecilia > Microcaecilia unicolor. The sequence continues at coordinate 103,644,789 of NC_044036.1, forward strand.
GTCTTACACCAAATGAAGGCCAGCCAAGTGAGCCTGTTTTCCCAGCTTCTAAAAACACTAATCTGGTTGAAGTCTCTCTCTCAGGTCTGCAACAACCAGAGAAACATGAAGATGAAGGTGATGGCGAGTGTTTTGATGAGGAAGAAAAATTGTGCTGTGGATTCTTTTTTAAGGTAGGTGAAATGAATCTTAAAGCTTATGTCTTTACTCAAGCCTTTCCGGAGACGTAACCTCTCTTGCTAGTTGCTTCTGGGTTTTCTGTTTTACTCTTCTTCTGCTTTTCTTCTTACCTTCCCTTACAACCGTTGTCAGTGTGAAAGGTGGTATATTAAGACATTTAATAAACTAATCTAATAAGCCTTTTCTGCATTTAATGCCTGTTTTACACAGAGAAAAGAGCTTTTACAAGATTGTGCAGCCACTTGCACACACAAAAATACACATACAGAGTGCACCTACATTTACATGATCTGCTTGCTTGCATTTTCTGTGGGCATAGTTCAGGCACAGTTGTGATGTACATTTGCAGATACACCCACACACTTATCTTTTTTCCTGAGCAGATGTACATTTGTGCATTAACATTTACCTGCTATTGGGTAAGGTTCTGAGAGTCTATTTTATAAAGGCACATAAGCACCTATGGTGCCTTTTATAAAATAAACATCCTTTTAGACTTCTCACCAAGGCATCTTCATATATAATTAAACCCATTATGCAAAGAGTAGTTGTAAAAATGACTTTTTATCTTCACCAGTGACGCAAGTCTTTGTGATGGTAAGTTCTGATGTGTTGACTTTACAGGCATACCTTTTTCTCAGTGCTTTGCCTTCCTAAACATCATCTACTTCTGCCTTTCTTTTGCTGACTGCCAGTTATTTGTGTCCTCAGGCATTGCTCGGTGCTCTGAAACATATTGCTTCATGTACAGTATAGTGCCCAAATTTTCTGCATGCAGTCTCGTGTCTTCTGGAACATTTGTAGCATCTGCTCAACCAAGTAATCGGCGATTCTTGAACCCGACCTTGCATATAATTCTGTGATGCATAGCATTTGCCAATTTAGAGTAATGTTAATGCATTGTGGTAAAATGAGACCAAAAGTATTTTGCAGGTAAGTAGAAGGAAGGGATTACAATAAGGTTGTTAAGTGCTGTTGAGTCAGTGTCAGCTCATGGCGACTCAGTGGATAGTTGTCCTAATCTCTGTTGGTCTTGTCAGGTGATTAATTTGCAATAGAATGGTATCCATAGCTGTTATTATTTTATCAATTCATCGCATTGCCAGTCTTCCTCTTTTGCATTGACCTTCAACCTTGCTAAGCACGATGCCTTTCTTTAATGGTCTTTCTCGTCGTTTGATTTGAGCTTCCAAGGAGAGTTTGGATTTAATCTCCTGTAGTACCGATTGATTTGTTCTTCAGCCAGTCCTTGGTTTATGCAGTATTCTTCACCAGCACTATAATTTGAAGGTGCTGATTTTCTTCCTGTGGTGCTTCTTCGCTGTCCAACTTTCACATCCATACAATGTTATTGAAAATATCATAACTTGGACGTCGAATCTTTGTATGCAGAGATACATCTCTGCACTTGAAGATCTTTTCTAGGTCTTTCATATCCATTTTGTCAAGAGCAATATGTTGGATTTCTTGACTGCTGCTTTATTGATTAGTGATCTAAACAGGTTGAAGTTGTCTACTATTTGTATTGATTCTCCATATGTCTCCTCCATAACACGATGAATCTCTAGCACCATGTTTAAAAATAAAAAAGACATTCTGGTATTTGATTTGCTGCGTTAGATGTATGTAGATTGTAGTTCTGTCTTTTTTTTAAAAAGCAGGTCTACAATCGCATGAATACATGAGCTAACGCCAGGACTGCCTTCTTTCCTTAAAATATCTTCATTTCTACCAAACCTCCACAGTTTCAAATTCTCTGAGCAGACAATAAGTGGAGTCTGACATATTGCCTTTACCTTGGATCACAGTGGAATCATCTTGTAAACAGGGAGCCAGGAATTTGTGTCTCAAACTCTTTTATGCAGATAGCACAACAGTAGTTATAGCAGCTTTCTGATTGGTGCTGTATCTGAGTTTGCATGACTGATGTTTCAGCCATCTTGCTGTGGCTTTGTTCAGCAATATTTTGCCTCCTAGTGGATGTGCAGTAGAGGAGCAGAAGCTCAGGCACACATTTAGCACAGAGTGTTGAAAAAGTGGCCTTTGTGCAATATAACTAACTGAGAGAACAAGAACCAAGGAGAGAGAAATCAGTCCAAAATTAAAATCAGTTTCCCCACCGGATGTTCAGGAACTACAGTGTTTATGACTTTAAAAATAGTCATAGTAAAGTTTTCTGGCTATAGAAAGGAATATTTTTAAAGTTTTAAACGCTGTAGTTCTTGGGCAGCAAGTCCTCTATTTCAACTCTCAGTGCTACACTTGTGCTCAAGCTTCTTTTTTTCCTACTGCATATCCACTAGGAGGCAGACTACTGTTGAAGAAAGCTACTGTGAGATGGCTGAAACATCAGTCAAGCAAATTTGGATGCGGCAAATTACTATTGCTGCACTTTGTGCATAGGAGAGCTTGAGACACAAACCCTGGCAATGCAATCTACAAGGGTAGTCACACTGTGATTATTTTGTTGATTTTTCATGGTGCTAGGTGATCACTCTGTTACTGAGGAGACATATCCACCCCAGGAGCTATCACTTAACTGCCAACGGAAATAATAGAACCACTCTGTTACTCTACTGTGCTCACTTAGATTTGTCAGCTCCATTCAAACCCTGTCTTATGCAAATGGAGTACTACCTACTTGTCTACCATGTTTGTCTGGTTTCAGTAGATGCAAAGACTGTGTTTTGCCCGCTGCAAACGTTCTGGCAAATGTGCACATACCTTGATTAGAAAGATCTTGTTCCTGTGGCTTAGGTCTTATTGTTTTCTAGATTAGATTACTGCAATGTGACCTATTCAAATCTGCCGGAGAAGATTTGCAAATTGTTCAAAATTCTGCTGCTTCGATTATTTGTGGTCTTAAATTATTTGCATTGGTTTCCTCTGAAGGCAAGAATTATGTTTAAAGTGCTGGCATTGACTTACAAAATGCAACGTTGGCTAGTCCGGATTCTTTACAAGTAAGGGTGCAGAGGTATTTTCCAAGTTGTGTGTTGCTCTCATATCAGGAAAGTTATTTGTTGTTAGACTGTAACTCTGACCCAATTGGCCCTGGTTAAGAAGAAGGTTTTCTCAGTAGTGGCCCCTGCCTTTTGGAATAATGTGCTCAGGGATGATGATCTGTGGGTTTTTTTTAGTCAGGTATGTAGTGGTTGAATCAATTAGAGTAAGACTATTTATTATGGCGGTTGTAGACTAGGTAATCTAAATGCTGAAATAGGAGAAGTGTTAGAATATGAAGGGTTTGTAACAGCATCTTATGGGGAAAGTTTGTTTTTAACCTGTTTTAGAGGGGATGGCATGGAGGAGTACATTTTATGTTTATTGTTCTTCAATTTGCCTTAGGTTGTTCCCAGTAAAGGTGATCTTTTCAGAAACTTTTTCTCTGCTGAACCAACATAGACAACATGAGCACCAACCAAAACACCTCAATGCCTGACCACTGACGAAAAACAAACACAGCTCACATACTATTGCAATTACTCAAATCGACCTTAATTGTAAGCCTCCTTGAACTGACAACCTGATTGGAAAATGTGGGGTACAAATGCAGAAATAAATAAATAAAATATTGTTTACATAAGTAAATGTGTTCTCCAACCTGTTTTATGGTGAATGCTAAAGAAAACCTATTCAGTATTTCTGCTTTTTATTTATCACCCTCCACTTGCTGCTCCTTTTCACTCCGGTTATACAATCTGTACTTATTTCTTTTCATAGGCATAACAGGAAAAAAAAAGTGTTGTCATTTTGTTTCACTGTCTGAATTATTTTTCCTGCATTCACACTTTTGTCATCTTGGACTGCCTTCTCCCTGCTGTCCCTTTTGAGATTGCTCATATGTTTGGAATGTCAATCATTTTACCTTCAAAATGGTAAAAGAGAAGGTTCACAAGTACACCAACCAAGTAGAGCAAGAAAAGAGCACAAATGGGCCTTCAAGACTGGGGCAATCAAGAGTTCTTTACTGAAAAGACCTGACACGGGCTGTGTTTCAGCGAGCATCTTCCTGTGTCAGGGGTCAATTTGATTATGAACTGTTGAATAGATCTCAAGGGTCAGCCTTTAAAAGCAAATGAAATAATTACATCAAAGTACAGTTGTCTAAATTGCACAGTGTCAGCAAAGAACTAGAGCAGTAGTCTCAACCTTTGCTGTGCCTGAAGAACACCATTTTATTGAAAAAGCGGGGGGTTTTTGGCGGTTTTCCATTAAACACTGTGTTCTTCAGGCACAGCAAAGGTTGAGACTGCCGCTCTAGTTCTTGCTGACATAGTGAAATTTAGACAGTTGTACTTTGACGCAATTACTTCATTTGCTTTTAAATGCTGAACCTTGAGATCTTTTCAACAGCTCATAATCAACTTGACCCCTGACGCAGGCGGATGCTCACCGAAACACGGCCTGTGTTGGGTCTTTTCAATAAAGAACTCTTGATTGTCCTAGTCTTGAAGGCCCATTTGTGCAGTTTTTACCTTTTCATTCAATATATCAAGGCTTCATTTGCCAGAAAATTCCACATTGGTTCATCTGTATTTATATCATCACCATGCCGCCTTATCTTAGGGTAGGCTAATTTGATGTTTTTCTGGCAAGTAACCCACAGTATACAGACACATTGGCTGCTTGTTATATCTGGTCCTTTCCCCATTTCCACTTCTTTTAGGATGATCACAAAGAAGAAAATGATATGGCAGTAAAGCGAGCAGCTCTGCTGGAGAAACGACTGAGACGAGAAAAGGAAAACCAACTTCGGAAACAGGAGCTGGAAGCAGAGTTGGAAATTAAGAAGGAGGAGGCGAGGTAAACTTCATTTCGTGGGCTGCAAAAACTGTATGGGAAGATTTGAACTGGACTGACATATTCTGTAATGATCTCATGGGCTGGCTGCACAGGTGGTGACGTCCATTTTATTTGCCTGTGGCTTAAGTTCTTCTAATTATATTGGTATTGTATTACACACACTACTGTGTATAATATAGACTATAGAAGGTCATAAAAGTTAAACAAGATATTTAAGATTTATGCAGGGCAAAAAATACACACATAGAACAAATAGTAGAATCTCAGTTGCATGACATGAGTTTCTCTGTAGTTTTGCCTCTTATCAATTTCCACATTTAACTGGTATATATATTTTTTTTCTGAGATGGTTTCTCAAAGTGCAAGAAAATTTGCATCAAAATGTGAGATTTCAATTCTGAAAGTGTATCTTCAAGCTTCAGGATTTAATGCTGTCAAACCTTCCCCTTCTATATCCCTTGATTGCTGCTCCAGTGCTAGCAGGGATTGCTCCTATGGAAGCAATCATCATCCTCACTGTCCCCTAGTTCACCAATTCAAAATCAACACTTCTATGATATACCCACATCCTACTGGTTTCAGTGGACAGGAGATGCTTTCTGGCTTTGCTTTCCCACAGTCAAAGCATCTGACCTTCTTCAAACTTTGTAATTTTGATGAGAAGTAGGAACTCTGCTTTTTCCTGTGATGCCTGTTTTTTTGAAGAGACAGTTTCTAACAGAGGCCCTCATGATCAATTTCCCTGTGCTGTTCCAAACAACGCTGTAAAGTTAGTGCCGGAGCAGCGCGGGGAAATAACTCTCCTATTATTATTATTAGGAAATACAGGAATCCAAATAACTTTTTCAAAAATAAGGAAGAAAAGACCCCATAAAGATCAAGATCAACAATACCAGGGCTCCAATATGCATATAAATATGGCCACTTTAACAATATGATCTGTCAAAACATAATCATCGGTCTAGAAAACCTCCAAAAATTATTTGATAGACTTAACAATCTTAAAAACTTTAATTCCCATTTATAACGTCTACCAAACAAGTAGTATATCAAAAATTACAAAAAAATAAAAAAAGCACTTAACTTTGGGCGCACAGCAATGTGGCTTCACCGTATACAAAATTGATGGTACCACTATATCAGCTTGAATTCAGCATATAGAAAATCCAGTCTTCAGGCGATAACGTCCGTATTGGAGCCCAAGTATTGTTGATTTTGGTCTTTATGAGGTCTTTTCCTCCTTATTTTTGAAAAAGTTATTTGGATTACTGTATTTTCCTAATAATTTACCATTGTTTGTTTTAGATAGTTTTAGTCCAGCCATTCCCAACCCAGTCCTCAGGGCACATGTAGTCCTATCGTTTTCAGGATATCCACAATGAATATTCATAAGTTAGATTTGCATGCAGTTGAGGCAGTGCAGGCAGATCTGTCTCATGCATATTCATTTTGGATATCCTGAAATCTGATGGGACTAGAGGGGAAATGCATCAAACTTACTGGGCTAGCAACGTGCTTTTTTGACCATTTCCAGACAGTTTAGCGAGCACGTTGTTCAGTGGGAGATGCACAAAGGGGTTCTGCGGGCTTTTTTCCTTTCGGGGCAGCAGACAACGGGAATGGTATGCTAATATATATTAAAATGAGCTGATTACCATTCAGATGTGCATTCCGAGTAATGCACAGACTGTAGCTCCTGCCTTTTATGATAAAATTTAATGGAAGGTTAGCAGCTGTCGTAGCAGCCAAATTTCCTAAAATTTTTATCCCCCACTGACGGTCTCCCTCCACTTACAGAAAGTGGAGGGAGCAAGAAAGGAACCTGGCTTCTTCTTTTTTTCTCAGAAGCAGCAAAGGTTTCCTTCACAGAAGTTTCTACAGCAGAAGAAGAGGTAGCTCCAAATTGGCGGGTGGTGCGGGGGATCGTGAAAAATTCAAAAAGTTATCCCTTTTTTTGCCTTTCTCTTCCCTCCCCCCCCCAAAAAAAAAAACTGTGGCAGCTTGGATAAAAAAAAAATAAGCTACACATGGCTTTCATACACACAGCATGTATGAAATCCATGGAACGCTGTGGAGTTCTGTTCTGGGCATTTGCAAAGCAACAATGCTTAGCGATTGACTGCCCTGTGCATGCGCTGGCTTGAGCTGCATGGTAAAAGTTTGTGTAGCTCATTTGCATGCAATTTTTTTTTTAAAGAAGCACTCGCTATTTCCACTACGATAATTTTTCCAGTGGTGGAAATAGCAAACACTTCTTTCTGGGGATTTTAGTGCATTGGTCCCTAGGTGTGCTCTGAGGACTGGGTTGGGAATGGCTGCTTCAGTCAGACCCATAACAAAAATTTTGGAGAGGTTACTGGGTAGTACTGTGTGAGCTGAGACCATTGTTGAAGTTACTGCCAAGAGACACTTACATTTTGATTTTCTTAGACGTAAATCAGAGGAAGAACGTCAGAAGAAAGAAGATGAAAAAGCACGTAGAGAGTTCATTAAACAGGAGTATCTGAGACGGAAACAGCTGAAACTCATGGAAGAAATGGATACTGTAATAAAACCCCGCACCAATCTTACCAAACACAAAAAGCCACGCCCTAAGTCTCTTCACCGAGATCAGGTTGAGTCGCCCAAAACACCAGTCAGAGGTCCACCAGGTAACACTAGCTGTCATGGCAAGAGTTTGTTCCTGCAAGAACACCAGCTCGGTTTGCGGTACTAACCAAACTGTGCATTGATTGGCATAAGAGCAAAACTGCATGTGACTGGAAATAGAAAAAATCTGGGTTTGAAAATTGCCAAATTGTGGTGCCCTGATATGTGTGCATGCATATATTAACTAACACAAGCAGTATGCCAAATGGAAAAAAAAACTGAAGCATTAAGTGGTTTGAAAGGAAGGGAAACTAACATTTCATTAAAATGATGTTTGATGTTAAGAAGCTTGCTTATTCTCAACAATTGTTTAAAATATGTATGTGGAATCTTGTTGGCTACTGTCATTTCTCAGATTTGTCTTTTTGTCTGTGTATTTGTGAGCTGGTAATTTCACTGACATTAGAGTTTAACACTTTTGAAAGGAGTATGATGTCATTAGACCTTGCAATTTGTCAAACATTTTTTGTAATCCTCAACTTCCACAGATAAAGTGGGAATTCCTCCTAGTAGAACAATTAGTACAGGTAGACCGTATTTTTTTAAAGGATATATTTTAAAGAGAACAACATTCCCTATCTTGGAATTTGTAGTTCTAGGATAAAGGACCATAACGCTGAAGACACAATACCAAACCTCTTAGTTCTTTATATATTAGCTGAATATAGAAGAGATCTGTGATCTTGGACAGAATAGAGTAGATGAAAGAGAGTGGAAAGATAAGCACAGGAGCTGGCATCTATTATTGCCAAAGCAGATCTGATGGAACTGGAACAACAAGTAATGGAAGTTAGGCTTGAGGACTTAGAAAATAGATCTAGATGGATAATCTGCGCTTTAGAGGAGTCCCTGAGGGTTGGTTCATATAAAAACTCTGACTCAAATTAAAAGGACCAACTCAATATGCAAGGACGTACAAACCATAAAGATACTATCCCAGCATCTACATACTACTTAGCAGTTTTCACCAATGCCCAAAAAAGACTTATAGAAATCTTTGCCACATTTGTAAAATTTTTGTTGCGGATCCTCAGAAGCTTGGCTAGCTGAATGCATATAACTTTATCAGTTGCATACAATGCCTTTTCATCATTTGATCCAGTTTTTAAGGAGTTATATGTATAATATGCTACGTAGCTTTCAAAATGTCAATCTTGGAGCCTCTGCCAACATGGCCAGGTTTCAATAAGTTCATTGGGGTAGAGGTCTAAATCACATCGCTGTAATACATCCGCTGTTGGAAGAAGTAGAAAAGACCTTTCTGAAACTTGAGCAAGATTGAAGAACAATGATCCTAATCGCTTCATTGTGGCTGAGACATATCTGTTTCCCTCTTCTTCTGGAGTTGTCCTCCGAAGAACTATGGAGATTGGAGTGGTTTTCGACCCCCCTCATTCAAATTGAAGGGTCCTTGCTGCACCCCAACCTCCAGTTCCTGGCCCTCACAGCCTGGATGTTGAAAACCTAGAATTTCATTCTTTAAATCTGCCTTAGGGTGTCTTCAGAATCTTGCTTGCTTCCAGGAAAGATTCCACTAAGAGATGTTATTCTTTTAAATGGAGAAGCTTTGCTGTCTGGTGTGAGGGCAAAGCCCTAGATTCTCTTACTTACCGTACACCAAAACTACTTGAATACCTCCTGCACCTTTCTGAGCCTGGTTTGAAAAGCAACTCTGTAACAGTACACCTCAGTTCAATCAGAGCTTATCTTATGTATGGGGAGTAGAGAAGGACACGGGGACAAAGTTTGTCCCCTTGGGTTCTGTCTCCATCCCTACCCCATCCCCGCAGGTTTTGTCTCTGTCCCCGTCACATCCCTGCAGGCCCTGTCTCTGTCCCCATCCCTGTGGGCTCTATTCTCATCTGCAGAAGCCTCGAACACTTATGATTTTATATTTAAATCTTTTTATTAAAGTATAAAAAGGAACAATATGCTGTGCAACTGTGTATAAATCACAAATAGAAAACAATAATAACAATGAACAACTATAATAACCCCCATCACCTCTACCCTTCCAACCCCAACAATAGCTGACTTCCACTACCCCAAGAAATACTAATCCACCATGTTACAATGTCCAGGGGTACAAAATACAACCCGTTTTGTATTCCGTAGTGTGGGAGAAATATTCCCTATGAAGCACTCAGGATTCAGCATAGCTTTTCTATCTTCCACATTCTTTCTTGCAATAGAAGATGTCTTCTTAGAAGATGTGCTTGTAGCAGAAATGTACAGGATCCACCATGCAAATTTTGCTAGTTGTGGCCAGCATGTTTGCTTGTTTTTTTTCCAAAAAAGTATTGTTGTCTACATCACTCAAACATAAATAACAGTCCAGTTCATTAACAGGCTTCAAAGTAGAAAATGACACGGGGGCAAAATTTGTCCCCAGCCCTGCCCTGTCCCTGTGGGATCTGTCTCCGTCCCTCAGGTTCTGTCTCCATCCCTATTCCCACGTCATTCTCTAGTGGGGGGGGGGGGGGGGAGTAAGCCCATTTCAGTATTGCCTCTAGTTGTTCGATTCATGCAGGGTGGTCTTAGAGGCGGTCGTACAGGGTCTCGTGCTTCCAGGGGCCCCATGGCATTCCTTCCCACTCCCTGCTATTGGCACGATCTGACTACTTTGCCTCCCCTCCCCTGAGCCACAGGGTGCTCTCCCACCACATACCTGAAGCCACCCTGGTGGTCTAGTGGACTCTTCGGGGCAGGAGTGAACCCCTGTCTTTCCTGCCCACTGCCGGTGCTGACCATCTTGCTGTTGCATTGCTCTTTAAAAATGGCTGCTGAAACTTCTAGCGGTGGCCTCACAAGACTTCTGCTGCTTAATGCCTGTTTAATGTGGGATATAAGTGTCATAAGTAACTAAAGAGATAGATAGAAACTCTAAATGTTGAGCACCTGATTCTCCTAACATGATGTCTGTTTTAGTGGCCCTTTACCTGGAGAAAGAAAATCTCTGCATGAATATAACAAGTCCCTCTAAATAATACACTGATTATGATTTATTATAAATTAGCTATGAAATGTTATTCTGTTATTATACTTCCTCTGTGTACATCTGTACACTGCACAAGCAGGCATGTTTGAAAATATAAGTGAGATTAAATAAAAATGTCACCAACCATAAAGAACAACAACGTGGATGCAGCAGCTCATAGGTTTGCTTGCTTTGTTTTGAGTGTATGGTGATGACGGCTGCACAAGGAAGGGGAAACAGAGATTCACCTAAATGGTGTCAACTTTTGACATCATCTCAACTCCATCCATCCACCTCCCCTCCAGCCCTGGATGCCCTCCTGGCACATACCTCAAGGCACACTGGTGGTCTAATGCTTCTTTGCGCAGGAAAGATCCCCACTCTTTGCTGTCCGCTGCCGCTGATCTTTGCGCCGTCTCCGCTTTTTTAAAATGGCTGCCGAGACTTCAAGCAGTGGCCTTACAAGTCTTCCGCTGAAGTCTCAGCAGCCATTTTAAAAAAGCAGAGACGAGAGTCACGTGGTGTGATGCAGGAGTGAAGTCGCGTTGGAACTGAGCTCCTGCGATTCCCCCATTATCTTACGCTACTAACAGCCTCAAAGGGGAAAAACGAACTTTTGTATCGCCAGCCTAACAACTTGAAGACCGGGTGGCTTTTGCTTGCTAGCCTTGTGAAGAAGAATGGCGGCGAAAACGCTTAGAAAAGAGAAAGAGAAAGGCAAGATCGCAGAATCCAAGATGGCGCCCGGACAGCAATCGCCAAATTCGAGCATTTGCTCAGTATGGACGGCAGAAATTACCGCGGAGGTGACAGCTGCGGTAGAGGCGGCCCTTGATAAAAAACTGCAAGCGTTGTTTGACCGCGCAGAATCCGCCCATGAACGGCTTGACGGGTTCCACCTTGATCTGGACCACATGCAACAGCGGATCAGTGACCTGGAAGACCGAGCAGTGACATCCGAACAACCTGTGGAGGCCCTACAGAAGAAAATAGTAGAGCTAGAAAACAAACTAGACGACTTAGAGAACAGGTCTCGTCGTAATAATTTACGGCTAATTGGACTCCCGGAACATATAAAGTACTCAGAGCTGGGAAGTTTCCTAGAAACCTGGCTTCAGAGCACATTAAAATTGAATAATCTGCCGGGCCCGCTGCGCATCGAGAGAGCACATCGGCTGGGGCCGAAGCGCCAAGGCGCGGCGAGACCGCGGGCGGTGATAATGAAGATTCTCCACTATGGCCACAAACAGGCGATATTGCAGGCTGTAAGGGCAGGAGGAGAGCTTCGTTGTGAAGGCCAACGGATCCTTTGCTTCCAGGACTATTCAGCACGTGTAGCAGCGGCGCGAAAGGAGTTTGCGCCCGTGTGTGCGGCTTTACATGAGAAAAAAATCAGGTTTGCACTGATTTATCCTGCCAAACTGAAGGTGCAGTATGAGGGAGGAGAGAAACTCTTCGAAGAGGTGGCTGCAGCTAAAGAATTCCTTAAGAGTAATGCACAGGAACCTGCAACCTGAGGTTGGAAAGATGGCGTCTCACAGAAGAAAGTCTTTGATGGGACATGTGAGTTGAGAGAGACTTTGAGACACGGACTAGAAGACTGCTAAGTATGATTAGAGACTATACCTCCATACCTAAACTTTTGTCTCAAGGGAATAATTGGACAGGGGGGTATAAGGTAAACACCCGGTCTCAATAAATGGAGACAGGCATAAATTCTACATGATGGGGTCTTCCCCATGGAGCAGATGGTTAATTGAAATAGAGGGGGAAAGGACACTATATGTGATGAGTTCCCTGTTGGAACTCAAGGGTTTAAAGATTGGAGGGGGTGGGAGGGAATTCATGGGGGGGGAGGGGAGGGGAGGGGGGGAATAGGGGAGGGGGTGGGAAGCAGGTCTGTTTGAACATGGCATGTAAATGGGGTAGGAGAAGACAATTAGGAAGTGTCGAGAGTATACAAAGAAGCAGAGGGAGGTGTAGGCTGGGACACCTTTCTCTTTACTATAGGTTTAATAACATATGTGAGCCAATTAGGATATGCTATGGTTAAGCTAATATCTTGGAATGTGGGGGGTATTTCCTCCCCAATCAAAAGAAGTAAGATTTTACAGACTTTAAATAGACAAAAGGCACATATAGCAATGCTACAGGAGACACACCTAACAGCAATAGAACACAAGAAGTTGTGTAAATGGTGGGTGGGAGACTATGTGGAAAGCCCGTCACCAAATAGAAAGGCGGGAGTTGTTATCTTGTTCCGCATAGGGCTCCATATTACTAAAAAACGAGTAATTGCGGACCCGCTAGGAAGATATGTTTTCTTAGAAGCCCATGTGAATAATCACCCTTTTTTACTAATTAATGTATATGCACCAAACCAATATGACAGGAGGTTTTATCAGACCCTGGTGAGACATGTGCACTCCTTTGATCAGATGCCTATAATTATGGGGGGAGATTTTAACTCAGTTTATGACCCATTATTGGATAGTACTGGAGCCTCTAGAGTAGGGCCAGTGAACTTGACAAAGGGAGTCCCACGGCTGTGCTCTATGTTAGATCTAGTCGACACATGGCGCCTGTACCATCTGGGAGAAAGGGACTATACCCACTTATCTAGGGCACATGACACACTATCCCGAATTGACTATATCCTGGTTTCGGCAAATAGGATTCCTTGGTTACAACAGGCAGAGATAGGGCCGACACAGGTCTCAGACCACGCTTTTGTGTGGATCACAATTGGGTGTGGTGGGGATAGAACCCAGAGGCCTAGGTGGCGATTTCCCACAGAACTGTTCTACGACCCACAATTTGCCTCCTATATAAAATCTCAGTGGAACGAATACTCAGAGTTTAATGAGAATAGTTATCATTTAGACCCGATACTATTTTGGGAAGCGGCCAAGGCCGTGCTGAGAGGAGCCATAATTTCATATCATTCCTATAAGAAAAGATCCAGAGAGGCAGAGATAGTCAGGATGGGGAAGGTAGTGGGGCAGGCACGCCAGAGATTTGGAACTAACCCAACGCCCTTAAATAAATCAAGGCTATTAGAAGCTCAGTCATCTTTGAACCAGTTAATACATGCCAAAGCTAAAAAATCAAATTTTTATTATCGTTATCAGTTATACAAACATGCATATAAGCAAGGGAAATTGATGACACGATTGTTACAGCAAGCGAGTGGCTCCAGATATGTGTCACAAATCAGAGATACACAGGGGGGTATTCAGCATACTCTGGAGGGAGTGAATGAAGTATTCCGGCAGTTTTATGAGGCTTTATATTCCCCTCCAGAGGATCAGGGGCTCCAAGCAGAGTGTTATTTAGCAGGACAATCACTTCCCCAGATCACAGAGATACAACAAAGTAGCCTTAATAGATTAATAACAGAGGACGAGGTGAGCTGGGGTATACGTGCCAGCCCATTGCATAAGTCTCCAGGAGTGGATGGACTCTCCTCTGAGTTTTATAAGCTCCTTAGCTCGGATATTGTACCTTGCCTGACAGAGGTTTTCAATAAATGCATAGAGATGGGGGGTTTACCAGAGTCTTTAAGGAAGGCACAAATCATAGTCTTGTTAAAACCAGGCCGCGACCCACTCTTAGCCAGTTCATATAGACCTATCTCTTTGCTTCCTTTTGAAACAAAATTACTGGCAAAGATTCTGGCAAACAGACTGGCACGGATCCTGCCGGAGATAGTGGAGGAGTCTCAGGTGGGCTTCGTACGAGAAAGATCAGTAGCTCGCAATATGAGACAGATTTTAAGAGCGTTGGAAAGCCTACATGAATCATCAACCCCGGCCTTAATAATTAGTTTTGATGCCGAAAAGGCATTTGATCGGGTTAATTGGGACTTTATGTTTGCCTCCCTGAGGGCAATTGGGATGGAAGGGTTTTTCCTACATGCCATAGAAACGCTGTACCAAGGACCTGTTGCGGAGGTATGGGTAAACGGGCAGGCCTCGGAAACATTCAGGATTGCCAGGGGTACCCGACAGGGATGTCCCCTCTCGCCCCTTCTTTTTGTGTTGGTGCTTGACTCTCTTATAAGAGAAATCCAGAATATGGAGGAGGTGAGAGGGGTACAGATACAGCAAACTTCCTTTAAAATCTCGGCCTTTGCTGATGACCTCTTAACTATAATACAGGACCCCCAGGTGTCCTTACCGTCCCTACTAGACATTTTTGCTGAATTTGGGGATTACTCTGGTTTCCGTCTCAATCTAGACAAATCGGAGGTTATGACACTTCATATGAGTGAGGAGCAGTGGGAAAGTCTATGTTGTCCACTTAAAAGAGTGGGGGGTGCGTTTAAATACCTAGGGATCCAGCTCACCAAGGACCCCAAGCTGCTATATAGTGCTAATGTAGAATACTTGCTAGAAGACACCAAGAGAACACTGGGAAGATGGGCAGGACTACCGATATCGTTGGTGGGCCGCATCTCCTTGTTTAATATGGTGCTTTTCCCTAAGTGGCTATACTTTTTACAGACGATCCCATTGTATCTCAAACACCAGGAAGTGAGATCTTTACAAAATCTGCTCTCAAAATTTTTGTGGGCTGGGAAAAGACCCCAGATACGATTTTCACAACTGGTGAGGCCTTGGAGAAATGGGGGGATGGGAATGCCGGACATTAAACGCTATAACATAGCATGTTTATTGCGCCACTTGGGGGACTGGTATCTGCAGAGGGAGGATTATACCCCATTGGAGATAGAAAAAGCGAGGTGTAGCCCCTTAAACCTGATGTATGTCTTACATGGGGCATTGAAGGACCTGCCTATAAGGTTGCGGACTAGTGTATTGGTGTGGCCCTTAAAAGCCATATGGAAGGACCTGGCTAGGCTGTGGTCCTTTGATCCTAGATGTAGTAGATTACTACCCCTCCAAGGGAATGAGGCGTTCCGCCCAGGGGATGAAAATCCTATAGTGAGATCCTGGGGAGAAGGGGATAATGTACTTATACACTATTGGTTGGAGCCCAGTGGTAATCTTAAAACAATGGCCGAATTAAACCTAGACGTAGCAGATTGGGGGGTATGTTTTGCATACAAACAGCTTAGACATTATATAGCTTCACTCCCCCGAGCTGCACTTGGTGTTGATCTGACCACTAAGATGGGGGATTTATTCGAGATGATATCAGAGGATCCTATTTCGATATCCATATTACATAAAAGGCTGTTACTGGCTAGGCCACAGGGAGATCTTACACGAGTGGCAGCAAAGTGGACAGCAGACACACAAAGAGGGATCACCCCGGGAGATTTGTTGAAGGGTTGGAGAGGAGTCCTGAAATGGACGCAAAACGCAAACCTTAGAGAATGCCAGGTCAGAGTGATATACAGGGCATACACCTCTCAGTCTCGACTGTGTCAGATGGGATATATAGAATTAGCCCAATGTAGACGCTGTGGTGCGCCGGACAATAACGTCTACCATGCTTTCTGGAAGTGCTCAGCTATAACAGCTTTCTGGACCAGGATAGTTAAATATTTAGAAAGGATAGGAGGGAAAACGGTTAATCAGCAGCCTACGAGTATTCTGTTGGGTTGTCACGCTCCAGTGGAGGGGGGTACGAGATACCAGAATGTAATGGCCCATAAGGCTTTCTTGGTGGGCATGAAGTGCATACTTGTTAACTGGACACAAGAACTGAACCCCTCTTTTTGGCAATGGAGGAATCGCTTACATGACTTACTTATGATGGAGCTCCAGGACTCTCTGCTTAACCTTCAGACACAAAGCAATTTTTTCCTTACCTGGGAAGGATATATTAACACCTTGTCCCACAGGGCGAGGAGTCATATTATTAATAAACTTGGAGCATTGTCCAAGCTTCCCTCGGCAACTAATGGAAACTAAATGGGAATAGAGTCCTTTTCCTACCACCTTCTAGGAATTGGAAAGAACAGTAGAGCAGACCAAGGCAGGGGGGAGGAAGGGTTTAGGAGGGGGGGGGGGGTAGTAGGGGGGGGGAGTCTATTTGGAGTTAGATTAGCCCTTCCCCAGTATGGTATAGACATCTTCCGGGGAGGGGTAGGAGGGCCATCAGACCGCAGGCCCCCTGACTCTCTTGCGGAGGGGGGTAAATTCACACATTATGGTTTGATCTTAATTCAAGGCTTTGTGAATGTAAAGCTGACACCTGAAGGTGGTTATATTTTGGGGGTCAAAGCATTTGAATATATGGTGTCAGTTGGTAGAAGGGAAAGATGGGGGGAAAGGGTTGTTGGGGAATTGATGTTAATAGAACTTGTTGATTCAATGTTAGTTAATAGTACAAAGGGGGGGGGGATAAAGTTAAAAGATTAATGGAGATGAGTAATATCGTACAATTTCTGTATTTGGTGTGTGTTGATTGATTGTAGAGACATTTACATTATGTAAACATCAATTTTTTCTTTTGTGCTTCATTAATAAAAACTGTTGAAACCTAAAGTTGGAACCGGAAATGCACAAAGCTATATCGACCTTCTGTGATAAATAAGTAAAAATTTAATTAAAAATGATAAAATGCTAGAATGGCTATTCTGAAAATATTTGCTAAATACAGTATTTAAAAAAGCAGAGACAGCAAGAGGATCAGCTGCAGCGGGTCAGAAAGAGGGAATATTTCCTGCCCTGAAGAAGCCACTAGACCACCAGGGTTCCTTGAGGTATGTGCCAGGAGGGCACCCTGCGGCTTGGGGAGGGAAGGCACTTCCACCGGGATCCCACAGGACCTGGGTCCATCCCCGCGGGATTCCCGCGGACCTGGAGGGGGTCCCCACGGGCACTATCCCTGCTCCCGTGCAACTCTATAGGTGGGATCTGTATTAATTGCTCAAAACCATTTGCAATTGAAGCTGATTTTATTTAGCCATGGCAACAGAGAATTCCAGCATGGGTGTTTATAGATTGGTGTAATACTGCAAGTGAACCAACACTTATCTAACTAATGAAATAATGATCATGAATAGGGAAATGATTTTCCCAGTGGTATTTGTTATGGCCATGTCCCAGACCTCTGGAAGACATTGATACAGTAAGACAGCTGCATGCTGTCTCTCTCTTTGTAGCTTGATGACTCACCTGGCAGGGCTGTTTGACATTAACACTCAGTGCCAGGAAACTGTGATTAATAGGATATTAATTGGAGAATCATTTAAATAAGTTGAAGTCCTC
Organism: Microcaecilia unicolor; assembly: GCF_901765095.1. Classification (NCBI taxonomy): domain Eukaryota; kingdom Metazoa; phylum Chordata; class Amphibia; order Gymnophiona; family Siphonopidae; genus Microcaecilia; species Microcaecilia unicolor. The sequence continues at coordinate 103,662,585 of NC_044036.1, forward strand.
ATATGAGTTTGTGTTTTTTAATATGCATGCAGACATACCAGAACAACCTGAATGATGCATTGCACAGACACTGTCTTAATTGTCTTTTGCTGGTGTTGTCTTGCAGACAGACTCTTCTATTTGTTTGCATGTCTTAAATGCCAAATTTATGTTTTTTTCATTCAGGTTCACCAATTAATCGTGTTTTTTCAGTGTCTAGTCTTTCATTGGCCTCGCTGAACACGGGAGATAATGAGAGCATACATTCAGGCAAAAGAACACCCCGGTAAGGATGGGCTTTTGTTTTAGAGAAACAATTTTGCATTTTCTAGTAAATATAGGGATGATGAAAAGTGTCCTAAGACAGTATCTTTCAAACCAATCTTCTTCATTATCCACAGAATGTTGTTTATATATTTGAGGTTGAATAACTATATCTGTCCATTATGTTCCATCTTCTAAGTGTTCCGTGCCCTGATTTGCTCTAAATACATCCCTGTATCTTTTGATATTTTTGTTTGTCTAGTTCAGGCAGTTGCCGGGAAAGCTTCTTCACATTGCCTTATATCAATATCCATACTTTAATGAAGGGACCAGTTCAGAGATGGAGAGCATAACTGTGCCCATGCCTGTTTAGTTCTTGACCACTTTGCAAATACTTGGGATGTGCATTAGTGAACATGTATTTATTTTGTACATGCACCTAAAAATTTAGAGCATGCTTGTACAAGTTCAATCCTCAGGACTACAAGCAGATTAGGTTTTTAGAATATCCCTAATGAATATGCATGAGAGACTGCATACAATGGATGTAATGGGCATGCATATCTCTCAAGCATATTCATTAGGGATATCCTGGAAACCTGGTTTGTTTGCAGCCCTCAAGGAATAAACTAAGACAAGTGATTTAGATTGTATGCAAATTGATTGTACACACGTATATGTACAAACTAACAGATACAATTGACCTACACATGCAAAAAAAGTACTTGTGCATAAGCAATATGTGCAAAAACATGAATATGTAAAAGCACACAAAAACTTCATTTTTAAAATGAAGATTAGCTGAAACTTTTTGGTTGTGCATATCCCTTTCAAATAACTATCAAACTGTGCCGCTTCTGATTTTGACTTGTACATTTGTCTACTACCTCTTGGACAGAAATCATCTACTTAGGTGACATGAGGCCCTGTGCATCCTGCAGATGGTGATGCCATCATCCTTAAGTGGAGTGGAGGAGTAGCCTAGTGGTTAGTGCAGCGGACCTTGATCCTGGGGAACTGGGTTTGATTCCCATTGCAGCTCCTTGTGCCTCAGTATTCCTAGTTCTGCTTCTTCTTCCTCCTGTACCATTCTCATAGCTGGTCTGGCCAAATGTGCAGTCTCTGCTGCTGTTGCCCCACCCAGCCCAACCAAAACTCCCTTTCACTGTTGGTCAGGCCTACCCCTATTACTCCTTCCTCCACAGCCAGGTCTATCTAACATTGCCTCCTGCGCCACTAAGCCAGAACCTGCCAGTACTCCCTTCAATGCTTCTGTTCCTTCTTGCAGTATTGCAGCAGAAACATGGTTTTTAAAGGAAGTTTTCTGAGCTGCTGGTACAGGGTGGAGGGTAAAGAAATAGTGTCACAGCAGAATGTTGAGAGGCTAGAAAAGGCACTGATGAGAGGGATGAGTGTCAAACTGGATGGGAGGGAAAGAAGGAAAAGGGAGGAGAGAAGAGACAGATGAATGGCAGGTAGGCTGCAAAACTGGGGGACAGTGCATGGTTCCATTGATGATAGCAAGCCATCCAGGCCTTGATGCAGCCAAGAAGCTCCATCACCAAGGGACTCAGGTTCAAATCCTACTTCAGCTTTTCTTTTTTCTTTTTTGTTTTTAAATTGTGAGCTCTTCCAAGGACAGAAAAATACCTACTGTACCTGAACATATAAAACATCTGCAAGCCTGAAAGCTATTGAAGTGGTATATATTCAGATCTAGTAGATATTTTTATGTTCCTGGTTGGCCCACAATTAAAAAAAAAAAATCACAGACAGCTGAAGTGGGATTTGAACCTGGGTCCCCTAATTCGCCACCTGCTTCTCTGACCATTAGGCTGCCCTCTGCTCCATATAAATGTATAGTTTTGCTGATGCACAGATGTCCATGTCCCTTGTTTCAGCCCCCACCCCACCCCTGGCCTGTCCATAATTTGGGCATTTCAGTTTATAGAACAGATGATGACGCTGGACGTTTCCCACACATGGACATCCATTTTACAAGTATTTTACAACAGGTTGTATCGTGTTCTAAACTGCATGGGAGATGGATGTCCATTTGTGACATTCTGCATTGGATGCCCTTTCTAAAGTGCTGCTTTACATTATAACGGCATATAGGCAATTATTTTTTCTTTATAAAATGGGTGCATTTTTGGACTTCTCATATAGGCTTCCTGTTATAAAATCAGGCCCTAAATGGTTTTAATTTGTGCTAAATTATGAAAACAAAGGTAAATAGAAAACAAAAAGCAGCAACAAAATGAAAGAAACAAAACAGAATTCACCCCAATCATAGCATTAGTGGAAACGCCTTGCCTTCTACCTAAGAGGGAGGACAGCTAATTGTCTCCATAATTCTGATTTCCAAAGAATGTTTAGCTATAACCCAGTAGTTGGGAATAATGGTTTATGCACCAAATCCCAGTCCTGGTTCTGATTCATCATGGGAGAAAAACTGAAGTATCTATAAACTAAACAAAAATTAAAAAAAAAAAACCCAAAATGTTTAACCCTTTCCTGCAGAATCTGCTGATGATTTCAGGCAGAAAATGGGGACTTGAACTGTCACTGACATTTGATTGTTGTTGTTGTGAGCTCTCTTGGTCAGTAAATCATACATGCTCACATAGTCTGGGCAGGACTGAACACAAAGATGCAAGTTCCTCTGTCACTGGCCCAATGTGTCTGTGTAAAGGCAGCTATCCAGAATGTTATTGTTAGGGAGCATCTTTAGATTTGAGTGTTCTTCAAAAAGGGCAAAAAATAGTGGATAACTTAGAAAATAAATGAAATCTATATACACTAGTAAAAAAAGGCCCGTTTCTGGAGCCATTGAAACGGGCGCTAGCAAGGCTTTCCTCTGGCCCCCCCACCCAACGCACTTTCGTTGTTAGTGACGGCATTGCGCCGCCGTCGATGTGAGTGAATTGCTTCGCCCTCAACGTCATAACGTTTGACGCGAGGGCGGGGCCCCGAGACTGTGATTTTCTTGGCTTCAGAGCTTCGAACTTACGAACCTTGGCTTCAGTGACGTCAGACAATAGAACGTTGAGGGTGAGTTTTATATATATAGATAAGGTACTTTTCAACTCTGCAGTGGGCATCCCTTTTAAACCCCAGCCATGGTGTTTAAAGATATGCCCAAATATTTAGTACCAGCCAATATCTAGATATTGACATTGAATATTTGGGTATAGAAGTGATCACCAGCATTATCCAGATTCTGCTGGCTGTATCCAGATAGGCTGAGACAGTCTTTGCTCTGTTTTTGAAAGGGAGTGTAATTCTCATTTATATGTTCTATAGGTCTGAGTCTGTCGAAGGATTCTTATCTCCAAGTCGCTGTGGCAGCCGCAATGGTGAAAAAGATTGGGAAAATGCCTCTACAACCTCATCTGTAGCCTCTGCCACAGAGTATACAGGTTAGAGGCACTAACACTTTTTACTCTAGATCATGGGATGAAGGTGTAGGGGGACAGGAGTGCCTTAGGAATGTGAAATAATGAAAGTTAGAGTTACTGAAAACTACTTACTGTACTTAACAACTGAGCTGCATTTTTTTTAATGATACCATATTTTCTCCTTTAAATGTGATAATTGTTCATCATCATAGGATGTGCAGAACTTGTCCCTTTCTTAGCTTGGGAATTTCTAACATTTTTTTAAAACATATGTGAGTGTGTTGGGAAAAAGTGGCTGAAGTCTCTGATCCAAAATGTTGACAATGGCCAGTTTTTCATGTCATAAGCAGTTTGAAAGTGTTACGTTTGAACTTCTGTAACTTTTTCTATTTTTTCACATAAAAGGATGGGGTTTGGACTTTTCTAATACAAATTGTTTGCTCTAAGAGAATTCATTAATACCTCATTTTTTGTTTCTGGTGACTTTAATCACCTTTTCCTCAGAGTTGGTCACATATATTGGTATATGTTGGTATTTTACTTATATGCTTGTCTATAAGTCAGCCTCTTGTACAAGTCAAGGGCAATTTTGGGACTAAAAATGTCCAAAACTGCTGTCACCCATGTATAAATAGAGGCTGGGTTCCACATTTTCTCTCTCTCTCTCACTCTCTCTCTCCATGTCCAACATTACTCCCTCTCTCCCTCCTTCCCTCATCTCCCAGCATCGCCCCTGCCTTTCCCAAACCCACCCCCTCTTCCAATAGCCCACTTCACAGATTTTAACAGGGTCAGACCAGACTTAAAGCCAGAAGGAAACAGCTAAATCATCAGATTTCAGTATATGAGGATTATATATTTATCCCTCAGTGATAAGTCTCTCACTCTAAACTTTGGAAAGTTCAATAAAGCAACATGTATTTTCACAAATCATTCACCCTTCCTATCCAAGGAGAATGTTTTATTCAGGAATCAGTATTTCTCAGCATTCACAGTCCTGTTTTTCTTTAAATCAGAATTTAACTCACCAACTCTTTCCACGTGTCTCAGTTAAACTTTCTCTATGAACCTACTGCCTGAGCCACCAGCCAATCAAATGAATTTTGACTGTTGCCTGATAATTATCATGCACACGTCCCTTCAGGCATGCCTTTCTCTCAATGTACATTCTTAGCACAAACTTTCAACCAGCCAGAACATTTAAAGATTTTAAACAATCACTACTATTTATTTTTATCACTTTCCAGTCTCACTGGCATGTCTCCTCCAATGTGCATATTAGTCTCATATATTGTTTTATGATTTGGGCAAGGATTTAGTTTATTTGTTATTTGTAAGTACTGTGATTTGATTATGGTTTTATTATCTTTTTAAAGTGATTATGGGCTACTATGCAACTTTGTAAGTCTAAGTGCTTTGAAAATACGCCTCTATATGTGTTGATCTCTTTTATGTGATATTTGTCTATATTTTGTTTTACTGTATTTTAGGCCCCTGATGCAGCCCAGAAGGGCAAAACATAGTTGGGTGCAATTTTCACTCCGCTGCTGCTGCTGTTCAATTCTTTGAACCATATTTTGGACAATTTAGTCTTTTATCTGGTCTTCTTATTTTTTTTTCCTGCTGGTCTGGCCCTTGTGGACCGTTTGCCTATTTGCTTCCTGTTGCCGAATCTTCACCAGTTTTTGTCATTTGCAGGACACAGACTGTAGAAGTCTGTCTGGCATTGGCCTTGGTTCCCACATGCTGGAGTTGTAATTTGCACTATCCTTGTTTCCCTTGTTCTTTGCAAGCCTCCTTGTCCCCTGCAAAGAACCCCCACCCCCACCAACATCTTGCTGCCACTACTATGCTTTACTATAGGGATAGTGTTAGCCAAGTGATGTGTTATGTTTATGCTACAGATGTGGCTCAGGGCTTTTCTTCAGCAGTGACTTCCTTCTTGCCACCCTCCCATACAGGCCATGCTTGCAGAGTAATCTTGAAACAGTTGATCAGTCAGTATAGCCCTAGTCTCAGCCAGAGACCTACATAGATCTTTCAAAGTAGCCTTTGGCCTCATTGTGACCTTCCTCAGTAGTTTCCTTAACCCACAGTTACTAACTTCGGACAGATAGCTTAATTGAATTAGTATTTTGGTGGTGCCAAACTTTGCATAGATGGACCTGACAGTGCCCAATGGGATAATCAAACATATTGAAATGTTCTTATTGTCTTCCCCAAATTTATACCTTTAAACAACTTTTATCTCAGAGGTTTTTTTGGCAGTTGTGTGTTTGGCATTCTTAGGTCTTTGCTTCAGATTCACTTCATATAACAGAAACAACTTGATTTTTTATCCAGTAGTATTCAAATCATCTCACATACTATTCTATTTTAATTTGTTGTCTGTGTTTCTTCCAATAAGATTCAAGACAGATTACAATAATAAGCTTCCAGATATTGAAAGTACTACATTTTCTCAGCCCAAAAGTACTATATTTTAAAATGTTATATCATGAAAGGTAGAAAATAAGTCTTCAGATCTTTCCAAAATAGAGGAAAATGTGGGATTTGCCTAATTTGAATTGGGATGATATTCCAAATTCAATCTAATGCTCTTCATAGAGGGGGGGGGGGGGGTCTAGTTTCAACATAGTTGGAAAATGATAATTTTATTTTTATTTATGCATTTAAAAAAAATTCCAATAGTGAATCATTTGTACAGAATACAAGAAAATAAATATCTTCTAAAGCAGAAAACAAAAATAATTATAAAGAAGTACTAACCAATACCAGAGTTCATGACACTGCAGGGAGAATAACAAGAGGAAAATTCAAATTCCAATCTGGATATCAAATTAAGGCATACATACAGTGGTAGAGAGTTCCAAATTATATCTATGACTTCTACTCTATCCGGTGAGCTAGTAATGACTCTCTTGCTGCTGATGAACGCTGAGATGGTTCAAAAAATATATACTTGACAGACTTATACTTAACTATACATTTTCATGGATTTTTAAGAAAAACGAGTGCCCCAGAAAATGAAAATTTAGGCAATAGTTAGGAGCATTCAATAAACATGAAAGTTTACTGGGATTCATACCTTAAAGTGATTTAAACACTAAACATTCTAATTTAAATTTGATTCACAAGTTCACAGGTAGCCAGTGTAGATTTTTTCAGCAAGAGTGATACCCTTTCAAATTTAGATAGACTAAAAATCAGTCGCTGCTGCTGTATTCTAAAGTAGTTGCAATCTATGTTTTGTAATGTAGTTGAAACGCCACTATAGAATGAGTTGCAGTAATCTAACTGAGGAAGTGAGATCAATTGCACTATAGTTCGAAAGCTTTCCTGATTCAGTGAAGAACTATTGCATACCCAAATGGCCCTCCCACACAGCAACAACAGATCAGACAACAACCCATATTATCTTAGACCTCAACCTCTATTAATGCCCTTATCTTCGCCCTACCTATCCCACATCTACCTCATACCCCATCCCCTGTTAATTCTCCTCTATCCCCCGCCTCTCTCCCGCCTATACTACCCCTTCCCCTGTTCATCTTACATGCACTTTAATATACGTTCTCTCTACTACACTTTGTAACCTACCACTATGTAAGCCGCACTGAACCTGCTATGAGTGGGAAAGCGCGGGGTACAAGTGTAACAAATAATAATAATAATAATACAATTGCCTTAATCAAAAGAAAAACTTCTTAACCAAATTGTTTATCTGGGCTGGAAAGGTTAATTTAGAATCCAGCATTATTCCTAACACCTTGGAATTATTTTCAGTCCATAAAACTTCTCCAGTACTCAACGTTATATCAGACTATTTTAATTTGCTGTTTATTTAATTTAAGACAATTATTCTTTGTCCAGTTATCCACAAATGAAAGATTATTTTGTTAAACACTCCTAAGTCAGACAGCATAGAACTGGAGTAGATATTAAATAATAAAGATGAGAGCCAGGACCACCGAGGAACTCCACATAAGGCCTGCTATGAGGATGAGAGAGAATTCTTTCTTCATACACTATACAATCTTTTCTTTAGAAATTCCTTAAACTAGTTTTGCATTGGCCAGTAATACCCAATTCACTAAGCCTCTGGAGTAATAAAGAGTGATCTATCGCATCAAAAGCTGCTGAAGGAGAATAATTTGTTGACTATGACTCAAATATTTCCTCATTTCAGAAGTCAGAACAAGTAAAAGTGATTCAGTACTATGCACAGGTCTAAAACCATGTTATGTATAATGTAAACAGTCATAAGAATTAAGGAAATCCAAAAGTTGTTTAGTAACAGCATATTCAAGAAGTTTCTCAAGCCAAGGTGTGCTAGCAACTGGGCTATAGCGCCTATCGATTTAAGGATAGAAGTCAGTACAAGACTAGTTACAAAATCTGGGTAATAGCCTTTTTGTAATGTTTCATTAACAAAATTAGGAAGACATAATAGAATATCTAATGGAATGCTGTGTAATAAAAATGATAGACAGATAGATCATTTGTTTAAAACCAAGGAAACCCAGTTTGGCGTAATTGAACTAAACTTGTCCCAGAATCTTGTCTCCTGAAATCATGTCTTCTGTTTGGACTAAAGGCAATGCAATATTCAAGTAAGATGAAATATTAGACAAAAAGATTGTTTAATCTTATTAACTTTAGCTTGCTTGAAAAAAAGTTTGCAAGATCCGTGTGTATTAGGTTACAATATATCTGGAAGAGAAAAAATGTGATCTGGGCAGGATAACACTGAAAATATTTTAAACAGATATTTAGAAGAATTATCAGATTGATTGATCTTTTGGTCAAAGAATGTTTTTATTGTGTCACATTTAGCTCTAACTTCCTGATAATATTGCTCCGTATCTATTTTTTTGTACCCATGTATTTGATGGCTAATGTTTTTATTAATCTTGGAATTCTCAGATAGAAGTTCAAAAGATAATGATCAGACCAAATAACTGGTCCCCCATTTTCTTGAAAAGTTGGGAGCAGTATGCTATAAAATCAAATGTATGTCCTTTATTATGCATAGGAACTAGGAGACCTAAAACAATATGCAGAAATTTTAAAAACTGAACAAATTGGTATGCATATATATCTTAAGAATCATCCATATTCAGATTGAAATCACCTAAAATAAGTAAATCTTAAAAAAAAAAAAAAAAGGTAGAGTAATGTGAAATAATCTCATACAATTTTGATTGGATTAATGCCCAGCTTCCTGGAGGTATGCAAAGTAACAGCTTCCCTAAAGGATTAGAGCAAGTTGAATCAACAAATTGATATACCATTAGTTCCATGCATTGAATTAATAAGCTATCCATCAATTTAAAGGAGAGAAATTCTTTATTAAATCAGGGCTAAACCGCCTCCTCTTTTGTCGGAACTGAGACACTTAATAATTTTGTAGCCAAAGGGACAAATATTCAAAGTGAAAGGGAAATTAATTTAAAGCTAGAATCCATGTTTCAACAATAAAAGATAACCCAATTTGGTTATCTCCAATAAATCCCTCATCAGCTTAGACTTTGTTATGCACTGATCTAGCATTAATAAACATGCATTTAATTGTAACATTCATCAAAATGCTGGATTTGTTTTGATAGTGGGACATATAGTAGATTATCAGATGATCTACTTTTCTTATCGTTACATAATTTAAAATATTTTCAGCTACTAATAATGACTTCAGGAACCTGAAGCAATTGAAGATGACAATCAATCATATTACTAATATTCCTTGACCGTAAAACGTTGTTGTTGATCTTAGCTTTGTGACTGAATGTGGTCAGGCTCTATTTATCCTATTTAACGTACTATGGACTTTGTTAAGGCAGTGTCTTATTGGTGATGCATGACCATCTATCTTGTGCTAACATTGCACTAATCAGTTCAGTTGTCATGGCTGTCTGTTCATGTCAAAATCTCAATAACTGAAAATGCAAAAAATTGATAGCAGTAAGTCATGTACTTCGAAAATATTATAAAAGGAGGGAAAAAGACCTCAAAAGTCTAGATAATGGTATTATTGTGTCTCATATAACCAATATCAGTGAGATTCCATTCTTATCACTGGTCTTAAAAAAATACCTCCTCTATATTTTTAATCATACATGTGTACAAAATAATTTAAAGACAAAGTTTCAAAAATCTTCAAAAAATAATAATAAAGAGAGCAAGCACTTAGCTTAAAACATGATGTGCCAACGGGGATCTCCGTTTCACTTAACCAAGCTTCATCAGGGGAACTAAGCGTAATGCTTGCAATTTCTATTAAATCATTCAGCAAGCAGGCTTATATTTTCCAAGTCTCAGCGCCATGGTTTAAAGATGGCGTCATGTGAAATCAAAATGCCAAAGCTATTCCTCTTGAATGTCTGTTCAAGTCCATAGCTCTTTAATAAGAGTTTGCTTATTATTGTAACCTTGATGTTAAATGCTCTAAAGACATTGGAGTATCAACTGTTGAGGACTAGTGTAGTCTAAATGAACTCCAGGGTTACTACAGCGGGATTAACCCCACTGCCTATTATGAATTCAGAAGCAGCAGAGATCAAAGTAAGAAACCCAGGATTATTCACCCCTTCAATATGCTGAATTTTTCCCTCAACTCAGACTTCAGCTGTTTACCCTGAAGAGACACAGAAAACTGGAAGGGAGCTGCATATGTTCCTGTAGCACTGCCACTGCAGTGGGAAGAATCAATCCCACCACTGTCTGAACTCTTTGAGTGAAGAAATTGGCTACAGCTCTGCTAGTTGAGCCCTGCACTGTCATTATTTTAAGCCATGGATCTGGAGGCTTGTGTGGCATGTTGGGGATTAGCGCAATATTGTGCTCTAGACAATTCATTGCCTCCAGAGGGCAAGCCTATAGGTTTTCCCATCTTCAGAGGAACTGCAAAAGATGATAAACATCTGCCTCTTAGGCAATGTTGTATAATAACTAAGTAAATGTAACTAGTTACTTTACTTAAGTAAACGTTTTATTACTTTTACTTCTAAAGAAGTACAGGATAACATTTGTTACTTTTACTGAAGTAATAATTTTGCCAAGTTTTACTACTTTTACTCAGTTATATCTGATGCTTGCAGTTAAAAGTAAAGAGTAAAAGCAGAAGGGAGATGTCAGTGATGATTCCTCAGTAAACCAAATGAAACAGCAAAACAGGGAACAGAATTTTCCTATAGCAAACCTTGTCACACAAATAGTGGATCATCTCATCTTAAATTTTGCTGTTCAGTGAATTATAGCCTATAAGAACAGTGAAGCTGCCTGTGTTTGTTGAACTGGTTAGTGGCCTCCAGCCAAACAGAACAGTGAAAAGTTGGGTCACTTTAAAGTGGAGATGATGCTGAAGCTGGTTGCAATGCTTGGTGAACAGACGTATGTCTCTATCACAACAGCTGTACGTCATCCTATGGGAAATTTCACATTGGGGTAACTGTCCACTAGATTGATGAGTCTTTAGAAGGGAAGTCTGCTTGTTTGGCCTTAAGACTGAAGTTATCAACATTTGACATTCTTGCAACAATTCTCGAAGATATTCAAACAGAATTTACCATCATGTGAAAAATTGTTAGAACAACAACCTTCTCTGTAATTGGACAGCATGACAATGATAACAAAGATGAAGATGCAAGTGGTGAATTAGACAGCACCACTTTTATTGCTGATAATAATGACAATAATGATGATAAAGTACTCTTTGATCTATGGAAGTCAAGTGTTTCAGAGATTCCCTTGATCATAACCTGCAGACACAGTCAGAATACATCAGTGCTATTGCAAACTGGCCTGATTTGAAGGAACATTTTATCAGACTGAACAATCCAATTTCTGCTAGAGTAGTCTAACCTCTTTTGCTGTGCTGGATTAATGACTTACAAGTGCACTCGCATAAGTGACAGTCATTTTCAAAATTTAATTTTACTAAAAGCAAAGTGAATTGAATTGTAGAGCAATAAAGTTTTCGGGTAAAAATGTTAATAATAGTTGCATTCATTATAGTTGTGATACTTTTACTTTTTACTCCAAAAGTGTTATAGGCAATAACTTTTTTACTTTTACTTAAGTAAAAATTTTAATGTGTTCTTCACTGTACTTTTTACTTTTACTTAAGTATTAAAATACACATTTATTTTTACTTATGTACTTTGGCCTAGTATTTTGAACAACACTGCTGTTAGGACTCAACAATGGTGCTTGGCAGGGCAGGATAGTTCCTTATCCATTTATATTGTAGAGCCATAAAGAAAACAAATGGACACTAATGCCTTCCCTTACACCGATGCCATCTTGTTCCCTCTAAAAATATCTCTTTATAATGTGGCTAAAAATGCTAGCATTGTGAAAGCCACATGTCCCTTTAACTAGACTAAGAAGAACAATTTTCAACAAAGCCAAGCTATTGGCTTCTGAAAAGTGCCTTCATAGTTCTTACAGCCTCAACTAGCATGTTCTAGAAGGATTCTGAAATTAGGATAACGATAAAATAGGTGAGCAGGTCAATAGTGTGCAACATTAGAACATAGTGATCCTTGTTTCATAACTCTACAAAGATTAATCTGTAATCCTCTTAAACCTGATTACAAAGGCGTTCACAGTGAGATTGTACAGACTTGTCCTGTTATTCAGTGAAGCCCGTTTAGCCTGAGCTCCATCCTCTGCTCCAGACCCTTTGCTGGAGACCTTGAGCTCTTTCCTCTGCTCCAGCATACATTCTGCACCAGTGGTGAACTCGTGCCCTTTATGATTGCTTTGCACTTCCAAGTTTATTAAAATTTGATATACCCTTCAAACAAAAATCTAGGCAGTTTTCAGTAATAAAATTATAAAAAGTAGGAAAGTACATAAGTAGTGCCACACTGGGAAAAGACCAAGGGTCCATCAAGCCCAGCATCTTGTCCACGACAGCGGCCAATCCAGGCCAAGTGCACCTGGCAAGCTTCCCAAACATACAAGCATTCTATACATGTTATTCCCGGAATTGTGGAATGCCAATATTGACAGAAAAGCAGTAAATAGACAGAAGGAAACACAGCAGATATCACGTATGTATAGAAGAGATCCCAGAGGTTTCAAGGAAATCAGTCCTGAACCTAGCTAACAAGGGAGGTAGTGGGAGGTTAAAAAATCAAGGGATGAAAGCAGCAGTAAACAAAAACGCTTTCAACTGTTTCTTGAAAAGGGAAAGGGACTCTGCCTGACGCAAAGCCATAGGCTAGGTGTTCCAGAGCATAGGACCCGAGACGGTAAATTGTCCATTTCTAATTGCAAATAGTGATTTGACACAGTTTGAACTTTGTAGCTACTACTTTAGGTTTCTTGCTTTTTATTTGTCCTCACGGATAGATGCTTATATCCCTTCTAGAGCCTTCCATTCTTCTTCTGAGCATCTCCTTTCTGTCCCCCAGTTTATCATCCACAAGACACTGTGCTTTTTCTGTATTGTCCCTTCACTCTAGAGCTCCTTCCCCTTAGCACTTCGAATCAACCCTCCTACCTGAAATTTAGGTTCCACCTTAAAATATTTATCTTCTCTTGAGCTTTTCCTGGCATTGCAGGGATGTAGTCTGGCCCTGGTAGCCGTCATTCTTGTGCCTCTGCCTCCCTCTGCCACTGCTTCTTTCAAGCTTTCCTGTTTGCAGTTGTAGATCTTTGTATGCTGTAGCAAAGCCTACTCTTTATAAACCGCTTTGTTTTGTTCAAGTGAAAGGCAGTATATTAAGTCTTAAGTATAAACATACTGTTTGGTTAACTATATTCTGATATTGTTTTTATTTGATGTGCTCTTTTTGCTGGCTTGAAATGGGCTGCATTACTGAATAATTTTGTATTATTATTACTATTGTGCTAGTTACACTTCAGGCATGAATTTGATATTTTTTATTTTTCTCCCTTAGGACCAAAGCTTTACAAGGAGCCCAGTGCAAAATCCAACAAGCATATAATCCAGAATGCTTTAGCTCACTGTTGCTTGGCTGGTAAAGTAAATGAAGGCCAGAAGAACAAAATATTAGAGGTAAAAGTAATTTCTAGTAGATGAAAATCACAGGAAGTCAGTTGACACAAGGTCTGTGCTTTTGTTTACAGTGACACAGAAATAACAATGAAACGTGTTTTCTTGTTGGAATCAAACTGAAAGAATAAAAAAAGACAAAATTCATTGTGGTTCATTTTTCCAATTTAACGCATGTTAGATGGTTTGAAGGCACAGTAAAGGACAAATGTGGACTACAGTTAAGATGTCTTTTCTTCCACTAACTCTTGCTATATTTTAGCATAGGGCACATGTTATATAGTGAGACATAATTCCTAATAACTGGAGATAACAGTAAAATAACACATCTTAATAGTAGCCCATGTGATAACTCCCCCCCCCCCTCCAAATCAGGAGACTGAGAAAGCCCCAACAATCTCAGCCCTCTTTACTGCCTTGGAGGAAACACCTTGCCTCCTACCCAGGACATCATTATATCCTAGTAACAGTCTAAAAACGAACTAGTCTGCTCCCACAAACTACCAATAGAACACAGAGAGTGAGAATGGCCACAAAACAGCCGTGTCGGGTCATTTTTTATACGAATAAATACAATTTTTTTGTATCCTCATTTGTTCTCCTCACTTTTTTGTCTCGTATCACAAAACAGATGAACCAGAATGATGAAACCAAAACCTTTTTTTTTTTCAAAATGGTGGTTGACAAGTGTAAGACAGACAGCTACAGTGGACCCAACACAGGCTGTGTTTTGGTAGTAAAGCCTTCCTCAGGGGTCCTTCTCTGGGCAACTAAAATCAAAAATGGAAAATAATCCAAGCATAAAGAGTTCTAGGAAAAAAGCCTGAAACTTAAATACGGAAGCCTCTCTGCTGCCTGGATGTCCAACCACCACCTGAAGCTGAACATGTCCAAAACCGAGCTCCTCATCTTTCCACCTAAACCCACTTCTCCTCTTCCTCCACTCTCTATCTCAGTTGATAACACCCTCATCCTCCCCGTCCCATCTGCCCGCAACCTCGGAGTCATCTTCGACTCCTCCCTCTCCTTCTCTGCACATATCCAACAGACTGCCAAAACCTGTCGCTTCTTCCTCTTCAGCATCAGCAAAATTCGCCCTTTCCTTTCTGAGCACACCACACGAACTCTCGTCCACGCTCTCATTACCTCTCGCCTTGACTACTGCAACTTACTCCTCACCGGCCTCCCACTTAGCCATATATCCCCCCTTCAATCCGTTCAGAATGCTGCCGCACGTCTTATATTCCACCAGAACCGATATACTCATATCACCCCTCTCCTCAAGTCACTTCACTGGCTTCCGATCAGATACCGCATACAATTCAAGCTTCTCCTCCTTACCTACAAATGCACCCGGTCTGCGGCTCCTCACTACCTCTCTACCCTCATCTCCCCCTATGTTCCCACCCGTAACCTCCGCTCACAGGACAAATCCCTCCTTTCAGTACCCTTCTCCACCACTGCCAACTCCAGGCTCCGCTCATTCTGCCTTGCCTCACCCTATGCCTGGAACAATCTTCCTCAACCCCTACGCCAAGCCCCCTCCCTACCCATCTTCAAATCTGTGCTTAAAACTCACCTCTTCAATGCTGCTTTCGGCACCTAACCTTTCGAGAAATATAGTATGCCCCATCAGATCGACTCTACACTTGTCTTTTAGATTGTACACTTGTCTTTAGATTGTACACCTGTCTTTTAGATTGTAAGCACCTTGAGCAGGGACTGTCCTTCCATGTTAAATTGTACAGCGCTGCGTAACCCTAGTAGCGCTTTAGAAATGTTAAGTAGTAGTAGTAGTAGTTCTAGGAAAAAAGCCTGAAACTTAAATACGGAAGCCTCTCTGTTGGTCAACAGTGCCTCAGAAATCAAAACCGAGGCATTGTTGCTCAACCGGAGGTTTCCGTATATGTGAGTTTTATGGGATTTTTTCCTAGAACTGTTTGTTTGGATTAATTTCCGTTTTTGATCCTGGTTGCCTAGAAAAGTACCTCTAAGGAAGGCTTTACTGCTGACACACAGCCCATGTTTGCTACTGGGATATGAAGCCATCCTGGGTAGGAGGCAAGGTGTTTCCTCCAGGGAGGGGGGAGAGCAATGAGAGGGAATGAAAATGGGGGTGGGTGGGGAAGGGAGTGGAGGAGTGGCCTAGTGGTTAGGGTGGTGGACTTTGGTCCTGGGGAACTGAGGAACTGAGTTCGATTCCCGGCACAGGCAGCTCCTTGTGACTCTGGGCAAGTCACTTAACCCTCCATTGCCCGCCGCATAGAGCCTGCCATGAGTGGGAAAGTGCGGGATACAAATGTAACAAAAAAAAAAAAGAGAAGTCTGGTGATTTCAGGAATGAGGATACTGTACATTGCAGAGATCAAAGGAGAAGAGAGGATTCAAGATGAAGGGGGAAGTTAAGAGGATCAAGTATTAGACAAAAAGAAAGAGCTGTGATGAGGGAATGATCCTGGATTTGGGAAGAAGGGAGGGAAGGAATCCTGGAAGGTAGTGGAGTCAAGAACGGATGAGGAATAGGGAGAGGAGAACAGGTAGGAAGAGAAGACAGGGAAGAGATCAGAATTGAAGGAAGATAAATATCAAAATGATCACTTTGAAGAGAGTGAATTGAAAGTGAAAAAGGAAAGATGACATCAGGAGGATGCGGGGGGAGGGGAAGGAACAAAAAAGTTAGAGAGAAGACCAAAGAATGGCAAAGATATGCTGGCCAGAGATAGTAAAGATTGTAAATATTTGTAGCCTGATAGAGAATATCAGTAACTCATAAGTGGCGGGGTGGCGACCAAAATGTACCCCCCTACCTTGGGCTCCGGCCTCCTCCCACCTTGAGGTCCTGATCTACTCTCAAAATGAACCTAAAGGCACATTCTTTAAGATTTGTTAGCACATAATATTTTTGGGTCCAAAACAAAAGCCTGAGTATTGGTGGGCGTACCCTGTATACAACAGAATTAATTATGCACCAGAAAAAGTCAAATTAGCCAACTTTTCCCAAAATGTAAATTCTATGTGGGAGATGCATAGAAGTCATACTTTGAACTTGGTCCCAGGTTATTTTATACTGATTGGGGTTTAAAGGAGGAATTGTAGATTAGTGATAGGCAAAATAAAAATATAAAACAAATTTTATCAACTAAGCTACATAGTCTTTTCCCCTTAGTTTTAAAAACTTTGTACCACAGCACTAACAGATAGACTCTAGCAGGCAGGTGGCGGACCTCACGCGTCACCTAGATAGGATTTTAGATAATGCTGAGGAGGAGTCGGCTGTCTTGGTACACGTGGGTTGAAGGGATTGTTTAAAGATTGGTATACTGTGGTAATTGCTTGACTTTTGGGGGCCCTTTTACTAAAGCTTAGCACACGCTAATTGACAGTAGCGTGTGCTAAGTGCCACGTGGCCCATAGGTATAAAATAGGAATCTCAGCATTTAGCATATTCTAATTCTATTAGCGCATGCTAAATGCTGCACATCCTATTACATACCTATGGGCCATGTGGAAATTAGCACACTCTACTTCTGTAGTATTTACATAGTAACATAGATGACGGCAGAGAAAGACCTGTTTTAATCTATGGGCAATCAACCGCTGAGAAACCTTACAAAAGCAAAACAGTCATTAACAAAATAACAAGTACTGATAATTGAAGTTATTGGAAAAATAACTTATATATCATTCACATATATATATAATAAGATACATTTAAAGAGTGAAGTAAGTAACCCAATGAACTGAAAAACATATTGAAAGCAGTGGAGGAGTGGTCTAGTGGTTTGAGCACTGGTCTTGCAATCCAGAGGTGGCCGGCTCAAATCCCACTGCTGCTCCTTGTGATCTTGGGCAAGACACTTAACCCTCCATTGCCTCAGGTACAAACTTAGATTGTGATCCCAAATGTAACTCAAACATGCGTGGGATAAACATAAAGGAATCCTGTTCAGAAGGAATGGATCCTAAGGAGCTTAGCCGAGATTGGGTGGCAGAGCCGGTGGCGGGAGGCGGGGATGGTGCTAGGCAGACTTATACGGTCTGTGCCAGAGCCGGTGGTGGGAGGCGGGACTGGTGGTTGGGAGGCGGGGATAGTGCTGGGCAGACTTATACGGTCTGTGCCAGAACCGTTGGTGGGAGGCGGGGCTGGTGGTTGGGAGGCGGGGATAGTGCTAGGCAGACTTCTACGGTCTGTGCCCTGAAAAGGACAGGTACAAATCAAGGTAAGGTATACACAAAAAGAAGCACATATGAGTTTATCTTGTTGGGCAGACTGGATGGACCATGCAGGTCTCTTTCTGCCGTCATCTACTATGTTACTATGTATGTATGGTCCATCCAGTCTGCCCATCAAGGTAAACTCATATGAGCTACTTTATATGTATACCTGACTGATTTGTATCTGCTATTTTCAGGGCACAGACCGTAGAAATCTGCCCAGCACTAACCCCGGTGCTGCCACCCAATCTCTACTAAGCTTCTGAGGATCCATTCCTTCTGAACAGGATTCCTTTATGTTTATCCCATGCATTTTTTAATTCCGTTACCGTTTTCATCACCACCACCTCCCACGGGAGGGCATTCCAAGCCACTACTCTCTCCTTGAAAAAATGCTCCTGACATTTTTCTTGAGTCTGCCCCCCTTCAATCTCATTTCATGTCCTCTAGTTCTACCGCCTTCCCGTCTCCAGAAAAGGTTTGTTTGGGGATTAATACCTTTCAAATATTTGAACGTCTGTAGCATATCACCCCTGTTTCTCCTTTCCTCCAGGGTATACATATTCAGGTCAGCAAGTCTCTCTCATATGTCTTGTAATGCAAATCCCATACTATTTTTGTAGCATTTCTTTGCACTGCTTCAATTCTTTTTACATCCTTAGCAAGATACGGTCTCCAGAACTGAGCACAATAAATTTAGCACACACTACTGTCCGTTAGCATGTGCTAAGCTTTAGTGAAAGGGCCCCTTTAATAGTAAATGTAAAAGGTGCTTTGTAAAAAAAAATATCTGAGACATAATCCTTCCTTTTGCTTTTCAGGAAATGGAGAGCTGTAATGCCAATAACTTCCTCATCTTGTTCCGGGATTCTGGCTGTCAATTTAGATCTTTGTACACCTACTGCCCAGAAATGGAAGAGATCAACAAGCTAACAGGGATAGGTCCCAGATCCATCTCTCGCAAAATGATAGAGGGACTGTATAAGTACAACTCCGACAAGAAGCAGTTCAGTCACATCCCTGCTAAAACCATGTCTGCCAGTGTAGATGCCATTACCATCCATAGCCACTTGTGGCAGACCAAGAGACCAGTAACGCCCAAGAAAGCTTTGCCTGCCAAGGTGTAGTATATGGAAAGATGGCTGCTGTAGAAATGCTAGTGGTGAATTTGCACTTCGTCTTTAATGCCTAGAGCAAATAGACTTCTGGTTGCCAATGAGGATTTTATAACTTCAAATTGGACATGGAACCTCTGTTGTCAAGATTGCACAACTGGAATGTACACACAGTATTTAAGAGTGCTGAGGGGATGTCACTTAAAGGTCATGTCTAAGGAATCATGAAGATGTTTCAGTTTACATGTGGGGGATATTTATGTGCTGAAAATAAGGCATTTAGGCTGTATAGTTTGAGTGGATACACTAAAGCACTGACCGTTGTTCATCTGTAATGAGTGAAATGAGATTTCTGTTACTGTTTTTTTGTTTGTTTGGGGGTTTTTTTTTGCCTTACACGTATGTATGCATAGATACGACTCTTGAAATTTGGTGTATTTTTCTTTCCATCTGGCAACCTTTAGTCTTAATATTATTTTCAACACTATTGAACTTGTCGTAAACTTTAACATAAAGGCTACATGATTATTGTGGTCTTCAGCTAAGGTACCATGTACTTCTGGTGTTCTATTGAGGAGACTTGGTGATTTTGTTCTTGGCATTTCTAATCAGTGTATTTTAATTTCAGATGTAAATTGTGTTCCAAGATTTATCCCAAAAAGTATTGTGATTAAATGCCAAGTACCCTTACAAAACAAAAAAATGTATCTAACTGTAGGAAACTATTGTGAGCCGAGTTTCACAAAGAAAACTCTGACGCTAGGATATTTTAAATGGTATTAGAAATCATGAGAAGGCAGTCTAACTAAACATTTCATCTGGGATTCTTCCCAACTCAAAGATGCAAGTCTGCTAGCAGGACCTAGTCTTTTTAACTCTATTTTTTTGAATCATTTTATGACTAGTGAATTGACATTTTGCAAGGACTCCGGTCCCTTCTCCCCCAAACTCCAGCCAATATCAGTTTAAAGGAGTAGGGTGTCATCAATCATGTAAGCATACAACATTTGTAATGGGTTGTGAGCATTTATTTCCTAAGGGCTGTATTTTTATTTCTGAAATGCTAATTTCATGGAACATCACCATCACGGTTCTGACCAGATTTCAGTCCCTCATTTAAAAATCCATCTGGAGTAGTCATTGCCAACTTGAAACCTTCTCCCTGCACTCCATTTGCAGGCCCTTTGTGTTGCATACGAGAAGATTTGTTGAAAATAACCACATTCTCAGGAAAAGATTTGAATGGTTTGTGATCCTGTTGTGTTTCAGTGTTGTAACAGCTGTGTATGCATAAGAGAATATAGTATTGTATCATAACAGAAGTATGTAGTTAATTCACATGCTGAATAATGTATTGCATTGAAGTTGGGGACTAATAGAGGGCATTTCTTTCATCGAAATGCTTTGGAGGGGGAGTAAAACCTCATTATGCTGAAAAAAGAGAAAAAAATACTAAGGAATGAGACATATCTAGCCTGTTTGGGGTAGTCATTTTTTAAATTGTAATAAAGGCCCTGTGCAGGAATGCATTTGGATTGTTGATATCAACATTTTCACAGAAATGCTGTCAATATTTTATTGTAATTTATGTTCTTATATTTATGTATATTTGTTACAACTGTAAAAAAAAAAGAAACTTTAAAATACATGTACAAGATGTCTGTGGCTCAACACTATTTGTAGTTAGCTGATTCATAGTGTCTGCATGTGTCTGATCAGGAGGATGTATAGCTCTGATATTTCAAGTGCATACATACTGTGTTTATCTGTGTTTGTGTGTGTATATATATATATATATATATATATATATATATATATATATATATATAGTATACACACATACAAACGTGTACATAAATACATAAAAATGATCTTGAGGAATGTTTATATATTCTGCCTGTTAGATAATTCTTGCAACTGTCAAAATAAGACCAGAGTTGAGCTGGTGCAAGTGTTCAAAGAGTCCTGTCAGTTTTAGGCTGTGATTCTATGTGTTGTATAAAGAGAAGCAGCAGAGATTGTCATTGCCATCTAGTTCTTAAAATTTTATAGAAACAAAGATCAACAAGCAAGTTGTTGGGCGAGTTCCTTTTATTGGAATGATTTATTACGTTTGTGGTTAACTTTCCAGAGCAGAGTTCCCTTCATCAGGTTATTGTGTGAACGGAACACAGTTCTTGAAAGCCAGTCATAGATATTGAGTTAGTCCAATAAAAGGGCCTCACCTACAGCTTGTTCACTGAGTTGTATTTCTTGGGAGCCAAGTGGATCAACACAGAATCCACACAGTTTGATTCAAAATTGTATATAACATTGAAAGATGCAATCCATTTAATACAAGGAGACATTTTGTTTAATTTTGATATTATCCGTGACACTTTGTGCAACTCTGCAGAATGAGTCTACAAAAATGGCAACACGTAACCTACCTCTTTACACCATTGTGCATGTTTGTGATGTCTTATGGTTCCGGGAAAGGAATACTATCTGTACTGGTTCTGGAGAAAACTGAAGCTTTCAAAGGAATTACAAAATAAAAGGTGCATAAGCTTGCAAGCCTTCTCAGGCTCTTCCTTCAGCTGTGGCTGTAGAGCTGGAGAAGAAAATTGTATAACCCAAGGAGGAAATTGCATAAGGAACTGTAGAGTCAATTAGCAGATCCTTAGTCACTAGAGATGCTAAAGAGAACAGCTTTCTTCTCCAGCTCTATAGTTGCACCTGAAAAAAGGCTTGTGAGCTCTCAAAAGCTCCTGTATTAATGGCATTAATGC
The DNA here is from genome assembly GCF_901765095.1 of Microcaecilia unicolor. NCBI lineage: Eukaryota > Metazoa > Chordata > Amphibia > Gymnophiona > Siphonopidae > Microcaecilia > Microcaecilia unicolor. Next base: position 103,684,354 of record NC_044036.1, read on the forward strand.
TGGTCCTTTAATAGGTGTCACAACCTACAGAAGACTTTGGTTAAAGAAAAGGAAAAAATGCAAGAATTGAAGGTGAAACTCTTCTGTCTTAGGAATGTATTAATGACATCACTGTGAAACGAAATGGCTCTTGACAGATGGAGCTGTATGGTACATTAAGGTATATTAAAATCTGGAAAGCGATTTTAGTTTGACTCTGTCCCTGTTGCCCTTCACCATGTACACAACTGTAGTCCAAGTTGAAGACCATTTTCCTTTTGCCATTAGCTTGAGAAAAATTTTAGACAGAGAAAATGGGTGTTGAAAATTAGGTTCAAAAATGAATGATGTAATCTAAACTGAATTACAGATTGGGCTAATATGTCATTTCCCAAAGCATATTCTCTACAAAGCTGAAATTGGCTTAATGGCCTGCGTGCAGTTGAACACGCTCATATACAGTGAAAGACATTCAAGTACATGACATCAATGGAGAAGTATATGGTGAATAGTTTTTTTTTTCCACTAAATACAACCAAATGTGTTCTGAAAGTCATATTTATCTAAAATATGACATTTGTAACAGTTCTGGAATGTCTAAAGGTAGAGTAAGAATCTTGCAGTTGAAAGTTCATTGCTGTCATTAAAAGATTTTGGCCTCATACAGGAAGAGCAAAATAATGCTTTTCCTTTTTTAATCTACTTTTCTAATTATGGTATGTCTTTGGGTAATGTTTAAAGAAAAAATAAAAATCAACAAAAAGAAGAGAGTTTTATGTAGCAGAAGGTGCTGGCAATAACCAGAACATCACACGGGTGCTTTCCTGACCGGCATTGTAGTGCTTTCTGAATAGCCAAACAATTTTCCAATATCCGGAGCAAATTTTCCAAGATTCAAATGCCTGAAACTGTTTGGATCCTTTAATTTTCTTCTTATTTTGGTTTAGCCTGCCTGTTTATGTTTGGCTGTTTCAGGCCAAGTTGAGCTCTTAAATTTGGGTTTAATAGGCACTGATATACAGTGTAGTGTCTGTTCGCCTCTCCACTTTGGAGTATTGCTTCTGTATTTTTTTTTTCAGATGCTGAGCTGTAAAATACTGTCAGATGGCAAATTTCATGGTACAGTGTAGTTTTTCATTTAAATAAATGCATGACACCAAAATGCAGTCCTCTTCCTCTCTTTCATATGTGAAATTGTTCTGAAATGAATAAATACTATGTATCCATAAGGATCATTATTTCCATACTTGTGATAGGAGTGAAGTAGAATAAAGGAATGCTGTTTTATGACTGGTTATCATGTTACCACATGACCATAGGTCTGCACTTGGAAACCAATAGGACTCTTTGTGGGAAGTTTGCTTGTTTTAGCATTCAGAGTTCACTGGTACTTCAGTATTAATGGCTGACAAGTCAGCCAGTTGGGACTTCGGAATTGTAAGTAGTGTTTCAGATTTTACTTTCTAACTGATAAAACACCATGGTGCAATTTTTAAAAAGAATTTATTGATCAACATTCGAAATACATCCTTTCTCCTAGTACTCTTTCAACCCTGTTGTTTTCCATGGATCCTTCATTCTGATTTTTTCTGAGCAGATGATGCATCACTACATAAATATGTATGTTTGATTCAACTGAAAAAGGGACCTGTACTGCAAAAACACCTAAATATCTGTTATAAATACCTAAGAATAGAAACCCTAATTCTGGCACACTGAGAGATTAATTCAGATGGCATTTTGATAAAGCAGAAGATAGAGAAAGGGGCCCTTTTTACAAAAATCATGTTAAGCGCTGTTGCATGCTTAAGGCACGAAAAAGGCTTATTGCAAAGCACAGTAATTTAAACTGTTTTGTGGTACTTTGCCTGTAAGCGCACACTAGTTGCACACTATTTTTTTAAACTATTTTTCCAGGGAAAGGGCATGTCATGGTTAGGGAATGGGTATGGAAGCATTATCCAGTTAGCATGTTCTAAATAGATTACACAGACTTAATGTGGGAGCACTTAGCACCTCCAATGTTAATATTTTTGCAGATCTTGCACACTAATGGAAAAATTAGCATGGATCTGCAAAAAGAAAAGCCCTATTTTGGGGCCATGTTAAAAATAAGCTTAGCGCACAGGAAAGTCCCGCATTAAAACATGGTAAGTCTATTTCTTAACACATTTTAGTAAAAAAGGTCCCAGAATTCCTAAATTTGATGTATTATCCATTGTTTACCTAAATCTATTTTGCAGTACATATGTGCTAGCAGATGTTTTGGTAGCAGAATCATACATGCATTTGTAATGCAAATTCAGAGTCTGGCTTTTAGCTTGGACTACGGATTATCAGTGGAGTCACAGGTGAAATAAGTATAGAAAACATTTGGTCTGGTTACTCCTAGTGAAGTAAGTTCATCCTTACCTTTGTCCAAATGGTTTTATAACAGTTGTGCTGTCAATTATGTCAACCCACCTGGACTACTGTAATATGGTTTATGCTGATCTTCCAAAAAAGGTTAAGAGATGATTCTAAATGTGGCAGAGTGCAACAGTCCAGGGGGTTGTGATAGACAATAGAAGATGGTAATGAGCAACCCCAATATTAATTTCACTATGGTGGCTTCCAGTTGCCTCAATAGAACTCCTTTCCTTACATTTTGTACCTGAGCAAATTCAAAATCTAAGTATTTTAAAGAAATGTTTACATGGTATGTACCCACAAAGATACTGTGATCCAGTCATATCATTTAACAATTCTTTCAGCTAGAATGGTAGGCCAAATGAAAACTAGGATGGAAGCTTTTACAGGAATGGCCCTTTTTTGTGACATTTATTGCAATCAATGATCAGGATACTGTGGTGCTCATTTTCAAGGCACATAGACTTACAAAGTTATGTAGAGGTGTATTTTCAATGCATTTAGATTTACAAAGTTACATAGAAACCTATGCAATTTTGTAAGTCTAAGTGCTTTGAAAATGAGCCTCATAATATGTCTAATTATTGCTTTAAAAACTACATAAATGACCATATACTATTTCTAAAGCTAATGATATATATTAGCCATGTATGAAGGGAATGCAAATTAGATTTGAGTGGGAAGAATTTTGGATTAATTTTACTTGAAGAAAATGTTTTTACCTGTTATGTGTATGTAATGCAATAGGGAAGAAGGGATCTTGTTGAAATTGTTCAGAATTTCCTGGTTCTTTCTGTGGTCATCAAAGAGGATCTGGATTCATGACTGTGATAATGAAAATGGGATTGGTGAATGAGATTATGTAAGGGGAATTAATAACTATACATATATGTATTTTTTTTTTATTTGTTATGAGCTGCTTTTGGCCTGTGCTAACAAGGGTAGGTTATAAATGTTGTATTAAATGTAATTAAACCAGCTAAACCTGCTCTCTTCCTGCCTACATTCAAAGGTTGTTAATTGAAGTTTAGCTCTTGTATTACACCTGTTATTTTAACCTATGGAATTTTCAAACCACAGGTCAATAGCAGCCTTCTGCTAGTGCTATGAGAGCAGTATTTACATCCCGGTTTTATGTGCATGGGTACCCATCCCCAAAACATTGCTAGTACTGAATGAACATTTCACAATACAGTGTTCTATGTACTACAGTACACTGTGGTAAACAGATGTTCCCAGTTGCAGAACTAATTGAACTGCTACTAATTTCTGCATTGATGAATGCAAGAATTTTGGGAAGCTTAATATTCCCAAATAGCTTTTAGGCTCCTACTCATGGCAAGATCTATATGTTCTCAATTATTAAGCCAGGACTTAATTTCAATGTAAACCATAAATGCCTTACTTAGCTCTTTTGTATTTTAATATGATTTTTCACCTTTTGCTTTGTCAGTCTTTAAATCTAGAGGAGGAAAAGACTTCAGATGCTTTTAACTTCCACCCTTATATGTCCGGTGTGGCAAATAACATCAGTTACCAGGTGTTTAATGCGACATAATTAGGCTGGAAAAGGGAGGACAGCATAAATTGTTTGAATAACCTGCCCAAAATAAAATTTGTCAAAAGACAACAAAGTAGTTTGATAGAGATGGGTACATTAGATCATCAGGCGCTTTATGATATACATATTTAGGGTGACCAAGGTGCTGAGCCTATGCTAACATTTTGAAATCATGTGTCCCATGCTCTTTTCTACCTTTAGCAGCAAACCTAGAAGCCTCTTGTAGAAGTGTGGGGCTTAACGGCAAAGGACCAGGTCAGTAACATCCATAATTTCTTGTTCCTAGTGACTGCAGGCACAGTCTCCAAAATGTTGATTTTTAATGGACCTTCAAACTAGTCATGCCTAACCTTTTAGATTGTGAGCCCATTTTTTACAGGAAAGTACCTGCAAAAAAATGGTATATGTCAACCGCTTTGACCGTGTCTGCTGAAAGACAGTATATCAAGTGTGGAATAAACTAAACTAACCGTTTGCAAAATCTTTCTATTTGATAAGTCAATGTGGCACAATAAAGGTAAAAGGACAGTCACCTAGAAAGAAGAATAATGTTCTGTTACAAAATGAACTGTTAATAAACATTGAAAAGTATGTAACTTCATCTGTTGTCGAAGATCTTCCTGAGATCCAGAGCTGCAATTCACATAAATTATGAACATCCACTTATCACCAAAATCAGGTTGTTCCAATAGCTTACTAGCCATCATCAAGAACCAATGGAGACTGTAAATGTGCTGCAATACACCAGTCTTTCTCTTCCATACCAGCCTGTTATATTTGAAATAAGTCTGACTTTTGAGATGCTGCATCTAATGTTGTTAAAGATGTTTGAATTCCATTTTGTAGATACACATAGAAAAATACTTAGTACATGTAGCGAGAAGCCTTTACCGCTGGACATAATGAGCCCTGAGAACAAAAACAGGCAAAGTCTACTTTGTTGCAATGGGAGATATTGGCCATCAAAGTTACGAGGTATACATTTCAGTAAGTATAAAATCCTGAATCAGCTTTCATCTGTAAGTAGTTTATTCCACACTAGATATACTGCCTTTCTGTAGATACAGTCAAAGCTGTTTACATATACTATTTTTACAGGTACTTACTGTATGTAGGTATGACACTTTAACAGCTGAGCGGACAGAACAAATCAAGTGAAAAATTGGAGGAAAAACCTCAGATATCTCTTAGACCTTATACAAAACCCAAAATAAAATCGAGCAGAGGTGGATTCATCATTTAAAATCATTGGAACCACAGAGGCTTAATGTGGATTGGAGTAGCTTCCTTTAATCAGCAATGGTATATGTTTTAGCCATTGCCTCAACGTGGCTTGTGATTGGCTGAGTTGAGTCAGTGTTTGCTTTTAACGCCATTGCCATCTTAGTTTCAATTTTACACAGGAGCAAAGCATGTCTGAACCTGATACAGGTAACAACACAGTGCGTCTAGAATAAATTTCTGCAATAGTTTGTAGGTGACGAAGTAGAGGGATCCTCTAATGAAGTAACAATGTGAAACGGGTGCCTGTCTGGATCCTGTACGAGACATGTCACTCTATTTTGCCAAATGCTCTTGCGCAGTCGAATTTGAGGACTGATTGAAGTATCAAGTTATGTGTATTAATAAATACACAGATAATTAATGAGCACAAGGAAAAATGAATGCATATGGAGGTTTTTGACCAGTTATTGAATTGTTGCAATAAGACTGACCTCTGGCCCAATATATTTTGGATTTTGCATAAGCTCTGAGTGATATCTGAGGTCTTTTCCTCCAATTTTTCACTTGAATTGTTGTCTCTGTTCTGCCCACTCAGCTGTTAAGTGTCAACTTTTTATTGATTGTGGATGGTTATTGCCATTTTTCTTGAATATTAACTGTATGCAAGTACAGACATGGCCTAATTCTTTTCTTCTAAGTCTTTTTTTTTAGGCCATAAAGACTGACTCACTACTGAAACAATGCAGAAAGTGGACATGGCTTGCTTTGCTCTGAAGGGCTCATAGGATGGAGCAAATGCTGTGTTTGTTTTAACTTTATATGACCCATGGCACATCTGCCACCTTAAGGCAGAATTTTGACAAGGAGAGGCAGGGCAACACATTTTCTCTCCATAGAGATGCCAAAATTGTACACAGAATAGCTTCAAGTTGGCACTAACTCCAAAATCTATAACTAGTCTACAGAGGTGATGATTCCTTGTTAGTTTTCTTCTTTACCTGTTCTGTGTATTGATGTGGGAGTGTGTGTATATGTTACTCAATGGCAAGGTAAGCAAACACTCCTTCCTTCAAATAAATTGTGTGCACTGCTTTAGATTTTCAATAAAATAGCCTACATGATTTATACCATCTCAATACAGGTAGAACTTCCAAGGGGGGGGGGGGTAAGATTCCCTGGGCCCGACCTCCATGGGGGGGGGGGGCCTCGTGTCGGCAAGGTTTCGCAGGAGAAGCAGAGGTTTCTGTCTGCTTCCAGGCCTGTATCTCCAGGACCTGGATGACTGCGTTAACTCAATAACCTGGGTCCCGGCACACAGAAGCAGGAGATGACAGACCAACGGAGGAGCTCTGGAACAGACAGGAAGGTAAGGTGGGTGAGGGGTCCGGTCCAATCTGGCTGTGTCTATCAGCGGCCCTCTATAAAGGAACACTGTTAGCCCACCTTTCAACCAGATTCACAGATTAGAAAAGATTGTATAAATGTAACACGTGGGGTCATTTTCAAAAGAGAAAAAATACATTTTAAAAAGTGGCACAAAGCAGCATTTGGATGTTGCCAACAATGTTCAAGTCACTAATTTCAAAACATTTTCTATGCTATTCATCTGCAGTGTGTTCAAAGCACAAGGGGGCATGTTACGGGTGGGATTTGGGTGTTCCTAACAGCAGGAATAAACACATTTTGAGCTACACCTGTTTTTAATAATGACTAAACCATTTTTTAAAATGCCCTAGGTGACCATCAGGCTCATTTTCAAAAGGGAAGGATGTCCATCTTTTGACATAAAACGGAAGATGGATGTCCTTCTCCTAGAGACATCCAAATCGGTATAAAAACCCGATTTTGGACGTCTCCAACTGCAGTCCATCGCAAGGTCGTCCAAATTTCAAGGGGCTGTGTCAGAGGCATAGTGAAGGCAGGATTTGGGTGTGCCAAACACTTGGATGTCTTTGACTCATAATTGAAAAAAGCAAGGACGTCCCTGACGAACACTTGGACGTTTTCACCCGGACGTGTTTTTTTTAATAAGGCACAAAAAGGTGCCCAAAATGACCAGATGACCACCAGAGGGAATCAGGGATGACCTCCCATTACTTCCCCACTGGTCACTAACCCCCTCCCACCCTCAAAAAACATCTTTAAAAATATTTCATGCCAGCCTCAGATGTCATACTCAGGTCCATGACAGCGCATGCAGGTCCCTGGAGCAGTTTTAGTGGTTACTGCAGTGCACTTCAGACAGGCAAACCCAGGTCCATATCCACCCTACCCACTACATTTGTGGAGGAAACAGCGAGCTCTCCAAAACCCACCACAAACCCACTGTACCCACATATAGGTGCCCCCGTTCACCTGTAAGGGCTATGGTAGTGTGGTGTACAGTTGTGGGTAGTGGGTTTATGGGGGCTCAGCACACAAGGGAAGGGAGCTATGTTCCTGGGAGCAATTTATGAATGTCACTTCACTGCCCGGTTGGTGTCCTGGCATGTCAGGGGGACCAGTGCACTACAAATGCTGGCTCCTCCTACATCCAAATGGTTTGTATTTGGACGTTTTTGACATGGATGTCTTTGGTTTCGAAAATCGCCGAAAGTCAGAAATGTCCAGATCCAAGGACGTCCAAATTTAAGGATTTGGAAGTCTCTGATGGTATTTTCAAAACGAAAGATGTACGTCCATCGTTTTTTGAAAATACAGGTTTCCCCAGCCCTGTATTTCGACGTTTTGCAAAGACGTCCACATCGCAACTTGGACATTTCTTTTGAAAATGCCTCTCCTTATGACCTCTGGAGGAACAAGGTACTGACCCCCTTTACTCCCCCAGTGGTCACTTACCACCTCTTCCCCTTCCCCAAAGAAGCAGTACATACCAGCCTCTATGGCAACTTCAGATGTTATGTCCAGTCCTATTAGAGCAGTAAGCAGGTCCCCAGAATAGCCTAGTGGTCAGTGCAGTGCACTGTAGAGAAGGTGATCCAAACCCATAATTCACTCTGTTACACCTGTGGTGGAAAGTGTCAGCCCTCCTGAACCCACCAAACACGTACCCACATATAGGTGACGCCTGCAGCCATAAGGGCTATTGTATTGGTGTACAGTCGGTTTGTGGTGGGTTTTGGCGGGATCACCATACAATATAAGGGAGTAAGGGTGATATGTGGACCTGGGACATTTTATGTGAAGTCCACTGCAGTGTCCTCTAGGGTGTCCCACTGCTTTGCTGGAATGTCTGTGTGACCAGTCTACTAAGAATGCTGCCCACCCCCCATACATTCCAATGGCTTGTTTTTGGACCTTTTTTTAAATGGTCCAAAAAGATAAATGCACTGAGTACAGCATCGTCTACTAAATGGCCATCTTTGAAACAAAAAGATAAATGTTTTGCTGTTTTGAAAATCACTATAATCACCACTTGAGCAAACGTCCAAAGTCGGATTTAAACGTTGTATCAAAAGTGCTCCTCATGGTTTGAATGCAAAGGTGTAATTTCCAGTGTAAGTATATACTTGCATCTCCAGAATGCTCATTGCAATTTTCTCCTAATCCTCCTTTTTGCATCTTAGAGTAGAAATATAATGAATCTTAGATGCTCAGTGCTTTGTCAGATCACGCTTCGCCTTTTAACCTTCCCCTATTTAAGACTCTTTACCACTTCACTTTTTGAAAAACAGACTCTGCTGAATGTTTTATAAGATTATGAAGAGATTTATTTAGTCTATACATAATATTTTTCACCACCTACTCCATGGTCATAAAATCTTCACTATTAACACTGCCACTGTGTTTTCTGCTTTCCATTTAGCCTCTACCTTGCCAAATGTACAGTCATATTGTAGTTTTTATTTTGTATTTTTGCAACATTGCATGTGTCCCTTCCCCTGTTTGAGGTGGAAGACTTACAGGACACATTAAGGTGGTATTTTTTTAATGGCAATGTTTGATTATTGTAGGGTTCATTTTTAAAAGAGAAAAACACCCAAAAAGTGTCATAGTAACATAGTAAATGACGGCAGATAAAGACCTGTATGGTCCATCCAATCTGCCCATCAAGCTAAACTCATTTTACATGGTATGTGATACTTTATATGCATACCCGAGTTTGATTTGTCCTTGCCATTCTCAGGGCACAGACTGTAGAAGTCTGCCCAGCACTCTTCTTGTACTAAAAGTTCTGAAACTAATGTCAAAGCCTCTTAAAATTTACACTCAAGCTCATCTGTATCTGTTCAGTCACGATCAGGGCGTAGACCATAGAAATATGGCCAGCACTGGTTTTGCTTCCCAATTATCAGTGTCACCAACCAATCTCTGCTAAGATTCCATGGATACATTCCTTCTAAATGGTATTCCTTTGTGTTTGAATTCCATTACTTTTTTTCATCTTCACCACCTCCCAAGGGAGGGCATTTTTGGATGGATTTCTTCTCAAAATGTCCAAATTGGTATTTTCGAAACCTGTTTTGCAGACATCTATCTATACATTTCATCTGCAGTACACCTAAATCACAAGGGGGCATGTTGACATTTCAAAGGCTTGATTAGGGTGTGCCTAACAGTTGTACGCTTTACAGCCATAATGGAACAAAACCAAAACGTCTAGGGTGAAGACTTCAGAGTTTTGTTCTAGACCTGTTTTTCTAATCAATGAGACATGAAAAGGTGCCCTAAATGACAAGGTGACCACTGGAGGGATTCAGGGGTGAACCCCCCCCCCCCCCCATTATTCCCCCAGTGGTCACTGACCCCTCCCACCACCAAAAAATGTGAATAAAAATAATACCAACATCTACGACAGCCTCAGATGTTCTATAGCCAGGTCCATTAGAGCAGCATGCAGGTCCCTGGTCTAGTCTAGTGATGGGTGCAGTATGCACTGTAGACAGGTGGACCCAGGCCCGTACCTCCCCCTATGGGTTACACTTGTGGTGGAAACTATGAGACCTCTAAAACTCACCAGAAACCCACTGTACCCACATATAGGTTTCCCCTTCACCCATAAGGGCTATTGTAGTGGTGTACAGTTGGGGGTAGTGGGTTTTGAAGAACTCAGCAGGCAAGATAAGGGAGCAATGGAGAGATGTGTACCTAGGATTATTGATATGAAGTTCACAGCAGTGGCCCCTAGGGTGGCCCATTGCTCTCCTGGGATGTCTGGGGGACTAGTCTACTAAAACTGCTTGCCACTCCTACATCCCAATGGCTTGATTTTGTGTGTTTTAACTTGTACATTTTTTTGAGATGGCATAAAAAGATAAATGCACAAAGCACAAAACCTTGTATTCGGATTTGATAAGTTTAGTGCAAAACATCCAAAGTCTGACCTAGACACACTATCGAAAATGCACCTCTATGTGTAATATGGTGTGTTGTATTTTGTATATATGTCTGTCTTGCTTTTAGTGTACTGTTTATACCAGTTGTAAGCTACTTTGAGCTCTTTTGAAAGAGAGTGGGGTATTAAAAATATAAAAAGAAAAAAAAAACACTTATCTGGACATAAAATGAAAGAAACTCCATAGCCGAGTTGTCTCCAAGTTGACACCCAGTGACCAATCATTTTTGGTAAAGAACATAGTACACCTATTTTATAGCTGCTCCCATACTATTTTACAGGCTTTTAGCTTTTTCTTTTAACATAACATTGTAAAAGGTATTAGCTAAAAGGATATACTGTGACATCCATATTCACTGTGGATATACTGAAAACTGACTGTCCCAAGCATATGTTGAGAACACCTGTTTCACAGTATTCCTGTGCCTCATAGACCTGTTTTTATCAAGACTATACATAACTTAAATCTCTCATCCCATTATATTCATAGCAATTTTGTTCTGTCCTTTAGTGGTACCCTACATCTGATAAGAGGCTGGAGCTGAGTTGTATATTTCAAATGCAACTTCCTTTCTTACAGAGAACTAGAACACAATGTGTTTATACAATGTTCTTTTCCTCCCCTCCATATTTAGTTGTGTTCTCTATGAATCAAGGAACATTGCTAGTAAAGAAAATAACCTGGTAACAAAGTAGAGGATAGTAAAGACCAGCTGTCCCATTGAGGCCTTTCAGTTATCTTCTCTTACTCACTGTAGCTCTTAAGGAAATAAGCTTATAAATTCCTATACTTAAACCAGCACCAACCGCCCCCGTGTCTTTCACCCGTACCCCAAGCATGTTTCTAGTGCCCACTGCTTTTTGTATATATGTACACAAAAGGAAAAGGAATGAATGTTTTCTTTATTTCTGGTTCTGTTATCAATTGGCATAATACTGCTTATTGCATTTTACTCAGAAGAAAATGGGGTAATTTCTAAGGATACTAAAACCAATCTTTAAAGAAGTGCTTAAACACAGATGACTCTCACGTAGCTTTGTAAGTCTAAGTGCTTTGAAACTAGGCCTCCATGTAACTTTGTAAATATAAGTGCTTTGAAAATACACCTCAATCAGTCAACTTATGTACCTCATCTTGGACAAGCAATGTAAAAGTGAACAATAAATAAAATGTATGTTTAAATGTGTTGAATGGCAGTTATTTTATAGCACTGTGGATCCATCTTGAAGAACAAGTAGCTTGTTACTGGAATATTATTTTGCAAGTTATTTGGTTTCAGTTTCAGATACCAACGTTTCAACTGCTCTGGTGTTCACCAGCTGAGTCTCAATAGGAGGCTGCTTTGAGTAAAAGTCTCTTCCAGTAAGCATTTGGGGTGGGATATTTTATGGTTCCCATCAGAGATTGTGGTTAGAATACTGGGGCCTCCTAAAACTTGATCCCAGATCCCCTCCACCTCATGATCCGGGGCATAGAAGCCAACTTTTCTAAAATATTGGGGGTACTGAACCCAACAGAAATTACTTCTCCCTGGACATAGTCAAGTTTGTTCAATATTGGGGGTGCTCAAGTATCTACAGAGCCAGCTCCTATGATCCTGGATCCTCTTCTCATCCAGATGATCCTGGGTCCTCACTCTCTTCCATCTACTTTCTCTATGCATCCCACTATCTCAGATCCTCACCAGGCGTGGCATTAGTAGGGAGCAAGCAGGGTAATTGGTGCTCCAGTATCTCAGAGGCCCTGCAGTGAAAATGATTGACATCAATAAGCTAAAGTTTCAAAGCACCTGCCACTGCTTGGACCCATTCATTAGTTTCTGCATTGGGTCATAGTCAAATAGTAAAAGATAATAGATAAAGTCTGAAATGGCCCTTCCAGTCTGCATAGCAAGCTGTTTAGGGTTTTAACTGCTGCTCCATGCAGATTCCCACCCCCCAACCTCCTTAGTTTGTTTAATGCTTGTCTCTGTCCTCACTGCCCTTCTATTCTTACCTAACCCCAACCCCAGGTTGGTATGGCTGGTGGTGGTGGTGGGGAATATGATGAGATACATAGCCCAAAACCCAGATACACATTTTGTGCCCTGGACTATACCAGAATGCTGTCTCCCCACTTGCTACCACTCCCCATGATACTTGATTTTTATTGGGGGGGGGGGGGGGGGTTCTCTGCCCTTCATCCACCCTCCAATTTTAACTCCACCTCCCTTGGCTGATCCAGGCCCTAGGTTTTTTCAAGGGAAGGTGAAATAGTGAGCAATCAGATAGAGACCTCCATGTTGGTGTGCACTCACAGCACCACCCCCTCCTCCTATGCAGGGTTTCTGTTATAGAAAGTTGGGATACTATTTCTATAACTGACTACTGTCCATGCCTTAATGCAGCCTTGGAAAGGGCTATGCCTCCATCATCTTATTTTATTAATTTTTTGTGACTTATGTTTCCCAGAGTGCAACCATTGAACTGGATGAATACGTTATTGCAGTTGCCTGCTTCGAGGGACTACTGATTGGTTTAAACACGTCATAAGTCCTTTCTATTGTGGTCCCTTTTGAGTGGCAATAGCTTACTAGTGCTGTATCAACACAGGTGAACTATTTGTACTTTTCACAAGCAGGTAAAGAAATTGCTATTTCAGAAAGCATTTTTTATTTTGTTGTTATTTGTACATATATTTTTGATTACCTGTAACTTGCTGAAAATGGGTCATAAGTATTTTAAATAAATAACATAAATAAATATCCTGTCCAGTGGCAGTGGAAGACAGTCCAACTATGCAAAGATAACTTCAGGGAGATGGAGACGGTGGATTCTGCAAAATCCCTACCTTTTATCATCTGAGTATCTGTCTGCTTCCTTCTTATCTATTTTCTAACCTTTTCCAAACTCTCCTTTCCATTTGTTCTTTCCGTTGCAAGTACTTTCCCTCTCTTCTCTCCATATCTCACACATCCTTCTTCATTTCACCATCATTCTTGCCCTCAAGCTTTCCATGTCCCAGCCTTTTCGTCACCATCTCATCCCTCTATCTCACCCTCAGTGGGTTATGCCACTCACTGCCCCTCTACTCTCCAGTTCTTTGGCTCCCTTCACACCAACAGCTCCTCTGGTTTTCTCTCACCTGAATCTCTCCATCACACCTCTGTTACCATCAGCTCTGCCCCTTTATCCCCATCCCATCATAACCGTGTTTCTATATCCCCATTTCACCTTCCACACACATTCTTTTTTTCATCTAGTCTTACTTTCTGTACCCCCTCAATTCCCCTACCCTCTCCTCCATTCCCACCTCTATCTTGACCCTGTCTGATGCTCTTTCCTCCATCTCCACAACTCAGTTCCCCTAAATCATCTTCCACCTAGGGGATTGATCTTCCCTGCCATTATGCCTGTAGCTCCAGGCCTCATAGGTCTGCTGGGACCCTAACTGAGGCTGAAGAGATCTTGCTGTGGTAAGATCAGAGCAGTTTTATTTTTTATTATTGCTATGTGCAGCTACTTTCTCTGTTCTTAATGGGTTCACAATCAAATTGTTTTGTACCTGGGGCCACAGAGGGAGATTTGATGTGGTTTGCTTTAACTGTTTTTCAATGATTATTGATGTAATCTGTTTTTGTTAGAACATCTCTGTTCCACTTACAGGTTATTGCCTAGCTGTGCATCATGAAGTTTGTGACCTGTAGTGGTATGTAATTGATTTTGTGCCATGAGATTGGTGTGGAAGAGTAGCTTAATGGTTAGTGCAGCGGGCTTTAATTCTGGTGACCTGGGTTCAATTCCCACTGTAGCTTCTTGTGACCTTGTGTAAGTCACTTAACCCTCTGTTACCCCACATACAGAAACTTAGATCATAAGCCCTCCAGGAACAGAGAAAGTACCTGCATATAATGTGTACAGCACTACATACATCTAGTAGCAGTATAGAAATGATTAGTAATAGTAGTGCTGTGAAGGTGATTAGGACCAACAACTTTACAGAGAACAGTTTTGGCTGCTTTTTTCCCCCCTTTTTATTCCATAGTATCAGATCTAAATGTGCATGGAGTGGATAACACAATTTCATGAGTTCCCTGATGTAGAATGCAAAATATGGTATCATGTTAGATACCTCATGACACTGAGGAGAATATGAATGGGTTTTTTTTGGATGAAGATAAGTAAATTATTTTGTTGTTTTATGTTATTTTTGGTGTGCACTGAAGAAAATTTTGTTTACTATTTTCACTATTGGACTGATAATATAAGTGTGGTGAAACCTTCACTTTTGATGGTCCATCACATATTTAGAAGTAGTGTTTTTATATACACAGGAACACTTATATGAAAGTTGATGCAGAAACTATTTAATTACACACCTCATAAATTTGTTCCAGGAAGGTAAGTTATTATACTTCAGCCTAGAAAGGAATTTATAAAGTTTGAAAGTGAGGATGTAATTTTTTTTCTTGGAAACATCTAGTTCAGTGATCTTCAGTTTGACTAGAGGAGGCCATATTGGCAAAAAAAAAAAAAAAAAAAACTCCCAAACAAACAAACTTCAATGTGAGAGTCATTATCACTGCTAGACAAAGTAGACAGTATGCTGGGCAGAGGAGGGGGTGGAGGGAAGATTCTCCTCAACTGCCCTGAGGAGTTCCCTCTCTGATACAGATGGCCTGGTTGCTCTAGTGTCTTTGGATTAAATTGTGTAACTTAAGTTTACCCACCATGTACTTTGTCTTAGCCTAAGCTCCTCTCCCCAACACAGTGTCCTCCGACTCCTTCCCAGCTGGTCCCACTTCCCATCACCCCCAGTCAGCCTTCACCATCCTATCTCCCAATCCCTTCAAACTAATCCCCCCCCAAATTTTTTTAATCCTTTTATATTTTCTTCATAGATTTGTTGCCAGTGCCACATCTGGAACAGCTGATCTCCCATCATCTTGACTAACCCTGCCACATGGCCTCGAAACTGTCAGTGAATTTCTGTGTTGTGTTTGTTTTAAATCATGTTTTCTTCAGTGCATTATGGTGGAACATCTAATGGCCTCGTTACCATTCTTTTTAATATAGGGTGCCCCCATGTGTATAATAAAAGTTCAGCTTTTGTGTTCAGCCCCTTGGGGTGTGTGCCCAGTACAGTATCTGTAAGCCTTGTGGTTGCTTTCTGTATTGGCCCCTTGAGGTCATTGGGGACTGGCACTGGCCTCTGGCTCTTGACATGAAGAATACTAGTCTACTTTGTCCTAGAATAGATTGTTGCATTCTATAGATACGTTCCACATACATTTCGAAGTTGATGAAGTTTGGAGCTGAGGCCACGCCATTGTTGTACTAATGCCGAGTTGATTCCCAGTGCAAATATTATTTCCTTATCATTTACTCCCCCTCCCACACACTATTACTACTACTTATCATTTCTAAAGCGCTACTAGACGAACGCAGCACACACAACATAAGCAGACAAACTACATCAATGCCATTATGATTTGAAGAACATCATTCTTTTCAGATAATTATTTAAACAGCTTAGCAAACTAATCCACATTTAACTGTGCTCTACACTTTTGACAGCAGCGTGAGAGACAATAGGCACAGCCTCCTGCGCTCTTGCCCTAGTAGGGAGAATCCAGCTGATCATCACAGCCCCGCAGCGGACCCCACTCAAACTCCACCCCTTTTCCATCCTCCAGTCCAACTAACCCCCCCTAAGAGCGTCGGTCTCGCGCTGCTTCACTGCCCGTCCCCTGCTTCCCACCACTTTGGAGGACTCGTCGCGCCCCATCCCATCCTGCGCTTTGTATCTCATCATTAGGGCAGCAGCTGGGACAGCCTGCACGCTCGCTCTAGGGCTTGAACGGCATCAGCGAACGGTGATTGGTTGAGTTCTGATCCGCTTGACAACCGCAATCTGGACGAGCGACGCACTGACAGCGAGACGGAGACGCGAACGCAGCACACAGCCGTGCTTTAACCGCCTGTGCCTCAGCCAGCCCTGGCTCTTGCACCTCCTCTCGTCTCCTTACACCCCTCGGTTCCCAGGTAAAGAGAATAGTAGAGCATGCAGGCTGCTCATGGTCGTCATGCCTGCGGTGGGGGCATAAAGGTAGCGACTGCACCCGTTACCTTTAGTCGCTTCGCACCGGCCTTGAAGAAGGAGGCGCGTTTGATTTGGTGGACGCAGTTGAGGCTGGGGCTTGGCTCTCCTACTCAGGGGAGCGGGGTGAAATATTGACTGGGCGGGGTTGGAGATGAGATGCGTGCCTCGGCTGAAGGAAACAAATGCAGTGCTATGTTTCGTGGTCCCTATTTACACACAGACGCTGGGTGTGGATACGGCAGCGGCGGTAGTCAGGGCTCTGGCACTGCTACTTTCCGAAGCTTATGTAATTGAGCTGGGTTTGGTGGTGGCGAGTCTGCGCACTTGGTTCTCCGGACGCGTTCTGTCGCTGGGACCGTGGAGCACTGGGGATGCCCTCCAGCAGGAAAGACGGGAGGTGCCGCGATTGTAGTTGCACAGCCGGCACCGCCTCTCACCCTGCACATCCAAGCAGCTTGTCAGGATGCATTTTAGATCTCGCTGATCTTTTTTTTCCCCCCATCTCGCTCTCGTTTATTCTGCTTTTCAATAAGGATCTTAAAAGGAAATCTAACTTGATTATTCCTAATTTTAGGTCCGATAGTGTGCAAACAAAGCAAACAGTTTTCCCCTTTGTTGTAGAGAGGTGTGGTAGCCGTGTTAGTCCACTTTTAAAGGTAATCAATAGAAATAAAAGAAAATAAGATGATACCTTTTTTATTGGACATAACTTAATACATTTCTTGATTAGCTTTCGAAGGTTGCCCTTCTTCGTTAGATCGGAAATAAGCAAATGTTGGTAGATGACAGTATATATAAGTGAAATATCAAAGCATTTCAGTGGCAGTCTAACAGGATGGGGGTGGACAGGTGAGATATGCATGGAGACAGGAGGGGGACAAAGCAGTACAATTTTATGGTTTATAATGGGCTAGAAAACCCAGATCTTTGTTAAAGTCCTGTCAAAATATTTAATCATTCTGACTTCAAAGGTCTTACCTTCCTGTGTTGTTTTAAAGTTCCCTTTTAAAATTCTTACCATGAAGTCACAGGTACAGTGTTCTGGTTTTGTAAAGTGCTGCCCCACAGGCGTGACATCGTTATTAGTACTGGCATTTTTCATATACTACTACTACTATTTAACATTTCTAAAGCGCTACTAGGGTTATGCAGCGCTGTATAATTTAACATAGAAGGACAGTCCCTGCTCAAAGAGCTTACAATCTAAAAGACATATGGTGTCTATGTAAGTTAAATCTCTTCTTTAGCATCTGACTGGTTTTTCCAATGTAGCAGCCTTCGTTGCATTTTTTATACTGAATGATATATACCACATTGGAAGATGAGCATGTGAAAGATTTCTCAATGCTGAATATTTTTCCTTTGTGAATGACCGTGGGGTCCTGCGAAATGTTTTGGCATAGTTTGCAGCTGGATATATTGCAAGGATGTGTGCCATTCTTTTCTTTTGAGTCTGTGTTGGGAGCTTACTTCTAATTAGCTTGTGTTTTAAGTTGGGTGGCTGTCGGAAGGCCAGCACTGGTATGGTAAATTTTATTTTCTGTCTCTTGAACACAAAAAACAAACAAAAAACCCCCAAACCCCTTAAATGTTGGCTATTGTAATTGCCAGTTTAATTGGATTGATATCATTATTGCCTAATTGCGAATTCTTATTATTCACTATCCCCATTATTGTTTGTTTTCTTTCGAGTATAAATAATAAATAACAAGTAGGATCTCGGAACCAGAAAATAATTTTTTAATGAAGGGTCATACCAAATAAATAAATAAATCCTTATTTCCAATGCTGCTTGGGCAAAAGCTAGGGCCCCAGTGCACCACCTCACCTCATTCCACTGCCTATAGATAATTTTCTAGGTAAAACACTAAAAATACTTTAGGTTGTCAGTGCTGCAGTGTACTTTCAAATGTGTACCAAGTACCATAGATTTAATTGTGAGTACAAATTTGGTATACTGCTGTATTGTATCTTGAAATTGTCTTAACATGCTTTCTTTTTTGAGTCGGATTAGTATTGTTGAAGTGGGAGCAATACACGTTAAATACTTAGGTCCCTGTTTACTAAGGTGTGCTAGCGTTTTTAGCCTGTGCTGTGTAGACGCCCATAGGAATATTATGGGCATCTACATGGTTAGCATGCACTAATGCTTAGCGCATGCTAAAAATTGTAATGCGCCTCTAGCGTGGCTTAGTAAACAGGGCTCTAATATTAATATGCTTTGATGGATTGTTTTTGTAGGTGTCAGTGGTAATATCTCCAAATGGGTTGTTGTTGGGCATACCATGATAGTAATGAGCATCATTCTTACAAGCCAGGGTATATTAAGAATGATTTTACTCTCTCAAATGTATTTCTAATACTTGTCGTAGTACTTGCATTGTGCCAAAGAGAGCTTCTTTCTGGAGTTCTTAAGATGTACCATGTTGGGGGAGGGGTGTCAGAAGTGGAGCCAGCTTGATGGCGCGGGGGGAGCAAAAGCGGACTTCCGCATTTTAAATGGAACACGTTTAGAAAAAAATAGGTGCTGGCGCCAGCAGAACTCCGTTTGGGGGAAGTGGCCGCTCCCCTGGCACCCCACCAAACTACGCCACTGGGGGTGTCACTGTGGTAGTACATTTGTGTTGTTTTTTATTTATGTATTTTGTGATTTGCATGGCATCATATTGGATGAAAGGACCGAATATAAGAATTTTTAAAAATCAATTTAGATTGTGACCTGAGTAGATATGTACCAACAAAAAGTGAAATTGATATTTTAATAAAGATCAATGTTTAACATTTATTATCTAAAAAAAAATTGGAGAAAAGACCCAAGTGTAAACCATGAATTCCGCATTGTATCAGGTAATCCAATAGAAATAAAACAAAATAAAACATGGAAAAGAAAATAAGATGATAGTTTTTATTGGATATAACTTAATACATTTCTTGATTAGCTTTCGAAGGTTGCCCTTCTTCGTCAGATCGGAAATAAGCAAATGTTGGTAGATGACAGTATATATAAGTGAAACATCAAAGCATTTCAGTGACAGTCTATATGCATGGAGACGGGACCAGTGAAACATCAAAGCATTTCATTGACAGTAACAGGATGGGGGTGGATAGGTGTGAGTCAGGGAGTCAGGAGAGCAATACAGTTTACAAGCAATACAATTTTATGCTTTGTAATGGGCTAGAAAACCCAGATCTTTGTTTAGTCCTGTCTGGTGGGTGTCAAAATATTTAATCATTTTGACTTCGAAGGTCTTACGTTCCTGTATTGTTTTAAAGTTCCCTTTCAGCAGTGGCATTCCTTGGGGGGGGGGCGGTGGGTGCGGTCCGCCCTGGGTGCATGCCGCTGGGGGGCGGGGGGGGGGGGTGCCACGCGCCTGTCTGCTCCGCGCTCCCTCTGCCCCGGAACAGGTTACTTCCTGTTCCGGGGCAGAGGGAGCATGGAACGAGCGAAGCAGACAGACGCGTGGCACCCCCCCCCAGCAGGTAACAATGCACCCGGGGGGGGGGAGGTGTGTCCTTTCGCGGGGAGGTGGTGGCCTTTCGCCGGGGGGGGGGGGGGGGCGCATCAACAAATACAAAATAATTAAAATCCAAACATTATACACGCCCTTAATGACTGGGAGTCCAACTAAGTAGTGACAAGAGCTGTACAAACGGGGCATCTTAGCGTTTTCATACCATTAATTTATTAAATCAATCCCAGCTACCCACACAAACAAAGCTAATTGGGAAGATTTTGACAATAAAGAATTTTATAAATATCCTTTAAACAGGCTTTTCAAAACTAAAACCAATTTGCAATTCCTCCATCACCTCGCATACAGAACATTGCTTATCATTTGGGTGTCTCCCTATTAAGGAATCATAATCTAACACTTTGAAAACAAGGATGTAAATTATTACAAAAAAATACTGGCAGATGGACTTGAGAATGTGGTGTACAGTGAAACATTTCCACAATGACAGTAACCTACAGCCCAGAACACTGTCTTACTACACTATTTTGTATCCCTGACATTTAAAAAACAGTTTACCTTTTTCTCAAATGTTAAGATACAGGCACCCTCTTGGGCATTTTGAAGAATAAGAAAGGGGAAAGGGAAATGGGATTTGATATACCGCCTTTCTGAGGTTTTTGCAACTACATTCAAAGTGGTTTACATATATACAGGTACTTATTTTGTACCTGGGGCAATGGAGGGTTAAGTGACTTGCCCAGAGTCACAAGGAGCTGCAGTGGGAATCGAACTCAGTTCCCCAGGATCATAGTCCACTGCACTAACCACTAGGCTACTCCTAGTGGGGAAGAAAGTAGGGAAGGTTTCCTTTCTAGTTCCTGTTTGTTGCCACTGTGTTTATCACAGTTTATAATATTCTTCTTACATGTCCTTTGTAATGTTTTTTTACTATGTAAGCAGCTATGCTTATCACAGTTTAATATTCCTCTCACATGTTCTTTGTAATGCTTTTTTCTTTTACTATGTAAGCCGCATTGAGCCTGCTGTATGTGGGAAAGTGCAGGGTACAAATGTAATAAATAAATAAATAACCTGGAATTCTACTACTACTACTTAACATTTCTAAAGCGCTACTAGGGTTATGCAGCGCTATAGTTTAACAAAGAAGGACAGTCCCTGCTCAAAGGAGCTTACAATCTAATGGACAACATGTGCAGACAGTCAATTGGGGCAGTCTAGATTTCCTGGATAGAGGTAAAATGATTAGGTGCCGAAGGTGACATTGAAGAGATGGGCTTTGAGTAAGGATTTGAAGATGGGCAGGGAGGGGGCTCTGCGTATGGGCTCAGGGAGTTTGTTCCAAGCATAGGGAGAGGCAGGGCATAAAGGGCGGAGTCTGGAGTTGATGATGGTGAAGAAGGGAGCAGAGAGGAGGGATTTGTCCTGTGAGCGGAGTTTCGGGTAGGAAGCACTTATTTGTACCTGGGGCAATGGAGGGTTAAGTGACTTGCCCAGAGTCACAAGTAGCTGCCTGTGCCTGCAGTGGGAATCGAACCCAGTTCACCAGGACCAAAGTCCACCACTATAACCACTAGGCCACTCCTCCACTCATTATTTACAAAAGATTGGGTCTCAACAATTGGTGGGCTATTTGTCTTTTGAACAGATTTGGCTCTCACAGAAAAGTTCAGGTGGAGCTATTGCTAGGTTTTGTAGATTGAGGTTGGAGGGATTCATTGTAGTTACATATACTATATGAAGGATTGGAGGACTTATGATTCTCAATTAATTCTTCTCATATCACAAGGTGAACTGTATAGCTCAGTATCCTCTCAAAAAAAAAAAAGAAATAGTTATAAGGTGCTGTATAGATGGCACTTAACACTGAATAGGCTTAAGGTGTTAATATCCTAATTTTGCAGAGACCTATTGGATGGGATGATTGAAGAAGGGAACACTTTTGTCATTTGTGGTGCAAGTGCCCAAACATTAGAGCATATTGGGATGACTTAAGACACTTGATTGCTGTGGCTACTAAAGTTAGTCTGCTCAGATACAATGATATAATTGTTGGGACTAGAGAGCCACACAGGAATCCCCATGGAATTCCCATGGGTGGCGTTGCCATGGAACTCGTGCAAGAGTGTAGTTGATCTTTGATGGCAGAATGAGGCATGGAATGCACTGAGTAAGGCAATTGGAGCTCCAAAATGAGGTTTAGAATGCCCAGAGAGGAAACTAAAACGCCAAGCTGAGGCTTGGAACACTCATGGTTGAATAGTGAATACTGCCTAAAAAACACAGGAGGCTGTTGTGGTTGGTCAAGAGGAAATGAAGGGCTATGAGTGAGTAACTAATAGCTTTGTCTCCTGCGGTATGGGTGGAGATGGAATGGATCTTAGCAGATATGGTTGGGTATGGGTTAGATTTCATTGGGGATGGGTGAAATTTATGTCCCCATGCAACTATAGTTGGGACTACTGCCTGACACTCTAAAGGGCCCTTTTACAAATGCGTGGTAGGGCTACCATGTGCCAATCGGCCCCACCGCTGGCGTAACGCAGGGACTTGGTGGTAATTCCAAAGTTGGTGCTCGCAGTTTCCCACGGTAGAAAATAATTACCTATTTTCTACTGCAGGGGGTGTTCCTGACAGTATTTGGCAGCACGGCCACGTTAGCGCACGCTGCCTAATTACTGTGAGATCCTTACCACCAAGTAAATAGGAGGCAGTAGGGGCTTACACAGTAATGGCCAGGCGCTATTTATGGACTTAGCGCCTATCCATTATTGTTGAAAATAGAAAATCGGCTTTTTGGCAGACACGCTAAGAGGTGGCCTGAGCATGCAGGAAAATCACCCACTAAAAGTAGTGCGGGCCACTTTTAAGCGTGCCTTTGTAAAGGGCCCCTTATTGCCAAAAAGTGTAAATTGGTTGCTGTGTGCTTAATGGCAACTAGATGTGCAATTGCAGTAAACTGGAGGTAATCAGAAGCTCCAAATGTGGGTTATTGGCAGGCAAGAACAGCAGACAGCAGTAAGCATTTTCATTTATATAATCTGCATGGAATGCCATGGTAATGCTCCCAAGTCTCCAAAAAATTATTTCCAATTATAGCTCCAAAAGTCTAATTCTCTGTTTGAATCAAGTCTCAGCTAGTAGGTGAAGTAGAATGCCAAGGGCCTTTCAAAACACAGCATATTTGTTTCTCCTTATACCTGGTTTAGCATATAAAGGCCCTTAGGCTGATTTGTGTTTGAGTGTGAGACGGTCTACTTTGTTTAAAGGTGGGGAGTTAACTTTCAACCATTTTGTGAGAAAGAAGTTGAACTAATGATGTTATGCAGTTGGTATTTGTTAGGAAATTAAGAGGCTCATTTTCAAAGCACATAGACTTACAAAGTTACATATGTTGTGGTAGTATCAGTTAGGCTTAAAATGATCTACAAAGCAGGATGTGATACCATTAATTTAGGATATGTGGAGGTGGAATGTAGCTCATGTTGTTACAGGAACTTTTTTAAATATACCTCAGTAATTCCACATTTGAATAGGAATGATGATTTACTAAAAAAAATGAGTGGAATTTTTGTGCCAAAGGCAAAAAGTTAGATGTGATCTTTGCTAAATACATAAATCCTATTTTTCACTCTTACATTTATGCTGCAGACCTTTTCATATTGATAGACTATCACTGTTGGTAACAAGGCTCTTATGCGGCAGCTTTTATACTATTAATTTAAAATATGTACATTCTGGATAAAACTAGAACCTTTGTAGTTTACATATTCATACATTCTTTAAAAAAGTATTATAACCTTCAAAGGACTGACTAGTGTTAGGTCTCACTTGCAGGTAAACGGAGCTAAACTGAAATTCAGCTTAGTTTATAATAAGACAGAATCACTTCTTAACTTCAATAACTTCATTGAACAAGTAATAGGAACTGGAAGATGCAAAACTTACTGGATGAAAATAGGAAACAATCTTAGAGCCTGATTAACTAAGCATTCCCCCCTATGGATACAAAATGGTTAAAAAATCTTTTAGTAAATAGGCCTATGGCCTTTTAAATATCAGAAATCTTCAGGGTACATTTGCTGAATTGATCAAAGGCTCTAGAGAAGTAGGCAAGTCAAACAGTATTGTAGACAATACGCTGAAATCTTCTGCCCAGTGTGCAGCAGCGGCCAAAAAAGCAAACAGGATGCTAGGAATTATTAGGAAAGGGATGGTAAATAAGATCGAGAACACTATAATGTTACTTTGACCTCGCCTTGAGTATTACGTACATTTCTTGTTGCCATATCTCAAAAAAGATATAGCTGAATTAGAAAAGGTTCAAAGAAGCGCGACCAAAATGATAAAGGGGTTGGAACTCCTCTCCTGTGAGGAAAGACTAAAGAGGTTAGGGCTCTTCAGCTTGGAAAAGAGACGGCTGAGGGGAGATATTGAAGTCTACAAAATCCTGTGGTGTAGAACGAGTATAAGTGAGTCGATTTTCTAGTCTTTCAAAAAGTACACACAATGAAGTTAAATGGAAATACTTTTAAAACAAATAGGAGGAAATATTTTTGTAGTCAATGAATAGTTAAGCTCTGAAACGCTTTGCCGGAGGATGTAGTAACAGTGGTTAGTGTACCTGGGTTTTAAAAAGGTTTGGACAAGTTCCTGGAGAAAAAGTCCATATTCTTCTATTGAGATGGATGTGGGGAAGCCACTGCTTTCTCTGGGATTGGTAGCATGGAATGTTGGTACTGTTTGGATTTCTACCAGATGCTTGTGATCTGGAGTGGCCTCAGTTGGAAACATGATACTGGGCTAGATAGATCTTTGGTCTGACCCAGTATTGGTATTCTGATGTTCTTAAACTGAACTGTTTGCATTAATGTGCATTATTGCCCTAATGCATGTTTGCCCCTTAACACATATTAAAGGGCAGTAACATATGTTATAATACCATAACACACATTAAAATAAGTTACTGTGGGATATACAATAATAAGGTGCAGTGCATATAAAACATTTCATTATTATGTAAACTGAATAATACATCTTGTGGTGAGCACCACAAGTTGTGTTGTTCCATGAAACATACCATTAGCAAAAAGTAGGAACGTGTAAAATGTAAGTTGCAATCACTGCAGCGGTGATGGGAAATGAAGGAGGAAGTGGCAGATTCCGGACTTGCGGAAGGGAAAAGTAGGGCGCAGTGCTGGAGTGTAGGTGGTGGGAGGGAGGTCAGGATTTGCTGCGGCACACCTGAGAATTCACTGCAGCACACCAGGGTTCTGGAGTGCACAGTTTAGAAACCACTGGCTTAAGCAATTTTTTACTGATGTTTATGGTTCTATGTTATGATATGCCAATGAAGGTAAAGCTTTGAATAACTGTTAACATGGTGCAGTTTACTCCTATTGAAGTGGTATTGACTGCATCATGCTATCTGCAATGCAGTTAATGCAAAGATTATTTTTTGACTGCTTATTAACTGTATAGGAAAATGCTGGAAATGCCTTAACATGCAAGTTTTTAGTATTCATTAATTTTGGCAATTCTACATGTTATCTTCAAAATTTTATTGCAGTTTTATGGGCCTATTTACTAAATAGCTCAAGCAAGCCTTCTGATTCTAAACAAAACAACAACAACAAAAAACTCTATTCCATGATCAAACAAACAACCTTTAAAATTTGCCAGTAAAATAAAGCTGTTCAAGGCTTCCTCTCATTTGCTGCACTGGGAATCGGTATCGCGGCTTTGTAAAAGAGGCCCACAGTGTTGTAAACAACGAGGTTTAATAAGACGAGACAGCAGGAGTGTGCTTGTTGGCCCATTCTGTGGGCTGAAGCCAGTAGTCGAAGCTTGCCTCCATACTGAGTTACCTAAAACAATAGCAAACACTTAATAAATCAATAGCAAATGCTTATTAGAAATAATAGACTGCTCAGTGGAGTAGCCAGACCTGACATTTTGGGTGGGCCCAGAGCTGATATGGGTGGGCACTAGGTGTGAGTAGTGTTTCTTGGGATACTCCTTAATAATGCACTTGATGATGGATTTCTAAGTAAACAGTCTGTGCAACAGCTCTCCTGCATTAACATAAACCACATACCTGGTTCATGGAACACCGACATTTTTAAATATAGTGATTTTATCCCATATCTTAAACTTGACCAAATATGACTGCTATAAGGCAAACATGTCAATGGCACATATCCTTCAAACTTTGCTTTGGAACAAATGCAAATGCCTGATTAAGCTGCATTCATAAAACAGGTAAATTCTGAAACTGACGTTCCCATTTAAAAAGCCAGAGAAGTCAGACTCATATAGATCCCCACATGAACTACATGCACACAGAATCTTTTATGTCGGTCACATGCAGAACAGACCACCCCTTACAAACTGCAGAATAAAACACAAAAAATTAGAAATCACAGAGATGGCAAATTACCCAATTCCAGGCTTGAGATTTGTGCAGTCCTGATTTAAACTTTATAACCCAAATAAGTGTGGGATTTGCAGTGCCTGATTCTGCCCATGGAAATCAGTGCTGCAAGTCCCATAACAATGAGGTGGTCAGAAATGCAGGACTGTCCCAAAATCTCCAGCCTGGAACTGTAGCCTGGCATCAACCCTGCCCTTCCCCCTCTTCCATAGTTTGGCATCAGCTGTGGGAGAATAGGCAGCGACAGCGATCAAAGCAGTGGCATACCTAGGGTAGTTGACACCCAGGCTGGTCATTTTTTAACATCCCCCTCCAAAATTCAGTATCAGGCATACCGAGAATACAAAACACTCAGGACCTATAGAGCAATTCTAGTATACCATAAATAGTCATTTCTACAAGTCACACAAGGAAAAGGAAAGCATCTTAAACACTACAGTGAGCACTAGAACATCAATTCACCTGTTATAAAACGAAACCAGACAGAATAGTAGAGATCGTCGATCCTGCACAGTCAATGCCAACTGAAAGCCATGTTTTTTTCACAAACACAGATACACCCGAATCCACGATAGAATAAGTAATCATAAACTTTCTATTTAGACAAAAATTAAACTGAACCCCCAAGATGCCAGACTCTGCATACAATGCAACGCCACAGAAACAGAAAATGTCCCCTAGTACTGTGCAAAATATAAAGACAGCAGATGTAAATTTGAAAAAAACTAACAAATACCAATCACCACTTTACAAATTAACAAATAGAAGTAAAACAAATATAGAAAATAAAATAATACCTTCCTTGTCATCAAGCAGATGCAGCCATTACAGATGGGTTGTGTCCATCAACCAGCAGAAGGAGATAGAGAGCACACTTTTTTCAGTGCCTCATACCAGCTTGCTCCACTGCCTCTCCTTCAGTAATCTCTATCTCCCCTAGCAGAGTGGTTGTAGCATCTTCGAGCTCCATCAAAAATCTGACTGGAGGTGGCTCCTGGCTTGCCAATTGTTCGGGGTGTTGGAGGCTATAGCAGCTTCACTTTAAAGGCACATAGGTTCGCCCTTTCCCTGCCTTACCCATACCTCTGTGGATGTGGACACATTGCTTAGCTTTCCCTGTCCTTCCCCACCAACAGTGGATGCAGGCACATAGGTTCGCCCTTTCCCTGCCTTTCCCACTCACCTGAGCTTCCGGAGTTTCTATTTACCTCTGCTTTCCTCACAGTGTTAAAAAAAAAAAAAAAGGAACAGAGGTTTTTCCTTGCCTTTTTCTGTGGGACCGGAGCTGTTATACTCGGTCCAGTGAGGTAAGAGTGTTTTCTGACTCCTCCGGGGTGGGCCCGCGATCGGGGCGATTTTGGCGTGAACCGCCATTTTGAATTTTACTGCCGTTTTCGGCGATGGCTGCAGAGAATGTAAAGCGCTGTTCCAAGTGTGGCAAGCGCAGATCAGCAGCGGGGCTCTGTAAATCGTGCTGTACAGACGTTAGAGCCGACCCGAGCATGGCGAGCGACGATTCTTCGCACTCTGAGCTGGCAGCGGACGCCATTTTGAATTTACCACATGGTGCGACCTCCGCTGAGACGGAGAGTCCTGAGCCCGGGGGGAAGCCTTGGAGTAAGGCTGATATGAGAGCTACTAACCTCAGCAGAGATCCGGGTGCCCAGGGTGAGTTTTTCTCCCCTGATTTTGTCTTATTAATGCATAAAGCATACATGCTTAAAAGAGCTCTCCCACAAAGCCCTGCAGGGGCCTCTTCTAATGCCCACCCGGTGGATTCTAGCCTGGGTATGCCCTCTGAGGCGTTATTCCCTGATAATTGGCAGAATATGAAGCGCAGAAGGGCTCATTCCCCTTCAGAGAGTGCTGCACCTCCATCCCCCCCCCCCCCCCCCGGTGGTCGGGCTGTGAGGATTCGGAGGACTCTGGCAGGCCTTCATGGTCTGAGGAGCCAGAGTCTGGTGCAGAAGTGACTCAGGATCTAGACGATCCATCCGCGGTGAGGATTTTCCACCGTAATGAGCTGCCAGCTTTTATTTCTGATACCCTGCAGGCTCTCTCTATTGAGGACCCTGACAGCAGTGGCGTAGCTACGTGGGGCCTGAGGGGGCCCGGGCCCCCGCAGATTCGCCCCTGGCCCCCTGCCGACGACCCCCCTCCCGCCACCAACCCTCCCCCACCATCGCCGCCAGCCCCGCTACCGCATGATTTACCTTGATTGCTGGCGGGGATGCCCAAACCCCGCCAGCCAAGAGTGTTCTTCAGCGCTGGAGTTAGTAAACTCCGGCGCCTTCATTCAAGAAAGTTCGTCTGAAGGATCAGCTGGTTTTGACGCCTTACGTCCTGCACCGTGCAGCCCCGCCAGCAAACAAGGTACTTCATGGGGCGGGCGGCGACGGCGGCCGAGGGTTGGTAGCGGGAGGAGGGGGGAGGGAGTTTAAGAGTGTCGGCGCGATCGAGCGGGGGAAGGGGGGTTGCCGGAGGGGGGGAGGCGGCTTAACAGTGCCCCCCATCTCGGGCTCTGGCCCCCCCTCCTGGCAAGGTCTGGCTACGCCCCTGCCTGACAGTGGCTCAGCCTCCTCTGTGAATCCTAGGATGGCTAGTATCAAAAGTCTGCTCGAGCCTTTCCTTTGCATGACTCCATCCAAGAGCTTATTTCGGCTCAATGGGCTGACCCTGAGGGACCGTTGAAAGTTTCCAGGGCTATGGGGCAATTATACCCTCTGAGTGAGGAGCATATGGCTCGCTTTGCTATGCCTAAAGTGGATGCCCTAGTCACAGCTGTGACAAAGAGAACTACCCTCCCTGTTGAAGGAGGTGTTGCCCTGAAGGATATTCAAGACCGTAGACTGGAATCAGCACTTAAAGGGTCATTTGAACTTGCAGGTCTCACTATTCGGGCGTCTGCATGCAGTTGTTATGCTGCTAGAGCCTGCCTGGCTTGGTTGCAACAGGCAGTGGAACAGCCCGGTGATGGAGCGGAGCCCTTTTCAGATGTGGCTCCGCGGATGGAGTCGGCCTTGTCCTTTCTTGCTGACACCCTTTATGATATTGTCAGAGCTTCGGCTAAACACATGGCAGTAGCAGTGGCGGCTCGCCGTCTTCTTTGGCTACGGCATTGGGCGGCGGACATGGCCTCTAAGCAAAGGTTGGTGAAGTTGCCCTTTCAAGGCCTTCTCCTGTTTGGTGAGGAGTTGGAGAAAATTGTGAAGGGCCTGGGTGAGGCTAAACCCCAGCGCTTTTCCGAAGATAGGCCTCGGCCTTCCTCTAAGGGTGTGGCGATCCACTCCTCTTACAGACCTCGCTTCCATGAAGCTCAAAGGTACCGCCCGGGGCGTTCTGCTGGGATCACTTCTCGTGCCCGTTTTCAGCAGAGGAACTCCTTTCGCTCGGACAAACGTTCCGCAGCCGCTGGCTCAAGGCCTGGAGTTCAGGGGCGACCCTCTCAATGATGGTTCGCCGGCCCTCTCCTCGACTCCTGTCATCGGAGGACGTCTTTCTCTCTTTGCCGAGGAGTGGGCCAACATTTCCTCAGATCAGTGGGTCTTGGACCTGATCAGAGACAGTTACAGAATAGAATTCCACGCCCCTGTAAGAAACGTGTTTGTGGAGTCCCGATGCGGTTCTGCCGCCAAACGGGCGGCGGTAGAGGAGACTTTGCAAGGTCTGATTCAGATAGGGGCAGTGTCCCCGGTACCTCCTGCTGAACACGGTTGCGGCCGCTACTCCATCTACTTTGTGGTGCCGCGAAAAGGAGGGTCTTTTCGCCCTATTCTGGACTTAAAAGAATTAAACAAGTCCCTGAGAGTGCAGCATTTTCACATGGAAACCCTGCGCTCCGTCATTGCGGCGGTACAGCCAGGAGAGTTTCTCACGTCTCCGGACCTGAAAGAAGCTTACTTGCACATTCCAATTTGGCCCCCGCACCAGAAGTTTCTGAGGTTTGCGGTGATGGGAAAGCATTTCCAGTACCGGGCTTTGCCTTTTGGCTCGCCACAGCTCCCCGCACCTTTTCGAAGGTTATGTTGGTAGTAGCTGCCTTTCTAAGGCGAGAGGGTATTCGGGTTCACCCGTACCTGGACGACTGGCTCATTCAAGCAAACTCTGCTGCAGAGAGTCAGCATGTCACAGCCAGCGTGGTCTCAGTACTTCAATCTCTGGGCTGGGTCATCAATTTGGCCAAAAGTCACTTGACCTCCTTGCAGTCTCTAGAATATTTGGGGGCCAGGTTCGACACAGCCTCGGGGTATGTGCACCTACCCGAGCAAAGGCGGTGCAAGCTTCAGAATCAGGTCCGTCTGCTCCTGAGGATGCCCCGCCCGCGAGCTTGGGACATTGTCCAGCTGCTTGGATCGATGACGGCCACCA
Organism: Microcaecilia unicolor; assembly: GCF_901765095.1. Lineage (NCBI taxonomy): Eukaryota > Metazoa > Chordata > Amphibia > Gymnophiona > Siphonopidae > Microcaecilia > Microcaecilia unicolor. Next base: position 103,715,218 of record NC_044036.1, read on the forward strand.
TGGAACTGGTGCCCTGGGCGAGAGCGCACCTGAGACCTCTACAGTATGCTGTACTCCAAAGATGGTCTCCAGTATCTCAGGATTATCAATGCAGACTCTCTTGGCTCCCTGCGGCCCGACTCAGCATGGAGTGGTGGCTCTCAGACAGCATGCTGCGGCGAGGAATGCCGCTGGCGCTCCTCGACGATTGGCTGGTGAAGAACACATCCGAGGCAGGAGCTCTACAGTCCATGCAGATGACTATTCGCCTCCTGGAGCTACTGGGGTTTGTGATAAATTATCCAAAGTCCCATCTTCCCCCAGTACAGAGACTCGAATTCATAGGAGCTCTGCTGGATTCTCGGACGGCTCGTGCCTATCTCCCAGAGACGAGAGCCAGCAACTTGTTGTCCCTCGTCTCTCGGGTGCGAGCGTCCCAGCAGATCACAGCTCGGCAGATGTTGAGATTGTTGGGCCACATGGCCTCCACAGTTCATGTGACTCCCATGGCCCGCCTTCACATGCGATCTGCTCAATGGACCCTAGCTTCCCAGTGGTTTCAGGCTGCTGGGGATCTAGAAGACGTGATCCACCTGTCCACGAGTTTTCTCAAATCCCTGTATTGGTGGACGATTTGGTCCAATTTGACTCTGGGATGTCCTTTCCAAATTCCTCAACCACAAAAAGTGCTGACTACGGATGCGTCTCTCCTGGGGTGGGGAGCTCATGTCGATGGGCTTCACACCCATGGAAGTTTGTCCCTCCAGGAACACGATCTGCAGATCAATCTCCTGGAGTTACGAGCGGTCTGGAACGCTCTGAAGGCTTTCAGAGATCGGCTGTCCCACCAAATTATCCAAATTCAGACAGACAACCAGGTTGCCATGTATTACATCAACAAGCAGGGGGGCACCGGATCTCGCCCCCTGTGTCAGGAAGCCGTCAGCATGTGGCTGTGGGCTCGCCGTCACGGCATGGTGCTCCAAGCCACATATCTGGCAGGCGTAAACAACAGTCTGGCAAACAGGTTGAGCAGGATTATGCAACCTCACGAGTGGTCGCTCAACTCGAGAGTAGTGCGCCAGATCTTCCAGGTGTGGGGCACCCCCTTGGTAGATCTCTTTGCATCTCGAGCCAACCACAAAGTCCCTCAGTTCTGTTCCAGGCTTCAGGCCCACGGCCGACTGGCATCGGATGCCTTACTCCTGGACTGGGGGGAAGGTCTGCTGTATGCTTATCCTCCCATTCCTTTGGTGGGGAAGACTTTGTTGAAACTCAAGCAAGACCGAGGCACCATGATTCTGATTGCTCCCTTTTGGCCGCGTCAGATCTGGTTCCCTCTTCTTCTGGAGTTGTCCTCCGAAGAACCGTGGAGATTGGAGTGTTTTCTGACCCTCATCACCCAGAACGAAGGGGCGCATCTGCATCCCAGCCTCCGGTCTCTGGCTCTCACGGCCTGGATGTTGAGAGCGTAGACTTTTTCTCTTTGGGTCTGTCAGAGGGTGTCTCCCGTATCTTGCTTGCTTCCAGGAAAGATTCCACTAAGAGGAGTTACTTCTTTTTATGGAGGAGGTTTGCCGTCTGGTGTGACAGCAAGGCCCTAGATCCTCGCTCTTGTCCTACACAGACCCTGCTTGACTACCTTCTGCACTTTTCTGAGTCTGGTCTCAAGACCAACTCTGTAAGGGTTCACCTTAGTGCAATCAGTGCATACCATTACCATGTGGAAGGTAAGCCGATCTCAGGACAGCCTTTAGTGGTTCGCTTCATGAGAGGTTTGCTTTTGTCAAAGCCCCCCGTCAAACCTCCTACAGTGTCATGGGATCTCAATGTCGTTCTCATCCAGTTGATGAAACCTCCTTTTGAGCCACTGAACTCCTGCCATCTGAAGTACTTGACCTGGAAGGTCATTTTCTTGGTGGCAGTTACTTCAGCTCGTAGAGTCAGTGAGCTTCAGGCCCTGGTAGCCCAGGCCCCTTACCCCAAATTTCATCACAACAGAGTAGTCCTCCGCACTCACCCTAAGTTCTTGCCGAAGGTTGTGTCGGAGTTCCATCTGAACCAGTCAATTGTCTTGCCAACATTCTTTCCCCGTCCTCATTCCTGCCCTGCTGAACGTCAGCTGCACACATTGGACTGCAAAAGAGCATTGGCCTTCTATCTGGAGCGGACACAGCCCAACAGACAGTCCGCCCAATTGTTTGTTTCTTTTGATCCCAACAGGAGGGGAGTGGCTGTGAGGAAACGCACCATATCCAATTGGCTAGCAGATTGCATTTCCTTCACTTACACCCAGGCTGGGCTGGCTCTTGAGGGTCATGTCACGGCTCACAATGTTAGAGCCATGGCTGCGTCAGTGGCCCACTTGAAGTCAGCCACTATTGAAGAGATCTGCAAAGCTGCGACGTGGTCATCTGTCCACACATTCACATCTCATTACTGCCTGCAGCAGGATACCCGACGCGACAGTCGGTTCGGCCAGTCAGTGCTTCAGAATCTGTTCGGGGTTTAGAATCCAACTCCACCCCCCTAGGCCCATGTTTATTCTGTTCCAGGCTACACTCTCAGTTAGTTGGATAAATTGTTAGGTCAATCTCAGTTATGTCCTCGCCGTTGCGAGGCCCAATTGACCATGTTTGTTGTTTTGAGTGAGCCTGGGGGCTAGGGATACCCCATCAGTGAGAACAAGCAGCCTGCTTGTCCTCGGAGAAAGCGAATGCTACATACCTGTAGAAGGTATTCTCCAAGGACAGCAGGCTGATTGTTCTCACAAACCCGCCTCCCCTTTGGAGTTGTGTCTTTCCTTGTCTTTGTCTTGCTACATATGGGACTGACGAACAAGAGCCGGTTCGGGCGGGAAGACGGCCGCGCATGCGCGGTGCGCATGGGCGCGCGAGGACTAGCAAAGGACTTTGCTAGTGAAGTTTCAGATTGGAGGGGCTGCCGTGGACGTCACCCATCAGTGAGAACAATCAGCCTGCTGTCCTCGGTGAATACCTTCTACAGGTATGTAGCATTCGCCTTTTGAGTTGAGAAACACTGTTGCCAGTATTGCGTCCTGCCTTTTGGCTTTGCATCAGCTCCCAGAGTATTCACAAAATGTCTCATAGTAGTCACATCACTACGCAGGCTGGGAGTTCTTGTGCTTTCCTACATAGTTAATTGCCTTGTAAAGAGCCCATCAAAGGAGGAGCTCAGGAATCAATGTGCAGAACTTTGGGTGCTAGAGCTAATAGGGTTCATCATCAATTGCCTCAAGTCCCATGTCCTTCCAGTACAGCAAATTACATTCATAGAAGCCTTGCTAGACATAGTTTGGGCTTGACCTTTTCTCCCAGAACAGCAAGTGAAGTCTTTGGTCTCTATAACACTGCAAGTTCATCAGAGATACTCAGATACACAATTGTCATACACTTCCTGACCCATATATTGCTTGCCACTTTACTGAGACATTTTAAAGTCTGCCAGTAGAGAAAGCTTGTGAACAATGACATATTTCTCCTAATTGTGTACATTTCATCCTGCTCTGTTGTTGTTGGAGGGTGTGTTTTATTGTCTGTATTGTTGTTTCTTCTCTTTAATTTTCTGCATTGGAGAGGCAGGGGTGTTTAAGTTGCTATCCTCCTAGTGTGCAACCTAATCTCATGAGCCAGAGGAACTAGACTGAGTATGTTATAACCTAGGAAGGAAAGCTACTATTATTGGTGGTATTAGGCCATTGCAGCTGCACATATTACTGGGAGTGCATTTGTAGCTGTTAAGGTTGTTCTAGTTTCCAGCAATAAACTTCATTTTGGGATGACATTTCAAATTCATCCTAGCTGCCAATTCTGTAAGCTGTTTATTTTTTTTAAAAAATGTATACCCTGCAACATCCTATGTTAAGATGATACAATCAGAGAAGGAGTGAGGTACAAATGATGAATCCAAGTGGGTAAAACTTTAGTACACTTTATTGCAAGGACTCAACAAGGCTGTGTTTCGGTGATGATACCTCATCAGGAGTTCATCAACCTTCAAACTTGTCTTTGAGAATGCCGGCAGCAACAGCAATTAGAGTCCTTGCAATAAAGTGTAGTACTGATTTACCCACTTGGATTTGTCATTTGTACTTCACTCCATCTCTCTGACTGTATCACCCCATGAAGTTCCTGGGTGCTCCTCTTTGTTCCTAAAATGATACAATCTGCATTATAGGCTTATAACAGTGTGTTGGATTCTATTTTGTGTCTTTGACACATTGCTAGCAAATTTAAAAGCTTGTAAATTACTATCAGCAAGTTTTGGATGTTGTAGATACCATGATAATCTAGTTTGAAAGTTACTGATGTTAAAATTGATTTTCTTTTTCTTTTGAAGGTTATCAACATGACAGCCGAAGAAACAATTAATGTGAAAGAGGTTGAAATAACCAAAATCATTTTAGATTTCCTGAATTCAAAGAAACTTCATATCAGCATGCTGGCTCTAGAAAAGGAAAGTGGCGTCATCAATGGGTTGTTCTCGGATGACATGCTTTTCCTAAGGTTGGTAGTCAGTTATATGGAGTCTCAACTAAGTTTTTTATGTATGACTATTGACTGTACAGTGAAACCTCGGTTTTCGTCGATAATTCGTTCGAAAATTATCGACGAAATCCGAAACCGACGAAAACCGAGGCACCATAGTAGCGTGAGCAGTCTTCATGTAATCCTGGCCCCTATCTCTCAACGCTGCCTGTACGCAAGGAGTTCCTCTCAACGCGAAGGCGGGGTTTTGTTTGCGTGTATGCAAAGTGAAGGAGTGTCGGAAGTTCCCCGGATGTTGTATACTCGTCCCAGCCCTTGCTATATACAGTATATAGAAATTATTGAGATAACGCCGACGAAATCCGAGACAAAAATTTTGCGAAACAAATCGACGATAACCGAAAACGACAAAATCCGAAGTCGACGAAAACCGAGGTTTCACTGTATCTATTTAATGAGGTTATTCCTTTAAATTGAATAAAAATGACTTTAGAATAAATGCCATTGTTTAGAAAGTAATACCTTTTCAGAGATGCTTGGTCCTTTCTCCAGCTCCACCATCTTGAAAAATGATGATTTCTGACCTCTAGCTGTCTGTTGGAACTGCTTCTTTATTTGGCAGTGTTGAAAGTAAATTCTGAAAAGCAAAATTCAATCTACAAGTGGTCAGTGAAACTGGTCTTCTAATTTGGAATTGCATAAGGTATCCTGTTAACAAGGTGGGAGACTAGTGGAGATATCTCTCTCCTTTTAAGTCTCCCCAAATCTAGTAGTGCAAATGGTTACATTTATAGTTCTGAAACCACAGATGAGGTAATGAATCAGTTCTATTTATGGACAGCAAAAATACAAAGGACAGGGGTCTTTGAGCGGTAGGCAGGATACAGATGGTTTTAGTAAATATTGTCTAATACATGATATTTTCTCAGCTATTGATAAGGAAACTATAACAATTACTGATGGCTTGTTATTTAAACTAAACATCCTATTTACAGCTTGGGGACAGTAGGAGAAAAACAGTTTTCAATATTAATTCTTGAAATAGAGATAAACACCTTGTTCAGGTCTGTTCTCCTTCCTCCATCCTGGGGTCTCACACTAGTCAAATACAGGCCAATTTCCTAATGCATTTTCTTAACAACTCACTGAAGGCAATTTCTTACAATTTTAAGTAGAGGAGTGTGGTAGCCATGTTAGTCCACTCTTAAAGTTATCAATAGAAATCAAACAAAATAAAACATGGAAAAGAAAATAAGATGATACCTTTTTTATTGGACATAACTTAATACATTTCTTGATTAGCTTTCGAAGGTTGCACTTCTTCGTCAGATCGGAAATAAGCAAATGTGCTAGCTGACAGTGTATATAAGTGAAAACATTCAAGCATTTCTATGACAGTCTGACAGGGTGGGAGGATGGGGGTGGGTAGGAGGTATGCATGGGGACATCAAAGCATATCATTGATATTCTAACAGGATGGGTCTGGATAGGTGAGGGGTGATCAACAGAGAAATACAGCTTTATGGTTTGTAATGGGCTAGGAACCCCAGATCCTTGTTAAGTCCTTTCTGTTGGGTGTTAAAATATTCAATCGGGTGTTAAAATATTCAATCATTCTGACTTCAAAGGTCTTACGTTCTTGTATGGTTTTAAAGTTACCTTTCAGGATTCTCACTGTGAAGTCACTGGTACAGTATCCTGGTCCTGTAAAATGCTGACCAACAGGGGTGGGAGCCCTACTGGCACCAGTATTGTTCATGTGATGTCTATGTAAATTGAATCTTGTCTTAAGCATCTGGCCTGTTTCTCCAATATAGCATCCTTCGTTACATTTTTTACACTGAATGATATCAAAGCCCACCTCTTCAATATTGCTTTCGGCACCTAACCTTTATACCTTTATACCTTTCATGTAATCATGAATGCCCCAAATTGACTACCCCTACTTGACTGACTCTACATTTGTCCATTAGATTGTAAGCTCTCTGAGCAGGGATTGTCCTTCTGTGTTAAAATTGTACAGCGCTTCGTAACCCTGGTAGCGCTTTAGAAATGTTAAGTAGTAGTAGTAGTAAGTGCTCAAAAACCACAAATTAACAGAAACACAGTACAGATTGATATTATTGACTTAACTAGTAAAAAAGGCCCGTTTCTGACACAAATGAAACGGGCGCTAGCAAGGTTTTCCTCGGAGTGTGTATGTTTGGGAGAGTGTATGTGAGAGTGACTGTGTGAGAGAGAGAGTGAAAGTGTGAGTGTGTGAGAATGAGAGTGTGTGCAAGTGCGTATGTGAGACACAGTGTGAGAGAGAGTGTGTGTGTGCGAGAGAGTATGTGTGAGACACAGATTCTCTGTGAGAGTGAGTGTATGAGACCAAGTGAGGGTGTGAGTGACTGTGTGACACATAGAGAGTGAATGTGATACCGTGTGAGACAGAGTGTGTGAGAGTGAGAGTCAGAAAGACATTGTATGTGAGAGAGAGAGTGTGTGTGTGACAGAGATACCTCCCTTCCTGTGTCTCTGTGGTGTCAGACCCCCCCCCCCCCCCCGTCTCTGGTGTCTGAGATTGCCGCCACTGCACCCAAGCAATTGGTGTGCTGGAGGAGGGGGAGGGGGGATGTGTTGGGGGGGATTCAGGTTAGAAGGAGAGGGGTGCGGGGGGTTCAGGAAGCGCTACCAGATGCGAGTGAGAGAGTGAGTGTGTGTGTATGTGTGGGGGGGGGGTTCAGGAAGCGATGCCAGATGACAGAGTGAGTGAGTGTGTGTGTGGGGGGGGGGGGAGGGCAGGGGGTTCAGGAAGCGGTGCCAGATGAGAGAGAGAGTGAGTGTGTGTGTGTATGGGGTTTCAGGAAGCACTGCGAGAAGAGAGAGAGTGAGAGTGTGTGTGGGGGGGGGTTCAGGAAGTGCTGCCAGATGAGTGTGTGTGTATGGGGTTTCAGGAAGTGCTGCCAGATGAGTGAGAGTGTGTGTGTGTATGGGGTTTCAGGAAGCGCTGCCAGATGAGAGAGAGTGTGTGTGTGTTGTGTGGGTATGTTGTCAGCTTGGAAGAAGAGGGGTGTGGGGGTTCAGGAAGTGCTGCCAGATGAGTGAGTGAGTGTGTGTGGGGGGGCTGGTTTATCAAGCATTGCCAGATGAGAGTGAGTGTGTGTGGTTGGGGGCGTGGGTTCAGGAAGCACTGGCAGAAGAGTGAGAGTGTGTGTGTGTGTGGGGGGGGGAGGGTTCAGGAAGCAGGGCCAAATGAGAGTGTGTGTGTGTGTGTGGGGGGGGGGGTTTTAGGAACGACTGCCAGATTAGTGAGTGTGTGGGGGGGGGGCAGGGGTTTCAGGAAGCGCTGCCAGATGAGAGACAGTGAGTGTCTGTGTGTATGTGTACGGGGTTTCAGGAAGCGCTGGCAGATGAGAGAGAGAGAGTGTGGGGGGGGAGGGGGGTTCAGGAAGCGCTGGCAGATGAGTGAGAAAGAGTGTGTGTGTGGAGGTGTGTGTGTGTTGGGAGTTTCAGCTTGGAAGAAGAGGGGTGTGTGGGGGGGGGGGTCTGGAAGTGCTGCGAGATGAGTGAGTGAGTGTGTGGGGGGGCGGTTTATCAAGTGTTTCCACATGAGTGTGTGTGTGTGTGGTGGGGGGGGGGTTGCCACATGAGTGAGTGAGTGTGTGTGTGGGGGGCAGGGATTTCAGGAAGCGCTGCCAGATGAGAGAGAAGAGAGTGTGTGTGTGTGTTGGGGGGGGGGGGGGGCGTTGAGGAAGTGTGGCCAAATGAGAGTGAGTGTGTGTGGGGTCAGGAACCACAGCCAGATGAGTGAGTTGGGTGGGGGCAGGGGTTTCAGGAAGCGCTGGCAGATGACAGTGTGTGTGTGTTGGGGGGGGCGTTGAGGAAGTGTGGCCAAATGAGAGTGAGTAAGTGTGTGTGGGGGGAGGGGTGAGGAAGCGCTGCCAGATGAGAGTGTGTGTGTGTTGTATGGTTCAGTTTTGTGGGGGGGGGGGAGGGGAAGGAAGGAAGGATCGATCGATCGATCGATCGATCCTTCCTGCTTTTAAGAAGAAGGAATGAAGCGCCTCCTCCACGCGATGCCCCCCCTCCCGCCGCCATCGCACCCACCGTCGTGTAGTTTTGCTGGCGGGGGACCCAAAATCCTGCCAGCAGAAGTCCTGTGTTGTGTGTGCTGAGTCTAACTGCAGCGATCTTCGGCATTGCTAGCCTGTGCAGGCTAGCAACGGCGAAGATGACGCCGTAGTCAGCAGACAGGACTTGTGCGGGCGGGGTTTCGGGTCCCCCGCCGGCAAAGCAACGCGAAGGTGGGTGGCTTAGGAGGGGGTTGTTGCGGAGGGATGTTGGACCTCCTTCTTTTGACCTGCAGCTTTGGGGGGGGCAGGTCGGGGTGGGGGGGCGGGTCTACCATTCTGTGGGCGGGGCTTATACTTTTTGAGCTTTGGTGCGCGGGGGGGGGTGGGGTGTTGGATGTCGGAACAGTGGCCTCCGGAGTCATTTGGACTCCGGAGCTTTGGAGGTGGTTTCCCTTTCCGCAGGTGAGTCGGCAGGGGGAGGAGCGTGTTTCCCTACTCCTCCTCCCCCTGCGTGGGTGCGATATGTTTCTTTAGTTTACTTTTTTTTTTCCGCCCTCGACATCATGACGTTTGATGCGAGGGCGGGGCACGGGTCAGTGGGGTGGCTTCACCACCATGAATCCACGAACCGTTCTGGGAGTCTGAGTGACTTCAGTGACGTCAGTGTCCTCAGAATGTTGAGGGTGCGTTTATTATAGTAGATTATATTATGTTGTATAACACACACCAAATATGCCACCACTAACTTACCCCCTCTGGTGGAGTCAAAGAGCCATCTATTCAAAATATGTATTTATTTTTATTTAAATCAACATCAGTAATAGGAATAGCACTCAAAATCTGGCTGAGGTTTGGATCTAAGCTTCCACAGTCAGCCAGCGATCATAGTGATATCATACAGCTATTGTGGGAAGTGACTTAGCATGGATGAAGGTAGGACACAATCTCACAAAAATGTGACTGCTGGATAACAGAGCAAGTTCATAGTAGGTAGCATTAAACTGTGAAATGCTGAACAACATTGAAAGTTAGGATTTCAACAGCACAAAAGAGGGTATATTGTAACAGCTAGCTACATTATCTCAACTTCTGGAACAAAATACAGAATGACAAATGCAGTCTCTTCTTTAGAACAGTCTCTGTATTTATTTGTTACATTTGTATCCCACATTTTCCCACCTATTTGTAGACTCAATGTGGCTTACATAGTGCCGGAGAGCTGTTTGTAGTCTCCGGAGTAAACAAATACAAGGTGATGTTGTGGTAGGATAAGGTTCATGTGGTAGGACCACATAAAGGAATCGTACAATGGGAGAGTTGTGTAATGACCATTACGAATTTTAGTGTTGTGTTGCAGAGAACAGGCATTTATATTGGGTCGGTAGGGTATGCCTTTTTAAACAGGTGGGTTTTATGTGTTTTTCTGAAGTGTAAGTGGTCGTATGTAGTTTTCAAGTCTTTTGGTAGTGCGTTCCACAGTTGTGCGCTGATGTAGGAAAAACTGGATGCGTAAGTTGATTTGTATTTGAGTCCTTTGCAGCTTGGGTAGTGGAGATTTAGGTACGTTTGTGTAGATTCGGATGTGTTTCTAGTTAGTAGGTTGATCATGTCTGTCATGTATCTTCCATGCATCAGTTTTTTAAATGTGCTCAGTTGCTTGTTAGTGGAGAGACAGGATATCATAAATGGGCATTTCTTTCTGTAGGGCAAAAATTCCTAGAGCCCTGAGTTATTACATGTCCCTAAAATGTTATTGTTCCCAAGCAGAAGTAAAGTTTCTTTCAGTTATTTTTAGACCAGCAATAAAACATTCCTACACATCTCATTTCATTTCTTTCAGAGGTGAAAGGGATTAGAAACATGCTCACTCACCAAATTATCCTCCTCCGTCATTCTCTGTCTGTTTTTTTTTGTTTGTTTTTTTCAGGTGTCACACCTAGTCAGGTCAATTCCACATCTTCTTCAAAAACAATGAGTAATGGGTTTACCAGGAGACAATGCAAGTCTTCCGAGGTGCACTATGATCTCCATACAGTCAGTTTGACAGTTGGCAGCCAGTCTGACATTTGGTGGTGTAATCTAAACTTGGCTGTTTTTCCTATGGGGTGGCTGTAATTCTAGGCTCACTTATTTCCTTTGCCTCCAGTTTTTACCTCAAAAACAACTCAGTCAAGTTTAGCATTTGTGTACAGCCTACTGTCATTGAGGCCCAGATGCATCAACCAAACGTTAAAAAATAAGAATCGTAAAAGTGCTTAACGATTTAAAAAAAAACGAGGCATGCACTACAAAAACACTCCAGAAATGTTCGGATCGGTATTGCAAAGTAGGATGTATCACAGAATCGTTAAACCTGTCGTTAATCAGCGCCTAAAGCATGCACAGAGCAGCCCAAGCGTTATGCTGGCTGCTCTGCGCATGCCACAAAGGCCTAGCTGTCAAAACAAAAAACCCCCCCCCCCACAAACATGTGTGTTTCGGGAGGGGGCAAAGGCACTTGTCATGAGCGTCCTGTATGGACACCTTGCCCCCCCCCCACCCCGCACGAAAAATCTCCAATTTTAGCAGCCCCGGGCCGGCCCTCCTCCCTTCCTGTATTCTCCCACACTAGCTCCGCCTCCTGCCATGCTCCGGTCCCGTGCCCCGCCCCCGCCGCCCCCCCTTTGGTCGTGGCTGCCGCTCCCCCCGTCCAACGACCCCCCCCTTTGCCTTACCGGCCCGTGCAGCGCCTCTCACCTCTGCTGCACGGGCAAGAGCAGCTGATCGGCGAGTCAGAAGGCCTCCTCAGACGTCCCTTCTTTCTTCCTGGGCCCGCCCTCCTCTGACGTAGGTAAACTACGTCAGAGGAGGGCGGGCCCAGGAAGAAAGAAGGGACGTCTGAGGAGGCCTTCTGACTCGCCGGGACCGGAGCATGGCAGGAGGCGGAGCTAGTGTGGGAGAATACAGGAAGAGAGGAGGGCCGGCCCGGGGCTGCTAAAATTGGAGATTTTTCGTGCGGGGGGGGGGGGGGGGAAGCGGGGAGCAGCGGGGGGGGGGGGGGCAAGGCGTCCATACAGGACGCTCATGACGAGTGCTTTTGCCCCCTCCCGATCCTTTTTTTTTTTTTTTCCTTTTTTGGTGCTGAGGGAGAGGGGAGCAGCGGCGACCTGGGGCGTCAATAAAGGACGCCCCTGACGCGTTTTCGCCCCCCCCCCCCAGTTATTTTTTTTATTGGATTTTGTTAACTTCTAGCAGACAGACAGCCCTAACGAGAGGTACAGACTCTCGTTAGATTTCACGGTGTTCTCCTGCGTTAAACGAATCGGAAAAGGTTAGTGCATGTCATTTCAATGGGATTTGTAGAAGAATTGCTCATCTGCATTCAGTTTTCGTTAGCTGCTACTGTCATCGGAAAATAGGCTTTAGTGCATGGAAAGGATAGGAAATTCTTCCTTGAGGGCTCATTTAACGATGAAAAACGTTTAGTGCATCTGGGCCTTAGTCTGTGCTGCAGGCTGATGGGCTATAACTGTATTTATCATTTTCCTTCCTTTTACAGTGGCAGGTTACAGCAGTAATCTTTTTTTTTTTAATTCTATTTTTATTAAGCTTTTTAACAAACATAATTTCACCTTTATGAATGATAATACACAAATTGGAAATCACACTTAAACATATAATAAACTAATAAGTTTCAACAAATTATCGACCTCAATATTAAGAAATCAGATCAAGATGTAAGATTACTTAAATAATCCAAAGGAAATAATTATGTATTAATAACTTTACCCATGAAGCACATGCCCTGGATTCTTCACTCAAAAGCTGTTAAACAGTGTACATATGGGACTATACCACCACCTGAACTCCTTCTCTACTAAGCAGAAATTCCTCCAGTTGTTTGGGGTCAAAAAACTGAAATTGTTTAGATTGAAATACAATTCTGCAAACACAGGGAAATTTCAATAGGAAACTAGCTCCTATCGCCACAGTTCTTGGGCGCAGGGTCAAAAATGCCTTGCGCCTCTTTTGAGTCTCTCTTGATAAGTCTGGGTAAATCCTTATTTTTGACCCCCAAAACATAGAATCTAAATGTCTCAGAGAAAGTCTCAAAACTGCATTCCTATCCATCTCTAATGCAAAAGAGACTAATAAAGTTGCTCTTTTGGTAATGACCTCCAAAGAGGACTCCAAAAAGGTTGTCAGGTTCATCGCTTCTCCACCTTGAGGCAACTTTGATTCAGTTTGCAAATAATAAGCTCTAGTTATTGGTGGTAGTGAGTTGTCTGACATACCCAGTATTTCAACAAGATATTTCTTAACCATTTGTACCGGAGTAACCAATGGTGAACTTGGAAAATTTATTAGTCTCAAATTCAAGCGTTTAGACTGATTTTCAAGATATTCCAACCGCCTTTGAGTAAAATTCTTATCCTTTATCAAAGTTTGTCCCACAAGTTCCATTTTTTGAGTTCTTTCCGTAAGAGATTTTACTGCGGCAGTTTGAAATTCAGTCAGTTGCAATAGGGATAAAGCAGTTTCTGACAAAGTTTTAATGGTTACAGCATTCTTAGTAATTGCAGCTTGTTAAGAGGTGTGGGCAGTAAAGGTCAAGTCCTATAGTGACTCTAGCGTCACTACGGCTGGTTTTTTCATTTTCTCCAGATTCAACTCAGGAAGGGGTGCTTTAGCAGCGTTTTCCAGGATACTCACAGTCTGTAACGACAGCGTAGGAGCAGAAATCACCTCTGGAGCTTTCAGGCTGCCCGCACTCCGTTCTCCCTCGGTCTCCCGACGGATCCCTTCCTGTTCGGTCTGTGATCCACTTCGGGTCAGAACGTCAGGACTCATCAGTAGACATTCACTTCCCGGTTGTGGAGGAGCCGCACGTTCGACGGGGCTAAGGGAAGCCCCGTCTACACTGTCGGCCAATGTCACAGCGTTAGCCTCAGCTACAGGAGTGGAAGCTTGTCCAGGACCTGGCGCGATTCCAAAATCCTCTATTTTTGCCTGGCGAAGTTGGCTTGACCCGTCAGGGAGAGGGAATCTCCTTGACCTTGCCTCTCCTTTTCCCCATCTAGAGGGTCAGGTAAGGAGCGAACTTGCTTGGTGTTTAGGGAGAAGAGTGGGTTGCGTCTAGTTGTGCTTCTCACACAGCCGCCATCTTGAATGAAAAAAAAAATAAAAAATCTACAGCAGTAATCTTATCTGATGTCTGTTATCTCAATTACAAATTTTTTTTTTAGCAAACTTTTGAAGTTCAGCTTACAGTCCATCTACAAACACCATTACAAGCTCAGGGGCAGATGCACTAAAAGCATCGTTAAAGCCCTTCCCTTACCGATTTCTTAGCGAATCGGTAAGAAACGGGCATGCATCAAGGAAATTGCATGCAAATGAGCTGGTCACTGCTAGCTCATTTGCATGGGATTTCCTTCCAAGCCAATTGGCCAGCTGCTGTGATACAATTGCCATTAGCAGTATGTCATATTTAACAAGCACACATTTTTTAGTCGCAGTACTTGTTACGTTTTACTCAAAAGTATAATATTAGGCACTTTTTTACTTTTACTTCAGTACATTTTTAATGCAATTTTCATTGTACTTTTTACTTTTACTTAAGTAACAAAATATGCATTTATTTTTACTTTAACCCTTTTGTGTCCAATATTCCCGTAATAAGCCATATGGGAACAGATTGATGGGAACATTGAACAGTAAGGTTAACTTAATTACTTTGACCTAGTACTTTAAATAACACTGCTATCTTATTTAGAATCCTGGCTAGTGAGGTGACCTATTTTGAATATATTAGTTGCATATTGAAGCCTGATATTTGTGAAACTTGTGTAACAGAGTTGTTTTTAGTTAAACAAGATGATTTTTATTTTTGCTTAGGCAACTGATATTAGATGGTCAATGGGACGAAGTCTTACAATTTATTCAGCCTCTTGAATGCATGGAAAAGTTTGACAAGAAAAGGTAATATACAGTGGTGAAATGATTTTATCTGCACCCCATCTCCTACATGACCTCTTACTATTGAACAGCTATTCTAATATCTTAGAGGTTGTTGGCCCCAGTATATACGAACTGCTTTATTATGGGGGTCTTTTACTAAAGCTTAGCTTGAGTTATTTGCAGCAGGGCCCATGGGAATAAAATGTTCTCTGCTGCAGCTATCCCGAGCTGAGCTTTCGTAAATGACCCCCTTTGTGCATTATTCATCCTTTTAGTACAAGGTCTAATCCATTTTCTCAATATTAAGGACTCTTGTGAAGCAGGTCACTTTTTTTTAATAACAATCTTACAAGCAATTTATTTATGTAAATTTGCCACTATACATTCAAGAAACATTTACTTGAATGAAAGTAAAACAAGGTGATTTCTGAATGGTGTATGGGCACTATCAGTGAGACACTTCATCACATATTCAAGCTAAGTGTATTCAAATTATATGCATGGAACACTTGCAGCAAGTGGCGGGGGGCATACCAGCACTCATCCGTTCCTTTTCTTTTGTGCCTGAATATAAATCTTGCTAAAATGTCTTGCACAAAAAGTTTTTGCAAGGCTCATATTTAGGCGCAGAAGAACAGCGTTTTCATCACCACAGTCTGCCACTTCAACGCATGACACCTCACCACTGCAGTCATTTCATCACGTGACACTTCATCAAGCGTTCGAACTAAATGCATTCAGATTATATGTGCACAAAACTTACAGTGGAGGGGAGGGAGTGTAATGGTAATTGTAGCTTCTTTGTTTGCATGTCCAGGAAGTGCCAGCACACACTGACACTTGTTCTTTTACACCTAACTATGAACCTCGCTAGAAGCTGTGCACCCCTTATTCTCTCTCATATTTTATCTACACAGTTCTCCAACATGCTACCACACTTCTCCCGCTCACCTTGTTTTCATCCTCCCCAACCCAACTGTGATGTGCTAAGTAATTGCCTACCGGTGATGAACTGTCATGGTTTTCACCTTTCGTCACCTTTGTATGCAAGTTTTTCATGAAATATCACCAAATTAGGTAAATTAGATCTGGTTCCCTCTTCTTTTGGAGTTATCCTCTGAAGAACCGTGGAAATCGGCGTGCTTTCCGACCCTTATCATTCAGAACAAGGGCTCTCTTCTAAATCCCAACCTCCAGTCTTCTGGCCTGGATGTTGAGAGCCTAGAATTTGTTTCCCTGTCTCTTCCTGAGTGTGTCTCCTAGGTCTTGCTGGCTTCCAGGAAAGATTCCACCAAGAGGTGTTACTCTTTAAAATGGAGGAGGTTTGCCATCTAGTTTGCCTTAGATTGTATTTCATGCCCTACACAGACCCTGCTTGAATACCTTCTACAGCTTGCCGAGTCTGGTCTTAAGACCAACTCCGTAAGGGTTTACCTCAGTGCAGTTAGTGCTTAACGTCAACATGTAGAGGGTAAGTCTATCTCTGGACAGCCTCTAGTTCGCTTTATGAGAGGTTTGCTTTTGTCAAAGCCCCCTGTCAATTTCCGCTTGTGTCATGGGACCTCAACATCATCCTCATTCATCTGATGAAAGCTCCTTTTGAACTACTAGATTCCTGTCATCTGAAGTACTTGACCTGGATGGTTATTTTTTTGATGTCTGTTACTTTAGCTCACAGGGTTAGTGAGCTTCAGGCCTTAGTGGTGGATGCACCTTACACTAAGTTTCATCACAACAGAGTATTCTCCGCATACACCCTAAGTTCCTGCTTAAGGTTGTGTCAGACTTCCATCTGAACCAGTCTATTGTCTTGCCAACATTCTTTCCCCAACCTAATGCCCATCCTGGCAAGAGTACCTTGCACACATTGGACTGCAAGCGAGCATTGGTCTTTTACTTGGAGCGGACTAAGCCCCACAGACAGTCCATCCAACTTTTTGTTAATTTTGATTCCAACAGGATGAGGGTCACCATTGGGAAATACACAATCTCTAATTTGTTTCACTTATGCCCATGCTGGGTTGATCCTAAAGGATCATGTCAAGGTTTACAATGTTGGAGCCATGGCTGCGTCAGTAGCCCACTTGCAGTCAGCTTCCATTGAAGAAATTTGCAAGGCTACAACATGGTCTTCAGTCCACACATTCACATCTCACTACTGCCTTGAGCTAGATGCCTGATGTGACAGTTGGTTTGGACTGACGCTATTGCATGGGGTATAGAATCTAAATCCACCTTCTTATGCCCATTTTGTTTTGTTCTAGGCTGCACTCTCATATAGTTTGTATATAGTTTCAGGTTGATCTGTGTTATGTCCTCGTTGTTGCGAGGCCCAATTGACCTGTGGATGTTGTTTTCATGAGCCTGGTAGCTAGGGATTCCCTATTTGTGAGAATTATGGCATGCTTGTCCTTGGAGAAAGCGAAGATACTTAACCTGTAGCAGGCATTCTTTGAGGACAGCATATTTTGACAGTGGAAAATAAGGAACAATTTCACCAGATACAGTCTATGTTAAATGGTCTAATTCATCATCGTACTCTTAATAGCATGAGATATAGTCGCCTTTGGTTTTTCCGTTATGGTAACTGTATGTGTACTTGCCTGGCCCACCTAGTTTACATGGTAGCAGACCCTCATTTTGTTCATGCCTCACATGATCCAATGGGGCATAAGCTGACAGTTAATAAGTTGATTAGAAAGTTACTTTGAAATTTTTATCCTACACTTTATACAGCTTCTGCTGACTCAGGCCCAATTGATTTTCATTTTTTAGATGGGCTTTCTACTCTAAAAATCTCAGTGGAGGATTTGGAGGTTTTGAATGCACCTTTACATTTGGGAGAGATGCAGTTCACTATTCGAACCTCACCCCTCCGCCCAAAAGGTGTGTGGACCAGATGTCTGTGAAGACTACTCTCACACCACTCATCTGGAGGGCATGGGCCGAGTGTCTATGAAGACTTTCCTCTCCTCTCACACCATCCACCCGACTGTGTGGGCCAAGTATCTGACTCACTTCACCACCACTCGAAGATGTGGGCCGAGCAAAACGATAATCCATGGTCAAAGTAAGTCCAGAAATCCTTGAGAAAAATCCAAAAGCAAAACGGTGGACCTCAAACAAAACAATCCAAAATGAGATCCATCCCTGATTCTCCACAGCAATCAATAGTCCAAGAAGAGGTTCATCCACGATACTCTACAGCAAGCAATAGTCCAAATAGAGGTCCATCCATGAGGTTCCATAGCAATCCTCGATTCCTTCCGGCAGAAGGCACTCTCTCACCTTTTGCAAGGGAGAGAATGGTCTCCAACCCTCCAGATCCACCAGCCACAGAGTCCTGACTTGGCTCTCTCCTTTAGATCAGGGTGAGTTTACAGTTCATCCATCTATGCAAACCATTCCAGGGGATATCAGGGGGCCATGGGCCCCTGTCATACCTTTGGTGGGGGAGAGATGTAACCAGAGATACTGAGGGGTCAGATATTCAGGGGGATATATCATCAGCAGTGGGTGGGTCAGAGGGTGAAGTGCCATAGTTCATCTCAGATGATTACATTGCTCCCGTGCTGCATCTTTGACAACCCTGAGCCTGGTATAAAGGTGCAATGCTAAATTAAGAGTAAAAAGAGTGAGGGGGCGGCTCAAGATGCCCAACAGCACTCTGAGTTCTATAGGTTTTTACTCTGTTTTCTCCCACTTGCAATGGGGAAGAAAAGGAAAGGAAACTGTTGGGTGACTAAAGAAATCTCAGTGCCTGCTCCTTTTACTGGTCTAATAGATTGTCACCTGCAGCGCCATAGTTATGCAGTTGTGCCTGGGAGTAAGCTGTTGGTAGTGTCTGAGGAGCATGGAGAGACTGCACCCTTGGCTCTGGAAACATCTTTAAGCCCAGGCATTTGATAGCCTCCCCTGAATCCCACAGCAGGTAGACCAGACAGCTCGAGTGGTGAAGTCGGGGAAGACTGGGTCCTAGCCAAACCTGGCAGTTGAGCAAAATTCCGAGAAGTTCTGGCGCTGTCAGCCACATCTCTCTGCCTTCGTGCCAGCCCTGCAGTTTCCTGACAGCTTAATCACTTCTACAGGAGCCACCCTACATGGGAACTGAGGCGCTGCTACTTTTAGCCTCACTTTCCCTGAAGCAGTCTCTCCCCTTTGCCAGGAAAACACTGCTGCGAAGAACCCAGCCCCAAAGAAACAAAATGCTGCTGATTCATTCTTACCACTGCTGACTGTGTTTTATCCCCTACCCCCATCCCCATGGTACTTTCTCCATAGGTTGTTGAGTTGGACCACAAAGTCAGGAGCTATGGGAGTGGGGGGGGGGGGGGGGCGGCGGGTAAAGGAAACAGGGATCTGTGCAAGTCACTTAACATTGCCCCAGGTACAAAATAAAGTACCTGTATATAATATATAAACCGCTTGGATTGTAACCACAGAAAGGCAGTATGTGAAGTCCCATCCCCATTTCCCATTCCTTTTCTTTCCTTTACTTTCCTTTTGAGAGAGAAAAGCCCACTATGCTCAACTGGACCAAGAGCCCCTAGCCATACCTGGGATCTGAGAAGGATATCCATCCACCTGCTGGAGATAGAAAATACTGAAGGGCTGGAGTTCCCCACAGGGCTTATACATCACAGCACAATTCTGTATTTTCTATCTCCACCTGCTGGTCGATGGACATAACTATACCCACTTGTTCAGGAACAGTGTGAAGGACTAAAGGAAAGAAAATTATCAGATAAAGACATAAGTACTTCTTATAAAACACTGCATTCTGTGAGCTTATTTCTGTCCACCTGTCCATCTCATAAAACAAGCTTGAAAAGGTGTATTTCATAAAATATACAATTTCCAGTAATTCTTTTTTTGATATATGAAGGATGCGTGTGGTTGTGGGTCTGGGGATGAGAGATATCTGGGATGTGTGTGCTGCTTTATGTATGTGTGTGAGAATGTACTTTTCATAGTTCTGTTTCCATTTTCAATCGGGGGATATACAGAAAGTTGGAGTTTCACACATTTCTAATTCTATGCATATATTTTCTGCAGCCAGGAATTTTACGCACATAAACTGTGGTTATGCTCAGATGAAAGGATACTGACACCTTTCAAAATACTTCGTTGAGAGCCCAAATCTGGGCTCAAATTTTATGTTTATGGATTTTAATCAAATATAAGTAGGATTTGAAGGGGATGATGGAGTATAGTTGATATCTAGTTATATTTTATTAACTGTTTTTGTTGTTGTTGTTAGGTTTCGCTACATTATTCTAAAGCAAAAGTTTTTAGAAGCCTTGTGTGTGAATAATGCAATGTCAACAGAAGATGAGCCTCAACATGTAAGACTTGTTTTTTTTTATTAACCTGTAAGATTTTATAGCTGAAAATGCATTAATTGAAAGCTGTTGCTTCACACTGTAATGCAAATGTAATATGTATAGCTTGTATTGTTATGTTATAAATGTGCAATTTGAAAATTATTTATATGCTATTTTAAGAAAAGCAAAATGATATACAAGCTGGAGAATACGAAATTGTAATAGTTTTTTGTCACCCAAGTATAATGTAGTACCCAAATTTGTTAAGATCACCGAGCACCTCCTCCTCCTTTGTTAAAAAGACACAACATTCAAAACCCTTTTTTCCCAGCACCTGTTCCCTCTAGACATAATTGTTTTCAATTTAAACCAGTTTTCACTTATGTTTAAATCATTTTTATTAGAAAGTACAGAAACACATGTTTCAATAATATCTTGAACAACATATCTAAAACGAAATCATGTATATCAAGCATTAAACATTAGTAGATATTTTGTAAAGAACCCCCGCCCCCCATTTACCCCTATTCCTCAGATTCATTGCCCATCTTAATACATAATCCTAGAAGCCTTACATCTATTCCCTCTCCCTTTCCCCTCGTAGTTTTCACTTATAAATTCATAGGTTTTTGCATAGTTAACCATTTGTTTAAATTGATTTTTACTTTAATTTCAAAAAGCTGCATTTTCTGTACCAGAGGCATGTGCAGAAACTGGGCCTGGAACATACATGCAGCAGAAAGTACAGGAGGAGTATACACATGAATGCTGTAGTCATGACTATTGTCTGCCTCCAAGAGGAAGAAAATTGTTGGTGAAAGGAGATCCAGATCCATTGCCACCACACTGGAAGGAGGCCAGAATCCCTGCTGGTGCTGCTTTGGAAGGAGACTTAAAATTGTTGGTTGTGCAGGAAGGCCAGAGCTGCTGCTGAGGAAAGTGGGGGGTGGGGTGAAGAAAAAGGGAGACAGTGGATGGTGGGAGAAGGAAGATGTAATACAGGAAGAGCGGGAAAGGATAGAGTGGGAGACGGGAAAAAGAAAGACAATTGGAAGATGGTAGATAAGTAGGGAAGAAGGATGGAGAATAATAGGTTGAAAAAAGGAGGAGAAATGTGGAAAAGAACAGGGGAGATGCTAAAAGAAGGGAAGGATTGAGGAGAGAGAAGGTGGAAGGAAAGAGGGGGAAAGAAAGGGGGGAGATACTGGGAAAGGAGGCTTTTGATTGTTGTCTTTTTACATAAAATTTAGAAATTCTGTTCTAGGATCTAATCTGTTGCCTTTTTACTTTCTTGGCTTCTGTATATCATAAAAGAAACCCAGATATTTACCTGGAACTATGAGTCCCTTTTTCTCCTGGTGTTTGTTCTTGTTTATAAATACCGATGAGTTCTCAGAACAAAAAACAAAATTGGAAATGAAAGTCCCTATCATATCTCATTTGTCCAGTATCAGAACTCACAAATTTTACATTTCTCTAGGACCAATACACATCTTAAAATATAATGATATTTATACAGACAGCAAAGCTTAAAGCTAATTTGTGTATAAAATTATATTTTCCTAAATGAATGTTTTAATTCCCACTACAGGCCTAATTGACTACCTCATTTCTTTGCTGGTTGAGGGCTAGAGGCAAAGTCTTTAATGAGACTGAAGCCCTAAGTGCCAATGTTTTGGGAACGAGGAGCCAATCAAGTAATGGCCATCACCTGTCCTTCCACTGGGAACTTGAGCACATCATTTTTATTTTTTCACACACCTTAGAAGGTCGGATTTTTCATTCTTTGTATTGTAAATAATTGTCACAAATTGAATGCAGTGAAAAACAGGTTCAGGCTTCCTAAAGTAAACTAGGCCTGTAAAATCATAGCATCTCTCAGTCCTGATACTTCACTGAAGAAATGTGACAGCCTGATTAAGCTTGGCAGAGTTACAAAGTTGGCAAGGGTTGTGTACAGCTGGACATAGACATGCAGAGAAACTATAAGAAATAATTGGGCAAAGTTAAGGACAGGAGCAGAAAAGTTAAATTTAAGGATGAGCGAAGCTTGGAGAGATAAGAAGGTTGAAACTTGGTCCTAATTGGATGAGAGATAAGCAAACTCTCTGAAGTTGAAACTTGGTCATAATTGGACGTATGTGCCAATTATGACAAAAGTGCAAGTGGGAAAGTAAAATGTTCATAGGGATCTATGGGACCAAAAAAAATATAAAATGTCTGCTACCTAAGCAGTGCCTCGGAGAAGAAGCCAGTAACCTGTGAAGGCACATGTCATCTGTCGTGAAGTGCTGTTCTACTATGTGAATTTTATTATTTTTATTTATTGCATTTGTATCCCACATTATCCCACCTATTTGCAGGCTCAATGTGGCTTACATAGTTTTGTTAACATTGTCATTACAGGGTGACAGATACATTTAATATTGTGCAGAGGTTAAATAAGGGTAGAAAGAGGAAGGAAAGGAATGATTAAGGTAGTTATAGTAGGTGTGCTACTGATTGCCTGTACTGCCTTTGGGTGAGATGCTTATGCTAATAAACTATCTTACTATATCTTTTGAAATCTGGGTTTCTTTCTAATTATGTGGTTTGCTACTGCCCAGACTGTGTAAAAACGTCATGAGCAGATACAAGGTTGGGATAATTATGTATTTAGAGGGAGCCTGCAATCCTTTTCAGGATAGGTGAAAGCCCATGGCTTCCGCTGCCCAAACAGAGGTGGCAGACCTAATTATATTCAGTATATAGCTATGGAATTCTACAGCGAGCACCTGGAAATAAAGGTTAGCTAGTGCAGACCTGTTATTGATACCTTAGTATGCAGACTGGTTTGCTTTGGGCCCTCCCCTTACAACAGATATATCACAATCAGGGCTGTAGCACCATAGCCATAGCAAACTGTATCTGTGCCCTGTGCAATTGCATACTCCATGGCAGCATAGAGTGCCTCCCTGCTTCCTTCCTCCCCCCCCCCCCCCCCAGCACACTCCCTAACACCCAGTGTAGCATATCCACCTGTCTTTCTTACCCCCCCCCCCCCTCCGAATTCCTTCTATTCAAACCTTCCACTCATATTCAGTAAGCACAGTCTGCTCTGCTCTGTGGAGCCTTCCGATAAAGCGCATTTCTGGCACTGCCAGGTCCTGATCACAAAGCAATAGGAAGCAAGTGTCAAAGGGGGTGAGACTTGGCAGTGCCTGGAATGCACTTGAGTGGAAGGCTCCACAGAGCATTGCTTTGCTTTCTGAATGTGATATTTTACCCATGAGTGGAAGGTTTGAAGAGAAGGGGATTCCTTGGGGGGGGGGGGGGGGGGGAGGTAGAAAAGAGGCAGAGGTGCATTTTATTTTTAATTTTATTTTTTGTTACATTTGTACCCTGCGCTTTCCCACTCATGGCAGGCTCAATGTGGGTTACATGGGGCAATGGAGGGTTAAGTGACTTGCCCAGAGTCACAAGGAGCTGCCTATGCTGGGAATTGAACTCAGTTCCTCAGTTTTAGAGGGGGGCACCGACCCTAATCACAATAGGAAGTTGGCAGTTGCCATTTTGTGGAAAGTGAGTCACAAATTGGATGGAAGTTTATTTTATTGTTAGTATTGAAATTTTTGCAAACACTTACAGTTTTGTAATTTGAGAAAATATTTTATATCTACCATAGATTTAGATTAATAAAAATGCCAAATAACTGTTCTGTGTTTTCCGGTATTTCACTTCCTGATATTGACAATGCCATTGATAAAGAACATTTTGGAACTTCATCAGATGAGACATTAGCAGATAACATAGCAGAAGAGCTTCACCAGACATTTTATCCCTTACGAAATGATGCTAACATCATATACTATGTAAGTGGAGCAATTGCAAGATCAATTGTGAGGTCGAGCAAATGCCCTTTTTTTTTTTTAAAGGATTTGCTGACCAACGTGAGGTACTGGAATTGTTCAGCATTTAGAATACAGTACATCACAGTTTTTGGAGAAGCTTAATTGATGAGGTTTCACCAAACCAACTGACTATACATTTATTGCTGCTGTTCACTATTGGCATGTCTTTCAGGATTTAAAAACATTTCTAAACTAAGAGAAATTCCTGTTGTCATGTTCTGATAGGTCATCATTTTCCAAAATCATGGATTGTTTCAGTTCTGGTGAAGCTTATGGGCAAACGCTTGTAACTGACAATTTCTGTATTGAAGGACATTACTTATTTTAAATGATTGTTCAAAGATCTTTAAATTTTTAGCCAAGCAATTAAAAAAAACCTTACTAATAAAGCCAATGAAAAACTTGAAAACCCATCAAAAAGAGAAAAATGACCAAACTGTAAAGTTCCTCATTAAGTGGAATGAAGCAAATGAGAAATTTTAACATTTTTTAACATTTTTGACTGACTCTTCCAAATATTATAACACATTTTGTAAAATGTTTAAATTTTTTTTTACCATTTTAAAATATTTCACTTATTTCACTGTTTTAGTAGTATTAAACACATATTGAAAACAAATTTTGTCGCTTAAAAAAAATTGTGTTATGTATTGTTGACAGTAAATTATGTTGAGCTTGGCATGCAGGAAAACCACTTTCGGTCAGTCAGTCTACTCAGGTGTAGGCTGATTTACACCTTTCTTTCTAGGTGCTCCCTATTAAGTTCCATGGTTTAGCTTAAAAAAGCATTAGTACCAAAGAGCTTGCCGTCCCACAACAGAGCAGTGAGTAAGAGGGTGCAAATCAGTAAACAAGTTTCGTGGAGATCTCTTACCTTCTAGTTCAGTACCTGGGGCTTCTAATCTGTTACTGACAGGCTGCTATGTGCTGCTAATTAATGACATTTTCTCCTTCCTTTGTGTCAGTAGCAGATGATTCCAGAGACTTGTGTGTTTACCAGCAGGTGACGATAGAGAGCAGTGAATTGAACTGTCCCTTATAGAACGTATTGCTCCTTGGCCAGCCAGTATCTTCCATAAGCAGATGGACTGTTTGCAGCTCCTGTTCTAGTTTGATTAGTTCAGTAGAGTTTGGGGGTGTTCTGGCTGTACGGTACCAGCTTTAAAGGGGTAGACCTGGTATCCCCAAGTCCCTCCCCCACTCCATTCTCCTCTCCTTGGCTGTTTCCACCTGTGCTCTAGCACTGCCTGAGTACTTGCCAGCTAACTTTGGGAGAGTGAGTGGCTTCAGGCTTCCATCAGCATTGGCCTCTGAAGGGACTGTCTGCCATGTTTTCTACAGGGGTGAGTGTTGCTTTATCTTTGCTCCTATTTGCACTGCACTCGCGGTCATTTTTATTTCTCTCCTTGACTGCTGAAATGGTTAAGCGCTGCCCCCGCTGTGGGAAACAGAGAGCAGTGTCGGGTCTCTGCCCCGGGGGGTGTTCAGGCCCAGACAGTTCAGAGGACTTGGTAGCTGATTTGGAAGCGGCATTTTCCCGTGCACGGGACATGCAACTGGACTCTCCTCAGACTGCCACGGGGTCGGCGGCAATCTTGTCTTCCTGCAGTACTGTTACTGTAGGCTCCACAGCAAGTTTGCCGATCACGTCGGGGACAGTGTTGTTCACATGGGATCCGGAGGTGATTTGGGAGACGGTTTGGGGCTTTCCCACACTTGGGGGTGGGGGGTGGGCGGACAAAACCTTCTCTTCTGAGTTTATTTTGTTGTTGTATCGTGCTTTTCTTAAGCGCTCCGCTCCGGTATCTGAGGTGCTGCAGGAGGCTTCCTCAGTGTCCTTTCCTTCAGGGCAGGCACTTCCAGGGTCCAAATAGATGCATTTGGGATCCAGTTTGGATGTAGAATCTGAGGCCCCTTCTTATTCTGTCATCTCTGAAGGGGCTCTGGCTGTGGGCCCTGGGTCCATGCAGGGACTGGACAGTTTGGAGGTGGGAGAACTCCTAGCAGATGACCCCGCAGCAGTGAGAACCTTCCATAAGGAGGAATTATCCACCTTTATCACCAAAGCTTTGCAGGCTTTGAAGATAGCTTCTCTGGAGGCTCCATCTGTGGAGTCCGCGAATCCTAAGATGGATAGCACCAAAAAGCCACCCAAGGCTTTTCCGGTTCACAAAGTGTTGCAGGGACTCATTTCAGCCCAATGGCCTTACCCCGGAAGCAGGTCTTCGGGTGGCCAAGGCAGTGAGGCTGTTGTACCCGGACTTGCAGGAAGAGTTAGACAAGTTGTGTCTGCCTAAGGTGGATTCATTGGTGGTGGCGGTGACAAAGAAAACAACCTTACCGGTGGAAGGGGACATTGCCTTCAAAGATGTCCAGGATCCCAATCTGGAGTCCGCTCTCAAGCTTTCATTCGAGGTTTCTGCCCTGGTGTTACAAGTGGTGGTCTGTAGTTCTTATGCAGCCCGGGCTTGTCTTTCCTGGGTGCAACAGGCGGCAGATGCTTGATTTAGGGGACCCAGCCTTCACCTGAGTTTCCCGATGTGGAAACAGGTCTCGCTTATTCAATGGATGCCATGTATGTTTTCATCAGGATGTTGACTTAGCAAATGTCTCTGGTGGTCAAGGGGCGCCATTTGCTGTGTTTGCGCCATTGGGCAGCGGATGCAGATTCGAAGCAGCGTCTGGTTAAGCTGCCCTTTAAGGGCAGGCTGTTGTTTGGTGAGGATTTGGAAAAGCTGTTCAAGGATCTGGGGGATTTGAAGACTCCAGCAGTTACCAGAAGGCAGGACCTGTGCTTCTGCTAAGTCGGGTCAGACGAGGACTCGGTTTCGAAATAGCAAGAGGTATCTTCTGGAGCAGCTTTCCTTTCCTGCGAGTCCTGGTACCAACAGAAGCAGCCCTTTCGGACAGACGAGCATGCTTCTGGCTCTTCGGGAATGCTTTCCTCCACTCCTTGTCCCTCCCATTGATTCCTATAGGGGCACAGCTATCCCACTTTTACGACGAGTGGGTCTTGCAGCTTATTTGAGACGGCTGCAAGCTAGAGTTCTCTTCTCCCGTTGTCGATTTTCTTTCTCTGCCTCCCTGTGTGTTGCCTTCCATAAGCAGACGGCTGTGCGCTCCATTCTACTGCAGTTGCAGCAGTTGGGGTTGGTGATTCCTATTCCCCTGCTAGAATGGGGACATGGTCGCTATTCCATTTATTTTGTGATAATGTTATAACCAAAGGACTTCAGTAATATTCAGTCTCTAAACAATTATATAAACTCAAATACACTATAGAGACTCACTCATATCCTCAACACACATGTAGGACAACAATGCTGTATTTATAATCTATTAAAAATTTTCTTTAGAAAGTTTTTCATTATTCCAAAATCCTATGCTTAATTACAAAGTCTCTCAAGTGATATAAATCACTTGGAAATGATTTAAAGAATTTGACTGTTCAATATTCATATACACCAATAAAAAATACTTCAGTATCCTTTTCTTCATACAAGATAAACTTATAATATCCACAGCATGAGTATTTAAACTATGTACTAGTGTTTTCAGCAATTCCAATGCTTAATAGATTAAATTTCACTAGAACCGCGTTATTCTCATTGCTCTGGATTGGCCCCACAGTCCGTGGTACGCGGACGGTCCGGCAGCTGGTAGATGAGCTGTTTTGTCTTCCCCCTTTGTCTGGTGTTCTTTACCAGGGTCCTCTGTAGATGGAGGATCCCCTCCCCCTTTGGTCTTACGGCTTGGCTTTTGAACAGTCGAAGTTGAGGAAGAAAGGTTACTCTGATTCTGTCATTTCAGGTGGTCGACTTTGGCGGTGTACGCTCACGTTTAGCGGGTCTTTGAGTGTGTCGATCGGGCTGCCTCTCTGTTTGCTACTTTGCCACTCATTTTGGCCTTTCTGCAGGAGGGGTTGCAGAAAGGGTTTGGAGCAGGCCGTTATAGGGGTTGCGTTTCGCTTTCTCCTCTGGCATCACACCCAGATGTGGTTTGTTTCCTGAAGGGAGTGACGCGTCTTAAGCCTCCGGTGGTGCACCCATGTCTGGACTGGAATCTTAATTTGGTGCTCCGTCACTCCAAAATGCGCCCTGTGAGCCTTTGTGGAAAGCCATGCTTAAGAATCTTACGCTCAAGTCGGCGTTTCTCAAGGCTGTTGTGTCAACTTGACACATCTGTGAATTGCAGGCGCTTTCTTGTCTGGATCCCTTACTCCGTTTTATGGAGGCAGGGGTCACAGTCCAAACGGTGCCATCATTTCTGCCAAAGGTGGTTTCGGTCTTTCATATTAACCAGGCCCTGTTTCTACCTCTTTTTGAGAGGATCAGTATCTGTTGGATTTTGGCTGTTACATTTCCTTGACGTTAAACAAGCAGTGCTGCAATATTTGTCAATTACCAGTGAGTTCCGTTAGTCAGATCATTTGTTCGTCCTTTTTTTCTGGGCCTCGGAAGGGTGAGGTGGCTTTTAAGGCTACCATTGCCCACTGGATTAAGGAAACCATCTTGTCAGCATATATTCCTTCTGGCCGGTTGCTGCCAGTTCACCTGAGAGCACTTTCTACGCAGGCTCTGGAGACTTCCTGGATGGAGGCCTGGGTGGTTGCTGTTGAGATTTGTTGAGCAGTGACATGATCGTCGGTTCACGCTTTTGTCAATCACTATCACTTGGATGTGGCAGCACGGGAGGAGGCATCCTTTGGGGCTTCGTTTTTTGCGGCGGGGGTTTCAGCTTCCTACCCAGTTTAGGAACTGCTTTGCTACATCCCATAAGTCTCTGGATTCGTCTGCTGCTGATGCAAAGGAACTAAAAATTATGCCTCACCTGATGATAATTTACTTTCCTTTAGTCGCAGCAGATGAATCCAGGGCCCCATCCCTATCTACAAATTTTTGGTTGCTGGACGGATTTTTCCTGAGGAGGTTTCTGCTGTGTTTGCTGCTGTTCTAACTGTTTTTTGTTTCTAGATTTTATCGTGTGATGTTTGGAAGATACCATGTGAATTCTGTGAGGAAGTGGCTATGAGTGTTTTAACACTATTCTTTCCTTCTGTTTTGTTACGAGATATACTGGCTAGCCAAGAAGCAATGCATCCTATAAGGCACAGTTTAATTCAGTGCTCTCTATCTCCACCTGCTATTAGATTGTCACAACCCACAAGTTTTTGGATTCATCTGCTGTGACTGAAGGAAAGAAAATTATCAGGTAAGACGTAATTTTTCGATTCTCTTTGTTTTGAGCAATAACTTCTTTCTAGTTAAGGAGGCTTTTTTTATTTTTCTTAATGCATAGTTGGAGTAAGGGAATGAGCTATAATATCACAAAATGAAGCATTATAATTGTTGTTAGATATTTAAGTCCCAATTCTTACCTAAGGTGCATCATGGAGGTTTTACAAATCAGAATAAAGAAATGGTCACGAAGGTATAGCCCACTTTTCATATCATGACCATTGTGATCCAATGGGGTGGAGTCCAGCCCATTTATTTTATATTACATTCCCCATTGGATAGCAACAATTGTAAAAGCTGCCCACATCTATAGTAACAGTGGTCATGTTTGCTCTGGTATTCTACTTGGCCCTTTACCTCCTGTCCCTGAGTGAGGCCCAGGGGAAAAAATTAATACACAAGATAATACTATCTTATAATAATGGACTTTGGAACCACGGGGTCACTCAGCGATGTTCACCCAGATGCCTCAAATTGGTGTCTAGCCTTTTGTTCTTTTATTAGGCTCAGTCTGACATTTGTTCCATATCAATTTGCAATTCAGCTTTTTTTTCCTGTTAGAACTAACAAGCAAATAACAAGAAACAGATAACAATTACATACATATTATTTCAATAGTTCAATGGTAAGCAGAGTTATAATAAGAATTCAATTTTGTTCCATTTTCTTGCCCCCATCTGCACAGATACATTTATTACTTACACAAATTCACGAGTTGCTTACTCTATTTTTCTATTTTCTGCTTACATCCTTAACCCCAGATACTCCTCCTGGGTTAGT
The DNA here is from genome assembly GCF_901765095.1 of Microcaecilia unicolor. Lineage (NCBI taxonomy): Eukaryota > Metazoa > Chordata > Amphibia > Gymnophiona > Siphonopidae > Microcaecilia > Microcaecilia unicolor. The sequence continues at coordinate 103,744,934 of NC_044036.1, forward strand.
GGGACCCTGTTCTCTATCATACATGATCTCACAACCCCAAATCTTACTCCCCCAAATTCATCCTGTCCTATTGCTAGGGATCTTAGTCTTTTTTATGATAAGGTCATGAGTCTTCAATTCTTTTCATCTCCTTTAGCAAACCTAAAAGGGGCAGTTCCCTTATCTCTGCTTGGCCCGGTCGGTCAATCTTGTCAGGGGCGCCATCAACCTCTGCAGTTGGGACTCTCTTACACTCCCCACCTTGACTAGTTTATCTAAGACCATGTTAGTTATGCAGACAACCACCTGTTACCTTGATCCTATTCCTTCATGATGGCTTTCCCTCCCACACCATGTATTTCTTTCTTTGTTATTACCTATAGTTAGAAACAGACAAAAAAAAAAGCACCCTCAGGAGCAGGACAATGGGAAATTTCTGAAGGTCCATTGATGCTTTTTTTTTTGTTCTGTTTGGTGTACTCTGGCCCCTCTATTTTCTCCTGTAGTTAGAAACAGCCTTGAAAAGGGCATTGTACCATCTGTGTAGAAGCATGCAATCATTTGCCCTGTTTTAAAGAAACCTTCCCTGGACATTTCTGTATGCTCCAGCTATCGCCCTATATCTAATCTTTGTTATGTATCTAAGGTTACAGAATGGCTCGTCTCCCAACAACTTATAGACTTGCAGACAAACGCCATTTACTCCATCTACACCAACCTGGCTGGGTTCTGCAATGGCCACAATTGTGAAACTGTTCTAACCACTTTACTAAGTGACTTACAGTCCACAATTGATCACAGTGATATTTCTATCTTAGTCTTTTTAGATCTTACAGCTGCTTCCAGCGCCATCAATCATAGTCGTCTCTCAAGGCTTTCCTAGATTGAATAACTGCGACTGTTCTCCACTGGTTCTCTTCTTTTATTTCCTCGTGTACCTTTTCTGTTTCTTTTCAAGATTCCACATCAGACAGTTTTCCTATCCCCTGTGGAGTCCCACAGGGCTCAGTACTGGCTCCGTTATTGTTCAATGTGTTCCTCAGTCCGTTAGCTTTACTAATTCAGGATCTTGGTTTGCATGCTTTCTACTATGCAGCTGACATCATGCTAATCTTTTGTACTGGTTCTATCTCCCCCAACCAAACTAATCTTAATTCTGCTCTGTTGTCCATGTGTTCCTGGTTAGATGAAAACCTCCTTAACCTTAATCACTCAAAGACCATGGCCACTTGGGTCATGGGCAAATCATAAGCTCCTTCACTCACTCCACACACAAACAATCAGCTTATTAACCTAGTCTCATCCTTAGACCAAGAAGTATCCTTTAAGGAGCAAATTGCATCCCTGACCAAAGTTGCATTCCACCACCTTTGTTAGTGTCTTATTATTCAACCACTCCTAGACAAACATTCACAGGAAGCCTTCTAATATGCTTTTTGTCATCTCCAGGTTAGATTATTGTAATACTGTATACTTAAGCCACCCAACAACCACTCTACATCGTTTACGGACTGTACAAAATACAGCCATGCCAGTCCTTACTCATTCTAAGTGATTTGACCATATAACTCCACTCTTTATTCTTTATCGTTAGCTCCCAATAATGTTTCATATCCAGTTTAAATTTTACATTTCACTCTAGAATCCCTTCTTATTTGGCAGCTCTCACAATACCTTTTGCTCCACCAAGACTGCTTTGATCTTTGAATGATCACCAGCTGTGCTTCCATTACATAAGAACATAAGAATAGCCATTCTGGGTCAAACCAATGGTCCATCTAGCCCAGTATCCTATTTTCCAAACAGTGGCCAAGCCAGGTCACAATTACCTGGCAGAAACCCAAATCGCAGCAACATTCCATGCTATAAATCCCTGGGCAAGCAGTTGCTTCCCTGTATCTTCTCAATAGCAGACTAAGGACGTTTCCTCCAGGAACTTGTCCAAAACTTTTTAAAACCCAGATTGTCCAAAACTTTTTAAAACCCAGATACGCTTGTTTATGTACTTAACATTTCATAGTGTGTTTTTGTATGGTTTGTATTAATTGCTAATAAAGACTTCATGCAAATTAAAAAAAAAAAAAAAAACCCAGATACGCTAACTGCTGTTACCACATCCGGCAAAAAGTTATAAAGCTTAACTATTCGTTGACTGAAAAAATTGTTTCCTATTTGTTTTAAAAGAATTTCCATGCAACTTCCTTGAGTGTCCTGTATTCTTTGTACTTTTGGAACGAGTAAGAAAATTGATTTACTTCTACTCGTTCTACACCATTCAGGATTTTGTAGACCTCAATCAAATCTCCCCTCATCCATCTCTTTTCCAAGCTGAAGAGCCCTAAGCTCTTTAGCCTTTCCTCATATGAGAGTAGTTCCATCTACTTTATCATTTTGGTCACTCTTCTTTGAACCTTTTCTAATTCCGCTATATCTCTTTTGAGATACAGCGACCAGAACTGAACGCAATACTCAAGGTGTGGTCGCACCATGGAATGATACAGAGGTATTGTAGTATTGTTGTTCTTGTTCACCATCCCTTTCCTAATTATTCCTAGCATCCTGTTTGCTTTTTTGGCCACCCCCGCACACTGAGAAGATTTCAGCATATTATCTACAACAGATCTTTTTCTTGAATGCTGACCCCCATGGTAGACCCTAGCATCAGGTAACTATGGTTTGGATTATTCTTTCCAATGTGCATCACCTCGCATTTGCATTTGTCCACATTAAATTTCATCTGCCATTTGAATGCCCAGTCTTCCAATTTCCTAAGATCTTCCTGCAATATTTCTCACACTGCATGCGTTTTAACAACCTTGAATAGTTTTTGTGTCCTCTGCAAATTTAATCACCTCACTTGTTCTGATTTCCACATCATTTATAAATATAATAAATAGCACCGGTCCCAATACTGATCCCTGCAGCACTCCACTGTTCACCCTCCTCCATTGAGAGAAATGACCATTTAACCCTACTCTCTGTTTTCTGCCCAATAACCAATTCCTAATCCACACCAGAACCTTGCCTCCTATCCTATGACTTTAATTTTCTCAGGAGTCTCTCATGAGGAACTTTATCAAAAGCTTTCTGAGTCTAGATACACTACATCAACTGGTTCACCTTTATCCATGTGCTTATTCACGCCTTCAAAGAAATGAAGCAAATTGGTGAGGCAAGACTTTATTATTATTATTATTAACATTTGTATAGTGCTACCAGACGCACACGGCGCTGAACACCTGACACAGAGAGACAGTCCCTGCTCGATAGAGCTTACAATCTAAAAATACAGACAGACAAGACAACGGTGAGGAAAGTACTGGATGAGAAGGAACAAGGAGAGGGGAATTGAGTAGTGGTTAGCAGCCAAAAGCAGTGGTGAAAAGGTGGGTTTTTAGCATAGATTTGAAAACAGGTAGAGATGGAGCTAGGCGTACAGGCTCAGGAAGTCCATTTCAGGCATAAGGTGCCACGAGGGAAAAGGAACGAAGCCTGGAATTAGCAGTGGAGGAGAAGGGGGACGACGAGAGATTTGTCCAGCGAGCGGAGTTTACGGGGAGGAATGTAGGGAGAGAGGAGAGGTAATGGGGGGCTGCAGAATGGATGCCTTTAAAGGTCAGTAAAAGAAGTTTGAACTGTACGCGGAAGCGGACAGGGAGCCAGTGAAGTGACTTGAGGAGTGGACTAGTGTGGGTAAAACGATTTTGGCGGAAAATAAGTCGTGCTGCAGAATTTTGGACAGATTGGAGAGGAGAGCAATGGCTGAGCGGAAGACCAGTGAGAAGCAAATTGCAGTAATCCAAGCAAGAGTTGACAAGGGTTTGGATAAGGGTTCTGGTAGTGTATTCAGAGAGGAAGGGGCGAATTTTGCTAATGTTGTAGATAAAGAAGCGACAGGTTTTGGCCGTCTGCTGGATGTTAGCAGAAAAGGAGAGGGAGGAATCAAAGATGACTCCTAGGTTGCGAGCAGATGAGACAGGGAGGATGAGGGTGCCACCTACTGAAATAGAGACTGGGGGGAGGGGCGAGGTGGGCTTGGGGGGAAAGACAATAAGTTCAGTTTTGGCCATGTTCAGTTTCAGGTGGTGGTGTGACATCCAGGCAGCTATGTCGGTCAAGCAGGCTGAAACTTTGGACTTCCCTTAGATGAACCCACGCTGACTCTGTCCCATTAAACCATGTTTGTCTACGTGCTCTGAAATTTTATTCTTTATAATATTTTCCACTATTTGCCTGGCACTGACGTCAGGCTTACTGGTCTGTAATTTCCCAGATCACACCTAGAACCCTTTTTAAAAATCAGTGTCACAGCCACCCTCTAATCTTTAGGTACTACAGACATTCTCCTAGGGATGCCTTACTTGAATCAACAAGACACACTGCATTTTTCTATCTGGCTCCATTCTTTTTTTTTTTTTTTTTTTTTTAATTTTATTTTTTAAAACAATTTTAGCACAAATTTTCAAGGTGACTCTGGATCAGAAAAGATAGAAATAATCACAAAAAGGAGTTAAGTATACAAAATTATAAGGCACCAATACTTTTACACATCATATAGTAATAAATCACTCAATAAAGAAAACACACTTTTTTTGAAAACCAACACTGATAATTCTATCTCAAAGTGCACACAAATTTCAGAGATGTATGATATGAGAAAAAAAAAAATCATCAAAGGAGAAATAAGAAAGCTAGTACCAAGCCTAATATATTATTACGGAGTGGATGTTAAAAGCAGGGCCAGTGAGAGGGGGGGGAAGGGCGCAAGATTCCCCAGGCCCGGCCTCAGCGATCAAGAGAGACTGCTCTGCCGGCCACAGGTTCTTCTTCCTACTACATCCTGCCTATGCGGAAACAGGAAGTTTTTTAGAGGAGGTGGTACTCAGCAGGAGGAAAGTCCTATAACTGGCAGAGCATACTCTCTCATTTGCTGCTGCGGGAGGGGGACGGAGGTGGTGATGGGGGGGGGGCAGCAGCGGTGGTGGTGGGGAGGGGGCGGTGGCAAGGCCCTAAAGATTGTTTGCCCTGGGTCTAGCTATGTCTTTCAGTGGCCCTGGTTGAAAGTACAGCCATAGCTTTCTCCCCTTCTACAAAGCTGCACTAGCGGCTGCCGGTGCGGTAATTGTGACACAACCCATTCAAAGTGAATGGGCTCTGTCAGCATTTCTGTGCGGCTTTGTAAGGGGGGGGTTAGAGTTTAAAAAAGACATTAAATTCATAGTTTCAAAGAAAATATATTTTGTTGCCTGCAGCTTCACCACACATTTACAAGGAAAATTAAGCCAAAATATACCCCCCAAACTGAAAAACTCTTGAACACAATTTCAGGAAGGATTGACGTCTCTATTGGGTTTGCCTAGAAATATCAGGAAAAACCCTAATTTTATGGTTCAGAAACATCGCCTGTCAATGATGAAAGAACATTTTCAAAATCCATTCACAATCAGGTTATAACATAGCAGTTTGTATTCCTAAATTTATCATCTTCAATCATCTGAATCAAGTTAAAATTATCAAAAGGTTCCTCAACCCCTCCACTGTTGGTTACGCTGTAGACTTTTTAACATATGGTGATAAATAATATATTCTGGAAACAGGGTGGGGAGGGAGGTAGGACTGTTCTGATATTTTTAATGTTTCAGAAAGATATCCTTTAAATGTAATAGGAGGGGACAATAGACGGTAATTTTGGAAAATGAATAAATCACAAGGTCTTCAATCTGTGATTTTTCTAAATTTTGAACTTTTCTCTAACAATAAACTCTCTTTAATCACAACAGAGACTACTGTTCTTTACATTTGAAAATCTCAGTCTTATTTGAAAGTTCAGATGATTCCAACATTGTCCTTTATGTTTAATAACAAGTTTTCCTGGGGAACATTGAGACTGAGTCATGGGGGCAGAAATCTTCAGGGAGAATGACTGTGAAGAAACAGTGTGTTTTAAGCCTGTAAAATGTATTGGATATTTTCTTGCTTTAATTGAGTTCTGAAGTGTTCTATTTGGCCAGCAGGTGGTGTTTCTTTGCTGTAAAGCTGTTACAGAGATCTGGGTGTTTTTTCTTTAGTTTGACACAAACAGGAAGCAAGAAGCATTTGAAATCTTGTTGACTGGGCTCTGATTGGCCCAGGAGCTCATCTCATTTGGACTTTACTAGTTTTGAGTTCAGTTTCGGCCCCGGGAGAAGAGAGCGAGAGAGCTCTTTGCTGAAGCCCTGTAAAAAACAGTTATATGTGATAACTGGTGAATAGCTGTATGTGGCCTGATCTCCTCAGGTACTTTCTAGGAAGTATGCAAATGTTTCGTTTTTCTAATTGATCCATTTTTCAGTTACTTGTTGCTGTTTGCTAATTGCACATTTTTTGTCCAATGTTCCAAGTTCTGAGAATAAACACGTTTGTTTGTTCATTCTGCCTATCTGGACTGATAAAGAATCCTGGTGGTTTGTGTGTTGGGTCTGTGAGTGCTTTCTGGGAACTGTGGGACCACTGGGAGTGTGGGTTCAGTAACCCAGAAATCACTGGGAATAATTTAGGAGCGGGAGACTCGCCCTGAGACAGTTGTGACCCAGTCGGTGGGAGGAAGGTCCTAGTGTAGAGCACGAGTAGCAGGTGAAGGCGGAACTGAGCTGTGCTGGTGATAGACCCTCTAAGTGGCTGCAGGGTAACCCCAGGCAGGTGGCTAGGCATTTCATGACAATGATGATTCCAAACCCACTAAGGTGTTCCATATAGAATCTGAAGTTATGACCATAGATTTAGCAGGCAGTAAGTACTTGCTCAGCTGGTCCACAGAATCTTCCTGAGAACTCTCGCCTCACTGCTTCTGTACCTCCACCGCCTCGCTAGAAGCACTGATGGACACTTGAGCTGCACCTTCCTGTGCAGCCAAACTCAGCAGACAATTGCTTTGATCTGTCCCTGCAACCGGATCCAACAAACCCACTTTGGGGAGCGGCGAACCGGAAAGATTCAGAAGAATGGCTGCTGTCATCTTTGGAGGCCTCTGGATATCGGGACTAAAGGTTTTGTCCACTTCAAGCGGGAGGGAGGTTCACCTCCTGCAGCCGTCTCCCAGAGCTAAGTCGCCAGTCTCGATGAAGAGCCTGGAATCCTGAATCGATCCATAGTTCCCACCAAGGTTGAAACAGGTGCTGCAGGGTAAGCACGATGTTTCCCTCTTTGCTTTATTTCAAATATTTCAAATATTGAAGTTAAGGTAGGAAAGGAGCAACTAGTAGTGCTTCCTTCATGTCGCCATCTTGCCTCCCAGCCCCAAAATCGTGTCTGGTTCTGTACTTGTGGAATGCTTTATCATCGCAGGTGCTTCTAGAGTTGTTTTATCCCAAATTTCGCTCAGCCCTTAAAACTCACCTTTTTCATACTGCATTTGGAATTGCTACAGCGATAGACAGTGGGATGGCTAGGTGAAACTACCCTCTTATGTTTTTTGGGTTTTTTTTAACGCATGCATGTGTGACACTTTCTTTCCTATCGTATTTTGCATTCCTTTCTGTGTTTTACTTGTGTTGGTTTTATCTATTAATTGTAAAACCTTCCTGTGATGCCTACAGGAAAGGTGGTATAGTAAGTCAAAATAAACCATAAATACTTTCATGCCCATCAGATTTTTTTCCCTCGGCCTCACTCAGGGACAGGAGGTAAAGGGTCGAGTGGAATACCAGAGCAAATGGCCATTGGGAACATGCCTCAGAGCTGTACACTTGGAAATGGCAATTGTTACCATGTATATACCTGTGGAGTTGTGATCTTTTTTTATTATTATTATTATTTTAAATGCAGTTATATGTAATATAATTGTAGAACTCCCACTCTGAATATAAAACTCTCGTTGCCATGTCTAATTCAGAAAAGAACTGCTTTCCACTATATACAGTTTGGATAGACTGAACATTTTAAATGCATGAATTGAAAGGAGGAAACTTTTAACTGATATTGTGCGTATTATGTATTGCAGCTGGAATTTACAATGCAAGAAGCTGTAAAGTGTTTACATGCCTTGGAAGAATATTGTCCCTCTAAAGAAGATTACAGCAAACTCTGTTTATTACTGACATTGCCTCGTCTAACCAACCATGCAGAGTTCAAGGACTGGAACCCCAGTACTGCTAGAGTTCACTGCTTTGAAGAAGCATGTGTCATGGTAGCAGAGTTTATCCCTGCTGACAGAAAACTGAGTGAAGCTGGTTTTAAAGCAAGTAACAATCGGTTATTCCAGCTGATAATGAAGGGCCTTCTGTATGAATGTTGTGTGGAATTTTGTCAGAGCAAAGCAACTGGTGAAGAAATTACAGAAAGTGAAGTCTTACTTGGTATTGATTTGTTATGTGGCAATGGTTGTGATGATTTGGACCTGAGTCTGTTATCTTGGCTTCAGAATCTTCCATCTAGTGTTTTTGCTTGTGCTTTTGAGCAAAAGATTCTTAATATTCATGTTGATAAACTTCTCAAGCCCTCAAAAGCTGCATATGCTGATCTTTTAACACCTCTCATCAACAAACTTTCACCCTATCCATCATCCCCAATGAGGAGACCTCAGTCAGCTGATGCATACATGTCCCGTTCTTTAAACCCAGCCCTCGATGGACTTTCATGTGGACTAAGTAATCATGACAAGCGAGTCTCGGACATTGGAAATAAAACTTCTCCAATGTCACATTCCTTTGCTAATTTCCATTACCCTGGTATACAGAACCTTAATCGAACTGTCATGCTGGAAAATACAGACTGCCACAGTATTTACGAAGAGTCACCAGAGCGGTATGTTTAATGTTTAGAAGTAAAAGTAGTAACTGAGCTTTGTTCATTTGTTTATTAGCATATGTTTCCTTGGGGGGCAGTGTCTACAAATGGATTATTTTGCATAAACTATACTATAAAAATCTGTCTACTAAGTTCTCACCATTCTATTCCATTAAGATGACTTTTTAATCAATTCACTTGGAAAAAAGGAAAAGACTTCAGTTACACAGTTGTTTCCTTGATATTTAAGGCAATCTGTGACCACTATCAGTCATAAAAACCACCTCCTCCCTGAATTAAATTGCTTAAACTAATTATTTTCAAATGTGAGCTTTCTTATAGAACAATGGTTGTTGAATTATAACTACTAACAGTCATATTAGTTGCTTGGCCAGGCAGAATGCAATTTGATTTAAAGAACAACTACTTAACTTGTAGTGGGCTGTGCTTGACAGAGCTTCTCCATTTCACCAATGAGCTTCTTCAGGAGCTGCCCTTCATTAAAATGACGTTGCCAGATGAACTGCCTTAAGTGGTATCCATACAGATTACTCTTCTGTTCTTGTATTTTGCACATATCATAATAGTAATGAACCTTATTCTTAAGCCAAGATATGATCTCGTTCTCTCAAATTTTAATGCTAACATTCACTGAAGTACTTGCATCAGGCCAAAAGAGAGCTTCATTCTGGAGTGCATAAGGTGCAACATTAATGGGCAGCTTATCAAGGTGTGCTTGAAATTTCCTATTATGATTAAATCATTTTTATTTGAAAGAAACATTAAGACAAGGGAGGAGTGGCCTAATGGTTAGTGCAGTGTGCTTTGATCCTAGCAACTTGGGTTCAGTTCCCACTGCAGCTCCTTGTGACCTTGGGCAAGTCACTTAACCCTCCATTGCCCCAGGTACAAAACTGATTGTGAGCCCTCTAGGGACATAGAAAGTAACTGCATATAATGTGTACAGTGCTGCGTACGTCTAGTAGTACTATGAAAATGATTAGTAGTAGTAAATAACGTTAACAACAAAATATATCCCCTTATTCCCCAAAAATATATGTCACAAAACAATATAATAAAACAGTCTGGAATGTTAGAATCTATTAGGTAGGAGAGTTCCAAAAAGGCTCCCAGACACAGCAGAATTTTACTTCCGGTGGTGAATTCAGGTCCAAGATGCCGTGACATTCCAACGACACCAGAGTTGTTATATGGGATCTCCAGTGTGACAAGGAGGTGGACTCTGCCTTCAGCCAGCATTGTGAGATGCTTTTTTTCTCCATCAATACTGCCCATTTCAAAAAGCCCTCGAGTCCCTTGAGTTTTGGGGTGCACAAGACGAATATATCAAAAATAAACCGAGGACTAGATATCCATTGGGCACCTGACATACAGGAAACATGTTTACAGATTAGATTTCCAAAATAAAAGAATTTGCAGGCAGTGCCAAAACATGTGACTTAGGGTGGCTCTTGGTTGTGAACATTTCAAATAGCCATCGTTCGGGAAAAAGTTAGCTTTGTATACTCTAACTGGGGATTTGTATAAGTGCATCAAAAGTTTACACTGCATTTCAAGATTGACACACTATCAGATTTGACGAGTGCCAAAGAGACATTGCTTAATCTGCTCCCCAGTAAGATTTACTTGCAGTTTCAATGTCCATTTCCACACTAATATGTCATAGAGAAAGTCTCTTAATGATTCTTGAAGATATTTGTAGTGATACTTCACCAGAACTGGTAGCTGGGCATCTAGATAAAAGGCCTCTTCACAGTTTCTGAGTCTCCCCATTCAATGAGGCCACTAGTAAGGTAGAGACATAATGGTGCAATTGGACATATGAAAAATAATCTCATCTTTTCAAACCAAATTCAGTATATATTGTATTAAATGACTTTATTTTCCTCTCCTCTGTAACTGTATAACATGGATACTTTAATACTTGCTTGGACCAACGCTGAAAAGCCGCAGACATACTTACTGGGGAAAAATCCCCATTTCTCTGTATTGGCAGAAGGGGGGGGGAATAAATGTGACAAGCCATTCATTCTACAGAGCCATTGCCACAGAATGCTGAGAAGCTAGTAAAAAGGATTAGATACCAACAATCTTCCCAGCTGAGAAAACCGCACATGCAAAATGAAACTAAAGTGTTATGGAAGGCTAACATGCACCTCATTAGTTGTGGATGAAAGTTGAATTGTGCTATACCACCAGTCAGTGATATTACGTATGTTACAGGCTATAGAAAAAAAATCTGATATTCAGGAAACCTAGACCGCCCTTATTCCTCAGGAGAACAACATGGACGAAGAACAGTCTAGTGCTGTTCCCTCTCCACAGGTAGTTATTCCTCTTGCTAAAGATTTTGTATCTGGCTGAGAGAACAAGAGGTAACATCTGGAATGTGTACAATATTATAGAGGGCAGTTTTGCTTATTACTGATGTCCACATTTGTAGCTTTCGAAGGGTAGAGGCTAACAGTGAATCAATATTACAAGAGGAGAACACAGAGAGATTTTATGGCAACACAATACCTAGGTATTTAATGTAATGTTCTGCCCATGTTAATGGGAAGGTACTTCCCAATTTCTCTTCATCAAACTATTTTGAGGCAGTGCAATTGATTTTTGCAGGTTTAGTGAAAAAAAGCGTGAACACCCCCCCCCCCCCCCCCCAATTTGTCTGCCAAACTCAGTCCTGCCCAAGGAAGTGTGTGAATCAGAAAGAGTTAAGAGAATTTCATCTGCAAATTTGAAATTCACCTCTCCTGGAGGCAGGAGCTTCGGGATGCAGTTTGAGCGGGGCTTCTTTGAGCCCTGTCGAACGTGCAGCTCCCCCACAACCATGAAGTAGATCCACAGTTGCAGTCGAAACGGCGTTGGAAACCTAATTTGGGGAGAATCCTGCTCTTTCAGGGGGGACTTCGACTGTGAGTACAGTTCCAACTTTGAGTTTTAAATACCAGCATGTTAACAAGATCCTTGGTGAAGGTATTGTTAACTCTTTAACTCAAGTTGTTACTCGAAATGCTTCTGATTCAAGGTGGACATTGGTGAGACCAGCCAAAAAGACATTGGAGTCACTGTGGGACATCATTGGTAATATGAAAGCTTCCCTTCTGTATATTACAAGACAAAATACTAAGGATTTAATATCTGTTTCTGATGCAATATTAGTGCAGGCTCAGGCTACGGGCCAATTAGCCCTTGAAGTTGATTCCCTTAAGTCTAAAATACAGACTATGGAAAGTTTGGAGGTAGCTTCAATTAAGGAAAAAATGTTGCAAGACATTTGGAATATCTGGAGAATCAATCTAAAAGACTTAATTTGAGACTTTTGAACTTCCCAAAGTCTCAATACTACCTGTGCTGGATTTGTTTAAGAAATATATGGTGGAATTTTTAAAAATGCCCTCTGATGTTTTACCACCTATTACCAGGGCTCAGTATATTCCAAACTCTGGGATTCCCAATGGTTTGGCTGTTCAATCCAGAGGTGAAGGGGATTTGAACTTAACAGCTTTTTTGGAATCTTTTTTGGAGGTTATTACTCAAAGGACTACATTGGTGGTGACTTTTGCCTTTGAACCTGACCGTAATTCTGTATTAAATCTTTCCTTTTGACATATGGAATCGTTGTTTATTGGTTCAGAAATAAGGGTGTTTCCTGATTTGGCAAGAGGAACACAGACAAGGCGTAAGGCCTTTTTGGCCATGCGGCACAGGGTACAGGCTCTTGGCGCTAGTTATGTGTTACGTTTTCCTTGTAATTGTATAATATTGATTGAGGGTAAACAATTTTGTTTTGAGCCCAAACAACTAGAAGAATTTTTGAATGCCAGAGAAGAAGTGCATGTCAAAATGTAGTTCCTATGTTCACTGTTAGTAGGTGGCTGATGTAATCAGGTGGGAGGGACATATCTCCTATAAGTATTTAAATTTTTCTTCTTCTATTCTCTTTATTTTGGTTCCAGTTACTTCTTATAGTGGACGAAAAAGTCGAATTTATTCTCGAAATATTAAGATCCTGTATTTTTCTGAGTTTCTGTGGCATCCTTGACTGTGATATTATTTGGATATTGTACATTAATTTGAAAAATTATAAAAAAAAAAAAAAAAGAAGACATGGGGAAAGCCACTACTTATCCCTGGGCTCAGTAACATGGAATCTAGCTACTCCTTGGGATTTTGCCAGGTACTTGTGACCTGGATTGGCAACTGTTGGAAGCAGGATACTGGGCTAGACCTAGTATGGCTATTCTTATGTTCATGTTCCTATATTCTCCCCCCCCCCCCCCCCCCCCGCAACCACACACACACAAACACACACACTCTTCTTTCCAGCTAGGGAAGTAATGGTGAGAACAGTCTGCTGTACTGGCTGTCTGCCTTTCTACGTAAGTGAAGCTTCCCAAAGTGCCTTTAAAGCCAGATTAGGCTTGTGATGCAGGAAAAATTGCTCCAGCCTGAGAATAATTGAACAAAAAATGATCGTGGAAGACCGGCTTGTGCAGCACCATGTTTCACTTTGAGCCCTTTGTAGCCCTAATCTGTACCCCACACATGGAAGGAACCACATGTTGACTTTGACAGTATTTGGGGTGCTAGAGAATTCCACTGATAGGCAAAAAGAAGAGATAGCTGGTTCCCAGGAGATAGCTTGATCCAGGTGTCTATTGGATGGGTGATGAGGTAGTTATAGCCCCCCCCCCCCCCCAAGTGCTTTCTGATACATCTGGGAACTCTTCAGGCTGTGATACCTGATTAAAGTGGCGAAAGGTGTTCGGGTTCGTGCCACAAGATGTATGAAAAGAGGCTTGATGACCTGAAGACGTATATACTGGAGGAAAGGAGAGACATGATATATATATGATATGATATGATACAGGCATTAGGTATTAATATATAAACCTTTTTCCAGAGATGGGAAGGTGGTAGAACTAGAAGATATGAATTGAGGTCGCAAGGGGGCCAACTCAGGAATAACGTCAGAACGTACTTTTTCACGGAGAGAGTAGTAGATGCCTGGAATGCTCTCCTGCAGGAGGTGGTGGAGACAAAAATGGTAACAGAATTCAAAAATGCATGGGATAAACACAAACCTCCATTGAGCCATGACCAGGCTATTGATTCAGCCCCAAGGTCTTCGAAGGATGTGACTACACCAGCTGAGCCTCAGTCTATACCAATTTGCTCCCATCAAGGAGAGGTTCTGGGCCATTCTCCAGGGGGATATGAGGCACCTCGTAGCCTGACATGATAGTGAGGCATCAAGAGCTTTGACAGCCCCAGGATATCGTCAGCACATTCTGAAGGCCCATGCCCTGCTTGTCACATGTTCGACACTGGTGCCTCACAGGGCATTAGAGCCAGTGCATTTTGAGATGGTATCTCTGTCCTGTCTCCCAGGAATCTTCCAAGGGGCATCGGAGGTCACCCATCCCTCGGTGCCCCCACAAAAGGCCTGAACAGCATGTCAATAGACCAAGATTCGGACATCTAGGGACCACTTCTGGAGTCTGAGGAGGCACCAGAGGTGGTCTTGAAGGAGGGGACCCCTTAATATCCCTTTAGACCCTTCCCCTTCACACAAAAGGAGAAAGTGCCCTCCTAAGAAGCTTTCTTTCTGACTTTTATGACGATGATGGCTAATTCCATCCCTTTTGATTTGGAGACTGAGGATGAGCCCAGGGCTGAGTTATTGGACATCCTTGACTTTAATGCCCGTTCAAAGGAAGTTGTGGCAGTTCCTGTGAACAGAATCCTTAGGAATGTGCACATGAAGCAGTGGGATATCCCCCTTTCAGGACAGCCTGTACACAAGAAGGTTGACTCCATGTATAGAGTCCAAAAGGCTTCCAGATTCGAGAAGCTACATCTTCCTCACCATTCCATGGTGGTTAAATCTGCTCTCAAAAGAGCCAAGATTCTTCCTCGGTGCCCCTGAGGAGGCAGGATCAGATTGGACTTTAGAATCTTTGGGAGAAAGATTTTTCAGAATGCTTTGCTTGCTCCCTGCATACATTCTTATCAGTTCTTAATGAGCAGTGTTGTGGAGTTTGCAGACTCTGATGACCTTTGAGATGTTTTGCAAGTGCCCAGGTCTCTTCTATTTACTTATTTATTTATTTATTTATTGCACTTATATCCCACATTTTCCCACCTATTTGCAGGGTCAATGTGGCTTACATAGATCTGTTATGGCATCACCGTAACAGAGAAGAGATACAATTGGTGTTATAGAGGGATGAAAGAAGACAAGAGGATCAGGATATGCAGCTATACAGTGAGACCTTCTGAATAAAGGAGTGTAAGGGGTTGTGTTCTAGTCATTATGGGTTCTCGTGGTAGGCTTTGTTAAAGAGATAGGTTTTAAATGCTTTACGGAAGCTATTTAGTTCGCTGATCGTTCTTAAGTGAATTGGTAGTGCATTCCACATCTTCATGCTCATGTAGGAAAAGGTGGACGTATGTGTTAGTTTGTATTTGACCCTTTTACAGCTGGGGAAGTGTAGGTTGAGAAAGGTGCGGGAGGATCATTTAGCGTTTCTGGGTGAAAGGTCCACGAGGTCTAACATGTAGGTTGGGGCGTCTCCATGAATGATTTTGTGAACAATCGTGCATATCTTGAACGTGGTACGTTCTTTCAGTGGGAGCCAGTGTAGGTTCTTTCTTAGGGATTTTGCACGGTCATATTTTGTTTTTCCGAATATGAGTCTGGCTGCAGTGTTCTGGGTCGTCTGGAGTTTCTTGATGGTCTGTTCTTTACAGCCAGCGTAGAGTGAGTTGCAGTAGTCCAGGTGGCTCAGTACCAGAGACTGTATCAGGTTTCGGAAGATGGCTCTTGGGAAGAAAGGTTTTACTCTTTTGAGTTTCCACATGGAGTGGAAGATCTTCTTCGTAGTGTTCTTTACGTGGTTTTCGAGTGTGAGATTTCAGTCAATAGTGACTCCCAGAATTTTCAGATTGTCTGAGATGGGGAGGGAGAAGTTAGGGGTGGTTATGGTGGTGAATTTGTTTGTATTGTGTTGTGATGTGAGTATAAGACATTGTGTTTTTTCTGCATTGAGTTTTAGCTGGAATGCATCCGCCCAGGAATGCATGATTTGGAAGCCTTTGTTGATTTCGTTTGTGATTTCCTTTAGGTCTTGTTTGAATGGGATGTAGATTGTGACGTCATCTGCATATATGTATGGGTTAAGGTTTTGATTGTCTAATAGCTTGGCTAGTGGTGACATCATTAGGTTAAAGCGGGTTGGTGAGAGGGGGGGATCCTTGGGGGACTCCGCATTCAGGTATCCATGGGTCATCGCCATTTTAGTTGTTACTTGGTATGATCTGGTTGTCAAGAATCCTCTAAACTAGTTAAGAACATTACCTCCAACTCCAAAGTATTCCAGGATATGTAATAATATTCAGTGGTTGACCATGTCAGGCGCTGGACATATCAAATTGTAGGAGAAGTATGTTATTGCCAATTGCAACTGTCTGTTTAAATTTGTTCATTAGGGTGACAAGTACTGTTTCTGTGCTGTAGTTCGATCAAAATCCTGATTGAGATTCGTGCAGGATTGAATATTTATTTAGGTGGTTAGTGAGTTGTTTAGTCACTGCACCTTCCATAAGTTTGGTTATTAATGGTAAAGATGCTACTGGGCGATAGTTGGTCAGGTCATTTGTACTTTTCTTCGCGTCTTTAGGTAGTGGAGTAAGTAAAATGTTTCCTTTATCCTTTGGGAAAAGACCATTTTGTAGCATGTAGTTCAGGTGACTCGTGAGGTCTGTTATAAATTGTTGGGGGGCACTTCTTATCAGGTTACTAGGACAGGTGTCTAGTTTGCAGTGCGATTTGGTGTATCTTTTGAGTAATTGGGAGATATTTTCGATCGATAGCGCATCAAAGTTGGTCCATGATCGGTCTGCTGGGTATTCCCTATGTATTGGGTCTAGACACTCGAGGAAGTTTGCATAGTCAGTTGTGTTGCTGGGTATAGTGGTTCATAGTTTTGTGATTTTCTCTTTGAAGTAGCTGGCCAGGTTGCTTGCTGATGGGGTATCTATGGTGTTGGCGGTAACCGGCGTGGTATTTAGTAGATTGTTTACGAGTTGGAAGAGTTTATGTGTATCCTTGTAGCCTGGACCGATTTAAGTTTTATAATACGATCTTTTGGTCTGTCTGATAGTGTATTTGTATTTTCTCTGTAGTTGTTTCCAGGCATTGAGTGTGGGGTCGTCTTTTTTTTTTTTTGTTCCATGCACGTTCAAGTCTTCTGACTTGTGTCTTTAGTTCTTTTAATTCTTCAGTAAACCATGGTATTGATTTTTTTCTATGTGATGTTCTGGTTTGGAGTGGTGCTATGTTGTTTAGTGTGATTTTGCATCTGTTGCCCCAGTCATGGAGAAATTGGGTTGAGTCTGTTGTTGTTGTCCATTCGTTATCATAAATTTGTTGCCAAAATACCAGTGGGTCTATTCTGCCTCTCGTGGTGTAGGTGGTTTGTTCTTGTTTATGCTGTGAATGTTTTGTTCGCCAGTGAAGAGAGATGTTCGCTTTGTAATGATCAGACCATGGTATGCTTGTCCATTTTGTATCCTTTGCTGTGATATTTAGTTCATGTGAGAATTTGTATGTGATTAAGTCTAGTGTGTGTCCTTTGATGTGGGTGGGGTTTGTGTTTGGCCATTGGAGATCCCAGAGTTGAAGGAAGTCTTTGCATTCACAGACGTTTGTTATGTTAGCATTTTCGAGGTGGAGATTAATGTCACCTGCGATGAGGAGGTTATGGGAGGAAACGCAGGTGTTCGATATGAAATCCATGAAGTGTGTTTGGGAGTCTTGCCAGTTGCCTGGTGGTCTGTAGAACAAGATAAGGTTTAGGTCGTCTTTTAGGGTTGGGTGGTTGATTCTGACTGATGCAATTTCAAGTGAGGGAAGTATGGATTCGGCTGTTGTTGTGACTATGAATTGGGATCTGTAAATTATAGCTATGCCTCTACCTCTTTTTCCGTTCCTTGTTCAGTGGGAGATCTTGTATTAAGACATCAATTCCAGAAGGAGTCAAGGAGATCACCTCAGACCACACCAACTAAAGTTGGCAAGTCCCAAAGGGCTGGCTAGTACACTTGATCAGAGCACAAGTGGCCTTATGGACAAAATTAGATTCTGTCTTCCAGAGGGTACTGGTAGATCAGTGTGCTTGCCTTTATTGCACCCCCTTTTCTAAGTGCATCAGCATCTGGCTTTCCCCATGCCTATCTCAATAGCAGACTATGGACAGGAATTTTTCCAATCCTCTTTTTAAACCCAGATACACTAACCGCTGATACCACATCCTCTGGAAGCAAGTTCCGGAGCTTAACTATTAAGTGAAAAAATACTTTCTCGGGCTCGTTTTCAAAGTAGTATCATGCAACTTCTTTGAGTGTCCCCTAGTCTTTGTACTTTCTGAATACGTAAGCGTAAATTGACTTTTATTTTTGCTCTTTCTACACCACGATAATACCCCCCACCAGCCGTCTCTTTTCCAAGCTGAAGAGTTCTAACCTGTTAAGCCTTATGGTGATCAGAATTGCACACAATACTCAAGCTGTGGCTACATCATGGATCGATACAGAGGCATTATAATAATCTTTCTTATTTTCTATCCCTTTCCTAATAATTCTTAGCATCCTGTTTGGCTTTTTTGGCCGCCGCTCCACATTGGGCAAAAGATTTCAGCATATTGTCTACGATGACACTTAGAGATTTTTTTCTTGTGTGCTGACTCCTAAGGTTGATCTTAGCATCAGGTAACTATGATTTGGATTATTCTTCCCAACATGCATCACTTTGCACTTGTCCACACTAAATTTCATCTGTCATTTGGATGCCCAGTCTTCCAACTTCCTAAGGTCTTCCTTCAATTTTTCACAATACACATGCATTTCTAACAACTCTGAATAATTTTGTGTCATCTGCAAATTTAGGGGGGTCTTTTACAAAGGCACATCAGCATTACTATTGCGCAGTAATGATTAGCATGGATAAAGATAGAACTTTGTTTTATGTGGACCTGTTTGTCTGCTTAACTTATGCAGTTAAGTATTAAAATTAAACAATTAACCACCTAAGTGTTGACTTTGCGCCCAAACCACCTACAAAATAGCCAGTTTTCAATTTAGCAGTTTTAATATTTAGCAGCACTAACCGGTTAAGGGCCCCTTTTTCTAAGTGGCGGTAAGCAGGAGCTACTTCCAGAATACCACAGCAGCACGGCAGTACTTCCCACCCCTAGCATGCTGTCATATCTGGCACTACAAAAATATATTTATTTTTGTAGTGCAGGGGGGGACCCGGCAGTAATTGGTTACCACTGGGTTAGAGCGGGAGCCCTTACCGCCACCTCAATGGGTGGCAGTAAGGCCCCCCCCCCCCAAATGGCCGCCCAGCAAGTGCTTTACTTGTGGCATGACTATTTCCTGCAGGAAAGAAAGACTTCCCTTTTACCTGCTGTGGTAAAAGGGGGGCTTGGTGTGTGTGAAAAACACGTGCCGACACCAGCACAGGCCCCCTTTTGCCGCAGTTTGGTAAAAGGGGTCCCTAAGTGATTTAATCAGCCAGGAACCTCTCCTGCCCAGTTAAATTGCTTTGAATATCAACCCCAGTATAATTTTAAAGGTGGGTATTCAGTTTTGTTTTCTTTTCAGTGAGTTTGCGTATTTTTCTCATATGCATTTATTCAATATTGTGAACATTGAAAAGGAAACAAAATTGGACAACCACCTTGCCTTTGGGATCTTTCTCTAAATATATAACTTTGTGTATCCTTCAGGTAATAAAGTAAATTGCTAGTGAATACGTTGTTTTACAACAAAGGTACTTAAATCTGTCAGGGAACTGTAATAAGAATGTGCCTCTTCCCCATTAGATTTAGTAGAGGGCTAGAGTACCATTCAGATTACATTTCTCTGTTCTGTTTCGAACTAGCATACTTGAGATGCTCTTTCTAAGAGCTAGTATTTAAGGAAAAAAACTCAAATAAAATACTTTTGTTTTCCATTAAATGAAAAGAAGTGATACTCCACTGGAGAGAGAGCATCCTAGCAACAATGAAACCTTGTGTCCAACTGTAAATCAAGAAAATGAGTCTAGAACTGGACCCCAGAATCAAGAAACAAACAAGTCAGACAGAAGTGAGGTATTTTCTTTTAAATCTCCATTAGTTACCTGATTTCTGAAAAACTTCTGTACGATAAATAACATTTTCTTTGTGCCATTTCTTTCCTTTTCTTACTTGAGCAGATATTGGTGATTTTTACCTAGAAATTCCTTATTTGTATCAAATGGAAAAACATGAAATGTCAATTTTTCTTAATTTGGGAAAGGGGGTAGTGGTAGTTGAGAGGGGATTACCCTGTAGTGTAGCATTGAGAAGATTTGTCTTCTTTTCTTCAGGAAAGCCGAACTTTTCCTTTCAATGTGTGTTAACTTTTTTTTGTTGGAAATGAATTCAAGACATCTGTGTATTAATAACAGATTATATTATATTACATAAAACTCTTATATTCCACACATACCTTTTTTACAGCTCAGAGTGGTTAATAAAATCAGGTATACCTGGGAGTTTGCTTTTTAAAAATTGTAATCTATGCTGAAGATGATACATATTTCTGAAAAAGATATGTTTTAAGTAGTTTTTAAAATGTTTTAACGTCCAATAATCCCTAATGCTTTGTGGAAGAGTTCCATATTTTAGCTACTTGATAGCCCATTATCATCTGTGTCCAACTGGATCTATATCTGATCCCATTTAGATTTGGAAAATTAACTAGAATCCGTTGTCTAGTCAATCTCTGATTATATGATGTCGGGAATATAATTGAACTTGACCATACAAGATTAGAAAAAACATTGCACATATTTTGAAATTTATTCTGGCCTCTACTGGTAGCAAATGTAATCTCATAATATAAGGAGTTATTCTATCAAATGGTTTGATTTATTCTATCAGCCAGATGGCTGCATTCTGTACTGTCTGCAGTTTCTTAAGTATCTTATGACAGTTAATGTACAATATATTGCAATAATCTAGTTAAGACCATAACAGTGAATGAGTTATAAGCTTAAATTGCTCGAACTCAAAAAAAAATAAAATGGAAACAGTATTTGGTCAAATACTCAGCAAATATGTATGGAAACAGCGGAAACCTCTGGAGGTTGAGTGATGGACTGCAACCAGGGAATATGAACTATAGCGCCCCCAGAATCTTGCTGTCATGGGCCTTAAATCTGGCCACTAGGTGTTGCCTTTAAAGAATTACTACAATTCTTCCTTTTTCTTTAATTTGCCCATCCCCTGCTGTTCTGGGTAGCAGAAGATCTAATTTAGGTTGGAAATGAGGACCTTCCACTTGACAGTGCACAATACAGTCACCAAGCTGTCCCAATGAATTTGTTTTCATTATCAACTGAATTCTTTATAGTTTTCCTAGTACTGTTCTCTTAATTTTCAAGGTCATGGAATGTAAGCATTCTCTGAAGAAAATGTAGGATCAAAGAAAAGGTGTCATTGATATTCCCATCTGGAATCTCTTTGGAACACTTTAATTTTATTTTTTGCCCATATTTTTCACTTTGCAAATTACCCTGTGGAATTCGTGCTCTTACATTTACACCTACTCTTTGATGTGCAAATTTCTCAAGTTAATTTTAGATTTGGCTGGAAAACTGATGGGGAACGGGTCTGGGGAAGGGAGTATGAGTGGGAGGTATAGACCAGTGATATATGTAAAAGAGGAGGGGGGGGGGGAAGATGGGTTGATTTTTTTTTTTTCCACACTCAAGAACAGCAACAAAACTTGGCTCAGTGAAGGACAATTGCATGCTGCAATCTTGGATTCCAATGTTGTAAGCTTGGTCATATCTTCATGCTGAACTTTGTACAGCATATTAAGATGATCATGGGGTATGGTCATTCATTGTGTTGGTTAATAAGTATATATATATATTTTTTTTAAATGGCAATTCATGCTAACCCTTCCCCTGGGAATGCCATTGTTCTGTTAAGGTAAATTTATGCGTATACATGTGTATGCACAAGTTTGCACGTATATAAGGAGCTCAAGTTTATAACACTGTATTTCTGTGCATAGAGTAGTTTCACCTGTAGAAATGCATTTTTAAATTGCTGTCTTAGCATTCAGGAAGTCATGTATACGTAATGCATTAAGCAGAATGTTGTAGATACCTATTGGAAAATCAACTTGAGATGTTACTGCAGTTGTTCTCCATGCCATTGTTCTTCCCAGTGATTTGCAAACAAACTTGCTTTAGGTACATGTTTGTTTTAGAAAGGGAAGATGGAAAACTAGGTCTGTGTGTGCCATTCTCTTTCCTATCCACGTTACCCTTTAAAAAGGTTGCTCTGGAGGAGTAAGAAATATTTTTATAAGTATTAAAAATGTTATTTAAATAAATAAAACATTCCTAATCTTTTTTAAGCTCCATGATTCAACAGAGCAGTTTGAAGAATACTATAGGCAGAAATTGCGCTTCCAGCAACACTTGGAACAGAAGGAACAACAAAGGCAGCTGTATCAGCAAATGCTGCTTGAAGGAGGAGTAAACCAAGAGGATGGACCAGAACAGCAACAGAACCTAACAGAGCAATTCCTTAACAGGTAGGGTAGCAATCTGTACTCATTTTCATTTTATTGGTAGAGAGGTGTGGTAGCTGTGTTAGTCCACTTTTAAAGGTAATCAATAGAAATAAAACAAAAGAATTTGTTATTATTTTGTTTTATTTCTATTGATTACATTTTATTGACGTAATTCCTGTCTCATGAACCCATAATAAGAGAGGCTCAAAAAGTATGGTTTTGGGCTTATTAGTCAGGGGGAAAAAAAAATCACCAACTTTCTTCTAACTGGCAGATTCTCTTCATACCCCAGTACATCACCTCTTCTCTTTCTGCCCTCCCATACACATTCCTCTGCTTCCTTTTACAAGTCCCTGCCTTTGAGCCTTCACTGTCCTTCCCATATTCCTGTGCTTGTGGCTCCACTGCCACCATCCTCTCCTTATCCATTTCATTGCTGCAGCAGCCACTGGGGCAGGGGGAGACAGACATAGAGCTTCTGTCTGATTGGTGACAGGTATAGAAGCAGCTGCAGGCTTACTGGACGCAGGGACTATGGGGACATTCTCCTCTTCTTCTTGTGTGAGTTTTCTTTTGAAACAGGTGACTTCACAGTGAGAATCCTGAAAGGTAACTTTAACACCATACAAGAACGTAAGACCTTTGAAGTCAGAATGATTGAATATTTTAACACCCAACAGAAAGGACTTAACAAGGATCTGGGGTTCCTAGCCCATTATAAATCATAAAGCTGTATGTCTCTGTAGATCACCCCACCCCTCACCTATCCACACCCATCCTGTTAGAATATCAATGATATGCTTTGATGTCCCCATGCATACCTCCTACCCACCCCCATCCTCCCACCCTGTCAGACTGTCATAGTAATGCTTGAATGTTTTCACTTATATACACTGTCAGCTAGCACATTTGCTTATTTCCGATCTGACGAAGAAGGGCAACCTTCGAAAGCTAATCAAGAAATGTATTAAGTTATGTCCAATAAAAAAGGTATCATCTTATTTTCTTTTCCATGTTTTATTTTGTTTGATTTCTATTGATAACCTTAAGAGTGGGCTAACACGGCTACCACACTCCTCTACTTTTGAAACAGGCAACTTAGAGGTGAAGGGAGAGAAGACGGATTAGGCAGGGCTACACTTGGACTGGGAGCTGACACTGGCTTTGTCTCTATATTCAGGGACTGATAAGCCTTGCGCTGAATTTTGGTTTTTCCTAATGTATGCATTAAAACTTTTTTGCATACAATTCTATAACCAAATTGTATGCAAAATAATTTTTATCTGAAAAGTTTGTGTACAGAGTTTGCTGGCTGCCACAGAAGCATGCAGATATGGGCATGTTTTAGTAGCATATTCAATATATTTTGTGCACAATTGTATTGGTACCTGGGAAAGTTGCACGCACATGTGCATGTCAGGAATGCTGTTCTGTGCATACATATTGGTGTGGTAGTATCTAAATTTCTGCAGTGGAACATTTCTTAGTCTTCCTTTTACAGCTACAGCATCTTCCCCATGACCCTGCATTTGTGAGGCAATCTCCCCCAGTCCTCATTTTCCCTGCCTTTTGAGGGTTTTTTTTTTTTTTTACCCAGCACTTCAACAAACCAAGAAAACTGTTGTGGATATTTTATATATGCCCAAAAGGGAAGAAATAGGTTGCAGAAGAATAACCTAACTATTCTCCTCCTTAGTTCATGCACTAAAATGCCAGCATTAGAAAACTGCTCAGCTTTATGGTCTTTTGTGTACTAATTTTCATATGAGATTTAGAGCTAATATCTTCATTAACTTTTGATTTAAGTGAGCAGTGTGCTAATGTTTGTGTAAGTCTTGGCTCAGAGCTTCCTTGTGTGCTAAACTGGCTTCTGTGTAGGGCAGTGAAGAAACAAAAAAGCTGTGTGCTTTGACCTTCTCTTCTGCTGTCACATTCTTTATAGGGCAGCATACTGTACAGAAAATTGTGTTCATAACCAGTGGTAAGTTCTGCACTAAGACATTTCTACGCTTCTCTCCTCCCTGGTAGGAAGTACTTCCACCAACACTATGACAGCAGTTTCTCTCCTTATGTTCCAACTTCTCTGTTTCTCTAGTAGCTTGTTCCCCTTTCTCTGCTCCTTCTCCAGGGTGAATTCTTCCAGTTTTTCTCCCTACTCTGCCCTCTTTCTTTTTACCTGTTCTCAGCCCTCTAACATCACTTTTACTTCTAGAGTTTCCTCTCTCCACACCTCAGCATTCACTGCCCTCCCTAACTGCCAGCAAGACCCCTGTTCTGTTCATCCCCAAGGTCTCTTCCCTCTCTCTCAGGCAAACCAACACTGTACTTGACTCTGCCACAGTCCCCTTGGCACGCACACTCCATCCACCTTTCACAAGCTCTCCCATTCCCATGCTGCACCCCATCCACTCTTGTCCAGCCCTCCACTCTTGTCCAGCCACCCCCACCCCCCATGGCACACCCCGTCCACTCCCATGCTGCACCCCATCCACTCTTCACCAGCCCTCCACTCTTGTCCAGCCACCCCCCCATGGCACACCCTGTCTCATCCATAATTTTCCAGCCTCCATCCACTGCTCCCCCTCTCAAGGTGCACACCTCCTCCACCTTTACCCAGGATTCTCTCTTCCAGCATATACCACTTCATCCAGCTTTTTGCCAGCTTCCCCCCATCCCCAGCACACACGCCTACCTCATTCACCTTTTTCCAATGGAGCCCTAGACACGCCTTAGCATTCTGTTTTCTAGAAGCCTTTGGAAGCAGCCTGCCACATGAGACCAGATCAGGCCAGTCTTTAGTTTTCCATGGAGCAGTAAGGATGCTTCCCAGTGTCTCCTCTCAGGTTAGGTCTCAGAGTTCAATAGTTTGTCTTGTTATTTATTATTTTATGCTTCTTTTGTAATGGTTGTGGAAGGCCCAGAGCCTTCTCTTCCCATTTTATTCCTTAGGTTCTTTGGCTTTTTATGTTTTTTTCCCCCCTTTATTTTCTAGTGCACATCAGGCCCTCTTAGGCACACAGCTCCCGTTGTTTCTTTTTCACAATCAAACTGTTTCATTTCACTTTGTCTATTTTCCTGGATATGACCCTCAAAACTCCCAGTGGTTTTAAGAAGTACACCGTAGCAGGACCATATCACTTATGCATCAATTAGGGCCTCCTGAAAGCTCCACCCTCTACCCAGCTGAAGCCTTACTTTCTTGTACCTAAATCCTAAGAGGTGCTTCTAGTACCCCTCCCTTTCCTGACCCTGACTGGCTGTCAAAGCGTCAAATCCAGTAGGGGAGTAGGAGTGATCCTTATTTGCTATTGCCCTGGGGTTGCCATCTTGAAAATTAGTGTCACCTAATGCTTATCAGTATTTGGAATTTACCACAAGGGATCAAGAAATATCATTTTTCAAGATGGCAGCCCTAGGGCAGGCATGGGTGAGGATCATTTCTACTACTACTACTTAACATTTCTAGAGCGCTACTAGGGTTACGCAGCGCTGTACAATTTAACAAAGAGAGACAGTCCCTGCTCAAAGAGCTTACAATCTAATAGACAAGTGAACGGTTGGTCCGATAGGGGCAGTCAAATTGGGGCAGTCTGGATTCACTGAACGGTAAGGGTTAGGTGCCGAACGCAGCATTGAAGAGGTGGGCTTTAAGCAAAGACTTGAAGACAGGCAGGGAGGGGGCTTAGCGTAAGGGTTCAGGAAGGTTGTTCCAAGCATAGGGTGAGGCGAGGCAGAATGAGCGGAGCCTGGAGTTGGCACTCAAGTGAGAAGTTGTGAAGGAAGGGACCCATAGGAGAGCCACTTGAGTTTCTAGGTATGTGGGACTTCAGGGGGGTAGAGGGGTTGCAAATTTTTCTTTTTTTCTTTTTGCTTACTGCCCTCTCTCCCCCTCTTTCATCCAGCGTCTGCCCTCTTCCTCGCCCCCTTTTATCCAGCGTCTGCCCTCTTCCTCTCCCTCTCCTTCCATCTGTAATCTGTGGTTTAAAAAAAAAACGAAGGAGGGCTCACCTGTTGGCAGAAGTGGAGCAGGCAGACAGATATAGCTGTCTGCCTAAGGATCCCTGGGGGCTTCCCTGGGGTGGATCCTTAGTTCTGGGTGTCCCAGGGGTGGAGAAAAGCTGCAGGAGCTGGCACCAGAGTAACTACGGGGCAGTGACTCAAGGAACTGCATCAGAGGCATCGCACAGCCAGCCTGGTGCGGGGCCTTGAGCATCTATGTATGCTCAAGGCCAGCTGGTTTCTGCCCCCTCTGAACTTCCTGTTTTGGAGAGGGTGGAAGCCAGCCAGTCATGCAGTGCTAGTGATGCAGATCCTAGAGTTGGCACCCAGCGGGAGCAAGGTAAGAGACTTAATGCTTCATGGGGAGAGAGGAAGGCTAGCAAACCTTTAGGGGTGCCATGGCATCTTTGGCTTCCCCCTCCCCCCTGTTCTGACGCCTATGGGTGCAGATGCATTGGCCTCATGGTGTATAAATTTCAGAAAACCATACCTGTTTTAGGCTTCTGTATAATGTTAATAGATAAGTTGTACAGTGCAGGTTTATAACTTACCATATATTTTTGTTTTTCTTTCAGATCTATTCAGAAGCTTGGAGAATTAAATGTAGGTATTGAGAATCTTGGAAATGAAGTACCCTGTCTTAGCCAGCAATGCAATGGAAATAAAGGGAACATGCCGAGTGATACTACAGGAACAAACTTTTTATCTCGATCTGATACCAGTCAGCAGAAGGTACTTGCTGAAAATCAAGGAACTAGCACGAGCACGCCTCGTAAACATGCTTCTGGAAATCGTATACCTTTTCCTGATGAATCACCTATTAGTGGCAGTCAAATGTAAGCATTTAGTAACAATTTGTCCAGCTGAGACTATGCATTATAATTTTATTCTAAACAGAACAACGCATAAAATCAAGCTGTTTAAATATTTTCAGTTCTTGACTTTAATAAATGATTAAGTGTCCCTCAAAACTAAAAGCAAGAAAAGGTGTCTCTACAACATGTACAGCAGGCTGGATTACTTTCTGTGAGATTATGTCTGTGAGAAAATGGCTAGCTGGATGTGGGGTTAATGGGTCTATCAGGGAAGCTAACTTACATTTAGTTTATAAAGGTAACATAGACACGTGTTTCCCTTCTAAAACAGGCTTGGACAGTGACCCCCGTGCCCACATTTATGCCTGTTCTGAAGGAAATGAAATTGGTGCACATATCCTGTGTGTGCTCCCCCCCCCCCCCCTTAATCATACTTCTGTTCTGCCTTCTTTAATCGTACTTCTATTCTGCCAGCTCTGGTTAAAACAGATTAAGGTAAATTACAAAAAAAGTCATAATTGAATAAGCAATAAAAGAAAACCACAGAAAGAGTGTAATATTAGCACTCTTAATGGCAGCTTGTGTAGGTAGCTCTGCCTCTTCTTACCTCTATTTGCTAATTTTCTGCTGTTAATTTGGATTTTATTTTCAAGGAAAGGCAGGATGATATCTCCACATTGATGGGTGGTGCTATCAGATGGAGCTTGGTGCAGCAAGTTCTCCCCAGTGTTCTTATGGAAGGTTTTGGAAGCAGTCTACTGCACATGGGTGTATCTTCCTGCTCACTGTCACCGCATGAGACCTGCTCAGTCTAGTATAATAGCTGATAGAATACAACTCTAAGGAGAGGTAGGCAGGACAGTGTGAGTATTCATCCTGCTGTCCTTGGAGAACACCTGCTACAGGGATGTAAGATTTTTCCAAGGTCAAGCAAGATCGTATCTCCATACTTCTAAATAAAAGAGGGCAAAAAGAGGCCTGCAATAGGTAGGACCTAACAAGCAAACAGAAACAGACAGTAGTGAGAGGTGAGTGTGTGGACTGAAACCCACCTTGTAGCTCTGCAGATTTTCTTTATGGAGGGCAACCTCAAATGGGCTACTGATAGCCATGGCTCTGACATTATGAGCCATGATGTGACCCTCTAAGATCAGACCGGCTTGGGCATATGTAAAGGAAATGCAGTCTGCATGCCAATTAGACAGGATGCATTTACCGATGGCAGTCCCATCCTTTAGGGGTCAAAAGAATCAAAATGCTGAGTGGACTTTCTATGAGCTTTAGTCTGCTCTAGATAGAAGGCCAAAGCTCTCTTGCAGTCCAGAGTGTGCAGGGTGCTTTCACCTTGGTGGGCATGGGGGTTTGGGGAAAAATGTAGACAGAACAATTGACTGGTTATGATGGAATTTCTGCTTATCCTTGGAGAAAATTCCAGATTAGCAGCAAAGAATTAGCAGGTAGAGGCAGGAAGAGTCAGAGCTGCCTATACAAGCTGCCAAAGATAGTGCTATATTTACAAAGGTAGTGCAGATACGGGAAAGATCTGCAACTTTCCTTGGTGAGTATTCATTGGTGGTGCAAAAATACAGTGCTTGACTATTGAGCAATACTTATGGGACTTTGAACTTCTCTGTATCTCACAAGATCAAGCTACAATTTTAGATAGTGAAGTAACAGCTGAGGAGATATTAACAGTCATTCACTCCCTTAAACTGGGGAAGGCTCCCTTTGGGTCCCACTTGGTGCCATATCTGCAGCTTGTTTTCAGCTCTATCTTTCAGAGAGTGTTGCTGCCACCATGTATGATAAAACATAGAAATGTTGAAAAATGTAGGCATATAAAGTCCATATGGCCTATCTAGTCTTGCCTACCCATGCCATCTTCTCTCCCTATCACTCCCTTATAGATCCTATGTACTTGTCCCAAGCTGTCTTGAATTCTGATTGATTGATTTTTTTATGGCTTGATATACCGCCTTTAACTGGCAAGCGGAGCAAAGCAGTTTTCGTTAATTATAATAATATTGAAATTAAAAGAACTATAATAATTTCGACAGGAGAGATAATACAGACATTCATACAAGAGACATATTGTATCAAAACACAACAGTACATTTAGTTTCTTTTTATTTTCTCTCCCAAACACCATAAACCTAATGCGCCTCCTCAATCACTCGTAAATGCCTGTTGAAAAAAAACACGTCTTTAGCAGGGATTTAAAGGTCTTTAAGTTGAATTCACCACGCAGGGATAAAGGTAAAGAATTCCACACGTGAGGAACGGTAAAGAAAAAAACACTGCCGAGTAACTTCAAGATAAGCAAAGTGAGGTCCTGGCAGGACCATTCGATGATCATTAATTGCACAGAGAATCCTTATGGGTGAATATGGGATTTTCAATGAAGATAGATATTGCGGTGAGCCTTGATGGAATTCCTTAAAATCCAATAGTAGTGCTTTGAATTTGATATGGTAGGCAACTGGTAGCCAGTGGTGATCCTGTAAAGCAGGTGTGACATGGTCAAATTTTTGTAAGCGACAAAACAAATAGCCGTATTCTGTAGTGTCTGGAGTTTTAGAGATACCTAAGTAAATAATATTGCAGTAATCCAACCGTGTTATAAAGAGAGACAGAATTAAGAAGTGAAAAGAATCATGGTCAAAGAAAGACCGAACTGATCGCAATTGACGTAAAAGAAAAAACTGACTGCAGAGACTTGTGGCTCAAAAGTGAGACTGGAATCTAATAATACTCCTAAATACCTAAAACTTAGTACTGTGTTGATCGGGATGTCAAATAATAAAAGAGGGATAGTAGGAACTGGTAAGTGGCCAGTTAGCCAACGGCCACCATCTTGTCACAATTCAGAACAAGACTATGATCTGCGAGCCACTGGGAAATGGCATGAAAACAGCATTGCAGAGGTAAAAGATCTAAAATGGACGGATTAACCTTGTATAATAGTAAGATACAATCGGCGTATATATGAAATGAGATACAAAATTCCTGTATGAGTATAGCAAGAGGACTCAGAAAATTAAACAGAAGAGGTGAGAGTATAGAACCCTGATGCACTCCACATACTAATGACTTATTTTTAGAGGTAGAACATTTAGAGGTGACATGAAATGATCAAATGAGAAGAAACGATTGAAACCATTGGAGAACCACACCTGAGATCCCTAGCGAGTGAAGCTGTGAAAGTAATATAGAGTGGACAACCAAATTAAAAGCCGCAGAGAGATCAAGTGAAATTGCTAAAGTAATATAGTCCGTTCTTAGTATTCGCAATGGTATGGTTCCCCAAAAACATTTTGAGCCACGAATTTGGAAATACAGAAAAATGTACTTATAGGAAATAGGGGTTAGGTTCCAGCTATACCAATTTTTCCTCAAAACCACAAAAAGTGAGTAAATATCTCTACAGGAAATATAGGATTTGGTTCCTGCATTGGACAACACATAACAAAAACCAGAGAAACAGTGTATTGCAAAAAAAATATTATTTGCTGAACCACTTACAGTACTGAAGTAACACTCTTAAATTAAAGAAAGTAAATACTGTACAGTATTTCACAACAGTAAGCAAGTACATTACTGTACCATGGTTTTGCCACCATATTTTGCATTTGGTAACACTTCAAGAAAAATGTGCTTGATAAACATTGCTTTGCAACCAGAGGCCTGCAGAAATGATACTATATCATATGAAAACATTGCTTGAAAAAAAAAAAAAAGCTTTAGACAACAGTGATAAAGTGCTTTCTCCTTGGACAAGCAGGCTGCTTGTTCTCACACGTGGGTCGGCGTCCACGGTGGCCCAGGAAACAGCAAATTTTTCTACAGCAAAATTTAAAAAGTTTTGCCAGAGCCTTCTAGTGCACGTACTGCGCTTGCGCAGACGACTTCCCGCCCGTCGCATGAGCGTTCCTGCTCAGTTTTTTCTTGTCCGCAGTGAGGTGGAGAGGTTTTTCCCTGTTCGCTTCGCTGGCCCAGGAAAGAGAGTCCTGATGATTCTTTTTATATTTTCTTTTCTTATATCATTATTTGTTCTTTAAAAAAAAAACGGTATTTTTTCTTAGTTTTTGGCACTTTCTAAGTTTTCTTTCTTTTCGATGGGGCCGGCCTTTTCCCTTTTGTGCCCTTTACTTTTTTGACACAATCGCGTCGTTTAATTTCGGCAAAGCTGTTTTTCCTTCCATGTCATCGAAGACACCCAGTGGCTTCAAACGTTGTACTCAGTGCAACCGGATCATCTTGGGTACCGATACCCACGCTTGCTGTATCCAGTGCCTTGGGCCCAACCATAGCCCAGCCACTTGCAGTCTGTGTCTTCGCATGAGGAAATGGACCCAAGCGTCTCGAGAAGCCCAACGAGAGAAGCTTTTTGGGGCTCAGTCCAGTCCTTTGACATAAACATCGGTACCAGTTTTGCATAAGGACTTCCTTCAGTACATTATGCAAAGGAGCCATTGCAGCCTCTCTAGGCAGAGAAGGATAATCCAGGACCTTGAGCATCTCAGCCCTGGGCTCATCCTCAACCTCCATAGGGAAGGGAATAGCCGCAGCCATTTCCCGGACAAAGGAGGTGACATATAGACTCTCCGGTGGAGAAAGTCTCCTTTCTAGTGGAGGGGAAGGTTCAGAAGGAATCCCATAGGACTCGTTAGAAGAAAAGTACCTGGGATCCTCCTCTTCCTCCCACGAACGCTCATCTTTAGTATCGGACAAGACATCTCTCAGAGCAGTCTGAAACTGAGCGTGCCTCGTGGTGCCGAGAAGTCAACACCCGCCTGGACTCCGGTGAAGCTTCCTCCACCGACGTCAAAGGGGAGTTGACCTGGGTGGCAGCCGACACCGATGCCGCAGGAGGCACCGAGGTCGGGGACCTCACCACAGGCAAAGGGCCAGATGCCGCTGCAGAAGACGGTACGGAAGGCGCAAGCACCCCACACACCGAAGCAGATTGGCGCAGCTTACCTTCCAGAAGCTCTGGAAGCAGGGCCCTGATGCGCTTGTCAAGAGCCGCCATCGGACAAGGCTGCGGGGTCAGTAAAGGAGCTGGTGGCAGAATCTGTTGAGGCTCGGGAGCAGGTATCGGGCTGCTAGACTGATGCATCGGCACTTCCTGAATGTACTGAAGGAAGTCCTTATGCGAAACTGGTCGTTCCCTCTGTCTAATCCCGTGATCCCGAAAAAGACTGAATCCCAATATCGGATCCATGGGGAGCCTGGATTGATGAGGTTTCAGCTGCCGGGACCCCAGTAAGATGACTTTTAAGTTATGGACGGCATGCAGGAATGCGAGGGGCAGGCGAAGGACTGTTGTGGGAGTGGGAGAAGAGGTCGAGCTGGAACTCGAGTCAGAGGGAGGGCGGGAGAGGCTGGAACTCGGAGGGAGGGAGGGGGGGGCTGGAACTCGGAGGGAGGGAGGGGGGCCTGGAACTCTCAGGGGAGGGGGAAGGGAGGGGAGGGGGTGAGGGGAGAGGGGGGAGGCGGGGGAGAGAAATGCACCACCTGTAAAAAAATCATTTTGAAAAGTTGGCTCCTATGGAGAAGGGTGACCAAAATGACGAGAAGAATGAAATGACGCTTACATGAGGAAAGGCTAGAGAAGTTGAGGCTCTTTAGCTTGGAGAAGAGACAGTTGAGGAGAGATACCACAGAGGTCTATAAAATCCATGAAGTTATTGAGTGCTACATTTAAAACAAATAGGAGACATTTTTTCACTTGTATATTGTTTATTAAATTTTATATTCCACCTTCGTATAGTTAAGCTCTAGAACTTGTAGCCAGAGGATGTGGTAAAAGCAGTTAATATAGCTCTATTTAAAAAAATATTTGGACAAATCCTGAAGAAAAGTCCATAAACTATTACTAAGGTAGTCCTGAGGAAAGCCACTGCTTATCCCTGGAATCTTGCTACTTTTTGGAATCCTGTCAGGTTCTTGAGACCTGGATTGGCCACTGTCAGAAACAGGATGCTGGGCTAGATGGACCATTAATCTGACCCACTATGTCAATTCTTATGTTCTTAAGACTATATGTCATCCTGTTCTGCTTAGAGCTGTTGTGCTGTGAACCTATGGTACACTTTAATGTAGTATTGGATCAGAGTGCAACGCTCCATGTGGCCTAAGGCACTGCGAAACTGCAGTGAGGAAATTTTGCACTGTTTGTATTCTTCAAAAGTTTAATAGATTCTAACAAGACATAATATAAAGTAGTATCATACTACTACAAGTTTTAGTGGCACAAAAGGTCAGACTCAACACGGGCATGTTTCAGCGGTGATGACTGCATCAGGAGTAGTATGATCCAATTTTGCTGTCACTGAGATATATTGTAGTGAGCTTACCGTAGTCCAAACCATAATCAGTGAGACAGTATATGAAATATCAGCGTAGCTGTCCTTATCCTTTGAGTCAGTGTATGAACTATTCTACTACTACTACTACTTATTATTTCTATAGCACTGCAAGATGTATGCAACACTGAACATGTAAGAGACGGTCCCTGCTCCACGGAGCTTACAATCTAATCAAGACAGACAAACAGGACAAATAAAGAGATAAAGGAATTACTTAAGGTGGAAATGATAAAACAGACATAGGTACTGAACAAGCGGAGTTAGGAGTTATAAGTAGCCTCAAAAAGGTGGGCTTTTAGTTTAGATTTGAAGACTGGCCTGAGTTGTAGCTGTTCTTATCCTTCTCAGAAGTGTGGATCTGGGAGAAGAGAGGGATAAAGGAACATGCTACTGCTGAGTCTGACACTCCCGCCACTTGCATAACCCAGTTCCTCTGTTACTCCCATGGGAAATTCTGTAGAAAAGGTTGGATTTTTTTTTTCATCCATTTCTGTGGCTGTGGAATTTAATCACACCACAGGACCTGATATAATCTGTAGAGATTAGTGAACTCAACAAACGTACAACCTAAATGTCATATGATAAACACAATTTAATGATCTTAGACAAATACATTTATTGCTGTCTGGTTTATCTTCACAGTGCAAAGACGGATTTTGTAGTTCAGCCGATTTCCAGGGATTTTTCTGGAATTCAAACCAAGGCAAAAAGTGAAGAGGTAAGTGGGGGATTTTTAATTCTCTGAAAACAAGCAAATTAACCTTAGTCGCACACGTACCCCTATGATTGCACTTCATTTCAAATGGGTAGATTGTTTAAGGTTTTTTGCAAAGGCAGGACAGGCTTTTTCACTGCCCTTGCCAGTAGTTCCCATGGCTTACTTTTATCTGCGAGAACCATGCAGCACTATAGAACTACTGAAAATTTTTTTCTGCTATTAGCTATAAAATCCTTTGTTTTCTTCTAATTAGGTTTTAGCACTTTTTAAGCTGCATTTTTTTTTTTACATCCTCACTAACCAGCTCTCACTTCTATTTTGATATGACTGTTGCCAGCAGACTTCGTTCTGTTTCTGTGAGTCTGACGTCCAGCACGTACAACGTGCAGGACATCAGATTCAGAAACAGAACGAAGGAAGAAGAGGACCTCGGCTGGCGGGGGTTGGGGTCCCCCCGCCAGCAAAGGTAGGCGACGGCAGTGGCGGGTTGGCGGCGGGAGGGGGGGTTGAGAGGGTCGTCGGCAGGGGGGTCCAGGGCCAAATCTACGGGGGCCCAGGCCATTGGTTGCCACCAGGTAACAACACCTGCTCACAGTTACTCCTCTGCGTGCCTCCCATCAGCCAGCTGCACTACTAGACAAGTTGTGTCGGATGTTGTGATCTTATCTGCCAACACAGGACACCCTCCAGCCGCGGGCCAGCTGGCCGAGGAGGAGGCAGCAGCCGGGGACCAGCCAGCAGAGGAGAAGGAGGAGGCGGTAGCCGGGAACCAGCTGCAGTGGGAGCTGATGGAGATTGAGGCTGACGCTTGGCAGGTTCCAAATCCCCACACCCAGGAGGAGGACCTGGGGCAGCAGAAGAGCCCACCTTCTGCTGCCTGAAGGCCCAGCTGGGGAGACCAGAGCTCCAGCTGCCAGCCCCAGCCGTGTGGACCCACATTTGCAGCTCCTGCAGCAAGTTTCTGATACACAGACTGCCGTGTTGCAGGAGCTGCAGGCTCAGTACCTGATCCTGGTGCAAATGTTGGCCCTACTTCAGAGGCAGGCTGAGGAGCGCAGGCTATCACACTAAACTTCAGCATCCAAGACTATTGTTCATAACTTTTGCCAATGCTGCAGTAATGTGGTGTTTGATTTAAAAAAAAAAAAAAAAAAAAAATATATATATATATATATATATATAAGAATATAAAAGTTTAATATTGTTTGCCATACAAAGGTCTGTGTGCCCAATTTGTCCAGTATGTGTGGATACCCTGATATGCAAAGGCTGATGGGTGCTGTGGTGCCACCAGTACTACACAAGCCTGGGGAAAGGGAGACTGCTTAACCGAAGTTGGGGGAGGACATAGGCCTGGAGTCTCTTAACTCTCCCTTGTGCCAGGTTGTGGCTGTAGGCCATCATGGAATGTGGCCTTTGCAGAGTAGAATCTCTAGCCCAGATTGGCCTGTCAGGGCCTGGGGCGGGGTGGCCCCTACATTGGCTATTTGCTGGGCAAGACACCTGTCAGCGAGACGTGTGCAGGGAATGTGGCCACTGCATGCACATGTGTATCCAGACAGATCCCTGGCCCAGTTCATCACAAACATGGGGGCTAGCCAGTTAATAGCTAACTTCTTAGCTCTGCTGGGGAGGGGCTCCACTGCCAGATACCCTACACCCATCAGCTTAGGCAGTGTTGCCCGGGGGGGATATGAGGAAGGTCTGGAATGTTTCAGTTTTAAAGGAGATGAGCCTTTACTGTTGGTACAGTGACCTGGACACAACAATACAAAGAGGGTCACAGTATGGGGCAGACTGACCACCTTGCTATTGAACTCTATATCTGTCTGTGTCCTGTGCTGGAAGCATGAACTTTTGCTACAATACCTATGCTATCACCAGATATTTGGTGTTACCAAATGCTGTGATATGGGGCTGCATGATCCTAACCCTGCCTCCTCATTTAGCTTGTTTCTCCCATTTATAAAGATAATGGCAGGATCTGAATCCAATTTTGGTTCGGTCTCCTGGTGCACCTTATCCATCGTTGCCTTCCATAATTACATCTGTTCTGTGCTTGGAAGCTCAGGCCCACTCAGTAACAGCACACCTATGATGTGGCTGGCAGGGATTCCTAAGCCCCTCCAGCTGAAAACTCTCAACAACGGTCCCTCCTGCGTACCTTGCAAATAGCAGATCTTCGCCTGCAGCGAAGCAGCGACTGATAAATACTACTTGCACTAACCCCACAGCCTTCCCTCTGACATATTTCTGCCGATGCGGAAACAGGAAGTTGCATCAGTGGAAAGGCTGTGGGGCCAACATGAGCAGTGTGTTTTAGTTGCTGTTTGCTGCCGGTGAAAATCTGCTGTTTAAAAGGTATGCGGGAGAGGGGGGATGTTTGAGACACCATATGGCATGCAAGTGAGAGAAGGAGAGACCAAATCACCTGTGGGATGGGATGGGGTTCTTCTGCCCACCCATCTTTGGCCCAGGCCCACCCAAAATTGGGTGTCTGGCTACGCCCCTGCTTGGAAGGTGGGTGAATGTCTTATACATACGATTTTTATTCTTTGCTATACAATCTTTGCTAGAAAAAAGATTATTTTTATCACCAAAGCATATAGAAATAGCAAAATAAACTTAATTCCCTCCTGGAATATAAATACACAATCACTAAATATTATTCATCCTGAACAATTTGTTTTTCTCCAGCAATATCATAAATTCATCTGCAAACTCAAGAAAGCTTATAAAGGTGTGCATTTATGTCCTTGGCTGGTCTTCACATGTCTAGCAACATTTGTTTACTTATAAACCTGACAAAGGCACAAGTAGCATAGAATTCTTTTGTAACTTCCAAAATTTAGAATCTTACCATTCTCTGGGAGAATTTAGCAAGTCCCCCCCTTATATCTCTGTGTATTTGGCCACAACACCCAAAGGTATCATTGAGAGAATGAGATATCTGGAAGAACTATATGGCCAGTATGGATTTTCTAGCACTTTAATGGATGCAAGACACCCCCAGCCAGTCTCTCAAAATTAAATTGCCAATTGCAGTACCTCCTCCTGGGCTTACATAACTTACTGGGAGGAAAGGTAATGGAGAGAGCATAATTAATAAACGGGAACACCAAATACCTAATCACCTGTACAGAAACAGCAGTCCTTGATTCACAGAAGATCTTCAGTTAGACATCATCTGAATATGTTTCACAGTTAACCATTAATTAATACTGATATTAAACAAGTTGATCAAAAGCTTCACTTTCCAGGAAAGGACCACTATCCTTTCTTCATTTAGCTTCATATATTCATTTACACAGACCTCCAGTCTGTTCTTTTTTTTTTTTTTCTCTGTATGCATGTTGTTTGTTCTAGCATCATTCCTCTTCTGCTAATTAATATCTATCCTATCCTTGTTGTGTGGGTGGTAACACAATTCACAAGGGCATCTAAATTGCAATTTTAACATTAATAAAAGTTTACTTCCCAATTTCTTCAGTCCCTTCATAGTCCCACGCCATACAGTTCAAAACATAACCCATTAAGAATAATCATTAGGTAGATACAACTTCATCGACATAAAAATGCAATTCAAATAACCAGTTCCCTCCTCTGGCAAAGAGAAAAGCCATCTAGCAAATTAGAATTGTTATAATATTGTTTAAAATATATATATGCGCATACATCCATATATGCATACTCAAATATATCTATATAAAAATTATTTTATGCAATAGGAGCAGTATTCAGGTTTGGTCCACTTGTGCACATGTAAATAAAATCCTTGCTGGTGACAGTTGATCTGTCAGTCCAATTGAGGCAAGTTAAGTTCACAAGAGCACTGGAGCTTACCAAAATGACAGCAGCTAGTAATCGGTCACCAATCTTTACAGAGAGAAATTTAGTCAGTTCATGGAAAAGTGTTTTTTTCCTCAATACTCTTCATCACAAGGCTTCCAGGCTGCTTGGGCCAATTTGTGGCCTCCCAAGTTTGCACAGGAGACATTTCAGAACTGGTACCTAAAGTTCAGGGGTTTTCCAATAGCTATTATTTCCATTTCATAATTTGGACCCAGTGGAAACATAACATTTTCATTCACCAAATTCATCCCTGGATTGTTCAGTCTCCTGCCTCTCAGCCAATGTTATCATTAGCTGGGCTGAATCATTTGCCAGCTCAAAACTGCTGAGTGTGAGAAATGACTTTACCAGGAGACAATTTTTATTGGTCCTCAGGGAAGGACCTGGCAAGAACATTATAACTTCCAGTGGCTGGGCTGTTGACATGTGCAACAGACTGAGCTGGGCTGGTTTCCCAAATTTCTATCCACAGCCACCTCTGAGGGTATAGGCTGGCCCTCTTCTGATTCTGTTTCTGGTTGCCCCTAGAAAAGATCTCAAGCATAGTTTTAGTAGCCATTCTGTCTTTTGCTGCAAGAGAATGAACTATATCTTCTACCACGTTCTGCAACTCAGCTTTCAGTCGGTTTATAAAAACTGTCATAAGCTGTGATTCAGTTGTCTGGAATGTCTCATTTAATTCTGAATATGATGTAAAGGAGCGGCATACTCTTGCCAGGAAATCTTCAGCACTCTCCCCTGTACTGTGTTTGCACAAAGTTCAAGCTGCAAAAGTGGGAAATGTTTCTGTAACGGGTTCCAGTTGGACTTGCTTAAGGCCAGGGTTTTGATGTTCACTAGTGGGATCTGGCATGGTGTCATATCTTTATCTATTAATCTGTTCCTATCTATAGAATTTAGGTAGCTGCATGTAGCAGTCAATTAGGACTCCCCTATGCGGGATCAGTCATCAAATTAATATAGCCGATTTACTTGTCCTAATTACTAGGAGTCTCTTGTTCACGCAGGGATGTGGTGGGGTATGGGTGTGCTAGGGTGGGGAAGGGGGTATGTGCACAGAGAGGGTGTGGTAGTGGTGTGTTAAATAAATGCTGATCACTTATTTTCACAAAATTTTGGTCATGATGAGTCTTTGTCTGGCTCAGACCCAGCTGGTGGACGCATTGGGGGGGGGGGGGTTGCTCCTCATCTTGGTCTGCTATGGTTCCTCTTGGAGGGCCTGTTCTCTGCGCAGGGCCAGGTTATGTAGCATGCAGAAGGCCATAAAGATCTTGGCAACCTTTTCAGGGCTATAGAGAAGCACCCCTCCATAATGATCTAGACATCGGCACCTGTTTTTGAGCTGTCCGAAGGTGCGCTGTATGATGCTATGTGTGGTCCGATATCTGCTGTTGTAGTCCTCCGCTCCTGTTTGGGGGTGCCCTAGCGGGGTCATGAGCCAGATCCACTGTGGTTTTCTTCTGTCACCTGTGGGAGGAAGCACAATGAAAGATGTGTGTACCTGGTCTGGGTACCTTGTTGAGGTGGGCAGGGAACTGGGGGTTGTAGAGACACCTGGAGGAAGGCAGTGCTGAGGGTTAGCAGGTGGAGGGGGTGTGGGGTTGGTGGATCTCTGTTGCAGTTACCTAGGAGCCAGCCGCTGTTGATTGCCCCTCAGTCAAACCTTTGGTAGATTCCAAACGGAGCAACAAGAATAGACACCCAACAGGTAAAGTGGTGTAATGAAAGGTGTGTGGTCTTGAGGACAGTGAGTGTTGGGGGAGGAGGAGGGAGATACAGAGGAAGGGGTAGTTGTGGCTGGGGAGCTAGTGGGGATGGGCAAGGAGCTGAGAAGATGAGACAGAGGAGGCAAATCAGGGAATGTAAGGGTGACAAGGTTCAGACTAGGGCAAACAGACAAAAGATAACACAGCACTCAGCAACTTTTAACTTTCTCTCAAACTGACAATTCCTCCACTCTCTAACTCCACCAATTCACAAATAGATCTAAAGACAGCTTAGCTCTTACCCCAGATGCATTATATCAGGTCTAATTCCATCCCTTTTTTCCCCCCACCATGAGAAAACTGTTACTATCCGTTATGGGCTGGAGATGTTCATTCTGTGAGACCGCCCGTTATGCCTCCAAAACACCCCCTGTAGAGACATCTTACTCTAAATGAACTAGCAATTTAGACCAGTTTTCTTTTCTTTTATTACTAGCCGTTGAGCCCGTAAAAACGGGCTGGTATTGAGGTTTTCCTACCCCCGCGGTCACCACCGCTCCCCTCCCCCCCGCGAAGTCGCCACCGCTCCCCTCCCCCCCGCGAAGTCGCCACCGCTTCCCCCCCCCCCTCGAAGTCGCCGCCGCCGCCACCCCTCCACCTGGCCCGGGCCCTCTCTTCCCTTCTGAACTTGCACATCAGCTGAGCTGCCCCTTCCTTCTCTGCCTGTGTGTGTCCCGCCCTCGCTGACGTTACGTCACAGGAGGGCGGGGCCACAGGCAAAGAAGGAAGGGCTCAGTGCAGCTCAGCTGATGTGCGTTGCTGCGTTCGGCGAATGGATGTGTAAGTTCAGAAGGGAAGAGAGGGCCCGGGCCGGGTGGAGGGGTGGCGGCAGCAACCTCGGCGGCGCAGTTTCCCTCTCTGTCCCGCCCCCCCCCCCGTCATCACGTATTGATGCGGGGGCGGGACAGAGAGGGAAGTCTCTACTGCGCATTTGCGAGTGAGTCGGTCACTCGCCATTTATATGTTTGATACACTTGGGATATTTTTCTGAGAGATATTCGTCTGTGCTCTTTAGGCTATTTTTTGGATGATTTCTCTTTAGAAAATAAGCCCAATAGTGACTTAATCTTCTGACTGCCGTATAGGGCAGTACGGCACATGCTGAGGGATGAGCATCTGGTACCTAATATTCAGAGAACTCTTCATGGACTGGTATACCTTGATGGTTTTCGACTCATAAGTAACACAAATAATTAGTTGGGATGTGTCAGGAATAGCCTGTTAAGAGATATAAGATCATAATTGAACTGAGATGCCAGAAGGAAACCTGGCTAAATAACATAGAATATCAGAAGTTAGAGAGATTGGGTCTGGGAGATAGGTAAGTGGGAGTGGCAATATTGATAGGGAAGTCCTTGCAATGTAAAGTGAAGAGAGTGGTAATGGATACTGGAGGTTGCTATGTTTTGACATTTCTCTTGGCAGGGGTCTAAAATAATTGTTGCTAATCTTAACTATGCAAATGTGGTAGGCCATACTTTCCTACTGGATATAACGAAACAATGTATGGCATTGGGAAATCCCTCACTACTCTTTTAGGGGGCTTTAACATTATAATGGACCCTGTCATGGACAGACCTCCAGAGCCTAATGAACGAATGAACCCCAACAAGGATTTGCCCTTTTTATGCACCAATTTAGATGTCATGAATGTTTGACAAATTTTACATCCAATAGAAAAGGAGTACACACCCCTTTTGCTCAGGTGCATGAGGCTCTTTCTAGACTAGATTATATTTGTATGTCTAGAAGTTGGTTTGAGAGACTACAGAAGGTATAAATTGGGTCCCAAATTTTATCCAACTATACTCCAGTTTAGATAGATACAGAGAGCAGCATGGATTGTGAGCAGACTGCTAGATTGACATTCCCAAAGTAATTATTTTTTAATTCTCAATTTCATACTTGATGCAGAGGTGGGAGTCTTAATAACATTATAATGTAGCACATAAAGACAACCCGGCCTTGTTTTGGCAAGCGCTGAAGGCAATCCTGCAAGGTGATATAAATTATCTATGTGATCAAGAAGTATGAAGAACTAATCAAAAACATATTAAAACTTGAAAAAGATCTCACGCAAGAGTATAGGTGATTTGTAAGTAATTGTATCTGCTTCACAAGAAGGCAAAAAAACCAACACCTATTACAAATATAAGTGTTATTCCTTTGGGAATTAGGCAGGGAAACTGCTAGTCTGATTAAGGCAGTATATCAAGAATCTAATAAACATAAAACATAATTCACCCTTGGGTGAGACCAAATTATATAGATTTTATTTTAGACGAGCAGGGTGTCCTGATTGCTAAAAGTAAGGAAATTGCTAACCACTTTGCTAGCTTCTTTGTAAAATTATATGTGTCAGCACAATCTTTAGCTCCTGTAGAAAGTATTTTGATTTAGAGTGACTTGGGCTGCCAAAGCTTACTATTGATGAGTTAGTCCAATTGAATGCTCCCCATTGTAAAAAAGGAGGAAATCAGACAAGTTATTTGATCTCTTAAATTGCACAAAATGACGTGGCCCAGTGGCTTTTTGGGAGAATTCTATCATCTGCTGGAAGAACAATTAGGAAAACCCTTAGAACAGTGGTTCCCAAACCTGGTCCTGGAGGTACCCCAGCCAGTCAGGTTTTCAGGATTTCCACAATGAATATTCATGAGAGATTTTCATGCAGTGGAGGCAGTGCATGCAGATCTCTCTCATGAATATTCATTGTGGATATCCTGAAAACCTGACTGGCTGGGGTGTATCCAAGACCAGGTTTGGGAATCACTGCCTTAAAACCATATTTTGCTGATGTTATCAAGCAGCAGGCATTTCCAACAAAGGCAAACCAGACACTAATAACTGATCCCCAAGCCATGGAAAACCATCAGGAGTTATTACCAAAATGGCTATATACATTAGACAGCTCCAATACATCTTAAGAAAGATATCACTTTAGCCACAAAAAATTCTTATGGAAAGGGAGTCATGTTTGCTTTAACTTTAATATGCTAACATGTGCTCTGAAACAAGGATTTGGCTCTCCCCAATTTAGATCTCTATAGTAAAGCATACCATCTAGATAAGTGAGTGATTGGTTAATGGATACGGCTCATTATATCCCATCTTATGTGAGC
Source organism: Microcaecilia unicolor (assembly GCF_901765095.1). Classification (NCBI taxonomy): domain Eukaryota; kingdom Metazoa; phylum Chordata; class Amphibia; order Gymnophiona; family Siphonopidae; genus Microcaecilia; species Microcaecilia unicolor. Next base: position 103,787,963 of record NC_044036.1, read on the forward strand.
AAGTAATAGTAAGCCACTGACCACTAGCTTTGTACTGTATGCTGCCAAGGTAGCTGTGACGAAGTTGCTTAGTTCAATTTTATGCTTGTGAAGTTGGCGGTGCAAGTGCAAGCAAATTAATCATCATGTAATGGGGTGGCTACTATTATGGGGTAATCTTAATGTTCCAGTAGAGAATACTATTAGGTTCTTTCAAAGTTAGAAGAAAGGGCTGGGAAGAGTAAAACGGGTGATATTGAAGGGAAAGTATTATGTTAGACATCTATCAACTCAGACCTACAAAACAATTTGCATATATTTATTTATTTATTTATTTTATTTATTGCAATTGTATCCCACATTATCCCACCTATTTGCAGGCTCAATGTGGCTTACATAGTTTTGTTATGACATTGTCATTCCAGAATATCAGATACAGTTAGTAGTGTGAAGAGATTAACTAGGGAAGAAAGAGGAAGTGATTGGGCGGGTGATAGTAGAAGTGGATTTTCCTAACTGGTTGGGTTGGGAGAGTGAATTAGTGGGGCACTATATCCATTCTGTTCCAGTGAATGAGCTTACAGAGGAAGCAACAGAGCATGTGAAAGAGACCTTTTTATCATCAGGTGATAGAAGCATTTAGATACCTTTTATGTATAAATTGTTGGCAGATCAGTCACCCATTACTTTAACCAAGTGGGCACTCCAAGAGATTTGGGAGTGGAAATCGCTATAGGTTTGTTATAGCATTTAGCATTAACTCCACCCACAAAATTAATTAATGGTAGTCTGAAAGATATATATATATATATTTTTTTTTTCAGGCTTATATCTCTCTTCACAGAGCACAAAACATGATGAAAGCGAGTGTGTGAAATGTGAAGAGGATGGCGCTATGCTGGGTCACCTCTTTTGGGCTTGCCCAATGGTCCAGAAATTCTAGAAAGATATCTCTTGTGTGCTACATATATGACTCCCAGTTCTCCCGCAGTTTTTATTTGCTTGTTATACTATATTGCCATACGCTGTTAAAGCAGAAAAAAAAAGACCACCTGTATTACATGTTCATTTTGGTACATAAAGAGGGGCACAATAGAACGCGAACGCCCATCTCCATGGGCGTCTATGTCCAGGAACGGGTACGTGAAGGGGCGGGACAGACAGTATTTTTTTTTAAAAATGGGCGCCCATCTTTTTTTTCGATAATATGGTTTGTGCCGGGCAAATGCATCGGATTTGTGCGGATTTGAGCTGGGCGTAATCGTTTTTCAGCGACAATGGAAACTGAAGGTGCCCAGCTCAAAAACGAACAAATCCAAAGCATTTGGTCGTGGGAGGGGCCAGGATTCGTAATGCACTGGTCCCCCTCATATGCCAGGACACCAACCGGGCGCACTAGGGGGCACGTAACAATTAAAAAAAAAAGTAAAATACCTCCCAAGTCCATAGCTCCCTTCCTTTGGGTGCTGAGCCCCTCAAATCCCCCCTAAAACCCACTACCCACAACTCTACACCATTACCATAGCCCTTATGGCTGAAGGGGGACACCTAGATGTGGGTACAGTGGTTTTGGGGGGCGGTTTAGAGGGCTCCCATTTACCAGCACAAGTGTAATAGGTGGGGGGGATGGGCCTGGGTCCACCTGGGTGAAGTCCACTGCACCCACTAACAACTGCTCCAGGGACCTGCATACTGCTGTGATGGAGCTGGGTATGGCATTTGAGGGTGGCATACAGGCTACAAAAAAAATTGTTAAAGTTTTTTTTTTTTTTTTTGGTGGGAGGGGGTTAGTGACCACTGGGGGAGTCAGGGGTGGTGATCCCCCGATTCCCTCCGGTGGTCATCTGGTCATTTAGGGCACTTTTTTGGGACTTGTTCGTGGAAAAAAAAAAGGGTACAAAAAAGTGACCCAAATTCGCGGAAAAAACGCCTTTTTTCGATTATCGGCCAAGGGCGCCCATCTCTCCTCGGCCGATAAACACGCCCCAGTCCCGCCTTCACCACGCCTCCGACACGCCCCCGTCAACTTTGTTCGTTCCCGTGACGGAGTGCAGTTGAAGACGCCCAAAATCGACTTTCGATTATACCAATTTGGGCGCCTTTGCGAGATGGGCGCCCATCTCCCGATTTGGGTCGAAATCTGGGCGCCCATCACTTTCGAAAATAAGGCCGATAGGAGCTCATTTTCAGAGAACTTAGACTTACAAAGTTCCATAGGTTGCTATGGAACTTTGTAAGTCTTAAGTTCTTTGAAAATATGCTTCCACGTATTCTTTTCAGTGGTGTCATAATACACCGCCAAATGTCAAGTAATGGCATAACTTATTTTATACAATGATGATTATGGAACGACATAGAGAAGGATGGAATCAACCACAGAGATGGATATATTTTCAAAAGATTTGGGAACCTGTGTGACTTGCTATGCAACATTGTGTTTTTAGCTGTGATTTCAATTATTAATGTATCCGCTCCTTGGATGGGGAGAGGGAGGAATAAGCACTAAGTATGGTTATCTTGGAATGGTGTAAGGAATACCACCATTCCAAATAGGTTTAGTTTTTTTAGGATGAGTTGGAGGGAGGGGGGTATAAGGGTCAGGGGTGCTAGAGGTGGAGGATAGGGGGAAGTAAGAAGTATGGGTGAGAACAATACTTAAAACAATGAAGAAATTAATGTTAATTTAGAAGATCTGAGTGTGACATGTTTGTAGTTTAATTATTTGGGATTTCATTGGAAGGCTGAGTATATTTATCAGATATTGTAGATCTGCCATTGTGCCTTATAAGTTGTTGGTTACTGATAAAAATCATTTTTAAAAAGTGGTCTGTCCATGGGATAAATTCAGTACAGAGCTTTGTTTCTCACCCTTTTCATATTGCCTGTTCTAGTAAAAATAATAATTCTAAAATATTCCCCTTTTCATGGATTGCCTCAGTTACAAACTGTATTAATCCCAAGGACTGCGTGATTCATAAAAATCTACAACATCTGGTAATGCTAAGTGAATGGAAGGTAGTAATGGAGCTGCTGCAGCACAAAACCATCACACATGGGAAGTGCAAGGCTTTTGCCTTTTCCAAAAATTTCTGGAAGAATTCTACTGACAGTAAACGTGTCATGTAACCCATTGTGTGATTGATTTGTCTGTTGTTACAGTTAAGAAGTATTTATTTACTTTTGTTTCTCTGACTTTTTACATAGGTTGAGAAATCTAAAAGTCAGTTCATTTGTCTTACTACCTTGGAAGATACACAAGCTGTCAGAGCTGTAGCTTTTCATCCGAGTGGTGCCTTGTATGCTGTTGGTTCAAATTCCAAAACTCTGAGAGTCTGTGCCTACCCAGAAGTAATTGATCCAAGGTAAGAATTTCTCTGGGCAATATTTCTAAAGTCATGCCTTCTACTTTGTCGCATTATTTTCTTTTAAAAAGATCGTTGCATTTCAACTTAAATTTTGTCCATGATTTTCTTTTTAATATGTGATATTTCATGTCCTTATCTTGGAACTGTAAAACAATATAATGTATGAGCTTTGGAGAAAGAACATTTGTAGCATTTGTAATGCTGCCCAACAAAAGCAACTGAAATCTAAAATTCTAGTTTTTGTAGGTACCAAAACAGTTACTAGAACTACACACTATAGAATAAAAGAAAGGTATTAATGTGGCCTACTGTTAGATGTATTATTTTACTGTTAACCCCAGTTATTAGTAACTAGGACTCATTGCATAAAATTGGATCTGTTCTAAAGTAGCATAAATTAGTGGTAAAATAACACATCTTAACTATAGCCTACATTGATAACTTCCCCCCCCCCCCCCCAAAAAAAAGTGTTATTTCCTCTGTAGTATAACCTTTATATTTTAACAGCTAATGAACATGAAATATTTGTACAGAAATAATTGTATGCATCTACCAGAGGATGTGGTAACAGTATATCTGGGTTTAAACAGGTTACTGGAGGAAAAGTCCATAGTCTGTTATTGAAATGGACATGGGGGAAGTCACTGCTTGACCTGGGATTGGTAGCATGGAATGTTGCTACTAATTGGGTTTCTGCCAGGTACTTTTGATCTAGACTGGCCACAGTTGGAAGCAGGATACTGGGTTAGATGGATCATTGGTCTGATCCAGTATAGCTATTCTTATGTTCTTATGTAAAGTTCTTGCATTTTCTGCCAGATTTTTCTCAGCCTATAGCAGACCCCTCACAGTTCCTCTATTCATCTTACAATCATACCCCTTCACACCCCCTTACCTTGAAGAATCTCACTGGTTACACTAGTTGTTTCCAAGGCCCCAAGTAGAGGTTGCAGAGAAATTACCTTATGTTTAGAAGGGCAGTAAAAATATTTCTATTTCAAAAATATTTTAGCGAATAAGTCAATATAGGAATTGTGATAACAGAGTTATTTTTAAATTGTAATTCCTTGGGATTGTCCAAGTTGTCTTGTTTGTAACTCATAGAACCTGATAGGTAATTGCAGTCTATAAAAACAGTAATAACAGCAGCTCACTTCCTCTCCCCAACCTAGGGTTACAGGGCATCCGGTTTTACCCGGACATGTGTTCTTTTTGAGGACACGGCCAGGCAACCAGGTAGGTTTTGCCAGCCTGCCCGTTTGTCTGGATTTATGGGCAGGCGGGCAAGCCTACTACTACTACTTATCATTTCTATAGCGCTACAAGGCATACGCAGCGCTGTACCCCATACACAAAAGACAGTCCCTGCTCAGGGAGCTTACAATCTAGATAAGACAGGTAAATAGACAGAACAATTAAGGGTCAGGGAATGAAGAGGTGAGGATAAAGGACAGGGTAAGTGAGTTAGGAGTCAAATGCAGTGGTAAAGAGGTGTGTTTTGAGTTTGGACTTGAAAATGGCTAAAGATGGGGCTAGACATACATGCTCGGGAAGTCTATTCCAGGCGTGAGGTACAGCGAGATAAAAGGAACGGAGTCTTGAATTAGCAGTAGAGGAGAAAGGGACAGATAAGAGAGATTTATCTATAGCACGGAGTACTCGAGGGGGGACGTAGGGAGAGACAAGAGTGGAGAGGTACTGGGGAGCGGCAGAGTGAATGCACTTATAGGTCAGTAGGAGAAGTTTGAATTGAATATGGAAACGGATAGGGAGCCAGTGAAGTGACTTAAGGAGAGAGCTAATGTGGGCATAGCGACTTTGGCGGAAGATGAGTCACGCAGCAGAGTTTTGGAGTGATTGAAGAGGAGAGAGGTGGCTAAGAGGGAGGCCGGCGAAACGTAGGTTACAATAATCAAGACGAGAGGTGATAAGAGTGTGGATAAGGGTTCTGGTGGAGTGCTCAGAGATGAAGGGACAGATTTTGCTAATGTTGTAGAGAAAGAAACAACAGGTTTTGGCAATCTGCTGAATGTGAGCAGAGAAGGAGAGAGAGGAGTCAAAGATGACCCCAAGGTTACTGTTACAAGAAATTATTTATTTTGGGGAAAATAGCTCTAGAGCAACTCGCCACTGCTTATAATTTAAGAGCAGGTGCTGTATTTATAAGTTTTAGGATATTAATTTCTCCACCAATCACCAAAGGTGATAATTGCAATAAATTAAATAAATTAAGTATATATAGCTTCAATATACTCAGAACACAAAGAGACCGTATTTTTAGCTTCAAAAAGGTTGATTTAATATACAATTGCACACGAGAGGTAGGTTTTAAGAAATCTTTACAGGTAATCTGTGCATAAAATAGAACAAAGTAGCAGGTAGGTTAACTTACAAGTCCTTATTACAAGCATGCTGTGGTCCAGCTGATTGATGAGCACATGTTTCAGGAGCAAGGCATCAGCAGACCCCAAAGAGAGCAGCAGGTCCCAAGAGGAGGCAGGTTTCAAGAGGAGGAGGCAGGTTTCAAGAGGGCTTCTGCAGTGAATGGATCTGAGTTGCTTGCAGCTGAAGAGAAATCTGAGTTGCTGGCAGTTGATGAGAATCTCAGTCTTGGGAAACAGCTTGTCCTTTTATATCTTGCAAGCTGCAGGAGGATATGCCATGTGGATCTTTGTCCTGGTTTCCACACGACCCTTGAGCATTTGCAAAGCATTGTGGTATCTTGGTCTCATGTCTTATGACATCACGAGACTTACAGTCTGGATTTTGCTGGCAAATGTCTTTTGATGTCCTGTTCAGTCTCTGGGGCAGATACACATTACAAGTCCTTCCTTTCTGCACATGTCTGGAAGCTGATGGGAGGGGCAGGTATACCTTTGACAAGCAAATGTCCTGTTTATGCTTCCTCTGAGTTCTTTTGTTTTATTCAGGTGGTGCCCACCTTAGTCATGCCTTTGTTAGGTGGGAGGGCAGAGGAAGCTCTTTTGTGTTTAAGTGTTTGTAGTTAACTATCCCTGCTCTCAGAAGTTCCCAGAAAAAGGAATGGAGAGAGAGGGGCTTGAAATGAAACTATTCTCTCTGCTGCCGTGTCAAATATATATTTTAAAAAGATACACAAATATATTGGTGTATATATAATCCAGCAAATATGCTACATATTTCAGTAATAAACTGATACCATTACATTCCCTCTCTTGGCTCCAAGTGAAAATAAATTTTTAATATATTGGAATGAGGAGCCATAAAATGAACTATAAAAGCTAAAATTAAAAAAACAACTCTAACCTAGTACAGTAGCATAATTTCAAAAGAACAATAGCAAAGGTACTGAACTGTTTACATGGGCATGTGTACTGGAAGAGGTGAATCTTTTAATAATGGACATTGAACAGACTGGACCGTGCAGGTATTTTCCTGCCGTCATCTACTATGTCACATCACTATGAATCTTGGAATATGTCCTTAGCTGGAATATGACTGTTATAAAGCAAAAAGACTCATCATTACTACTTTTGTTTACTCATGACTTACATTTAGGTAGCTAGGGTTAAGTTTTCTTTGGTCAGTTTCATTCAGTCAGGTGGCAGAGTATGGCTTTGCTCTGGTTTAAAATAGGATTGCAAGTACACTTTATATGACTTCAGCCACAGAAGTGCCATTTTGCTCTATTTCCAGAGACCACCTCTTTTTGTGTCACCTGCTCAGGGGCATAGGCTGCTCCCAAGTTTGTGCCACAGGATATCTTACCCAGTATGCTAGCCAAATCAATGGCATGAGAGTGCGCAATTGACCAATTTATACCACCGCAATGGGGTGGAACAATCTATTTAGTCATATTCTCAGCGTTTGACATTCCAAGGAAAAATATTCTATGAATGTTTCCCTATATTCTCTATCTCAGAGGCTAACTGAGGTATTCACAGCAGTGATAAAAGGACAGATAGTAACAAGAGTGTAAATGTGGAGCTATTATACTACTGTTTCATTAGAAACAAGAAAGACATATGTATGCAATTATCATAGTAATTTCCTAGGTTACTATTACACACAAAATAATTATTCCTATCAATCCTATGCAATAATATTTACTTAATCATTGACCAAATAAACAAAAACAGAGTCATGATATAGTACCATGAAATACTTTTCAGAGAGAAACTTTTTATTTTTCAGAGAGAAACCTTCTATGGGTAATGAGTGTGGTAAAAGGTTACCATATTTATCTGCTTTAGCAGTGTTTAATGTAGCACTTTAATAGACAATACTCATGTGTTTAATGTTGTAAAGAATTTAGAAAAGATATGTTAATTTTGCTTTGCACACAGCCAATATTTCATTCCAGAGAGAGCATTTTGCATGTACTGGCTGTGATGTATAATAAACTAAAAAGGTTAGAAACATTCCCTGTACTGATTGTACCTGATAGATCATGTAAAGAGAAACCTTTGCTCATATTTTCAAATATACACATGTGAATATATATCCTTAGATAGCAATTGGTAGAACTTTAATATATGTGAGCCGTAGCTTGAATAATAGTGAACGTGGTTTTCTTTCCTATAGCTCGTCTGCCAGTGAAAATGGTCTCTCCTTTTTTCTTTCTTTCTTGGACAATGTGAACTAATGGAGGGACTGTTAGTAGGGAGGGTCTATTAATGTCTGCTTATAGTTTCTTGGGTACCCCATAACATAAAACAAACATGTAACATGGAGACCACATGACAAACAAAGAACTCTATTAGGCCTTTAGGTCTCCGATCGTCCATTCCAGATCCAGGATTGAGCTTAACCTGCAAATAGAACACACAAAAAAAACAAAAGCAACGTACGCGGCATCCATCTTGGATTTGCCAAAGCATTTTCATTCATTTAGAACTAAGCAACAATTAGCAAAATTAATAAAGCACCAAAAAGCAGCACCTGCGGCATCCATTTGGATTACCACAGCAGTTTCATTTACTATCTCATAAGTAGAACAACATAGATCTGTTTATTTTTAAAATATCCTAGCACCATAAAAATATTAATCTCGTAAGTAGAACAGAATCAGATCTATTTATTTAGAAAAGTATCTGAGATAGCCATGTATGTATTAATTACTAGCGCCATAAAAATATTAATATCTCATAAGTAGAACTCGAACTCTGAAAAAGACAGAAAGACACTTTCACATTAATTTTAGCAGGTCACATGGCTGGTTCTGGTGGGGGGATCCCTCTCTTGTTCACAGTTCCTTCCCATAATCTTAGACCATTGTATGCGAGCAGCGTGCACTGCAGACAGGCTTTATTTTCTTAAGCTTTAGTTTCTTTTCTATAAAAATAAGCATATCTTGTCAATTCACATTAAAGCACAATATTAAGTTTCAGCTCCAGCGGGAGTTACCTATTATAAGGAGGCATTTTTAAAACTTCTTACCCAGTATTTTAGTTTCAACTCCAGTGGGAGTCACTCATCAGAAAGAAGACATTTCTAAATCCTTCAACAATATTATCAAAAACAAATTACAACAGAAGCTATCACAGAGAGACATTTTAAATCTTATACCCTCAAAAGAACAATAGAAGCTACATTTTAAATCTTTATCAGGGTTCAAAAGGTTAATAATAAAAACTTTTTCTATTTTCCTGTCCAACATATTTTTAAAAATAAGCACCTGGATTTCCCTGCCATCTGCAGAGTGGGTTATGCTGTGGAGAAGTCCAGTCCAGGCTGGATGCGTCTCCTCATGTTTAGTAGAAATTAATCTGCAGGAAGGGCTGACAGAATGTCAGTTTCTGGTCCAGCAGGACTTGCAGTTATAAGTTTCTGTTTATCTGGTGGCAAATTTCTCTTGTTATTGTTAGCTATCTGTAATATCTGCAAGGCTCCATGTGATTTTAAAATGTCACATGTTTGCTGGCGGTTTTCAGTAGCTACATACTGAGGAGCTGATTTCTTTATTAGAGGTTCCCTTCTATGGGAGCTTAGATCAGAATGCAGCCCAGGTGGTACATCTGTGTGCTGAGGTTTTGGATGCTGTGAGGGGGCCTGGGAACTAGTGGTTCTAGTTGAACCTCCTGCTACGGGTGTGGACTGTGATACTGTTACCACAGCTGAAACAGGCATGGCTGTAGCTGTATTTGGGTCTGGAGGAGCACATGGGAAACCCGTAATGGCTGACCCCTGCAAATGTGAATCCTGTACATGATCAATGTTCTCATCTATATGTGGCGTCTGCAGTGTTAATTCCCTGATTAAATGCTTCAAGTCTGGAACCTGGCTGGCTTGTATTTCTAAGGCTGAAATTTGGGTCTGCATCTGATTTTCTTGGGCTACCTGCTGTTGGACTTGCTGTTTAAGAGAATCTACTTGATAACTTAAGCAACTAGTCATTGTGATTAAGAACTCCTTTTCATTCTCTATCTGCATACATTCTCTCTCTTTGGCTAGTAATTTCTCATTCAATTCTGCATGTTCCCTTAAGGCTTTCTTATATATGGTCCACATTAACCAAGTGCATGCAGAAATTCTCTTGCTCCCTTCCTTAATTGAATATAAATCACATTTTGTTTCAATATCAGAGAGGATGGAAATATCATCAGTTACATTACGGGTCCAAGGATTAGGGCCAGAGGATTGTACGCATTGCTTAGGCAAAGTGGGGTTATCTATGTCCTTCTCAAAAGAAACTGCAAAATTGTTTTTTATTTTATGCCAGAGCATGCCTAAAGATTTGATTATGAGATACATAAAGTACATGAGTGCGTAAGTACCTAAATAAGACCAAACATCCATCCAGCACAGCATTCTGAATACCTGAAAACCTTATCAGTTTATCAATCGGAAATTTAATTAATGAAACCTGATACTCAGTTCTCTATAAAGCAGCAAAATACAAAAATATAATTTACCTATTTACCTCATTCTACTCGCACAGAATACCTGCCCATGTTCTCCACCAATTAATATGTTACAAGAAATGATTTATTTTGGGGAAAATAGCTCTAGAGCAACTCGCCACTGCTTATAATTTAAGAGCAGGTGCTGTATTTATAAGTTTTAGGATATTAATTTCTCCACCAATCACCAAAGGTGATAATTGCAATAAATTAAATAAATTAAGTATATATAGCTTCAATATACTCAGAACACAAAGAGACCGTATTTTTAGCTTCAAAAAGGTTGATTTAATATACAATTGCACACGAGAGGTAGGTTTTAAGAAATCTTTACAGGTAATCTGTGCATAAAATAGAACAAAGTAGCAGGTAGGTTAACTTACAAGTCCTTGTTACAAGCGTGCTGTGGTCCAGCTGATTGATGAGCACATGTTTCAGGAACAAGGCATCAGCAGGTCCCAAGAGGAGCAGGTTCAAGAGGAGGCAGGTTTCAAGAGGGCTTCTGCAGTGAATGGATCTGAGTTGCTTGCAGCTGAAGAGAAATCTGAGTTGCTGGCAGTTGATGAGAATCTCAGTCTTGGGAAACAGCTTGTCCTTTTATATCTTGCAAGCTGCAGGAGGATATGCCATGTGGATCTTTGTCCTGGTTTCCACACGACCCTTGAGCATTTGCAAAGCATTGTGGTATCTTGGTCTCATGTCTTATGACATCACGAGACTTACAGTCTGGATTTTGCTGGCAAATGTCTTTTGATGTCCTGTTCAGTCTCTGGGGCAGATACACATTACAAGTCCTTCCTTTCTGCACATGTCTGGAAGCTGATGGGAGGGGCAGGTATACCTTTGACAAGCAAATGTCCTGTTTATGCTTCCTCTGAGTTCTTTTGTTTTATTCAGGTGGTGCCCACCTTAGTCATGCCTTTGTTAGGTGGGAGGGCAGAGGAAGCTCTTTTGTGTTTAAGTGTTTGTAGTTAACTATCCCTGCTCTCAGAAGTTCCCAGAAAAAGGAATGGAGAGAGAGGGGCTTGAAATGAAACTATTCTCTCTGCTGCCGTGTCAAATATATATTTTTAAAAGATACACAAATATATTGGTGTATATATAATCCAGCAAATATGCTACATATTTCAGTAATAAACTGATACCATTACATTACGAGCAGATGAGACAGTAAGAATGAGAGTGCCATCCACCGAAATAGAGAAAGGGGGGGTGTCCTGTCCAAGCCTAGGGGTATCCTATCCTCTCCTCCCCTTACCTTACTGTACTGCCCTGTGATCTAGTGACCTCTTTGGGGCAGGAAAGAGCCCCCTCTTTCCTGCTCGGAGTGGCTGCAAACTGTCTCTTGCTGCCTTCGGTCCCAGTGCTCATTCAAAATGGCTGCTGAGAGTTCAAGAGTGGGCCTCGCAAGACTTCTGCAGAAGTCTTGCAAGGTCACGGCAGCCATTTTGAATTGGCACCGGTATGGGAGGCAGCAGGATACTCTGCAGCCACTCCAGGCAGGAATGAGGGGGCTCTTTCTTACCACAAAGAGGTCACTAGACCACCAGGGCAGTACAGTAAGGGGAGGGGAGGATAGGACACCCTTAGGGGGTGTGAAAGGGGTGGGGTGGTCTGTGACAGGGGGTGTGGTGGGGGCAGGGGCGGGGCAGGACGTGTGTCCTCTTTTTTTGAGGGAGCAAATATGGTAACCCTACCCCAACCCCCAAGCACTTGTAGCTCAGCCTCTCCTTCCTGTGACTATAGCAACCTTCCCATTGGCAGGATCCTGCCACAGTCTCTGCACTGGAAGTGGAGATGATTGGATAGCAATGAAGGGCCAAACTCTGAAAATATCTAGACACTTTAACCTTCCTTCTAGCTTTAAGACAGTTGCTCTATAAAGCTGTAGGAGTCTGAAAAAAATCCAGAGATTTGCAGGGCCCAAACATTTTGGGCTCTAAGCAGTGGTGTACTGGTAAAAAGTTAACAGTCTCTCTCTCTCTCTCTCTCTCTCTCTCTCTCAAACCGAAAAAAACACCTAGGACACCAAGATTGTCACTTCCCTTCCTTGCCTTGCTCAGCAGAAAGGGACCCCCCCCATGGCACATTCACCCTTTTACTGTGCTCCCAACCAACCCTCCCCATGGCACATTCACCATTTTACTCTGCCCCCAATCCCATCCACCTGCATGTGATTCATTCATCCCTTTACTCTGCCTCCAATCCCCCATTGCACACTCACCTTACAAAAGTCTCTAAAGACCTATATGACAATTCTACCATACCATATAGCACTAACTTCCAGGAGTCACACAACAAGGGTGTACTTAGGAAAAGGCAGCACTGTAAACATCGCAGTGAGCGTAGAACATCAATACACTTATTGGGAAAACTAATGGATTAGAACTGATCATTCAATGCCTTTTTCACACTTGAAGAACATAGATAGAGCATCACCAAGTATAGAAATAAGTAGACAAAAAATTAACTGAATTCCCAGGAAGCCAGACTCTGTATATAGTGCAGCATCAAAGAATGAGAAATAGTGATGCATGTCCCAATGTACTGTGCTAACTGTAAAGACAACAGATGTAATTTTCAAAAACTGATACATTCCAATCACTACATTAGAAATCAAACAAAATAAAACATGGAAAAGAAAATAAGATGATACCTTTTTTATTGGACATAACTTAATACATTTCTTGATTAGCTTTCGAAGGTTGCCCTTCTTCCTCAGATCGGAAATAAGCAAATGAGGTAGCAGATAGTATATATGAGAGAAACATCAAAGCATTACTTTGACTGTCTGACAGAGTGGGAGGGTGGGGGTATGCATGGGGACATCAAAGCATTTCATTGATATTCTAACAGAATGGGTGTTGGTAGGTGAGAGGAGGGTAATAAACAGAGAAATACAGCTTTATGTTTTATAATGAGTTAGAAAACCCAGATCCTTATTAAGTCCTGTTTGTTGGGTGTCAAAATATTCAATCAATCACTACATTACAAATTAACAGACATAAAATGGAAAATAAGATGATTACTTTTTATTGAACGGATTCATTTTTGACTAGCTTTAATTTAGAGGCACCTTCCTCATGTCAGGGTTTGGCTTCTGAAAAAGTGTATTGAATTAGTCCAATGAAAAGGAATCACGTTATTTTGTTTTTTCTTTTAATTAAATTTATTAACCTTTAAATTGAACTAACAGCACGACAACACTACTTCACCCTAAATTAACAATAACATTATTTTCTCTACCTTTGTTGTCTGGCCATTTAATTTTTCTAATCATGTATGTGAGATAAAAGGGATGGAAGGGGTGATGGTAGCCTTAAACAAAATTACCTTCAGCTGTGGAATAATCCTGCTTCGGAGGGCCCAGGGCACCAATATACAGGGACATAGGCATACTCTGTCAGTAGCATTGTGGCACAGCAGGACTTCCTTAGGCTTTAGTCTTCTTGCCCTTAACTCCATATGACAACTCTTGTACTGGATCTTTCTCTTGTAGTACTTTTTTGCTTGCTTTGCAGCTACTTTAGCCCGCTCTGCTGCTGAACTAACCAATCAGGCTGCAGCACAGCACATGCAAGAAGCACTCCGAAACCACCCCTAGTCTTAAACTTCCCACTGGACTGCACTGGCTTGTTGGCTTTGAAATGCTGGGCACATTGTAGTGTTGTGCCTGTGGGTGAATGAAGGAGGAAGGCATGAGTATTTTGAATTTCAAAGTGGACTGCTAAGATGTGTTATGAACGGAGGCACAGCTGTTTATATTAATAAGTGTCACTTTTTATAGATCAGCGTGAGCAGAAAACTGTTTCCCATAGCTGCTTAAACTTGTGAAATCACAGAGAGACACCAGACAGACTACTGGTCAAATAGAACTAGTGAATCCTAGTCTAATGTCCTCACCTTTCAACCCTCCAATCTCTGCCCTATTCACGGGGCATACCTGGAAGGGGGGATACTTACCACCCCCCCTAGGTTTTTAAATGGTGTACTTCTCTCCCCTCCCGAGACTCCCTGCAAGCATTAGCAAGGGCACACACTGTGTCCTATGGAAGCAGCAAATGTTCCAAAAGCAGTGCCTTACTTTCCATTGAAATCCCCTGCAGCCTTCAGGTAAAACAAGTACACTGTTAGTAAGCCTAAAAGTAATTTTATTCTTTGGGAGACCCAGGAGAGGGAGAAAACAAATCCTGCAGTAGAAACAGCAGCACCTTAAACTCTTGGGAAAGCGTGTGAGAAGCAGAAGAAAGGGGAGGGAGGAAGAGCTGCCGCCCCCTCTTACTGCAGCCAGAGTCTCCCCTCCCCCTGGCCCTGGGCAGAAGATCATTGAAGCTCTCTCTCGCCCTGCCTATGGAGAGCAGGAGCTACTGTCAGTGCAGGTCCCCTCTAGAGCTGCAGTTTTTCCCTGAGCCTTTTTTTTTCCTCTCTCTCTCTCTCTCTTTCAGAAATGCTTCCTTGACTGAGAAAACTTGGCCAGGGGTAGTGGCTACTACAGGAGGAAGCCAGAGAACTGAAGTTGAGGCAACGCAGGGTGGAGGTGTCCTCCCTCCCTGCCTCCCGTGTTGCCTTGGCTTCGGTTCTCTGGCTTTCTCAAGTTCCTCTTTCCTCCCTTTCATTGCTATGGACCACCACACCAGGATAGTCACATGTAAATTGATTTGTGCTGCATCGCCTGAAGATTTCACTGGTGGGCTAAATGTAACGGGGGCCCCTTGAAGCTTTGGGGCCCAGGCAGGGCAGTTGCACTGTTTGCTCCACCCCCCCCCCCCCCACTAACGCCAGCCCTGGTTACAGTTGGGGCTGGGGAGGCCTCTTATACTGGGTGTCTATGAGCAGAACCTGCCTTTAGAGGAGGGTGCAAGAGGAAGTGATCTCACAATAAGTCACTTCTTTCTCCTCTGCTGACTTAGATGCAACTGTTTATGTGAATTGCAAGCTCATGGTTCACATAAACAGTCTGGTCTAAGCTGGCGCAGGAGGAGGAAGTGACCTGCTGTACAGCAGTTCACTTCCTCCCTCTTCTTCTTACCATGGGATGTGCTTTGGAGTGCTGAACAACTGGCTTGCAAAATTCATAAAATATTAACAACCGGCTCTCGTGAGCTGGTGCGAGCCAACTTCAGCACACCACTGGCTCTAAGTTTGTGTTTGCTTTAATCTAGCTCTGCCCATTTTAAGGACTAGTTTGCTACATCCCACAGGTTCTAGGCTGGTCTTTTGAGGACACTAATTTTCTTCCCTTTACTCCCACTGGACCAGTCCAGAGGCCCACACTATCATGTCTTAATTTAATTAGATGTGTTCTTCAAATTACCTTTCAGGTTTTATTTCTTCTCCAGGTTATCTTGCAAGATCATTTTAAAAACAATATAGTTACAATATGATGATCAAACAGAGAGGATATTGCATGGCCCATTGCTTTGCCAGTCAAAGTACTGGATATCTTGAGCTTGCACGGTACCCTTAAGGGGCAAATCAGATAAACTTTTTTTGTTCTGCGTCTGCTGATTGCACACAGCCACGGGTTCTGGACTGGTCTGGTGGGACTAACATAACATTAGCAAGTAATATCTAATTTCTCCATCTCATGCATATTAATTATGGATATCCTGAAAACCAGCCTGGTTACAGGGTACTCTAGGATTGGCTTGAGAAACATTGTTCTTGATTACAATCATTTTAAGAAAAATACAGACTGAAAACATCAGCTGTCATGTTGTAAAATATATATTTGTGTGTGTGTGTATGTGTGTTTGCAGTGACTCCTCAAAACAACCAGTGGTGCGTTTCAAGAGAAACAAACATCACAAAGGATCCATTTACTGTGTTGCCTGGAGTCCTTGTGGACAGTTGCTGGCTACCGGCTCTAATGACAAATACGTGAAGGTACTTCCTTTTAATGCAGAGACATGCAATGCAACAGGTAATATATACAATATATGTGAAAAAGTTTTAGTAGCTATATTGAAGCTGTGGAAAACTGAGCTCTTTGCTAGCTGTGAAAACTGTTTGTTAAATCATCATAGGAATCGCTTAGAATACTGTGTTCAGTTCTGTATGTGAAAAAGGATAGAGATAGGTTGGAATTGATCCAGAGAGAGGTGGCCAAAATACTGTGGAACACACAGACACACACACACACACACACACACACACACACACACACACACCACACACCACACACCACACACCACACACCACACACACACACACACCACACACCACACACACACCACACACACACCACACACACACACACACCACACACACACACACACCACACACACACACACACCACACACACACCACACACACACACACACCACACACACCACACACACCACACACACACCACACACACACCACACACACACCACACACACACACACACCACACACACACCACACCACACCACACACACACACCACACACACACCACACACGAGGATCTAACTGTTTACCCTAGAGGAGAGAAAGGGAGACGACACAGACATTTAAATACGTGAAAGACTTTAATAGTACTCAACAAACACTGTTTGCAGTGGAAAGGAAGCTATTGAACAAGGGGACATAATATGAAGCTTCAAGGGGTAGACTTGGCACCAGTGCCGTTCTCTTCACAGTCTTTTGTTTTGCATTCCTGTCTCTGTCAGTTTCTGTGAGTAGTGTGGGACCCATTTTATTTTCTTTAGTTAGTCTCAGTTTATTTTTCTTAGTATTTTTGTTCTCAAGTTTTTCTTTTTCCGCAGTTCGCAGCCTCCTTAGCCCTTAGCACCCAGCCAAGTCTTTCTTTTCTCTTAGGGAAAAAAAAAAGTAGCATTTACAATTGAGCAATCGGATTTTGCAATGGCTGTCTTTCCCGTGATGTCCCAGAAGCCATCCAGTGGGTTTAAGAGGTGCACAGATTTTGGTAGGACCATGCCCGTGACTGATCCTCACAACATGTGCCTATCCCATGTGGGGCTTGACCAGAAGTCCTCTTACTGTTCTCTTTGTGCTCATATGCAGAAGAGAACTCAGAAAGGTTGGGAAGCCCTACTTGTGAGACGTTTTCACACCAAAGTCTGGTCCATCGGCATCAAAAGCATTGGTCTCTATGGCTTTAGGAGCTATACTGGACACCGGAGATGCATCGACATTAAGGTCGTCTCCAACTGCCTCGATGGGTGCCTGTAGTGCCTGCTCGGGCTGAGTATCATCAGACCCAACACCAAGGACTCGTGAGCATTCCGCTCCATCCCAATGTTGGATATTGAGCAAAAGCAAAGAAGCATCAGCATTGGTCCTCATTGAAGCAGAGTGTTAGGAGCTCCAGGATACCAATGTCACTGGTTCCCAAGAAGTGTTAACACCTTGAGGATTGCTCCCCCTCCATGGAAGTGGTGTCAGTGTGCCAGTCACCCTGAAACCGGGACCTTTGCCTCTGATTTGGCTCCTATATCTTCACAGGCTGTCTCTGCATTGGCACCAGCGCTGGCCTTGCCTTACCAAGGGCTATGGTGCCCCTCCAGCCTATCTTGTAGACCCATGCTGTGCCTGTTGGGTGTTTGTTGATGCTCGTGGTGTTAGACTCAGCACCGACCAGTGCGGTGTTCCTTTGTAGCCTAATCAGGGGAGAAAGCAACTCCGGAGTCCAAGAGGACCCATGCCTTTGTGCTCTCACCCAGATCCTGGTCGTACGTCCAGCGGTTGGAGGCAGGTATGGACTTGGACATCCCATGAGGAGTACTTTGCTGAGTCATATACATTCTGCTCCTTGGGTCTGATGTGGAACCAGAGTCGAGGGAGAAATCCCTTGGTCTACCTTCAGACCCATCTCCACCACAGGAAAGGAGAAGGTCTTCCCCAGAGGAACTATTTTGTCAGCTTTCTAAGGGAGATGGCTGAGGCCATCCTGTTTAATTTGGAAACTGAGGATGAGCCCAGGGCCAAGATGTTGGATGTTCTTGATTAGGACTCCCCATCCTAAGAAGGCTGTTCAGATTTGTCTCACCTTCACTATTTATTACATGGCTTTGTAAATTAATCTCACCCTAAACAAAAATCTTGGGTTTATCTTTTATTCTGACATCGCTATTAAAAAAAACCCCAAAAAACAATGTTGTTGTGAATGGAGCTGGAGTGAGCACTAAAACTATTATAAAAATAAGAGGGTAGGCATTTAGACAGGAAAGGCACATATTATTTATTTATTTAGATTTTGCTCACACCTTTTTCAGTAGTAGCTCAAGGTGAGTTACATTAAGGTACACTGGCTATTTCTCTGTCCCAGGAGGGCTCACAATCTGAGTTTGTACCTGAGGCAATGGAGGGTTAAGTGACTTGCCCAAGATCACAAAGAGCAGCAGCGGGATTTGAACCGGCCACCTCTGGATTGCAAGACCGGTGCTCTAACCACTAGGCCACTCTTATTCACCTATTCTACAAAGGCAACATATGCACTTATGTGCATTTTTAAAAAATTACTTCTCCTTTTGCTCCATGTCAGGAATGATTTTGTGCTGGTAGAAATTGATACGTAGGTATATCTCTCTATATAAAACGCACCTCCAACGTTCTGAAGCCTCCACAAGTCCCAACATTCTAACTGCATGGTGGTGAAACCCAGAATTCGCCCATGAGTGTTTGCCCCGCCCCCCCCCCGCGCCAAACGTCATGATGTTGGGGGCGGACCAATGACACTCAACCATTCGCATTGCGATCCCATTACTAAGCAACGGTACGTGACGTGAGACACATCGCGGACCAATGAAAACATGGAGCACACAGTTGCTACGCAACGTCAACAGCAACGCTAAAAGGACCAATCACGAAACAATGCTACGGAACAAGGGAGCAGAAGGAAGAACAAAACCGAGCACTTCCAGAACAACAAGGAGACGACGAACCTCGCAGGAAGCCGATTCCAATATGTGCTTTCCCCTGACAAAACGCCATGCTTAAGATCACAGTATGTGCTTCCCCCTGACAAAACGCCCCTACCAGAACACAAAATCGCTATTCAACAAAAATCTGACTGCTAAGAAGTAGCATACAACAAAAACCCGCGAAAAACAAACACTGCAGTCAAGAATACGTCCTTAGCTTAGCTATGCACCATATAGATCTCTGCTCTCCACACAAACAACGAACACGGAGGGCATACACACACACACATACATACATACACACACTCTCACTCTCTCTAAAACCTTGCTAGCACCTGTTTCATTTGTTTACGAAACGGGCCTTTTTTACTAGTATTTTAGAAATACATACACAAGTGTCAATCCTACAATCTTTCCCCTGCTGGCAACACCTACATATATGTCACATAAAGAGTAGGTGCAATGTTTTTAAGTGCCTACTTTTATACACATGTACTAACTAGAATTTTTTTTATATATACCTACCTGAGCATGTTCTATATTCTCAAGTGCTTATAAAATAATTCCTGGAATGTTTAGTCAGATATATTAAGAGTTTTTTGTTCCACGTGGAACAAACATTTTCCTTGAGATGCCCAGTACCCAAATAACAGAATGACAACAGATTTATTTGCTGCCAGACCTCATTTTCTTCTTTTTATTAAAAGTTCCAGTTGATGATGATATGCTGGAAATGTGATGCTTCACAGTGAACATTTAATTGGCATAAATGAAAGCATTAGAAATGTTTGCAAAAAAAAAAATTTTTTTACAATTTGTTTTCTGGTTTCAATTCTTACAGGCCCAGATCTTGAGTTCAGTATGCATGATGGGACAATTAGAGATCTTGCTTTTATGGAAGGTCCAGAAAGTGGAGGAGCCATTTTAATAAGTGCAGGAGCAGGTGACTGTAATATCTATACAACTGACTGTCAACGAGGGCAAGGTCTGCATGCACTGAGTGGTCATACTGGTAAGTAACTGTTGATCATGGGTAGGAGATCTGCTTTCTCCAGTTTGGCTGTAGTTATGCCACATCAATTCAAAGGATTCCAATACGAGCATTCAGAAAATTAGAGGACTAGAATAGACATCAGTTTCTGCTTTCTTTATTTTGTAGGTATTACTTTTCTCATAATTATACTAAAATCTGCATTTTACATTGTTTCCCCAAACTCCAAAAAAATCTGATGCTAAAATGCTGCTCCAAGTTACAATTTTCACATTTAAGGTAGAAGTGCTGTATCACTTATGTCTAGTACTCATGCGAGAACGTGACACCTGTTGGCTTGCAAAAGTAATAACATTTCTGCTGGTCAGGTTGGGATGCAAGTCTCTGTTCTTATTTACTGGTGCTCTGAGGACAGAGTGGACCATCATTTAGGCACAGCCATAAGGTTTGCCCACTCTTGAATATAGAGAAGTGCGTATTTTATATGCAGACAATGAACAGCACACCCAGCCTCTGTCTTAACCTCACATGGAATAATCTGATATTTTGATCAACTGTAATAATAATCATGTTGCAATAAAAAAATACTTTTCCATTCAGGTCACATATTAGCATTGTATACTTGGAGTGGATGGATGATTGCATCTGGTTCCCAAGACAAGACTGTTAGATTTTGGGATCTGCGTGTACCAAGTTGTGTTCGTGTTGTTGGAACAATGTTTCATGGAACTGGTAAGAGCATTTTTGTAGCTGTATATAAAAATTGATTAACACTATTTCTAGTCTTGAAACAAATGTGTATTTTCTATTCTTGTGACTGATACTGATTTTAATGTTCTTGTTTGTCATCAGGGTTTTTATTATTTTCTTATAATTTATCTGAAACCAACCATGTGAAAGTTGAGTGCTGCTACTAAAACATTTGTTTAAAACTAAAAATATTGGTAAATTGTTTTATTCATGTCCCATGTATTAGATTTCTTCCTATATCACACCAATTTATACAGAGGGATTGTCGCTTCTTCCTCTCCCACTATTCTGGGTAATAGTGGCTTCTACCTATAACAGGATTTACTTGTTAAGAAATGTAAATATATTTCTTTTCCCTGATGAGTAAGTGTGATTGCTGTATTAGTCCACTTTATTCTTTTACTTCTATTTATTACTTTTAAACATAAAGGACAATAAGGTGATATCTTTTTATTGGGCAATACATTTTTTGACAAGCTTTTGAAGGTACAGTCCCTTTTTCAGGTTGCTTAGTAGCAAAAGATGACAGTATGAAAAAAATTATATATAGTGAAACATGAAAAGCATTCAGTGACAGACTCAAGGGAGAGGGGAGGAGTGGATAAATAATCAGAAGGTGACAAAGCGCTAAAATTTTAAGTCCTTTTCAAGTTCTGTCTGGTGGGTGTAAAAATATTTCATCATTTAACTTCAAAGATCTTAATGTTTCTGGATCCATGGTAAAAATCAGACTGCTCAGAACCATTCTTCAGGTGTATACTGCTGACCTCCAGGCCCCCTTGGAGACCCAGAGAAGCTTGGGACCACCTTTAGCTTTTGAGGCCTGTATGCATAATAAAAATGTTTTAAAGTGACACAAAAAAAAAACCAAACCTTTTTCCTAGTCTTCGAAGGTCTGTGGACCTCCATGGGGAGGCTTGGAGGTGATAGATGTTGCAGATAGTTGGGGTTAAGACCCAACCCTCAGTGTAATAGAAATATCTAGAACACCCAAGCTCTAAAAACCAGGCTGAATTAAGCACCTTGGAAAAATGTCTGTGAGCTCAAAAGTAGTCCCTCGAAAAGACTCCTGCTTGCATAGGAGGAGAGAAGAACAACTTTTTGCATGGAGATTGACAGACTCTTCACACTCTACCGATCCACTTGTATGGATGTTGCCTCCACTTTCATGCACAATGACTTCAAAAGTCCAGTTACAATGGAGCAGCACCAAGGATTTTCATAAGTGGTGTGTCTCTCAACCAAGACTTCCACACCTAAAGTGCAGTCATCCTCAGCACATTCACATGGGGGCTAAGTTTAAACCAATTTCAAAGCCACCCTTTCAGGTGCTGTGGAAGCACCAGAAAGTTTGCCCAATACATGCTGGAGTAGTAACCTAGTGGCTAGAACAATGGACTGAAAACCAGAGAAGCTACATTCAAATCCCACTGATGCTCATTGTGACATAGTATGTTGCTCAATCCTTCATTGCCTCAGGTACAAAGGAGAGAAATTAGATCTTACCTGCTAATTTTCTTTAGCTCCTCCAGACCAGTTCAGACTAGTGGGTTATGCACTCTTACCAGCAGAAGAAGACTAAAACACCAATCTCAAAGTGAACTTATAAGTACTCTGTGCAACTCACTGGCAGCCAATATTCAGTAACAAAGCTAGATGAGTATGCCCCTCAAGTCATCCTATATATTAACCATGAACATTGTAGAGAAAATATTAAAATAAGATGCACAAAGGAAACAGAGGTCTTGCCAAAATATTGATCCTTTCTATATGACTGTCTCTCTTGTTTGTTTGTTTTTTGCACTGCTGTTGCTTCGCCTATGTTTCTGAACTACTGGAATGGAATGGAATGTCTGCAGCTTGAACCCTGGTGGGCTCTGAACTGGTCTGAAAGAACTAAAGGAAAGAAAATTAGCAGGTAAGATCTAATTTCTCCTTTCTTAGCTTTCCTCCAGACCAGTTCAGACAAGCAGGAAGTACCAGAGCAGTAAACTTCACAAGGAATGGGCCACTAAGCTTGTAGACAGCACCTACTGTCCAAATCTAGCATCCCGTCTTGCCTGAACATCTCAAACGATAATGATTTGCAAAGGAATGTAATAAAGCCCAAGTTGCTGCCCTACAGATATCCAGGGGTGATAACAGATCACACTCTGCCCAGTAGGCTGCCTGCCCCCCAGTGGAATGTGTTTTAAGCACAGCCAGAACGTGGTACCTGTTGAGATATGCCAATGCAATGGCCTCCTTCAGCCATCTTGCAATGGAAGCTTGGTTGCTGTTTCTCCCTTTCTTTGACCTTCAAAGAGAACAAAAGCCTATCCAACCTATAAAATTCTTACATCATCTTGAGGTTCAAAGGATCCTACCGATGTCCAGATTATGGCCTTTGGCATACCTGAAACACCACCACCTGGTTCACATGGAAAAGGGACACCACCTTAGGCAAGCAGAAATAGACTGTCTGGATGGACAGTATTTTCCCTGTGAAACACCAGGAATGACTCCCTCATGAAAGAGCTTGCAACTCAGAAATTTGTCTTGCCAAGCAGTTTGCCTTCAGTGTCACATCCTTCAAGGTCGCCGCCGAGAGCAGCTTGAACGGTATCCCAATCAGGACTGACAAGATGAGATTTAAATCCCAAGGAGGAACCACAGGAGGCCTTGAGGACCTAAGAAGTTTAAACCTCTCCTCTCCCCCCTCCCCCGGTAGAAAACATGACATCCAGATTTAGTACAGGACCCCTGTAGCAAGCTAAGGCCAAAATTTACACCTTAAGGGAAGATAAGAGATAAACCTTTATCCAAACTGTCCTGCAAAAACTCCAACACATTTGTAACCAATGCTCACAAGGGCACCTGCTTTTCTGAGCACTGTAATTTGTAGATTCTCCAGACCCAGATGAACGCTAAGGAGGTGGACCTCTTTCTAGTGCTAAGCAATGTCTCTTTTGGAGGCATGCAGTCTCAAGAGCCAAGCCATAAGACAATACAGACAGGTCTTGCATCCTCACGTGCCTCCAAGCTTTTCTAACCTCTGAATGGTCTTGCCCAACAGAGGCCAGGACAGAAATACATACACGAGAACAATTACATAGTAACATAGTAGGTGACGGCAGAAAAAGACCTGTACGGTCCATCCAGTCTGCCCAACAAGATAAACTCATATGTGCTATTTTATATGTATACCTGACCTTGATTTGTATCTACCATTTTCAGGGCACAGACCGTAGAAGTCTGCCCAGCACTAGCCCTGCTTCCCACCACCAGCTAAGCTTCTGAGGATCCATTCCTTCTTAACAGAATTCCTTTATGTTTATCCTACGCATTTTTGAATTCCATTACCTTTTTCATCTCCACCATCTCCCGCGGGAGGGCATTCCAAGTATCCATCACTCTCTCCATGAAAAAATACTTCCTGACATTTTTCTTGAGTCTGCCCCCTTCAACCTCATTTCATGTCCTCCAGTTCTACCGCCTTCCCGTCTCCGGAACAGGTTCTTTTGTGGATTAATACCTTTCAAATATTTGAACATCTTTATCATATCACCCCTGTTTCTCCTTTCCTCCATTTATGGGTCAATGCTGGACTTAAGGTATCTATGCCTTCTGCCTGATTGTCTTTCCTGTGATTGAAGAATTGGGGAACCTTTGCATTGCATGCTATCACCATCAGATCTAGTGCTGGAGTGCCCCAGTGCTGCATTATTAAGGAAAAGGCCTCCTGATCGAGACTCCACACGCCTGGATCCAAGAGATAGCAACAGAGATATAATATGCCTGCACTTTTTCCACATCATCAACAAGTGTGCCTCCATCCAGGCCAACAGCATTGCTACCTCCTTTGCCACCTAAGGGCTCTATTCCTTCCTGCTGATTCATGTATTCCACTGCTGTGATATGATGTACGCTGAATTGTTTTATGTGAAGCCTTTAAAAGCTTGAAGTGCCAGCCAGATAGCTGGATCTCTAACCTGTTGATCAACCAGGCTGCCTCTTCAGTGGACTACCATCACTGCACCACCTGTCCCAGGCAGTGGGCACACCAAATGCTGAGTCTTATATCCCTGATAACCATTATCCAGTCCAGGATTTTGTCGGGAGCCCCCCTGCAAATGTACAAGCTCTGTAATCACCAGGTCAAGCTCCCTCGTGCCTCTCCAGTCAAGGAAAAAACACCTGAAGCTCCTGAGACTACGGGGACCACTGAGACAGAAGGGAATGGTGCAACAGAGTGCATGTGAGCCCTGGCCTATGACACTAGCTCAGTAGTCACTGCCGTGGAGCCTAAGACTTAAAGGTAGTCCCACGCATGTCGCCTGACCACATTGAGCAGCAGGTGAACCTGGTCCTGCAACTTCAATGTTCTTTCCTTCATTAGAAACACCCAAGCCTACCTGGTATCAAAGTACACTTCTAGGTATTTGAGCACTTCTGAAGGGAAAAACCTGCTCTTGGCGCAATTGATTACCTATCTGTGGACCATATGCCCTGTGGCTCACATGCTCTCCTGAGCCAACTTTACCGAAATTAATCAATCATTCAAGTTAAGGGTGTACCAATATGCCTGCCTTGTGCAAGGCCATAATTACTATGACCATCACCTTGGAGAAAGTTCTGGGCACTGTCACCAAACTGAATGTCAAGGTACAAAATTTCCAATGCTGAACTAGGATATTTATTTATTTTTTATTTATTGCATTTGTACCCCACATTATCCCACCTTTTTGCAGGCCCAATGTGGCTTACAGAGTAGGGTTATGATAAAGTCAGTACATGATTTAAATACAGTTGATCATAAGCTGAGGTAAAAGAGGATTTAGATAGGCGGATGTTGGGTAGGTTGTGTGAGAAGTGTTTTAGGTGTGCTTGGGTGGTTTGGGGGATGATTTGTATCATTTGGGGTGACTTTTGTAAGCTTTGTTAAAGAGGTGTGTTTTCAGAGCTTTGTGGAAGCTAGTTAGATTGTTCATGGTTTTCAGGGCCTTGAGTAACGCATTCCAAAACTGTGTGCTTTTGTATGCAAAGGTCGTAGCATAAGCCTGTTTGTATTTCATTCCTTTGCAGCTGGGGAAATTCAGATTGAGGAATTTGCGGGCCGATCTTTTGGTGTTTCTGGGCGGTAGGTCCACTAGGTTTACCATATAGAGTGGGGCGTCTGCGTGAATGATCTTGTGCACGGTTGTGCAGGTCTTGAACTCAATACGTTCCTTGAGCGGGAGCCAATGTAGTTTCTCTCTTAGGGGCTTCGCACTTTCATATTTAGGTTTTCCAAAGATGAGTCTGGCTGTCGTGTTTTGGGTTGTTTGGAGTTTTTTAATGGTCTGTTCTTTACAGCCTGTGTACAGAGCGTTGCAGTAGTCCAAGTGGCTTATTACTAGTGACTGTACCAGGGTTCGAAAGACGTTTCTTGGGAAAAAGGTTTAATTCTTTTGAGTTTCCACATCGATTGGAACATTTTTTTTCATTGTGTTCTTCACATGGGTATCAAGTGTGAGGTTTCAATCAATGGTGACTCCAAGAATTTTCAGGTTTTCTGAGATAGGAAGTGTGCAGTGAGGTGTGGTTATAGTGGAGTAGTTTATGTTGTATTGGGAGGTGAGAACTAGGCATTGGGTTTTTTCTGCGTTGCGCTTTAACCGGAATGAGTCCGCCCATGAGTGCATGATCTGGAAGCTCTGGTTGATCTTGTTGGTTATTTCATTTAAGTCACTCTTAAACGGGATGGAGATTGTGACGTCATCGGCATATATGTAGGAGTTAAGGTTTTGATTG
Organism: Microcaecilia unicolor; assembly: GCF_901765095.1. NCBI lineage: Eukaryota > Metazoa > Chordata > Amphibia > Gymnophiona > Siphonopidae > Microcaecilia > Microcaecilia unicolor. The sequence continues at coordinate 103,814,568 of NC_044036.1, forward strand.
GCCAAGAGTTTGGCTAGTGGTATCATCATTAGGTTGAAGATTGTAGGTGAAAGGGGGGATCCTTGAGGGACTCCACATTCTGGTGTCCAAGGCAGTGATCTGGCAGTATTCGTTATAACTTGGTAGGATCTAGTGGTGAGGAATCCTTTAAACCATTTGAGAACTGGGCCTCCGATTCCGAAGTATTCTAGTATGTGTAATAGTATTCCATGATCCACCATGTCGAAGGCACTAGACATGTCGAATTGTAATATGAGTATGTTCTTGCCGGTTGCAATTGTTTTTTTGAAGGAGTTCATTGCAGACACTAGTACGGTTTCGGTGCTATGATTTGATCGGAATCCTGACTGTGACTCGTGTAGAATTGAGTGTTTGGTCAGATAATCCGTGAGCTGCTTCGTCACTATGCCTTCCATCAACTTTGTAGTGAGTGGGATAGAGGTGACTGGTCGGTAGTTGGTTAAGTCCATTGTGCTTTTCTTGGCATCTTTTGGCAACGGAGCGTGTAGTAGGATAGCAAAACAAAGGCACCATTGATGGGCAAGTCTTGATGGGAATGTGCAGGTACACTTCTGACAAGTCCAGAAAGGTGAGAAACTCATTCCACTGGCCTGCACGATCACCGAACACAGGGTTTTCATTCAAAACTTTGGCACACTCGGATCCCTCTTTAGATCCAAAATAGGAGAAAAGGTGGCTTCCTTTTTGAGATTGATAAAGTAGATGGAATATCTGCCTGTACCTCTTTCTACCTGGGAATCTGTCTGATGCCTAGCTGCCTCATACATAAAGCTCGATACATGGTCAAAACAAACTCTGTAGGAAACCCCACTCCTCCAGAGGAAGCATCCAGCAGGTCACCCAGATTCTGCACCAAATGTGGTTCTAAGCGCAGAGAAGCCTCCATGCCAGCAGTCGAATTTAAAATGGCAGCTGTGTTTCCTGAAATCAGCACCACCACCATCTCAGGAGCCAGTCCTGCTACCATTTGCCTGTCTTGGCGCTGTTCCCTGCAGCCCCTTCCACTCCCCCTGAAACTTCTGTGCCATGCTGGCTGCAGGTCCAGCACTGATGTGGATTGTCCAGGGCACTGCACTCCCTCTCCCATGCTGAAGCCACATGCGACAGCAGAGGAGCAGCAGTAACTGTGCAAGAGAGGAGTGTCTGAATTTCATCCCCACATGCTGAGATGGTCTGTTTGACCTGTCTCACTTTCTTCTTCTGTGTGCATTTTTTATTTTTACTTCTTTTTAATTAACTCACATTAGCTCTTTAGGTTCCCCCTCCAGAAGTAGGGAAGCTGAAGCACAACACACATCTGTGGTCTCGCAGACTGCAACTTGTGGTTGGGAATTAAGGGGAGGGGGAGGGTCTTGTGCCATCCCAGGTTTGAAACCTCAAAGTCTAGGAACTGAGGGGGGGATGCACTAAAGTCGTCGTTAGAGCCGTTCCAAACCGAATTCCATAGCGAATCGGTAGGGAACGGCTATGCATGAAGGAAAGGGAATGCAAATGAGCTGCTCGTTGCAGCTCACTTGCATTCTCTAATCCTCCGTAAAACTGTCAGATAATCGGCCGGTAGAGCATGCGCAGAGCAGCCAAGCGTTATGCTGGCTGCTCTGCGCATGCCAAGGACATTAAAAAAAAAACTTACGTCAGACGAGGGCGGGCCAGGGAGGAAAGGAGGGAAGTCTGGAGAGGCGATCAGCTGTTGTCGGTGCAGCGCCTTCACACGGAGGTGAGAGTTGCTGTGAGGGCCCGGTGGCAGACGGAGGGGGGAGCGGCGGCGGCGACGACCTCAGGGGAGGGGCAGTGGGGGGGCCACGGGGGCCGGAGGATGGCGGGGAAGCTGTCATTTCAAGGAAGGAAGGGAGGGGGGCCGGGGCTGCGTAAAGTTCTGATTTGAATGCAGGGGAGAGCGGCGGCGGCGGCGGCGGCGGCGATGACCTCGGGCGGGGGGGGGGGAGCAAGGCCATCCATAAAGGACGCTCCTGACGAGCACTTGGTCGTTTTTGCTCCCTCCTGATTTTTTTTTTAAACATTTTATAAGTTTTCCAAGCCCGCGCAGCCCCAACGAGAGGTACAGACCTCTCATTAGATTTCCCAGCATTTTCCAGCATTAGGGCAAGCAGAAAAAGCTTAGTGCATCTCATTTCAATAGAGTTTCTACACAATTTGCTCATCTGCATTCCGTTTGCGTTAGCTGCTACCCGTCGTGGGAAAAAAGTATTTAGTGCATGCCAGGGTTTACTACTTGCTCGTTAATGACTCGTAAAGTTTAGTGCATCTGGCCCTGAGAGTCTGTCCTCAGCGCTGCTGTTGCTTGACAAGAATTTTTTTTTTTAATACCCAGGAAGACTTATGCCAAAGGGGCAAGGTGAAAAACTCCTAGAGCTACCCCCTAGATTCCCTAACCCTATGGCCTACCTCACACAAGCTGGGCTGCATAGGCACCTACCATCTGCCAGAAACTGAGAAATACTGGCTGGCAGTGAGCTGTACAGAATACTTAGTTTCATTTTGAGGTCGATGTTTCATTTTCTCAATCTGCTGGTAGAAGTGTATAACCTGCTCGTCTGATCTGGTCTGGAGGAATGCTAAGGAAACCTTTTGATTGTAAGCCCTCCACGGCCAGAGAAATTCTTAGCATACCTGAATGTAATTCACCTTATTTATTTATTTAGCTTTTGCTCGCACCTTTTTCAGTAGTAGCTCAAGGTGAGTTACATTCAGGTACACTGGATATCTCTCTGTCCCAGGAGGGCTCACAAAATAAGTTTGTACCTGAGGCAATGGAGGGTTAAGTAACTTGCCCAAGATCACAAGGAGCAGCAGCGGGATTTAAACTGGCCACCTCTGGATTGCAAGACCGGTGCTCTAACCACTAGGCCACTCCTCGAACTACTTCTGACAAGGCATGAGTTAAAACTAAACAGTGCAAGAAACTTTTTTTTTCTTTTATTTATCTTCATCTTAAGGGCCCTAACAAGACCAAAGCAGTGACCTATGTCTTCTGTACGCAGCACATAGCATTTTTTAAACTATCAGTTATTTTGTAAATGTTTCATTTTGATGTATTGATACATATGGCTATATCCTATTTCTTTACTGTGCTAAAAATTCCTTGTTTTGTGCCTCCATTGGAAAAATTACATTATTTAAAATCTCCTATATACCACATGTACCTTTTACAGCTCAGCATGGTTTTACAATAAGACAAACTAGGTATACCTGGGAATTACAATAATTGAAATAGTATTACCAATTTCAAGTCTTGATATTATATATTTCTGAGATAAATAAATTAAGAGATTTTCAACTTTTTTTTATAATCCAGTAGCTGTGCATTAGAAAGTATAAAAGCTTAGAACTGAAGTACAAACCTTCCTTGATGTAACTGACAATGGGATATTGTCTTGCAGGCAGTGCAGTTGCTTCAGTAGCTGTTGATCCCAGTGGTCGTCTGCTAGCAACAGGACAGGAAGATTCCAGCTGTATGTTGTATGACATTCGAGGAGGACGAATGGTACAGATTTACCATCCACATTCTAGTGATGTGCGTTCTGTTCGCTTCTCTCCTGGGGCACACTATCTTCTAACAGGATCGTATGATATGAAAATTAAGGTGACAGATTTGCAAGGTAATCCATCTGATTCCAAAATATATTAAGCTCAAGGAAAATACATATTAAAAATGTAGGCTTGTTTGAAGTGCATTTGAGGATATTGGGATTGGCCCTGCTTGTGAAGTTACTGCCTCACTAGCAGGCTGATTATTAATTTCCCCACGCTGTTCTGAACAGCACTTTAAAATTAGCACCGGAACAGCGTAGGGAAATCAAACCCTGATGATCAAAGCTAATAGCGGCGCTCTGCCCTCCTAGTGCATCCTGGGATGCACTGGGTGGGGCTTCAGTTCCATATAAAGGAATTTATCCCTCATATGGTATTTAAGCTCTGCCTGGCACATTCCAGGATACACGGACAGGACAGGGCACCACCATTTTTCAAGGTGGCGCTCACAGGAGGAGAGAGTGCAACTCCCTCCTCCTGCTTCAAAGTGGAGGAATACTTAATGCCCTGCTTAGCATGCATTTGCATGCTACTTGTACTCAGAGCTGGCAAGCTTGTCGTTCCATATGCTCGCCGGCTCTGATCATAGGGCACAGGCAAATGCAGGTGCTAGTCCAGTACTAATGGTCTCTAGTGCCCACATCTACCTTTGACAATCTGCTCATAAGAGCTGGAATTTACCCAGTACCACGGAAACAGGTGTGGTGCAGTCTTTGATAAAGAACTTGAAGCTGTGGTGGTCTGGAAAATTATCCAGTTTTAAGCTTGCTGTTTTGAGTAAAATTGTTGAGAAATGTGCTTAACAGTTGGAGGAATGTTTGAAGAACATTTGGTTTCAGATTGTTTTCAGTGTGATTCTGGGCATGAGCACTGCACTGAGACGCTTCTGGTCTCACTATTTCACTCTATACAGCAGTATTTGGATTCCAGTAGGTCTATTTTGCTAGTTTCTCTAGCTGTGTCTGTAGTGTTTCATACAGTGGATTATGGAATTATGCTTGCTAGATTTGCCGCTCTTGGGATCTGAAGGGTTGTGCTCCAGGGGTTTGTCCTGCTGTGAACCCTGCAATCATGGGGTGCCACAGGGGTTCATCCCTGCTGGTCATATTATTTAACATCTATCTGCAAATTTTGGCTGCACTTTTGCAGCCCTTAGGGGTCCAATTCCATATGTTTTGGGATGATGGGCAGAGTTCCAAGGAAATTAGTTACTCTTAATACGCATATGGAGCAAGGTCACTGTTGGCTGAGAGCTCATTTCTTGTCTTTGGGAGAGACAGAGGAGTTGAGAGCCTACAGATCTTTTCCTGTGGTGGTATAGACCTGTCTCTGTCCCCTGTTGTGCACAATTTAGGTGTTTTGATGGATTCTCGCTTGACTTTGAAGGCACAATTCAGGTTGTATTTACTGCTGTGTTTTAAAAACTTTGCTTACTGTAGCAATTGCACCATTATTTATCAGTTGCACATTTTTGGTTAGTTCTTTAGGCTATTCTGCTAAATTCCCTAGACTAGCGTAATGCGCTATACTTGGGCTTATTTGCATACCAGCTTTGCGTGTTACAGTTCATACACAGTGCCGCTGTGCATTATTGGGTGGTAGTTGAGAGATAGGATCACCCCTTTTTTGTACTGGCTGCATGTTATACAGAGGGTTTGTTTTAAGGTTGGTTGGTTTATGTATTTATCAAAGTTATATCCCACCTGTCCTGCATTGGGCTGGTCCATCTTTCATAAAAGCACTTCTGGTGCCTTATGTTCCCTCCAGAGCTCTTTGCTTTGCTGAGGATCAGTTGGTAGTTTCATCTGTAAGGGAAGGTAAATTGGTCATTACCTGTAGTACTGCTTTTTCCCATGGCAGGGCCAATCATGGAATTCCCTTCCTGAGAACTTACAGGGGTAACCTGATTACTCAAACTTTCACAAGCAGCTTAAGGCTGCATTTGTGCAGACTTTTAGAGGAGCTAATGGATGATGATATAGTTTTTAGAAAATGTTGATTATCAGTTGCCAAATTTACAGTATAGAAGTCTAAGGAAATAAACAGGACTTCTAAAATGAAGAATGAATTATTTGACGGTAGGTATTCGGCAATAGGCTTTCTTAATATAAGAGTAAATAGCTCCTGCACAAGTTTCAAACCAGCTCCGATGATACATCACTGTAGGAAATGTTATTTCATCTATTTTATTAGTTGTATTTGTAATAAGACACGCTAGTTGGCTTAGTGTTTGCATATTCTGTAAAATGCATGTTAGACAACTGGCAGACTGGACCACATGGCACTTTTTTTTACCGTCATTTTACTAATAACGGATTTTTTTTATCATAGTATCATTGCCCCTAACGTAGCCCTGGGTAGGGCATATGTTTCTAAGCTCTCAAGTTTGATAATTTTTTTTTTTTTTACTGCTTTTCATTCTGTCTGCTCTTTTTCTTGTGGATTGGTTGTCTTGCTTTTGGGCTTTCTTCCTTTTCCTGAATATTGTAGCTGGGTCCCCCTTCCAGGACCCAGCTGGGCTCGACCCTGCTTAGCTTCCTTCTTCACCTGACTGTTGCCTCGCTCCACACCACCTTGGCCTGTTCTGGGAACTCAGCGCCAGACCCCCTGAGAGCTTGCAGGACTTCCTCCTCTCTCTATTGTTTCCACAGAGGCTCAATCAAGGCAAAACGTTTATAGAAAAAAAAACTTTATTTTCTTGCTTCCATTCAGCATAGACACAAAAGGAAAACACCTTACTCCCAGATTGTTAAGGTTTGCTGCCAAAGTCTCATTCAGGGTTTAAACAGTCCATATAACTTCACTTTAGCCAAAATTACTTCTTTTAGGGAACAGTACATGATCAGAAAGAAAACAGCATAGCTTGGTAGGTTGCAGGCCCAGACCTTTCCAGTATGAAACAGTTTACACAGTCTTTCTTACAGCACAGCTACACAGCTTTGGTCCCACCTGGTTCAGACTGGGGTTTCAATTGTGCCCAGCCCTCTTTCTCTCCCAGGGGCTGCACCTATTTCCTCTTTAGTAGAGATCTCCCCCAGCGCCTCAGTCTCTCTCCTCTGGTCGTCCACCAGTCTCTCCAAGGCACAGCTAGCCACCCTCTTACAGCAGCTTTTCGGGTTTGAGCCAGAGCTCCAATCTCCATCTGTTCCTCCTCTAGTCCTTCAGTAACCTCCATTTTATCCTCCTCTTCAACTTCCCCCACCCCCAACCTCTCCAGCTGGCCCTCATCACCTCCCTCAGAGACCATTTCCCAATCTTCTATCTCCTCCCCTAATTCTTGCACAGCCGGGTGGGGAAGAGAGGGATTCTGGGACTGGTAGTTCCTCCTCTTCTTCCTTAACCCGGCCAACCTCTCTGCCTCCGGTAGCACAGCTTTCTGAATGTGGGTGTTGTGCACATGAAGGTCTGCCCTGTTGGGGTTCCCCGGCTGCCTGCACCCCCCTTCTGCGTGCCTTCCCGGATCCCCTTTCACCTACCCTCTCACAATATTTAGTAGTACATTAATACATATGACATTTAGGAGAAAAAATGTGAAAGCTGCACTAATTTTATTATACTACACACCCATAGCAGTAGTTCCTAGACATGTACAATGCAGATTACATATAGCACATTGTGAATGTCATAAACCAAATCAAGATCTGTATATGCATTTCTTTATTTAATACATTTCTGGACTTTAGGTGATGGTTGGTCTGCCTCATGTTAGCCAGCTTGATGTTTGTTTAAAGTTCACAGATGTCAGGGAAAATATTTGTATGTGTTGTGCATCCATATTTAGAAAAGCTGTTAATTTTTACCTTTTTTTTTTCATAGGCAATCTTACAAAGCCTCTTCCAATTATGGAAGTAGGAGAACACAAGGACAAAGTAATACAGTGCAGGTGGCATACACAGGATCTATCTTTCTTGTCCTCATCTGCAGATAGAACTGTATCTCTCTGGACTTATAACAGCTAGACTGCAATTAAAGGCTATCTATGCAGACAAAGCACAGAAAACTTAAGACTAACAGCTGGCAACAAATGAGAATTTTCAACAACTAGGAAAATAATTTAACAGGAGAAGGTGACCATCACAGACTCATTGCTAGGATGTCTTGGTGTGCTAGTATTATTTTGCAGTGCTTTTAGTCTTCCCTGTGAATACATGCTGCTTTGAAGTGTTGCCTAAGTCGAAGAGCTGTTGTGTTGTAAGTCTGCAGCACGCAAAAGTAAGGTTAACGTGTTTACAGTTTAGTATTACATTCCTGGAGCTTTCCATCAATGACAGGTTTCTTTTTTCCTATCAGAACTTAGATCAGTATATTTTATGTAATCAAATGCATTGTGCATAAGAAAAAAAAAGCAAAGTTGACATAAATTTATTTCATCTGTTTTCATATTTCCCTTTGATGCATCCCTTTTGAAGCCTCCAGCAAGATAAAAAGTAAACTCATCAGGAGTGATATCATTGATCTTAAATTTGCTTAAATAATTCCTTGTCTTTTTTAGTCAAAGTATTTTTTTAAATCTTTCTGGGCTTAAGTACTGGGGAAAATACTGCTGTTTTTTCTTCATAACAAGTTATTTTTAACAAGCTGTCCAAGGTGAAATGGGAAGAGGGTTGGGTTGCCTTGTCTTATGGTTACAGAAACTTGCAAGATTTCATTCTTTAGAATGCAACATAATACCTCTGGATAGAGTTCACAATGGAAAAACAAATAAGGTGCAGATCTCTCATTTAGCTGTTGTCATAGTGAGGTTCCTGGCAAATAGTTTTTTCTGAGTAAGAAAAACGATATGTTTACAATCTTAATATAGCCTCCTCCATGGCTTTAATATGTGATGTCTGCATGATAACTGAAGATGAAATTTAACTTACCAGCGCAAAAGTTTATTTGGATTTGTAATTCTTGCACCTAAACTTTGTGAAGTACAAAATTGTTTTATTTTGGCCAACTAGTAGACGCTAATGTTTATCTATTGTTATATTTTCATATTGTACAGTTCTTTTAGCTTTAATTTAAAATCCTAAAAAATAGGTAATTTTATTTATTTAATATGCGGTTAAATTTTGGTTATAATTACTAAACCTCTGTGCACTGTATTAAGCATTTTTGTAACTATTGTTTAAAAGTGAAACGGTTATTATTGAAGTGTTAACTGTGCGTAGTTCACAATAAAGATCTCTGATATCTGCAAGTATAAAGGATTCATTTTGTGGGCTTTTTTGGATATCTCCGTGCATTATTTTTTTTTTAAGTTTTTTATTTATATATGCCTTGAATTATAGCAGTATAACATCAAAAAGCCAGATATTTAACATAATACAATCATCAGATCCAACATTCAACATTCAAGATGCCTAATAACCTGACCTTCCTGTAACCCCTTCTTGTACCCCCCTCCCTCCTCCCTATCTCCTTTTAAAGGAGTTCCTCGCTTTTCAATATTATAACACAGTTATCCTGGTTAGTTATGGTTAGAGTCTCTTCCGATCTGGAGTATGTATCTCTCATAGTCCCTGGTCGTCACAGCCGAGGCACTATTAGCTGAGGAGCGTCAAGCTCTACCCCAGCCTTTGCTCTCCATGCTTTGTATTTGTCCCATACTTTAATGAATTGGCTTATTTGTCCATTTCGAATTCAGTGCATTATTTACAAGTTTATATGTATGTAAACTTTGAGTTGACTTGTGCTAAAAGTAGAGGATTCTTTAGTGTTTATACCAGCATACACCATCAGTTCTGCATAGCTGCAGGGCGAAAGACTACCCCCCCCCCCCCCTCTTGCATGCAATCTCATGCTGACTTCAAACTTGTAAATGTTATTCCTGCCAGTTCTGTTTTTCATCTGTGGGTCAGCAAAGCAAGGCTATGCATGCTGCACTATACTTAAGCTTCTACTCTCCTTTAAAAAAAAAATCATGCAGCATTATTAAGCATATATTAATGTGTTCCAGTACCCAAGGAAACATCTTTCAGTGTTTGTGGGGATCAAAAGTTTACTGTGTGTGTGTAAAATTACAGCCATATGGGGGAACCAGAAAAGGGTTTGACAGCACTAGCAGAGCGTGAGCTTCTTGATAACATCTGATGGTATGCTTGAATCTTTTGCAACACCGATAGGGATTCTGAATCTTTGTTGGCTGCTTTTAAACCAAATGGTTGTTATCTGGATCCATGCTTACCTCGGCTTGTGAAAAATTGTAAAACTATCATGGCTACACCACCTTTAAGCATTGTAAATATTTCATTATATTCTGGCATTCTCACCAGATGGAAGGAATAAATGGCATTAAGCCTCTTTTGAAAAACACCCAATCTGGAACCTGATTTGGTTGGAAATGGTTCCGTAGGTCTAGTCTATCATTTATAACTTGCCTATATCCAAATTAGACTCAAGGTAATTTACAAAAAAGAACATATACTGTCATAATTACAAATTTTGGTGTGCACCTACCCAAACATTGGACACACTCTCTCCATGAGTATTAAATCCAGCAATGACCATTTTCTGGTTGGTTCTCTCACCATATGTATAAACAAAAGCCCCTAGTAGGGCATCCACTATCTTTCTGCTTCTTTCCAGATGGGATACTCTAATCCGCAACCAATAGATTAAAAATAACCCACTACTATCATTACCTACCCTTTCTTTCCCACTTTTGCAGTATCATCTATCAAGTCTCTTTCCGTTTCATCCGTATGGAGTTCTGTCAGCTACACCAGTGTGAATGAGAACATCTCTTCTTTCCAACATAATCCATAGGGCTTCCTCTTTTCCCCACACCCCCTGCATTTTAGCTGCTCCCATTTTGCCAACTCTGTCCCTCCTGAATAGGTTACAGCCAGGTATGGTGATAACTCATTCACGAGGCTCATTGAACCATGTCCCCTTATCAGACATGTAGGACACCCTGACCAGTCTTTTGTGTGTTTATGGAGCCAAAACTGAGCCAAGCCACAACTATGGACTCTTGCAGAGCACTATGAAGTTATTACACCAGAGGCATATCCAGACCTCATTTTTCAGGGGGGGGGGGGGTCCACCACAACCACAACCACACCCACCTGGGCTGGCGGGGTCCCCAAGCCCCATCAGAAGCCTTCCTGTGGCGATACGCAGTGCCACGCTGACTGCTGTGCTTTTCCGCCCTGGTGCATCTGCTCGGTTTTAGTGAAATTGAGTATGTGCACAAGGGAGGGGGGGAGCAGGGCAGGCAGTGCAGCGGTGAATACTGCCACAAGAAACCTTCTGCTGGTGGGGCTTGGGAACCCCCCACCAGCCAAACCAGCAGACTTTGGAGGACCTGAACCCAAATGACTAAACCATTGCATTACACTGAAGCTTTGCCCCGCACCCAGTTTGAGGTTATAAAGACATATTGTTCTTTGCTCTTCAGATTGTAAACTCTAAGGACAGGGAAAGTACCTGCATATACCCCCGGATTCTATATATGGCACCTTGAGTTACACGTGCAAATCTGGGCATACTGTGATTTGTGCGTGTAACTTAATTTGATAAACAGCCAATCAGTGCTGACAATTGGATGCTAACAAGCAATTATCAGCACTAATTGTCAGTAATTAAAATTTACATGCACTACTCACTAAGTGTACCGTATAACGTAGTCTATGTAAATTCCACTGCGTGGATCCCAAAGGGGAGGGCATGGCTATGAGAGGAGCATGAACGGTCATGGACATTCCAAAAATTTACACACACTGTTACAGAATAGCCTGCGCTCTGCATAAATTTAGGCGTGGAAATTTACACCAGGTTTTCACTGGCATAAATGGCTGTGCTTAAATTCTAGTCGCGTGGATGGATTTAGACATATTCTGTAAACCGCAGCTAACGTCAAGCACGGTTTTCAGAATACGCCTAAGCGTGTTTTCATTCAGCGCTGATTTTTTTAGACAAGATATATAGAATTAGGTCCATAACGTGTACAGAACTGCATATGTCTAGTAGCGCTATAGAAATGAGTAGTAGTAGTGCTCTACCATGTATGTGCCATTAAACATGGGGGCCTGGAACTTTCTCATTCAAAGACCAAGTTTGAAAACCTTGGAAATATGCAACATCATAGCCACCATTCCTCATACGATCTGGAATCCATGGTACCACAGATGACTCCAGCTTGCATCATTAGAATCACTGCATATGTGATTGGAAAGGCCCAAGTTGCTACATACCAACCAGAGACTGTTACCAGGGTTTGGTCTCGTGCCCACCACGAGACCAAACCCACATGCACCACCACACTGAGTGATAACTCAGTGTGAGAACAAACTTTCAGCGAGTCTCAGTGGGGTTGCAGAACTTTCTCAGCCTGATAAAGACGGAGACAGAGACAAAAAGAAAAGTACAGAACTGAATTTGTTAATTGCTTGGTTGTAGATAAAATATTTCTGCGTATCCACCAAACTTTATTCTTCTGTTTCTCTCTTCCCTAGATTTCTAACCAAGAGGTCATGACAAGCTGGCTTTGTAATACTTCGCTGGCAGGTCACTGCAACAGTGGCGTAGCCACAGGTGGGCCTGGATGGGCCAGGGCCCACCCAACTAGGGCTCAGGCCCACCCAACAGTAGCACACATTTAGCGGTAGCTGGTGGGGATCCCAAGCTCCACCAGCTGAAGACTTCCACCTTATGGAAATGAAAATGCTACTCTCCACGATATCAGCACTTGCATATTAGTTTTCAGCGCATGCGTGCTGCAGACTGCCAAGGAGGAAAGAAGCATTATCCTGCCGCCTGAGATTTTATTTTGGTGGTGGTTGGGTGGGGGGGTGGGGGTGGGGAGAACACTTGGTGCCCACCCACTTGTTGCCTAGGCCCACCCAAAATCTGTTTTCTGGCTACGCCCCTGCACTGCAAGCTGACCGACTAAACCTGAACACTGGAGCTGTTGCTTCTTCACATCTGGCTTTCCTGTAACATTCTTGGACTGGTGTCTTATGTCATTTGTCTACACAAGAAAGTATAAGGTGGTCTATATTTATTTGTTTTCTTGCCTGGGATAGTCAAGAGTGAATAATTGTCTGGAGGTGAGCCAAGTCGACATTGTTGCTCCTGCCACACTACACTAAATTAATTCTAGCGATTCAGATTTTTACACTCATCCCTTATTGACAACAGAATAAGTGAATAGGATTGCAGGGAATGTGTGTGTGCTTTCCCAGACCAAGTCCATAAGACATTATTAAAATGGACTTGGGACCTGTGGAATTTGTAGTGCTTGGATTACTGAGTGTAAGACACATGACAGTTGCAAGTGGAATGAGGTACTTCAATGACTGGATCTGCTCCACACAGGATTTTTCTGCTATGACTTTGGAAACCAGTTTAAGTCCTGACATCCACTTCAGCTGCCTCCTGCGTACAATGGGAGGCCCTATTCCGCCACTGTTGAAATATTTTCATATAGTCCCCACGGCCAAAGCGGTTTGGCAATGGATTTGTAGACATCATCATTTTTCTACAAAAGTGACTCCAGTCTTATCTGCGATAATCCAGCATTTCCCCCTGGCCAACATTATTCTACTTTCTGCAAGTGTTGTCGATTGGGAATGGTTTTATTTGTTTCATGTGGTGACAGCAGAGAGAAGTATAAAACCATTCTCGGATCTGCAACAATAATTTTTTTCAATAGCTGCGACTGACCTTTTTTACTACTTTCAGTTACACCATTATGTTAACAGTTTGCCATGGGAAGCTCTGGCTGAAGACGTGCAGGAGTAACACTCAACTGCATTTACATTGGGTGCACAGCAAACAGTGCCCCTCTCCTTTCATCACCGCTATATAAGAAACACGGCATCAGAACTTAATTATGCACTCTTGGCAGCCCAATGGGGTACACATCTGGCTATCTCTCTCTCTCTCTGATGCCCACTTTAAATCTCATGGTCTTTCTATCTGTGGTCGGACAGTGATCTCCTCCCACTGGGAATTACAATATAAATTTGCCCTTTAACTGTACATCTCCCCGAAGTTAGCCTTTCACAAGTGAGTGCCCTCCACAGGTTCCTGTCTGAAATATGGTACACTTGGAGCTACATTGGGGCATATGTTTTGGTCGTGTCTCGTAGTTGTCACCTTTTGGAAGATCCTTTTGCAATGTGTTTCACAGCTATGGAACACTGGGTAGCATTATGATCCACTGCTTCTATTTGGTTGCCCAAGGCTAGGACCTCCCACGCCTGGGGCTATAGAGCTTTTGTGGCTTGAGCTACCATTATGACTAAACAGGTAATTTTGCTGGACTGGCTATCTCCAACAAAATGTCGCCAGTGGCACAAAGTCAGATACTGAATCTACTACTACTTATCATTTCTAGACGTACGCAGCACTGTACACTTGAACATGAAGAGACAGTCCCTGCTCGACAGAGCTTACAATCTAATTAGGGCAGACAAACAGGACAAATAAGAGATAAGGGAATATTAAAGTGAGGATGATAAAATACGGGTTCTGAACAAGTGAATAAGGGTTAGGAGTTAAAAGCAGCATCAAAAAGTTGGGCTTTTAGCTTAGATTTGAAGACGGCCAGAGATGGAGCTTGACGTACCGGCTCAGGAAGTCTATTCCAGGTATATGGTGCAGCATGATAAAAGGAACGGAGTCTGGAGTTAGCGGTGGAGGATAAGGGTGCATATAAGAAAGATTTACCCAGTGAATGGAGTTCCCAAGGAGGAGTGTAGGGAGAGATGAGAGTGGAGAGGTACTGAGGAGCTGCAGAGTGAATGCACTTATAAGTCAATAAGAGGAACTGTATGCGGAAACGGATAGGGAGCCAGTGAAGTGATTTGAGGAGAGGGCTAATATGAGCATAGCGACATTGGCGGAATATTAGTCGTGCAGCAGAATTTTGAACAGATTGACGAGGAGAGAGATGGCTAAGTGGGAGACCTGTGAGAAGTAAGTTGCAATAGTCTAAGCAAGAGGTGATAAGAGTGTGGATGAGGGTTCTGGTAGTGTGCTTAGAAAGGAAAGGGTGAATTTTGGTGATATTATAGAGAAAGAAACGACAGGTTTTAGCAGTCTGCTGAATATGTGCAGAGAAGGAGAGGGAGGAGTCGAAGATGACCCCAAGGTTACAAGCTGATGAGACAGGAAGGGTGAGAGTGTTATCCACAGAAATAGAGAATGGGGGAAGAGGAGAGGTTGGTTTAGGTGGAAAGATAAGAAGCTCAGTCTTGGTCATGTTTAGTTTCAGATGGCGGTGAGACATCCAGGCAGCAATGTCAGACAGGCAGGCTGATACTTTGGCCTGGATTCCTGCTGAGATTTCTGGTTTGGAGAGGTAGTTCTTGGAGTCATCAGCATAAAGATGATACTGAAAACCATGGGATGAGATCAGAGTATCAAGGGAAGAAGTATAGATGGAGAAAAGAAGAGGTCCCAGGACAGATCCCTGAGGTACACCAACTGACAGTGTATGAATAAGCGTCAGTTTATGTGGAAATATGTGCAACAGATTATTTTCTAGGAGTTTTTTTTTTTTTTTTTTTTGGGGGGGGGGTGGGGGGGATGGGGTTAGTGTATAATACTACAGATATTGTTTCATTTATGCATCATGTTCACTGTTTCTGATGTTTGTTTCAGCATTTTTATTGATGACACAATAGAAAATACAACCAACAAGCTCAGTATACATCAAGTTAGAAACAACACAATCTTAATGAGCCAAATAATAAACTCATCATCAAGTGTCTTAACACTTTTCTCCCCAGCCAACCCACCCCCCTAAGCCCCACCCCTGCTTACTGTCTTTATAATCCAACATTTTTATTAAAGCTATATCCCTCTAGTTACAAGAAGACCTGGCAAAATACAGCCATACTGAATGTAATCCTTATATCTACTTTCAGTCTTAAAGGAAAACAATTATACAATTTACCTCCCTGTATTCCCTCAACTTGTTCCAATCCCCCCCCCCCTTAATGACCCATCCTACTTCGACAAATTCTCCTGAAATATCCTAGTAACATATCCCCCTCCCTCTCAATCCCCCCAACAATGTATACCATATTAACATATAGATTCTAGCGAACCATACCTGCTCCTAACTCATCCCTCCAACTACTACTATCTAAGCCCTGCCTCCCCCCTCCCTTTCCCATCCTCCACCCCCCCCCCCTATAAGTTAGGTTAGCCATATATAACTACTAATTCACTTCAGGGCTAGGTCAAATTAAGAACAAGACTGCGACCTCAAGGATTTAGATGTTGTAGGTAGGGATTCCAGATTTGTAAAAAAACGTTTTTGTTTAGGGGACCCCCTCACATTTCTTGCTTCCCAGGTTACTAATAAGTGCACTCTTTCTCCAGTGCCAAATAGATGGCTTTTCTTGTACCGTCCAGTATTGTAGAATGCATTTCTGCGCTACCAGGCACATCTTGCGACATAGTAGACTAGCTGGCTCTGGCAACGGTTGAAAGGCCTTCGACTTACCTAGGACAAATTGATCTAATGAACTTTTAATAGTCTAATCAGGAACAGTTTTACTTGTTTCCAAAACTCTTGTATGGTTGGGCATAGCCAAAAGGCATGGCCCAAGGTGTGCAAGATCAGACCACATTTAATGCACGCATCCCCCCCAATCCCCCCCATATGTGCCAACTGCCCTTTCGTCATATAGGTCCTAAGAACCACTCTGAATCCACATTCTCTCAGGCACTCATCTGTCGTTAATGTCAGAATGCCCTTTAAAGAAGCTCCTACATCCCAGCTCCACAAAGGAATCCCCAACTTCGCTTCCCATCGCACCTTCAGACCAGAGTAGTCTCTGGGGGCTTCCCTTTTATTCAAAGATTTAAGAAGCTCCTGGACCGAGAGATCTCCCCCTAAATTCTCCTGAAAAAACTGGTGCACCCCAGCTCCCATTGTCAGACCTAATTGAACTCTATCCAAAGATGCTACATAATGTTTTATCTGTGCATAGGCAAATCGGCTCCCCCATGTAGTTCCTATCTTAGTTTGTAAATCCGTAAAGGAGACCAATTCTCCCTCACCTATCATCAAATGTTCCAACAACACAATTCCTTTTTGCTCCCAAACTTTAAACACAGAATTCTCCAGCCCCGGTTCGAATGCCATCTTTCCCCTAATAGACAGCTGATCAGACATCCTTGAACATCCCCCAATTTTTTCGCTAGTATCCTCCACACCTCACGTAGAGGCTTAAGCAGAACACAAGATTGCAGGTGGGCAGGCAACTGGTGCGCAGGGTGATGTAATAATGGTGATGTAATAATTATATGGAGCATATAAAGCCTGTTCTAGCTCTATCGGAGTGAATTTTTGAGACCCACCAAACCAATCCCCTGGATGTCTCAGGAGACACCAGTGGCGTACCAAGGGCGGGGCGGTGGTCTGCCCCGGGTGCACGCTGCTGGAGGGTGCAGAGAGCAGCCGCATGCCTATTGGCTCCACTGGTTCCCTGCTCCCTCTGCCCCGGAACGGGTTACTTCCTGCTCTCTGCACCCTCCAGCAGCCAAGAATGCACCCGGGGGGGGGGGGGGGGGTGCGCAGCGTGATCCGCCCCGGGTGGCAGCCGACCTAGGATCGCCACTGAGAGACACGCCTGATTATATCAGGACAAGTTGGGCAAACCCATTCCCCCCTCCTCCTACTTCCCAACATAACATTTAACTGCATCTTTGGCTTTTTACCCCCCCCCCCCCCCAACAAAAGCGACTAAATAGCTTATAGATAGCACTCAAGTCCTTATGAAGCACCTGTAACTGCAATGTTTGCAAAACATTTAGCCACCTAGGGAACAGGACCATTCTCAGTAAGCATATCCTGCCTGTTAAAGATAACGGTAGCTTTTTCCAGTTATTTACCTGTTTCTTTGTTGCCAACATGAGCTCCTCTATATTCAAAGAATACAGGGACTGGACATCCATCGATAACTTTATGGCCAGGTATTTAAATGATTCCTCCACCCACCTTAAAGGGAAAGTCCAACCCCAACCCTGCTTTACCTGTAAAGAGGATGCCAATGCCTCTGACGTCATCAAATTTAGGTTCAAACCGGCTGAATCTCCATATTCCCAGATTATATCCAGCAAAGCTACTACTACTATTTAGCATTTCTATAGCGCTACAAGGCATACGCAGCGCTGCACAAACATAGAAGAAAGACAGTCCCTGCTCAAAGAGCTTACTATCTAATAGACAAAAAATAAATAAAGTAAGCAAATCAAATCAATTAATGTGAACGGGAAGGAAGAGAGGAGGGTACGTGGAGGCGAGTGGTTACAAGTGGTTACGAGTCAAAAGCAATGTTAAAGAGGTGGGCTTTCAGTCTAGATTTAAAGGTGGCCAAGGATGGGGCAAGACGTAGGAGCTCAGGAAGTTTATTCCAGGCGTAGGGTGCAGCGAGACAGAAGGAGCGAAGTCTGGAGTTGGCAGTAGTGGAGAAGGGAACAGATAAGAAGGATTTATCCATGGAGCGGAGTGCATGGGAAGGGGTGTAGGGAAGGACGAGTGTGGAGAGATATTGGGGAGCAGCAGAGTGAATACATTTATAGGTTAGTAGAAGAAGTTTGAACAGGATGCTAAAATGGATAGGGAGCCAGTGAAGGGTCTTGAGGAGAGGGGTAGTATGAGTAAAGTGACCCTGTCGGAAGATGAGACGGGCAGCAGAGTTTTGAACCGACTGGAGAGGGGAGAGGTGACTAAGTGGGAGGCCAACAAGAAGCAGATTGCAGTAGTCTAAACGAGAGGTGACAAGGGTGTGGATAAGGGTTTTGGTAGAGTGCTCAGAAAGAAAGGGGCGGATTTTACGGATGTTGTAAAGAAAGAAACGACAGGTCTTGGCAATCTGCTGGATATGAGCAGAGAAGGAGAGAGAAGAGTCAAAGATGACCCCAAGGTTTCGAGCTGAGGAGACAGGGAGAATGAGAGAGCCATCAACAGAAATAGAAAATGGGGGGAGCGGGGAGGTGGGTTCCTGGGGGCTCTTGAGGTGAACTAGCAAATCGTCTGCAAAGGCTGCAATCTTGAAGCCCTGCGTGCCTATCTGCACACCACAGACTGAGCCATTTGTTATTATATCCCTAATTAGGGGGTCGAGAGTCAACACAAACTACAAAGGTGACAACGGCCATCCCTGTCTCGTTCCCCAGTGGATAGGAAACTCTGGAGAGTCCCTTCCGTTGACCATTATCCACGCAGTTGGGGCCGCATACAGTGCTTTTACTGCCAATATAAAATGCCCCGCAAACCCATATACCTGCAGTGTTTCAAACATAAAGTCCCATCAAACTCTATCGAAAGCTTTTTCTGCATCAAAGCTAATAAGCAGGGAGGGACTGGGTTTTACATCTGTGGCTACATTCCAGGGAAGCCAATATTTTTCGAAGATTCTTAGCTACTGACCTACCAGACACAAAGCCCACCTGGGCCTCATGAATCAACTTCGGTAAGTATTGTGCCATGCGCGTAGCCATAATTCTAGCTAAAAAATAGTTAAGCTCTGGAACTGGTTGTTGGATGATGTGGTAACAGCGGTTAGCGTATTTGGATTTTAAAAAAGATTTGGAAAAGTTCTGGAGGAAAAGTCTTAAGGCCCTGATGCACAAAACCTAATGAGCCAGCAATGTGGTTTTTATACCAGTTCTAGCCAGTTTAGTGAACAAGGAGTAAAGCGAGACATGCACAAAAGATTTCTCCGAGCTTCGGGAGTGTCAAAATGGCGACACGCTGAGAGCTGCTGGTGAAGCGTTCTTGGAGCTCGCTGACTTACTTTTTCTTTTCCTTCATAATGCCCCATACTAAACGGAAGGGGATCGTCAAGGCAGTAGCCTCGACTGCCAGGACATCGTCCCCACTTCAGCAGACGCTCGATCGCTACACCGTAAGGCCGCCTATTCAATCTACCGCTGCCGCTATGGGAGAAGACACCCCTAGCAACCTGGGGCTTGAAGTATCACTCTCCCCTCCGGAGGTCTATCCGCCGCTGCTCCCTGAAGATCGCCTTCTCTGGCGGGAACAGCTCAACCCGGAAGTGGTTGAGAGTTTGACCCTGGTACGAGGAACAGGAGAGGCGAACATTACAGGAGGCCTAGATTCTGAGGAATCTCAGGCAGTGAGACTCAAACCAGCGCCAGCTACCCTGGAGAGCATTTGGGAAGCTCTCCAGAGAGTGGAAAAGACGATTGCCAGCTCATCTACCGAAATAAAAACTCTTGTAAGTACTGTTGAAAATTTAACTCTTACATTTAATACAACAAAACAGGAAACATCAGAACGGCTAAATGCTATTAAACAAGACGTTTCTAAAGTACAAGAGATTTCAACTACGGTTATAAAAGACAATCTCTCTATTCACCGTAGACTAGAGCAGCTAGAAAATTATAATCGCAGGTTGAACTTACGATTCTTGAATTGTCCAAAGGAAATGGGGATAACACCATATGATGCCTTTAAAATATATCTACAAGAAATTTTGAACTTTACCCCTGAAACTATGCCCCCATTAAATAAAATATACTACATACAAACGAAGAAACCACCAGAAACTTCTCAACAAGCTATTCCACGGAAACATCAGGAAGAAGGAGAGTTAAATATATCTGAGATACTGGAAACGACCTTGAATGAAGACTCTGAAAGAACTACATTGATTGCATCATTCATATTTCAACAAGACTTGGAAGCAGTGCAACGTATGTACTTTAAAAAAAACACAATCTTTGTTCCGGGGGAAGAAAGTCTGGATTTTTCCAGACATTACCAACACAGGAAAGAAGGAAACTGTTTCTTTCAATGAGATCTGAAGTAATAAAAATGGGTGCTTCTTTCTATTTAAACTATCCCTGCAAATGTGTTATTAAATATGCTGATCTCAAGTATGTTTTCTATCAACCGGAACAATTGAAGACATTTGTAAATGCGAAAACAATTGGTTAATCGTCAATTCCCAAACAGATATACAAATATGTATTTGAATAGGATAGCGTGTTAAGCAAATTTCCTTAAGATTTTCTTCTTTGCTTTGGTGAGATTGTCTTCTTTCTCTTTTAGATACACCCCCCCCCCCCTTGAAATTTGAGGTCTAAAGAAGAGTAACAATTACTTTGAAATAATGTATCTTTATTTTGAATGTTTTCTTATCTGTGTTGCTTTTCAAGTGTAAAAACTTGTTGAATTGAGAAAATTAATAAATAAAAAATTTAAAAAAAAAGATTTATCCGAGCTTTGCACTTATGGGGAATCTGTTTTGCAGGCTCAGCAGGACTTGATCGGCGGGGAAGCGGGTGGCTGGCACCCCCACTCCAGTGCCCTCCCCGCCAGCATTTTAGGCATGGCTCAGGCTTTTGTGAGTCTTGTAATGCCCAGAGACCAAACATTCTTTAGAATAGGTTGACCTTTGCTATGTAAGCTTTAGACTCTCACAGAGAAAGCCTCTTAGCTGGAGGCAAAAATAGATGACCTGGAGAACAGGTCACAGAGGAACAACCTGCGCCTGGTGGGACTTTCTGAGACAATCATGGAAAGGGAGTTGGGCAGCTTTTTGGAGGACTGGTTAGCTAGTGAATTGCAACTACCGGATGATCACGGGCTGTTATGAGTTGAGCGGGCACATCGAGTGGGAGCGCAGCGCCCTAATGCCGCCAGACCCAGAACAGCATTTAAAATCTTTTTTTTTTCCCTATGCCTACATCAAAAGAAAAGGATGACATGAGGTAGCGTGAGCCTGGCTGGGGCATGTACTAAAATCTCCCACTCAAAAATCGTGACCCTTTGGCAGCTCTGAAATACACATCTGTTCCATTTCAAAGACTTTGTAGCTTCATTGCATACTGGACCAGGAATGAGAAACCATTCTACATAGAGGGCCACATGAATGTCAGTACTACCACTAGAGGGCTGCAACATTACATAATGTTGGAATCAGACATGCACAAAGCTGTATAGACCTTCTGTGATAGATAAGTAAAAATGTAACTAAAAATGATTGAAAAAAACAAACAAACTGCTGGAATGGCTATTTATAAAATACTAGTAAAAAAGCCCCGTTTGTGATGCAAATGAAACTGGGGCTAGCAAGGTTTTCTTCTGTGTGCATGTGGGAGTGTGTGTGTCTCTGCCCTCCCCCCTCTGAGTCCTTCAGTAAAAAAGCCCCATTTGTGATGCAAATGAAACGGGGGCTAGCAAATGAAACTGGGGCTAGCAAGGTTTTCTTCTGTGTGCATGTGGGAGTGTGTGTGTCCCTGCCCTCTGCCCTCTCTCCCCTCCCCCCTCTGAGTCCTTCAGTAAAAAAAGCCCTGTTTGTGATGCAAATGAAACGGGAGCTAGCAAGGTTTTCTTCTGTGTGCATGTGGGAGTGTGTGTGTCCCTGCCCTCTCTCCCCTCCCTCCTCTGAGTCCTTCACTGTTACACCCCCCACCCCGATGTCATGAACCCCGCCCCTTCCGTCATCACCCCCGCCCCCGCCGTCATCAGCCCCGCCCCCGCAGTCATCGCCCCGCCCAAAACGTCACCAAACCCTGCCTCTGTTGCCATTAGCCCCACCCCCCGCCGGCCGAAAAACCGCCCAAAACCCGCACAGAAAAAAGAAAACAAGCCCAAAAAACCGCAACCCGTCGCGGGCAAAAGTTTCCCGTGGCGGGTTGCGGAAAACTGCCCATCTGGCAACCCTGGCAGACACTCATGGGGAAACCGGATATCTCTCCCCCTTCACACTTCCGGCTGGAGGCTTCATAGAACGTTGGTGGTGCCTTTTATATAGAGAGAAGATATTATTTAGGTTTGAACAGTTTTTTTAATTGATGAATAGTTGTGAATCACAAATAACAAGCAAAATCTTTAGCCTCGATACAACTTAGCCAACAATATAAACAGTTCATTAAAAGAACTTCAATACTTATAATGGAAGAAAAACCTCACCCCAATAGTAGCTCTGCCAACCCCTAGCCCCCTAAAATACATTATTTAAAATCTGCAAAACACTTGTTAACCATGATTTCTTTGCATACGTCCCATGGTCTTGGGGGCCACATGAAATTCAATGGCACTGGCAGGCCACATTCAACCCATAAGCTGCAGGTTACTCACCCCTGCACTAGACTATGGAGTTCCTCCCTCATCAAGAAGGCGCATCCTATACAGATTCAGATAATTTTGTGTTGCTAAATACATATGTGGCAGAAGTAATTTTATAACAGAAGGCTTATAAAAAAAACCCACACTTCTATTTTATAAAGACAAGTTATGCATTTAACTATCTTTATTCAAGAGTCTCCTATAATAATCTGCAATAGTGCACAAATGCACTCACACAAAGTTACACCTGATTCAATGAAAGTGCAGCTATGTGCATGGACTCTCATATGGGTGCATATTTATTTTATATAAAATAAAATAAGCAAGTATAAAACTCCACCCCAATGCAGTCCTCAGAAACACCTACAGGCAAACCTCTTAAAATAAAATATATGCTCCTGTCCTGCTGGCATGTGTACACACCCATATACATCCACACAATTTTATAAAAGCCATTTCCACGTAAAACTTGACCCACAGAAAATAGGAAATGACATTGAAGGTGGTTAAAAGCGAAGATCCTTTTTCAAAATTGCAATAACACTAAAATAAAACTACAGGGCGTAGAAACGTCCTGTATTTACATATCCCAAGACAGTAAGTCCATGCATGCATAACGGAATGCAATATAGTCTAAGCAGACACCCTCTACTGGACACAAGCAAGGCTTTGCGGCTCAGAATGGGAGCTCTCTCTTTAGAAAAGTCCGACTTGCGTGCTTCTTCCGAGCAGCTCCCCCCGGACAGTGACTCTGGAAGAAACAGAAGAACCGGCCTTTGACGCAACTTCTTGTTTCCGACTAGGCGGGATCGCCGAGCGCACAAGAAGTCGCGTCAGAGGGGGCGGGGCGCAGAACAAGGAAGTCTGTGTGGTTGGTGCGGGCGACTTGAACTTCACTCAGGTGATAGTTTGAAGGTAGGATAGATTGAGATGGAAGGAGAGCGAGAAACATGCCAGACTGGGTGGCGTGGAAGAGATAGCACACCATAGGGAGGAAAGGAGAGGGGACGGGCGGTCTGTTTTCGTCTCATCTCCCAGTGCTTTATGAAGACGGTTGCTTGGCGTTTGGTGTGAGGGTAGTCGAGTGCGAGTGTGTTTGATTAGCATTTGGTGAGATGAATTGAAAATTCTGTTGTCCTAGGCTGAGTGGGTGATAACAGCTTTTATTTCACAAGCATGATGGGGAAACTGTAAATTCCCCCCAATTGTATTTACCATACATGTACCTCATTCTACCACAAAATCACCTTGTAACTGTTCATACCTTGTATTTGTTCATGCCGGAATCGGCTAACGCCGTTGACGGTACTATGTAAGCCACATTGAGGCTGCAAATAGGTGGGAAAATGTGGGATACAAATGTACCTACCAAAGTAACAGGAAAACTCTGGGAGTAACTCCGCTAAATTATGTGAAATAACCAACAAACATAGCGGGTAAAAATGATGAATTGTGAGATAAACTTATCAATAATGGAAGGAAAGAAGACCTCAGACTAGTGACATTTTTTGATCAGTAAGATCACCACATTATAGTCACTACCATGTAATCACTGGTCTTCTACCAGCTTCCTCCCTGAATGTTTAACTTGTGCGCTTAAACATATAAATAAATGCTGTATATCCAAAAAACATAACCACAGCTACTTAGCTTTATTGTTGCAAACTTAAGGGCCTCCCCAACGGTCCCGTTTCGCCAACTGGGATTCATCAGGGAGAGAAAGCCCCGCAACATCCAACTGTGGGAAAAACCAGGCAAGCTAACAACGCCGCCGAGAAAAAAGGTTGTGGGGCTCATAAAGGAGTGGGATATGGATATGGAATCCGCTGGACAGGTAGGGTTTCCTTGCATGTTAGGGACTCAGCACAGGTTGGGAGAGCAGAAATAATATGACTCCGGTCAGTCAGGGAAGGGTTCTTTCACCATGGAACAACTGCATTGCCTCTTTCAAGGAAACGCTGGCTCTGCAGCATGGGAACCAGATAATCATTGGGTAGATTCCACATAATCTCATCCAAAAGAAAATGTTTCTCTCTATTCTTGCCCCTTTTTGTTTCCAGTTTGAAAATAGAGGAAGAGGAAAAGGATCAAAGAGCTCTGAACCTGACTCTGTTCCTATTAGGACTAAAACAAACCTCTCACTTGTGTGGAAGCCGCTGCTATCCAGAGCTGGGCAACTGGCATCTCCTCCTCCTCTGGCGTTCTGGGCATGTGCTCATGCTTATATCTGTCTGACTCAAGCAGAAGAAATAGACTAGCAAGGGTGATAGTTACCTCTAGGTGGGCACAGTGGCACATGCGCAAATTCTTCCAGATCTTTCTGAGCTCTAGGGAGCACTTCCAAGCTGCTGCTGTCATGTGAGACATCACCTGTATGTGGCTGCCTTATCCTGCTTGTCCTGTAAGCCCAGTCCACAAAGTACTGTTACAAGGAGATGGATAGTTATCCTGTGTACATGTGGACAGTTGCTGACCCTGCAAGAACGTCAAGAGCTTAACATGGAAATAACTTGGAGAAGATGTGAGGTACCCATGTCCAAGATGCATGGCTCAAAGCTATGGCTGACTAGTTACAGAAAGCAAGAAGTCATTCATTGCTTGTTGCCCACAATGACATAGGAAGAGCCATCAAGGAGAAGTAACAGCAGTGTTGGAGAATAAACTAAGCTGATTTGTAGTGAGTCCATTTAGCTGTCCCTTTTTTGTATGTTTTTTTTACATACAAAAGAAAATATAAATTAGTATCATTGATACTGACATTTTCCTTTTTATGTTTTTGTATGTGTTCACTTTATTATGTTACTCTCTAATCTTTCTGTACCATCATGAAATTGGCTTTCCTTTCTATCTGCCTTTAGCATGTATTTCGTCAGAAGCAATGTAATTCAATCTACTAAACCATAAACCTGAAATGGCCTTTACCCCTTTCCAGTTCCTGGTCAGAGCCAAGGAATCAAATGTTTGGGTGAGAGAATCTTGTCCTGGAGATATTCTTGTGTGGTGCAGTCTGTTCCAGAGTTTTACTTTGTGTGAATTGTAATGAATCTTCTGTCTTCAGCATGTGCTTGTCTTGTGTTGTATGAACAGCATAAGAATGGGATGTGTGATTTTAATCATATTGATAGTGCATTCCAGATGTTCATAACACTGTACAGATATAATGGACATTCTGTGTTGAATCGTGACCAACCAAGATGAACAACAAAAAACAAATAGGAGATTAGTTAGTTATTTTATTTATTTATTTATTTAGAACATTTACATCCCACAGATTCCCACCATGGCGGGCTCTATGTGGCTAACAACATTTATGAAAAGAACATCATACAAAGTTAGGTCTCCAAAGGTGTGACTGAAGTGGGTGGTTATATCTGGGAAAAAAGATCATCAAATATCGTGGGTCTGAAAACATTTAAAGTAGAACATGGGTTATGTATGGTACTGATTAGCCTATTTAATGTAGATAAGTATAGATAAGAGAAATTAACCGTTCTGGGACTTATTCTTATATAATATGTTGAACTGTGTCTAATGGAATTTGGGTCTTTTCTAATGTTTGTTTGTTTTTTGTCTTTTTAAGGAGATCCACAATGCCAGTTTCTTGGTTTTTTCATGCATGTCTATTGGTATTTTATGCCCAAGCTCAAGGTGATGAATGGGTTGATCCAACAGATATGCTTAATTATGATGCAGCGTCTGGGAAAATGAGACAGACACCTACGGTATTTTATATATGTGTATCAGGCTTTAAAAAATAGTTTGTTTTCCTAAATATTATCCATTCCAAAAGAAATTTCATGGAATTCATCACATATTTTCTAGTTTTTAAATGAGTTCAACAAATTCTAATTTTACCCTCCCCCAACTTCCTGGAGCTCCTTATGACTCTCAAAAAAACATGTTTTAATTTAGGTGTCCCCTTGCACAAAATGATTCTTTCTGTCAGTCAGAGGACTTCAGTTTTCAAAATGTCTGTTTATCCCCAGTTTTCCTCTTTTACACTCTCCATCTTCATCATGCCCAAGTGATTCATAAACCCCTTTTGGCCATATCCTCCTTGGAGATGGTGACTAGCAAGAGTTACTATATCTGTTGTCCCTTCTTATTTGGGCCTATGTATAATCACCACAGCTCCCTCCCCCCCCCCCCCCCCATCCTTTTTTAATTTGTACTTTTCTTAAGTGTGCTGTGGGTTACTGGTGAAGGGAGCTTTCTGATGATCTTAATGGGTGATTATATCCTATCTAGTTCTCATTGTGAAGATATAGATTGCTGTAAATAACACTTCCTTCAAAATCTGTGTTGCTTATGTAATCTGTTCTGTTCGGATGTCTCCATAAAGATTTGTTCTGTTGCTGGTATTTTTTTTAATGTCTTCATGATGTGAGGGTTGAATGAAAATAATGCCTCCACTTTCATAACTGTTTAAATGAAGATATTAAGAATAAAAAATGAAAATAATGCTTGAAACGTGCTCTTATTACATGTATTTATTTTTCTACATGGTTGGCACCATTCTCCACACATTTCTGCCAACAGTGAACAGGTTTTGGAAGCCTTCGTGAAGGAACTGCACATCTCTTCTTCAACAGTTGCTCAGTCCTTTCCACCGCTACATTTGAGTTGGACAGATGCCCCCAAAGGTATTTTGTCAATTTTGAAAAAAAGCTGGAACTTGCATGGCAACAAGTTTGAGCTGTATGGCGGATGGTGCAGAACTGTGAGATTCATCTTCGCAATTGTCTCTGCAGTGGTTCGTGCTGCATGAGGCCTAGAGTTGTCATGTTGTAACAAAATTTCCTCCATGTGTTTCTAAACGCTTCTCAATCATTCGTTCAAAGTTTACAGGTTTGCAATGTACCAATTTGAGTTGGTTATACTAAGATTCAAGGAAATCCATTTGAGCGTCACTATCCATGTCCCTCAAGTCTGTAACTATGATTTTTGCTGCAGAGGGCTGTGTTTTGAATTTTGTATTTACAGGTGAACCTTTGTTGTGGTACTCCATGGATTGGTGCTTTTGTTTCTGGCCCAAGTTTCATCAGCTGTCAAGATCTTGTGAAGTAATTCCTCACCTTCATTCTAATATTGGGCCAACAATTGCTGACAGATTTCAAGTTTTGAAGCTTTCATTTCTAAATTCAGCATGAAAGGAACCCTTGCACAGACGTCTTGATATCCAAGAATATCAGTAATGTAACCACAAATTGCTGTGAAATGCCAAGTATCAGCAATTTCCCTTTTTGAGTGATCTTCTGATTGTTCTTTACGAGTTTGTCAGTGTTTCTCATGTGACACTCATTCATTGCTGTTATAGGTTATGCACTTTTTTTTTTATCACACAAATCAGCCCTTTCCAATCCACAATCTTTACATTTTTTGTCCCAGCAACGCAGAGTACTCAACATCAACACAGTCATGACCATAAACAACCTGCATGTGGTGGTGACTTTTAATTGGCGGGAGTCCTTCAACAGTCAGAAATTCTATCACGTCATGTTTAAATCGCACCGAGCACGCACTGTATGCTTCCACTTCACAAGAAATGGCAAAACAGCCTATTCACAAAGACTCTTCTTACCAAGAAATTAGGAAAGGTTCAAAGAAGAGCAACCAAAATGATAAAGGGGATTGAACCCCTCCCATATGAGGAAAGGCTAAAGAGGTTATGGCTCCAGCTTGGAAAGATGATAGCTGAATGGAGATATGATTGAGGTTTACAAAACTCCTGAGTGGTGTGGAGCAGGTAGAGGTGAATCGATTTTTCACTTATTCAAAAAGTACAAAGACCAGGGAATACTCAATGAAATTGCATGGAAATACTTTTAAAACAGGTGGAAATATTTTTTTTACTGGTGGAGGCTATTATTAAGAATAAAATTGCAGAGCATATTCAAAAACATGGACTGATGAGACAAAGTCAGCACGGATTTAGTGAAGGGAAGTCTTGCCTCACCAATCTAATGCATTTTTTTGAGGGGGTAAGCAAACATGTGGACAATGGGGAGCCGGTTGATATTGTATATCTGGATTTTCAGAAGGCGTTTGACAAAGTGCCGCACGAAAGACTCCTGAAGAAATTGCAGAGTCATGGAATCGGAGGTAGGGTATTATTATGGATTAAGAACTGGTTGAAAGATAGGAAGCAGAGAGTAGGATTGCGTGGCCAATATTCTCAGTGGAGGAGGGTAGTTAGTGGGGTCCCGCAGGGGTCTGTGCTGGGTCCGTTGCTTTTTAATGTATTTATAAATGACCTAGAGATGGGAATAACTAGTGAGGTAATTAAATTCGCCGATGATACAAAATTATTCAGGGTCGTCAAGTCGCAGGAGGAATGTGAACGATTACAGGAGGACCTTGCGAGACTGGGAGAATGGGCGTGCAAGTGGCAGATGAAGTTCAATGTTGACAAGTGCAAAGTGATGCATGTGGGTAAGAGGAACCCGAATTATAGCTACGTCTTGCAAGGTTCCGCGTTAGGAGTTACGGATCAAGAAAGGGATCTGGGTGTCGTCGTCGATGATACGCTGAAACCTTCTGCTCAGTGTGCTGCTGCGGCTAGGAAAGCGAATAGAATGTTGGGTGTTATTAGGAAGGGTATGGAGTCCAGGTGTGCGGATGTTATAATGCCGTTGTATCGCTCCATGGTGCGACCGCACCTGGAGTATTGTGTTCAGTACTGGTCTCCGTATCTCAAAAAAGATATAGTAGAATTGGAAAAGGTACAGCGAAGGGCGACGAAAATGATAGTGGGGATGGGACGACTTTCCTATGAAGAGAGGCTGAGAAGGCTAGGGCTTTTCAGCTTGGAGAAGAGACGGCTGAGGGGAGATATGATAGAAGTGTATAAAATAATGAGTGGAATGGATCGGGTGGATGTGAAGCGACTGTTCACGCTATCCAAAAATACTAGGACTAGAGGGCATGAGTTGAAGCTACAGTGTGGTAAATTTAAAACGAATCGGAGAAAATTTTTCTTCACCCAACGTATAATTAGACTCTGGAATTCATTGCCGGAGAACGTGGTACGGGCGGTTAGCTTGACGGAGTTTAAAAAGGGGTTAGATAGATTCCTAAAGGACAAGTCCATAGACCGCTATTAAATGGACTTGGAAAAATTCCGCATTTTTAGGTATAACTTGTCTGGAATGTTTTTACGTTTGGGGAGCGTGCCAGGTGCCCTTGACCTGGATTGGCCACTGTCGGTGACAGGATGCTGGGCTAGATGGACCTTTGGTCTTTCCCAGTATGGCACTACTTATGTACTTATGATAGTTAAGTTCTGGAATTCGCTGTTGGAGGATGTATATCTGGAGTTGGAGTTAGTGTATCTGGATTTCAAAAAAGGTTTGGACAAGTTGCTAGAGGAAACGTCTGTTATTGAGATGGACATAAGTATGCCACTGCTTGCTCTGGGATTGGTAGTATGGAATGTTGCTACTAATTGGGTTTGTTAGGTACTTGTTGGCTTTGTTAGGTACTTGTGACCTGGCTTGGCCACTGTTGGAAGCAGGATACTGGGCTAGATGGACCATTGATGTGACACAGTATGACTATTCTTATGTTGTTAAGTGAGGTGAAGGAAGAGATTGAAAGAATAAGTGAACATGTGTAGTGCATTAGTGTGCCCACCTATTGACGAATTATGGAGGTGGAGGCATTACTTTTCATTCGTCCCTCTTATGTTAACAAGACTAAAACTGCCACCCATGTGTGTGATAATTTACTGTACGTAAATCATGAAGAAGTAGACGTTAAGCCATCGGTAGCATTCAATGTTGCTACTATTTGGGTTTGTCAGGTACTTGTGACCTGGCTTGGCCACTGTTGGAAGCAGGATACTGGGCTAGATGGACCACTGGTATGACCCAGTATGACTATCCTTGTGTTCTTAGGTGAAGGAAGAGATTGAAAGATCATGTGTAGTGCATTAGTGCCGCCATCTATTGAATTATGGAGGTGGAGGCATTACCTTTCATTCATCCCTCTTATGTTAACAAGACTAAAAGTGTGTTTAAATTTACTGTAGGTAAATCATGAAGAAGTGGACGTTAAGCCATCGGAGGCCATTAGCCAAACCTCATGCCTTTTAGAAAAAGAGGAATGTCAAAGACAGCAAGAAAGCCTACTTCTGAAGGTTAGTATAACAATAAGCATGATATAGAAAGAGCTATTACTTATTTTGTAGTAGTTTAAAAAAAGGCAATCTAATGGTTTTTAAACAAGTTTATCTGACTAGCAGCTGAACACCTGCAAATATGTTGCTTAGGTCAGCAGTAGCCGTAACAAATAGCCTGTGTCACAACTCAGTGAGGCCCTGAGCTTTACATTGCTGTTTTAATATTTTGTCCAACTTTAAATCCTTATTTTGCAAGATACATTGTTCATCATTCATAATGTAGTGGGTATAGCTTGTGTAACAAAGGTATGAACGGAAACAATTTTTTTTATCCTTGTGCTGTATTCTACTGACTAAATATAATTCCTTTGTTGATCTAATCCTCGTGTTACTTTGTTTATAATATTTTTTTCTACTACCACATACAAACGTTTTATACAATTTGCATCTATTCCCCATTCCCATTGCATCTTGTATCTTAGCCAATCATTCCCTGTTAACAGTATATTTTCCCTTTGCTCAAATACTGTTAATAGCAGTGTCCACACTTCCTTTTTAAACTAATAGCTTTTGTTTTATGCATTGCTGTAAGTCTCCATCTCATCCCCACCCCCTCTATTGGCACCAAATGTCCCAGTCTCTCGTTCTGTTGACTCAAGCTTGGGGGCTCGACCTACTTCCACATATGCTTGTCTTGCATTGAGCTGCAGAAAGGTAGGCTGACACTGACTTCCTCCTTTTAAACCAACCCTTTCCCATCAGTACTACTAATCACTTCTGTAGCGCTACAAGGCATATGCCCAAATAAGTATAACTTGGTGATTTTAATTAAAGATTTTCTGGAGCTG
This sequence comes from Microcaecilia unicolor, assembly GCF_901765095.1. Classification (NCBI taxonomy): domain Eukaryota; kingdom Metazoa; phylum Chordata; class Amphibia; order Gymnophiona; family Siphonopidae; genus Microcaecilia; species Microcaecilia unicolor. The sequence continues at coordinate 103,846,156 of NC_044036.1, forward strand.
GTTTTAAAGCTTTGTATCTTAGAGCATGTCCTCCAAATGTAATAGTGTCCTTATTTCACCACGTGCCTGCAAACAACTTGTTTGTAGTGTGGGATACGTTTTATGTATTCTCCTTAATTTTTACAAAAGTTGACGTTCTAAGTGCATTTTCTATCATCCTTTCCCCATTGCTTCTGAGATTCCACTAAGTTATTTTTTCAATCTTTCATGTATTTAAATTTAGCCATGTTATTCTGAGTCACCTTCCTGTATAATGCTGATATTAGCGTCCTATGTGTACTGAAGAGGAGCTTTCAAAATTTTGGTTTCTTTCTGCAATATCCTCTTTCTAATTTTTTTTCCCTATAATTGCAGTATTTGTCTATTGAAAAGGATTTTCCTATTTCTCCCCTCCATCTCCATCTTGCCCTCAACCCATGGAGTATATCTGAGCAATGGCTTCAGCATACCCCTTCTCCTTTCTAGTCTCACGTGGGTAATTAGACCATCCAGTTGCAAGACCAAATATTCTTTCCGTTTCTTTAGAGCAGGGGTTCTTAACAAGTGACTGACAGCTATATATGTTGTTGCTAACATGTTGCTACAATTACATTATACCACCCTCCGGGCCCACATACTCTTTCCCCCCCCCCCCCCCCCCCCCCGGGCCTGCTCATTTGCTTGTCTTGTCTCCTGCTATCTCCGCTCTGCTGCACAGGTCTTTCTTCCTGGCGCATCCAAACAGGAAATATTTTACCCAGGAGGCGGGACGCGGCAGGAAGAAGGACCTGTGGCACAGCAGAGTTAATGCAATAACTGTGCTCTGCGGCACAGAGGAGCAGGAGAGCCATGCTTGCACTGGCCTCCCTTGGAGGCCGGGCCCTGGGGAATTCTGCCCCCCCTCCCCGGCAGCCTTGACTGTCCTAATAACTGCCTTCACTCTGTCTAGAAAGTTTCAATAAATTGCCTCAGATTGGAAGACCCTTCGCTGCACCCTTTGAGGGTGGGGGTACCACTGGTTAAGAAGTCCTGCACATTCTCTGATACCCATGGTGGATGGTGCTTCTGTATAAGCTGACTAAATTTCCATAGCAGCATCAGTAAGAGAATTTTCTACCTGCTTGGAATAAGTATAATATTCATAGGGGCACATTCATTTTAATGATGGCCACCCTTCTCCAACCAAGAAAGGTCCCCTATAATTTGTTTGAGCAAATGTGTAAAATTGGCCTCAAAGAGTTTCCTAGGATTATTGGTGATTGATCCCTAGGTATTTCAGCTGCTTTTTACCCATAAATGAGGAAGATTTCCTGCACTCTGATATGCTCCCCTGGTGCTAGGTTTCTATTTAATGCCTTTGTTTTATCAATGTTGATCTTAAATTTGGGCACCTTCTTTTACTTGTTAAATTTTCTTTGTAGTAATGGTAGTGATGTGTACGGCTTAATTAAGAAGAGCAGTACATTATCCATGAAATGCATGATTTTGGGTGCGTTTGTTTTTTCTCCCCCCCCCCCCTCCCCAGTACCCTCTGTATCTTTTGATTCCCTAGAACTTGCAGTGCCATGGGTTTAATTACTAGAGCAAACGACAGTGGTGATGGGGCAGCCTTGTCAAGAGTTTTTTCTGAATATATAAGTAATTACACAACTATAATATATCCTGAGAAGATTACACACTTAGCAGCAAAATAAGCTAAAGACCACAGGTCCTGTTATAACCATTTGGTTGCAAGTAAAAAAAACAAAATCCAACTAACTATACCTTGAACTATTGGTAAAAAATTCCTGTTTCTCTTACCCTTGGTCAGTAAGTTCCGGATGAATCGGATTCTTCCTTTTAGACTCAAGCAGAGTACATGCGTGGCTATCCCAGTCCAGGAATAAAATCAAAGGTTTTTGCTCTGTACACTGATTACACAGTCTTTTGGGAAATCCACAGATCCACAACTGAACTGACCTTGTCAGCTTTTATCACAAGGAATTCAGTTCACTGGTGTCCAGGCCAAAAGTCTGTAACTTCTCTGAGAGAGAACCATCCTAGGCAAATCTTCTTCCCTTCCTTCCATTCTCCAGACTTCTGAGATCTCTCTCATCCCCCATCCTTTGCCCTGCTCTCGGTCAGGTGACACATGGACCAATCACCAACCATGTATCTCTGTCCATCAGATAACACACGGTCATGACAAAGAGGGCTTGTGAACGCCCAGCTAGAATAACTTATCAGTCATGTGCCTGATTGTAGCAAGCTCCCCTCCATTGTTCACAGTTACTGAAGACACTGTTCCTGACATGTTCACTCCTCTGCATGGTCCCGGGAGATGAGGTGGACGGCCAGTGGACATAGACATATGTCCTTGATGAAGCCGTCAGCACAGCTATGCCAAGAAGTAATTTTCCTTTGTAGAAAGCAGGTTTCTGATGTATTCAAGCATAGGCTGTAGAATCCATATTAGTTGGTTCAAGCTTACCAGGCCTCTGACCAGCAAAGGTGAGAGAGCATGAAAATACCCCTACAACATGAGATAAATTTTTCATTCACTACCTCCATTCTATGCAAGTTTATCTCATGCATATTCATTGTGGGTATCCTGAAAACCTGACTGGCTAGGTGTGTCCTGAGGATTGGGTTGAGAGCCTCTGCCCTAAACAAAGGAAAGGAGTCAGACTAACCACCATTTAGCTGTCGAGGAAGAATAGAATGCAGTGATTCATTTCCTAAAAAACTGGGACCAAAACCCATATGAGACAGTACCTGAAGCAAGAAGGGCCACCCGACCCTGTCGAAGGCTGTCTCTGCATCAATTAACAAAACCATTGGTGTTTTACAGGGATGGACATGCAAAATCAAAATAAGGGTGTGCCTGACATTATCTCTAGTTTTCTACCAGGGATAAACACCAATTGGTTCTCCCCAACCAATATACCTATCACCCCATTTTGCCAGGTTGCTAATATTTTTGCAAATAATTTGACATCTAGATTTAGTAGGGAAGTAGGCTTATATGAGCCACATTGAGTAAGGTCCTTCCCAGGTTTTGGAATCACTGTAATTCCTACCTCCATCATTGAGGGTGGTAAGTACCCCCCCTTCCTTCCCCCCAAGACTGCATTAAAGGGTTCAGCTAAGACAGGGGCAAGTAGTCCTGAAAGTGATTTATAGAATTTGGAAGTAAGGCCATCTAGGCCAGGTGACTTGCCTGGTTTAAGGGAAGCTATATCCTTTCGAACTGCCTCCACCTGTATTTCCCCATTGATATTTCTGTACCTGGTACCATCTAACTGGGGTAAGGATGCCTTCTAAAGGAAATCCTCTATATCAGAACTTGAGGTCTTTATCTTGGAGGTATATAAATTTGGATAAAACACAAAAAAGCCCTCATCCTCTGAGGGTCCTGCATCAAAGTTTCCTTCTTCCTTGAGTAATGATATTTGTGATTGTGCCCTGCTTCCCTTAAGCTGATGCTCTAACAATCTAGTGGCCTTGTTCCCTTCCTTAAAAAAAACTATATCAATTGTATATTATAGTGTGCTTTTTCTGCCCACAGATTCTGTATTTGAGCCCTTAGTTGTGTAAGCTGCAATTGTATCTTCTGACTAGGATTAAAAAGAGTTCTCTTTTGCAAGACTAATCTCTCTCAATTGGGCATCTTGTTTCTTCCGACACTTCAATCTACTCTGCCATTTGATTGGGTCCCCTTATATAAACTTTAAACCCATTCCATAGCATTCCCTGGGAGACTGCCTGTGTAGAATCATGGTAAAAAAAAAATCTGTAATCAAGTAGGTAAGATCACCCACCACTTCTGCCTCTCCTAGAATACTTTAATTCAACCCCCAAAACTGTAATTTGTATCCTTTATTCCAATTTTATTTCAAATTCTTTATTTTATTGAAAAAAGGCAAAAGAAACCATATACAATATCAGCTATAGACCAGACACCCAGAAAATGAACATTAGCAAGAGCTAATTTGTAGCTTACTTACATCCTCCTCTAACCCATCCCTCCCTCCCCTTGCAAAAATAAAGGAAACTGCCCCCCCCCTTTATGTTTCAACAATTTTTTATTGATGAGGTCACATGGTATACAATTCCATCTCAGTCAATATAAATCGTATAACAGCGAAGTTTAGTACACATTACTAAACCTGAAACGTCCATCATCAATGTTTTCCAAACTTTTCTCCCATATCCCTTCCTACTTGTCTTCTCCTATATTTATAATGTGTACATGTATAATTACTGTGCAGTTGCATAACTATTAACAATAAACTTTTATATGAAACTCCAATATTTATAACTCGTGTTTTACTCAGTGTAGAAGTCAACTGGGTAGCCAGGGTATTGCTGTCAAAGGATAGGGATCTAGCCACGTTTGTTTGAGAGATTTCCATACCTTATTTGTACCCTGGAGCCAGTCAGCTAAAATTCTAAGATGTGCCACCTGGTAGTAGAAAAGAAAAAAAAGGACTCCCATCCCCCCCCCCCCCCCCCCCCCCCCACATATGCGCATTTGATACATCACCTCATGACGCACCCACGGCGGTCTTTTCTTCCAAATAAATGAAAAAAAAAACCCTGCACTGTAGGCCTCGGAAAAATTTCTCAGGTAAAGAAATAGGGAGTTATTTTAGGAAGCAAGATCATTTTGACCGCATTAATGTGCCCAAGCCAGGAGAGTGTCAATCCCTCCCATTGATCTAACTCCAAGAACAGCTCACGCACCTGGGAAATTAGCCTCATACAGATCATACAAATGAGTCAGGTGAACCCCTAAATAATGAATGTATCGCAATGCCCAGCGAAATGGAAAGCAAGATTGCAGCAAGGCCACCTGTTGATCAGGGAGGTTTATATTGAGAGCCTCCGACTTGTTCAAATTACTCATAAAACCTGAGACCGTGCCATATTCCTGCAGAACGGAAGACACCACTGGGAAGGAGATATGCGGTTCCACTAATATAAGAAGTATATCATCAGCAAAGAGAAGGACCCGAGACTTGGCTTCCCCATGCCAGGGACCCACGATATCCGGGTGCATATGGATATTGGCAGCCAAGGGTTCAATGGCCAGTGCAAAAAGAGGGGGTGCCCCGAAACAAGGTAAAGGAAGAGAGCACTGGCCATTAACTCAGAGGTGCAAGGTACTGTATAGATGAGATGAAGCCAGTGAGAGAATCAACCAGAGATGCCAACCTTATCTAAGACAGCAAATAGGAATGGCCAATGCACCCTGTCAAATGCTGTTTCAGCATCAAGTGATAATAGGCACAGAGGGGCTCCAGTGGCCTGGGCCCTATATATTAGGTGAAGAGCTCTGCATATATTGTTGAAGGTTTGATGTCCTTGAATGAAACCAGCCTAGCCTTCATGGATCAAAAGTGAAAGATAATGCTGTAAACAAGAGGCTAAGATCTTAGTGAAAATTTTATAATCAACCCCCAAAAAGGGAATAAGCCTATAAGAGCTGCATAGTTGAGGATCTTTACCCAGTTTAGGCATGACCATTATATTGGCTAAGTTCCAGGTCCCTGGGCATGGTTGGCCCTCATTGAAGGAGTTAAACATCCATAGGAGCAACGGAGCCAACAACCTACCAAAGTTCTTATAAAATTTATTAGTGAATCCATCAGGGCCTGGGGCTTTACTGAGGACCAGTGTACAGATCGCTTGATGAATCTCATCGAGGTCTATGAGTTGAGAGAGCACTTGTTGGGCTTCCTCAGTTAGCCTAGGTAGATCAACACGACTTAAGTAGGTCAAGAGAGAGCCTCCGAAAGATAAATATCTGGAGTATAAAGTGTTTCATAATACTGCCGAAAGAGGGACTGCAGCTGAACAGGATCCGAGTGCACCTCACCACTATCATCCCTAAGGCTAGAAACGTGCCCGACTGGCCTGTTGTTTAAGCTTATGGGCCAAAACTCTACTAGCCTTATTGTCAAACTCATACGAAGTACAGCTGATGAACCCATTGAAGCTGTTCAGAAATATCAGCCAGCTGCAATTCATGGATCTCTGTACGAAGTTTATTCACTTGAACTACCAGTTGAGATTGGGTAGCCCGCTGAGGAAGCAGGCTCTCCACCTTTGCCAATCGCTTCCAAAGTGTATCTTCTGCAAGAAATAATTCCTTTTGCATGTGAGCTCTCAGTGCGATAAAATGGTCACGCATGACTGCTTTGAAGCCATCTCATAGAATACCTGGTGAAACCTCTCCATTATCATTTAACTGGATATACTGTTTAATCTGACGTTCGAGTTGCGAAACATTTGTCATATCTGATAAGAGTGTATTATCTAACTGCCATTATGGTGGGGCTTGAGCTGCCCAGGATGAACATAACTGTAACAGGACAGGGGCATGATCTGACCAGGTGCGTAGCAATATTTGATGACTATGAACAAGATGGAGAGTTGAGGCATCTCCCAGCCAAAAATCAATTTGAGAGGAGAAATGTGTATAGTCCCGCTGGGCAGGATTGGCATGCCACCAAAGATCTAGCAGTTGCCATCACGTGAGAAATGCATGTAACCGCTCACAATCGTGTTGTGCATAATGAACCATAGTTGCAGAGTTATCTAATTGAGGGTTCAAGGTGAGGTTAAAGTCTCCCCTCACCAACAGAGATCCCTCACTGTGTTTCAGAAGAAGCTGGTCCAAATGATTTGAAAAACTCCCCATGGTCTGTATTAGGACCATAGACATTCACTAAAGTATATTTCTGATCCCCTAAGGAGAAGAGCAATAACAAAAAAATGTCCCCCTTTGTCCCTGATGACTTTTAAAACTTGCCAGGGTCTGGAATCACTAAAAGCTACCAGGACCCCAGGGTCTTAGTATTGTCACAGTTAGAAGCAAAATAGAGGAGAGGGTATCTACAGTGATGACATAAGTGTTTATGTATTGACTTTAAATGTGTCTCCTGAACCAGGGCAATGTCTACCTTAAGTCAAAGCAACTCCCGAAAAAGGAGCTACCTTTTCATGGGAGTATTCAACCCCCTGGCATTCAGGAGTTCTAACGATATGTCAGACATCTAGATAAATGCTGAAGAAAACATCACAAAAGAAATCCTATAACTGACCTTCCCCTCATCATTCGTATCTAGCTTCCTCTCTCAACTTGCACACCAATACCTCCAAAACCACCCCACCCTCCTCTTACCCTCTTCGCAAGTCTGAGACCCCTTGCCTGCATGAGGAAAGGTGTCAAGCAGTGGAAGTGTGTTGCAGACTCTCACCCACGGCATAGCTTATAAAGACAACAAAGAACATGATACAATAAGCAGTGAATTAAGAAAACATGAAACTATGAAACCCCAGTAACCAGTAAGTAGATCAAAAGTACAGCAAGAGCGTCTAAACAGCCCACCCCATAACCCCAAGCATTATACAACACTTAGTAAAAGCAAAAGGGCTCAGGTGATCACATCAGGTAAGCTGGCCAGCCACTTGTTGGCGCTGTAGGCGTTTATGTCCTTTCGCCACCCATTGCCACTTAGGATGAAAATTCAAGGTGGAGGCAGCCCAAGGGTTACTTGAGGCTGTTGTTGCTACCGTTGGGTCCCCCTCTGGTAGAACCTCACTGGCCTCCGATAAAGATTTGACTTGGTTCATATGTCCATCCTTATAAAAGAAGAGGGCAAAAGGGTGCCTCCATCTATAGCGGATACCCAGCTCGCAAAGCCTCAAGGTGAGAGGTTTCAGATCAGCCCAACGTTTGAGTGTGGCTGAAGCCAAATCTTGGTAGATTTCCACGTTGTATGAGTCCTGTTGAAAGTTGTGGGCTTGGGACGCTGCTTTTAGGACCTGTTCTTTAAGCTTAAAATCTCGAAAGTGTGGGGCCCAAAGCCCTGTGAGATCTCTCCATCAGAATGGTACTAAGATCTAGTTGTGGCCCAGTATCTGAGAGCAAGGAGTTGACCAGTCGTTGAACACAGTCCTGATATGCTGGAGTTTCAGGGAGGCCCCGGAAACGCAAGTTCCACAAGTGGCTGCGATTTTCTAGGTCCTCTAACTTGTCTGCGAGCTGTTGCTGCCCGAAACGAATACCTGTGACCTGTCGGTCCAGTGAACTCACCGCCTCCGATCGCTCATCTATACGATTATCCGTCTCCTCCAGCCGATTTCACAGTTCGCATGTCTCACCACGCAGGTCTGCTCCTAGTGTTTGCCAGGACAGCTTTAAGATCAGTGTGACTTTCTTGAAGCCAATCCTTCAGTTCGGGGAAAGGCACCGCCGCAGACCCCAATTGTCCATCTCCCAAGGGAAATCGATCTCTAGGTGAGGATCCCCCAGATTGAGCCAATTCGCAAGGAGCCTCTCGCTCCTGGCCTACCACGTGTTTCGTGGTCATCCTGCCTGCAAAGGCATACTGGGAGAGATCCACTGAATCTGGTCATGAGCTTATTGCTGGACAGAGCTTCAGCCACCAACCTGTGCTTCACCGCCCAACACAAGCAGAAGATGTCGCTGGATGCTGGGGAATCACCCAATAGCGCTGTAGGTAAGCAGGAGCTCACTGTTTAAGCAGCCATACTGCTTGGTGACGTCACTTCATCCCCCTTTATTCCAATTTTACATTGTCCAAACTCGTGCATGATCAGACCAAATTATAGGTTCAATATCAGACTTAAGCACCATTCCATTATAGATTTTGTCCAAAAAATATAATCAATACTAGAGTAGGATGCATGAGAGAAGTAGTAGTAAAAAAAAACAAACTGCTTAGTTCTTGGATAGATTTCCCTCCATGCATATGTGATCTCTAAATAGTTTATCAATGATTTAAATGCTAATTGGTCTACCCTGCTGTGACAAACTTTAGCAGAATTGTCTAGTGTTAGATTAAAATACCCTCCTATGATCCAAATGCCAGCCTCCATAGCTGAAAACTGCACCTCCAGAATGCCCTCCAAATAGCCGGTTTTCAGTTTACTGCTACCCTGTTATTTTTAGCAGCAGCGACTGGTTAAGTGTCACTGAAAATTAGTGGTTAGCCCTGAACAGGCAACCTAACCTTTCAGGAGCTCTTTCTGGCCAGTTAAATAGCTTTGAATGTCTCCCCCTAAGGTTTTATTGGTTACTAGAATTAGATTGTTTTGAACAGAGAGTGGCTTTTTTTTTTCAGATTTTGGTGATTAAATGGTGTATAAGACAGAAATCAGTTTTTTAAGAATCTTTGTTTTGTAGGTCGAAGAATGTAATAAAAGAGAACAAGCCAAACCTCAGGAAAGCATCAGTAATCCTGTTTTGAAGCGATACTTGAATAAGATTTTAATTGAAGCTGGAAAGCTTGGGCTTGTGAGTATGAGAATAACAAATGCTAAGTGGACCTACCTATCTCACTGAGGGCTCCTTTTACTAAGCGGTAGTAAGCCCAACGTGAGCTTACCGCTCGCTATACAGGAAGTACTTCCGGGTTACTGTAGCAGCCTGGCGGTACTTCCTACACCTAGCACGTCGTCATTTCCGGTGCTACAAAAATTCATTTATTTTTGTAGCGCTGGAGTGTACCCAGCGGTAATCGGGCAGTGCCGCATCCTGCACGGTTACCACCAGGTTAACACGGGAACCTTTACCGCTACCTCAATGGGTGGCGGTAAGGGCTTCTCCCCAGGGGCGTATCTGCGTGGGGCCACAGGGGCCTGGGCCCCCGCAGATTTCGCCCTGGCCCCCCTCCCCGCCGTCAACCCTCCCCTGCTGCTTACTTTTGCTGGCGGGGGGCCCCAACCCCCGCCAGCCGAGGTCCGACCCGCAATCTCCATATTTCGTCTTCCTCCGTGGCCATGTGCTTCAAGGAAGTAACGCTGCAGTGCTGATTGGTTGAATCCAGTTCGGCGTCGACGCCGAACTGGATTCAACCAATCAGCACTGCAGCGTTACTTCCTTGAAGCACATGGCCACGGAGGAAGACGAAATATGGAGATTGCGGGTCGGACCTCGGCTGGCGGGGGTTGGGGCCCCCCGCCAGCAAAAGTAAGCAGCAGGGGAGGGTTGACGGCGGGGGGGGGGAGGCAAAAATGTGCCCCCCCTCTCTGGCTCTGGCCCCCCCTACCGCCGGATTCCAGATACGCCCCTGCTCCTCCCTGAAAGGGCTGTGTGGCAAGTTCTTTACTTGCAGCACGGCCTTTTCCTGCAGGAAGGCAAGACTTCCCTTTTACCAGCTGCGGTAAAAGGTGGCCTCGGCATGCGTGTAAAACAAGCACCAGACCCTTTTTGCCGCAGCTTGGTAAAAGGGGCCCTTAATGTGTGGTTATTTTTTTATCTTGGATTTGATTTACCATTAAACGTAATATAGTTCATTACATTAGCAAACCATTAACTGCTTTGATTTTTTTTTTTTTTAACTTACATGAAAGCATATTATGTGCTAGAGGCCAAGATAAATTGTCCTAGGGAAATATTCCTCCTCTTGCATTTGCAAAAACTGAAGGGCAATTTTCGCTTGCCTGCACTAATGCAAGGTCTGTGGGGTTAAGTTCACAGGTCTTGTAACAAATTTTCAGTAGTTCCCTGCTTTTTTTTGAAAGTTAAAAACCAATGAGTTAATTGCCCTAAAGCCCTTTGTATTTTATCTCTAAAGTAATTCAGGAGGTCTGAGAAATTAGAAAGTAGACAATTGAGTATAATTTTTATAGGAAAGAGAAATATTTTCAGGGGAAACTGTACAAAAAAAATCTTCAGATAAATTGGCTAATATTCTATAATCTACAAATGCTGACGTCACCAGCTCAAAGTTGATGGGTTGGTAATGGCTGAAAGCTGTTCATGTGTTAAGTCTAGCTCTCAGTGGATAGTTGTCTACATGACTAAAAATATTAGATGATACTGTTGGCAGGCTTCATAGGGTATATGGACTGAATTCAGATCTGTGCTGTAGATGAGATTAGAACTGCGACATAGTCACCAACACAATTAGTTTCACTGTACTTAAAAGCTCAGTAAGGGATATTATTACAGTTTATAGCCTAAGTACATAAGTATTGCCATACTGGGAAAGACCAAAGGTCCATCAAGCCCAGCATCCTGTTTCCAACAGTGGCCAATCCAGGTCAGAAATACCCGGCAAGATCCCAAAAATGGACAAAACATTTTATATTGCTTATTCCAGAAATAGTGGATTTTCCCCAAGTCCATTTAATAACTGTCTATGGACTTTTCCTTTTGGAAGCCGTCCAAACCTTTTTTAAACTCTGCTAAACTAACCGCCTTTACCACATTCTCTGGCAACAAATTCCAGAGTTTAATTACACGTTGAGTGAAGAAACATTTTCTCCGTTTCGTTTTAAATTTACTACATTGTAGCTTCATCACATGCCCCCTAGTCCTAGTATTTTTGAAAAGCGTAAACAGACGTTTCACATCTATCTGTTCAACTCCACTCATTATTTTATAGACCTTTATCATATATCTCCCCTCAGCCGCCTTTTCTCCAAGCTGAAGAGCCCTAGCCGCTTTAGCATTTCCTCATAGGGAAGTCATCCCATCCCCTTTATCATTTTCATCGCCCTCCTCTGCACCTTCACTAATTCCACTATATCTTTTTTGAGATGCGGCGACCAGAATTGAACACACTATTCGAGGTGCGGTCGCACCATGGAGTGATACAAAGGCATTATAACATTCTCATTTTTGTTTTCCATTCCTTTCCTAATACCTAACATTCTATTTGCTTTCTTAGCCACACCAGCACACTGAGCAGAAGGTTTCAATGTATCAACGACAACACCTAGATCCCTTTCTTGGTCCGTGACTCCTAATGTGGAACCTTGCATGACGTAGCTATAATTTGGGTTCCTCTTTCCCACATGCATCACTTTGCACTTGCTCACATTAAATGTCTTCTGCCATTTAGATGCCCAGTCTCCCAGTCTCGTAAGGTCCTCTTGTAATTTTTCATAATCCTCCTGCGATTTAACGACTTTGAATAACTTTGTGTCATCAGCAAATTTACTTACCTCACTAGTTACTCCCATCTCTAGGTCATTTATAAATATGTTAAAAAGCAGCGGTCCCAGCACAGAGCCCTCTACGCTTCTCCTTTGAGAATACTGACCATTTAACACTACTCTCTGTTTTCTATCTTTTAACCAGTTTTTAATCCACAATAGAACACTACCTCCTATCCCAAGACTCTCCAATTTTCTCTGGAGTCTTTCATGAGGTACTTTGTCAAATTCCTTCTGAAAATCCAGATACACAATATCAACCGGCTCCCCTTTATCCACATGTTTGTTCACCCCTTCAAAGAAATGTAGTAGATTGGTGAGGCAAGATTTCCCTTCACTAAATCCATGCTGACTTTGTCTCATTAATCCATGCTTTTGAATATGCTCTGTAATTCTAGCAAGCCTGGGTTATATGCTGGGGACAGCCACGTTCTTCTCCAGAACTAATCCTTCCCTTCTACTGAAGACCTGGACCTCAAGGGCTTCAGTAGTATCCTTGGCCTGCAGTTAGCATGGGGGATAAAGTCAGAATTAATTCTCAGGCTTTGCTTCCCCCATTTACCACATCCCACCCAGCCTTTTGCAGAGATGCCAAGGGGAATTTTTTTTTTGTCAGGTAATCTTTATTAATTTTCAAGGGCAGTCAAATGAACAAAAAAACAGCAAGAGAAATAACCATCACTTATTATGAGCAGAAGGAAACAAGAACCACTGTACAAATATTAAACTTTAAATGCCCAGTCAAGATAACGAATACCTCCCCATCCCCTCTCTCCCCCAGTATCTAAAGAGAAAAACATGGGGCTAGCTACGGGCTGCCAGGGTCAGAGTCCTAAAATGGTGTCCAGGTTTTGAAGTAGTGATCTCCCTTAGCAGAGGACTGATCCGGGAAACCCTTACATTCTAGAATCACAGGGTGATCATGGCGGATCTCCAAAGCGCCACGGTGGGCGGGTCTGGTGACTGCCAGTTGGAGAGGATGACATTTTTGGCTAGAAGGGATCAGTCGGGATCTGGCCCTGCAACTGAAACACATAAGAGCTGAGCAGTCAGTTTCCATGCCAAAACTGTGAGACATGGGCACATAGCTGAATCTAAAATCGTAAGATGATAGGGCAAGGCCAAAACATATGTCCCAGGTACGCTCCAGCCCAGGAACATTTAGGCAGTCAGCAGCAGGATAGAGTGTGGGGGCAATCGGTTTTTAAGTGAGGGATTTCAGCCTGTAGCACACCTCTTCCTTTGAGGGAAAATACCTTATCTGTAGTGGTGGTGACAAACAAGTGAGGATGAAGATGGCAACCCTGCTTCAGGGAGCTCCTTCCCTTAGTTTAGCTATGTAGCATAGGAAAAAGGTAAGAAATCTTTGCCAAAACTAAAATAATTTTGCAACCTGGACATCTGCAATTTGGTTTCCATCCCCTTCTCTGCTTGTTCTTAGTCTTCTCTTTAGTTTCACCTCATTATTTCTAGTGTCCTCTGTTTTTCTGCTTCAGTAGTCTTCCTTTGTATCGTTCCTTTTGAGTTAATATTTTCAGAACTTCTGTCTACCTGCTTTACTATCCTGATTCCTGTCCTTTTTTTTTCTCCTCCTCTTCCATTCCTCAATCCCTTCTTCCCTTATTTACCTGGATTAATTCTTTACTTCCCTGTTCTTTTGTCTTCCTCTCATTCCCAGAACTCTCTGCCCTCCTTTTGTATTTTGATTTCCATTTCACTTTCCTTTGTCATATTGTGTTGCTTTTATTACATCTCATCTTTTACCCCCTTCTCTCTATTTTTTTCTCCCTTACACTGTGATTCATTTTCTTTTTCCACTTCCACTTTTCTCTGCATCTCTACAGTTCTTTCTTCCACATTCCTCTACCTTTTAGCCTTCCTCCATCTCATCTGCCTCTTCCTCTCCCTATTTGACACCTGCAAAACCTTTTCTTCTTGACCATACGAGTCCTTCTTTCTCCTTTTGCTCTTTGTTTGTTTGTTTTTAAGTATCTTTCTGTTCGCTCAGCTCCCATACCCCATTTAATATAAAAGATTGGTTCTCTGAAATAGACACAACTCAGCAAACAAATGTCAGTCTCCTGGAGTGGAATACTGCTGCTTCTGATTTTATTCATGGGTAGATCAGAAACAAGAAGTTCTGGCTGGGGAGGTCTGAATTTACTTTTATATGCTGTGTCAGCAGAAGTGATGTTATAGTGCAGGGGGTGGGCTTCTGCTACTGTCTACAAGTGCATTAGAGCTAGTATCCTGTGTTGGGCATTTCTTGCTCTTGAATGGGAAATTGGAAGATGGACTTCAAAACTGGAAGTCTCCTGTCCATGTTGGAGACTTGGCAGGTCTGCTTCTGTATAGGGGAAGGGGTAGAGCACTGGCTTAGTCACTATCTCCCGGATTCTGTACATCACGCCTAGCATTCTTTGCCGAAATCCATAACTACACACACAACTTAATTGGCTTAACAAGCAATAATGAGCACTAATTGCAATAATTAGAATTTACACACACAACTTGCTAAGTGTATTCAGTAATGAACTGCGCCTAAATTCTAAAGCGCACAGTTCAAAAGGGGCATGGCTATGGGCGGGGAAATGGGCATTTCATGGGCATTACCAAATTTATGTGTGTTGTTTTTAGAATAGAGCCCAGTTCGCATAAATCTACACGTAGGGATTTGTGCCACATTTTCGTTTGTGTAAATGGAGGTGCGTAGTTTTTGGGCGCTGAGATATCAACTTAAGTATATTCTATATACCACACTTAGGTGAAAATGATTTCTGTGTAGATTTTCCAGGCACCATATATAGAATTGGCCCTAAAAATGCAATTCTGTAACTGGGTGATCACAGTTAAGTGCCGCTTGCATGCCATTTGCTTGTGTAAATGTATAGAATGCTGGCACTTTGAGAGGTAAGTGGCAGCAAAGCTTCTAAGTGCTATTCTGTAAAAGCATGTGTAAGTGGCATAGTGTGTAAATGCAAGGGGTATTTATATGGGCATCATGGGGGTTACTTATGCATGTAACTTACAGACTACAGTATGTTACGGTCATCCTTGCTAAATTTAGGTAGTAATTGTTACGCCAGATCTATGGTAGATGTAAATACAAATGTGTAAATGTTAGATGCACCGCTGCTGGGTTATGCCTGTATTCTATAAGAATCAGGGGCCAGATGCCATTATAGAATACTAACTCCCCTATGCTATCTGAGGATATGATCCTTGAGGACTTTGGTGGATGGGGTGGTGGCAGTAGGGTAGGGTTTTGGTTGTTCACAGAGAACGGTGAGTGTAAGACACTGATATAAGCACCAGCAGTCTCTAGGACAGCATTGGCCTCACTGGATTTGGGGATATGTATAGAAATAAAGGTTACTAGACTGAAGCGAGGTCTAACCATGTTGTTGGGATTCACAGTTAATTACTAATGTGCATGTGTTTTGGCTGTGGTGCCTGCAGCAGGAGTCTAAAACATCCAGCAACTGGACGCTCCATTAAGCTCAACCATTCCACCAATTGCAACTCAGCGCAAGTAATTTGTGATTATCTGTCCATGTCATTTATTACCCATTGAAAAAACTAAAACAAACAAAAAAAAAACGGTGAAAGGTATTTCTAGAAACATGCAAACAGCTCCCCTTGCAACATTTTGGCAGTCAGCTAATCATACAATAGATCATTTTACAGTTTTTTGTAACTAAAACAAGTGGAATTGAGGTGGCGTGGTGGAGATGCAGATTCTGTCTTGAGTAATGTACTGGTCAAAATGGTAGAGACTATTATAAAGAACCAAATTACAGAGCATATATATAAGCATAGATTGAGACAAAGCCAACATGGATTCAGTGATGGGAAATCTTGCCTCACCAATCTACTACATTTCTTTGAAGGGGTAAACAAACATGCAGATAAAGGTGCGCAGGTTGATATTGTGTATCTAGATTTTCAAAAGGCATTTGACAAAGTATCTTATGAAAGACTCCTGAGGAAACTGAGTCATGGTATAGAAGGTAATGTACTACTGTGGATTAAAAACTGGTTAAAAGATAGAAAACAGAGTAGGGTTAAATGGTCAGTATTCTTAACAGAGAAGGGTAAATAGTGGGATTCCCCAGTGGTCTGTGCTGGGACCACTGCTTTTTAACATATATATAAATTATCTAGAGATGAGACTAACTAGTGAGATAATTAAATTTGCCGATGAAACAAAGTTATTCAAAGTTGTTAAATCACAAGAGGACCTTACAAGACTGGGAGACTCGGCATCTAAATGGCAGATAATGATTAATGTGAGCAAGTGCAAAGTGATGCATGTGGGAAAGAGAAACCTAAACTGTAGTTTTGTGCTGCAAGGTTCCACATTAGGAGTCACCGACCAGGAAAAGGCTCTAGGTGTCATTGAAGATACTTTGAAAACCTAACACTTGTGTTCTTATGTATGTTCTAACAAGGTTCTGTTGTATAAAATGGGACATATGGTAAAATAATTAATGCTAATGTTGTGCACATTAGTAGCAGCTGTAAACCTGAAAATTACTCCCAAGATGCAAATTCAACTTATGGATTTTATCCATACAGGAAATCTTTTGTCCATACTGGTAGGATAACACAGATGGCACATCTCCTCATCCAAACTAACTACTACTTATCATTTCTATAACAATGTTCTGAAAGGTGAACTGAAAACCACCCCAGTTTCTATATATTAGCTTAATTCCATATAATCGTTACATCTGAAGGCTTGTACTTTTTGCCACCTTGTCTGGGTTCTGTAAATAGAGCATTTGTTCCGTTTTACCTGCAGGTGCTTTACAGAATCTTTGGGTAATAGTTAAGAAAATAATAAGCATATGATAGGAAATGGAGATTCCATTTGTTATTTTTCCCCATTCTTATGTTTTTGTTTTTTTTTAATATTGTGCTTTCTGTTAGCCTGATGAGACCAACACCGAAGGCCATTATGATGCTGAAATTATCCTTACAAGACAGACGTTGTCTGAGTTCAGCAAGTTTCTTAGTGAGGAGGACTGGAAGCCAGGTGCCTTGGACGACGCACTCAGTAATGTCCTAATAAACTTCAAACTTCACAATTATGAAGCTTGGCAGTGGAAGTTCGAAGACTACTTTGGCATTCAGCCATTCACCTTGTTCATGGTAAGCTACAGTATGGAGACAGTTCCGTGGCAGAGCACCATGATTTGCAGAGCTAGATTGGTAGATGTATTTTGATTCAGAAATTATTTTGCATGTTTGCCAATTAAACAAATTGAACAAAATCATATGGAACAGCAAATCTGCACAGCATACAGTGCAGTAAGAATTAAGGTGACAATTGGTCAAAAACTCTGGTCTAACACAGTATAGGCCAGAATTCAAACCAAAACAAAACTGTTACACTCAAAATAATTTTCCTTCAAAATTTTCACACTCAGCAAGTTAGAGATATCCCTTATATGTCCAGGGTTGGGCCTCTCACTGGAGCCTGCCCCCCTTTCTTGTAGCTTCTTCCTTTGAGTTACATCCACCCGCAGGCAGGGTTCCTAGGCTTCAAAGGATAAGTGTCACAAAACAATGGTGGCAGTTCTATACTTGCTTTCTTGAAATTCAGTCTTCAGCTTCTGGCCCAGCAACCTTCCCAAAGGAAGACTGAACTCAGCTTTCAGTCTCTCATAGTCCACTAGACTCCTCCTCTAAGCTCCACGCTGCTACAGGATTGGGCAGAAATTCTAAACCCTTATTCTGATTGGAGGAAGTAAGGGGCTGGTCTTTTAAGGGTAGGTAATTTTCCTTTACTTCCCTTAACTCCCAAGGATTGATCTTGTGGCTCACTAGGACCCTTTCTTATATCACTCCTTGTAAGGGCTCAAGCTAATTCTGGGTTTCCAGTCCTTTTTCCTAGGTGATGGGACATAGATCCCGTCACATCCTTATTCATAAAAATTGGCCTAATTTGGATAGCACATTCCTTTCTCAAATCCTAAAAACTGGTAGCTCTCTAATGTAAGTGGGTTATAGTGAATGGAATATACATATGTCCCTCCCCAAGAGCCTTTCTGGACTGTATCTATACTTTGAATATGTTCAGTACAAAAAGCTTCTGCAAATTCCACCCCACTCATCGCCCCCTGGATTCCATACATAAGAGAAGGATCTTGCTTCCCCATCCAGCTCTGCTTGGACCCAATGTTTGTTGTGCTCCTTTGTTTTCTCCTACTTGTTTCGTGGGGAACAAGTGCACCTCCACACTTCGTGTGGTTTTTCTTTGGCTTGTTGTGCTCATGTGCCATTCCACAACAGTGCATGACTGAGCCACCACAAAATAACTTTCTACAGCTAGTAATGCTCAAACCACCTGACTTTCTTGAGCAGAACTTGACTACCCCAGAAATTTTCAGTGGTTGGTGCCTCCATAACTGAAAGAGGCTCTTATGTAAGATTCTAAATGTTTGTATAGGAATGTATACTGGGAACACTCACATAGCACACCCTAGACAGAAGTACAATTTTTATACTAGTTATCCTTCTTAACCAGGACAGATTAAACTTTTCCCATCAGTTCTATAAAGAATTGGGACATAATTGAAAAAAATCCTTGGGCTATCGACTGTTATCTGTGCTCCTAAGTATTGAATATTCTTTTGCCCTTTTAAAGGCAAAGCTCTTCTTAAGCCACTGGACTAGCTGCTCCATATAGAAAGAGATTTATAGTCTCCAGCTTTGTCATGTTGGCTTCAAAACCTGATATTTGACCAAATTTAATTTTTGGCTGACAATGAGCAAAGTGAGCTATGGATGTCTTAGTAAGAATAGGATGTCATCTGCCAAGATCTAGAATTTACATGGTCCCACGTCAATCCCCTAATATCCTTATTTCTCCTAACTGTGACTGCTAAGGGTTCTATACTTAAAAACAAATAACAAAGTGTGTGTGTGTGTGGGGGGGGGGGGGGTTAACCCTGCCTCATTCCCCTCCTGAGTGGAAAGATCTTGGGATATTCCCCATTCACTTATACAGCCTATGAGATTTTCTATAGCATGCCTTAAACCAGTTTAGCAAGTTTTGTCCAAATCCCATCCTTTAAGTGCACATTGCACAGAACAGGTAATCCAATTCAACTATCAAACTCCTTTTTGGAGTCTGTAAATAGCAAGAGTGAGAATTTCACTTATCTTTGAATTTCAGATCAGATTCAGCATTCTTATGTTGTCTGCATCTTGACACCCTAGGATAAGCTGAATTGGTTCATGTAGACCAGTCTTCCTATAAATTTTATGTAGTCTCCCAGCCAAGGTATTAGCTAGCAATTTCACATACAGTTCCTTCCCTACTTTATTACTGAAATCTGCCATTTTTACTGTTCTGCCAGATCTTCTCCTTGTAAATCTGCATTAACTAACACCAAGGTGAATCCCCTGTCTCTGTTTCTGTGAAGATCTACTACTACTATCATTTCTAAAGCGCTACTAGACGTACGCAGCACTGTACACTTGATAGTAGGGATATGAGGACTGTTTCTTCCATAACTGTGTCTGAACATAACTAAATGGGTTATAAGCCCAAACTGGAAATAGTGTGAGAGAGAGTGACAGAATTCAGTAACATGCAAAACTTACTAGCATTATAATTGTGTTCGCATTTGGGTAATAACTGAGAAAATGCTGTTGAAAACTTAATTTGTTCTTTAAAATCTCTAGATCCTTATTCTGGGTGCAACTGCTAGTATGGGAAAAAATGCCAGTCACCATGGGGTGGAGGAAGAAATTTCAGTCACGGGTGGGGGGTTTGAGAGAAATGCTATGCCTAGTGCTTAGGGGAGGGGTGGAACAGAGACTCAAATATAAACTGAGGCATCTATTTTCGGGAAATAGTGTATCTCGCTTTCATCAAAGATAATTTGCATATGTGTGCTAAGTGACCATGCCCACTCCCGGTCCGGTCAGCTAATCCGAAGCGAGGACACACCCAATCCCTGCCAACTATATGTCCCACCCTCTTTGATATCACCAGATATAACATAACCACACCCTAGCTTCATCTTATTTGCATAGCCCCACCCCAAACCCTGCCCACTTTATATATAGTCCACCCCACCTCTTTCAGTGACATCACAGGAAGAGACATGATAACTATGTCTCTTTTTCCAAGATGGTGGAGACTACTGGACACATCCTGTGACTTCCAGTTTCACACTACTCACATCCAACTTTGATGGGGTTATGTGATGGGAAGTGATGTCAAAAGCCCCCAACTACCCACTACAGCTGTGAAGGAATGTGTACAGCTTAACGTACCTTTCTTATAGGAAAGAAAATAGGTGTTTTTAGTCTTCAGACTTTTTTTATTCTTTCTTTCAAAGGATACCGTTGCCGTTTAACCCACAGCTTTTAACGATTTTAAACCCCTAAAGGGTGTTTGTTTTAAGCTGGATTGAGTTTGTTTTATCTCTCTCCTTAAGCCACTTCTTTGTTTTTAAAGGCAGAAGTCCATTCACCTTCATTTTTTCAGAAAAAATCAGCAGACACAAAGCTGATGACTTTCACAAGAAACCCTAGGGGGTCTGGCTCATCAGGCTTTCAATACTTGCTGCCTTGTAAACTCCTTTTATCTGAATAGCTGCAAAAAGAGCTTTACAATCGATTCCCCTCTGTGAAATCAGTCAGTTTGCATCCTCTCTCAATCCCCCTCCACTACTCCCCCCTCCCTTTTCTGTAGACAGCTCTATGTAGGATCAGAGCCTTGCAATGTGGAGCAGCAAGAGATAGCCCCACTCATTCATTAAATGCAACATTGTCATAAAATACAAAATAAAATGAAAAAAAAAAAGTAAAAACATATTAAAAATAAATAAATTATATCTAATTATAATAAATCTTAAAACAGTTAATCAACCACATCTGATACAATTAAGCAGCTTATCCATAATACAACTTCAATAACAGGCCTTTTTAAATAAATACATTTTACTTTCTAAATGACATTGAGGATATTTATCTTAACTCTAGAGGAAGATCATTCCACAAAGTTTTATTTCCGACATACTGCCTGCAAGGCCAAAAGTTATTAAAGTAGTGTATGTTCAGGTACAGTAGGGTTTTTTTTTTCTGTCCATGGAGGGCTCACAGTCTGTGTATGTTTGCATTTGAGGCAATGGAAGGTTAAGTGACTTGCCCAGGAATTCAAGGAGTTACAGTGCAATTTGAACTGGGCACTCTGGTTCTTATCCTACTGCTCTGTTACTGTTAACAGTTTGCTCTGATGATTTCTTCTTGAAGGATAAGGAACCTCCAAGGTTTGAGAGTACATTCCACTAGAGGGATGACAGCATCTTGGGTGGCGTTACATATGGTGGCACTGGTAGACATCTGTAAAGTGGCAATGTGGTTGTTGCTTCATACATTTGCAAAGCACTATATAGGTTTGATGTGGGTGTGCAAATGAAAGCTGCGTTTGGAGCTGAAGTTTTTTGGGCAGGACTAGCAGAATTTCACCCTTCTAGAATTGCATTTTTGGCCTGTGAACACCCTTAATAAACATTCTTTACCACCAAGTCCAGAAACAAAACAGCTCTGCTTCCTCATATAAAGGGACTCCCAAACTCATTAGGCTGTTTCAACTTCTTTCCAATT
The DNA here is from genome assembly GCF_901765095.1 of Microcaecilia unicolor. Lineage (NCBI taxonomy): Eukaryota > Metazoa > Chordata > Amphibia > Gymnophiona > Siphonopidae > Microcaecilia > Microcaecilia unicolor. The sequence goes on from NC_044036.1 coordinate 103,867,717, forward strand.
ATATAGTGGTTATAAATGATTATACATTGATTTTTAGGAATTTGGCCTATACAAAAATAGCCTATAAATTTCTAAGCTACGTTAAATGAAAATCAGATCTGAATTGTATTGCTGTAATTGCTTATTTGTCTTCTAGGTACTTTTGTGTTTGCTGTGCATCGTTTCACTGATAGCCACCGAACTGTGGACTTGCATTAGTTGGTTTACTCAGTTAAAACGTCTTCTTGTCATCAGCATCATCCTCAGTTTTGGGTGGAACTGGATGTATTTATATAAGGTAAACTTCAAAGCATTGCATATAAAATCAGATAATTTATTTTTGATACTTCTCTATGTAAGATTTTTTTTCAAGGACTCCTCAGGGGCCTACGTTACTACCTCCACCATGTTTTATATTTTCTTTGTTCCACAGAGTTGACAGTGGACTTCCTTTTCTCTTGGATAGCCACTAGGTGTCACCACACAGCGTCACCTGACCCACCTGTCTCCCTCTTATTCCATGTTCCAATATGGGAAGTAGTCTGGCTCCAAGCACATGAAGTATGCAAGGTTATTTCCCATATGGAAGTGGAACCCCAGAAATGCATAGTTTGAGTGCATTTATAATTTTAAAGCAGTCTTACATTTAATAATAATAATAATAAATCAGATGGCACATTAAGCAAACCATAGTGCAGCCCTGCTCACTCCTAGCTGTTTCTGGTCTTCCTCCCTACATGTGATTCAAAGGGGTAACAATGTTGAGGTTCTTTGTGATTGTGTAAGCCTGTTTGCAGACATGTCATTCCATCCATAGTACATTGGAATGTTAAGCTTTGTCCTTAACCTAGGAGAGAAGGTCTGCAACTGTGAGCCAGATTCGGTCTACAGGTCTTTAATCCAGTCCAGTACAAGATAGTCACAATGATATTCCCTCCTACCTGTATCCAGATGTTTCTTCTTAAACAAGTGATCTGTGAGAGCAGCCTAGCCTTCTCCTTCTGGCCATAGCGATTTACTAAAGGTGTCAAAGTAGCATTCAGTAGGCAGCAGGTTCCCAACTCCCCTTTAATCTCTAGTAATAACTCCAGTGTGGGATTAAAGACCTTATGACTGCTACCATCTGCTATTCTGCAATATCTGCCTCTCCATGGTTGTAAGATGGGAGCTGATATTGCTGGTTGTAATACCTCTCCAGGTATCAGCACTAGACTAGCAACATGGATCTGATGGAAGGCAAAGCCTTTATGTCGTGCCCAACTCTGGCAAATGCAAGAGGATTTGGAGAGCTAGGAGCTGCCATTTAGACACACACAAGCCTGGATAGGTAGGCTGGGGGTAGAGGAGCAGTGCCAGAGGCTGTCCTGGTAATCTTGAAGCAAGTAGACTGAATTGCTCAAATACAGCTGTAGGCATGGATAAGGAACCTCTCCTGCCTGGAGACTTCTGACTGGCGCCGACAGTGAAGAGGGGAAGAGGACAAGGAGGCAGCAGGTGAAAGAAGAGAGAAACCATCATTCTTAATGCCCATACCAGAGCAATTCAAAACACAGACAGACGAGTTGTAGCTGTGGATTATCAGATGAAGACAAAGAAACAAAGTAATTCCGTGTAATTGTTGCCGCGTAAGAGCATCGTGCAGTGATAAAATGGTCAACATTTTCTTTGTCTCTAGCAGGTGGTGGTGGTACACATGCAACTCTTTGCCTACATAGCCTTAACGCCTTCTGGACTAGATTATCCTACTTTTCAGCTGAGAATCTAATGAGGAAACTTAATTTGGAAATACTTCAGTCGCCAAGTCCCTTTTCTTTTTTTTTTCCTCCCTCTACTCTTGGGGAAGTTTGAGGTGACTCTAGGCTATGCAGTTTAGTATGAAGAGTTCATTGCTGAAGATTATTTGAGCTAGAGAGCAATACTCGGAGGTTCTGAGTCTCTTCCCTCTTCCCCCACCTCTACTCTGACTCTCCTGAGGATAAAAGTTCCTTTCTACAAGCAGCAAGTATATCCTTTCTTTCCATGTGCTGAATGTTATCTGCATATCTCCAGGGTCCTTCTTCAAGCATTTCCTGTTTGTAGGTGCTGGTTAGACCCGCACTGAATTATTTGTTTACAGTATTTGTCAAGTTTTGGGTACTTTCCATTGCGGTGCTTCCGTTGTATCCCTTGAAAGAGATTTCAGATCACTGTCTCAGTGCTCTTCACTGTTTGTCTGTGAAGCAGTTTGCTTATACCAGTAGTATTCTCTGGGAGCAATTTTCTCTGTGGCCTCAACCTGGGGTGGGGGGGGGGGGGAAGCATAGGTGTGTGTGTGTGTTGTTTTTCTCAGAGTGGCAGTGCCATTTTGATTTATTTATTTATGGTTCGTTTATATCCCACATTTTCCCACACATGCAGGCACAATGTGGCTTACAAAAAGTTAAGTAAAATTACAAAATAGGAAAAGTATACAAGGAGTAGACAGGGGGAACAGCATCTAACAGGGTTAGCTGACCTTAACCCCTCTGTCTCCACCACACTCGATGTTGCCTGATGACCCGATGAGGGATGTCCATAATTGGCTGCAAGAAAGTCAGATCTACGAGTAGTGCGTTCTGAGCTTGCAGCCCTTGGTGTGGACCTGTGTGGCGACATTGCTGATCCGGGCAAGTGCATCGCTGATGACGAAACAGCCCTAGATGAACATGCTGAAGTCATCTCTGGCATAGATAAACAACTCTCTGATTACAAGCAAACTACACAACACCTTTTGAACAAGATTGAGGATTTAGAGAATCTGAGCCAGTGCTCTAATTTGATATTCTAGGGAATTCCAGAGAGGTCTGAATACATAGATTGTGAAGAAGTGGTTCAGCGAATCGCTGGTGCCCTATTATCAGAGGACTTTACACTGAACAACAATGTGCTTGGAAACAGCCCATCAAGCTCTGGGGCAACCGGAGTCAAAATTTGCCTATGGATATTGTGGCTTGCTTTAAGGATTATAAAGTGAAAGAAGCAATTTTGGCCAAGGCAAGAGCTCGTACGCCATATGAATGGGATACTTACAAAACTGATATTTATCAAGACTTCTCCACCACAACACTGAAGTGTAGAGGTGAACTGCACCCCCTAACTCAGCATTTGCAAGATGCTGGAATTTGCCATAAGTGGCAGCATCTGTTTACCTTAGTATTCAACAAGGATGGTAAAGCTCTCTGGATGATGTGTAGGAGATACTCCCCCCTCTACAGTGCAACCTTTTCAAAAATGGGCACAAGGGCCTGGAAAGCCCCAAGTGGCAGAGAGTGTTTCACGGCATGGTCCACCTGTAATGGCACCAGTCTGATAGAGCACTGCTGCCTCAAACAACGAAGACCCGAAATAGGATTGCCCATTGCTTTTTTGTGATACTTTACATTGTGTGGTTGGTCATCCCGGTTATGTTCTGGTTGGAAATAGTGACTGATGTCTGGGATGGACTCTAAGGGTTGACAGATGATCTTAAATTTTGATTTCTTCCCACCAGAATCAGTTCCTTTGCCTGTCTTATATGATGGTGTATTTCTTTTGCTGTTTGACTTGCAGTCTGCAGAGATAATAGGCTATTCTGTTTGGATTTGTTTTTTTGCTTCTGGCACTCTTGTCTTCACAGCATGGGCAGTCCTCCCAGCCTGCAATGCTGACTCTATAACATTTTTTGCTACCATTGTTTCAGGAGCCTGTTAATTGTCCCTTATGATACTGAAAGTGAGGTAGGTTTTGCATAGCCTTTGTCTTTATTTCTTTTGAGACATTAATGCTCTGCACATGGGCATTCGGTATGTTCTTTCAGATGTTTCAATTTAGGCAGATTTCATTAGGTAACTCCTGCCTTCCCACTCTATTGCATGCCTTCAGTACCTTTCCCAACTCACTGGGCATGCTGCTTAAACTCTATTGTGTTGAGAAGAAGAAAAAAAACCTAAACAAAACACCATCACTTTCACTAATCTGTTATCCTTCTTGAATACTTAAGCATAAGCATTGCCATACTGGGAAAGACCAAAGGTCCATCAAGCCCAGTATCCTGTTTCCAACAGTGGCCAATCCAGGTCACAAGTACCTGGAAAGTTCCCAGAGCAGCAAAAAGATCCTAGAGTAAGCAGTGGATTTTCCCAAGTCCATATAAATAATGGCTTATGGATTTTTCTTTTAGGAAATTATCCAAACCTTTTTTAAACCTTTCTAAGCGAACTGCTTTTACCACATTCTCTGGCAATGTTTAATTACTCATTGAATGAGGAAATATTTTCTCTGATTCGTTTTAAATTTACTACTTAGTAGCTTCTTTGCGTGCCCCCTAGTCCAATTATTTTTGGAAAGAGTAAACAAGTGGTTCACATCTACCTGGTCCATTCCATTCAGTATTTTATAAACCTCTATCATATCTCCCTTCAGCCGTCTTTTCTCCAAGCTGAAGAGCCTTAGCTACTTTAACCTTTCCTCATAAGGAAATTGTCCCATCCCCTTTACCATTATTGTTCCCCTTCTCTGTACCTTTTCCAATTTATATCTTTGTTGAGATATGGTGACCAGAACTTGGCTGTAGAGAGCTTACCTTGGAATTCTGTTTTGCCTATTTTTATGTTCTCTGAGAACTAATTAGGTGTTCCAGCCTCAAAATTTGGTTCTTTTTTTATTGCAGGTCTATGTTGTTGCTATTGGAAGTTTTTTTCATGGCTGATCAGCTGTGATACCTTTATTGGTATCCTTTGTTCTACAGCCTCCAAGTATCTGTTCTCTTGTGTCTTGTCAGGCTCGACTGGTTTGTTCAGAAAGTCTCAATGACCAATGTCTGTGCTTCAAGCTGCCTCTGCCTACTTCTGCAGACAAATCCACAGACACAACAGCTATTTGGACCAAACAGTTTATAGATCTTCCAGTGGAGATAGTCCGTGTTCAGAGAATGCAGTAGTTTACACTCTTGAGACATTATCAACACAGAAATGGACTACTAAGCTGAAATTGGCAGGGCCAGCCCATGATTCTGGAGTCTTCAATTTGCTGTCTCTGCACTATCCTTCCTTCCTCCCTCCCCCCCCCCCCCCCCCCCCCCCCCTTCTCTCTCTCTCTCTCTCTCTCTCTCTGTGGAGCTAACAGTTTTTTAAAAAAATTCTTACTACTGCTTCTGGGATTATTTCTGGACACCTAGGTTACTCTATCAGTTGAAATTGCATGCACAGCATTAAAATGCTCTACTATCTTCCATCCTTCCTTTGATATTGGATATGGTGGCTGTCAAGGTGACAAACTCCAGGACAGCCATAGTTCTTCGGAATGTCAAGGGACACAGTTATTTTAGCTTGTGAACAGGTAGCATCTTAAGCCCCATTAGAGAATTCTACTTTTCCTGGAGGAGTAGTTTAGTGGTTAGTGCAGCGGACTTTGACCCTGGGGAACTGGGTTCAATTCCCACTGCAGCTCCTTGTGACTGTGGGCAAGTCACTTAACCTTCCATTGCCCCAGGTACAAAATAAGTACCTGTATATATGTAAACCGCTTTGAATGTAGTTGCAAAATACCACAGAAAGGCGGTATATCAAGTCCCATTTCCCTTTCCTTCCATGTTGGATTCTAATTAAGAATTTGGCTCTTATGGAGGGTGTGTTTCGGGGGGTGGGGGAGGGAAGGGGAACGCGCTGGGGAGGTTATGATGATTGCATCTTTGGAGTGTTATTTTTAATGTTTATCCATGGCTTGTGTACTGATTTGGATGTTTAATAATAAAAGTGTAAAAAATAAAAATATAAACTTGGCTCTTATGGGTATGTTGTGCCACTTCTATCTTCTAGTGAGCTGGACCTCCTTCAGGAGCAATCAGGGTACAGGAGAAAGTATTCCCTCTTCTCTGTGGGTTATTTTCAAGGCCTCCAAATCCTTATTTTTATTTATTTATTTAAAAAATTGTCACCTATGTACAGATAGGCAGATCACAAAGCAGTATAAAAACAATAACAGACACTGAATTATATAATATTCAAAATAAAAAATCAGCCCCATGCATATTCAAACAAATACGTCTTTGGTGACTTACTGAATTGACCCCTACTGCTATATAATCTCAAATAACCTGGTAATTTGTTCCAGATTTGTGGACCTGCTATTGAAAATGTAGTGTTCCATATATTAGCATATGCCACAGTTTGCAGTTTAGCATTCGTCAAAAACTTAAACATTTCAGACCTCAAGGATTGGTATTCTTGAATTACATCTTTAAGATATCGAGGAACACAATCAGAGTACAGTGCCCGGTGTATTGCTCTTCATTCAGTGTTCTGAACTAACCTCCCAGCTTTTCAGCTTCCATTGGTTAAGTTCTGATTCCAGTCTTTGTTGGAATGCACTGTCAAACCCTTTTTGTGTTAGACTGCACCTTCAGACCTTTGGCTTTTGTTTGGGGAGGCCACGGAAGGCATTTTCTTTCTCCTCTTCCATGATTCCTTCACTCTTCTCTGGAGTAGTCCCCACACTCTGGAATGCACTGCCTCAAAGGCTCCGCTTAACACAAGACTATCTGTACTTCAGGAAACAGGTGAATGCTTGGCTCTTCAACCAGGCCTTTAATGGAAGAACTTGTTACTCTCACTCACACACCCAAGGAGTGACACAGGCTGCACATACTGCAGCAGGACATGTTTATCTACTCCTACTCTAGCTGAGATAATATTTAGCCATCTCTCTGATCTCAGGTGCACCTTTCTTTAAATTAGTCACCTTATTTTCTAACTCCTCTTACTTCTTACCTATCTATATGTTCCCTTTTTGCTTTTACCTACACTGTCAATTAAAATGTTCTATTATGTAGTAACATTATAAGTAGTATACTAAGCCATACTTTGTATTGTTTGAATATTTTTACTGCTGTAATTGTCTATTGCTCATGTTTGATTTATTCTTACCGCACACCACCTTGAGTGAATTCACTCAAAAGGTAGTAAATAAATCCTAAAATGCCCCCAATATGCGTTCTAGGGTTAAATTAGTCACCTTATTTTCTAACTCCTCTTACTTCTTACCTATCTATATGTTCCCTTTTGCTTTTACCTACACTGTCAATTAAAATGTTCTATTATGTAGTAACATTATAAGTAGTATACTAAGCCATACTTTGTATTGTTTGAATATTTTTACTGCTGTAATTGTCTATTGCTCATGTTTGATTTATTCTTACCGCACACCACCTTGAGTGAATTCACTCAAAAGGTAGTAAATAAATCCTAATCTATATAAATAATTTTCACCTCAAACATTCTGAAGCTCACTCTGTGGCAGGGAAACACTGAAGCCCTGCACTGTTGGTAGGCTAGGCTGTCAGCACCATTCACTGTCACTCATAGACCCGCCCTCAGCCACGCCCCTTCCGCACATAATTCGCAACCCCAACGTTCTAATGAAGCTGCAACTTCCGAAGTGGCATAGATCGGAATTTTTCCCCATGAGTGTCTGCCCCGCCCTCGCGTCACAACGTGATGACGTTGAGGGCGGGGCTATGACACTCAGTGAATTGCATCGCCGCACCCACTACTCAACCCTACAGCATAGATCGCCGCCGCTCCCCCCTCCCTCCATCCAACGTCAGCTGTTTTGTTTTTCAACAAACATGGGGAGGGGGTTGTTTTCCTTCCTCTGGCGGACGGCCGTTCAACTGAAACGTTCCATAGGTTACTATGGAACTTTGTAAGTCTAAGTGCTTTGAAGATGAGCCCCATGGTATCCCATCTGACCCCTCCCTGCCAGAGGAAGTGCCTTTCCTTCCCAAGTTTTGTCAGGAAAATGGCAGCTGCCATTCCAGTTTGTTGAGGTCCTGGACAATGATTTTCCTCCTAGAGAGGCTGTGATTGTCGTGTTTTCACCGGATCCTGAAAGATGTTCAGGTGAACTGGGAGTTCCCTCTGTCAGTTCCTGTCCTGCCCAAAAAGATTGATACCATGTATTGGATCCAGAGTTCCCCAGGTTTACAGACCTCATCATTCCCTGGTATTAGAATCCATGCTCAAAAGATCTAGGAGTTCACTGACACTGCTTTGTCTTCTCCCTCCCAGGCAGAGAAGCTGAAACCCTGGATTCTTTGGGGCGGAAAATGTATCTGACCTCTATGCTCATGTCCCGCATTCCACCTTATTGCTCTACACTTTGTCTCTACACTTCGTCTCGCATAACACCTCATAATGTAATCCATAACTGAGTTGTAACAAACTGTACTTCCAGCTTTCATAACGTATTGTAAGCCACACTGAACCTGCAAAAAGGTGGGAAAATGTGGGATACAAATGCAATAAAATAAAAAAACAAATAAAAAACTGCAACTATCTGCAGGAGCAGGTGAAATTCGGTGCTGTGAGAACTCACTCTCCCCACCCCCCTTTCTATTTTTCTCTTGCCTGCGTTCGGCGCTCATACAGCAACAAAACGGGCGACAACATCCGAGCCCTATGACGTCGCCGTCACACCGAGCCAGGCTGTAGCGAGGGCTGATCCCTCGGTCAAAGGGCACGAATTCTCTTGCCTGCCCTGAACGTTACCTACCAGGACCAGCGCTTGCGAATTGCTCAGAAATGGGGCGGAGCCTCACGGGACACGATTAAACCTACGGGCCGGCGAGCAAGCAGGAGAAGAGATCAGAAATCTCCATATTGGGCTTAGGAACAAGCTGTCTTCAACTTATATCCCTCTCTGTCCTCTGGAGAAAGAATCCTCTTTTTCACAGGCGAACAATAATACAACATTGTATTTGTTCATTCTGGAGATGGTGAACGCCCCTATGGTACTATGTAAGCCGCACTAGCCATTAAGCCCGTTAAAATGGGCGACATTTCCAGCTACCCTCCTGTCCGCTGCTCCCTCCCCCCTCCGTGCCGGGTCCCCTGCACTGACCTGACGGCGCCTCTCACCTCCGTGTGAAAGCGCTGCAGGCAGCAGCAGATCGCTCTGCTGCTGCCTGCACCGCTTCCACACAGAGGTGAGAGGCGCTGTCAGGTGAGTGCAGGGGGCCCAATACGGAGGGGGGCAGGAGCGGCGGCGGCACAAACACTGTCAAACACTCTCTCAATCTCATACACTCTCGATCTCACAGAGAGTCTGTGTATCGCACACATACTCTAACACTATCTGTCTCACACAAACACACTCTCTCACACACACTGTATCTGTGTGAAACACACTCTCACAATCACTGTGGCTCACATACGCACTCGCACACAATCTCAATCTCACACACACACTCTCTAACAGACACACTCGCAGCCACACACATTCACTCTCTCTCTCTCTGTCTCACACACACTCTGTCAAACATACGCACTCTGAGGAAAACCTTGCTAGTCCCTGTTTCATTTCTGTCAGAAACGGGCCTTTTGTACTAGTAAATACATAAATGAAAGAAAATATTTTTGTTTTGATTTATGAAAGCCACTTGTCCCCTGAAACATGCTCAAAACAGAATAATCCATTTGTACAAAAGAGATAAGGTGAAGATGTGATTCTATGTGCCCCAATGAAAGGAGAATTTAATTTTACTTCCAATCTTTATAACACCAGGCTCCCCATGGCAGATTACAACAGTTAAGATGAACCCATCAGTACGCAAGATATCCTCACTGAAATTTGGCCATGTATTACTGTATTGTATAGAACAGTTCAGAAAAATGAGCACAAAATACAGCCATTGTTAGTGCTGTTTCCACCAGCTACAATAATTTTTGAAACAGTTTAGTGATATTCAGTTTTGATTTCATGACATGACATATCTACATATGGGACACTTTCAAGTAACTTCAAAAAGCTATCAAATAAGTTAAAAAAAAAAAAAAAGTATTTTGTTGTCCATCTTTTAAGGCACTGCCTATCCAACTGGAACAGCTTTTGACTTTTTACAGATGGGACCACGCATAGGCAGTCCATTATCTCTAATAATCTTTTACTATTGCTTTCAGTAGTATTTTGTTATTGCTTTGAGTGTACTTGTGACTCCGCCTACTACGCCTACTGGCTTCAACCCATATAATGGGCTAGATAGCCTCATACTATCTCCTGTTCTCAATCTAACTTTATTGATTAAGATTTCTTTCTTACCACAGCACTGCATGTGCAAGTTATGGCTTAAAAGCCCAGTGTAAAAGCATGCAAATGTTTTAAAACAATTGTATTTTCAGGTTGCTCCTCTGAAGCTTCGTTTTTGGTTTTTGTAGGTAGCATTTGCTAAACATCAAGCTGACATGGCTAAAAGAGAACAATTTGACAGCAGCTGTGTAACAAAAATGGACTGGAGTGAAAGTCTTGTAGGTGAGATCCACATTGTATTTCTTCTAATGCTGTCTAACCAAGGTAATTCTCACCTGAAGTGATGCAATTCTGCACAGACTGTGATCTCTCAGAAAACAAATAAATGGACTACCTGTTATACACTGAATACACTGCTCTGTTTAGATCTCTTCAGAAATGTGAAGAGCAATCTAATAATATCTACTGTGTATCTTTGGTCTTATACTTACCATTTGAGGTATTTATAATGGTTACATAGCACAGATCTGAAAATGCTGAGGAACTGCACATCATTTCTGTGATTATGCAGCAAGATACAGCAGAATTGTCTGACCATAGATGATATCTGTTCCATGACACTCACAAGTTAGATTATTTAAGCCATCTTCACCTGATTTAAATAGCATATGTTTGGGCACTAAGTGCAGAAGAATAATGCTTCAGCCAGCATGAAAGGTATGATACTACAAAACTCAACTTAAAAAACAAAACAAATATTTAACCCATACTTTTGTTTGAATAAGTAGATTGTTTACTTTTTTTTTGCATAAGGTAATCAACAGTGTGTCATTAAGGAAGAGAGATGTATACTTGTATTATAATAAACTAGTAAAAAATGCCGGTTCTCAAACCAATGAAACGGGCGCTAGCAAGGTTATCATCTAATGGCGATTATGTTTTTAAGGTAACTGTTAGGAAGAATGTGCTGTGATGATAAAGAATAATTGGGAAGGGTGTATAACCTGTACAATGTAACCCATAATCAAGCTGTACAACTGTATTTCCACTATTCATATCTTATTGTAAGCCACACTGAACCCGCAAAGAGGTGGGAAAATGTGGGATACAAATGCAATAAATAAATAAATAAATATAATGAGTAATATGGTCCAGGGGTATGACGTGGATTGTTTTCTTTTTTTCATTTTTTAATCTTTGTGTTTTGTGTTAATTTTTATTTATAGTATATTTCCAAAAAGCTAAAGAGTACGCAGAAATTTAAAATTTTTTTATTAGAAATATAATGCTCGTTTACATTTGCAAGATTTCTTTATAAACAGTATTTTTAGTGAAAACTTTGTTTCATTGAGGGAAAAGCTTTCCTTGTTCAGGATCATCTATGACTTTTACAATTGCATCAGAAGAGTTTCGAACTCTTGAAAATGCTACATATAATTGCCCATGTGTAAACACTGGTTCTGGGAGGAAAATGCCAACTTTTTCAAATGTTTGTCCTTGTGACTTGTTAATTGTCATTGCAAAAGCCAATTTCACAGGAAATTGTTTTCAATGTAATGTAAATGGGAGGTCAGTGTTAGATGGTGTTAGTTCAATACGTGGGATAAAAACAATACTCCCTGAAGTTGACCCAGTGAATACTTGACTAATAATGAGGTTAGTTTTCAAGTCTTTAACTATTAAGCGAGTTCCATTACATACTACTACTACTTAACATTTCTAGAGCACTACTAGGGTTACGCAGCGCTGTACAAAATAAACAAAGAAGGACGGTCCCTGCTCAAATGAGCTTACAATCTAAAGAACGAAATGTCAAGTTGTGCAGTCTAGATTTCCTGGGTAGAGGTGTAGAGGTTAGGTACATAAACCTCGCTTGGTATTTAAATTCCTGAGTAGGATAATTATGGCTCCAATTTTTAAATGCAGTTTATGGCAAGGCATGCCAGTTGGAGTTTGTTCATGAAGGAATTCTATAGGATATAACTGATGTGCCTCATCATTGGAGTCATGAATGGAGTCCGAACTTATATAAGTAATTGTCTCACCTTCTAAAATATTTAGAACAGCCTCATTTATCTTGTCAACGTGCATTTTTTGGGCAAAGAATAACCTTTTTAGCAAAGTTGTAAACAGTATCTGCGGTAATTTTTTCTCCAAAAATGGCATTAATTATATTGCTGTCACAAATGTGCTTCTGTGGGATTTCGATAATATCTTTGAAACCATCTGGACATGGAAGATTTCCGTCTGCTAAAGTAATAAACCAGTTGTTGTAATCTGGGTCTACAGAGCGGACATTGTTGTTTAATTTTAGTATTTCAATTTTTTTCCATAGTTTATTTAACTTAATGCTGGCTTCAATAATGTGAGCTTGATCACCGTGTGGTACCACTGGTAGAGTTTATCGAAAATCTCCACTAAGGAGAAGAACTTTCCCGCCAAATGGTTTCTGATTGTTCATGATGTCTTCCAGCAGGACTGTCTAGGAAGAAGCATGTGTGGGTTATGTTTTTTGTATTGCAGGCAGAAAGTATAGTATGAAATGCTTCCCTTTGCTCAGTATTTAGTTTTTCTACCATTTATTCAGCTTTCTGCTTTTCATCTCCAACATTGAAGGCAAGTTTAGGATCTTCTATTCTGTGGATGACTATTGGTAAACCAAGTGTTCAAGTTTTTTGCCGTGTGTAGTCAGCACGGCTTGAATTTTCTGAAGGCACAATTGTTCACAAATCGAGCAATCACCTTTGCAACCATGGATGTGTTGAAAATATTGTCATATTAAGTTTGTATTTTTGGAAAATTTGGAAAGCATTTGATGGTACAGCAAAAACACAAATGTATGCAAAAAGGTGTCTGATGTGAGTGCATCGTCTAAGGTGTTCTCCCACAGAGCTTCATCGTCGATGAGCCCCATTTTCTTGGCTGCATCTTGAAATGTATTATAAAGAACACTTGCAACTGTTTTTAAGTCTTCAAAGGACTAGAATTAGGCTTAAACAGTAACGCTCAGGGTCCGCTGAAAAATGAACTGCATACATTCTCCCAATTGTTTTTTGTCATGTCCTGCTTTTCTACATTTCCACTTTCGTTCTAAGTATAGTACATAGGAATATCTACATACAAAATGGTCTTTGGAGGATTGTCTTCTGCATTAAGTTTAAACCACGCTGTTAAAGTGGTGTCCCTGGTTTCTGGCTCTTTGTACTTCAGTCTCAACTTCGTTAGGGTGAAAAACAATGCTTTGTTGATCTGGTAAGTGTACTTCCAATCTCTGGATAGTATGTGATTGGTGATGCATTTCAAAACTGTTTAATCGCCATGCAGCTTCAGGAGCACTAACATATCTAGAGTCAGTAAATGTTTTAATTTCATCATGTTGTAAAGTTTGGTGCTCTGTAATAAACACATTGGCACAATCGTGTCCTTTATAGACATTTTTAAAGATGTACTTGACACTTTTAATAGATGCACATATTTCCACATTTATATGGGAATTGTACTTTAAAAGTAAGTAAGGGTTATAAGGGACTACCCAATGAATTTTCCATTTAAGAGTGTACCAATGCCGTTATTCCTTCTGCTCTATTTAGGATATCCGTCACAGTTCTCAATGGTTTCATTTTGGAATGGTTTTGGAAACTGTGTAGAGCACTTCCCATAAAGCATGCAGGGATAATTTAAGTTATGGTCACTGCATGGGCCATGTATCATATGTTTAGCAACTGTTGCATGGAGACGTGGAAAGTTGTTTATTTCAGGAATTTCAGCACATACGATTTTGTCAATTATTTCCTTTCTTTTTGGCTTGTGTTCCTTCCTCTTTCATGATAATTAATATATGAGCGTGAGGTAAACCACACTTTTGAAATTCAATGACATGAATTTTTGCAAGAGGGACACCAAGTATATGCTTTTTGCATATATCGTGTAGTAACTCTTTTAGTTTTAAATGAAACACCCTTACCAATAAGTCAGGTCGAAATTCTGGTGCCTGACCTTTTTTCTAGATTTTGAGTAATTTCTTCCCATCTTGGGTTGCAGGTCATAGTAATGAACAGATCTGGCTTGCCATATTTGCGAACTATTGCCATTGCATCCTGAAAATTTTGATGCATATTTCTTGGGCTGCCAGCAAAAGATGATGGTAAAATAAATGCCTGGCCAGGTGGGTCCATTAACCCAGAGTATTTTCAACTCTTAACAGTTTTTGATTTTGTCGAATATAATTGTCTGTTTGCCTCTGTTTTAATATATGCATCCACACAATATTGTTGTGTTAGTTTTCCTGCACTAAGAAAAAGAATTGAATTTGTCTCTTATTGCCAGACGGTACCCATAGTACTGCATTTGTGTAACTCTTAGTCTTGGGTTGTTTGATTTGCGATAGAGGTGCATTATACATTTTGGTTGTTTAGACAAAGGAATATGTATCCCCCAGCTCTGATCTCCATATGGAAAGAGTAATGAATTTACCATTGGTTGTAGATTGTGGTCCAACACACTGATTATCTCAGTTTTGTTTTCTTCATTTGGCTTGTTTCGGCAATGTATTATCAGATCTCTATGTAAGGAAGGTTCCCCATCTGTACTTTGAAAAATGAAAGCCACCTCATTGGCTCTAGGGGCATTGTATCTTCTTGAATCATTTTTGCGATCTTGAACAATTGCCATTGAAACTGTTGGAGGTTCTATTCTTCTTCGTTGTGCTTCACATATGCATTCATTTTCTACTTCATACAACATCTTGCACGCATCTGCAGATGGATTGGATTTTCCCGTGCCATAAAATCGCTTAATTGTCTTATTAATGTATGGTTGATGTGTGCATTTGTTGAGATTCGTAGTCTCTGAACGGCTGCTTCATCAGGATCAAGAATATATAATTGAGCAAATTGTCTTTCATTGTCATTTTGAGGTTGTAGTGCTGCTGTTCTATGGTAAACAGTACTATTAATTCGAAAACAACAAGGGCCATATCCGGGTGGTGGTGCAATGTTAGCTCCCATGGAGGCAAACGTTAAGGAACTATTAATGTTTTGTACAAAATTCTTTGAATATTCATGTTCCCCGGAGAGAAGGTGTTGTTTTAATTCATTGTACCTAATTCCTGAAAGTTGTACTTTGCCCTTACTACAACATTGCGTAAATAGGTTGTCAGAAGGTGTTTTATTGTGAAAATGTTTGGCATTGCAAAATATACAGGCTGCGTTCATTGGACCACAACTATAGTATTGAGTTTCTTTTTCATTGATACAGTCTTATTGCAGTTCCTGTGGTTAGAGTTCTGCACTGTGCTGTCACTGTATCCGTTCTTCTTGCTTTATTTTGTGCAGTGTCACAGGGGTTTTTCTTTTGTTTCAGATTTCTATTTGTTTTGCATTTGAAATCTGTTATATTTTGTGTTGTCGTTCTTCGTTGCTTGTCTGTCATTTCTGCAAGTCTTTTCCGCCCTAAATCTTTTCGTCTTTGTCTTGTTGTTTGTCTCTGTTTCTCTGTCATTTGTTTAATTCTGTCATGTTCTAAATATGTTCTCCTTTTTCTATTTGTTGCTCTTTCTTCTTCTGTCAGTTTTCCAAATCTTTTGCGTTGTATAGCAGTGTGCCTTGTTCTGTGTGCTTGTCTCTGTCCTTCATTTCAGCAATTCTGTGCCTTTATGAATCAGTGTTTCTTTGTCGGTTACTTGCACTTTCCTCATCAGTCATCTTTTGTATCCTGGACCTTTTCTTGCAGTGGCTTTTTGACTTTCATGTGCCTTTTCGTCTTCACTCAGAGCTGCACGCCTTTTTCGTTGTGCTTCGGCTCTTTTTCTTTTAACTTCAGCCTGCTCCTCAGCAGTTAGTGCTCTTTTTCTAGTCATGTGATGTTCACTACGTTGGAATGTGTTTCTGATTGTTGTTTGTGAGCTACAGTATTTTGGACTGTGCCTCTGCTTCTCCTCTGTGCCCTGCCTTCCCCTCCATGTGCTGCAATTCTTCCCTATTCTCTCATCCTCTCCGATGCAATCCATGTGAAGCGATTCTCCTATGCCGTTCTCTCCCCTTCCCTCCGTCTCCAGCGATTGTGGCCTCTACATGATGTGCACCGATTCTCCTATGTTCTCCCCTCCCCTTGCCTCCCATGCCATCCATATCCTGCAATTCGCCTGTGTGTGTGTGTGTGATAGTGAGACACAGACAGACTCTGTGTGTGTCTGTGTGAGAGAGAGTGTGTGACAGTGATTGCACTGTCTGTGTGTTTTTGTATCCTTTTCTTTTTTAGATATTATCCTGTTTTTTCTGTTGTATATAAATTTATGTGCTGTGTCGTCCGCTGGGTACCTTGCGGTTCCGTGTCTGCCCAACGTCAGCTCAGCATTCCTCCAGCTTTCCTTTCCCTCTCACTGTTCCGCCCTCTGACGTTATAACGTCTTTTTGCGAGTGCGGGACAGTGAGGGGGAATGTAGCGTTATAGGCTGCTGTCCTTCGCATCTCAGTCTTGCACCACTGCTTAGTGTGTTCGCCCGCTTCCCGCCACCCTGCTGCCTAAATTGTACTTCGGGGTTCCATCGCTGTCTGCCTGTCTGTTTTCGTAACATCCCCTAACGTCAGTTCAGCTTGCCTCCAGCGTTCCCTTCCCTCTCACTGTTCTGCCCTCTGACGTTATGTTTTGATGCGAGGGCGGGGCAGTGAGGGGGAACGGAATGCTGGAGGCTGGCTGATGTCATTTGTTGTTACGAACCCAGGCAGCCAGACAGCGATGGAACATTGGAGGTGCAAATTATTATATAGGATTGTTGGCAGATTGAGCAGTGTTCTCTTTTTGTGAGAGTTTTAATTCCTTATCTCTTCAGACCAGTCCAGGTGCTTGGGTTTATGATCTACCCTAAAAAACACCCATAACAACCCAACCACAATACACCAACTCTGTGTACAACCTATCAATAACTTACCAGACCAAAGGCACAATAACCAACCAAAAGGAAAAAACTCCATATATGAAAACAACCAACAAAAAGAGAAAAAAAACAACAACAACAACAAATTCAACCAACGAGGAAACAGACAACTAATAAAAATAAACACATCGAATCCCCCCACAGAACCATACCGCTCAATCCAAATAGGATACATTAATGCAAGATCAGCAGTAAGCAATTCAATAGATATACTAGACTGGATTACCACAGATAATTTAGACCTCCTATTCATCACAGAAACCTGGTTCCACAACCCTACAGACCCCGCCATTTTAGAGACATGCCCACCAGAATACAAAATCACCCACTGGACAAGATATGGAAAAAGGTGGCGGAATAGCTATCATTTACAAATCCGAGTTCACCATTGCAGCCACTGGTGAATCCACCTCACCACAACTTGAAATCGCCTCGACAAGAATTAATCATCCAAACCTACTAGAACACCTCAACGCTATTCTATTCTACAGGCCACCAGGAAAGTGGCAAGACGCCCAAACACAACTTATGGACTTCGCCTCAAACATCCTCATAATAGGAGATATCAACCTACACCTTGAAGACGACACCTCAACAGGAACACGAGAATGCAAAGAATTTCTAAAACTTTGGGATCTACATGCACCTAACACTCAACCAACTCACATAAAAGGACACACACTAGACATTACACACAAATTTGACCCAGACTCAACTATCCTATTCACTGACACAAGATGGACACCCACACTGTGGTCAGACCACCATAAAGCACATGTCTCCCTTCACTGGCGAAAAATACACAGAAGCGCAATCAACAAACATGAGCGAACAACAACATACACCACGAGAGGAAAAATAGACCCCACAATATTCTGGCAGCAGATCTACCAAAATGAATGGTCAACAAATCGACACCATCCAATTCCTCCAAGAATGGGACGATATATGTAAAATAACATTAGACAAAATCGCCCCTATCCAAACCAGAACATCACATAGGAAAAAATCAAATCTATGGTTCACCGAAGAGCTGAAAAAACTCAAAACACAAGTCAGGAAACTAGAACGCGCATGGAACAAAAAGAAGGAAGAACAAACACTAAGTGCCTGGAAACTACTTCGGAGGAAATACAAATACACCATAAAACAGACTAAAAGACTACACTACAAGACAATGATTGGATCAAACTACAAAGACACACAACTCTTCTACCTTGTGAACAAATTGCTAGACACCACACCAGTTACAAACAACAACAAAGACATACCAAGTGTTGACAACCTTGCAAACTACTTCAGAGAAAATTATACAACTATGACTTAAAATACCCGCCAGCCCTACTGAATACGCCACACTCCTAGACTGTCTAGACCTAGAAGACGGAATATACCCAGCAGACAGAACCTGGACCGAATTCGAACTACTATCAGAAGACCTCATCTCTGAAACACTCAAAAGATTCGCCAAATCCTACTGCAAACTAGACATATGCCCAAACAACCTCATGAAATCAGCCCCTCAACAATTCATAACAGACCTAACGAACCATGTAAACTCCATGCTACAAAGCGGACTTTTCCCAAAAGAAAAAGGAAAAATTCTACTCACCCCAAAACCCAAAGACGCAAAGAAAAGTGCAAGTGAAATAACTAATTACAGACCAGTAGCATCCATACCACTAATAACCAAAATAACCGAAGGGATGGTAACAAAACAACTTACAAACTATCTAGACAAGTTCTCAATACTGCATGATGCCCAATCAGGATTCCGATTGAACCAGCACCGAAACAGTACTAATTACACTAATGACTAAATTTAAACAAATGATTGCAACCGGCAACAATATACTCCTTCTACAATTTGACATATCAAGTGCCTTTGATATGGTTGATCACGGAATCCTACTACATATACTTGAATACTTTGGCGTTGGAGGCAATGTCCTAGACTGGATCAAGAGGTTCCTAACCTTACGCTCATACCAGGTCACATCAAATTCAACTACGTCTGCAGCATGGACACCAGAATGTGGAGTACCGCAAGGATCATCCCTCTCACCAACTATCTTCAACCTAATGATGACACCCCTGGCAAAACTTCTAGCAAGCCATAACCTTAACCCATATATATACGCTGACGATGTAACAATATATATCCCTTTCAAACAAGACATTAAAGAAATCTACAATGAAATTAACCAAAGCTTACACATCATGAACACCTGGGCAGATGCATTTCGATTGAAACTGAATGCAGAAAAAACTCAGTGCCTGATACTTACCTCCCAATACAACACGAATGAATTCACCGCTATAAACACACCAAAACTAAATCTTCCAATTTCAGAAACTTTAAAAATCCTTGGAATCACTATTGACCGCCACCTAACACTCGAAAATCACGCAAACAACACAACCAAAAAGATGTTTTACAGCATGTGGAAACTGAAAAGAATAAGACCATTCTTCCCAAGATCCGTCTTCCGCAGCCTAGTGCAATCACTCGTACTTAGCCATTTGGATTACTGCAACTCACTATACGCAGGTTGTAAAGAGCAAATACTGAAGAAACTTCAAACAGCCCAGAACACAGCTGCCAGACTCATTTTCGGGAAACCAAAATACGAAAGCGCAAAACCCTTACAAGAGAAGCTACACTGGCTCCCACTCAAGGAACGCATCACTTTTAAAGTATGCACACTAGTCCACAAAATCATTCACGGTGAAGCCCCAGCCTACATGTCTGACTTAATAGACCTACCACCCAGAAACGCTAAAAGATCATCCCGAACTTTCCTTAACCTCCACTTCCCTAATTGCAAAGGCATAAAATACAAAGTGCTGCACGCATCAACCTTTTCTTATATGAGCACGCAATTCTGGAACAAACTTCCACGTAACCTGAAGGCGACCTACGAGCTGACCGACTTCCGCAAACTATTGAAGACTCATCTCTTCGAAAAAATCTATCGAAAGGATCAAAACACATGAAGTCCACGCACACTGTTAGTAATACATCAATACATTCTCATCTGTACTCTCATCCCCTGTAATTTTAACACACTTAAACCTTAATCTACAGGTAAAAATGCTATACCCGAACGTTTTCACGCTATTGTTCTATAGTCCTATCAGTATCCGTTGTTCTTCCTTTGTTCCATTGTTCTGTTCCATTGTTCTATTCCCCTTAACGATACGTAGACTCTGTTTTAAACTCAATGCCTCACAATGTAACCATAATCGAGCTGTAACAAATTGTACTTCCATCAATACACAATGTATTGTAAGCCACACTGAGCCCGCAAATAGGTGGGAAAATGTGGGATACAAATGCAATAAAATAAATACTGTCAACCAGTGGAGACCTGATTACTGCCTTTGATGACATTTATTTATTTATTGAGATTTATTATGAAGAGATTCACCCAAGGCAGTATACATTGGGTACAGTTTAACATAAAACTTATAATTTTGTTAACAGCATAACAATAATAAAATAACCAAGAATAAACATAAATACAATAAATGAGGTAAACTTGAAAACAGTAAATTAAAACCTAATAATAGAACTACCGTGAAACAGCATAAATATGTGCACATTTAACAACACTGGAATTCAAATACCAGAGAACATAATACAATGTATGTGGAAGCTTCAGTTCAGAGCAGGGTTGTAGTCATGGTGAGGGCATTTTGTGTTCAGGCCGCCATGCCTCAGTAGTGGAAGTGTTCCTCCACTTGCAACCACAGCTGCTGCTGCACCGGGGCCCCTCCCCCACCACACATTCTCAGTTTTTGTGAAACTGAGCATGTGCAGGAGGTGGGGCTCTCCCACGTAGGCTTGGTTTTGCGGAAACTGAGTATACGCTGGGGGGAAGGCCCAGCACGGAGGTGGCAGCGGTCACAGGTGGAAGGAGCACTTCTGGCAGGGTTGGAGACCCTCACCAGCTCAAGAATGTGGGGGGCCCCACCAGGGGGACAAAGAATGGTAGTAAGGCAAAATTTGTGCCCCCCCCCCCCCCCCCACACACACACACCTTGTGCTCTGGCACACCCTACATTTGAGGTCTGGCTTTGCGCCTGGTTCAGAATCCTATTCATCATAGCCCTGATTCTTTGCTTGGGTTTTTTTCTTTAATTTGTGGTGCTTTTGCACAATGCCTACTATATAAGGAAGGGTTTCAGTGCAGGCACCTATTTGGAAGAGTATCCAAGGAACCTCTGGGTTCCAATGTGGTGTTCCTTAGCATCAGCAGCAGATGAATCCAGAGACTTGTGATAGATGGTCGCAACCCACAAACCTCTGGATTCATCTACTGCGACTAAAGGAAAGAAACTTTATCAGGTGAGAAATAATTTTTTGTTTCTGAATGCCCCAGAATTTCAGGAGAGGATGAATTAGATGCAGCTTTCTTTTTGTTCTGCTGATTCAGGAGAACAAGACCAGAACTCTTTGGACCAGAGGTTGGATCTTGAGCAAGAGATATTCTTGTCTGCAGAAGAGGTGCCTCCAGGAGATGATCCTTCCATTGTGTGACTTTTAAATGTGAAGAGTTGTCAGCTCTCAAGTTGTGTCGATGTCAAAGATTGCTGATCTCTTAACTAGTGCTAAGGTGGATGATCCTCTACTGGAAGGAATTAGGAAGCCCTCATGAGCATTTCCTGTATTCCAGGCTATAAAAGACTTAATTTCTGCAGAATGGGAGACATTGGGTGTAGGATTTTCGAATAGAGCAGTCCATGTCCAAGCTCTATTTTATTTTCTTGGAGGAAAAGGAAAGGCTGTCTCTTCCTATGGATAACTTGTATGATCTTATTAAGGCTTCAGCTAAGACTATGCCTTTGTAACTGCTTGCAGATTTTTGTGGCTTAAACATTGATCCACAGATATCTTCTCAGGAAGTTTCTGTTTTGAGGTAAATTATTTGCAAAAGATCTGGAAAAGCTTGTTAAGACCTTGGAGTCTTGATACCTTGGCTTCTAGAAGGTAGAGCAAAATCTTTTGCTAGAGTTTTTTGAGAGAGGTCACATCAGAGATTCTGGAAGATTTAAGCTAGGAATAATTAGTGGTACACAGCATAGTATGTCATTCAGAGGTCAGCCCTTTCAAGTGGGTCATAGAAGGGGTCAAGATACCACTTCAGCTATTTCCGGAGCCTTCATGAATCCACAGTGAAGGTTTGGAGGTTCAGTTGTTATATCAGAGGTGGGCCCAGATAACTGTAATGGGCTCTTGAACATTTGGGACAGTTACATCCTAGAATTTGCCCATTTTTTATCCAGTGCTTTTCTGGAATCTCCATGCCATTCTCTTCTGCAAGCGAGGGCTGTCAAAGAAACGCTAGTCAGATTGCTACAATTAAAGGCTATAGTCTCTCTTCTTCCAGGGGAGGGAAAAAACGGGCAGTTACTCTTATCTATTTTGCTATTCCAAAAAAGGAAGGGCTTTTCTTCCAATTTTGGACCTAAAGAGTGGGTGAATTCCTCAAAGTGCATCATTTTTGGATGAAAACTTTGAAGTCAATAGTGTGATGGTCTGGAGAATTTTTAACCTCTCTAAAACTTAGGGAGGCTTAGCTACACGTTACTAGACTCATTAGCATTTCCAGTTTGCCATTCTTCCTTTTGGTCTAGCTACAGTGCCCAGAACTTTCTCCAAGGTAACGACAGTAGTTGAGGCTGTCATGCGAAAGGAAGGTAATTTAGTGCATTTCTGTTTGGATGATTGACTCATTCATGTGAAGTTTTAAGAAGAAATTGTAAGTCACCAGTCAAGTAGTGGAATTCTTCAATATTTGGGATTTAATAGCAACAACTCACAATGCAAATGTTCCCAAATTTTTCCATGCAAAGAAAGAAGAGGCTGTCTGTAGGCATAGACCCCCTAGGTTCAGCCTTGATCAATCTGTTGTATGTCTTTCTGCCATGGCCGCTCCTGGGCCAAGTCATTCAAAGGATCAAGAAGCATCAAGGGCTGGTTGTGGTAATAGCTCCAGATTGGCCAAGGAGGCCATTGTACGGAGATCTGTTGAGTCTTCATGTCGAGGATCTATTCTGTTGGACAAGGAAGGAATCTTAGTACAGGGTCCAGTCAGGATGCAGGACATGTCGCCATTTTGTCTTACGGCTTGGTTCTTGAAAGGGCACAGGTGAATAAGAAAAAGGTTATACTACTAGAGTTAGAGAGAGAGAGTGGAGAATTTTGAAGGTTCAAAATTGGCTCAAACTAAAACCCTAAAAGAAGCAAGAGCAAGTACTCATCAGGATGTTTTGCATTTCCTAAAGGCAGTCAAACTCTTGAATCCTTCTTGATGGCTAATTGTTCTCCCACAGGATTTAAATTTAGTCCTTTCAGCCTTGATACAGCAGCTTTTTGAACCTTGTAATTATGCTGCCTTAAAAGATGTTACACTAAAGATTTCTTTTTAGTTAAGCTAGGAGAATTTCTGAGCTGCTAGCAGTATCAATGTTGGAACTTTTTTTCTAGTGTTTTCTAGGGCGAAAGTAGTAATTAGGCCAGTTCCTTCATTTCTTCCTATGTTTTTTTTTTTCATCTTTTCACATCACAGTCCAGTTCTTTACCGGTGTTGGATGATGTCAGGAAAGAGGATGATGGTTCCATTTGTTCCTTGGATGTAGATCACACGTTGCATACTTATGTTAAGAGAACAGAAGAATTCAGGAGAACTGACAGGTTATTTGTATTGTTTGGGGGAATCACAAAAGGAGGGCTGGCGTCAAAGGCAATAGGAGCAAGGTGGATTAAGAGACTATTATTTCTGCCAACATCTTCAAGAGGCATTCAGTTCCAAAAGCCTTGAAAGTGATTTCTGCCCAGAGTCAGTTAGCCTTGATTCTGCCTTAGGAGATTTTGCAAGGCAGCCACGTGAAACATTAAGAACTGCTTATGGCTTTAAACGTATCAAAGACTAGCCAAATTTATTATGGCTTAGCTGAGTTGACACACTTCCAGTTTCTAGAATAACATTGCTTGTCTCTCTATTGAACAATTTTCAAAAATATTGGGGTTTACTTGAATACCACTCTATCGTTGGTCCCGCAAGTTAATTCAGTGACAAAATCAGTAGTCTTCAAATTTCACCTGTTGAAATCTACTTTTTTGTAGAACATTTTGCAATATTGTACAGTCCCTGATTCTGTCCCATTTAGAGTACTGCAATAACTTGTATTTTGCTTTGTCTACCTTGCTGGCCCGTTTACAGGTTATGCAGAATACCACAGCCAGATTGATTTTTAGTTTAATTTTAAAAAATGATCATGTGACTCCTTGCCTGGTTCAATTGCATTGACTTCCAGTAAAGGTCAGAATATTTTTTAAGCTGGCTTGTCTGCACTTTTTTGCACTTGCCTGTGCCGATCTTGGGACAGACATTATTTGAAGAAGCACTACTGGACACCGGCGTGATATGTTTACCAATGCAAGATAAATGACTTCCAAATTTGATTGATATGAGTTTCTTTGGAACAATTTCTAGTATTGGGCAGGCAGGTAGGATGGTGCTGTTACAAGAAATGATCTACTTGGGGGAAAGAGCTCTAGAGCACTCGCTACTGTTTATAATTTAAGAGCAGGTGCTGTATTTATAAGTTTTAGGATATTAATTTCTCCACCAATCACCAAAGGTGATAATTGCAATAAATTAAATAAATTAAGTATATATAAAAGATACCATATACTCAGAACACAAAGAGACCGTATTTTTATCTTCAAAAAGGTTGATTTAATATACAATTGCAAATTAGAGGTAGGTTTTAAGAGATCTTTACAGATAATCTGTGCTTAAGTAAGGCAAGGTAGCATGTCTAGATCAAAAGTTATGTTACTTACAAGTCCTTGTTACACAGTATGAACAGCATTAGGTAAGCACATGTTTGCAGGACAGGAGAGCTTCTGCAGTGAGTGGATCTGAGTTGCTTGCAGTTGAAGAGAATCTGAATCTTGGGGAAACAGCTTTTGCTTTTATATCTTGCAAGCTGCAGGAGGATATGATCACAGAGTCCCAGCACCTGCTTCCTGGTTTGCTAACTTGCAAGGCATTATGGTATCTTGGTCTCATGTCTTATGACATCACAAGACTTGCTGTCTGGATCTTGCTGACAAATGGTCTTTTGATGTGAAAAGGCTTCCTGCTCAGTCTCTGGAGCAGATACACATTACAAGTCCTTCCTTTCTGCACATGTCTGAAAGCTGATGGGAGGGGCAGGTATACCTTTGACAATCAAATATCATGTTTATGGTTTCCCCTCTGAAGTCTTTATCAATAGCTGGAGTTATGCCTTCTCCAGACTGTCTGCTGGTGGAGATGTCTATGTGATTCTTCAAGTATCCACCTTAGTCATGCTTTTGTTCAGTCTTTTTAGGTGGGAGGGCAGAGAGAGTTTTATTTCTCTTTGAAGCACAGTACCCTTTTGTCTCTTAAATGTCTTTTAAATGTTCCCCAAAGGGAGAGGGAAGAGGGCTTTTGGAATGAAAGCCAATTTTGCTGCAGTGTCAAATATATAAAAGCTGCACAAATATATTGGTGTATATATAATCCAGCAAAATATCATGCTACATATTTCAGTAATAAACTGATACCATTACAGTGCCATGTGTAACGAATGTCTGATTTGCTGCTGAAAGCTAGTCCATTAGGCTAAGACATGATGTCTCTTATATAATATTTACAATATAAAAGTAGATTATGTTTAGGAATGTGGGTTTAAATATTTTTAAAGATATATCTTTTTAATAAACCCTTTTGAAATAGGATAACTCAGGATTGATATTTTGTACTGTTAAATATAAGTTGCCATTAGAACTTTCTTTTCCTTATCAAGCGGTTAAGTTTTGGTATTCTTTACTCATTTCTCTTAGAATATCAGCAACATATTTAAGTTTTTGTAAACATATGAAAACTTGTTTGTTTCAGAAATTCTGTAGTTAATTTTGTTTTATTCAAAAAAAAATTTTTTTTTTCATTTATTCATTTTTGTTTTTTCACTTATTAGTTTTGTATCCTGCTTTGAACCACTAGTTGAAAGTTGGCGGGTTATAAGAATCGCATCAAAATCACAAGCTTATAACGATGCACAAAAAAATGCAGTGATTATTTAGGCTCAAGAGGATGCAGCATGGTTTCAGGGCTTGTGGCTTCCCTGCTTAGATCACTGTTTTGATACACCCTAGTCTTCTGGACTGATCTGGAAGGATAAGGAAGGAGAAATTAGGTCTTGCAAATTTTCTTTCCTCGAGTCCCTCCAAACCAGTCCAGAACCCACCCTTCGAGTCCCAGACCCCCACCGAAAACCGTCCCTCTAGCAGAAATGTGTTCTTTTCTGACTGCTTAGTATTTTTTTTTGTTTGTTTTTTTTTAGGGTGGGGAGAGATCTATATAAATAGTTCAAGGTATGTTTTTATTATCTGGTTAACCTTAGTGTTTTTGGGCAGTTGCTTTTACTTATTTACTGCTCTGTGATAAATACTGAGTGACCACTGGCTGCACAAGATACACAAGTGGTGATGTCACAAGTCATTAGTTCTCAGTCTCCAATTATTGACAGGAGAGCATTAGCTCAAGTGTCTCGACTAGTCTGGAAGTCATGGATCCAAAATGTTGAGACTGGTGATTCATGACATAGATCCAAAAGCAGTCACATTTGAACTTCTGTAGCTTTTTTTTTTTCCACACAAAATTAATTGAAACCTCATGTTCTGTTTATCATGTTTTCCCAGAGATGGTCACAATTAGCACATAAGCTCTAATTTCAGCTTATGTCTTGTTGAATCATATTTTGGCTGGGTATTCTGTCTGAAACTTAATACCTTTGTTAAAGAACTCTGGGGCCCTTTTACTAAGCCACGTAAGCGTCTACGAGTGCCCAACGTGCACCAAAATGGAGTTACCACCCGGCAACTGTATTTCTGTTGTGGTAATTTCATTTTTGGCGCGTGTCCAATACATGCGGCCAAAAAGTAATTATTTTCAGATGCGCATATCGGATGCGCGTCAAGTAGCATTTGATGCGCGTAGATCATTACTGCCTGGTTACCGCGTGAGACTTTACCGCTAGGTCAATGGCTGGTGGTAAGATCTCAGACCCAAAATGTACGTGTGGCAGTTTTCATTTTGCCGCACGTCCATTTTCAGTAAAAATTTATAAAAAGGCACTTTTTTTTTGCAGGTGCGCTGAAAAATGATTCTGTACATGCCCAAAACACATGCCTACACTACCGCAAGCCATTTTCAGCGCACCTTAGTAAAAGGATCCTTCTCTGTAATATGCTCTAATTTCCCATCTGTCTATCATCACCTTTACTGAAAAGTCCAAGAATAGAAATAAACTATAGCCTTGATAAAACAATTCTGGTTTTTCAGTATGATGTCAAAAAGTGCACCACCTAGGCAGAGTTGAAATTTTTAGTAATCACTGACCTAAGTTTGACAGTCTTGTTAACATGCTGGGCTGGTGTACTCTCTTGATTTGGTATGTTTTCCCATTTGGAAGGTCAGGTTCTAAAGGAATATATTTCCTGCCAATCATTTTCAGCTTATTTCTTACTATTATGGTATTCCCAGTTATTCTCATATTGCTTATTCTAGATCTGGTCCCTAGAGCTTTACATTTTTTAATAAAATAGTCATTTTGAAAACTACGTGACCATGTTATCTGTCCTATTGTTTTGCTATGGGATTAGTGCTGTTCCTCTGAAATCTGGATGAATAAATATCTCAACTTTTTCATTCAGCTCCAAGGAGGACTGAATTTTGGAAAAACCTATCTTCAACCATTTGCGATAGATTTGGACATTTTATCCAACAGCAGTGGTTCCCAACTCCTTTTATCATTTCTTCACGTTAAGAGATGAGGAGAAAGTGCCATCTTGGATTTTTCTCTAGCCAGCGTCTTTGTCTTGGAAGTCATCCCGGCAAATTTCTGAATTTGCCCAAGATCCAGATTGGTCTGGTCTGGCTCTTCTTTTCTTCTTTTTTTTTTTTGGGGGGGGGGGGCAGAAATGTAAGAACATTGGGAGTTACGGTGAGTTATTGTGAGATGTTCATTTAACAGTTGATCACCATGTGAACTCAGAATCCCTATTTTTCTTTAAGGGAAGGGTTTAAATTAGCAGAACTCTAAAAGTCAGAGTGATGTCTGAGCATTTTGGAAGTTACTTTGGAAATAAAATTAGATGACTATTAATTAATGGCAAAGAAGAAAAAAAAAGCTTTATGAAATGTTCACACACCTATTCATGATTCATGTTTTCCCTTTTATTTAGGTTTATTTTTTAAATCAATTGTATAGTTACATTTGGAGTCTTACAAGTCCTTTAATGTACAGTGTACTGTTAGTTTGAGGATCCTTTTTTGTAGTTTCTTTTTTTTAACTACTATCTTTTTACTGTAGGATGGTTGAAAGCATCTTGGACATTTCAAGATGATGACCCTTGTGAACAATACTACAAGACTCTGTTAGTTAACCCTATTCTTCTGGTTCCCCCGACAAAGGCATGTACTTAATACCTAAGCAAGCAATTTGTGAGTTCACGTTTTAATCTGGAAAATCTGTGCTGCTACTCATGTAATTTTTTTTGTTTTGTTTTAGGCATTGGTTCTCACTTACACTCATTTTGTAACGGAGCCACTGAAGCACGTGGGACGAGGAATGGGGGAATTCATCAGAGGACTCTTAAACGAAATACCTATGTTGCTACAGATTCCAGTGCTGATCCTCATGGCGCTGGCTGTTCTGGTTGGTAGAAATCCTGTTTACATTTAGCTTAGAGTTCAAGAATATCTTTGCCGTTTGTTTTACTTAAAATATACTTTTTTTCCCAAGCGTGGCATGGTACAGAAAATACTGCAACATACTGTTAGGATATATTCAGATTTGACACACATTAAAATGTACCGCTGATATATTGCATTAGTGCTGTTTTCAAGGATAGTGATTTTTAAATCCAAACTAAGTTTAAAGCAGTGTTTCCCAACTCTGTTCTGATGACTTCCTAGTCAATCTGGTTTTCAGGATACCCACGATGAATATGTATGAGAGAAATTTGTATGTAAAGGGGGCAGGATGCAGATCTACTTCATAAATATTTGTTGCAGATATCCTAACAACTGTTGGGGGGGGGTCCCCAGGACAGATTTGGGAACCACTGGTTTATGGATATCCTCGACTCTGAAATGACCTGGAGAAAGGAGTTTTTATGCCAAAACTAGTTTAATTTCACTGAAACAGTTTAGCAGGTTAGTTTAGAAACAGCAGTGAGTACAATCATGATGACCGATTGAAAATCACAACTTATTTGAACTTTTGTGATCTTCCCTTTTATGAACTCAAGAGGAATTGGCAGGAAGTATCTTCAGAGGATACTAACATAACTGGGAAGTTAGAATATCCTATTGAGAGGCTATAGTAAAGGCGGGTACGTTTTGAAAAGAGCAGACGGATAAATAATTCCAAATTTATCCCTTTCAGCTGCTAACCAAGTTTTCAATACAAATATTTGAATGGTCTCTGTGTACATGCAAGAACCCTTAAAAAAATAAAAAAGAAGCGTTAGCAAAAATGCAACTAAAAGAAGAGACAGGCATTAATAGGGATCTGAGACCCAGAGCAAGAAAGATGGCCAGTGGGGCACAGTGATGTCAGGATACAAATTATACTGAAATTGATAGGGTGGTTCAAATTGGTGGAGTGGTAGTGCTATAATGATAGCATGGAGTTGAGCAGGATAAAAATCCCGGAGGAATCAATATTCCATGCCATACTTTGTATTGTTCGAATATTTTTACTGCTCTAATTGCCTCCTACTCATGTTTGATCTATTCTCACTGTACACTGCCTTGGATGAATTCTTTCAAAAAGGCGGTAAATAAATCCTAATATGCACTGTAGAATTTTATGGATGGATATTTCACATTTGATAGGGAAAAGTCTGCAAAGGTTAAGTTTTCATGCGGTATGGATACTGGTTAAATATTCCTTTCTTGGAAGCACGTATCAAAGTGTATTCCATGCATTAGAAAAGGTTGAAAGAAGCCGAGACAGCTACCACCATGGTAATGTTAAAGAGGTTATTAAAGCCAAGAAGACCTCTTTCAATAAATGGAAAGCAGATCTAAGCAAAAGAGACTGGAAAGAGCATAAACACTGACAAGTTCGATGTAAAGCTGTAATAAGTCAGACCAAAGGAGTTTGGAAAGTTAGTCTGCACAGAGGCTAAAACTCTAAATGCTTTCAAGTATTTTCAGAGTAAGAAGTCTGAGGGAGTCAGTTGAACCTCTTCAGGCATGGCAGGAGGGATAATCTGCAAGGAGTGGTATTTTAGATCCTAAATGCCTCACTGAGCAGACTGGATGGGCCATACTGGTCTTCATAAATGATAGCAGTAATCTTATAAGGCTTAATTTGTAGACACAGAAGTGGAATTGTAGAGCCTGGGGAGAGGGGGGGGAGGTGGGCCAGGAGCAACCAGAGAAGAGGGTCTGGATTAAGGAGTAGTGTTCTCTGATCTGCCGTAGTCTTTCCCATCCCTTCATCTTCCTTCAGGCTGCTTGGAAGGTAGAGGCTGGAGCAGAACACACTTGCTGCTCTGGAGTCTGAAAAAAAGTGATGTGATTCCAGGCTATTCACCCGAAATTAAGTCCTGTATGATATATATTTGACCTAAGGCTAAAAGGAGCACTTGGGGAGGAAAAGGTTGCAGCATTAAAACTAGATAAATTATTTTCTTCCATAGTTATTGAGGAGGATGTCAGGGAGATAATCACGCCTGAAATATCCTTTGACAATTCACAGGAACTGGAGCAAATCATGATGAACTGGAAGATGTAATAATGCACATTGATGTGTGTAGTGTTTTTTTTTTTAAGAGCTCTGAGGTATATTCAGGCTGATGTGTTGCTCTTTAGTTTATCAAACAAAAATACCCATGAAATTGCAGACCTATTAGAACTCTGATCTTTCATTAAAATCAGTTAGAGTACCAGAGGATTGGAAGGGCAGCAGAGATGATCCAGGAAACCACAGATAGTGAGCCTGATAGCTTGTAATATTTTGCCCATCACAGATATGTTGAAAAACAAGGTAACTGGCTATATTGGTAAGCAAGGGTAAATGGGGCAGAGCCACCATGGATTTAGCAAAAGTCAGGGGTCTTACCTTATCAAGCTGTTTTGGCTATTTTATTTGAAGGTGTCAAACGTGGATAAGGCTCAGCCAGTTGAAATAATGTATCTGGATTTTCAGAAGAAATTTGACAGTCACTTATGAAAAGTTCCTCAGGTGGTTAAAAAGTCATGATAAGGGAGATGATGCCTGTTTTGGTTTGGAAACTAGTTAAGCTTAGTAAACGTAGTGCTAAATGAAGTGAAGAAAGGTAGAGAGTGAAGTGCCCAAGGATCCATATTGGGATTGGTGATTTTTAAAAATAAACTGGAAAAGGGAACAGTGAGATTGCATTTGCAGATGACGACAGTTATTCAAAAGTTAAATCACGAGTGAGTTGTAAAGAATTGCAGGAGGACATTGTGGAACTGAGCATCTAAATGGCAGATTAAATCAAATGCAGACAGGTGCAAAGAAATGCATACGAGGAAAAATAATCCTATGTCCTTAAACGATTCTTCATAACATCAGAAAAAAAACATTGAAATTCAACTGAAGGAAAAAGTCTCAGCAAACCCAGACGTCAAATACCATGGTCAATTACTGGCTTAGTTGCAATCACTGGCATAGAAAAACCTCCAAGAATCCTTTCAATGGTACTTTAATTCATCTGCAGTTACTATTTTTAAGATGCATTGTAACAGAAGTAAACAAATAGCTTTTCTGGACGTGCCCATATTCACAGCAGCATAGTAACTCAGGATCTGTGGTGATTCCAAATAAGCCTGTAATTGACTTTATTTTAGATTTGGATTTGCTGAGGCTTTTTCCTCCAATTGAATTTTAATGGTTTCTCTGATGTTAAGAAGAATTGTTTGAGGATATAGAGCTGATTTTTGTAGATGTGTTGTAGTACCTCACTACTTTCAATTTTTGTGATAGTAGTGAAAAGTAAGCCTAGTCATAAGTACATTTTTTTTTATTTTTTATTTTTGTTACATTTGTACCCCGCGCTTTCCCACTCATGGCAGGCTCAATGCGGCTTACATGGGGCAATGGAGGGTTAAGTGACTTGCCCAGAGTCACAAGGAGCTGCCTGTGCCTGAAGTGGGAATCGAACTCAGTTCCTCAGTTCCCCAGGACCAAAGTCCACCACCCTAACCACTAGGCCACTCCTTCACATGATACTGGGTTCCTTATTTAGGGGGGTCACCATCCAGGGAAAGGATCTTGGAGTCATTGTAGAGAGTACATTGAAATCCTCAGCTAAATGTGCAGCAACAGTCAAAAAAGCAAATAGAATGTTAGGAATTATTTGGAAAAGATGAAAAATAAAACAAATAAGTATGTCTGTTGATCTATGGTGTGACTAGATAAAACAGAAGTAGAAAAGGAGCAGAGAAAAGCAAACAAAATAATGGGGATGGACGGGCTCCCTTGTAAAGAGAGACTGATGTGGTTAGAGCTCTTCAGCTTGGAGAAGAAATGATAGAAATGAAAGAGCTCTATAAAATGAGTGAGAGAATGGTGGTTTACTCTGTCCAATAATACCAAGACCAAGAGGTATCTTATTTAAAACACATTGGAGAATGTATAGTTTCATTTGGTGTACAGTTAAGCTATGGAATTTGTTGCCAGAGGATTTGGTCTAGGCAGTTAGCATAGCTGGGTTTAAAAAAGGGTATGGACAGACTCCTGGAGGGAATTCCATAAACCACTATTATCCATGCACACTTGGGAGAGTCACCACTTATCCCTAGGTGTGAGCAGAAAGGAACGGATCTATTCTTTGGGTTTCTTGTGATTTGGACTGGCCACTGTCTTAGGACACAGCACTCAATAGACTTTTGGCCTGATTCACTATGACTTGTTTTATGATGTAGCTCGGGATTTGAAAGAAAGAAGGGCTTTGTTCAAAAATGATTCCACCCTTACTGTTTATGTACAGGGGAAGAAACTGTGGCTCATAGTTCACTTTTGGAAACTTGAGCAGGGAGAGCAAACTGCAAGTGGATAGCTTTTGCACTTGAACAAATGAAGACCTACAAACGGGCATCACATTAGATAGATATGTTTGTAACTATTTTTTGAGAGGTATTTCCAGGCCTAAGCTGAAAAATAGTTTTGTTTTAACAGGGTTTCTGCTATGGTGCAGGAAGATCAGTTGGTACACTCAGGCATTTACCAAGGCTTCACGGGGAGGACCCTCCTGCTTGTATTGACCAGCCTGACAGGAAACCGTCTCGGATAGAATTTATACAGTCACATGGTGGAGGAGCAGGTGATTGTGGCGATGCTAGCAATGAAAAAAATACTTCAAGACACCGATTAATGGGAATGAAACCAGACGTTGTGCGGGAAACTGATACTACAAATTCACTAGATCGAGCTAAAGGCAAAGATCAGCATCACTTGCCCAATGTGAGTACTGAATTGCATCTGTTAAAACAGTCTTCTGCACCTACTTTCTTCCTCTTCTGCTGAGATGCTGGGGTAAAGGAATGTTTTGGTGATTGCAGAGATTGATATAATGGGTTATTAGGGTAGCATGATGAGTTAGGATGTAATCAATGGTTGGGGAGCAACAGTTTCTTGTAGGCTTCATTTGAAATATATTTTATAGGCATTATAGACGTTACTTTTATTCAGGGTTTGTTATTTATAGAGTACTTTTCCCTTTATTTTGAGGACAGCTTTCAGTGTATTCATTGAGTAAAATAGCATGTGCATTGAAAACTGGCTTTTTGAACATTGCCCTTTATGGATTTGATCTGCCCCTTTTCTGTGGTACAACCAAAGCAGTTTACATTTTTTTTTTTTTTAAAGAAGTTTTTTATTAAATAAAGATCAAACATACAAATGTAACTGCAAGTATTCAGTCGGATACTTTCCAGGTTAATAGTGTAACATCGTCAACATAGCTTTAACCAAATGTTTATATCCCCCTTTCCCCCCATCCCCCCACCCCTCCCTCCCTCTTATTGAAGTACCAAGGTAGAGTCCGGTTGTGCCAACCACTCCGTGTATGGATCCCAAACTCGATGGTAGGGTAGCAGGCGACCCAGTCGCATAGCAGTCAGCTTAGACATCAGCTGAATATTGTCCAATTTCCGCAGAATCGTCTTTAGTCCTGGTAGAGTCTGTTGCTTCCATGCCGCTGCCAGCACTAATTTGCTGGCCACCAATATCTGAGTGGCCAATTGATGCGCGTACTTTTTGCTGCCCTGAAGTCTTATATGTAGCAAGCAATGGTCCATTTTCATGGGAAAAGCAATTTTTGTTATACTAGCAATCAGTTTTAGAACCCTTGTCCAATACTGTTGAGCCTGTGGGCAAGCCCACCAGATATGGACCATGTCTCCCTCCATACCACATTGACGCCAGCAGAGAGCAGACCCCCCCCTTAAACATCTTAGCTAGTCTCTGTGGTGTGTAATACCAACAATATAGTATTTTATAGCCATTTTCTACTAAAGCATTAGAGACTGATACTTTAAGTAAAGATGTAAACACCCTTTCCCACATATGATATTCATATGATACCCCCAGTATTTTTTCCCACTTTCGTGTATAGTGCAGGATGGGCTGTGACTGTAGTAGGAGTGCTTTATATAACCTAGATATCCCGCCTCTTCCTTCCCCTCCAGCCAATGCCCGCTCCAATTGTGTTTCCTCCAAGCTCAGCTCTTCTTTTGTACATCGCAAAATAAAATCTCTTAATTGACGAAATTGAAAGGCATTGGAGGCAGGAATTCCATATTCCTCCTGCACTTCCTCGAAAGTGAGAAGTTCCCCATCCTCCCACACTTGCCCCTACTCCCATAGACCCCTCTGTTCCCAATTCCTAAAACATTGATCTGAGGATCCCGGGCCAAATCCTGGTGCGTATCTAATTGCCATATGTAAGAAAAATGTGCGCCCTCAGAAAAAACTGGTGTGAATTTTGCTCCCTATGGTAAGTGGCCACCCCACAATTGGGGGGGGGGCCTCCTTTATTATCTCTTTTATTTCTCTGTCAGGTAGCCAAGGTATAGCTTTCAACGGATGGGACTTACACCAAGACTGCTCCATAGCTTTCCAGGCCTTCGCTCTCCCATGGTGCCACTCAGCTAGTATACGGAGGTGGGCCTCTTTATAGTAAAGCCAAAACGAAGGAACTCCCATCCCTCCATGTGCTCGTGGCTGATGCATTACTGACCTGCGTACCTGTGGTGGCTTTCGCTTCCAGATGAAGGAAAAGACCCTGCGCTGCAGACCTTTGAAAAATTTTTCGGGTAGTGAGATAGGGAGCGCCATGAATAAAAACAACATTTTGGGTAATAGGATCATTTTAACTGCACTGATCCGCTCCATCCATGAAATCGTTAAGCCCTCCCACTTGTCCAACTCCAAGAAAAGTTCCCGTGCTTTTGCTAGGAAGTTGGCCTCATATAGGCCCTCCCATTGTTTTGTTATATTTACCCCCAAATATTTGATGGATTTGGACGCCCACCGGTAGGGGAAGTGTGCCCGCATCTCCTCCACCTGATCTACTGGTATAGTAATATTTAATGCTTCTGATTTTTCCATATTGACTTTGAATCCAGCCACCCAGCCATAATCCTGCAGGGCCGCCCCTATAATTGGAAGTGACCTGGCGGGGTCTGTCAATGTAAGAAGAATGTCATCCGCAAACAACAATATCTGGGTCTCTGTTGGTCCCAACCTCAACCCCCTGATGTCCGGGTGTGATCTAATGTAGGCTGCCAATGGTTCCACCGCCAAGGCGAAGAGGAGAGGCGACAGGGCTGCGCCCTGTCGCGTACCTCGTCTCAATTGGAATGTGGGCGACTGGCTCCCATTGACCCTCACCGATGCTGTGGGTGCCCTATATAACAGGGATAGCCAATGCAAGTAGTCCCCGGAAATACCCGCCCTCTTCAAAGTTGCAAATAGGAATGGCCAGTGCACCCTGTCGAACGCCTTTTCTGCGTCTAGTGAGATTATACAGAGTGGGAGTTTTTTTAATATTAGCATGTTGAATAAGGTGGAGTGTCCTGCGGATATTATCAAACGTCTGGCGCTCCCGTACAAACCCCGCTTGATCTTCATGAATTAGTTGTGGGAAGTACTGCTGCAGGCGAGCTGCCAATATGGAGGTGAAGATTTTATAGTCCACCCCCAATAGAGAGATGGGCCGATAGGAACTGCTCAGGTGGGGATCTCTGCCTGGCTTGGGCAAAACTATAATATTCGCTAGATGCCAAGTCTCCAGCAGAGATTCCCTCTTGCCTAAATCATTAAATACCCTCCGCAACATAGGGGCCACGAGAGTTCCAAAGGTCTTGTAGAACTTATTAGTAAACACATCGGGTCCCGGGGCTTTATTAGGCGCCAGCTCCTTGATAGCACGTATTACCTCTTCCAGCTCAATTGGCCTAGAAAGCCTATCTTGTGCGCCTTTCGTAAGAGTTGGCAAGTGGACCTGATCTGAAAAAGCAGTGATCTCCACCTCCTTGGGATTAATGTCTGGGGTATGAAGTTTCTCGTAATATCGCTTAAAGATTGCTTGTATGGCCCCCGAATCTGTGGTACTATCTCCTTTTTCATCTTTTAAGCGGGGAACATGCGTTCTATTTGCCTGATGTTTTAATTTATGTGCTAAGAGCCTACTAGCTTTATTGTCAAACTCGAAATGTGTCTGGCGTACCCTTTGTAGCTGCCCTGAGATATCCGCCAATTGAAGTTCGCGCATCTCTTGTCTAAGTTTATGAGCTTGGTCTAGTAAGTGTTGTGTGGGGCCCCCTGGGCCTTGTCTATAGATTAGTTTCTCCACCTGTGCTAGTCTCCTGCGCCCTAATTCCTCTGCTTGGGTTTTTTCCCTGCGGATATGAGCTTTTAACGCAATAAAGTGGCCCCTCATGACCGCCTTAAAGCCCTCCCAAAGCACCCCTGGAGAGACCTCCTCATTATCATTAAATTGGATATATTCTTTGATGATCCTTTCAAATTGAAGCACATGGGTCACCTCAGCCAGCAATGCATCATCCAGTCTCCACTGTGGAGCAGTCTGTCGCCCCTCTAAGGTCCTCAGTACAAGAATGACCGGACTGTGGTCCGACCACGTACGTGGCTCAATACGCTGGTCCCTGATATTTCCCATGACAGCCGTGTCCCCCAGCTAAAAATCAATGCGGGAAAAAGAATTGTGGACCTAAGAAAAATATGTATAGTCTCGTTGGGTGGGATGGGCCTGCCTCCAGGTGTCCTCCAAGTGCCACTTGGCCATAAAAGATTGAAGTAACTCTCGTCCCCGGCGGGCATATTGTACTGATGAAGCGGAGTTGTTCAACTGTGGATCAGGGGTAACGTTAAAATCACCGCCAACTAGTACATGCCCCTCTCCATGTGTCAAAAGTATCTGATCTAGGTGATGGAAAAATTCCCCGTGGTCCTCATTGGGCCCATATACATTCACTAAAGTGTACTTTTGTGCCCCCAGTTGTATAGTTATCAAAAGAAATCGACCCCCCTTGTCTCTAATAACCTTATGAAACTGCCACGGGTAAGAGTCACTGAGTGCCACTATCACCCCTTTGCTTTTGGAACCCAAGGTGTTGGATGCATAGAAAATGTGTGGATAGTGGTGATGCCTGCACAGCCCCTCATATTGCTTTTTTAAGTGGGTCTCCTGAATCAGGGCTATGTCTATTTTTAGGCGAGTTAGCTCCCTAAACAGAAGCTGCCGCTTCATAGGCACATTTAAGCCCCTGACATTCAGGAGCGCTAATGTTACATCTTGCATCCCTTCATCGTCTTCACACGCCCAGAGCCCATCCCTGCACACTTATAGCCCTTGTCATAGCAGTTTACATATTATATATAGGTACTTTCTCTGTTCCTAGTGGGCTCACAATCTTGCATTTGAGGGAGGTGTTCTTGGGGCAGGTATTTGAACATGCATAATCTTCAAAATCCAAAAGTATGCCTGCTGCTTGGTTAAAAAAAAAACCCTACGAGGATGGAGATGTATCATTTCACTTTGACAGGTAATGCAAAGTTTGTGGGTGAAAAGTACCCATGAACTTTAAAGCTAGTGAGTATTATGACAATCTCTATGTGGTTTAAAAAAAATAAAAAATCTATGTTCTTCAGTTCCTGTTGCAAAATTTGAAATTGGAATAAGAACTTGTGCCAAAAACACACAAAATACAGCAGGTAAGCTGAAGTTATTGCCTCTTTGATCCATTTGGCAATTATAGCCTTTTGTCCTCTGGTCAGTATAAAAAGTCTATCCAACTTCTGAAATTCCTCTGTCCGCTGAAGGTAACAGCGCAGTGCTGTGAACATCCAAAAGAATAGCATTATGACTGTCCTTCCTGGGAAACATTGGAAGAGTAATCACTTGACTGAGGTGGAAGGGAGAAGCAACCTTCGGGAGGAAGCAGTGACCATAGAACCATTCTGTCCAGAAAAAGAGATGAAATTATTTGCTACAGGAAAGGGCCTGCAATTTTGAAATGCGTCGATCTAAAGTAATTGCCACCAGAAAAAACACCTTGAGAATAAGGTCTTTTGAGAGTAGAGCATTTTAGAGGTTCAAACGGCACGCTGACTAAGGCTGTCTAAGACAAGATCCGGATCCCATGGAAAAATAGCTGTCTGAAACAGAGGCCACAAAGGCTTAATATCCTTGAACTGAGAAACATCCAGATGAAGAGACAATGACCAACCTTGAATGAGACCCTTAAAAACCGTAATTGCAGCTGTTTGTACTTGAAGAGAGGACATTGCTAAACCTTATGCATACCATCCTGAAGAAAATCTAGTGCCTCTGTCGCAAACTTCCCTGGCCTTACATCAGTTCTCAAAAATTTTCCAATCTCTCACGTAAGCTAAGAAGGTAGACTTCATCCTGGAACTCAATAAGGTACCAATAACTCTGGATGAGTAACCCCCCTTCAGCCACTATGCCTTCCCAAGGGCCAAGCTGAAAGCAAGAACTTATCCACACTTAACATTCAAATGGGACCCTGAGCCAATAAGTTCAAATGGGAAACACGAAGGAGGTTCCTGACCAGTAGCCGAAATAAGTCTCTGTACCACAGGTGTTGCGGCCAATCAGCTCAGGGTGACCAACATATCCACCTTTGGTAAATTGAAACTCTCCAATTCCATTAAAGG
Organism: Microcaecilia unicolor; assembly: GCF_901765095.1. Classification (NCBI taxonomy): domain Eukaryota; kingdom Metazoa; phylum Chordata; class Amphibia; order Gymnophiona; family Siphonopidae; genus Microcaecilia; species Microcaecilia unicolor. Next base: position 103,906,937 of record NC_044036.1, read on the forward strand.
AAGCTGATAAAGGCGAGCCATGGCTCTGCCAATTCTTACGGCCATGTTGGGGGCAGCCTCCATCTCTTTGAGGTCCTCATTATACAGAAAGGTTCTTGCAGGCTTTCTGATCCCTTATAAAAATGGATCTCCTTTTCTAATTACTTGGAGACTTCTCATCTGACAAATGAAGCATCCCTAGAACTTCAGTAATCAAACAGGGAAGCTCCAATTTACGGAAAATGTGAATTACAGTAGGGCCTTCATCTGGAGGAACCTCTGAGTTACCAGCCTCTAGGTCATCCTTCCTTGATTAAAACTTAATCCACGGGTGTCAAAGAATTCTCTGAAACCAAACTGTGAGATCCTGGTTTTCTGATAATCACTTCCTCTTGGTCCCGAGGGCCCTTCCTTGTCTCTGGCAGCCACGGGCTCCAGCGAAGAGGAGATCAGCAAGCCTTGCTTCATACAGAAGGCTTGATGCACCAATAATATAAACTTGGTGAGGGGGAGCTGAAGAAACCCTACCAGAATCCTGTCTGTGCAGCACCAGAGGTTTATCAGAAAGGGTTTGTGTTGACATTAAGGTACTCAACTGCAGCCCTTTGGAGGGGGAGGGACCTGAATAATGGTTTGTGCACCCCCAAGGCAGGAAAATCAGGCATGGTTAGGCACCTCACAATAATAACTTTCTCTTGTTTTTCTCTCTTTTTTTGTGTGTGTTTTTTTGTTTAAACCAAATTACACTTTACCTTTTTTTTCTTTTTCCTCACATATGGAGCGAAAAGGGCAGATCCAGACCAGGTCAGACTCGATGAGGGCTGCACTGGTACTCACCTACCATCTGCTGAGTGCACTGAGAAATACTGGCAGGCTCTGGGTTGCACCAATGTTTATATTATGAAATCACTCAATAATTCTGAGTCTCCTATCTCCTGGTAGGGGGGCACATACCCACTTATTGGGAATGGTCTGGAGAGATAAGGAACAAGGCTTGGGGGTCAAGAAGGTGAAAGGTGCTGTTAGATACCAGGGTTATTGGTTTGGTAGCACCAGAGATGGGTGATTGGAGGTCATCTTCAGGAGGATTAAAGATTTGAGTGCTTATTAAATTATCTACTCCAATGCAGAGGGGGAGCTAACCCTTCTACACTGCGTCAGACCTAGTTCTAATTTTCTTGTGTTGTGCTCCCTTCACAGCGTCTGCATGGGGCAGAATAGGTAATCTTACCAATTTTTTAACATGCTGTGTGCCAGTGTCTACTGTCCAAGCTGACTCCCACACCGAATCAGTTTCCACTACGATATAGACCTCTTGTTAACCAAGCGCTGCTGCCCACAGTAGCTTTCTGCATAGGCCCCTCAGGCAGTAAAGATCAACTCTGGTCCTGGAAACTGCAAGAGCTTTCCAAGTCAACACACCAAACACTAGTAGAGGCAGTAGAGATTTTTGCTGGCACACTGGTTTTTTACATGAACAGATTTATAAGTTCTGCTTAAGGAAAATTAAATTTGAATAATCTGTTTCCACAGCATCTGCCCCTTTCTGAGGATGGAAATAAAAGCAGCATGGGGAAAGCAGTGCAACAAGACAGTGGTGAGGCTGAAATGCAACAGGACAGTGGTGAGGCTGAAATGCAACAGAGAAGTCTTGGAGGTACTCAGCTGTTGAAGGAAGAAGTTGGCTCAAAGTATAGTTCTGATAATCCTAAAAGTAACCAGAGCACTATTGCAGCAGAAGGACTTCAAAAAAAGGAAGACTTTGAACAGCTTGACCTATATACTGCTGAATAGCCAAATATTTTTATTGATTTTTGGACTAGAGAATTTTGTAAACTTAATTCAAATGGCAATAGGGCTAATTCAGAAATGTAAATATTCCAGGACTCCAGTTCACTAATCTCTGGATTTTTTTGGTTCTGACTTTATGAAGGATTTTCTTTCACTTTGTTTTGCCCACTTTGCATAGAGAAGCATACTCTTAATGTGTAGTAGGAAAGGCCAAACTGCTTTATCTGCACATTCATAGCCTGCCCGTGAGATGAGCTGTCTCGCTTCCAAAGGACTTAATTAGTGGGAACATGAGCAAAATCACTGATTTTTACTTTACCACCTTTTTATATCATAGAACTTCTCTTCAGAGTTCCACCCACTTTGCATGACCTGAACTGGCTCTTGTGTAACCCCCTCTTCCTGATGCCGTGTTCAGTCCCAGATGAGTTGCTTGACACAGATTTTGCATTTCAAGTAGCTCATGTAAAACTGAACTGTGCAGGAGGGATGGGTGGAGCACTGGATTACAGAAGAGCTGAGATACTATATTTTTATGGATATGGAAAAGTTTGCAGCTAATGGAATTCTGGATGAAAGGAATCCTCCATTCTGTTTTGGTATATGAAATGGTTATCACTGGGCAAGCTTGAATTAACCCTTGGTGTGTTCTAGATTTTACTTACAAACAAAAAAAAAAAAGCAACACTGGGCCTTCAAGACTGAGACAACAGGAGCCCTTTATTAGCAAGTGACTCCTGTTGTCTGAGTCTTGAAGGCCCAGTGTTGCTTTTTTTGTTTGTATACTTTCTGTGTATGCTGTATCACCCTCTCTGTTTGTTATAGGTTTTTCTCATCATGTTGTAAATTCATTCTTTCCTGCCTTTAGATCGGGCTTTGTGGATTTATGTGGGGAAAAAAAACAGGACTTACACAGTTTCAAAATATTTTGCAATTATTTAAATTTTTAGTATGATCTTTGACAATGCATTAGTGTAATGTGTTTTTTTTCCCCTTTGAGCACAAATTATAAATTAATTAAGGGTCCTGTTTACTAAGCCATTCTGTAGGCACGCTAACTTTTTAGCATGTGTGCTAACGATAGACACCTGTTTTATTCCTATGGATGTCTCTAGCGTTAGCGTGTGCTAAAAAGTTTGTGCGCCTACAGCATGGCTTTAAACAGGGCCCTGAGTGTCCTCCTTCAACAATGACACATTCATGAAGTCTATGACACCAGTTGGTTGGTTCAGTGAATTCTGGGGTTTCATTAATTAAGAGCTCAACTGTTTTGTGAGCTCGCTGTGCTGGCGCGCCATCCTGTTGAAAAATAAAGTATCCAGAAACGTCTCTAATTTCAGGCAAAAGTTTCTGCTTTTTTTTTGGGGATGTTTTTGGGTTACTTGGAAAAAATGTTGGGGGGGTCCCATTTTTTTTTTTCTAGACCTTGTGTGTATATATGCTTCCATTGCACGAGCAGCCTCTGTTCTTACACCATTCATAGGAACATGATAGTCCTGTTATTGCTCTCCTGCTGCTTTGTATAAATAGGTTTCTCCGAGGACAAGCAAGCTTCTTGTTCTCACATGTGGGTCAACGTCCACATCGGCCCGGGAATTGGCATTTTGCAAGCAAAATATTTTAAAAGTCTTCTGGCTTGGGTGCGCGGACCACGTACACTCGTTCCTTAGTTATTTTTTCTGCGCATTGAGGTGCGGTCAAGTTTTTTTTTGCTCCGCTCCTCTCAGGCCCGGGAAAGAGTCTTATTAGTTTTGTGGCTTTTGCCTTATTTTCTTTTCCTTTTCTTAGAAATTTTACACTTAAAAAAAAAAAAAAAAAAGATTACAGATCCAAGATGGCCGCGGTATGATCGGCGTCAACGGACGTGTTGCAATCCGGCTCTAGTAAACACTGGAAAGAGAGCCTTACCTGCCGTTTGCGATGGGTAAGAGACGGGGGAAGGTCAGGGAGATTCCCTCTCTCCCTGGAAGTAGACCCCCGCTCCAACAGTCGACGCTCGAGCGGTTTGGAATCGCCTCCGGTTCAGAAGTGACATCTACCCCTGCTGCTGGAGCCAGTGTATCAGAGCTGGCCGACAGTGTCAACGGGGCTTCCTTGAGCCCTGTTTTGCGTGCAGCGCCCCCTCAACCAGGAAGTGAGCGCTTCGTGATGAGTCCTGCTGCTCAAACCCCGACGGGAGAAGAGAGCATTCAGGGAGGGAACCTACACGAAGCCGGAACAAATGCTGCCAGCTTGAATATACCAGAGGGTAGTTCTGCTCCTGTAGTTTCTACTACAATTGTGAGTATCCTGGAACAAACTGCTAGAGCACCTCAACTGGTTTTCGAGGGAAAAGAAAAACCTGCTGTAGTGACGCTAGAGTCACTTTGGGAACTGAATTCTTCCACTCTCTCTGCCTTACAGACTTTGATAGCAAAGAATACTGAAAGTATCAAGGCTATAGCCGAAACTGCATTAAAACAATTACAAATTAATGATTACCAAGCCATGGAGGTTAAAACTCTATCTGAAAAATTTGCAAAAATGGAACTTGTGGAACAATCTTTGATTAAGGACAGGTGTTTTGCCTCTAAGCGCTTGGAGTATTTGGAGAACCAATCAAAGAGACTTAACCTGCGTATTATAAACTTTCCAAAATCGCCACTTATTACTTCAGTACAAATGGTTAAGAAATATCTAGTGGAGGTTCTGGGAATGACTGATAGTTCATTACCACCTATTACAAGAGCATATTATTTACAGAGTACTGGTAAAGTACTAGATAATTTAAATCCTTTAGGTGGAATGAATCTAACTGAGTTCCTAGAATCCTCTCTGGAGGTGGTCACGCAAAGGTTAACTTTGTTGGTGACATTTGCCCTTGAGATAGATAGAGATGCAGTGCTCAGGCTGTCCTTGAGACATCTAAATTCTTTATTTTTGGGCTCAAAAGTAAGGGTTTTCCCGGACCTCTCCAGGGAAACCCAGAAGAGACGAAAGTTATTTTTATTACTGCGTTCAAGGGTAGTAGCACTTGGTGCAAATTTTCAATTAAAGTTTCCTTGTGTTTGCAGGATTCTATACCAAACAAAGCAATTTCAGTTTTTTGAACCCAGTCAATTGGAGGATTTTTTGAAAAGCAAAGAGGGTGTGATTGTGAGAATTTAGAACCAAATGTAACACTGTATAGCAGCCTGGAATAGGTCATTCTGAATATGACGCAATCTGTTGATAATTATAATTGATTGAGCTTTGTTATATTAGCTCATAAATATATATATTTTCCATTTTGGGTCAATTACATTTATTTGTGGACGATAGTATTTGCTTAGAATTATGATTTTGTAATTAAAGATGGTATTATTGCATGTATCGTGTAATATTCAAGATTGATTGAATATTGAATAATGAAAAAATTTGAAAAATAAAATATAAAAAAAAAAACTTCCCATAGTTTTGCCCTTTTAAAGTTTCCTTTGTTTTCGACGCAGTCGGGTTGTTCCCTTCTTTTCGTGCCCTTTTTTCTTTTAACAGGCACAATCACGTCTTTTCACCGAAGCCGTTTTTCCTTCTATGTCATCGAAGACACCCAGCGGCTTCAAATGTTGTACTCAGTGCAACCGGACCGATACCCATGCCTGGTGTATCCAGTGCCTTGGGCCCGACCATAGCCCAGCCGCTTGTAGTCTGTGTCTTCGTATGAAGAAACGGACCCAAGCGTCTCAAGAAGCCTGAGAGAAGCTTTTTGGGCCTCAGTCCAGTCCTTCGGCATTGACATCGGTACCGAGGTTGGCGGCGTCAACATCGAAAGGAGCATCGATGATGGGGAGAGAGGCCAACTCGTGCTGGGAGCAGTGATGCATCGAGTGGGTCTCCACCTGCCTCAAGGCCTCCTGTTATGCAGGCCCCCTGGGACTGACCTTCATCGAACCCGGCCCCGAGGAGGCGTGAGGATTCCACGTCCTCATCGGTACCAAGGAGTCTCGCTGACGGGTGTCGAGTGAAGGCGAAGAAGCACCAGCTCCGCTGCATCGAGGGATTTGGCACCACAGAAGTGTCGGCGCTGAAAGGATCACTCCCCCTCTATTCAGGAGGTACTGATGCATCAGTCTCCTGGCATCCCGGTACCTACTCCCGAGTGGACAAATTCTGCAACTGGCTCCTTTACTGACCCCGCTGCCTTGTCTAATGGCGGCCCTCGACGAGCACATCAGGGCCCTGCTTCCAGAACTTCTGAAACGATTGCTGCACCAGTCTGCTTCGGTGTCAGGGGTGCTTGCGTCTTGCGTACAATCTGCTGCAGCGGCATCTGGCCCTTCACCTGTGGTGAGGTCCCCGACCTTGGTGCTGCCTGCCACCCAGGTTGACTCCCCTTAGACGTCGGTGGAGGAAGCTTCATTGGTGTCCAGGCGGGTGTCGACTTCTCAGCACCGCCATCGAGGACGTTGTTCCTCGGCGTCAAGGCAGGCTCAGTTTCGGACTGCTTTGAAGGATGTCTTGTCCGATACTGAAGATGAGCGTTCGTGGGAGGAAGAGGAGGATTCCCTCTGAACCTTCCCCTCCACTAGAAAAGAGACTTTTTCCATTGGAGAGTCTATCCTTTACCTCCTTTGTCTGGAAAATGGCTGTGGCTATTCCCTTCCCTATGGAGATTGAGGATGAGCCCAGGGCTGAGATGCTCGAGGTCCTGGCTTATCCTTCTCCACAGAGAGAGGCTGCAACAGCTCCTTTGCATAATGTACTGAAGGAAGTCCTTATGCGAAACTGGTCGTTCCCTCTGTCTAATTCCGTGATCCCGAAGAAAACTCAATCCCAATATCGGATCCACGGTAAGCCTGGATTGATGAGGTCTCAGCTACCTCACAATTCCATGGTGGTGGACTCCGCCCTCGAAAGAGCCAAGTGCACTAGGGCCTATGCCTCGGCACCCCCAGGCTGAGAATCTAGAACCTTGGATTCTTTGGAAGGAAGGCTTATCAGGCCGCTATGCTCGCTGCCAAAATCCAAACATACCAGCTCTTCACGAGCATCCACTTGTGGAACTCAGTGAGGCAACTGTCTAGCTTGGTTGATGCACTCCCTCCGGAGCAGGCCGAGCCTTTTCGCCAGGTGGCTAGGCAGCAGAAGCCGTGTCAAATTCCTGGCCAGGGGTACGTTCGACACTTTTGATGTAGTATCCAGGATCGCTGCCTAAGGTATAGTGATGCACATACTGTCATGTCTGCGTGTCTCTGACCGGGATCATTCGGTCCAGCAGCGGATGGGGGATGTCCCTTGCCAGGGGATAATCTTTTTGGTGAGAGAGGATCTAGTTGACCCAGCTCAAGAAGCATAATGATGCAATGGATTCTCTCGCCCGCCAAGGAGTCTTTTGCTACTACCTCCTCATCTAGGAGGTTTTTTTGGAGGGAAGAGGAGTGCTCCCTATTCCTATGCTAGGCGTAGGTACACTCCTGCTTCTCGGCAGCCTGCCCAGGCTCAGTCCCAGTGTGCTCGTTCTCATCAACAGTGTTCGCCTAAGGCCACTGTGGCTCCCCAGCAAAAGCAAGGGACGGACTTTTGACTAGTTCCGGTTCAGCATAGCCTCAGTAAACGTGTCCGAATCGGACAACTTGCCGGTTGGGGGGAGGTTAATGTTTTTTCACCAAAGGTGGCCTCTTAAAGCCTCCAACTAGTGGGCTCTTCAAATTGTCTGGTTAGGATACACCCTCAATCTGGAATCCAAGCCTCCAAATTGCCCACCGGGAGCTCAGTCCTACAGGTCCCAGCACAAGCAGGTACTTGTAGAGGAACTCTCTGCCCTTCTAGAGGCCCAAGAGGTCGAACCTGTTCCACAAGGGCAAGAAGGGCAGGGATTCTATTCCAGGTACTTCCTTGTGCAAAAGAAAACAGGGGAGATGCGTCCCATCCTAGACCTAAGGGCCCTGAACAAATTTCTTATTCGAGAAAAGTTCAGGATGGTTTCTGTGGGCACCCTTCTTCCCATGATTCAGGAAAACGATTGGCTATGCTCTCTGGACATAAAGGATGCTTACACACATCTCGATACTTCCAGCTCACAGGCAGTATCTTCGATTTCGGCTGGGAACACAGCACTTTCAGTACCGTGTACTGCCTTTTGGCCTGGCGTCTGCGTTTACCAAATGCCTAGCTGAAGTCGCAGCGTCGATACACAGACTGGGCGTGCATGTATTTCCTTATCTCAACGATTGGCTGCTGAAGAGCACCTTGGAGGGTGGTCTGGAGTCCATGCAAATGACTATTTGGGTGCTAGAACTACTGGGGGTTCGTCATAAATTATCCCAAGTCCCATTTCACTGCAGTCTAAAAATTGGAATTCATTGGAGCTCTGTTGAACACTCAGACAGCTCGAGCTTATCTTCCTGAGGCAAGGGCAGACTTCGCCTCCTTGGGTCTTTCAGTGGGTGTCGCCCGAGTCTTGCTTCCAGGAAAGATTCCATGAAGAGGTGTTACTCTTTCAAATGGAGGCGGTTTGCCATCTGGTGTGACAGCAAGGCCTTAGATCCTCTTTCTTGTTCTACACAGACCCTGCTTGAATACCTTCTACACTTGTCAGAGTCTGGTCTCAAGACCAACTCCGTAAGAGTTCACCTTAGTGCGATTAGTGCTTATCGCCATGTAGAGGGTAAGTCTAGCTCTGGACAGCCTTTAGTTGTTCGCTTCATGAGAGGTTTGCTTTTGTCAAAGCCCCCTAACAAACCTCCATCAGTGTCATGAGATCTCAATGTCGTTCTCACCCAGCTGATGAAAGCTCCTTTTGAGTCACTGAATTCCTGCCATCTGAAGTACTTGACTTGGAAGGTTGTTTTCTTGGTGGCTGTTACTTCAGCTCATACAGTCAGTGAGCTTCAGGCCTTGGTAGTGCATGCACCTTATATCAAGTTCCATCACAACAGAGTAGTGCTCCGCACGCACCCTAAGTTCCTGCCAAAGGTGGTGTCGGAGTTCCATCTGACCCAGTCAATTGTCTTGCCAACTTTCTTTCCCTGTCCTCATACCCGCCTTGGCGAAAGCGGTTTGCACACCTTGGACTGCAAGAGAGCATTGGCCTTTTATGTGGAGCGGACAAAGCCCTTTAGACAGTCCGCCCAGTTGATTGTTTCTTTTGATCCCAACAGGAGCGGATTCGCCATTGGAAAACACACAATCTCCAATTGACTAGTAGATTGTATTTCCTTCACTTATGCCCAAGCTGGGCTGTCTTTGGAGGGCCATGTCACGCCTCATAATGTTAGAGCCATGGCTGTGTCAGTGGCTCACTTAGACAGCCTCCATTGAAGAGATTTGCAAGGCTGCAACATGGTCATCAGTCCACACATTCACATCTCACCACTGCCTTCAGCAGGATACCCGATGCGACAGTCAGTGCTGCAGAATCTATTTGGGGTTTAGAATCCAACTCCACCCCCTTAGGCCCATTTTTGTTCTGTTCCAGGCTGCACTCTGTTAGTTGTTTATGGTTTCAGGTCAAGCTCTGTTATCTCCTTGCTGTTGCAAGGCCTAATTGACCAATGTTCATTGTTTTGAGTGAACCTGGTTGCTAGGGATACCCCACATGTGAGAACAAGCAGCCTGCCTGTTCTCACAAACCCACCCACCTCCCCTTTGGAGTTATTGTTTCTTTTTATGCTTAACTGATGAAGGTGTTCATGCGACGGGCGGGAAATCAGTCCACGCATACACAGTGCGCGCCGCACGTGCACCAGAAGATTCTAGCAAGACTTTTTTTTATATTTTGCTTGCAAAATGCCAATTCCCGGGCTGACACGGATGTTGACCCACATGTGAGAACAATCAGCCTTCTGTCCTTGGAAAATACCTGCTTACAGGTATTGTATCTTCGCTATACCAAACAAATACAACATAGATACAGAAGAATAGCACCCCCACAGTCAACAGACCAACACAACCTGTGCTTGTGTTTGGTGCAGCTGCTTCTGTTTAAATCCATTGTTGGTCAATCTTTCTGTATTATTAATAGGGCTGCATTTTGATTCAGCTGTTAATCATGTGCTTAAAGAGATCCCCCCCCCCCCCCCCCTTGCTCCTTATGACTCTAGGCAAGTCACTTAAGCTTCCAGTGCCTACATTCACGAGCTGCAGAGAGGAAATCATACCGTTAACTATGCAATTTAATCACAATGCAGCCCTAAAAAAATTAAAGAATTAAAATTGAAAAATTACAGAATGAGATGTGGGTTATAAATTTTATAACTAAAATAAATAAATCTAAAACAGTATACAGAACAGCAACACTCTGTTCTGTTATTTGTACATTTGCTTTTGCATGGAGGTGCAAATATAGTCAGTTGCAGTACTGTTTTTAAATTTTCTCAGACATTCACCTTTCAAAATGGCCACCTTTGTGCCCTCACTTTCATGTTTTTGGTTTCTGGAAATGGCCACCAACCATCCACGAATTTTGCAGCCAAGAAGGATGGCTTTTAATCATGGACTCCAAAAACTACTGCCAAAATGGAATAAATATATTTAATCTGTTGACCAGATCAAGACAAGAACTGCTTTCATCTGAAACAGAGGCACAGTCAGAAAAAGGGAACATGTAGTTGTAGTATGTGTCTGTCCAATGAGAAGCCAAGAGGCTGTTCTGTGCAGATTCTTTAATTTGATGTTACTACAGTACTGTAAATGGTCCAGCAAATAATTTTTTTTTTGCAACACTATGTTTCTCAGGATTTTATGTGTTGTCCCATGCCTGGACCAGCCCTCTATTTCCTAGAGGGATTTGTATTCACTTTTCATGGTTTTGAGGACAAATTGGTACATCTCGAACCTAACCCCTCGTTCCTATAAGAACAGATTTTTTGGTAGTTGTGTTTCATGAAGTTTTTGCCAAACCATTGTGAACACTGGGAATGGACTGTATAAACAGCCTTACACTTTTCAGATCCTGGTTTAGAAATTCAGCCCTAATTCTTAAAACTCAGCCTGCGTACCCTTGGTGGACTGGAAATGGAAAGCTGTCCTCTCCTTTAACTGCCAGAGCACAGCCTTCTCAATGAGTTATTATGATCATGTAGTGTTGGTGCTTCATGATAGTCTGAATCTGAATTTAGAGACCAGCCCAGCACTTTTTCTGTGTATGTGCATTTTGGTTTCCAAAAAGAGATGTATAATTTTGATCCATGAAAGAAAAAAAAAAACAACCAAGAACCAGGCAATTAGTACATCCTCTTCTCCATAACCAAATAAGTCCACACTGAGGGAGTTAGAGCAAAAATAAAAGGGGAAAAAAAAACGAGGCAAAAATTGAGGTGTATCATCCACCAAAACCATTGCTGCCTTACATCACTATTTACTGAGCTATTGAGGTTTACTCACTTTTTTCCAACAAAACTTTCTCTGTAAAGAATCTATAAACAAAATTATCAGCATGATTCTTTAAACACTTGGAGAGGAACAGAAAATAATGTTGCCCCTGCAGCAAGCATCCTAGCCTTGAGCTGCAAAAATATTTTAAGTTGCTGTGTTGCTCTAGATACATCAGGAAATATTTATAGCCATTGCTCACAAACTAGATCTTTCAGCATATTTATTTTATCACTGTCAGCAATAAAGGTGACTTAAATGTGTTGGCTGCTTTGTAATATCTAGAGTTGTTTCTAAGAAGTCAGGCATTAGAGACAGCACCTTCCTCACCTCTATTACCATGGCTGGACAAAGCCCAAGTGTGAGGTTGACCTGACAACTTAAATTAGACCTGGTGCATAGGTATTGCAGCCTGAACATATGGACACATCTGAGAGGAGGAGAGAGAGATGGGTCTCTGTGTGCCATGGGGAAGGGGTGGTGCAGCAGGAGTGGAAGAGCCAAATGTCTGAAAATGGGGTGCTGGAGCAAGACAGGTATGTACAGGTAGGGGGAGAAATGGTCTCTTTTGCAAGAGACTTGGTTTTATTGTGGTAAAATTTAAACTTGGGGAAAAAACATGGCTGCCAAACTGTCTTCTGGTATGAAGTTTATTCCTCAAGATTTTCAAACCTAATACAAAAACTAATGGGGAAAAAATTCCATCTTTCCATAGCCATGAAAATTTTTGAAAGAACATACACATTTTACAGTAGAAATACAGTATAAGGAACAATTATATCTTACCTACTAATTTTCTTTCCTTTAGTCCTACCACACCAGTCCAGAATGAATGGGTGTTGTGTCCATCAACCGGCAGATGAAGACAGAAACAAAATATTTTTGATTCACCCTTCAAGGGCATCATGCAGGCACATATATTCAATATTTTGGCTTACAAAGCTGTGACACTCCTCCCAGGGGAATTATCAGAAATATAGTAAAAGTAGCTATTACAATTAAATGTATGTAGAAGGCCAAATTATTGGCTCAAGCAAACCAATATAAGGTAGCTCAATATAGTTAAACACTTGTAGCCAGTTCACACATTTGGTGAAGTCAATGAAGCAAAATAAGCAGATTCCAGTGAATCAATGAACCTGCTCGATGAAGCAACTCTAGTAAACAGAAGACCCTACAAATAAATCATTGTAGGACAAGAGATAAAAACCAAGCTCTCAGAACAAGCCAGAGATAACCCTTAAAGAAAAAAAATGGAGTGACTGACTGATCAAATATGTGCTAGAGTGGGCTTCTGGACTGGTAAGACTAAAGGAAAGAAAATTAGTAGGTATGACAATTTTTCCTTCCATAGTATCCAACCAGATCAGAACAAATGCGATGTAGCAAAGCACTTCTGAATATGGGTGGGAGTGTCAAAACTCTACTAGAAGAAATGGCTTCTTGGAGTGAAGGAGCTGAAGAACCGTAGACCAAGATAAGAATGCCTGAAAAATATTGTTTGTTCTCAAAGAATAATACCAGGAGGTGATCAAGACCTCCTGTAAGTGGCAATGCTCATACCTAGGGCCACCCATAATGGTAGACAGACACCTCTGCACTTTCTGAAAATACTTCTAAAAGAGGAGGCCATAGAACCACTAAAAGAAGCAGAATAAAGAGAAGGAATGAACACCTCCAGGTTAGCAATCAGCTTCCAGGAGAACACTGAATGTGCATCAACCAAAACACAGCCTGAGTGGCTTGGTGGAAGTACTAAAGGTACATTCCAGACTACTCCCAAACAGTAGGGATGGCTACTCTTACAGAGAAGCAATTTTGAGCAAGCACAGCAGAATCAGGCTCGGGCTGCTACATTCAGCAAGCAACATAGAAGTGCAGAATAAAACACTGACAGAGGCAACAGCATAAGACTAACATAAGCAGAAAGTGCTACAATGACATGCATGCAGAAAAATGCATAATGGGAAACAGATTCTCATCTGATGAATAAGAACAGGAATTCAATGCAGGGTATGGAAAACCAGATGGAGAAACTGGCTACAGACACAAAAGGGAAAGCAGAGTAAAAGAAAATCTTATCCTGGAGTCTACAATAAGCCCTGTGGAAAAGGAATGGCATACAAGGAGTTTAAATCCACTCCAGCTAGAGATCCCCAGTAAGATCAAGAAAACATCATTCAGTGAGGATCCCAAGGATAGCCACTGGTGAAGGAAAAATACAATCCTTTACAGCTGCAAAGGGAACAAGCTTTTTTTTTTTTTGGAACATGGGAAAACAGTTAAAAAATGAAAAGATATTAAATGAATCTATTGCAATACAAGTAAAACGAGAAACAACTTGCAGGAGTAAGAACCCCAAGCACTTTCAAGTGACCAACACCACTGCAGTTGCAGGATTAAGCTAACCAGATCCAATAAGAAACAAAAAGTGGAGTCAATCAGTCAAAAGTGGGAACCAGATGATTCTTTTACTACTGGTATCCAAACAATTCAAAGAGCCTGACACTGCTGTTTCAGCATACAAATATGCCTGCATCAGGTGTCAAAAAATCTTGTTAGCAGATGACAGTAGACGGAATCATTACCTGGTTCTTAATTCTAATGCTCCTCAGCAAAGCAATTTAAATATAGTTCTGCAAGCAAAAGCAATTGATATGCCGCTCAAATGGGACACCCCAACCAGGGTTTGAGGATCTATCAGATCTGGTTAGCTTAATTATATATATATTTTTAAGTACTGGCAAAAATTTGCTGCACTATATTAGATGCTGCAGCTAGGACCTGCACAGTGAAGCATTACCATTCTCTGGAGACAGAATAATACTGTGACTGAATGATGCTCTTGAGAGGCAAATCACACAGAATATTGTTTTTCTGTCTCTATCCGAAACACGAATTTGTTCTGGACTGGTCTGGTTGGACACTAAGGAATGGGGCATTTTTTTAACCTTTTCTCCTACTCTATCACCAATTTCTAGCAATCCTATTATTGCAAGTGCTAATTGTGGGCTAATAAAGCCTATCATGGCAAAACCTACAACACATGAGTGAGCTTTGTGAACACACTATGCAGGATCACAAGTTTTCACTCGCTTGCTTTACATGATCATTGCTTTTGTAAGTTGAAAAATAAAAGCATAAAATTGTGTAGTACCATCAAAACACTGTAAAAAGTACATCAATTCTTCCCATCTGTAGTATTCCTTGAAAGCAAAAAGTGCTAATCATACAACCCATTACCAAAGTACCTGAAAGGTGGAGTTTATACTCAAATGTTTATCATATGTATCTTTTGACCCTTTGTGAAAAAATAAAAAATTCCATTTATACAATATTAGACATTTCCATAATAGTCCAAACAATTTTCCTAAGGGCATGTTGGAAATTTAATTTCTGAAAAAATAAAGATTCTTTGAAAAATTTGGAAGAAATTTACATCACAGTATGATGTGCTTCCTGATCGTAGTGTTGAGCTTTGAATTTTTAAGAGGTAGTACTTGTAAAAAATTCCTTATAGTTTGAGCTTGTTTAGTTTGAATTTGGTGTCTAAATTTGAGGGCAGATTGACCCGCTGTTCATCCATTCTCTTCGCCTGAGATCTCAAAATAAGGCTAAAGAAATCCTCATCAGGCACTGTACGCCCCTTAGCTGCTGGTGGAGGAGGAGCACATCTCTGATCATCTAATCTGGAGCCCTAGAAATAGAATACAAAATATTAAAGATTAATTGATAGTTTTTGCTTGCTAAGTGCTAAAGTTTCAAAAGCTTAGGGGCCCTTTTACTAAAGGGTTGCTGTGCAGCAACCCGGAACTACCACCGGCCCAACGCAGGTGCTGGCGGTAGTTCCACCCCCAGCGCGCTCCCATTTCCAGCACTAGCAGATTTTCCTGGAAAATAATACTGCCGGGTTAGAACGGGAGCCCTTAATTCCACCTCAATGGGTGGCGGTAAGGGCTCCCTCCAAAATGGCCACGTGGCAAGTGCAAACTTACTGCGTGGTCATTTCTTTTTTCAGGCTTTTTACTCACTGTGGTATAAGGGGTCCTGGCGTGTGGCAAAAACAGCCGCCGCCTGTAGTGTAAGGCCCCTTTTACCGCAGCTTAGTAAAAGGGCCCCTTAATTGGGAGTCATGTGCATAAGTAAGCTCTATGCACTTGTCAATTTTCAATCACTTCAAAACGTGTATACATCTGTGAGAAGCATACATGTGGCTGCATAAAAATGTTGAGTTCAGGGGGCATGCTAATTTATGCACAACTTAAAATTTTCATTAGCTGTGTAACAGCATCTAATTTGTACATACAACTTTCCTTCCAAATAGAAACTGTCGCATGCAGTGAAGTTACTCACCTGTAGCAGATGTTCTCGAAGGACAGCAGGCAATTAATATATAAAATGGAATTCTCTAATTTTTTCATATCAGGCAGAAAATGGTAGGGAACATGTTACTTAAGCTGATACATTATAAACCTAACTACAAAACTTTGTAAATTGTTAGAAACTTGGTTATTTCAGAAGTTTCATTCATACTGAATATTATGATTAGACTTTTATGTTTTGCAATTATGTTAATCTTGGGTATGCCTAACTTCTTTTAGTGTGAGCCATACTAAAAACATGGTTATATCAGCAGTTTCATTCATACTGAATAATGTCACTGGAGTCCAGTAAAATCTGGCATTAAGATATTCTACTTGCTGCCATGCTGGGACATTTGAGGTCTTTTTTTCCTCCTTTTAAGACTATATACAAATTTGAGTATCATGTGGAATATTTGTTTGATATGAGATTTACAAACAGAGGAGTTTTCAGCTTGCAAGACTGAAAAAAATGAATAGCCAGGTGATCTGACCAGGAAACCTGCACCGAAATAGGAGCAGAAATTGGAAAAGGAAGATCCATGGGGGAGGGAATAAGATCTAGTGTGTGATCAGCTAAGTGGGTAGGAAAGAAGACCCTCTGAAGAAGTTTAAGATCAGACAAAAAAAAAAAAAAAAAAAGAGAGGAAGTTCTTGGGTTGGGGCAGGGCTGGAGTGTCAACGTGAATATTGAAATCACCAAGGATCACAATGTTGGGGTAGCGGGTAGTGGTTTCAGCAAGCACTTGATAAACAAGAGTCCCACTGGGTCTGGGATAAGGAGTACGAGGGAGATAGGAGAGCCGATTCGAACAGCCAGAACTTCGTGATAGAGAAGTGTGTCAGAGTTCTATGACCTGGTTTACTAGAGAAAAAGATGGCCAGGCCACCGCCAGATCTAGAGGGTCTAGATAAGAAGTAAATATCATAAACGTCAGCTGTCTCCCCCACGTCTGATCCAAGTTTCAGCCAGACAGAGGATATCAAGTCGAAGTGTGGCTGTTATCATGGATTGCGGAGCATCCGGTTTCTCTTTTCCTCCTCCCCTTGGCTCACCTTCTTGCCTTTCCAAGTTGTCAACTAAAGATGCTGTGGTAGCAGCAGAAACAATGTGAAGATGCATAGAACCATTTCCCTGTGCGTGTCTCAGTATGCTCTGCTGGTCATACCCTTCAATGCAGGAAGTTACAACAGAGGGGGGCAAGACCAGCAGAGCTGGCAGTGGCATCCACAGAGAAATGATCACGTAGCACCAAACAGAATATGCTGGATAGTTTGTATCAGTGAGTTGACAACACATATACAAGTAGGACTCTTCGTTTTGCATTCATTACTTGGTGTATTTATTGACCCCTGATGCAGACGCTTTTTAGCGTCGAAACACGGCCTGTGTCGGGTCATTATCTCTGATATAATAAAGACTGTTGGACTCACGTCTCCAGTGGTGAATCGTCTATTAGTCTCTACTTTTGCCTTCTGTGTTGATCTCATGAAACATGAGAACTGCAGTCAAAAAATGCTGGCCCACAAATTTTCAAAAGTGCTTGTAGTATTATACCTTGAACATGGTCCCAGAAGTTTGCACATATCTTGCTGCCCCCAAAATTCTGGCATTCTGGTACCCACACTCTCTCCCCCCCCCCCCCCCCCCCCCCCAAAAAAAAAGGAAAAAAAAAAACACAAACAGAAAATGCAACACAGACTATATAATGAAGCAAGATATATTAGAAAACAGGGTAAGACTTACTTGGCACTTTATCAGCATATTGAAGAAGTCATCATTTGGCTCATTACTCTCAGTAGCCATCAGGTGGCCAAGGACAGATTGACCATTGTGTTGATTGAGACGTAGACCTGGTAGATTACTGAAGTTAGCTCGTTGATCATTTAATCGACGGCTCTGTGAACTTGCAAGTAGGTTCAAAAACTCATCTGAGTGTGGGGAGACCATAGAACCAGAGAGAGCTAGACAACATGGATGAAGAAATGGAAAGGAATGTATTAGAGCAGCAAATACCTCCTGTAGTTAAACTTTCAAGAAATAATGTATTTGGACAGTCAGAGGCCTCCATATGAGAGCTGAGTGGGGGTGCTGCAGAGGCACCATTTACAGGCCCTAGTAGGAAGAGTCAGCCACAGTAACACCTAGAGACTTGATTAGGTACCACATAAACTGAGTTTCAGATGAGAGTCAAAGTTTGTGGCTCCATGTCTAAAAATTGATGTCTGGGACGAGTTGGAAAGGAAGAAACAATTATCTGGGTAACTGTAAATTAAGCCTCAGTGACATAGTTCAATAGAGGCTTGTCCTTAAATAAAAAAAAAAAAAAAAAAGGAGAAAGAAAAAAATGTATGACCAACAATTGTTATATTATATACCACACTAATTTTTTTTAAGAATGTTAGAATTTCAACATGTAGCCAATAGACAATCCAGAAATTTCAACATATTTCTGGAAAAAAAACAAACATTCTTATCAGGTACCTACCCAATTGTTATGTGATTTATCTCATTAGCAAAACTGGAGCTCTAGAGATTACACCTCAACTAGGAACTATCAATTTTTCTATGACTGATTTTACAAATTCCTTTGGGTGACCTCTCTCAAATAGACAACTTACATTTTGCTGTACTGCTTTTGAGTATCTTGCTTAGGGGCAAATGGGGGAATCTATGGAACTGGCTCAGAGTTACAGAATTTCATCTTTAATATTTAATCTCTAGCATCAGTTAATCGTGAGGCTCTTATTTCTCGTTTATCCCTTTTGGGTTTAGCTGGGGTTCATCAGGATTCTCCAGATTATGCAGATATGACTATTCCAGTTCTATTTTATACCAAAGACCTAGACCAAAAAAAGCTGCCTGGCAGCTGCAAACCAACTTTAGTTGCCACCCGGGGCGAAGCACCCCACTCCTCAAGCAAGGGGGTGCGTGGAGCAGGTGTGTGGCTGTCAGCTCTACCAGTCCCCTGCCCCAGAACTGGAAGCTGAAGTCAGAGGGGGCAGGGGACCGGCAGAGCTAACAGCTGCTCGTCTGCTCCACCCCCCCCCCACTTTCTGCCTGCACCCAGGGCAGACTGCCCCCACCGCACCACCCTTGATACAGTACAGCTACCTTGATTGACTGTGCTTCACTGTCACAGAATTATATCGAGTCTACTCAAGGACATAGACCTCTTCCTTGAAGACAACTTTGTAATGCTAAGAAATTATGTTATATGAAAATAAGGTTGGATTAATAGCAACAGTTTTAAAATTCACATAACTTTTCAATCCCAGTTTAATGTGCTTATGTCGATGCTAGATCTATAGTTAATAAGTCATTACTTTTAAATGACTTAATAGTAGCAGAGGATTTAGGTTTCCTCTGTTTGGCAGAAACCTGGTTAACTGAAGTAAACAGTCCACTTATACCAGTCTTAAGTCTTCCAGGTTATGGTATGATGCACTGTCCTAAGTAAATGGGGAAGGGGTCTGGCTGTAATTTATAAAAGCTTTTTTCATTTAACATTGGTCAGTTATGCAACCTGGACTACAATTTATGATTTGTAAATTTCAAGATGATTTGACCTCTATTTATCGTCCCCTGGATTCATGGGTGTCTATTCAGTATGACTTATTTGAAGCTATTGGTCATTTTGAATGTCCATTTTCCAGATTTGTGTTATTAGGAGACTTAAATCTCCCCTTACAGGATCATACAGATCCTAAAGTACAAAATTTTCTGTCTCTGTATCTTGTCGTCAATTGTTTTTACCCTTTGTTCCTACTCACTAGAAAGGCCAATCTTTAGACACGGTTACGTTGTACCTATCTAATTTATTCTTTATATCAGATTGGTCTGCAGTTCCTTGGTCTGGTCATTTGTCTCTATTTACCATGAACATTTCTATATCTTATGCAAAATCTAAACAGGTAAAACAAACCATAGAAACTAGAGGAAAGATTGATGAAGTCAATTTTTGAACTCAAGTACTTAACAGTCTTAAGCCACTCCACGATGACCCAACTATTACAAAATCAAATTGGGATATTACACTGTCTAATGTTTTAGATATTATTGCTCTGTAGTAAACTAAAATCTTAAAAAGACAATTCCCCTTGGTTTAATGGCCAATTAAAAAGAACCAACAGCAGCAAAGGTGGTCTAAAGGAGAGAAAACAAATACAGATGTCCAAAAGTGTCTTTACTGGAGAAAGGTCCATCTGGGCTAAGTTTCGGCGAACTGCCAGCATCAGGGGTCATCAGATTCTTAATTATGCAGAAATACAAAATATGAGAATGAAGAATTCTTCCGAACAAAAATCCAACAATATGTAAGTTAAGATTTCCTTGCTCTGAAAAGACAACTGCTAAACGTTGCTGGACATTTGCTCAGAATTCTTCATTCTCATGTTTTGTATTTGTGATTATTAATGAAGAATCTGATGACCTTGATGCAGGCAGTTTGCTAAAATTTGGCCGAGTCAGGTCTTTCTTCAATAAAGGCACTTTTCGACATCTGTGGTTGTTCCTTCTCCTTTAGACAACCTTGGCTGTTGTTTTTTTTGTTGGTTTCTGCAAAGGGTTCACTCCTGTTTCTTGTCGTTTAAAAACCATTTAAAACAGATAAAACAAAATTGTCATTGGTTAGAAAAAAAATGGAGAAAGGACTATAATCCTATAAATAAATTGAAGTGGAAAAAGGCTTTAAATTCTTATAAATTTAATCTTGCTGAAGCAAGGGAATCATATTATGCAAAGGAGACAGGCTACAAATCAAAGTACTAAACTATTTCAATGACTTCACCTCCTCCTCCAACTGATCTTGTTCTACCAGTTCAACCAAATGCACAAAATGATGGCTGGATTTTTTCCAAAGACAAAGTGTACGTATTGAGTTTGAAAAATTATTGCAACATAATATTCAAACTGGGCTTCCAGTTAACTCTGATACTGAAGCTATGGCTGACCAAATTTGGAGTGCATGTGATGCCATTACTGTTGCAGAAATTAAGTATCTTGTTCCTAATCTAAGACGTTGTCATTGGTGTGCTAGATTGATGTCCATCTAATTTATTTTTATATCCTCCAGTGCTTCTTACAAATTGGATTTTGTGTTTTTAAATTTTCTTTTAGTCTTAGGCTCTCTACCATTAAGTATGGGACAAATTGTTTTGACACCAATACCTAACGCGCAAAGTCTTGATCTTTCATCAGCCGCTAATTTTAAGCCTATAGCAGGCATCTCATTTCTTACCAAACATTTAGAAACACTTGTAAGCAAACTGGCTCAATACATGTATAAATTTTCCTATTTACATTTTTCACAGTTTGGGTTCCAGCCTCAGCATAACACCAAGACCTTACTACTTACTCTAGTCAATGAAGTTAAGAGTTACTTTAGCTTGAGTAAACAGATTATACTGCTCCAGTTCGACATCTCAACAGCATTTGATTCCGTGGATCATTCATTATTAAACAGGCTAAGTAAATTTGGGTTGGCTGAGTCCTTGTTTAATTGGTTTAAAGAATTTTTAAGCAATTACAAATCATAAATTATGGTCCAGGTTGCATAACTGACCAATGTTAAATGAAAAAAGCTTTTATAAATACAGCTAGACCCCTCCCCCATTTACTTAAGAGAGTGCATCATACTATAACATTTGTAGCCCACTGGTTAGTGCAACGGACTTTGATCCTGGGGAACTGGGTTTGATTCCCATTGCAGCTCCTTGTGACTCTGGTCAAGTAATTTAACCTGCCATTGCCCCAGTTACAAATAAGTACCTGTATACAGTATGTAAACCGCTTTGAATGTAGTGCAAAAACCCCACGGCCACTTTCTGGGGTTACCCCATGGCCACTTAGAGGGTGTATATGCACAGCTCAGGTCTGCCTGACCTGCCGCTCGTGCTCTACACTAGCACCCCTCCTCCTACCGACAGGATCACAACCGCCTCTGGGCGAGTCTCCTGTTCTCAAATTATCCCCAGTGATTTTTAGGTTACTGGGACCACACTCCCAGTGGTCCCATAGTTCCAAGAAAGCACTCACACACCCAACACACAAACCACCAGGATTATCAGGCCAGACAGGCAGAAAAAACAAATGTATATTCTCAGAACATGGAACAGTGGACAAAAAAAAAAAAAAAAAAAAGAAGTGCAAGAAGTAACAAGTAACTGAAAAATGGATCAATTAGAAAACTAGCTAAACATCTGCATACTTCCTAGAAAGTATCTGGAGAGATCAGGACATACATTGCTGTTCACCAGTTATCAAATATAAATGTTTTTTTACAGGGCTTCAGCAAAGAGCTCTCTCTCTCTTCTCTCAGGCTGAAACTGAAGCAACAACCAGCAACTGCTGGGTAATTTCAAACTCCAGGCCAATCAGAGCCGGTTCAAATAAAAACTGGTTACATCACTACAGGCACGTTCTATTATCTGCGTGCCAACTAAAAGAAAGAGAAGTCAGTCCTCTGTAACAGCTTTAAGCATAAACATGCACCACCTGCTGGCCAAACTAGAGAAATACTCTTCAGAATTAATTTAGGCAGAAAATATCCAATACATTTTACAGGCTTAAAACACACTGTTTCTTCACACCCATCAATCTCAACATCTGCGATGCTGAAACCTGCTGGCTGCTGCGGACCTGCAAAAGGTATCCGCTCTCGCTTGAGGAAGTAAGGCCTGAGCCTGCACTGTATCTAACAGGGCTCTTATGTACTCCAGTTGGAAAACTGGGTACAGGTGGACTTGGGGTAATTGACAAGCCCCAGTAGCTCCAATACCTGAATAGTCATCCACATTGACTCCTTGGCTCTCTCCTGAGATGTGTTCTTGATCAGCCAATCATCTAGGTAGGGAAACACATACACCCCCAGTTTGCATAGATATGCTGCGACTACCACCAGACACTTGGTGAAAACTCTGGGGGCAGATGCCAGGGCAAATGGCAGAACGCAATACTGGTAGTGGCATTTCTGAGATACTTTCTGTGACTTTGAAGTATCGAAATGTGGGTATAAGCATCCTTCAAGTCCAGAGAGCATAGCCAGTTGTTTTCCTGAATTAGAAGAAAAAGGATGTCCAGGGAAAGCATCTTGAACTTTTCCTTGACTAGAAATGAGTTCAAGGCCCTTAGGTCTAGTTTTTTTTTTGGTACAAGAAAGTACCTGGAATAGAATCCCTTCCCTTCTTCCCCTGGTGGTATGGGTTCGACTGCTCAGGCCTGCAGAAAGGCGGAGATTTCCTCTACAAGTACCTGGCTTGTGCTCAAAGCTGATGAAAGATGCTCTCAGTAGGCAATTTGGAGGCCGGTGATGCCAATTCAGCGTGTAGCTGAGAAAGACTATTTGAACAACCCACAGGTCGGAGAGTACAAGGGGCCATCTGTGTTGGTAAAAAAAAAAAAAAAAAAGAGCCTCCTTCTGACTGGTAGGCCATCCAGGATGGATACTCTGAGTGGCTATGCTCTGCTGGAGCCAGTCAAAAGCCCAAGACTGGTTTTGACTGGAGAGCCGGCTGGGGCTTCTGAGGACAGAGCTGGCAAGTCCTGGAACACTGGGCCTGAGTGGAGCGAGTGGGAGGCAGGAACCTACACCTTTGAGAGTAATAGGAATGCCACCTAGACCCAGTCAAAAATCTTCTTATTCAAGAAGATGCAGATGGAGGATAGTATCCATATGTTTCTTAATGAGGTCAGCAACCTCTTCAACTTTCTCTATAAACAAACTGACCCCTCGGCACAGCAGGTCTGCCAATCTCTTGAACCGCTGGTTCCAGGTCAGAGACATGCAGCCAAGAGAGTCTGCGCATCCCCATACCCATGCCTGAGAATCTGGACACAACATCAAAAGTATCATAGGTGCCCCTGGCCAGATAGTGCCTATACTTCCTCTGCTTGTTGGCCAGCTAGCGAAGCTCTGTGGCCTGCTCCTGAAGGGAAAGAGTCCACCAGACTCGGTGTACTGTTTACCAAAGACTCCAAGTAAAGGCTCGTGAACAGCTGGTAGGACTGGATGTGAGTAATAAGAATCGAGGTCAGAAAAGTCTTTCTTCCAAACGAATCCAAAGTCCTGGCCTCTCATCCCAGGGGCACTGAGGCATGAGACCGAGAACTCTTGAACCATTTGAGAGTGGGTTTGACCACCATGGAGTTGTGCAGCAATTGTGCCTTCTCAAATCCGGGAGCCTTCTGGATATGATACTATCAAGCTCATTTTCAAAGCACTTAGCCTCCCAAAGTTCCATAGAAACCTATGGAACTTAGCCTCCCAAAGTGCTTTGAAAATATGCCTCTATGTATCCACCTTCTTGGGTGCGAACTGCACTGTGAAGGGAGATTCCTAATTCTTTAACAGTGCGTCCTTAAGGACAGGGTGCAACGGTACAGTGACCCCTTCCTTAGGAGGAGACACATAGCCCAGAACAATCTCTGCTCTGGGCTCCTCCTCCATCTCCAACTTAAATGGGATGGATGCAGCATCTCAGGTAGAGATTCTTGTCTCTCTTGAGGAAAACAGGGATCAGATGGAATTGCATATGACTCATTCTACAAGAAGTAATTTAGATTTTCATCTGACTTCCATAAGCAGTCCCAATCAGACTCTTCCCATACTCAGGAGCAGATGAACGAATCTGTACCAATCTCGTCCTGATGTCCACACTCTGAAGAGCCTTGAGGAGCAGCCTTACCCTCAGAATGTAGGAAGCTTCCTCCCAACACAGAAGGCGGTACTGCCTGTCCCAACACAGACGTCAACACCCTGATGAGGCACCAGTGTTGAAGATCTGGGCAGCAGCACCGATGTAGCCTCGGAGAGGGTCTGAGGCTATTCCACTGGTGGCATAAGCGCTCTCGATACCAAAGTGGGAGCCCCCTGTAGCAACTGCGCCAGCTCCTCTTGCAGCAAGCTGCAGAACTGCTCATCAAAGGTGGGCATCGGCAAAGGCATGGAAGTCGGGGCTGAGGCAGTCTGAGAAGACATCGATGCCGAACCGGTGGCAGGGACCAGGCCACTTGATGACTTGCACATAGGCACCTCTTCTAAGGAGAGGGAGCGCTCCTCATGATGCAGATGCTTCTCGGGTATTGGAGGATCCGATGTTCCTGGAACCGTGCATCAACGAAGACCAATGTTTATGCTTCTTGGCTTCCGTGCATCAACGAAGACCAATGATTATACTTCTTGGCTTCCCCTGATGCAAAGAACCTCGATCCTCCGGAGCTCATAAGGATGCCGTTGAATCCATACGCATCCTCGATGTCTGTACCAAAGCTGACTGGTCCCAGGGTCTGCTATCAGCGCCTGGTGTCAAGGCAGGTGGATACCCACTCAATGCCGGTGCACTCCCAGTGGAAGCCGCAGTTGGAGCAGCCACGGATGTTGATGACACCAGTGCTGAAGTCAATATTCCAGCCTTTGAGGAGCCTAAAAGTTGAGCCAGTTGCACTCGCTGAGTTCTCACCTGCATTTTCAAACAGAGATCACAGTCAGAGGCACCTGATGTACGAATTCTGCAGGTCTCTAGCAAAAATTACCCGTCTACACTGGGCGCATCTCTTGAAGCCTCTGGGGGTCTTCTGTGACACTGAAAACAGAATCTCAGCCAAATTAAACTCCTCAATCTTGAACTCTCAAAAAGGAGCAGCATTCAAATTGAGGTAGGGGCTGCAGCCTAAACTGGGTAGCCACACCCAAAAATAAAGAAAACTTAAAAACATCTGTAAAAATCTCTAAAAGAATAGAGGGGAAGGCACTTAGAAAAATCAAACAGCATAGCATGAGGAGAGCACAGGTGAACACATCCTCTCAGCTCTGCAGAAAAAAAGACAACTGGAAGACCCGTTGGATGACGTCACCCAGATGTCAGAATAAGGAGGTCTGCTTGTCCTCGGAGAAATGGAGGTCTCTGATTGCCAGTACCATCAATCTGGTACCTTTTCTGAACACTGAGGGCCCCATTTACTAAAATGCAGTAAAGTTTGGGAGAAACCACACAGTAATTGCCAAAGTGAACATACAGTAGCGCAATACCTCAGAGTTAACTGCTGGGAGAATTTCCCACTATTAACAGAGACAAAAGTTCTTTACTATACATTAGCTGCATTGAATTGCAGACAACATGATGCAGTTAGCTAGCTACACCTACTGAGGTGGCATTAACTGTATTATGTAATCTGTCACACTAACAGTTAAAGGTGTTAATTACCTCCACTAACTGTAAGGCATAGTCCCTATCCATTCTTCACCTGATTCTGCAGTAATTGTGCTAACAGCTAAGGTGCGGAGTTAACTGCCTAGCTAACAGTTGTAAGTAGTTCCTTAAATTAGCAGATCCAAATTTTATAACAAACCAAATAAAAGAGAAGGCAGCATGTGACAACTGCTCTGCCTGGTATCTCTCTGCTCAGTTTTAACAAAAGATCTCCAGTGTTTCATTTCCTTTGCTCCTCGGTTTTGAAAAACACCACAGTTCCCATCATGGTCCTCAATCTGAAAAGCAGTACCTTGTATATTAATTATTATTGTTATGAATTGAAATAATTACATGTTCTTATTGTTTTAGGAGGTGTGGGTGAAGCGTCCGCTGTCAGTCTGCTCTTCTCTTGTAAACAGCACCTCTGATCATCCATTCTGTTGCTCTGAAACCGGCTTAACAAATCAAAGAACCCTTCATCTCCAATACATTCAGTACTTGACTTCTGAAAAAAGATAAACAAGATGGAATTGAAACTTTAAAGCTTCCCTTTGATGAAAATGAAGAAATTTCATTTTATCCCAGGGTATTTTAAAGAATATGTTTGGGGGGGGGGGGGGGGGGGGGGAGGAAGACACAAATAAACATGCCTAGCATATAAAGTTTATATTTTATATATTCAATTCACATTAATCTGCCATAATAGTTAACTTCAGTATCAGCTTGGAATGCAAAGCAAGAGCCTTGCAAAAGTCTTCATACACTTATACATTTTTTTTTCCTAGTCAGAGAAATTTAAAAAAATAGAATTCAAAGTGCATTAGTTAGTTTCACTGATCTATACAGCATATCATCTGCAGTCCTTCCTAACAACATTTCCTGGGACCATTTTAGACTCTCTTCCCTTCCCCCCCCCCTTTTTTTTCTTCTCACCCTGTTCCTTCTATCCTCTCAGTTTTAATTGTAACTGTTTCACTACTGGTCTGGCGCTAGCCTAATCAGTACATTGTAAGCCACTTTGAGCCTGCTAACGTGGGGAAAATGTGGGATATAAATGTGCTAAAATATAAAATAAAAATAAATATTCTACTCTCAAAATGACAGAAAAATTATAGAAACATTCAAAAAGTCAATAAGAATAAACCAAAAGTCTTGATTGCACAAGACTTCACACCCTTTGACTGAATGCTTGGTAGAAACTCCTACTGCTGCAGTAACAGCCATGACTAATTTAGAATAAATGTCTACCAACTTTCTAACGCAGGATGGAACAGTTTTTGTTCATTCTTTACAGGATAGCTCAAGTTCAAGTTAGGTGTGTTATATTCACTTTCTTCACTGAGGCACTTGAATGTTGCTTTAACTGTGCTTATATTTCTATCATTTTCCATATTTCAATTTTCATAAAAACTCAGTGAAATGCCCACTGCCGACGGACCCTGAGGCAGCTAAGCGAAACACTGGCCAATTTTGGTCTCAAGGGGATTTAAGAGAAAGTTTGAGGATTCGGCTCTTCGTTTGCAGTTAAAAGATAGGTGCATCTATTTTTTGATTCAGTTAAGTTGTGAGTTTGTATACTGAATCAGATAGAGTCTTGGATTGATACACAAGATTGAAGTGACTTAGATGTGGGCATTTCACTGAGTTTTTATGAAAAAAAAAAAAGATTGAAGTATGAAAAATGATACAAATATAAGAAATGATTAAAGAAAATTTTGTGGAAGGTTTTTGCCGATGATGAAGAGAAGATCTATGAATTATAGCTACGTCATGCAAGGTTCCACATTAGGAGTTATGGACCAAGAAAGGGATCTGGGTGTCGTCGTCGATAATACACTGAAACCTGTATGGAAAACAGGTGTGAGGATGTTATAATGCCATTGTATCACTCCATGGTGCGACTGCACCTTGAGTATTGTGTTCAATTCTGGTCGCTGCATCTCAAGAAAGATATAGTAGAATTGGAAAAGGTGCAGCGAAGGGCGACTAAAATGATAGTGGGGATTGGACAACTTCCCTATGAAGAAAGACTAAGGAGGCTAAGGCTTTTCAGCTTGGAAAAGAGAGGGGAAACATGATAGAGGTATATAAAATAATGAGTGGAGTGGAACATGTGGATGTGAAGCGTCTGTTCACGCTTTCCAAAAATACTAGGACTAGGGGGCATGCGATGAAACTACAGTGTAGCAAATTTAAAACAAATCGAAGAAAATGTTTCTTCACCCAACGCATAATTAAACTCTGGAATTCGTTGCCGGAGAACGTGGTGAAGGCAGTTAGCTTGGAAGAGTTTAAAAAGGGGTTAGACGGTTTCCTAAAGGACAAGTCCATAAACCACTACTAAATGGACTTGGGAAAAGCCACAATTCCAGGAATAACAACATGTATAGAATGTTTGTACGTTTGGGAAGCTTGCCAGGTGCCCTTGGCCTGGATTGGCCGCTGTTGGGGACTGGATGCTGGGCTTGATGGACCCTTGGTCTTTTCCCAGTGTGACATTACTTATGTACTCAGCTTTGGATTTGGAGCTCTCTGAGGCTTTTCCTTACTTTTTGGTTATAAGTATCTATTTGTGTGGATCATACTACTTGTTATGATCGTTATCTACATATATCACATATATCTTTGTTAATTCTCCGTGGACTTTGACATAAATCTTTGGTTGCATTTTTCAACATATTTACGCTTTCAAGATAGCAAGAACAAAATAACTTACCCTTTGAGTACCTGGAGCTCTGCTGATGGCTTCAATAGAATTACTGGTGTCCTGCAGAACTTTACTGGATGAAAGACTTTTGTTTTTTTTGCCTTTTAGTCTATTTATGAACAGCAATTTAGTAGATGGTTTGACAAGCAGCACTTTCTGTTTGCTGAGAATTTCACTGTTCCAGTTCTGAACCTTTTGGGAAAAAGTAACAAAGGCAGTATAGTATGTGCTACAACTTTTGTATTCTCAGTCATGGTATATAATAATTAGGTTTTCTGTCATTCAAAACAATGCAGTAAGGTGTTTTTATAACAAAAAGAATCTGAAAATCAGTGCCTCAAACCCAAACCTGGGGGCTTACAGAGACAAAGTAGCTCACGAAGTTACAATATCCCCGAGGCAGGCAGAGACAGCAAGGCTTTCCTATCCACAACAGTTATTCCTGTGATTATAGTACCCAATCCAGCCCTTTACGTCGACCAGACATACAATGTTGGCAATGCAATAAATTTGGCCATTATGCCTATGAATGCAGAAAAGGCTTTCGCAATGGCAGAGGCCATAATAATTGGGGGGTGGGGGGGGGGTATCGTAACCCCACCAGCCCCAGTTCTTTCCCCTTTGTTGTTGTGATTGTTATTTTTATACTTTTTGGCATTTGATGTCTTCACAAATAGAGCAGATAAAAGGACAGAAATCTAATAATTCCAGTACCAGCAATACCCCCCCCCCCCCCCCCCCGTTCAAGCCCCAGCCACAGTTCTTCTAATAGAGGCAATAGCCCTACTCCTATCTCTAGCTCCTGGGCTGAAACAGAATTGGAAGCCACTTTTTTTCTCTGATTCTGATACATTTACACCTCCTCTGCCGGAAGCCACCGCTCTACTGGCACCTCCTCCATGTAATAATTTAACCTGCTTTGAAGCTACTAAATTCAGGAGAAGAAGATAAGTTAGGGGAAATTTTTGAGGGAGACAGAGAATTTTTTCAGCTCCCTGAGCATGATGGAAATTGCTCCCTCATATCCCCCCCACCCTTTATCCCCCCCACCCTTGCCTGCCTCTTTAAACATTCACTTTGAACTCTTGCAAACCGAACTGTGTGATTTTACAGATAGTTCCTGTCAGCATGGCGGCTTTGCTGCTGTAAATTATACTGACAGATTCCCATTGAAGTAGCTTAGTGCAGGCTTCCTACCTCATATACTGACCAGATCGCAGAGCTAGCTACTATGTTATATGTTTTGCAACTTAAAGTCTTGCAACAAGATTTGTCTATGGTCACCTAGTTTAAAAGTTTGCAGTTATTAGATTGAAGATTAGGAATTGTCCCATATACACAGGAGGCGACTGTGTGTGCTCAAAATCCCCTGAAACCTTTGTAAAGTTACTATCTATGTCTGTATCTATGTACGGCAAGTGGATAGAGACTGATCAGCTCTATCCACTCTGATTTTTTTTTTGTTTGTCTCTTATTTCACAAAAATTGTAAAATTTGCTTACATCTTTGTCTTTGTTTGTACTATTCATTACGCTTCCTTTTTCTGCCTTGAATCATTAATAAACTGTTGCTAGAGAAAATTCTTGCTAGCAGCCTTCTCTCGCAATTAAGAAAAAATAGACACTTTTTGGTTGCCATTTCAATGTTACTATGTTTGATGGTTATGGAATTAATGTCTATTGTTTGAAATATGTTAGAGTAAATATCAATCTTTAGCCATGTTCTTTTGTTAATTGACATAGCTATACCAGTGGAATATATTTGTTAAAGTGACAGTGGACCTCAAATGAGCATAAGTCTATATATTCTGGAGAAAACAATGCATTGTAAGAGAGCCTTTTATGGCACACATGATTTATTTCAGATTATTTTGTGGATTGCCCTATCTTTAGTTACTTGATAAAAGAGTGCTTATAGCTGTTTTCTGACTATATGAAGTAATATTTATAGCGCATTGTAACATGGAGAACATTCGAACGCTGTTCTTCAGTGTTTCTGTTATGGTACAGATTACAGAAAAAGTAAGATACACTGTTAGACATATTGCAGTGAAAGAGAAATTGCATAGGAGATAAATTTAAATGAGTGCTCCAGTGCTTTGCTTTTGTTTTTTGGTTTTTTTTAAAGAATTGCAGTTCATCAGGCTTCCCATTTACAAAGTATGTCGTCCATGGTCAACTCCTCAATCCCCTAAATCAAAACAATTTAATATATTTGTTTTTAACTGCATTTTTAAATGAGTTGCATCAGTCATTAAAAATAAAAGAGGGCTGTTTTGTGTGATGAATGCTTCCTTTATCAATTTACTTTTGTTTTGGCTTCTTGGAAGAAGTTACGTAGATTTTGCTATATGTGGGCGTACTTTTTCTCCTTCTCTCTTCTTTCAGAAACATAAAACATATTTTATTTCACTGTTTATGTTCAGGGACTGTATATTCATTTCTATTTTACAGCACTGTAGAGCATTCCTAACATCCCCGTTTTTGGATAACTAACATTAACTGTGAGATTTACTGTAATGTTCCTAAGCCCCCTTTTATATTGTGCTGAGATATGGTATAGAACCTCTTACATAGGTATGCCCCCTGATATTGTAAATAATTGAATTATTGCTACTATATACAGAGTTAGAACTATATTTACATCATTTAGGAATTAAGGTTAATTATCTAGAAATAATAATGTGAATGACATTTTTTGAGATGTTTTTAATTTATACAAGGAAGGAAATAAAATTTTGTAGCGATCATGGCTATCAGTTTTTAATTTACACTAATAAGATTTGTGCTTATATCCTTGAGTCTTAGTGCAGTATTTTAGGGAACTTCTTTTGCTTAAGGTCACCTTAGGAACATCTTATCCCCTGTATGTCCTGTATGATTTTTTTATTTCACTCAAGTTTTAAGGCTGACCCTATTACGGCTGATTTAATTGCATTTGGATACCTTCCGCCTGCTTTGTATTTCATGGGCCCGATTTACAAAGCAGAGGAATATTTAAAATGCAATACATTCTTTAATTTCCAAATTATAGGTTATTTCTTGCCTGATCTATATTTTGTAAAGGTCAGCCAAGGACAGCTCAATTTTATTAGATTGGGTTCAAAGCTTGCCATTACTTGTTCTGCAAATCTTGTTCTGCATTCTCTGCAATAGTATTTTCCTTACAGGCTCATGCTTTCTCCCTTTAAATTTAGTTGCAAGAAATGTTTGTCTAAATGTGTTTAATTCTTAGGTCTCATGAGAAAGCCATGCATCTGTACCCTAGGTAACTGAGATTTCACAGAGCTCCCTCCCAGGATATTGTTTAGTTTTTCATGTGCTTTGCCTGACACTGTTTTGTGCTGCTCTAGTGTGCCCTAATTTGTTTAAATTGCCTTCTCTTTCATTGCATAAGAGATAACGTGTTACCATTATCTGATTGTAAACTTTCCCACTTTGTTTTATATTATCTGAATTTGAGAACGGTTTTCCTCCTTATTTTAGCAAACAGAGGGAGCTACCATGATAAAGATTTACAGTTATGTTTTGAACTGTAGGGTGTCTAATTGTAAAGCAAATGGATGAAAATTTCCATTTATTCTTGGGTTATTCTATGTGAAAGGTTACAGAGATGGCAATTCTATGTGAAAGGTTACAGAGATGTTTATATTTTAAAAGTTGTTTGCTGCTAATGTGCAAGTTGGATGCACTGTTTAAAAGTCACATGGCAGAATATCTAGAAAGTACACTGTATGTTAGAAGGTCTGAGTAAGTAGACGTTTGTGTTTGGACAGGGAACTGTATATGAATTATGGTATACTCTTTTGCGATAGGCTACAATGGCATTTGACTTTATTCTCCATTAACTTTAACTAGCTTTGTATCATGTATTAAACTTGAGAGCAGCATTGTGCTCATGCCATTTTGTTTAAGACCTGGCCAGACATTAAACAGATTGTTTCACTTGTTGGAAACTATGACCTTTATGACCTTATGCCTATAACTCACTATTAAGTCCTCATTGCTCTGCTCTGTTTACTTGTTTTATTGCATTCATTCAAAGCATCTTTATTTACTCTAAGTTGGCATCCTTTTGAAGCATACTGCGAGACTAGTCTCCAAACAGTGACATCTACAGCTGCATTCCTGGAAGGAGAATTTCATTGGACTCATTTGTGTGATTTAAGACCTAAGACCTGCTCCATTTACTGGATGAACTGTTGAACTCTACCCCACTGATTACACTGTTGCTCTGATTGCAGGATTGTTGCTTTTATGTAATTTATGTTCCATTTTTAGCTATAATGCTTTTTAGGTGTACACTCATATGTTTAGCACCAGCAGCTTTACCATTACCAAAGCAACAGATTGATTCATGTTTCATAATGTTTCATAAGCTTTGTGCTGTCCATTTCATAGCCAAATGTTTTTGTTTCTAATTTTTTTTATATGCCCTTTTCTAATTTTCTGAATATGCCCTCTTCTCCTTCAACTACTGGGTGCTGCCTTCCCTCTTAGACAGCTCGCTATTGTAAGTGTGCAGCACTAACTGTCCCTTTCCATGACAGTCTTTTCCAGATAGATAAAGAAATAACCTTCCTGGATCTGGCACTCATCAGGAGAGATGGTTACAATCGTAACAATCCTATTTACAGCATACGGATTTTCACTATACTCTAGATTTTTCTGTAAAATAATGTTATGTTCTGTGCTAAGTACAATTTTCAGGGAGAACAGGTTTGACTCCCTTTGAAATTCTGTTTGTCAGGCAGTATGTAATCCCTCAGTTTGCCTCACTGAAAAGAAAGTTATGAGGAGGCTGAGAAATCACTGGCAGCATATATGAAGAAAAAGTTTAAGAAGTTTCTCTGTCTGATGTCATTCAGATCACTTTAAAGATCCTGCACACACATAACTTGGAAGCATCCTATTTACTGCAGCTGCAAAACCATACTTCCTGCTTCAGATATCTAAAGTATGCTAATGTATGTCATTTAACAAAACTGGACTCAGCCATACTTCACACTATCTGTTGTGATATTGAACATGCCCTCTTCAAACTGATCGTTGTTACATTGATGATTGGGGACTTACGGCTCTAGACTTTTCATTCATTTCATTTTTGTCATTATTCTTACTGCCTTGCTAGCAACAGTTTTGTTGATAAAAAGAGGATTTATATTTTGTATTACTCCAACATTTGTGAAAGAACTGCTATAACCTTTTAACCCTCTCATGACTGTTTTGAGTTAAGATCCTGGTCCTGATGATAACACTGCCTGAGTCCTTACATCAGTTTTAGTATTTTGTGTGAACCTTTGCTTGCCAGTTGGACCACAGGCCCAGGGATATTTACTTTAGAAACAATCCACTTCTATGGGATTTGTCTACTTAAACTTGAACAGGGAAGCATACCATTACCTAGACCTAATACTGGAGAATTGGTACACTTTTGGCTGATCTCATATAAGATACTAGAGATTGGTACCTTGGTTCTTCTATAGGCAAAGGGGAGATAGTTTTGAGCTGTTTGAAATTGTTCACACACAAACCCACTGGGGGGGCCATCCCTTTACCGCTCCCATTCTGACTGTTTTTCATTTTCTGTTGTTGATCAGTAGTGTCCACAGATCCTGAACCTATTGAGCTCGGAAAGGTCCATGCAGGAGACTGGGTCCTAATCAAGGTCATCAAGAGGGAAAATTGGGCTTCACCTCGCTGGGATGGTCCATACCAAATACTCCTGAGTACCCCCACGGCTGTACAAGTAGTTGAACGAAGTACCTGGGTACACCTAAGGTAACAGAACCAGAGGCTGAGATTAGGCAACCAGAGTAGACCAACTTCTCACAAGGGTAAGCCCAGCTGCAAAGGGGAGGTGCCTCAATAGGAACCCTCGTCTCAAACCCGGTGAAAAAAACAACAATCCAAGCGAGACTTTAGGGTCGAAATGGAGGCCTTAACATCTGATCCAGATGGCCCACGTCAACAATTGACTGATACAACAGTTTGGAGTCCCTTTGGACGACTGAGAAGAGGACAGCAAATCAGGATCTTGACCGACAGACAGATAACAATCAGGTTGGTCCTAGGAACCATCTGTGGTATACTTCTTGTCCTCCTCCTGTTCCAGGTTATGCACACAGTCCACTGGAGACCAGGAAAGGAATCATTCCCAAGACCACTACAATCGGATGCTGGAGGACTTCACTCTAGACTGACGCCGAGTTACTGCAGCCCGAGTACTCTGCAGCTCACCTACTACCCTTGACATCATTTCTCCAGTGACATATCGTTATCAGCCCTGTGACCTGGTGTACTGCAAGAATTTTACACACAAAGTTTGAACTGCTCCTGGGAACAATTTGTGATAGAATTCCATTTTTAAAGAGACATATCATTGTTCCACAGTTCCGATGTTACAAGATCTTTCTGCAACAGCCATGTCTAAGAGACACTAATATACAACTTACTGTATTTGGACTCTTGTTTGCTTTCATATTTCTGTTATTTTGAGAAAGGAATTGTATTAATATGATTTTATTACTATGGTTTACCACTCATAGTTTGAATTTGTAGATGTGCTAAAGGGGGGCTGCTAGACCACTAACACTACACCTGATGGGAGCATAACCAAGGCATTGGAAGAACTTACAACTCTTGCCAATGAACTTGCAGAAAATTCTGGTATCGATTCATCCTGGACAGGCTCGTTGGAAACACTTCTTCATGTCTGGACTGGCCACAATCATTGTTGTTATTTCTATTTTTATACTTTTTGGCTGTTGTATTATACTCTGTGTTAGAAGATTAGTAGAATGCTTAATTGAAACTGCCTTGAGCCATCAAGATCCTATCGGACAATATGTGTTATACGAAAGAATGCTTCATAATGTTGCACCTGAGCATGATGAAATTCATGCTGATTTTGAATATCTAAATATTAATGTTAATGAGCAGTAATGTATAATACATCCATGCATGATCATCTTCCCTTGTCACCAAATACTAATGGGTAATTTAATAAGACCATGGGTGGGTGTTTTAAAGGATTCCACCTACACCTTATTGTCTTGCTACACATTATCCTTTATCTGTTACACATCCTAGCCACTGTACCTCACAATTATAGTACACTAATGTCTCTCCTATTTACTATCCACCTCCTAGTGCTCATGCAATTACCTAGCCAACAGGTAAGTCAGGATCGAGTCTTTCCCCCTACTACGGGATTCTCAAGCCTGCAACCTAAGACAGCCTGGAACTGGAGCACGAATCGTCTGCTTGCTGAGAACACGCAGATCCTAAGGTGTGCATATTCACCTAGAGATAAGACTAGGTGTCATATAAAAAACACTGGTAACTCCCAACTTTGGTGAAGGTCTTGCTTATGAAGACCTTCAAGGAAGGAACTGTTTATAGGGGGACATGCAGGTTATGAACCATAAAATAAATTTGCAACAGTAACTGCCTGTTGGCGTACCT
Source organism: Microcaecilia unicolor (assembly GCF_901765095.1). Lineage (NCBI taxonomy): Eukaryota > Metazoa > Chordata > Amphibia > Gymnophiona > Siphonopidae > Microcaecilia > Microcaecilia unicolor. Next base: position 103,942,762 of record NC_044036.1, read on the forward strand.
CAGGGTTCTGTTCTTGGTCCCCTCCTCTTTTCTATCTACATTTCTTCACTTGGTTCATTAATCTCATCCCATGGCTTTTCCTACCATCTCTATGCTGATGCCTCCCAAATCTACCTTTCTACCCCTGATATCTCACCTTGCATCCAAACCAAAGTTTCAGCGTGCTTGTCTGACATTGCTGTCTGGATGTCTCAACGCCACCTGAAATTAAACATGACCAAAACCGAGCTTCTCATTTTTCCCCCCAAACCTACCTCCCCACTCCCCCCATTTTCTATTTCTGTTGATGGCTCTCTCATTCTCCCTGTCTCCTCAGCTCAAAACCTTGGGGTTATCTTTGACTCTTCGCTCTCCTTCTCTGCTCATATCCAGCAGACCACCAAGACCTGTCGTTTCTTTCTTTACAACATCCATAAAATCCGCCCCTTTCTTTCTGACCACTCTACCAAAACCCTCATCCACACCCTTGTCACCTCTCGTTTAGACTACTGCAATCTGCTTCTTGCTGGCCTCCCACTTAGTCACCTCTCTCCTCTCCAATCAGTTCAAAACTCTGCTGCCCGTCTTGTCTTCCGCCAGGGTCGCTTTACTCATACTACCCCTCTCCTCAAGTCGCTTCACTGGCTCCCTATCCGTTTTCACATCCTGTTCAAACTTCTTCTACTAACCTATAAATGTACTCACTCTGCTGCTCCCCAGTATCTCTCCACACTCGTCCTTCCCTACACCCCTTCCCGTGCACTCCGCTCCATGGATAAATCCTTATCATCTCTTCCCTTCTCCACTACTGCCAACTCCAGACTTCGCGCCTTCTGTCTCGCTGCACCCTACGCCTGGAATAAACTTCCTGAGCTCCTACGTCTTGCCCCATCCTTGGCCACCTTTAAATCTAGACTGAAAGCCCAACTATTTAACATTGCTTTTGACTAGTAACCACTTGCAACCACTCGCCTCCACCTACCCTCCTCTCCTTCCTGTACACATTGATTTGATTACTTTTTTTTTGTCTATTAGATTGTAAGCTCTTTGAGCAGGGACTGTCATTCTTCTGTTTGTGCAGCGCTGCGTACGCCTTGTAGCGCTATAGAAATGCTAAATAGTAGTAGTAGTAGTAATTATGAGCACAGCTATGCCTCTGTGAACAGGCTATGAACAGGTTAAGAATCACTGAGAAGCTAAATCATAAGAAATTATACAGAATGTGAGTCTCATGTCAGCTTGCTCCTTCTGTTGGAGACACAGGCAGATATGGAGTCATAACAAAGATATGTGTGGCAAGAGAATACTATAATGTAAGAGGGAAAATTTGCTGTTGACCATGGAAGCAGATAATGAAGGTAACATAACTTTAGTTGCTGGGAAGATGGTTTTTGCAAAGTAGGATAATCTTACTGACCTTACTTATTATAAACAAATATGCTATGAAGAACTCTGCTTCTGTAAAGATAGAATTTGCTAGAATGAGCTGGAATATGAGAGAAATGCTGACTTTGTACTTCTAATACTAGCCTATGAGAGAAATGCTGACTTTGTACTTCCAATACTAGTCTATGAGAGAAAAGTATATAAAAGGAGAATTATGGAGAGAGGCAACCAGAGAGTTAATCTCAGAGATCACGTTTGTGTCCCGGTTGCTGTCTCATATGAGAATTAATTAATTATATTATGCAGTCTAATTGTATTCCTGATTGGTAAGTGTAATAAACAAATTACTGATTATTCTCATATTACAATATCGTTTATTCATTTTACTATACCGTCTCAAATTGTAGTTACAAAACAGAAACGGTTTACATATTAATATAAAAATAGTAATAAAAACATAAAAGAACTCCATCAAGATAGGAAAGCAAACTAAAACAGCCTTCTGTGTCTTTCTGTCTCTCCCCCTGGTGGTGTTGGGACCATATTCCCTGGAGTGCTGGACATTCCAGGTTACAGGTAACTAGTACCTTTATACCTGGGAGAGAGCAGAAAGATAAATATATACATACACACATTCCTCAGTGATCACCCCATCCCGGAAGGGTGGCCTGGCATTTGAGTACCGGCACCTTTTTTGCTAGAAAAAAACGCACTGTGTATGTATATACATACACAGTGCATTTTTTCTAGCAAAAAAGGTGCCGGTACTCAAATGCCAGGCCACCCTTCCGGGATGGGGTGATCACTGAGGGACCCACCCCACAATAGCCAGGACCCTGCAACCAGTCACAGAATCTATAACAAGGCAGAATTGGTATGTAGAGCCTCAGCTCTTTCATTAAAACTTGGAGTCCATGAGTCAATTTTAGTAGACAATGGAAAAGGTGCCGGTACTCAGTACCCCCTCAAATAAATAAATTAATTAAAAAAAAAAAAAAATATATATATATATATATATTTATAGTAGGATATATGTGTGTGGAGATATATACAGATATAGATAGCCTATATATATATATATATATATATATATATATATATAGGCTTATCTATATCTGTATATATCTCCACACACATATATCCTACTATAAATAAAGAGGTTAATAGTAAGGGACAAGATTTGCTAAAGCATGGCCTGCATCTGGATTTGACTAAGGTGTTGGGAATAAAGGAATGTCACAAACCTTTTGTGGAGTTAGCTTCACAAGCTCCATGTTTTCCATACTGTGACGGCGACCTAATCTAGATCGAGCAACTATAAAAAGAAAAAAAATACAAGATTTAAAAAACCCACTTGCCCAAGACAAAGTTATTCTGATGGCTGATGAGTACAACTGCCCTCATACTATGGATCCTGAAGCATGGGAATTTACGGAGGCATGCAGTGTGTAGATAGTGCTTGCACATGCAGAACACAGTTTCTCTCCCATTCCCTAAGAAATCTTCACCCTCCCTAATTTCTGGCAAGGCAGCAACATGCTCTGAGCACTTCAAGCAGATCACTGAGCAGGAGTGGAAATGCATCTGCAGCATATTCCCTCTGTACCTATCCGTCTGGCATAGCTTCTCAGCCTGAGAATCATCATTTGTGTGGTTGTAGCTGGATATCACTTTGTATTTTAGAGTGTGGCACAGAAAACTCTGTAATGCTTTAAATTATTCCTGAGGTAAGCAAGAAAGGTGGAAACTGCAGGGCTCCCCAAACCTGTACTAGGGACCTAACAGCTAGTCATGTTTTCAGAATATCTACAACAAGCATGCATGTGACAGATCAACCGTTTGAGTCAATGAAATACAGAAGCAACTGGGAAGCAGCACCTCAGACTCAGGGAAAAAAATGGCTTCCTCAATGCCTATAAATTTGAGGGATCTGTTTGTCCACATAGTTGCATACCATTTTAAAAACAGAACATTGTTTCATTAATATCAATCATATGTTATGTCCATTTGGTACAATCAAATTAAATATAAAAGCCTTTTATTTTTAAATTGTGTTCATTTAAGAAAAAGACCAAGGCAACAGTAATATTCAAACAGCCCAGAACACTGCAGCCTGACTTATATTCGGCAAAACAAAATATGAAAGTGCTAAACCCCTGCGAGAAAAACTACACTGGCTCCCACTCAGAGAACACATCACGTTCAAAATATGCTTCTTAGTCCACAAAATCATTCACGGAGAAGCCCCAGCCTACATGTCAGACCTGATAGACCTACCACCCAGGAATGCTAAAAGATCATCCCACACATTCCTTAATCTTCACTTCCCTAACTGTAAAGGTTTGAAATACAAACTAATGCATGCGTCTACCTTTTCATACTTGAGTACACAGCTATGGAACGCACTACCGCACAACCTAAAAACGAACTACTGAAGACCTCTCTCTTTAATAAGGCTTACCAAAAAGATCAACAAACATAAATACACACAACTCCTCCACATACATTCAGAATTGTCTTATAATATCTGCTTGTTATATAACTATCATGTTTTATCACTATAATGCTACCAAGATCCTTCTGTAACACTAAATGACTATTTTCTAATCTATTCCACTATTCATGATATATTGTAAGCCACATTGAGCCTGCAAAGAGGTGGGAAAATGTGGGATACAAATGCAATAAATAAATAAATATTCAAATATAAAACAATTGCTTCTTGACTATTTATACTGTGTGAAAATGGGCATGTAGACATCTATTGACCATACCTGAGTATAACCATGAAAATCATGCACATACCATGTAAATTGTAATCTGCATCTTGGTTCTCTGACAGGACAGAGTTATTTGTACTATAGCTAAGGCCAAGCACCATCTGGAGGTCAGAGAGATTAAGTCGAGCTGTCAGTTCTCCACTGCGATCTCCTACCTGCCAAGCAAATATAAGTTTTAATATATAGCTCTTGGACAATTGCATGATATGTTTCAAACAACAAGGTTAACAGCCTTAAAAATATACCTAATAAGCACAGGGCAAGTACTCAGCAATACAAAATTTAATAGACTAAGGCAAAACATAACAAAAGATAACTCAACATGCAACCTCAGAGGCAAATGAAGAAAGCTATTATGGGTAGAAGTGAAAGGTTAATGAGAACTCAACATGTACCTTAGTGGGCAAACGATGTTCAGCATGGGAGTTAGCTCGTGCAGTAGACGTGGTGCACAGCATAGTAAAATGAATGATATTTAGACTATTAACTAATCTACTCTGAAGCAGGGAAGTACACGGTTGATTTTAAGGCGTGCAGTAGACGTCGTGCACAGCATAGTAAAATGAATGATAATTAGACTATTAACTAATCTACTCTGAAGCAGGGAAGTACACGGTTGATTTTAAGGCAAATTCAATGTGAAAAATATACCACCAGGTCTGAGGAGACAGAATTTGATTTATTAACTTAATATACTGCTTAACGCAACTGAGGCTTTAAAGCAGTTTACAATAGTAAAGGAGTAAACCAAGAATAACGTATAATTACATTTCAGAAAAAAAATACATATGCATGTCCAATTTAAAACCTTACTATAAAAAATTCAGTTCAGTGTAGATTTGGTCTTAGCTCTCCTCAAACATTCAGGTTTCCAAGGCTTTCTGAAACAAACTTAACTCTGGTGGTAATCAGTTTCTATAATGATGGTCCAGCATAACAGAATGCCCTACAAGCTCATCACCTGCATCAGGGCAGAAAAGTTAATAGCCTCCCTAACTCCCGGGCGCCCCAGACCTGTGATCCCCCTGATCCTCTGACCTCCCCTGATCTCTCCAATGTCCTTTGCCCTCCCCCCAAATTTCCCTGACGTCACAGACTTCCCTCTGCCAGCATACCTTCAAGAAGCAGGAGTGAAGTCTACTCACTCTTGCCTCTGTGCCACCATCTTGGATTTACCATGTGGTGTCAGTCTACCAATAAGAGAATTTTCCCTTATTTGGTAGTCTACACCCAGACTACAAAATAAGGGAAAAATCCCCTTATGTGGAAGAATGCTTGACATTTTCCAAAATAGCGGTGCAAGGCTGGGGGGGGGGGGGGGGGGGGTGGGATGGGATGCTGGATCGCAGAATCAGGAGTCATCACAAGGGGTTTTTTTTTTGGTAGGTGGGTGACGATGACCTGTTATATGGCTGCAGCTTTTTAAAATGTCTTTCCTGTCGGTGCATGTGCGGTGTTTGGCTTCATACACTAATAGGAAGAGGGACATTTTACAATGTGTAGCACACTTTTGCCATGGTGTGCATGTTTGTTTGTTTTTTTTAAATGACAGCGCACGCTTTTTACAAATTTTTATTCATTTACTTTTTTTTTTTTTTTTTTACACAGCAGTCATGTTTATGCTCATTGATTACTGTATCTTGTTGGTAATTTATTGCAGGCACCAGCATCAGTAGCTCTCCTCAATCTCTCTTATCCCTCTCCTGCAGATATTAAGCATCAAAGAGAGGAAGTGGTACAAGGCTGCAATGGGCTACAACTTCCTCCTGTGCCAGCCCATTTGTTTTTGTTGCTGATTGGTCTTCTGAGTGAAAATTCCCACTACTCCCGCACTGGAGCTCTGAAGAGATGCCCCCAATTTGAGTAAGGAACTTGAGCTTTACTTAAAGCCAATTTTTTTTGGGTGGTGGGGGGGGGGGGGGGGGGGAGGGGAAGAACCTTCACCATCTCAAAAGTTTTAATCATACACTTCTTTGTTATAAAAAGATATACCAGTAATTAACCAGCTACTTTATTGTTTTTCAGTTATACCTGAAAATATAAACATGAAAAAAAACCCAACCCAAAACAAAAAACAGTGAAATAAAAACTGAAATTAGCTAATTTGATCCTTTTCAGGGGAAACATGACAACTTCCAAAAGTCACTACTATAGTTCCTTAGAAAGGCTTAGTATGCAAGATCTGTTCCCTTAAAAAGCTAGAGAAACCAACATTTATTATATTTATTTATGACATTTATATCCCGCATTAGCCCAAGTAGAATTCAGGTTCAATGTGGCTTACATAACAACTAGAAAAGCACGAACATGTTCAAAATATATTAACAGAAAGTAAATATAAAATAATAAAAATAAAACATGTTTTTATAAACTCTGGCAGCAATTCAAGTGATTAAAAGCAGGAAGGAGCAGTTTAATAAAAAAATTGATTTAGCTTTTGTAACATAGGATGCATGAAAAACTTTAAAATGAATGTATACTTACAAAATGAAAGTAGTAACATGGAATTTTAAACATTAACTTTTTTTGTACCTCTCTTGAAATTTCCAAGTGCTTTTCTGCAAAGTGCATAGCTTGGTCATGATTTCCTAAGGCTGTGTATGCATTTCCCAAACTCCAGCATGCTCTACCTTCACCCACCCTGCAAAACAATTTCAATTGTTTAGGAGCTTGTGTGCACCACATGTTCAGTGGCAATGTGCCACATTTCCCAACACAAACCAGTGAAAGTTTTTAATAAGGATTGCCCTGAGATTTATTACAAAAGTTTGCTACCAACAGTAGAAAACAGATTGATGAAACTGACAAGTCTGCATAAAATTAACATCATCCCATCTGGTTGCCCAGTGGCAGGGCTATGCACTGCTTTGTAAAAAAATGGTCCCTAGTTTGATCCACAAGTCCGGTCTTCTGCTTCCTTGGTCGGGTGGGAATGCTGTAGAGGCACTATTCAGCGCACCTGGAGTAGGGATTCAGAGAGTCATGGTCATTGCTCAAGGGTAACACCTGGTGGCCAGATTCAAAGTCCTCATAGCCAAACTCAAGGGACATAACTACACACGAGGGATGTTATTGTAATGACTTGCAATTGAAAGCTCATGGTACCAGGATCCTCAGCCCTGGTTTCAACTGAGATGGAGGCTCAAGAGTATAAGTAAACTTACAAGGTAAAAAAATTATTCCAACAATCTAGGGAAACACACCAAAGCACTGCAATAAGTGATAAATCCCATGCAGTGCAGTTCTTTGGATATACTCCACACCTGTAATCATCCTGGCTGCGTCTGCCCATTGTGCCCCTGGACTTAGCTATCTCTTGTAATATTGCCTGTGTTGTACTTCCTCTGTTTTTCTTAATATATCCTTAATCTCCAGCTCTTTTGGTACTCCTAATTTTTGTATTGTAGCGTTCTCTCTTTGGCCTGAGTCCGTCGTCCTCTCATTGCTATTTTGAGTTTTATAAAACGCTTTGCCACTTCAACAAAAGGCAGATATCAAACAACTAACTTAGGGCCAGATGCATAAAGGCAGCTGCTAAATACAGATGCTGCAGGAGAGCTTATCGAGTTGCAAACAGTGATCAATGCGCAAAGGGGATGGCATGCAAATGAGATGCACGGATCCCCCCCTTTGCGCATTGGTCACTGTTTGTGACTCAATAAGCTATACCAGGCTTTGTGGAAATAAAACAAAGGAAACCTGAAAATGACCAAAAATCTAGCTAAGATGCTAACAGGGAACAAGGGTACCTCACAACAGCAACAGGACATATGAAAATTTTAAAAATAAAGTTTGAATGAAAAGACATCTTGAAGCAAAGTTCCAGTGATGTGCATCCAAAAGGTTCTGAGGAAAGATGAACCCTGAGGTGATTCCATGCAACAGCCAGGAAATAGTAAGCTGGAAATGATTTCCTGTGTTGGCCCCGTTGGTGACATCACCCATGCTGTGAAGATTTGCTTATCCTTAGAGACCTGGCAGCTCTGCCCTAGCTCAAGGAGGTTTGTAGGAATATTCAGGGACACTATATGGGGCAGCACCACTGAATATCCCTAGATAGCAGCAGCTATGGGAAAATTATCAGGAAAACTGCTGCAGTTAACCATAAGAACATAAGTGTTGCCATACTGGGAGAGAACGAAGGTCCACCAAGCCCAGTATCCTATTTCAGACAGTGGACAGTCCAGGTCCATATCCAGGTCATTCCCTTTGAATATTGGGTCCATATTTTTCCTGTACCCTCCTCCTCAAAAGACCATTTGATGGTCCGTTTTAAAAGTAATTTTTTAATGCTCATTTTTGAGGGCACTACAAGAAGCCTGTGAGGGGACTCCATGGGACCATTAGATATGAAGGAGCAAAAAGGGCACTCAGGGAGGACAAGACCATAGCAGAGACCCCTGAACAAATTCTTTGCTTCAGTCTTTACAGAAGATGATGTAGGAGGTATACCTGTACCAGAAATGGTTTTCAAAGGTGATGATGGGGAGGAACTGAAAGAAATCTCAGTGAAACAGCCAAGGACTCATGGATGTTCCCTTGCAGTCTGAGAGGCGCTGTATCTGGCAAAACTGCAGTTTATGAAACCCCGGCTCATTGTCAAGGTGACCCCTTCAACGTGTAGCCCTTGAAATCGCAACATTTGGGATAAAGCGAAAGCTACATACCTGTAGAAGGTATTCTCCGAGGACAGCAGGCTGATTTTCTCACTGATGGGTGACGTCCACGGCAGCCCCTCCGATCGGAGATCTTCATTAGCAACAGTGTTTGCTAGCCCTCGCGTGCGCATGCGTGACGTCTTCCCGCCCGAACGCGCTCGTGTTCGTCAGTCCAGACGTCAGTCCAGTACAGAGCAAAGACAGACAAGGGTAGACACAATTCCAAAGGGAAGGCGGGTGGGTTGGTGAGAACAATCAGCCTGCTCTCCTCGGAGAATACCTTTTACAGGTATGTAGCTTTCACTTTCTCTGAGGACAAGCAGGCTGCTTGTTCTCACTGATGGGGTATCCCTAGCCCCCAGGCTCACTCAAATCAACAAACATTGGTCAATTGGGCCTCCCAACGGCGAGGACATAACTGAGATTGACCTAAACTTATTCAACTAACAGAGTGCAGCCTGGAACAGAATAAAAATGGGCCTAGGGGGGTGGAGTTGGATTCTAAACCCCGAACAGATTCTGCAGCACCGACTGCCCGAACCGACTGTCGCGTCGGATATTCTGCTGTAGGCAGTAATGCGATGTGAATGTGTGGACAGATGACCACGTCGCAGCCTTGCAAATCTCTTCGATAGTGGCTGACTTCAAGTGGGCCACTGACGCTGCCATGGCTCTAACACTATGAGCCGTGACATGACACTCAAGAGTCAGCCCAGACTGGGCGTAAGCGAAGGAGATGCAATCTGCTAGCCAATTAGAGATGGTGCGTTTCCCGACAGCCACTCCCCTTCTGTTGGGATCAAAAGAAACAAACATTTGGGCGGACTGTCTGTGGGGCTGTATCCGCTCCAGATAGAAAGCCAATGCTCGTTTGCAGTCTAATGTGTGCAGCTGGCGTTCAGCAGGGCGGGTATGAGGACGGGGAAAGAATGTTGGCAAGACAATTGACTGGTTCAGATGGAACTCCGACACCACCTTCGGCAAGAACCTAGGGTGAGTACGGAGGACTACTCTGTTATGATGAAATTTGGTATAAGGAGCATGAGCTACCAAGGCTTGAAGCTCTCTGACTGCGAGCTGAAGTAACTGCCACCAAGAAAATGACCTTCCAGGTCAAGTACTTCAGATGGTATGAAATCAGTGGCTCGAAAGGAGGTTTCATCAGCTGGGTGAGAATGACATTGAGAACCCATGACACTGTAGGAAGTTTGAGGGGGGGCTTTGTCAAAAGCAAACCTCTCATGAAGCGAACAACTAAAGGCTGTCCTGAGATCGGCTTTCCTTCCACACGGTAATGGTATGCACTAATCGCACTAAGATGAACTCGTACAGAGTTGGTCTTAAGACCAGACTCAGACAAGTGCAGAAGGTAATAAAGCAGGGTCTGTGTAGGACAAGAGCGAGGATCTAGGGCCTTGCTGTCACACCAGATGGCAAACCTCCGCCATAGAAAGAAGTAACTCTTTTTAGTGGAATCTTTTCTGGAAGTAAGCAAGACCCGGGAGACACCCTCGGAGAGACCCAAGGAGGCAAAATCTACGCTCTCAACATCCAGGCCGTGAGAGCCAGAGACCGGAGGTTGGGATGCAGAAGCGCCCCCTCGTTCTGAGTAATGAGGGTCGGAAAAACACTCCAATCTCCATGGTTCTTCAGAGGACAACTCCAGAAGAAGAGGGAACCAGATCTGACGCGGCCAGAAAGGAGCGATAAGAATCATCGTGCCTCGGTCTTGCCTGAGTTTCAGCAAAGTCTTCCCCACCAAAGGTATGGGAGGATAAGCATACAGGAGGCCTTCCCCCCAATCCAGGAGAAAGGCATCCGACGCTAGTCTGCCATGGGCCTGAAGTCTGCAACAGAACTGAGGTACCTTGTGGTTGGCTCGGGTAGCAAAGAGATCCACCAAGGGGGTGCCCCACGCTTGGAAGATCTCGTGGACCACTTTGGAATTGAGCAACCACTCGTGAGGTTGCATGATCCTGCTCAACCTGTCGGCCAGACTGTTGTTTACGCCTGCCAGATAATTGGCCTGGAGACACATGCCGTATCGGTGAGCCCAAAGCCACATTCTGACGGCCTCCTGACACAGAGGGCGAGATCCGGTGCCCCCCTGCTTGTTGATGTAATACATGGCAACCTGGTTGTCTGTCTGAATTTGAATAATTTGGTGGGACAGCCGATCCCTGAAAGCCCTTAGAGCATTCCAGACCGCTCGTAACTCCAGGAGATTGATCTGTATACCTTGTTCCTGGAGGGTCCAACTTCCTTGGGTGTGAAGTCCATCGACATGAGCTCCCCATCCCAGGAGGGACGCATCCGTCGTCAGCACTTTTTGAGGTTGAGGAATTTGGAAAGGACGTCCCAGAGTCAAATTGGACCGAATTGTCCACCACTGCAGGGATTGAAGAAAACTGGTGGGCAGCTGGACTACATCCTCTAGATCCCCAGCAGCTTGGTACCACTGGGAAGCTAGGGTCCATTGAGCTGATCTCATGTGAAGACGGGCCATGGGAATCACATGAACTGTGGAGGCCATGTGGCTGAGCAATCTCAACATCTGCCGAGCTGTGATCTGCTGAGACGCCTGCACCCAGGAAACGAGGGACAGAAGATTGTTGGCCCTCGTTTCCGGAAGGTAGGCACGAGCTGTCTGAGAATCCAGCAGAGCTCCTATGAATTCGAGTTTTTGAACTGGAAGAAGGTGGGACTTTGGATAATTTATCACAAACCCTAGTAGCTCCAGGAGTCGAATAGTCATCTGCATGGACTGTAGAGAGCTCCTGCCTCGGAGGTGTTCTTCACCAGCCAATCATCGAAGTAAGGGAATAAGTGCACTCCCAGTCTGCGTAAAGATGCCGCCACTACCGCCAGGCATTTTGTGTACACCCTGGGCGCGGAGGCGAGACCAAAGGGTAGCACACAATACTGAAAGTGCCGTGTTCCCAGACGGAATCGAAGATACTGTCTGTGAGCTGGCAGTATCGGGATATGAGTGTAAGCATCCTTTAAGTCCAGAGAGCATAGCCAATCGTTTTCCTGAATCATGGAAAGAAGGGTGCTCAGGGAAAGCATCCTGAACTTTTCTCGGACCAGATATTTGTTCAGGGCCCTTAGGTCTAGGATGGGACGCATCCCCCCTGTTTTCTTTTCCACAAGGAAGTACCTGGAATAGAATCCTAGCCCTTCTTGCCCCGGTGGCACGGGCTCGACCGCATTGGCGCTGAGAAGGGCGGAGAGTTCCTCTGCAAGTACCTGCTTGTGCTGGAAGCTGAAGGACTGAGCTCCTGGTGGGCAATTTGGAGGCTTTGTGACCAAATGAAGGAGTATCCTAGCCGGACTATTTGAAGAACCCACTGCCTATCAGTGAGGGAGATAGTCCGGCTGCACTGGGTGCACTTTTTGAAGCCGCTGGTAGGCTTCGAGGACATGGGCGGAAAAATGCGCCGGCAAAGTCAAAATTCGCGATGATGGCTAATGGCACCAAAAAATTTAGAAAAAACCCGTACGGGCGGAGAAAAAAGCCGCACTCGATCACGAAAGGAAACTTACGGGAAAAAACTTGACATAAGGGAATTTTTGTTTTTTTTGAAAACTAAGAAACACACGATGTGAAAAGAAAACCGGACACTTCCGAATGGAAGAACGCGGCGAAAAGACGTGAGGGGTCTCCTTGGGGTGCAGACCGACCGAAAAAACAGCCGTCCTGAGCCGCAGAAAAAAGAAGACCGACGAACACGAGCGCGTTCTGGCAAGAAGACGGTTGCGCATGCGCACGGTGCATGTGCCTGCGAGGGCTAGCAAACGCTGTTGCTAGTGAAGATCTCCGATCGGAGGGGCTGCCGTGGACGTCACCCATCAGTGAGAACAAGCAGCCTGCTTGTCCTCGGAGAAACAAAGTTATTGTGCATTGACAACAAGGCCAGAATGCACGTCATCAGTCCAGCTGCAGCTCGAGATTTCTGTATAAAAGAGGCCCATATCTAAGGCAGAAGGCTGCTGCTGTTTAGCATTCCAGCCAAAGTGCAGCCCCTGCTTTGCATCTGTCAGACCATCTGAAGAACACTCTGCCATCTGCTAGATGTCTGCACCAGGTTGTATAGTTATTATGCACAGTTGTTTTATAAGTGCTGTGGGTTAGAGTAACTGGCTGAATGACAAGTCTGTCTAGGGTAGTGTGCGTTTGTGCTATTTTTGACAAGACCTTCATTGTCTTCATTCTTGCCTTTTAATTTTGTTCTTGCTGGTATTATAAATAAGCAATCTATTTTTATTATACCCTTTGGTGTGGAGTTAGCTCTGTTATTATTTGGACGTTATTTCGGGTCTATAGATAAAAGGGAACACAATTGCTTCCTGTCACTAGTTTGCCTAATGCTAAAACGTGACAGAGTCACACTCTTAAGTAATCTATACTAAATGTCACGTTCCCAATAACAACCAAAAAGAGTGTTATCTGGGTATGCCCTCCAGAGTGCCGCTCCATGGAGCAACCTCACCTTGAGTATGCATTCAATTCTAGTCACCATTTCTCAAAAAAAAGATATAGCAGTGTTAGAAAAGGTTCAAAGAAGAGTTACCAAAATGATAAAGGGATGGAATGCCTCACATATGAGGAAAGGCTAAAGAGGTTAGGGCTCTTCAGCTTGGAAAAAAGATGGCTTTGGTGGGGGGGGGGGGGGGGGGGGGGGGGGGATATGATTGAGGTCTACAAAATCCTGAGTGGTGTAGAATGGGTAAAAGTGAATTTATTTTTCACCCTTTCAAAAAGTACAAAGACCAGGGGACATTCAATAAAATGACATGGATATATTTTTTTGCTCATAGTTAAGATCTGGAACTCGTTGCCAGAAGATGTGGTAACAGCAGTAGTGCATCTGGGTTTAAAAAAAGGTTTGCACAAGTTCCTGGAGGAAAAGTCCATAGTCTGTTATTGAGATAGACATGGGGGAAGCCACTGCTTTACCTGCGATTGGTAGCATTGAATGTTGCTACTATTTGAGTTTCTGCCAGGTACTTCTGACCTAGATTGGCCAATGTTGGAAGCAGGATATTGGGCTAGATGGACCACTGCTCTGAACCAGTATGCCTATTCTTATATTCTTATGATCTACACTGGGATCAAGGCTATTTAAAACATTTATAAATGATCTGGAAATCGGACTAGCGAGGGATAAGCAGCATAAAATGTTTAGTACTTTTATGGGATCTTGCCAGCTATTTGTGACCTGGATTGACCACTGTTGGAAACAAGATGCTGGGCTTGATGGACCTTTGGTCTGTCCAGTATGGCAATACTTATGTACTTATGTAAATGCAAAGTGATGCACTTTGGGAAGAATAATCCGAATCATAGTTACCTGATGCTGGGGTCCACCCTTGGGAGTCAGCTCCCAAGGAAAAGATCTAGGTGTCATTGTAGACAATGCACTGAAATCTTCTGCTCAGTGCGTAACGGTGGCCAAAAAAGCAAAGAGGATGCTAGGAATTATTAGGAAAGGGATGGCAAATAAGACCAAGAATACTATTGCTCCATTGTGTGACCTCACCTTGAGTACTGCATTCAATTCTGGTCGCAATATCTCAAAAAAGATATAGCGGAATTAGAAAAAGTTCAAAGAAGAGCAACCATAATAGTAAAGGGGATGAAACTCCTCTCATATGAGGAAAAGCTAAAGAGGATAGGGCTCTTCAGCTTGAAAGAGAGACAGCTGAGGGGAGATATGATTGAGGTTTACAAAATCATGAATTGTGCAGAACAAGTAGAAGTGAATCCATTTTTTTTTAACTCTTTCAAAAAGTACAAAGACTCGGGGACACTCAATAAAGCTACATGGAAATAAATACTTTTAAAACAAATATGAGGAAAAATGTTTTCACTAAATGAATAACGAAGCTCTGGAACGTGCTGCTGGAGAATGTTAACAGCAGTTAGCATATCTGGGTTTAAAAAAAAAAAAAAAAAAAGGTTTGGACAAGTTCCTGGAGGAAAAAAATCCATAATCTGCTACTGAGATTGCGATAGGAAAGCCACTGCTTACCCTGCAATTGGTAGCATGGATTGTTGCTACTTTTTGGGTTTCTGCCAGGTACTTATGACCTGGATTGACCACAGTTAGAAACAGGATACTGGGCTAGATTGACTTTTGGTCTGACCCAGTATGGCTATTCTTATGTTCTTGAGGATCCTTTATGATTCATTTGCTCCTGCTATAGCACATATCAGCACCATACTGCCTTGGGTTGAAATGAAGAAGAACATAAGCAGTCACCCCTCCACCTTGTTTCCCTCAAGTAAATGCACTGAATATAAAGCATTTTCAAAAATGCATCAAATATTTTACCACAGGTGAGAAAAACAAAAACATGCATCTTATTTTGTTGAGACTTACCAACTAAATTATTTTAAAAAGGAAGTAAAAAGAAATGCTAGAACTTAATCTTCATATTAGATAATGCACAACAGAATATTAACCTGATCATTATAAAATGATACATGCTAATTAATTTTAAAATTTCAACTCAAAAAAAATCTGAAGAACAGTTATACATCGTCTGCCATTCACAATGAATGTGTGTCTTCACAAGGTCCTAGATCTCAACTAGATCATATGAGGTCCTATTTTACATAAAACATTGAAATTGGAATTCAGATGTCCAGATCAGGACACGGTTAATTCTGGTGTTAATTCAGAAAAGGAGTGCATGTCTATTTGTGTGAATGCGTAGTGGGGGGCAGCCATTTTACAAGGATAAACTTGGGGGGGGAAAAGCAGCACAAACCAACAACTTCCATATGAAAGCAGAGATTTTGCAGCTTCCACGTGTACCAATCCCATTTACAAACCTATACTATAAGGAAATAAACAGTGGATTAAGGAAACATGTTCCCTTATCCCTTGTGCAAAGCCTGGGCTGAACAATCACTTTTTAAAAATCTGTATACATCTCTGAGCTGGTGCAAATTAAAACCAGACAGAAATTTTCCCCTTATATACATATACATGTATTCTCATCGTAAAATGAAGAACACACATGTAAAATTGTCCCTCCCAAACCACATGAAATCTGTGTGGTGTGGATTGACATATTAAATAGTGGCATTCACACTTGTAGATCACATACACATTTAAATAGAGATTTCAAAAAAGTTACTAATTGCCACATGATATGCATCTAAAATAAAAATCATTTTCTTCTAAAACTTGGTCTAGTCAGAACTGGTTTTCAACTTCTGTAATGCTTCAAGTATGTACCAAAAAGACCCACTCAGGATGAGCCTGCAGTAGCAGAATCTGAGCTCCAGTAAGCAAGTAATACTGAGCAAATAAACCACAGCAATCCAGGTTTCCTCAGCAGTGCTATGGCTAGTTTACTGTCTAATCTCCCATTTTAATTTCTGGACAACTGTTACTCTTTAAAGAAACAAGCTATAGAGCATGTGCTGCACCAGGTCTTCTTACCTATCATTCAATTCCTGAGCAATTGTAAGATGCTTCAGATGATAATCTATGGCCTTTCCATAGTCTTGAAGTAGCGTGTAAGTGTTCCCAAGGCTGTAACAACTTTGTGCTTCCACTGCTCTGTCTTTAAGCTGTCGAGCCAACTGTAGTGTCCTCCTATGAGAAGCAGGCACAGCAGCAACATTTGTCATAAAACTGCCAATTTTATTTTATATTGACAAATAGAAAGACACAAATTTCCCATCTTCTATGCAATAGTTAAGCAAAAACTATTTTTAGTTGCCATCTTCACATCTTGGCTGAGCGAATGAGTGCTAAAGAAAACTGTGAATTAGAAAAGTTTAAGCAAAGAGAAGAACGTATAGTTTGGCTAACTTTATCTACTTGCACAATTGTGCTAAACATGAATCATAATGGGATATGGAATTAAAAGGTCACAAGGCAAAGTTAGAGCCTATCCAGAATTTCTTGAGTCCTTGTGTCCGTAATGTCAACTTACTCCTTTACCTTTACTACAGAAGGCTTAGGTGATCAAATGTTATAAGGAGAAGTAAATGAGTGGAGTTGAACGGGTAGATGTGAAGCGTCTGTTTACGCTTTCCAAAAATACTAGGGGGCATGCGATGAAGTTACAATGTAGTAATTTAAAACAAATCTGAGAAAAATTTTCTTCACTCAACGTGTAATTAAACTCTGGAATCGTTGCCAGAGAATGTGGTAAAGGCGGTTAGCTTAGCGGAGTTTAAAAAAGGTTTGGACGGCTTCCTAAAGGAAAAGTTCATAGACCATTATTAAAGGGGAAAATCCACTATTTCTGGGATAAGCAATATAAAATTTTTGTACTTTTTTGGGATCTTGCCAGGTATTTGTGACCTGGATTGGCCACTGTTTGAAACAGGATGCTGGGCTTGATGGACCTTTGGTCTTTCCCAGTATGGCAATACTTATGTACTTATGCAAAGGTTCCCCCCCCCAAAAAAACCCAAGTTCATTTATAAAATTACTGCTTAACTTTTATATCTTATCTCAAAACCAAAATTACTTACATATAGCAAGTGATCTACAAGGACAGAAGGATACAGATCATCACAACATGGGTTATGTCATCCAACAGAGCTGACCTGGGGAAAAGCCCTTCTGGAAACTTTTGAAAGGACCTACTGTGCATGTGAACTTTTGAAAGGACCTACTGCCTGTGTCACGCTTCTTCTGATGGACTAGACTTTGACGTGCCAAAGATTTTCACATTACTCTTTACAGCAGAGCTTCCCAATCTGTAGGCTGCAACCCCAAAAAGAGTTGTGAAACCAGATTTTGGTATCATGACCTGAGTGGGCATTTTGTAGGATATCAATGTCCTGCACCTGCCAGGGGTCGCACACTTTCGACAGCTACGCAAATTGGTGTTGCAGTTGCAAAAAGATTGGTAAGAGTTACTTTACAGTCTCCTTAGTCATCTTGGGCACAGATGGCACTAAGAGGGTTAACCCTTTATAGTGTCCAATGTTCCCATAATAAGCCATATGGGAACAGATTGATGGAAGCATTGGACACTAAAGGGTTAATGATCAGACTCCATGCACTGCAAGCACCAACTGTGTGTACCTGTGCCAGATATGATCTTACTGCACTACCTGAATTTCTTAAAGACATTGGGGGCTTTTTTTTTTCTGTGACGGGCTGCTGAAAAATATAGCCACTACCAAATGAAACTAGATAGGTCCAGAAGGGGCACTCTGTGTCCAGTAACAGGCAGCAATAGATGAATGTGAAAAAACAAAAGAAAGAAAAAACAACAACTGGAAAATACTGAAAATCTCCACTAAGGACACTAAAGGGGAAAAGAAAAAATATCTGAAAACAAACAAAAAAATCTTTTTTTGTAGAATAATAAATATTAGGCAAGTGAAAAGAATGTCTTTATTGCTCTGCAGAAAACTAGATAGAAGAAGTCCTGCATATTATCTGGGAAATGCTGCACATGAATGGTAGGGCCTTTCAAAGCCTTCCATAGTTTTTCTGAGCTGAAAAGGCTCTTTCCCACAAGATCTATCAAATGAGATAATCCATATTGTCAAGAGACGATATCCTGCATTGTCCTTAGAAAATTTATATGTTTCACCCTTCTGAAGTTTGCCCAATAAACAAAGATCATACAAACAAATCAGACAATCACAACACACACAAAAATCCACCCAATGTGTTTATAATCACATGATACAAGAAAACACAACTACTAAAAGAATTAAATACTAACTTGTAGTATTCAGCAGCCATTTCAAATTCACCCAGAAATATAAAAGAATTCCCAAGATTGCTGTATGCTCTTCTTTCTGCTGGTCTATCACCAAATTCTTTCGCAATTAGCAGCCGCTAAAAAAACACAACTCATATTTAGAGAGTTATTTTACAACATCTTGGTAAAACACAGGTCTTCAAGAACAACACTAGCTTTTTCCACCTAAACAAAAAATACTGTCATTAAATGGCAAAGTATATTAGACAGAACGATCAGTGAAGTCTACTTACTAACTGGTGACATTCACTATTACATATATTAGTAAACAGGCAATATTGCCAATATTGGGAGCTGTGGTAAATAACTAAGTATAAGTTAGTAAATAGATTTCAATGATCCAGTCATTCCTAAACAGTGAAATGAAAATATTCATATCCAGTTGCTTATGCTTTATTTGCTCCCAGTTAAAGAATACCAGAAGGATACTAAAATTACCAGATGACTCAATAGTGACCAGTAAAGTTCTAAGAAAGTCACATTCACTGCACAATAACTTAGAAGTTAAATCTAAGGTGATAACCACGGAGTCTATAGCCTCTTGCTGAGTGCTTCCACAGAATTGCAAGGGAAAACAGAATAGGGGAAAAACCAATGGGTAGTTAAGCTGAAACCACATGGCACCACCGTCCAGAGGATGGTTCTCACTTAGAACAAGAAGAAACTGCTAAGGAAAAAAATCCAGCCCTTTGGTGCCTTATATTTCTGCAGTTTGTAAAACCTGACTCCAAGTTAAGGCAAGTCTCTGACAGGCGGATGATCAGAAGCCCTGTGCTGTTCCAAACAGCGCTCTAAAAATAGCTGCTCAGGCACAATCCTCCTGCACTTGTTTGACAGGCCTGGAGTGTCAAAAGCCCAGACACATCAAACATGGGGGCTCCCTCCAATCTGCAAGGCCCCTGGTAGCCTAGTGCCTCTCCCCAAAGCCCCCACACCCTTCAGTGACAGGGACATGGGGACTGGAGGTCCGGCGGATATCCAGTCCCCTTGATTCCCCCCGACACAGGGGCACATGGGGCCCCACTAACCCCCCCCCCCTCACACCCAAAAATAATGCCCTGGTGGCCTAGTAGGCCGCAAGCCCAAACCTCCCCACCTGGTGGTCATGCAGCCCCCCCCCTCTCCATACCTTTATGGTGGAGGAGGGAGTAGCACACTCCCTCCTCTTTAGCGACACCTTCAAAATGGTGGTGCCCAGCCCTGCCCAGTGCATCCTGGGAGGCGCTGAGCAAGGCTTCCCAACCATTTAAGGGAGAAACCCCCTTATATGATAGGTAAGCCCCACTAGAGGGGGGCTGATAGACCACGAAGTGGGGGGTTGGGCTTGCAGCCCACTGGGCCACTAGGGCCTAATTATTGTGGTGTAAGGGGAGTAGAGGGGACTGGATGTCCACCAGCCGGCTTGGGCGTGGGGGGGGGCAGGGTTCGCCTGCTAGCATGCTGGACAGTGCTCCCCAATCCTCCCCAATGCTCTGCAAATCCTAATGCCAGCTCTGAGCTGGTGTAGGGTTTGCTGTGACAGCAGCACCAGTGTTTTGGCATGCTGCCACTATGCACTGGGGAGGAATACGCAATGCCCTTTTTAGCATGCATTTGCATGCTCATTGCGCTCAAGAGCCAGCGAGTGCGTTGTTGCATGCGCTCACTGGCTCTGATCATCGGGCGGAAGCAAATGTGGCTGCTAGTATAGCACTATTGGCCTCTAGCATCCGTGTTTGCTTTTGATTATCGGCTCATAAGTCTACCATAGTAGCCCTTTCCTCACATCCCTCTCTGTTCATTTCTTAGAACAAGCACTTCATGAGGTATTGCTGCAGTACTCCTTCACTTAATATCAGTAGAAAACAGGTTATATAGGGCTGAAGAAAGAAGAGGTGGGTCAAGAAGTACTTCAATGCAAGTTCAGGTCGAAAGCTTCTGGTCTCAAGTTACATAGTAACATAGTAGATGACGGCAGAAAAAGACCTGCACGGTCCATCCAGTCTGCCCAAGAAATGTGCCACTTTTTTGTGTATACCTTACCTTGATTTGTATCTGTCTTTTTCAGGGCGCAGACCGCACAAGTCTGCCCAGCACTATCCCCGCCTCCACCATTGGCTCTGCACAGACCATATAAGTCTGCCCGGCACTATCCCCACCTCCCAACCACCAGCCCCGCCTCCCACTACCGGTTCTTTCAGCAATAGTTACAGATATCAGTGGTTTCTATTGGCAAGTTTATCATAAAGTAGAGGACTAGAATACCTGCTCATGAAACATGACTGCTTTCCGGAAGTTACCAAGCAGATAATTTGTGTTTCCCAGATTTCCATATGCCCGACCCTGGGCAGCTCGGTCACCTAGCTCTGTCACTATGATTAAATTTGCTCTGTTGGCAGACAAAAAAAAAAAAAAAAAAAATCAAATTGTTAGTTTACCAATCCCTTTTCCTACAATATTCAATGGTCATATTACTAATGTTTAAATGGAGGAAAAAACGACGATAAGAACATAGATTCCCTATTTGATTTAGGGAAGCTGGTTTCCTGTTATCAATCACCATACACTACTCATAACATCCTAACTCCTCAAATGAGCTAAACAGTCCAGATATATTTAAAGCCAAGCGATTTTGGATAACTAGCTCTCCACCTAATAAAGTATCCTGAGCTAGCAAGAGTTATAGTTGTTACCAAGGGGAGGAATGACCTAGTTGTTACAGAAATGGGATAAAAACCAGGGATCAGATTCCGCTCCCCCTCCCCCCCAACTGAAACTCATGACCTTAGGCAAGTCACTATTCCCACTGTCTCTGTAAGCTTCTTGAAGACGGGACATTGAATCTTTGCTAGATATCTAGCATGCAAAAATAGATTATGAATTTACTTTTCATTCACTGTGTGTTGAAGGAAAGGCAGTATTAGTAAATGGATTACACTAAAACTAGAGGAAAAAGTTAATTCAAATGACATAAATGTTTCACTGCTTCTATAGATATAACAACTATAACCGATTTCTAATTCATCTCTACCCATTATCATTCAGATATTCCAGAACTTTCATATTTACTCACTCATAATAGTCTGCAGCTTTCTGTAAAGCAGCTTTTACTTCTTCAGGAAACTCCCCTGGATCATGAGTGCCAATGCAACCTATATTTTTACTCTGGGAATGATATACATTTCCAAGATTGTAGAGTGCTCTTGCTTCTCCAACCTGGAATAGATAAAATTAGTCACAATTTCAAATCTCTTTAAGAGTTATCATCATGTACTAACAACATTGCACAAAGATTTTGCTGTTTCCGTTCGCTGTAAATTCATCTGATAGAACAAAAAGGTTTCAAGGGTTATTTTAAAAAAATTAAATGTTTCCAAATTCTTACAAACTGTAGGAAAAAACCTGAATCTTGAGTAACAATTCATTATTTTCATATAGTACATGACTTTACATTGAAAACCAATCCTCAAACTCTCTAAAGTGATTCAGACAACATTTCTAAACTATAAGCCACTTCCATCAACACAAGTTCAATTTTAGACCTACTTTTGCATATTATCAGGTTGTGTGGTAACCGTTGCAGCCATTTTGAAAATATGGTTCTTTAGGCACTTCTTTTAAAAAACAGCTTTAAGGCCAGGAAAGAGTGCCATTAATCAGGCTACCCCCAGCCAATGACCTCTCCAAAAGAAGAGTTTGAAGAGAGGGGAAATTATCAAGAACCTGGGAAGGATGACTCAGTAGGAAAAAAGATGAAGGGAGGAAGCAAGGAGACTCAGGAAGAAGGGGCAGATACTGTAAGAGGTGGAGAGAATGGGGAGAAAGGGTACCTAAGAGCAGATGGATGAATTCTTGGATTAAAAGGAAGTAGAAAGCAGAGTTAAAAAAAAAAACCCAAATCAAGTCCCTCCTTCAAAAACAAACAAAAACAAGCAAAATGACAAAAGGCAAGAAATAAAAAAAAAGCACATTCAAAAACTTTCCTGGGTTTCCAAAATTTTTTAGCTGACACTTTTTTTTCAAATATTTCTTCACTCCTACTAAAAGGGGGCCTATTCATTAAGGTATAACAGTATACCAACATTCAAATCCTGTGAGGGTAATATTCAGCCTGCAGAGATCACCTTTTTTTTTTTTCTAAAACACTGGCCACCATGGGTTAAAAAAAAAAAATCACACAGACACACCCCATCCTGATAGTGACTGATACTGAATATCCAGAGTTGTGGTTAGCACTACAGACATTTGAGTAGTCAATCTACATACACTTAGGACAAGACAACCTGATGCTCTGAAACCCTACATGGCGACGCAGCAATCAACAAGATCGTGCTCTTCAGAGTGAGATCTTTCAAGGCCTTCCAGAGTAGCTCAAAATGAGGCTTCTGAAGAGCCCGAAGGACTAAATTAAGAATACAAAAGGGAGGCCGTAAATTGCCTGTTCCCTGCAAGAACTGAATATGATCCAGTTGAGCTGCAAGAGATGTCTTCTGTAGCTGGCCCCTGAAACAGGCCAAAGCCACAACCTAAAATTTTAGAGAATCCAACGCCAATCCTTTCCAAAGACCTGCTTGGAGAAACGCTACAATATTTCTCATCCTTGATCTCTTTGTAACACCAATTGCATCTCTTTAACCTGGAATGGCGATGCCTTAACAGGTAAGCCACACTGAGCCTGCAAATAGGTGGGAAAATGTGGGATACAAATGTAATAAATAATAATAAAGTTAGCAATGACAATCAGAATACCCTTTTCGTTTTAACCAAGCCCTTTCTTTGGCCAAGCCTTCAGAACAAAGGGGTACAAGATTCATACTTTAGAATATGCTCTGTAATTTTGTTTTTTATAATAATCTCTACCATTTTGACCGGCACCAACATCAGGCTCATTGGTCTATAATTTCCCGGATCACCTCTGGAACCCTCAAATCGGTGTTACATTGGCCACCCTCCAATCTTCTACTACTACTACTTACCATTTCTATAGCGCTTCTAGACGTACGCAGCGCTGTACACTTGAACATGAAGAGACAGTCCCTGCTCGACAGAGCTTACAATCTACTTAGGACAGACAAACAGGACAAATAAGAGATAAGGGAATATTAAAGTGAGGATGATAAAATAAGGGTTCTGAACAAGTGAATAAGGGTTAGGAGTTAAAAGCAGCAGCATCCTTCCTGTCTCATCAGCTTGTAACCTTGGGGTCATCTTCGACTCCTCCCTCTCCATCTCTGCACATATTCAGCAGACTGCTAAAACCTGTTGTTTCTCTCTCTATATCACCATCAAAATTCACCCTTTCCTTTCTGAGCACACTACCAGAATCCTCATCCACACTCTTATCACCTCTCGCTTAGACTATTTGCAACTTGCTTCTCACAGGTCTCCCACTTAGCCATCTCTCTCCTCTTCAATCTGTTCAAAATTCTGCTGCACGACTAATATTCCGCCAATGTCGCTATGCTCATATTAGCCCTCTCCTCAAGTCACTCCACTGGCTTCCTATCCATTTCCGCATACAGTTCAACCTCCTCTTATTGACTTATAAGTGCATTCACTCTGCAGCTCCTCAGTACCTCTCCACTCTCATCTCTCCCTACACTCCTCCCCGGGAACTCCGTTCACTGGGTAAATCTCTCTTATCTGCACCCTTCTCCTCCACCGCTAACTCCAGACTCCGTTCCTTTTAGCTTGCTGCACCATATGCCTGGAATAGACTTCCTGAGCTGGTACGTCAAGCTTCATCTCTGGCCATCTTCAAATCTAAGCTAAAAGCCCACCTTTTTGACGCTGCTTTTAACAGTTTAGAGGAGGAAAGAAGATGTGTAGTTTCCTCTTCGGTGATTTCAGAAAAGGAAGAAAAGGAAGCAGGGGTTTGGAGGGTTTGAGAGAATGGACTAAGGGAAGGAGAGGTGGAGGTGACCTGGTTGAAAATTCAAGTTTAATCTTGTGAACTTTATCATGAAAGTACTCAGCCAGAGTCTGGGGGGAAAGTGAAGGGGGGGTTGGAGGTGAAGGCCTTTGAGGAGAGAGTTCAGTGTGGCAAAGAGACGTCGAGGGTTTGAGCCAAGAGAATTTGTCAACTGGATGTAATAGTCCTGTTTGGCAAGTAAAAGAGAAGACTGGAAGGAGGTCAGCAAGAATTTGAAATGTATGAAGTTAGCATGGGCACGGGATTTCAGCCAAAGGCGTTCGGTAGAACGGGCACAGGAAAGTAGGTAGCAGATTCTAGAGGTTAGCCAAGGCTGGGGTTTGGTACGTTTTACAGAACGGGGAATGGGAGGAGCTAGAGTATCCAGAGCAGAGGTAAGAATAGTATTATAGGAAGAGACAGCCTCATTGACAGACTTGGATAACGTGGAGGGGCATAATCGAACGGGGCCAGCCATCTATAAGGACAGCCATCTCTAATGACGGCCTCGTAAAGCAGTGTACCCGACCGTATTATCGAAACAAGATGGCCAGCCATCTTTCGTTTCGATAATACAGTCAGGGCCGGCCAAATCTCAACACTTGGGCCGGCCTTAGAGATCACCGCCATTGGTTTTCGCCGATAATGGAAACTAATG
Source organism: Microcaecilia unicolor (assembly GCF_901765095.1). NCBI lineage: Eukaryota > Metazoa > Chordata > Amphibia > Gymnophiona > Siphonopidae > Microcaecilia > Microcaecilia unicolor. The sequence goes on from NC_044036.1 coordinate 103,967,866, forward strand.
GCAGCCATTTCAAACCTGGCCAAATCAAGCCATTTGGTCATGGGAGGAGCCAGCATTTGTAGTGCACTGGTCCCCCTCACATGCCAGGACACCAACCGGGCACCCTATGGGGCACTGCAGTGGACTTCACAAATTGATCCCAGGTGCATAGCTCCCTTATCTTGGGTGCTGCGCCCCCCAACCCCCCCCCCCAAAACCCCTTACCTACAACTCTATATCACTACCTTAGCCCTTAAAGGGTAACGGGGGGCACCTAGATGTGGGTACAGTGGGTTTGTGGTGGGTTTTGGAGGACTCCCATTTACCACCACAAGTGTAACAATTAGGGAGGGGAATGGGCCTGGGTCCACCTGCCTGAAGTGCACTGCAGTACCCACTAAAAACTGCTCCAGGGACCTGCATAGTGCTGTGATGGAGCTGGGTATGACATTTGAGGCTGGCATAGAGGCTGGCAAAAAAATGTATTTAAATTTTTTTTTGGGTGGGAGGGGGTTGGTGACCACTGGGGGAGTAAGGGGAGGTCATCCCCGATTCCCTCTGGTGGTCATCTGGTCAGTTTGGGCAACTTTTCAAGGCTTGGTCGTGAACAAAAAAGGACCAAGTAAAGTCGGTCAAATGCTTGTCAGAGCCGGCCTTCTTTTTTTCATTATCGGCCGAGGCCGGCCATCTCTTAACCATGCCCCTGTCCCGCTTTCGGTACACTACCGATGCTCCCTCGAACTTTGGCCAGCCCTGCGACAGAAAGCACTTGAAGCCGGCCAAAATCAGCTTTCGATTATACCAATTTGGCCAGCCGTAGGCCGGTTATCTCCTGATTTCTGTCGGAAGATGGCCACCCTTCTCCTTCGAAAAATAAGCAGGATAGTGGTAGAGAAGAGATTTGAAACACTGGAGGACAGAGTAGAAGGGTCAATAGCCCTGAAGATTCCTAATGTGTGCTTGATTTTAAAGATAATTACATATTACTAACAATAGTTCTGCATGTTCATTTTCCAATTCTAACAGTACTCTGGGATGAATACTGCTCCAGGTGATTAGTTACTCTTCAATTTGTCAAATTGCCCCATTACATCTTCCAGGTTTACAGAGATTCGATTCAGTTTCTCTGACTTGTCAGTTTTGAATACCATTTCTGGCACTGGTATCTCTCCCAAATCTTCCTTGGTGAAGACTGAAGCAAAGAATTAATTTAATTTCTTGCTATGGCTTTGTCTTCCCCGAGTGCCTCTTTTACTCCTCATCATTTAGCGGTCCAACTGATTCTTTTGCCAGCTTCTTGCTTCTAACATACCTAAAGTTTTGCTATGTGGTTTTGTCTCCAATGCAATCTTCTTTTCAAAGTCTCTCTTTGCCTTCCTTATTAGCACTTTGCATTTGGCTTGCCATTCTTTATGCTGTTTCTTATTATTTTCAGTCGGATCCTTCTTCCATTTTCTGAAGGATTTTCTTTTAGCTCTAATAGCTTCTTTCACCTCACTTTTTAAACATGCTGGCTGTTTAGCCTTCTTTCCTCCTTGTTTAATACATGGAATATAACGGGTCTGGGCTTCCAGGATGGTATTTTTGAACAGCATCCATACCGAATGTAAATTTTTGACCTTTGCAGGTGCTCCTCAGTTTTTTTCCCCCACTGTTCTACTCACTTTATCATAGTCTCCTTTTTGAAAGTTAATTGCGCCTGCAAAGAGGTGGGAAAATGTGGGATACAAATGCAATAAATAATAAAATAATTGCTGTGATGAAACAGTGGGTTTCTAAGCCTGTGAACAGTAAATTATTCCATGAAGTGTATTTCCTCCTAATTGGCCAGCAGATGGCACCTGTTTTGTGTTTTAAAGCTGTTGCTGAAAATACTATTTTCTTTTCCAGTTTAAGCTTGTGAAAAGGCAATTTGAAGTACTACTGGCCAGATACTTTCAAAGTTGGTGCCCTGGGCTCTGATTGGCCCTGAAGTTCAAATCTAGCAAGAGGAGGTACTGGATTTTCCCTATTCTCAGCTGGGGAGTACAGAGGAAAACATCTCTGTCCTGAGACCTGTTCAAGACTTGTGAGCAGTTAATTTCCTAAAACTCCCCAGGTAGTAACAAGTGTTAGATAGTTTAATGTTGATCCTTGTTTATCTGTTATTGCTTGCTGTACTTTCCACCTGGTTTTCAAGCGTTCACTGTTCTACTGTGACAATAAACCTGTTGTCCTGGACTGACTAAGAATCTTGGTGGTTTGTGTGTTGGGTCTGTGGGTGCTTTCCAGGAACTGTGGGACACTTGAGAGTATGGCCCCAGTACCTAGAAATCACTTGGGAATAACTTGAGAGTGGGAGACTCAACCAGAGGCAAGTGGGACCCAGTCGGTGAGAGGAGAGGGCTAGTATAGAGCACGTGGGCAGGAGCAGGTGGGCCTCAGCAGTGCTGCGCACAGACCCTCCAGGTGGCCGCATGGTTAACCCCAGGCGGGGTGATAGGCATTCCATGACAATAACGTATTGGATTTCCTGTGTGTGCTTACTCCAGAGCCGATATCAAATTTGATAATATTATGATCACTATTATCAAGCAGCCTAGCATCATTACCTCCTGAACCAGATCATGTGCTCCACTAAGGATTAGGTCTAGAATTTTTGCTCCTCTTGTTGGCTCCTGTACCAGCTGCTCCACAAAGCAGTTCTCGATTCAGCAAGGAATTTTACCTCCCTAGCATGCCTGATGTTATATTTACCCAGTCAATATCAGGGTAATTGAAATCACCCATTATTGTGTTGCCCAGTTTGTTAGCCTTCCTAATTTCTGATAACATTTCTACATCTATTCTTTCTGGCCTGGTGGATGGTAGTACATTCCCATCACTATCCATGTCGCCCTTTCCACAAGAAATTTCAATTCATAGGGATTCCAAGATGCGTTTTGTGTCCTGCAGAATTTTTAGTCTATTCAAGGCCCTCCATAACATACAATGCTACCCCCTCCACCAGTTCGATCCACCCTATCACTACGATATAATTAGTATATTAGTATGTGTCCCACTGGTTAGCCTCCTTCCACTAGGTCTCAGAGATGCCTATTATATCTAATTTTTAATTTAGTGCAATATATTCTAACTCTCCCATCTTATTGGCATTTGCATATAGACATTTCAAACTACGTTGTTGTTCCCATTTATATCTTGCTCAGCAGTTGAATGTTAATTTGCAATCTTGAAAATCTGTCTGCTTTTTATTTAAAAAGACCCTGGTCTACTATGGTCTCTATTGCAAACCTCACTATTGGGATACCCTTGGGCTCATTTTCGAAAGAGAAGGGCGCCAATCTTTCGACACAAATTGGGAGATGGGTGTCCTTCTCCCAGGGTCACCCAAATTGGCATAATTGAAAGCCGATTTTGGGCGCCCTCAACTGCTTTCCATCGTGGGGACGACCAAAGTTCCCGGGGGCATGACAGAAGCATAGCGAAGGAGGGACTGGGGTGTGCTTAACACATGGGCGTCCTCGGCCAATAATGGAAAAAAAGAAGGGCGTCCCTGAGCACTTGGCCGACTTTTACTTGGTCCATTTTTTCTTGCGACCAAGCCTTAAAAGGTGCCTGAACTTACCAAATGACCACTGGAGAGAATCGGGGATGACCACCCCTACTCCCCCAGTGGTCACTAACCCCCCTCCCACCCTCAAAAAACATCTTTCAAAATATTGACTGCCAGCCTCAGATGTCATACTCAGGTCCATCACAGCAGTATGCAGGTCCCTGGAGAAGTTTTAGTGGTGCAGTGCACTTCAGGCAGGTAAGGGAGCTATGTATCTGGGAGCAATTTATGAAGTCCACTGCAGTGCCCCCTAGGGTGCCTGGTTGGTTTCCTGGCATGTCAGGGGGACCAGTGCACTACAAATGCTGGCTCCTCCCATGACCAAATGGCTTGCATTCGGTCATTTCTGAGATGGACGTCCTTGGTTTTGAAAAATCTCCGAAAATCAGAAACGTCTATGTCTAGGGACGACCATCTCTAAGGACGACCAAATTTCAGGATTTGGACGTCCCTGACCGTATTATCAAAACGAAAGATGGATGTCCATCTTGTTTCGAAAAATAAGGTTTCCCCACCCCTGGATTGGGATGTTTGCGAGGACGTTCAAATCGAAACAAGGACGTCCCTTTCGAAAATGCCCCCTCCACGCCATTGTTTTTGTTTTTAGTTGTTTAGTCTAGTAGGTGGAATTGGTTTTACTGCACTATTGGGGGTATATGTGATTATTTATTTATAGATTTTATTTATGATATGTTTATCTTTTAGTATGTTGTTCTGGTATGATTTATACACATATGTAAATGCTTTTGGTTTTTTTTTTTTACAGTTGTTATATGCTAGCACCAAATGCAGCCATTTAGGAGGGCAAAACGCAGCCGTGTCAGGCCTATTTTAAATAATGTGGTGAATAAATTATTTTTCTCAACATTGTCATTGGCGATTCGCATCTTTTTTCTAGTCCTTCCTATTCTCAGGGCACAGATTTGTAGAAGTCTACCCAGCACTGCTCTTGTACTAAAAGTTCTGATGTTAACGTCGAAGCCCCTTAAAATTTACACTCCAATTCATCCATATCAATTCAGTTACGATCAGGGCGTAGACCGTAGAAGTTGCGTCTGCCCAGTACTGGTTGAGTCCCAATTACCAGCGTTGCCATCCAATCGCTGCTAATATTCCGTAGATCCATTCCTTCTAAACAGGATTTCTTTGTGTTTATCCCCCTTTCATGAAAAAATACTTCCTGACGTTACTCCTGAGTCTGCCCCCCTTCAACCTCAATTCATGTCCTCTAGTTCTACCACCTTCCCGTCTCCAGAAAAGGTTTGTTTGTGGATTACCTTTCAAATATTTGAACGTCTGTATCATGTCACCCCTGTTTCTCCTTCCTCCATGGTATACATGTTCAGGTTAGCAAGTCTCTCCTCGTACAGTTTACAGTGCAAATCCCCTACCATTTTTGTAGCTTTTCTTTGCACCGCTTCCAGTCTTTTTACATCTTTAGCGAGATACTGCCTCCAAAACTGAACACAATACTCCAAGTGGGGTCTCACCAACAATTTATAGAGGGGCATCAACACCTCCTTTCTTCTGCTGGTTAAACGCCTCTCTATGCAGCCTAGCATCCTTGGCCACAGCCTTCGCCCTGTCACATTGTTTCTTCACACTGAATTATATTGGGCGCAGTAGTCATCCAATTAAACTTTGGCCCAATGAACATAAATCCCACATTAATACAAGAATTTACAAGTGCCTTTGGTTTCACATTGGTTAGAAAAATAACAGATTTGAAATGGTGCATTATTGACCCAAGTGGTGAAGGGTGGGAGGGTGGCAATTCTGAACAGCACTTGAATTTTAAAGAACAGTATTGGATCTTTCATCTTGACTCTGTTACTTCTAAAGGATAGAATATAGAACTTGAATGGATGTCACTTGTTTGAATCCTTGACCCTGATTGGTATGCTTAATGAATCAGCTGATAACACGGACGTAAATTTTAAAGTTTCCTTTGACAACGATGCCATCTTTGACTATGGAATGCATGGAAGATGGTTGGGTCTGGCTGCATAAAGTTCTTTTTGTAAAGTAGTATATCTCTATTTGTTTTGCACCTTTAAGTTTTTTGGTTGCATTTCTAATGTGAGATTTTTTTTTTTGTTTGTTTGTTTTTTTAAAGGGAGTGCCTTGATAACAGCAATTGCAAAACACGCGCCATGTCAAGGGAGCTCCTTGATACAGAAATTGCAAAACATGCACCATGTCAGACCAATATCCTCTAGCAGACTTCTTTAAATTCAGATGAATATACTTTTCTCATGTAGTTTTCTGAAATGGAATCTATTTATACTGATAAAAAATGGACTAGTGATGACGATAATGCATAATGCTTGTTAATAAAGTTTAAGGACTGATGAGTTGCATCACTGAGGTCATCTTAAAACAATTGAAAACTTTAAGATTCTTTTGAGCTAATATTTGTTTGTGGGTATTCTACTTTGTGTAAGAAGGTGGACCTAGCATGTGAGCTAAAGTTGATCAAGCATGTGAGGCTAGGCTGGTGAAGTCAAGGTGATAAGCTCGGCTGAATCTGGGCCACCAGACCTGGCTGAGTCCAGGCCTCCAAGCTCATGTTGGTAAACTTGGATGAATTAAAGCAGAACTATGCTGAGCATCTTCTCAGCAGAACCTATGATGTTAGCTCGGCTAATAGGCCCAAATAAGTTAAGCAGGAGAAGTTGGAAAAACTAGCTGAAGCCACGAAGCTAAACTCTCTTGAGCTCATGAAAGCCATGAGAAATGAAAAAGGAAATAACAGTGGAGCAGGAGAATGAGAGCAGCTCAGGATAATAAGTGACAACTGAACTATGTGAATGCAAGACTACTAGTACTTATTTCTATAGTGCTACTAGACATACACAGCGCTGCACACATTATATGCAGGTATCTTTTCTATCCCTAGGTATTTGTGACCTGGATTGGCCACTGTTGGAACAGGATGCTGGGCTTCATGGACCTTTGGTCTGTCCCAGTATGGCAATACTTATGTACTTATATTAGTAGGCTCACAATCTAAGGTTCATTTGTTTTGTTTTTCGTTTATTTTTTGCTTTAATACCTGGGGCAATTGAGGGTTAAGTGACTTGCCCAGAGTCACAAGAAGCTGCCATTGGAATCAAACCCTGTTCCCCAGGATCTCAGCGCAGTGCACTAACCTTCATGCCATTCCTCCTAATGACCAGTGCAGCAAGCTACATACCAACTGGCATTGCCAGGAGGAGACTAGGTACATCAAAAATGTAGAACAAAGCATGAACCTGTAGTGTAGGAAGTAAAACTCAGAGAAAGGAAAGGACTTATATCTGATAGATCTGAGCAAAAGAATCTCTGTTCCCCTGTAAGAATGCTCACAAAAACAAACTGGACTCAATCTCTCGACCATCCTAGAATAGAGATTATACAGTGCTATTACAGAGGGGCCGAGTACCTGGGAATAGAAGGACAAATTTCATCTAAGAGAGAAGGAGCTCCCTGAGGATCTCACAACACCAAGCAACTGTGAGGAGAAAAAGCAAAATAAATGTTCTGTGATGAGGTACGCATTGGAAACAAAGGCACCTCTGAAAATCAAAGGAATAAACTACCACTGAATTTCACCTGAGAAGACACTAATTCCTTTGGTGTTAAGCACAATCATGCACAAGCAAGTGCTAAACTTGAGTCAGTCAGGTTATAAGGTACTCACTCCAAAAGGAGCTTCAGACCTTTTATCTATTCAATAAGGGCCCTGTTTACTAAGTTAGCGAGTGCTAAAAATTAGCGCATGCTGTGTAGACACCAATAGGAATATTATGGCATATACATGGATAGCGCGCGCTAGCATGCCTCTAGTGTGGATAGCAAACATGGCCCTTATTTATTTTGAAATGTAACTGCTCCTAAAGCAGTCTACACATCCTGATTGTCACTGTTCAGAGAGCAGTCTAAAGGTCTGACCAAGTTACTCCACATAACTAAAAGATTGTTCTAGAAGATTCCATCTCTCCCTCCCTTGTCAAAGTTCCAGCCTCATGTGCTGCACAAGCTGAGGGACTGTTAACAGTAACCATGAAATCTGAAAATTCAAGAACTCCATGCACTCACTCACAGGTGCCAAACACTGCAAAAAACTTACTCCTGCTGAATTCTGCGCACAAATTTTGAAAATTCTGTAAAATTTTATATACAAAATTTGCAAATTCTGCAAATTTATTAGTCATAATTTAACCAATATTACTGCCTCTCCTGTACAGATACCATCTATATTTTCCCACCATCCATTTTTTCAGGCCCCCTCCCTGTACCCATACATAGCCCCCTTCCCTCCCTCATCCACCTTTTTACAGCTTCCTTCCCTCCACCCACACATAGCATCCACTTTTTATTTTTTTACAGCACTACCTCCATCCATAGCATCTACCTTTTTTATAGCCATTCCCTCCAACCACAAAATCCATTTTTAGTCCCCTCCCTACTACTACTATTAGCATTTCTATAGCGCTACAAGGCATACGCAACACTGCACAAACATAGAAGGAAGACAGTCCCTGCACAAAGAGCTTACAATCTAATAGACAAAAAATAAATAAAGTAAGCAAATCAAATCAATTAATGTGAACGGGAGGAAGAGAGGAGGGTAGGTGGAGGCGAGTGGTTACAAGTGGTTACGAGTCAAAAGCAATGTTAAAGAGGTGGGCTTTCAGTCTAGATTTAAAGGTGGCCAAGGATGGGGCAAGACGTAGGGGCTCAGTAAGTTTATTCCAGGCGTAGGGTGCAGCGAGGACAGAAGGCGCGAAATCTGGAGTTGGCAGTAGTGGAGAAGGGAAGAGATAAGAAGGATTTATCCATGGAGCGGAGTGCACGGGAAAGGGGTGTAGGGAAGGACGAGTGTGGAGAGATACTGGGGAGCAGCAGGAGAGTACATTTAGAGGTTAGTAGAAGAAGTTTGAACAGGATGCGAAAACGGATAGGGAGCCAGTGAAGGGTCTTGAGGAGAGGGGTAGTAATGAGTAAAGCGACCCTGGCGGAAGATGAGACGGGCAGCAGAGTTTTGAACCGACTGGAGAGGGGAGAGGTGACTAAGTGGGAGGCCAGCAAAAAGCAGATTGCAGTAGTCTAAACAAGAGGTGACAAGGGTGTGGATGAGGGTTTGGTAGAGTGCTCGGAAAGAAAGGGGCGGATTTTACGGATGTTGTAAAGAAAGAAACGACAGGTCTTGGCAATCTGCTGGATATGAGCAGAGAAGGAGAGAGAAGAGTCAAAGATGACCCCAAGGTTTCGAGCTGAGGAGACAGGAGAATGAGAGAGCCATCAACAGAAATAGAAAACGGGGGGAGCGGGGAGGTGGGTTTGGGGGGGAAAATGAGAAGCTCGGTTTTGTTCATATTTAATTTCAGGTGGCGTTCAGACATCCAGACAGCAATGTCAGACAAGCACGCTGAAACTTTGGTTTGGATGCAAGGTGAGATATCAGGGTAGAAAGGTAGATTCGGGAGTCATCAGCATAGAGATGGTAGGAAAAGCCATGGGATGAGATTAATGAACCAAGGGAAGAAGTGTAGATAGAAAAGAGGAGGGGACCAAGAACAGAACCCTGAGGTACGCGACAGGCAGAGGGATGGAAGTAAGTAGAAGAGGATCCAACAGAGTGAACACTAAAGGTGCGGAGGGAGAGGTAGGAAGAGAACCAGGAAAGGACAGAGCCCTGGAATCCAAGTGAGGACAGGGTATCGAGAAGTATGCTGTGATCGACAGTGTCAAAAGCAGCGAAAAGATCAAGAAGAATGAGGATGGAATATTGACCTCTGGATTTAGCCAGTATAGGTCATTGGAAGACTTTAGTAAGAGCAGTTTCGGTTGAGTGGAAGAGGGCGAAAACCAGATTGTAGTGGGTCAAGAATAGCATGTGAGGAGAGAAAATCAAGGCAGCGGCGGTGAACAGCACGCTCAAGTAATTTGGAGAGAAAAGGAAGGAGGGAGATGGGTCGGTAATTAGAGGGACAAGTAGGATCGAGTGAAGGCTTCTTAAGGAGAGGTGTGACCACAGCATGTTTAAAGGCAGCAGGGACAGTCACAGTGGAAAGTGAGAGGTTGAGAATGTGACAGATAAAAGGAATAAGAGCAGGAGAGATGGCATTAAGAAGGTGGGTGGGAATGGGATCAGAGGAACAGGTGGTACATTTTGAGAGAAGTGTAGTTTCCTCAATAGTAACTACAGGAAAGGAGGAAAGGGAATGAGGGGATTCTTCCCCCGAAGCATCCACTTTTTAACAGCCCCCCCCCCCCCCACACACATTTTTTTAACAGCTCCCTCTCTCCTTGCACGCACCCACAGTCATCCATATTATTATTTTTTTCAGACGCCCCTGCACTCACCTGTGAGCTGGGAGCAGGAGAACCGGCATGGGAGTACCTCTTCAGGGCAAGAAAGAACCCTACTCTCTCCTGATCACTGTTGCTGCTCTGGGCCGGTGCAACTGCTCTTTCCAAATGGCCACAGACACTTCCCTGCGGTGGTCTCACAAGATCACTGCTTTAATTCTTGGTGGCCGTTTTGAAAAGCAGCAGCACCGGCCCAGAGCAGCGGCAAAGGAAAGAATTGGGCTCTTTCCTGCTCCTGGAGGGCTCTAGACCACCAGGGCGTAATCAGATAGGCCTGGGGGCAGGGCGGCAGTGACAAAGTGAACCAGCAAGCCTTTACTGTGGGCTGGGGAGTGCAGTCAGCCAATCAATTCCCCTTGGACTCAGAACGCACATTCTGCATAAAAAATATTGAATTTGCACAGCTGTGGAATTCTGCTCAAATTCTGTGCTACTTCTGTCAGGAGTAAAGCTGAATAAATCAGTAATGAAATACAGCTTACTATAGTCCCATGTGCAATGCATGCTAAGCTGAGGGACTTAACGATGACCATGGAAATCTGAAAATTCTAGAATGCCACGCAGTCAGTCACAGCTGCTAAACACTGCAAAACTGAAATAATGCTCACTTCTGCACAGTGTAAATGATAAAATACACCTTACCACAGGTAAAGGAGAGAGGACTTTGGGAGGTTTTGACCTTAGCTGACAATAATCATGTCTGCCACATGAAAAAAAGAAAATGTTCTCATGGTTAAAGAGGACAGAGGCACACACTCTCACAATGGCAGAGAACTGACATGGGGGAAGCCAAAAATGCCAGAACATGGCACAAACTCACCACACTGTTTAATAATAGTTATTTCTCTCCCCAGAGGCCCAAAAAGGTTTAAAAACCCTGGAAAGGGAAAAATCCCCTCCCCCCCCCCCCCCCCCCCCCCCCCCCCCCACCTCCCCCGGTTCCAAAACACCAAACAGGACTGCACAAGATCAACTGATTTTCAGGGGACTGCACAGCTCACTTACTCCTATATCTGAAACTCAATGACTCTCAGTCTCATCTGCTGATAGGAGTGCATATCCCATCTGCGACTGTCTAGAGGGATGGTATGGAAGTGGTGTTTTACCAGTGTTTAGCAAATATCCCCGATGTGCAAAAGAAAAAAAATTGTCTATCAGGATTTGTCAGCTAAAACCTAAAATTGGAAGCTCTAAATACAAAACATGAATCTGAAAAAAAAAAAAAACCCCAAACTCCATAATATCCAGGAATTCACTGCACCTTGTCATAAAGTTTCTCTAGATATCTCTAGATGTCTTTGACCACAAACAATAGCCTCCTCAAATTTCCAAGCACTTTCAATGGTGTTTCCCAGGTTGCCACTAGCCTTAGCTTCACCCAGTCGGTCTCCAATGGTCCTGAAATGAGAGGAAATACATGTTAGGGGCAACCCTTTAATGTAATGCTTTTAAAGGGCAATTCAATAACTAGGCTCTTGCGTGTGCCAATTATGCACGTAAATGTACAAAACACCAGTCCTTTGTAGTTAAGTATATGCTTACAGGTACAAAGGAAGTAAAGACTGACTCAACTTCCAAGCAGGGAGTGTAAACCAGAGTATCTTTGTTATAAGACTTTGTATTTCGAATTACTATGTAAGCCGCATTGAGCCTGCATTGTTGGGAAAGCGCGGGGTACAAATGTAATAAATAAAATAATAAATCAAGAATCTTCTGGTTTATACTACCTGACTGGAAGTCATTGAGTCGGTCCCAATTCCTTTGTACTCTTAGATATCCATAGAGATCTGTTCGTGTAAGTATATACTTACATATGTATGCGGCTAGCCATACGACTATTTTGTTAGAGGGCACATAAGCGGCATAGAACAAATGCAAGGGGCTGTTCATATGGGAAGTACACAACTTATGCATGCAACTATTAGAATACATTAATTTATGTGTGCCTGTGCCACATTTAGGTGCCCACAGTTATGCCAGGTCTATAGCTGGTGTAACTACAGGTGTGTTAAGTGTTAGGCATACTGGTATCAGGTTATGCTAGCATTCTATACCGGAATCTGGGTGCCCAGATGCTATTATAAAAAAAGGCTCTCATCACATGTCATTGGGATGCCTAATGGAGGTGCCCAGTTATAGAATTGCCACATTAATCTTTATGCAATTGATGAAAAGTAAAACTATGAGAGCATTTTTCAACCTTATATCCTTAAAGTCACTTTCTACCACAGACTACACATCACCATGGAAAATTCTTTCCACAGAAAAGTAAGAGGAGAGGAAAATAGGAGCTCTCTCTAAATGGGTGTGAGCAGTGGTGTAGCTATGGAGGGTCACAGGGGCCTGGGCCCCCCCCAAATTGGCTCTGGGGCCCCTGGTTTGGCTGGCAGGAGTCCCCCCCCCCCCCCAGTTGAAGTGTTTGTCCAGCGCTGGTTTCCGGTTCTCCACCACATTGCCTGCCCTGTTCTTCCCCTCACATTGAGTACATGCTCATTTTAGTGAAACTGAACACAAGCAACACTTAGCGAATGCTCAATTTCATTAATTGAGTGAGTGCACAATGTGAAAGGAAGAACAGGGCAGGCAATGCAGTGGAGACCAGTGCTGGACAAATGCTTCAGCTGGCGGGGGTTGGGGACCCCCACCAGCCAGGTATGTGAGGCAGGCCAAAATGTACCCCGCCCCCCAAACACACACACTTCAAGGTCTGGCTACACCATTGGGTGTGAAATGAGAGCTATTCACAAGATGATGCATTTAAAGTTGTGAAAGATATTCTTGATAAAATAAAAACTTAGAGGAGCGACTGCGAGGGTCATAATTTACATCAGGCATGGATGCTGTTCAAAAACACCACCCTGGAAGCCCAGGCCAAATATATTCCGCGTATTAAAAAAGGAGGACGGAAGACCAACGACAGCGGCATGGTTAAAAAGTGAGGTGAAGGAAGCTATTAGAGTTCTCATACTATTCCCACAGATATTTTACTCAACATTCTATGTTTAGCTATGAAAGAGAATTTTTTTTTAATGTACAATCAACTTTTTTTTCTTTACAAATTAGAGGTGTAGCAATGAGGGCTACTTTTGTCCCATCAATAGCAAATCTTTACATGTCAAAATTTGAAGAATGTTGGGTTTATTGTTCATCTTTTTTTGAAACGATTGCTAAATGGGTACGCTACATTGGTGATATCTTCATCTTGTGTAAGCGTACCATGGTGAATAGAAATGCTTGCTGCATGGATTAATACATGCAATGAGAATTAGAGTTTTAGAATGGATTAATATAAGCAATGAGAATTAAGAGTTTTACAATGACTTCAGCAATTGATAGGCTTCAATGATGAACAATTCCTTTTTTATTCTGAGAAACTGTGATAAATGTAAACTGTCTTTGAGAAATTTGGGGTGACAGCTCTCATATGATATGAAAGTATTCCTATCCATAGGTTTATTAAAGACTCTAGTTGCAAAGCCTGCCTTCTCCTGTGTTACCTCCAGATCTAGTAGATTTTAAACAGAGTGCTACTTTGATGGAGAAACTAAAACGAAGAGGGTATCCTAAGAAAGTTTTGAAAACAACTTATAAAAGAGCAAGGTTTTATAACATAGATTTTCTTTTACTGCAAAAGGAAGGTCAGACAAGTGACACATATGATGCCCTGTATAAGTCTCTGTTGAGGCCCATTTAGAGTAGTGTTTGCAATTTTGAGGCCCGCACCTACAGAAAGATTATAAACAGGATGGAGTCAATCCAGAGGGTGGCTACAAAATTGGTGAGAGTGGCAACAAAATTGGTAAGTGGTCTTGGACATAAAACATATAAGGATAGGCTTATGAATCTCAACATGGTAACGCTAGAAGAGAGGAGGGAAAGAGGAGATATGATAGAAACATTTAAATATCTCAGGGGCATTAATGTACAGGTAGAGTGCCTTTTTCAAATGAAGGAAAACTCTGGAATATGGGGGCATACGATGAATTTAAGAAGAATAGGCTTAGGAGGAAAGTATTCCTTTACAAAAAGGGTAGTGGAGGTGTGGAATGGCTTCCTTGTGGAGAATGTGGAGATGAGGACTGTTTCAGAGTTTAAGAAAGCATGGCACAAGCATGTGGGACTCCTTAGGAGGTTACGGAGGATGGGCAGAGTGGATGGGCCATTTGGCCTTTATCTACCGTCATATTCCTATGTTTCTGTGTTTAAAATTTAGCTCTAGTGGTTCTGATGTTACACAAATAGCAAGAAAGAACTGGGATATTAAAAAATTTCATCCTGTTTTTGCCAACATTGATTTAATGATAGCGTTTGCTCAAGTCAGAAATTTAAAAGAAATTTTGTGTACAACTGATGTTAGGACAGAAGGTATTTCAAAGAATACTGTATAAGCACATTTTAAATGCTTACAATGTAGTGTGTGATATGATGTTACAGGTTAAGGAATTTAAAAATCCGACTGATGGCAAGGTTTATCAATTACAGCAGTTTACTACATATAAGAGTGAATTTGTACATAAGTACATAAGTAATGCCATACAGGGAAAAGACCAAAGGTCCATCGAGCCCAGCATCCTGTCCCCAACAGTTTATGTCATCGTTTGCCTGTGCCAAAAGCTATGTGTAGGAATGACCCACTCGTAACCTGAAAGTTTGTATGCTGGAACATAAATCCAATATGATAGGGTGGATCGAATTGGTGGAGGGGTAGCATTGTATATTAACGAGAGTCTTGAATCAAATAGATTGAAAATGCTGCAGGAAACAAACACTTCTTGGAATCACTGTGGATTGAATTCCATGTGTAAAGGGGAAAAGGATAGTGATAGGAGTGTACTACCGTCCGCCTGGCCAGGATGAACAGATGGATTCAGAAATGTTAAAGGAAATTAGGGATGCAAACAAACTGGGCAACATGATAATAATGGGTGATTTCAATTACCCCAATATTGACTGGGTAAATGTAACATCAGGGCATGCTAGGGAGGTAAAATTACTTGATGAAATCAAGGACAGCTTTATGGAGCAGCTGGTACAGGAGCAGACGAGAGAAGGAAAAATTCTAGACCTAGTCCTTAGTGGAGCACATGATCTGGTGCGGGAGGTAATGGTGCTGGGGCCGCTTGATAACAGTGATCATAATATGATTGGATTTGATATTAGATTTGAAGTAAATATACATTGGAAATCAAATACGTTAGCATTTAATTTTAAAAAAGGAGACTATGATAAAATGAGAAGAACGGTGAAAATAAAACTTAGAGGAGCGACTGCGAGGGTCATAATTTACATCAGGCATGGATGCTGTTCAAAACACCACCCTGGAAGCCCAGGCCAAATATATTCCGCGTATTAAAAAAGGAGGACGGAAGACCAAACGACAGCCGGCATGGTTAAAAAGTGAGGTGAAGGAAGCTATTAGAGCTAAAAGAAAATCCTTCAGAAAATGGAAGCAGGAAGACAAAATAATAAGAAACAGCATAAGGAGTGTCAAGTCAAATGCAAAAGCACTGATAAGGAAGGCTAAGAGGGACTTCGAAAAAAAGATTACGTTGGAGGCAAAAACATAGTAAAAAAATGTTTTAGGTATATTAAAAGCAGGAAGCCTGCAAAAGAATCGGTTGGACCGCTAGATGACTGAGGAGTAAAAGGGGCGATCAGGGAAGACAAAGCCGTAGCGGAGAGATTAAATGAATTCTTTGTTTCGGTCTTCACCGAGGAAGATTTGGGTGGGATACCGATGCTGGAAATGGTATTCGAAGCTGACGAGTCGGAGAAACTTAATGAATTCTCTGTAAACCTGGAGGATGTAATGGGGCAGTTCTACAAACTGAAGAGTAGCAAATCTCCTGGACCGGATGGTATTCATCCCACAGTACTGATAGAACTGAAAAATGAGCTTGAGGAGCTATTGTTAGTAATATGTAATTTATCCTTAAAATCGAGCGTGGTACCGGAAGATTGGAGGGTGGCCAATGTAACACCGATTTTTTAAAAAGGTTCCACGCTCTCATTACCTCTCGTCTCGACTACTGCAACTTGCTCCTCACTGGCCTCCCACTCAGCCATCTATCCCCCCTTCAATCCATTCAGAACTCTGCCGCACGTCTCATATTCCGCCAGAACCGTTATACTCATATCACCCCTCTCCTCAAGTCGCTTCACTGGCTTCCGATCAGATACCGCATCCAATTCAAGCTTCTCCTCCTTACTTACAAATGCACTCACTCTACTGCTCCACCCTACCTCTCTACCCTCATCTCCCCCTACGTTCCTGCCCGTAACCTCCGCTCACATGACAAATCCCTCCTCTCACCTCCACCATTGCCAAATCCAGGCTCCGCTCATTTTGCCTTGCCTCACCCTATGCCTGGAACAGTCTTCCTGAATCCCTACGCCAAGCCCCCTCCCTACCCATCTTCAAATCCTTGCTTAAAGCTCACCTCTTCAATGTTGCATTCGGAACCTAACCTTTCGAACATATAGGTTGCCCCAATCTGTCTGACCTATCTGATTAACTGTACATTTGTCTTTTAGATTGTAAGCTCTTCGAGCAGGGACTGTCCTTCCATGTTAAATTGTACAGCGCTGCGTAACCCTAGTAGCGCTTTAGAAATGTTAAGTAGTAGTAGTAGGAGATCCGGGAAATTATAGACCCGGTAAGAACAAAATTACAGAGCATATTCAAAAGCATGGATTAATGAGACAAAGTCCAACATGGATTTAGTGAAGGGAAATCTTGCTTCACCAATCTACTACATTTCTTGGAAGGGGTGAATAAACATGTGGACAAAGGCGATCCAGTTGATATGTGTATCTGGATTCCAGAAGGTGTTTGACAAAGTACCTCATGAAGACTCCAGAGGACATTGGAGAGTCATGGGATAGGAGGTAGTGTTCTATTGTGGATTAAAAACTGATTAAAAGATAGAAAACAGAGAGTAGGGTTAAATGGTCAGTATTCTCAATGGAGAAGGGTAGTTAGTGGGGTTCCCCAGGAGTCTGTGCTGGGACCGCTGCTTTTAACATATTTATAAATGACCTAGAGTTGGGAGTAACTAGTGACGTAATTAAATTTGCTGATGACACAAAGTTATTCAAAGTCGTTAAATCTCGGGAGGATTGTGAAAATACAAGACTGGGAGACAGGGCATCTAAATGGCAGATGACGTTTAATGTGAGCAAGTGCAAAGTGATGCATGCGGGAAAGAGGAACCCTAATTATAGCTACATCATGCAAGGTTCCAAGTTAGGAGTCATGGACCAAGAAAGGGATCTAGGTGTCGGCGTTGATGATACGTTGAAACCTTCTGCTCAGTGTGCTGCTGCAGCTATGAAAGCAAATAGAATGTGTATTATTAGGAAAGGTATGGAAAACAAAAATGAGGATGTTATAATGCCTTTGTATCGCTCAATGGTGCGACTGCACCTCGAATACTGTGTTCAATTCTGGTTGCCACATCTCAAAAAGATATAGTGGAATTAGAAAAGGTGCAGAGAAGGGCGACGAAAATGATAAAGGGGATAGGACGACTTCCCTGTGAGGAAAGGCTAAAGCGGCTAGGGCTCTTCAGCTTGGAGAAAAGGCGGCTGAGGGGAGATATGATAGAGATCTATAAAATAATGAGTGGAGTTTGAACAGGTAGATGTTTAGCGTCTGTTTATGCTTTCCAAAAATACTAGGACTAGGGGGCATGCGATGAAGCTACAATGTAGTAAATTTAAACGAATCGGAGAAAATTTTCTTCACTCAACATGTAATTAAACTCTGGAATTCATTGCCAGGGAATGTGGTAAAGGCGGTTAGCTTAGCGGAGTTTAAATAAAGGTTTGGACGGCTTCCTAAAGGAAAAGTCCATAGACCATTATTAATGGACTTGGGGAAAGTCCAGTATTTCTGGGATAAGCAGTATAAAATGAATTGTACTTTTTTGGATCTTGCCAGGTATTTGTGACTTGGATTGGCCAACTGTTGAACTGGATGCTGGGCTTGATGGACCTTTGGTCTGTCCCAGTATGGCAATACTATGTACTTAAGATGTGCGAAACAACACTCTTCTTGTAGAACATTGCACTGAATAGTCGCATCACCTTTATGGATTAAATGCTTCACCAGACTATGAACCTGTTTGGAACCATGGAGGAAATTGATACAAAGACTTCAATGACGTGAGGCACGTTGGATGAACAGACTGAATACCCTGGAACATGTTGGTTTAAACCAAGAGACTGACTGTGTTGTATTTCTCTAATTCATGAGACAATCTTATTTATGAATTTTCTGGTTTTCATTTATCTACTGTTTTAGCTTTTGTATGCTGTAGTAATACTAAGGGTAAATTTGTGCTTTATTTCTAAATTGTTTTGATAGTAATATTTATTAATGGCTTATGTAATTGTTAATGGGAGTATGTCAGTATATTGTAATAGGATATTGTGTCAATATGTACTGTGTGACATGAATTGCTTGGGTTTTTTTAAAGCACATGTATCAGAAGCACCATGTTTGAGTTGAGAGGTTGACTTCCGCTCCGTATGCAGGAACCTCAAAGTAAGTTATTTATTTTCTTTAGCTTTATGCTTGTTGAGTTCTTTTTAATGACATCTTGACCATTTTATTTTTAGATTGGGTGTCTATCCTATAATCTCAAGACCCTGACAAAGTCAATAGTTAAGGCGAAATAGGTCCCGTCGGTGGATTGTGTTAAGGGGAGCAAGCAATCTTGACTACTCCATGATTTAAGTTCTGTCATCAGGCACTTTTAAGAATCTATGCAAGAATGTTGTTTGGATTTATGAAACTTATGGCTTTGAAGACTTGTGGAAAGCTTTGCAGCTATTGATAATAAATGTGAACACTTTCACTCTGAGTGTGCGTAAGAGATCTTTTTTTCGACTGCCACATTTTGTTTAATCTCCCTTCCCTATTTTTCCTGCAAAGTTTAGGGCATTAAGAACCAGAGTAAGATCCCCCTGGGCAACAACTAGACATGTTTCACCCTCCCTCACATTCAACTCAGTCACGAGTGATGCTCCTTTGACCTGTCCTCTGAAACATGTCAGGGCTGATATCCGAATCTTCAAGCAGAGTGATACCCTGATCCAGGCCCTTCTGCAGAATTCCAAAACAGATGGGACCTGGGCCTGTCACAGAAAAGGTAGCACTCAGCACACCCCTCTTCAAACATTCTCCGGTCTTGAACATACACCAAGGATGAGAAACATTTACAGGACTTCAAAAGGGTCACAACGACAGTGGGAGATCCATCTCTATATTTTATCAGACACCTCTCAAGGGCCAAATTGAGAGCCAAAAGGGATCCAGGTCTTAAATGAGGACTGAACTCTATGCCAGAATAGCCTGCTCTTCTGGAAGGCATAGGGGTGCTTCCTCTAAGTGACAAATTAGGTCAGCAAACAAGGGGCTCCAAGGCCAGTCTGGGGGTTAATCAGAATAACCAGACATGCTTGTTTGGCCACTAGTTTGAGAACTAGCCTCAGTCAGAATTAACCACCCCAACCTACATGAACACCTAAACCTAATCCTATTCTACCAGACCCCCGGGCAATTGGCAAGACTTACAAATGCACTTTCAAGATTTCATATCGAATACTTGTTTGTCCCACCCAGAACCTTATCATAGCAGGTGACATCAACCTTCACCTACAATGTACGCGGATGCAAAGACTTCCTCCAACTATGGGAGCTCCACTGGCCAAACACACAACCCACCCATAAAAAAGGACATACACTACACATCACCCACAAACTCTCATCAGATCCAAATCTCACAATAACAGACACAAAATGGACAGCCAGACCAGGGTCTGACCACTACAGTGGTAACCTCTCCCTCCAATTGAGAACAAAAAAGACACAACAAAAACAAAAACAACAAACCTACACTACGAGAGGCAAAATAGACCCACCAATATTCTGGCAACAACTTTAAAACGAAAAAAGACGAAAACACACTCAAAGACTGGAAACAACTACGAAGAAAATATAAATACGCTATCAGACAAACTAAAAGAACATATTACAAAACTAAAATAGGACCAAACTACAAAGATACACACAAACTCTTCTCACTCGTAAACAATCTCCTAAACACCACTACAGCCACCTCCAACAACACCGAAACCCCATCAACAATCAATCTCGCAAATCACTTCAAGGAAAAAAATCATAAAGCTCCGATGCATGATACCTACAAATACAACGGACTACACAAACATACTTGAATGTCTAGACCCGAAACCCGGGGAATGCCCAGCAGACCGATCATGGACCAACTTTGACAAGCTCTCATCAAAGGAAATTTCACATTGGCTCAGAAAATATGCCAAATCACAATGCAAATTAGACATATGCCCTAATAGTCTAATAAGATCCGCACCCAAACAATTCAAAACAGACCTCATGAACCACGTAAATTACAGGCTTCAAAATGGGCTCTTCCCCACGGATAAAGGAAACATCCTACTAACTCTGCTACCGAAAGATGCTAAGAAGAACACAATTAACTTAACCAACTACCGCCCAGTAGCATCTATCCCACTCTTAACCAAACTCATGGAAGGCATAGTGATGAAACAACTCACTGAATACCTAAATAAACACTCAATCCTGCACGAATCTCAATCAGGATTTCGGACAAACCACAGCACAGAAACTGTTCTAGTAGCCGCAATGAATTCATTCAAACAAGCAATCACAACTGGTAACAACATACTCGTCCTACAATTCGACTGTCCAGTGCCTTCGACATGGTTAATCATGAAATACTATTACATATACTAGAATACTTCGGAGTAGGAGGCACAGTAATCAAATGGTTTAAAGGATTCCTAACTACAAGATCATACCAAGTAATAACGAACGCGGACAGATCACCCCGTGGACACCTGAATGTGGAGTACCCCAAGGATCCCCCCTATCACCAACCTTATTCAACCTAATGATGATACCGTTAGCCAAACTGCTAGCCAATCAAACCTAAATCCTTTACATATATGCAGACGATGTCACTATCTACATCCCGTTCAAACATGATCTAAATGAAATCACCAACGAGATCAACCAAAGCCTCCAAATCATGCACACCTGGGCAGATGCATTCCAACTAAAACTTAACGCAGAAAAAACAACAATGTCTTGTACTCACCTCCCAACATAACACAAAACTTCTCTAACATAATCACACCACACTGCTCTCTTCCAGTCTCACAAAACCTGAAAATTCTCGCAGTTACTATTGATCGAAACCTCACTCTCGACACCCACGTGAAGAACACAACAAAAAAGATGTTCCATGCCATGTGGAAACTCAAAAGAGTAAGACCATTCTTCCCGAGATACGTCTTCCGCACCCTGGTACAGTCAATGGTAATAAGCCACCTGGATTACTGCAACGCACTATATGCGGGCTGCAAAGAACAGACTATCAAAAACCTCCAAACAGCCCAGAATACTGCCGCCAGACTCATATTTGGAAAAACTAAATATGAAAGTGCAACACCCCTAAGAGAGAAACTGCACTGGCTCCCACTTAAAGAACTCATTGCGTTCAAGATATGTACGATTGTACACAAAATTATTCACGCAGACACCCCGATCTACATGCTGAACCTAGTGGACCTACCTCATAGAAACGCCACAAGGACATCCCGCAAATTTCTCAATTTGAACTGTAAAGGACTAAAATACAAGCTGATGCATGAACTACCTTCTCCTACACGAGCACGCAGATATGGAATGCTCTACCCACAGACCTGAAATCAATTGTCGAAACAAATAACTTTCGCAAATCTCTGAAGACATACTTCTTCAACAAGGCCTACAACAAGAGCCAACAACTTCACTAATTCACTTTCCCAACCGAACCAGTTAGGAAAATCCACTTCTACTATCACCCGCCTAATCACTTCCTCTTTCTTCCCTACTTATCTCTACACACTACTAACTGTATCTGATATTCTGTAATGACAATGTCATAACAAAACCATGTAAGCCACATTGAGCCTGCAAACAGGTGGGATAATGTGGGATACAAATGCAATAAATAAATAAATAAATAAATAAACTTTGCCTATTAGAGGCCAGGCAGGAAACACACAGAGTGACTCCCTGCAAGGCCAAGGATGCACTATAGTATGTAATCTTTTAACCTGGGTTCCCTCCAGCGGAAAGGCTGTTGTGCTCATCTCCCTTTTTCCCAGGTCTACACAATCATGTCCTTGAAAATCTTCTTGGAGCCCAATGCCACCCGACTGAGGCAATGGGCTCCCCACTCCAAATTGGTGTCAGAGGTTAATACTGCCCAGTCAGGCAGCTCCAAAGGCATTCCCTTCAGGAGGTGGAAGGCATCATCCCACTATCCCAGCTTTTGTCGAAGTGACCTGAGTAGAGGCAAATGGACCTCGAAGTCCTGTGATCTGGGGGTCCATCGAGAGAGAATGTGGAGGGGCCACATATAAGCTCTTGCCCAAGGGACCACCTCTAGGAGGCCACCACTGACCCCAAGAACTGTAAGTAATCATAGGCCCGGGAGGCCTAAGTGCAGACACTCCTCTTCTAAAATTTCAGCTTCAGTATTCACTCCACAGGTAGGACCACCATTCCTCTCTTGGTATTTAACTGCATCCCAAGGTACTCCATCACCTGTACCGGCACCAGCTAACTCCTGGAGTAATTCACCACCCAGTTGAGGTGTTAGGAACTGAGTCACCTTTGCCGTCACCTCCCTGGATTCAGCTATGGAAGCTGCCAAGATCAGACAGGCAAGCAGATAAGGATGAATTTGGAACTACTGCATGCAGAAATACACAGTCACCACTACCATGACCTTGGAAAACATCCAAGAAGCAGTGTTGAGGCCAAAGTGTTGAACTGAAAATGTTTGCCCAGCATGCAGAAATGCAGGTAGTGTCTATGGTGTATGCTGATAACAATATGGGGGAGACATGCCTCAGATCCAGAATGGGAGGCATTTACCCCTTTAGGTTGAAAATTGACAGGAAAGATCTGCCCTTCTTGGGGACAATGAAGTAAATGGAATAGCAACCTGTCTCTGCTTCTGCCATGCGATAGATTCCACCATGCTTAAGCGGTGGTGGCACTGCAGGGTGAGCTCTACAGCCTCCCTCTTAGTGGAAGAGCTGCACAGGGGCTGTCTGAAACATGATTGCCAAACTCTAAGGTGTAGCCTTGTGAAACCACCTCCAAGACCCATTGGTCAGAGGTGATGAGAGCCCAGTTGTGGTAGTATAGAGATCCATCTGCTCACTTTACCTCCAAGGGGAACGGCTGATCCTCATTATCAACCCTTAGCTGGTAAAGAGGAAGGAGGAGGGACCCAAGCCCTTGCTCCCCAAAAGGGCACATTCTTCTGGGCCAAACTGAAAAAGGTGATAGCAAAGCTAGGAAAAATGTTTGGGTGCATAGGGAGAGGAATGGCCAGTAGGAAAAAGGAGGTAATAATGCCTCTATATAAGACTCTGGTGAGACCTCATTTAGAATATTGTACAATTCTAAAGACTGTACCTTCAAAAAGATATAAACAGGAAGGCGTTGGTCCAGAGGATGGCTACTAAAATAATCAGTGGTCTTTGTCATAAAGTGTACAGAGACAGACTTAAAGATCTCAATATGTATAGCTTGGAAGAAAGACAAGAGGGGTGATATGACCTATTAAAAAACCTCCGTGGCATAAATACACAGGAGGCAAGTCTCTTTCAATTAAATGGAATCTCTAAAATAAGGGAACACAGGTTGAAGGTGAAAGGGTAAATCGCTGCCGGCTGGCTGCAGGAAAGGCAGTATTCTTACTTATCTTACTGATGCTGCCAGCAGCCCAAAAATTGAAGGACAGTGGTGCAGGGAGCGGGAAGGGAGTGAATAGGAAAGAGCTGACTGAGGAGTTTAAATTGAGAACTGGAGACGGCATGATGGCTGAAGTCCATGAGGTTAGTAGTCTCCTTTCCCTCTCCTCCATGCAGTTGTCATCCTCGTTCACCCAAACAAAGCAAGCAAACCTATGAGCTGTTCTGTCCACATTGTTATTCTTTATTGTTGGTAGCATTTTTACTTGATCTCACTTATTTTCAAGCATGCCAGCTTGTGTAGCATACAGATGTACAAAGAGGAAGCATTGTTTTTCATCCATTAGTAATTCTAAATTGTAAATCATTGTGTTATTTGGAGGCACTAGTTATAGGGACTCCCTGTATTCATGCAGAAATGTTTTCACCTAGTAAAGGGCCACCAAAACAGACATGTTATGAGTATCAATCTTATGCTTAACAAATCAAATGTACTATTTATAAGTACAATTTAAAAAAAATCATTTAATTAGGTTGAGACCTAGGAGCTTTTAACATCTTTTTTTCTTGTGCTTACATCAAAAAAAGATGGCATGTGGGAACTTGTTCCTTTTGTTTTGTGGAATGCAGTGAGGTATTAAATAATGAGTCAGTCTAAATGTGGCAACATTGTCCAGTTTGAGGCTTGTGCAGATGGGAGAGCTCGCGGGAACAGGGACAAACATTGACCCCATGCCATTCTCTAATGCTGAGCTTAAAGGACATTTGGTGTGAACCAGTATGTCATTTTTATGCTCTTATGTTAATACTAGTAAAAAAGGCCTGTTTCTGACACAAATGAAACGGGCGCTAGCAAGTTTTTCTCGGACTGTGTATGTGAGAGATGGAGTGTGTGTGTCAGAGAGAGGATGAGACAGAAACAGTGTGTGTGAGAGCGAGAATGTGTGAGAGACAGAGTGTCTGTGTGTATGAGACTGTGTGACAGAGAGATAGAGTGTGATAGACAGGGAGTGTGTCAGAGAGAGTGTATGTGAGAGAGAGTGAGTGAGTGTGAGCCCCCACCCCCCTCTCGCAGGGCTCCCCTCCCCACCCCCACCTCTCTGGTCTCAGGACCCTCTCCAAACCTCCCTCTCCCCTGCCCCCCCCTCCAGCCATCCATGTCCAGCGACCCTCCTCTCCCCCTGCAGCCACCCATGTCCAGTGACCCTCCCCTCCCCCCGGCGCATCAAACCCCCTCGCTACCCGCAGCTGCCAGTGGTAACGCTGTCCGGCCGCTGCTGCTTCTCCTGTTGAGCAGCAGCGGCCGCTACAAAAAGAAAAAAAAGCAATAAATGTTTTTAAACCCAGCCCAAATCATTCGCAAATGCCCAAGTCTTAAAATGCAGTCTCTTCAGCCGCTCCTCCTCTCGCCTGTCACGTCGCTGCGCTCCTCCGGGGTCTTACTCCAGGGGCAGTGACGTGGAGGCGAGAGGAGGAGCGGCTGCAGAGACTGCGTTTTAGGACTCGGGCATTTGTGAATGATTTGGGCTCGGTTAAAAACATTTATGTTTTTTTTTGTTTTTGTAGCGGCCGCTGCTGCTCAACAGGAGAAGCAGCAGCGGCGGCCGGACAGCGTTACCAGTGGCAACTGCGGGTGGCGAGGGGGGTTGGGGGGTGTTTGATGTGCTTCGGGGGGGAGGGGGGGGGTTGATGTGCCGGGGGGAGCTTGGGTGATGCGCCAAGGGTGGGGGGGGGGGGTTTCTGTGGTGCCGCGCTTGTAGTTTTTTGATGCTCCGCTCCCTGCCACTTGCTCCGAAGTGGCAGGGAGTGGCGCACTGACGGCTGATTCCCAGGCAGGGGGAGGAGTAGGGAAACACATCATCCTGGTTACGGAGCCTAGCTCAGCAACTCCAGGAGCCAAAGACACAGGCAGTCCCACATTAGAACGTTGGTGGTGAGAATTATTATACAGGATTTTTTGGCAAATAGAGACAGCATGTCTCTCAAAAGCTAGCCCCATAAGCAAGTATTACCTACAACATTTGACTTTTTTTTTTTTTTTTTAAGAATAATGCTTAGGTCATGAGGATCCTGGAGAGAGCACACACAAAGATTTCAATTCTCTAGAACCATTTCTAAAAACCTGTTAATTTTGTCTCTTTTACAACCCCCCCCCTCCTCCCCACACACACACCTTTTTCTTATGGCTGAACGTACTCATTTCAAAATTATAGTAGTTTCTCTTTATGAGAAAAAAAAAAAAAAACAGAAAATTAGCGCTCCTTTTACTAAGCCACACTAGTGATTCTAGTGCAGCAAATACAACAAAGCCCATAGGAACTGAATGGGCTTTGCCGTATTTGCAGTGCCAGGAATCAGTAAAAGGCTAAGTCTGGTCCTCAAAAGTTAATCTGGCATACCACAATTAAGTTCTATAACAAAACCAATTTAAAACAAATCCATATGTTCTCCAGCTGCTTACATACTTTACTATAAAAATAATCAACAATTTTGTAAATCACAGTTCACAAGAAGCTACCCAATTTGAGTATTTTGTAGAGAAGACATCTTTTCTTGGATTGTGATCAGATTTTAAGTCACCAAAACTGGACACTTAGGAATTTCTATATCAAATTATTTCAGTAAAATTATATACTCCCACCAAATATCTAGATTGAAAATAATTGTATTATACTGCTGGATGTTGGGCTCCATTGTTTGCCTGCATGAATGTATTTGTAGAAATGAACTACTAAAATCTGTCTTGTGCTCAAATACTTAAAACATTTCCAAATGACTATACCTAGAGAGCTTGGACCATAAAAATGTGACACATTAAGTGGCATACTCAGAAGCCTTCCACCTCTCATTCTGTGAATAAAATCATGGCTGGCTGGTCCTGCATACAGCCAAAGCACAGACAACCATGAAAATCAAATTACATCATTTTGCAATGTTACCTATTACTGGAGATTTCAGGTTTTAATTAAGTCAAACTCTACAGAATAAAATAAGAATATACATTCCACTAAATTTAAATATGGTCACTTATAAGTAATTTGCATACCTTGCAAGGGTTAAATCATGATGGTGGTACTCTAAAGCTTTTGTATAATCATGCAAGTAAAAATAGGCATTGCCCAGCTGACTGTAAATAGCACTGAGTGTTTTCAGATCTTCTGTTCCAACTTGAACTGCTGCTTCAAAGAAGGACACTCCAGCTTGACAATCACCCATCTTACATAGCCGTTCTCCTTCCAAAGCCAGCTCCAGGCATGAAGCTTCCATTCTACACATTTAAAGGAAAAATAATATTTATTGTAGCATTTTAACACATTCTCAGTAACCCCAAGCAAAATAATATATAACAAAGAACAAAAACCTGTCAAACTATTATCCTCATACAAAATAAGGTGAAATTTGGACTTATCTGCTAATTTCCTTTCCTTGTGTCCTGCCAGACCAGTCTGATGCATTGGATATGACTCCTGGCCAGGAGATGTAGAAAAATAGGTCAGAGCTGCCTTCACTTTCCTTAAAGCGGGCTGGTGTTGCCGTCAGCAACTTGGTATCTTCTGCCAAAGCTAAAGCAACTGTTATGTCTTGCATTTCCAGTTTACCAAAGCCAAAACCTGATGCAATCAGATTTCATGGTCACTAATCCGGAAATAAGATAATGCCATAAACAAAGAGTATGTTTACTTTCAGAGGGGCTACAACACACTCACTGTTAGCTTTCAGAATTTGTCAGACTCCTTGACTACCATGGCTTCCATGAGTGGGTTCTGGATTGGTCTGGCAAAACTCAAGGAAAGGAAATTAACAGTTAAGTCCAAGTTTTAACATCTTTTCTTCACTGCCAGACTAGTCCAGATAAGTGGGAAATACCCAAGTTCTACCCAGACTGGGCAAAAGGAAGCCACTATAACTCTCAGGATTCCTAACACTTAAGTTGTACACACTTCAGACCCTCATACTCACATCAAGGCATTTAGAGAAGGGGTGCAATTGAAGCAAGAGCTCTAACCTGCCATTATTCTCTGGAATAGGGGTTCTCAACCCAGTTCTTGGGACATATTAGGTCAGTCTGACTTTCATGATAACCACAATGACTATTTATGAGATAAATTTGCATTCATTGCCTCCATTGTATGCAAAATTTATCTCATGCATATTCATTGTGAATATCATGAAAACCTGATCGGCTAGGTGTGTCCTGAGGACTGGGTTCATAACCCCTGCTCTGGAAATATTCTAATGCTGCCTACTGGGACTCCTGCACTCTGAGCAGGCACACCAGCTCTCGAGGCCTTGCCAGCCCTTGCTAGTGTGGTCCAAGGTGATCATCTTGACGTCTCCTTAATTCAATGTCTCTTTCCCTAACTGAAGAACTTGCTTGTCAAAGTTTTGCTGAGCTGAAATGAGGCCTAATCACAGAGATGCTCCACCTAGCCCTGCAGGCTACTAGTTTTCCTCAGCTTGATCCCATCGGTGAGAGAGAGAGAGAGACGGACTTACGACACTGGGCTAATAGAGATCATTATGAAAGGAGTTAACAGGGAGAGACACTGGTGTGAGTTCAAAATACACAGGTCTATTATCCTGACCCCTAGGATCATTCTCAGGGAGGACGTGGAAAAGGGATATTCTGGTCACTGGGATTATACTTTTGAGTCCACGACATCCAAGGCCACAAGATCAAGTTTGAGTCCAGAGTGCTCCCTGCGCTCCAGTTGAAAGGAAGGACTAAATTGGTTTTTCAAGATAATAGTTGGTGTAGACCTGCCATGCCTGCAGTACCTGGCTACAGTTGAACCCTAAATAGCCAGATTACCTGAATTTACTACACCAGGGCTATGGAGTCAGTACATCAAACCTTCGACTGACTCCTACTCCTACTATGTATAGTAAATCTAAGAGAAACTTAATTACAAAAACCTAGGATATTTCGTTATGTACAAAATTAGGACTAAGATCACAAATATATTTAAGTCTGAACAAAAATCCTGAGCAAACTATATAGGTATAAAATGATAAATGTACCATATATTATAATGTTGTAAGTTTTTATTTTGAAGCTAGAGTTGGAGTCAGTATATTTTTACCAGCTTCAACTCCACAGCCCTGCAGGTACCTGGGGCCATAGCTTGCCTAAGGGAAAAGAACGTGAAGCCATCAGCAAGGGGATCCAGGATACTGAATCTTAGAAATAACTGGTGATAACCCTTGAAAGGAATGCCGCCACTTATCTACACAGTGAACTATCAGACAAGAGGTCCATCATTCTGATGAGGACTCCAAGAACAGGTAGTCCTCTTAACATAAGAACATAAGAATAGCCATACTGGGTCAGACCAATGGTCCACCTAGCCCACTATCCTGCTTCCAGCTGTGGCCAATCCAGGTCACAAGTTCCTGGCAGAAACTCAATTAGTAGCACCATTCCATGCTACCAATCCCAGGGCACGCAGTGGCTTCCCCCATGACCATCTCAATAATAGACTATGGACTTTTCCTCCAGGAACTTGTCCAAACCTTTTTTTAAACTCAGATACACTAACCGCCCTTACCACATCCTCTGGCAACAAGTTTCATAGCTTAACTATTCGAGTGAAAAAAATATTTCTTATTTCTTTTTAAAGTATTTCCATGCAATTTTATTGAGTGTCCCCTGGTCTTTGTACTTTTTGAATGAGTGAAAAATTGATTCAACTCTACCCACTCCACACCTCTCAGGATTTTATAGACCTCAATCACATCACCCCCTCAGTCATCTCTTTATCAAGCTGAAGAGCCCTAACCTCTTTAGCCTTTCCTAATTCCGCTATATCTTTTTTGAGATAAGGCAACCAGAATTGAACACAATACTCAAGGTGAGGTCGCACCATGGAGCAATACAGAGGCATAATAATATTTTTGGTCTTATTTTGCATCCCTGTCCTAATATTTCCTAGCATCCTGTTTGCTTTCTTGGCCTCTGCCACACACTGGGCAGGTCAGCATATTGTCTACAATGATACCCACTGAACACAATACTCAAGGTGAGGTCGCACCATGGAGCAGTACAGAGGCATTATAATATTCTTGTCTTATTTTGCATCCCTGTCCTGATATTTCCTAGCATCCTGTTTGCTTTCTTGCCCCTGCCGCACATTAGGCAAAAGAGGTCAGCGTATTGTCTACAATGACACCTAGATCCTTTTCTTGTGTGCCGACTCCGAAAGTGGCCCCCAGAGTCGGATAACTATGATTCGGATTATTCTTCCCAACGTGCATCACTTTGCATTTGTTTACATTAAATTTCAACTGCCATTTGGATGCCCAGTCTTCCAGTTTCCTAAGGTCTTCCTGCAATTTTTCACAATCAACATGTGTTTTGACAACTTTGAATAGTTTCGATCATCTGCAAAGTTCATTAATCGTTCCAATATGCAGATCATTTATAAATGTTAAATAGCACCCTCCGTTCTTCAGGTATTACGGACAATTTTAATGACAGGTTACAGATCACTAGCAGCAGATCTGCAATTTCATGTCTGAGTTCTTTCAATACCCTGAGGTGAATACCACCCGGTCCTGGTGATTTATCACTCTAACTTGTCAGTTTGGCTCAGTACATGTTCCAAGTTCACTGAGATTTCTTTCGGCTCCTCAGCATTGTCACCCCTGAAAACCATTTCCGGTATAGGTAGTATAGGTAGATCTCTTACATCTTCTTCCATGAAGACCAAAGCAAAGAATTTATTTTGAAGTCTTTACATTGGTTTTCTATTAAGTTCAGGATTGAGTTTAAAATTTTATTGTTGTTTTCAAAATTTTGACTAGTTATATTTCCCCTACACTCAATGCCACCCCGAGATCTTCTCAAAAACAGTTCCATCTTTTCAGCAAGTTAATTTAGAAGAATGCAGGTCTTCCATATTTTATGTTAAGGGCATCAAATTATGGAATGCTTTGCCCTTAGAACTTTGTACTGTGCAAAACACTGTCTAGTTTAAGAGTCTTTAGATGAACAGCAGTGATTGATATTAGCTATATGAGTTGTAGACTCTGCTGTCATTGTAGCTTTATGTTAATTTGTATTACGTCATAATAAATAATTTAGTAATATTACTTTTGTTATTTATTGTATTTGTTGTATTGTATTATTTTATTATGTTTGTATTTTTGTACCCCACCTTACTATTCTAGATAGATACAGTGGGTTAGAAATAGTTTTTTTTATTATTATTCAATCTCTCCACTATGGCCTTGTCCTCTGAGGGTGCTCTTTGAGTCCAAAATCTTGTGGCTCACTGCAGCAGCCTAACATTGTTCCCAAGCCTACACTGAGGGTGAATTAAGTCCTCATGAGTAATGTCCAACCACACAGTGTGAAGACCTCAACTGTTGCCATAAAGGAGCACTGCTACACAGCACCTTGCAAGGAGGGGTCCACCGCAGTCAAACCAACTGTCCAGGAAAGAGGAGAGCTGAACTGGTGTTGTTAATTGGCGTGCCTTTCAAAATTTCCTTTTTATATATGGAAGTTTTGTAAATCGCTTTGACCTGCGAGACAGACATGGTGGTATATCAAGTCTGCTAATAATTTCTAGCAATGTTGGCTTTTATTTATAATTCCAAATGCTTTTAACATATAGAAACATTAAAAAAGGCTAAAAGAATTGATGTGAAAAATTACAGTCCATGTCTAAATATGCAACATATACATTAGACTAATTTCCTTTTTCAAATAATCACAACCTTATTAGTTTTGATTGGTATCATAGAAATGTGCTAATATGTTGTTATTTCACAGTACAAAGGCATACAATAAACAGGGCCTGATTTATTAAGGCTCCCCCTCCATCCTATATCTGGTAAACTAGCTGGTAAAAAAAACTTGACCATAATCATCTAAGGAACTCATTTACCCAAGTTTATATTTGATTAAAAAATTCAGTAATTAAATTTATGTTAACAATTCTGAAAACAAGGCACCCTAAGACAAAAAAAAAAAAAAAGTTATCCACACCTCTATGGTATTAATAAGATCACTATTATATTTATATCCTGCCTTTCTGTAATCCTGTACCCAAAATAAGGAACAAATCAAAACAACATCTCCTGTCCAGAGGCACATACCCTAGCTTACAGGCTTTATAGGCTCAGGTTTATAGGGAGAGAGGGAGGATAGATCAGTTCCAAAACAAAATAGTTTTCCATCAGATCAACCTAATTTGAAACTATGCCTCTCTGTACGGTCAGAAACCTCCAATATCTATACGCAACGACCTCTACAGAGCATTAAAAATTTATGAAAACAATCTAATATTTATACTGCTTCTCATCCCACACTGAACTCTCTATCCTGCAGCTGGAAATGAATTATTAAATATTCCCTGCCATTCAAATAGAAAAAAACATGATTGCCTTTAAATTATTAAATGGTGCTAATGCATAAAACATTCTGCTTACCCATTACTAGACCCAATGCAAGAAAGACAACACCTAGAACTATGTAAATTATACCCAAGATGGGAAAAGGAAAATAAAAATGTGTATGCTGGTAGTGCGCTCAGAAAGGAAAGGACAAATCTTGGTGATTGTAAGCTCTTTGAGCAGGGACTATCTTTCTTCTATGTTTGTGCAACGCGCTATATAAATGCTAAATAGTAGTAGTAGTGATATTATAGAGAAAAACAGGTTTAGCAGTCTGTTGGATATGTGCAGAGAGAGAAGTTATGAACTGATGAGACGGGGAGGATGAGAGTGTCAGCGCTGCGTATGCCATGTAGCGCTATAGAAATGCTAAATAGTAGTAGTAGTAGTAGTATCCACAGAGATATTAGGGGAAAGAGAAGAGGTGGATTTAGGGAGAAAGATAAGAAGCCCCAACCCCAGGCCTATCTTAAGTAATCATTGGTGGTCAAGGGACCATGAGAGATGGGAGCGATCCCTCATCACTCCTGTCCCTGCTGGCATCAGATTCAAAATGGCAGTCCATTCCTTAGCAATAGTACTGCTAGGGGTTGCAGGCCACATTTTGAAACTGGTGCTGGCACGAACAAGAGTAAGCGGAGACTGCTCCTGTCCTGCTTCTCCTGGACCACCAATAATTATTTAAAGTAGGCCTGGGAGAGGAGGGCCTACAGGGTAATGGGGCTGGGGCTTAAACACTTGACCACTTACATGTCTTTGGAGAGGGGGGGGGGTTCTTTGCTGGCAGCTGAGGAAGGACCCCTAAACCACAGAGCTTGTGGATAGCACCAGCCTCTTTAACAGACGCCCTGGGAGTATTCAGAAGGCAGTAAGTTAATTGCAGTAATAACAAGCAAACATCTTTTTTTTTCTATTTTCCCACAATCAGAACGGATTTATTTCCTTCTGCTATTGAAGAGCAGTATTGGGTCGCGTGTTAGTGACCCAATACTCCTGGGCAGGAAAATAAAGGGGTTACAATACCAAAAATGACCAACAAAAAAGAAACTTAAAAATATAGAAGGATAATACACACATCACATAAAATGTATGGCATCCATGTGATAACAGATGTGCACAATATATATTTTAAAAACCATACCATCTACAAAGAGTATCATGCAATCAATTCAAACCATAAAAACTAAATACAACTTACAACATCAAATGGAGATACAGGTGCTGTGTAAAACATACTAAAAAACTGATTAAATAAATAACCACCACCACATCAGAAACCCCCTGGGTCACCCCTGTGGTGCTTGGCCCCCAGAACAGGGCCCCAGCTGGGGAACCTCCAGGCCTCTAGGGATCCCACTGTTGGTAGAGGAAAGTGAATGATACATACCTGTAGCAGGTGTTCTCCGAGGACAGCAGGCTGATTGTTCTCACGACTGGGTGACGTCCGCGGCAGCCCCCACCAACCGGAAGAAGCTTCGCGGGCGGTCTGCACGCAGGGCACGCCCACCGCGCATGCGCGGCCGTCTTCCCGCCCGTGCGCGACCGTTCCCGCCAGTTGAATGACAAGCAAAAAATGAAAACGCAACTCCAAAGGGGAGGAGGGAGGGTAGGTGAGAACAATCAGCCTGCTGTCCTCGGAGAACACCTGCTACAGGTATGTATCATTCACTTTCTCCGAGGACAAGCAGGCTGCTTGTTCTCACGACTGGGGTATCCCTAGCTCTCAGGCTCACTCAAAACAAGAACCCAGGTCAATGGAACCTTGCAACGGCGAGGGTATAACAGAAATTGACCTACGAAGAACAACTAACTGAGAGTGCAGCCTGACCAGAATAAATTCGGGTCCTGGAGGGTGGAGTTGGATTTAAACCCCAAACAGATTCTGCAGCACCGACTGCCCAAACCGACTGTCACGTCGGGTATCCTGCTGGAGGCAGTAATGTGATGTGAATGTGTGGACAGATGACCACGTCGCAGCCTTGCAAATCTCTTCAATAGTGGCTGACTTCAAGTGGGCCACTGACGCTGCCATGGCTCTAACACTATGAGCCGTGACATGACCCTCAAGAGCCAGCCCAGCCTGGGCGTAAGTGAAGGAAATGCAATCTGCTAGCCAATTGGAGATGGTGCGTTTCCCGACAGCGACCCCTAGCCTGTTAGGGTCGAAAGAAATAAACAATTGGGCGGACTGTCTGTGGGGCTGTGTCCGCTCCAAGTAGAAGGCCAATGCTCTCTTGCAGTCCAATGTGTGCAACTGACGTTCAGCAGGGCGGGTATGCGGCCTGGGGAAGAATGTTGGCAAGACAATTGACTGGTTAAGATGGAACTCCGACACCACCTTCGGCAGGAACTTTGGGTGGGTGCGGAGCACTACTCTGTTGTGATGAAATTTGGTATATGGAGCATGAGCTACTAGGGCTTGAAGCTCACTGACCCTACGAGCTGAAGTAACTGCCACCAAGAAAATGACCTTCCAGGTCAAGTACTTCAGATGGCAGGTATTCAGTGGCTCAAAAGGAGGTTTCATCAGCTGGGTGAGGACGACGTTGAGATCCCATGACACTAGGAGGCTTGACAGGGGGCTTTGACAAAAGCAAGCCTCTCATGAATCGAACGACTAAAGGCTCTCCAGAGATGGCTTTACCTTCCACACGATAATGGTAAGCACTAATCGCACTAAGGTGATTCCTTACTGAGTTGGTCTTGAGGCCAGACTCTGATAAGTGCAGAAGGTATTCAAGCAGGTTCTGTGCAGGGCAAGAACGAGGTTCTAGGGCCTTGCTCTCACACCAAACGACAAACCTCCTCCACTTGAAAAAGTAACTCTTTAGTGGAATCCTTCCTAGAGGCAAGCAAGACACGGGAGACACCCTCAGACAGACCCAACGCAGTGAAGTCTACGCCCTCAACATCCAGGCCGTGAGAGCCAGGGACTGAAGGTTGGGGTGCAGAAACGCTCCGTCGTTCTGCGAGATGAGAGTTGGAAAACACTCCAATCTCCACGGTTCTTCGGAGGACAACTCCAGAAGAAGAGGGAACCAGATCTGACGGGGCCAAAAGGGCGCTATCAGAATCATGGTGCCGTGGTCTTGCTTGAGCTTCAGTAAGATCTTCCCCACCAAAGGTATGGGAGGATAAGCATACAGGAGGCCGGTCCCCCAATGGAGGAGAAAGGCATCCGACGCTAGCCTGTCGTGTGCCTGTAGTCTGGAACAGAACAGAGGCAGCTTGTGGTTGGTCTGAGAGGCGAAAAGGTCCACCGAGGGGGTGCCCCACTCTCGGAAGATCTTGCGTACCACTCTGGAATGAAGCGACCACTCGTGCGGTTGCATGACTCTGCTCAGTCTGTCGGCCAGACTGTTGTTTACACCTGCCAGGTATGTGGCTTGGAGGAGCATGCCGAACTGGCAAGCCCAATGCCACATGCCGACGGCTTCCTGACACAAGGGGCGAGATCCGGTGCCCCCCTGCTTGTTGGTGTAATACATTGCAACCTGATTGTCTGTCCGAATTTGGATAATTTGGTAGGACAGCCGATCTCTGAAAGCCTTCAGTGCGTTCCAGATCGCTCGGAGCTCCAGGAGGTTGATCTGCAGATCCTTTTCCTGGAGGGACCACAGACCCTGGGTGTGAAGCCCATCGACATGAGCTCCCCACCCCAGGTGAGATGCATCCGTCGTCAACACTTTCGTGGGCTGCGGAATTTGGAATGGACGTCCCAGGGTCAAATTGGTCCGGATGGTCCACCAGAGCAGTGAAGTGCGGCAACTGGTGGAGAGGCGGATGACATCTTCTAGATTCCCGGTGGCCTGAAACCACTGGGAAGCTAGGGTCCATTGAGCAGATCTCATGTGAAGACGAGCCATGGGAGTCACATGAACTGTGGAGGCCATATGACCCACAAGTCTCAACATCTGCCGAGCTGTGACCTGCTGAGAACGCTCTGGTCTGCGAAGCCAGGGACAGGAGGTTGTTGGCCCTCGCTTCGGGAAGGAAGGCCTGAGCCGTCTGGTATTCAGCAGAGCTCCCATGAATTCAGAGACTGTGTTGGCTGGAGATGGGACTTTGGGGTAATTTATCACAAACCCCAAGCAGCACAGCCTGGCGCATCAGCCCTTCCAGGATCCCCGGAAGGATGGCTCGGGAGGCACTCGTCCCATGCCCGCTGCCGGGAAAGACGGGGGGGCCAGTAGGGTGTCGGTGCCGGAAGCTGCTCGGTCCAGGAGACTTGCACCGAAGTGCTGGGACCCTGACGCGTCTGTACCTCCACTACCGAAGGGGGATCTCTCCTCTCGAGCACGGAGCCTTCGGCGTCGACTCCTCTCACGGTACCGAGAGCCGGATGCATCGAAGGCGACCGATGACGGTGCTTCGTGACATTGTCTTGCGGTGCCGTCATCGGTGCCAGTTGGAATGGAGGAGGAGGAGGTCGATCCCCCTCGGTCTCGAGGAACCGGGTCAGACAGGGTTCGGTCCCGAGGGCCATGGGCCGAGGGAGTGACCGGGGCCGATTGCCCACGTGGCCTCTCACCCCTACCCTCACCGGAGGACCGGCGGGCCGACAGGACCTGTGCTCCTGGGGTCGATGCCATCGGTGCCGATTTCGCGGGCATCGATACCGGTACCGAAGAACCGGCCGTCGATACCGATGCCGTCGAGGTCGACGTCGAGGGGCCGGCGCAAGTTCCGAAAAGACGGTCCCGTAGAACTTGCCTCGCAACCTGAGTCCGTTTCTGGAGACCAAGACACAAAGAGCACGACTTGATATTGTGCTCCGGCCCGAGGCACTGGAGGCACCAAGCGTGGGTGTCGGTCTGCGAGATAGGCCGGCCGCACCGACCACACTTCTTAAATCCACTCGGGACCTTCGAGGACATCGACGGAAAAATCGCGTCGGCGAAATTAAAGTCGTCGATGGTGGCGGTAAATCACACCTCGAAAAATAAATCGGCCGCGCGGCCACAAGGCTGCAACGCGACGCCCCCGCTAGAAAACAAGGGAAAACAAGCACGTTCACACTTTTTTTTTTTGAAGAAAAAGAAAAGGCCGTAACGCGCCTAGAAACAAACAAAAACTAAGAAAATTCGCGAAAACGCGACGGTTTTTCGGGCTGAACAAGAGAGAGCGGCGACGCACGACTCTCTCCAGCGCGGAAAAAAACAAGACTGGCGGGAACGGTCGCGCACGGGCAGGAAGACGGCCGCACATGCGCGGTGGGCGTGCCCTGCGTGCAGACCGCCCGCGAAGCTTCTTCCGGTTGGTGGGGGCTGCTGCGGACGTCACCCAGTCGTGAGAACAAGCAGCCTGCTTGTCCTCGGAGAACCATCCTCCACCTGCAGGGCTTGCTTAATCAT
This sequence comes from Microcaecilia unicolor, assembly GCF_901765095.1. Lineage (NCBI taxonomy): Eukaryota > Metazoa > Chordata > Amphibia > Gymnophiona > Siphonopidae > Microcaecilia > Microcaecilia unicolor. The sequence goes on from NC_044036.1 coordinate 104,005,372, forward strand.
TTGGGTTAAGCTTGGCAGCCCCCCCCCCCCCAACCCCCATGAGGCCATTTCTGAAGTCAGAACCAGTCTATTGCAGGAGAGACAGACAGAGCAGTGCCTCCTGACTCGAGCTGTCTTTGGCTCCGCATTCCAATGTCTTTACCATCCCCCCTTGCTCTGTAGGTGTGACTTCTAAAAACAGTAAGCTCTTAACTCAATTAGCTTATCCCCCCAATGGAGAGAATACAGCTAAATCAGGCAGGCCAAATAACAATTAAGCAGGGGAGCCTGAGGGGAGAGAACACCCAAACAGGGTGTACGGACTATGATTGAGGGGCAGCGAAATCGGGACCCGTGCCCCTCTGGCAGGGCGCCGTATTGTCAAGTCTGGTGCTCACTCAGTGGGTGCTAAAACGCGTGACTGGGGGCAGCAGAGCGCAGCTCCGTGCTCAACCAGGTCTGGTCCAAGGACCAGGTAACCTGGAACAGGTGTTAGGCTTACCTTGCTGTACTGCTCAGCCAGCAGAGCACAGAGCTAAGTCAGGGGACCAGGAGCACCAGCATGAACAACCTACTATCTGCAAGAGGTAGAGAGAAATACTGGAGATTTCCCTCAGCACCAGCAGGACTACTGACAAGTCCAGTTTTTTTCCTACCTCCATCTGCTGGTAAGAGGGGATAACACCCACTTGTTCAGAACGGTACAGCCAGATGACAAGGAAATACCAGATTCTAAAGATCCTTCATTTTATATTTCTATAGCACTCCATTTAATCTCCTCTGCAAGCATTTCTTTCCCACATACTACTCTAATTACCTCCCAGTATCAAAAGTATAGGCATCATATTATAGACCAGTGGCATCCATCCCTCTGTTCATTAAGGTGATAGAGAGATGGGTAACAAACTGCCAGCCTGAAATGGAATTTCCAGACCTTGAGCCATGCTATTTAGTCTTTTTTTTTTCACCAAAGATAAATGTCCAATGTGGCCTGTGAGCTGAAGGAAGGCAGACTGAACTGGAGCTGTCTATAGTGCTCATTGTGTTTCATGGGCATACTGCTCTATTAAGGCTGAGAGATATCTTGTGCAACTACCTGACCCAGCACAAGCAGCAATGGCTAGAGGAGAATGAACACTGAGTGAGCACTCTTGTATAATTTTTATGACCCTCCATGTGGGGATCGACTTCCTATATTTTTTTTTTTTTGATGTTATTTATACCCTTTACCTTAAATATTAGCAAGGCAGGTATAAGGAAGAAAACAGACAGCCAAAATCACATCAATGCAATATAGAAATAAGGGATAGGGAGGATATGGCTGTGATTGGGAGACCCAGGGGAGGGGAAGAGCAAGAGTGGGTGTGATAGAGAGACCTACCCACTGTTTAGTGCCTGCCGACATTAATGTTTGATCCCTCCAAAAGTATCAGTGGCTCTATTACTGACCAGTATGAGCTCAAGAACCTCTTCAGACACAATATAAAAAAAAAACCTAACTAAATTCACTATATTAATTTATTTTATTACATGTAAGAGACTTGCATGAGACTAAAAGATCAGGACCCAATGATCCATGGTAATTTGGGTCCATCTCCAATGAAACAGCTGCAACCTTCCCCCTATGGGAATTATCAAAGGATAGGATAGGCCCAAACAGCTCCAAATGCCTCTTGGCCTCCATTTCAGCATCCATGAAAAAAAAAAAAAAAAGCTTCTACTCCAAAACCTTCCTTTCTGAGTTCCTCTTGACCTGCCCAGACCGTATCTCTTCACGTCTCTAAAATGCCCCCTGGTCACAGAGTGAGTCCCCAAACAAGATCTATCCTCAGAGAGTCTGGGAACTTCAGATTCACCCACACAGTGTGAAGACCTCAACTGTTGCCATAAAGGAGCACTGCTACACAGCACCTTGCAAGGAGGGGTCCACCCCAGTCAAACCAACTGTCCAGGAAAGAGGAGAGCTAAACTGGTGTTGTTAATTGGCGTGCCTTTCAAAATTTCCCTTTTATATATGGAAGTTTTGTAAATCGCTTTGACCTGCGAGACAGACATGGTGGTATATCAAGTCTGCTAATAATTTCTAGCAATGTTGGCTTTTATTTATAATTCCAAATGCTTTTAACATATAGAAACATTAAAAAAGGCTAAAAGAATTGATGTGAAAAATTACAGTCCATGTCTAAATATGCAACGAACATATACATTAGACTAATTTCCTTTTTCAAATAATAACAACCTTCTTTGATGAAGCCCTAACGAAATCATACATAGTGTCTGTCAAAAAAGCTGTACCTAACTGCAAGTTTATGACATCCTCAGAAACTTGTGCCACGATTTCCCCCAAGAAATCCATAAGTCTTTCTGCCCAGTTCGAGTCACATAACCTCCACACATGGCTGTTCGCAATGCCAGAACAGAGATCTCAAAGATCTCTTCAGAAGGGCTTCCATTCTTTGATCCTGACGATCCTTTAATGCAGCTCCCCTTCAACAGAAATTGCTGTCTTCATGGTGACTGCTGTTACCACCTTTGGTATCTTGAACTCTCCAATTCCATCAAAGGAAGCTGATAAAGGCAAACCATGGCTAAGCCAATTCTTAGCGTCATGTTGGGGAAGTGTCAATCAGCATCCATCTCCGCGATCTTCATTAAATAGGCTTCCTGATCCAGTCCCCCTAACACCCCCCCCCCAACAGAAGAGAGGGCTGGAAGTCACCGGACCGCAATCCCACACCTGGTAGTCTAGTGCCCCTCCCCCCCCCGGTGGTCTAGCAACCCCAAACCCTCCGTACCTTCAGATGCAAAATGACAGCGTAGCACTCCCTCCTCCTTCCAGTGCCGCCTCCAAAATGGTGGCACAATGCGCTGGGCAGGGCTTCCATACCATTTAAATGAGAAACGCTCTTAAATGGTATGGAAGCCCTGCCCAGAATATCCCAGGATGCACTGGGCAGGGCACCGCAATTTTGGAGGCAGCACTGGAAGGAGAATGGAGTGCTACTCCCTCCTCCGGCATCTGAAGGTATGGGAGGGGGGGAAGGATTCGGGGCCGCTATACCACGTTTGGCTGGAGGTCTGGTGACCTCCAGCCCTCTCTTCTGTTGGGGACGGGTTAGGCGGGGCTAGAGGTCCCACAGCCCCCTCCATGTTGATGTCTGGGGGGGGGGGGGGTCACTAGACCCCAGGACTGAAACTGGTAGCCTGGGATGACAGTGACAGACTGGGCTGCCTGGCATGGATGGGAGGGCGGGAGAGAAATAGCACCTTCACCCTAATGCCAGATGTGAGCTGGAGTAGGGTTAAGAAGCTATTCCGCCTGTAAGATCACAGTGCAGTGCTCTGATCATGTGGGTGGAATAAGAGCTACATTTAAATATAATTTAAATGAGCTCTGCAGTATTCCCTGACGCGCTTGTGCCAGACACCTCCGATCATGCTGCTCTGGTAAGTGCGGGCACTAGTGGCCTCTAGCGCCCGCATTTACCTTTGATCATCAGGGCACTAACCCTGCCAGGGCATCTCTGCCAGGCCAGTCTGCCCTTCCACAGCTGCCTGAGCCGACTTCAGAGTACCACCAGGAGACCCCGCAACCTCAAAGCTGACAGCACAGACTCAGCACAAACATGACAAAGGCTGCTAAGTGCAGACAACATGCGCCATACTGAGCAAAAAGAACAGGCACAGTTATGTTGCTCAAAATATTAAATTATCTCCTGTGTTTTTTCTTGCCTTCTGTTTCACCAAGTTACGCTCTATCTTCTTTTTTTAAACTTATGGGGCAAAAAGGAAGCACCCAAACCAGGCCAGTCTTGATAAGGGCTGCACAAATACCAACCATCTGCTCAGCAGACTGAGAAATACTGGCAGGCTCTGGACTGCACAGGTATTTATATTATGACATCACTCAGTAGTTGTGTCTCCTATCCACTGGAAGGAGGGCACACCCACTCATTGAGAATGGTCTGGAGAAATAAGAAATTCTCTTTACAGTACTTTTGCACATGCTTTCATATAAAGTTGTGACATGATTCATAAATATCTACTGGGAGAGGAGAATTGAAGTTGGTGTATACAATCAACTTTTGCTGGAGTCATTAAGTAGTAAAAGGACAGTAACTTAATATCTTCTATGTCTCTGTTTCAGTAGGCAACTCACTGTATTATTCATTAACCCAGGGCAATAAAATAAAAGCATTCAAGCTATAAAATGGAAGGGAAGAACAAGCAGGGCATGCTAGAACCCTCAGTTCCTGTAAATAATGCAAAGAAGTACAGCACAATACTATTCACAGAAGACTGCAGAAAATTCAAATGATTCCTCCTTGCCTCTTTCTGCAAGGCTTCCAAACCTAATGTATTCAATTTGTCCAATTCTTTGTGCTCTTCTTTATAAAACTTTGCTTTTACCTTCACTTCTGAATCCCCATTTTTAAAAAAGTTAATTCTCGAAATAAAATTGTATGAATAATTCTACTTCTCCCTCCAATAAACCAAGTGCACAAAAAGTTACAATAAAAAGAGTGGAGAAATAGTTTAATGGTTACAGCAGCCTGCTCAGAACCTGGGAAACCAGATTCATCTCACTGCCACTACTTGTGATCTTGGGCAAGTCACTTAACCCTCCACTGCCTTGGGTACAAAACCTAGGGGTGCTTTTACTAAAGCACGCTAATAATTAGTGTGTGCTAATTGATAAGGCGCCCATTATATGCCTATGGGTGTCTTATTTAGTACGCGCTAAATCTGTTAGTAAACTTTAGTAAAAGCCCTCAAGGAACAAGAAAATACCTAGTGTATCTGAATTTAACAGCTTAAACTACTAAGAAAGGCACAAGGTAAAAATGGAAAAAAAAAAAAAAAAAGAGGCGTGGATTGGGGCTTTGAGCGTGAACTAGAAGCAGAGACTGCCTGCACACCCTTATGTACTCAGATTTCTTCTCCTGTGGAGAGTTATACACAACATAAATTAAAGTGTGCGATAATCTGCCAAATAATTAGTCACACTGAATAGTAGCACACCACCTTTGTTTCAGTTACGTGTCTTGAGTCATAACAAATAAAAGAAAAAGGAACTTGGGATTGCAAATTCAGCCCTCTGCTTTCTGCCTGGACATTGTTTGCTGAGCTTTGAAGACAATAGTTTCTGCAGTTTGAACAGTAACAGTCATGCTCTTCCCTAACCCAGCCTGTTCTCCTGTTGCTTCCCCCCTTCCCTCTCCTGAAGTAGACACTGCAAGCAAAAGAACAAATAGAAAAAGGTGGTGACTTAGGACAAGTTATGAGCAGCATTGGCATTCTTCAAGGCTTCAACCTTGGCCTTGAGGGCCAGCATTTCTACTCATGTTTAAAACTTGTTCCAATTCAATCCCTTTTTGGTTCATTATCCAGAGCTTAATTTCTGCCAGAACAGTGTCTCACCACCTTTTCTGAAGGGAAGCAGAGCTATCATGGCTCCCCCAAGGAAATAAAGCTGAGCCATTTCATTTCTAGGACCGATACCTGCACAAATATTTAAGAACTTGCTCCTAAGAAGGCAACTATGCCAAAACATGGTCCCTGTTGGGGATTCCCTGTGGGGCTTTGACAGAAGTCTGATGGTTTGATGCTACACACAAGTTGCTAACTTTGAAAGACAATTTTGGAGAAGTATCTACACCAGCGCTTGCAAAGCTCAACTAATGTGATGCCATTTTTACATTTGGAAATTTGCATGACCACAAACTACAACAAGTTAGCAGATAGGTGTATCTTTCACCTATCTCCAAAATTCTTAAAAAAAAAAAAAACATACAGGTAATACATTTGTTGTTTCTTAAACTTCTACTTTATAACAGATACAATTACTTATCTGAGGTACTCCCCTTTCAACCCCCTCCCCATATCTCCAACCCATCTTCTCTCAACCTACTTTCCCCTCCCCCCCCCAAAAAAAAAACAAAACATCATCAACATCCAATTGATCTCAGAATCCTAAGATTACCTATCCAGATGTTTAGGGAACTGCAAACTATTACTCATTAGCTGCAAGCAGCAGAATCTGACCAGGATACATTTACCCTTTACACCTTCCATGTTCCTTGAGTATTTTGGTCTGATTTTATCAGAACCCCAAAAGCTGGCACCGCAAAAGGGATTTGTGCTCAATTTCACATTTTTTCATTGATATCCACTCATAATTCCACTGGATAATTTTTTGACCCCATGTACAATCATAACCCATAGATTGAGAAATACCAATCTAAACCTTTTTTTAATATGTTCTATTTGAAAGTGTGTGGTATCTTTTTCATCTAAAAATGTTGGATCTGATTATACTGAGAGACTCTATGGAGGGACAATTAGGTTCTTACCTTGATAGTTTTTCCTTTCCTTTAGTCACAGCAGATGAATACATTAACTTATAGGTTGTATCCGCCTACCAGCAGGTGGAGATAGAGAACACTGAAAGCACATGGTGTTCCTGGACGCCCAGCCCCCTCTGCCTTCAGTATATGAAATTTCCAAAGCAGAGTGAATAAGAAAGGCAAAATAATAAAAACTTTCCTCACAGAGAAAAAAATGCCCCTGAACCGGAGCAATAACCAAACAGTGGAGGGACGTTAATCAACCTCCTGCAATAAAAACAGCATGTAATAACTCTGATAGCTTGTCTTCAAGTACTCCTGATGAGCCACATTGTATGTATGCAACATCTGTACAAAAACTAAGGTCAGACAGGGAGGGATATGGATTCATCTGCTGTGACTAGAGGAAAGAAAATTATCAAGATAAGAACCTAATTTTCCCTTCCTTGTCATCAACAGCAGATGAATCCATTAACTGATGGGTGTACCAAAGAACTCCCTAAATAGTGTGGGAACAGGCAACTCCGCAAGCAAGCACTTGCACTCCAAAATATGCATCCTGCCGCGCTGCCATATCCAGCCTGTAATGCTGCACAAAAGAGAGCTGAGAAGCCCAGATAGCAGCACAACAGATCTCTTGAAGAGAAAAGACACACGTTTCAGCCCACGAAGAGGACATTGCCCTCGAGAGTGCGCTTTAAACACTTCAGGCGGCGACCGCCCTGAAAGCAGGTAAGCAGAAAAAATGAGTTCCTTAAGCCAGCGGGCCATAGTGGCCTTAGACGCCGGAAACTCCCATCGGGGACCTGCCAACAGAACAAATAAATGATCAGAATTCCTAAACTCATTTGACATCTGCAGATACTGTCACAGAGCCCTGCGGACATCCAAAAGGCGCAATTGCCCAAAAGGAGTCCGGAAACTCCTCCTTACAAATTGAAGGAAGAAAAATGGGCTGGTTCGGGTGAAAAGCCGAAACCACCTTAGGCAGAAAGGAAGGCACCGTACGAACAGTTACCCCGGATTCCGGGGAAAGGGATCTTGACAGGAAAAAGCCTGAAGCTCAGGAACTCTTCTTGCCGACGTCACTGCCACTAAAAAAAACTGTCTTGAGAGTCGCATCCTTTTCAGAAGCCCGTTTAAGAGGCTCAAACGGAGACCGCTGGAGCGCCTTCAACACGAGCCCCAGGTTCCAAGCCGGACAGGGCGACCACAAAGGAGGACGGAGACGAAGCGCCCCTCTGAAAAATCAGACAATATCCAGATGAGCAGCAAGGGACAAGCTGGAGACTTTCCCCTGGAAGCAGGCCAATGCTGCCACTTGAACTCGAAGGGAATTGTAGGCCAGGCCCTTTTGTAGCCCGTCCTGCAAAAAAAAAAAATCGAGCAAAAGCGAGACTGATGCCAGAGTCAGCGAGATAGCCTTTGGAGTACACCACGCCTCAAAAGTGCGCCAGATCCGAGCATAAGTCGCAGAGGTAGACCAAGTGCGAGCCCGCAAAAGTGTGGCAATAACCTTATTGGAACAGCCCTTCTCCCTCAATTGCGCCCTCTCAAGAGCCAGGCTGTAAGACCAAAGCGGCAAGGATCTTCCATAGTCACCGGACCCTGAACGAACAAGTTCGGAACCCGAGGCAAAGGAAGGGGCGCATCCACCAGCATCCGCCGGAGATCTGCGTACCACGGACGCCTTGTCCAATCCGGGGCAATGAGAATCACAAAATCCTTGGTGCAGGCGAATCCGAAGTAGCACTCGCCCTATCAAGGGCCAAGGAGCGAACACATACAGGAGGCCCAAGGGTGAAGGCTGAGCCAGGGCATCCAACCCCGCCGAGAGAGGATCTCTCCTTCTGCTGAAAAAGCGAGGGACTTTGGCGTTTACGCTTGACGCCATGAGGTCCAAGTCTGAGTCCCCCATTTGGCACAAATCTGAAGAAAAAAACTTCTTCCGCCAGTTCCCATTCCGCTGGGTCGATTTGATCGTCTGCTGAGGAAATCGGCTTGTACATTGCTCTGACCGGCTATGTGAGCCGTGGACAGCAGCTCTAGGTGGCGCTTGGCCCATTAGCAGATCTGAGATGCCTCCGCAGCCAGGGCCCTGCACTGAGTGCCGCCCTGACAATTGATGTAGGCCACTGCCGTCGTGTTGTCCGACAGAACTCGGACAGGAAGACCCTTCAGCGTCCTGTGGAAGGCCAGAAGAGCCTGGAATATCGCTCTCAGTACCAAGCGATTGATGGACCATCCCGCTTCTGCGGTGGACCACAGACCCTGAGCATAGAGTACCCGGCAATGAGCTCCCCAGCCCAAAAGACTGGCATCCGTTATCACTCTTCAGGAAAGACACCCTCAGGTTTCACTATCTGTCCCCTAATTCTATTCCTCTCTGCTCCATTATTCTCACCTCTATCCCACCACTACCATTCTTCCCAAGGATACACATCCTCAAGCTTGTTCTCTCCCCCTCCCTCCATCCCCTTTATCACATGGCTTTCACACAGCGAAGATACTTACCTGTAGCAGGTATTCTCCAAGGACAGCAGGCTGATTATTCTCAAGCATGGGTCGACATCCGTTCGACATCCGTGTTGGCCCGGGAACCGGCATTTTGCATAGCAAAGAGAAAAAACTTTGCTAGAGTCTTCTGGCATGTGTGGTGTGAACCGTGCATGCATGGACTGACTTCTCACCCACCACGTACCTCAGTTTCTTTTTTTCCGCGATGAAGTACGGCAGGTTCCTCTTGTGCTCCACGTTTTGGCCTGTGAAAGTCTTCTTTTTTTTTAGTATTTTTGGCGATTTTTTTTTCTCTTTTTCTAGTTTTGTTTAAAAAAAAAAAAAAAAAAGGATTCCTTTTACGAAATCCTTAATTCTTTTTTCCAAGTTTTAAGTTTTCTTTCTTTTCGTCGTGGCCGGTTTTCTCCTTTTTTTGTGCCCTTTTTTCTTGGCACAATTGAGTAATTTGATTTCGCCGGTGCCGGTTTTCCTTCCATGACATCGAGGACACCCAGCGGCGTCGCAAAGATTGTGCTCGGTGCAACCAGACCATCTCAGGTACCGATACCCATTCCTGATGTATCCAGAGCCTTGGGCCCGACCACAGCCCAGCTGCTTGTAATCTGTGTTTTTGCATGAAGAAGCGGACCCAAGTAGCTCAAGAAGCCCAATGTGAGAAACTTTTTGGGGCTCAGTCTGGTACTTCGACATCGGTACCGAGGTTGGCGGTGTCGACATTGAGAGACGCATTGACATCAGAAGCAAAGGTAATGGCTGCTGAGAGGCCAAGACACGCTAGGAGCAGTGATGCATCGAGTGGGTCTCTACCTGTCTCGAGGCCTCCTGCTATGCAGGCCCCCCGGGACCGACCATCATGAGGATTCCACGTCATCCTCATTGGCACCGAGAAGACCCATGCGTGAGAATAAGCAGCCTGTCCTCAGAATGTGCTGTACCCTCTTCCTCTTCCACCTTGGGCACAACTAGTGATTTAATCATGCAGAACACTACAGCCATACAGTTCTAATTGCTGAAATTTGCATTAATCCAATAACAAGAGGTTATTTCTAGGGTCAAAGTTGAAACATCACTACATAAAGAGCACAGCAAAGGTGACTCGAAGAAAGGGTCTTGACGATGTGTCAACAGTCCAATTTATTGATAAGTCCAAATCAATGAAATAACTCAATGAGACACGACATAGCTGTATTTTGGCCAATCGGCCTGCCTCAGGAGACTATATTCTTTTGCAATAACCTTGTTCGGCAAACAATATCTCCGTTTCCAGAATGGAACTTCGTTTGTAGAGCAAAGCTCAAGAAGTTGCGTAGTACAAGAGCGGCAGGGTAATGTCGCCTGTGTCAAACTGTGAGACATTGTTTGCTGAACAAGATTATTGCAAAAGAATATAAAGACTCCTGAGGCAGGTCGATTGGCCGAAACATGGCCATGTCGAGTCTCATTGAGTTATTTCATAGATTTGGACTTATCAATAAATTGGACTGTTTACACATCATCTTAAGACCCTTTCTTCGAGTCATCTTTGCTGTGCTCGTTGTGTGTTTGAACTTGTAAAGATTTTGCTCTTCTGTGTTCACATCGACACCACTACAATAACCCATGCATAAAAGCATGGCTTCTATTTCTTTCCTCATGTCTCTGTATTTTCCTACTTGTTTTTCTTTATTTCTTCTGCTAGTTCATCACAAACCATACTAGTTTTAGAACTGTAAGACAGCATGGTCTATAAATGTTTTAAAATAAAATATAGCATGTCCCTTCTCTGAATTCTTCTCTTCCATTCTTATCGCTTTCCTTTCTCTAGCTTCCATTAACCCCATCTAGATGTCCTGCTTCCCCCCTTGCTCTTTTATTCACTACTCAAGAACCAATGCCAGAATTTGGCACCTTTTGCTTCCTTCCCTAAATTACATACTGTAAGAGAGAAAACTTAAAACATAGGATTCAATACTCAAAGGATTTATGCTCCTAAGAGTTTAGGACTAGATTATATATATCATATCTAAAAAAAAAAAAAAAAAAAAAAAAAGTCAGCACTGAAATGAAATATGCCTAGGCGGACTCTATAAAGTACGCCTAAATTTAAGCGTACTTTATAGAATAACTAAGTTTCCATGCGGTATATAGAATACGCCAAGCATTCATCCACGACTAAATTGAGTTGTGCACAGTTACGCCAAGTAAAACTTGGTATAAATGCCGATGCCCATTCCACACCTAAGGCCACACCCCCTTTCAACTATACAACTTAGAATTAACCCAGGGGTGAAGAGGGTGCGGGAAGGAGATTTTATTTTTAAAATAGTGGCCTTTGTAGATGACCTGTTGGTGCATCTCACTGACCCCCAATGTTCTCTTGAAGAGAATATGAGGACAATCAGGCTTATTTTCGAAAGAGATCGCCGGCGATCTTCCGACACAAATCGGGAGATGGCCGGCCATCTCCTAAAACCGGCCAAATCGGTATAATCAAAAGCCGATTTTTGGACACATTCGCCGGCATTCCGTCGCGGAGGCGGCTAAACTTCAAGGGAGCGTGTCGGCAGGGTAGTGAAGGCGGGATGTGGGCGTGCTTACGAGATGGCCGGCTTCAGCTGATAATGGAAAAAAGAAAACCGGTGACGACAAGCATTTGGCCAGTTTTACTTGGTCTATTTATCTTCACGACCAAGTCTCAAAAAGATGCCCAAACTGACCAGATGACCACCGGAAGGAATCGAGGATGACCTCCCCATACTCCTCCAGTGGTCACCAACCCCCTCCCACCAAAAAAAAAAAAAAAATTTTAAAACATTTGCTTCCTAGGAGGGGAAGCCAGTCGGCCAGCTCGTAAAAGAAAAAAAAAAGGATCTTGCTGATCAGTTATGTTATGACTTACTTGTTCTGGAGTGCTGTATTTTGTGATACTATTTTGAGAAATGTTCAAGAAAGACTTCATACAAATTTAAAAAGTCCCTGCCATTCATTTTCCCTTGATGGCCGTCCCTGACGTGCACTTCCCTTAATAGCCGTCTTTCTCTTGATGGCCGCCTTTCTCTCTGAAAGTGCACGTCTCTTAATGGCTGGCTTTCTCCCCAAACAGGGAAATCAAAACAGTTTTTGCTCACAGTTTTTTTAGTAGTAAAAGTGGGATTTGAACCAGCCACCTCTGCATTACAAGAGCCATGATATAACCACTTGGCCACAGCTCCACTTACTTGGCTATCCCTCCCTTTTGATTATACCCCCTCAGGTCTCTCTCAGCCAATCACAGTGCATTAAGCTGTCTGTGAGTGGCTGAGAGAGACCTGGAGGGGTATAATCAATGGGAGGGACAGCCAAGTAAGTGGAGCTGTGGCCAAGTGGTTACATCACTGGTCTTGTAATGCAGAGGTGGCTGGTTCAAATCTCACTGTTACTACAAAAAAAGCAGTGTGCAAAAACTTTTGATTTCCCTGTTCAGGGAGAAAGACGGCCATTAAGAGAAATGCACTTTTGGAGAGAAAGACGGCCATCAAGAGAAAGATGGCTATTAAGGGAAGTGCACGTCAGGGACAGCCATCAAGGGAAAATGAACGGTAGGGACTTTTTTAATTTGTATGAAGTCTTTCTTGAACATTTCTCAAAACAATATCTAAACATCCAGAAGTACCAGTGCACTACGAATGCTGGCCCCTCCCATGGCCAAATGCCTTGGATTTGGCCGGGTTTGAGATAGCCGGTTCCAGTTTCCATTATCGCTGAAAAACAAAGTCGGCCATCTCAAACCCGGCGATCTGTGGCATTTGGTCGGCCCGAACCGTATTATCGAAACAAAAGTTGGCCGGCCACCTTTTTCGATAATACGGTTCCGGCCAACTGTTGCGGCGCCGCCAAAATAGATCGCTGGCAATCGATTTCGCCGGCGCTGTTTGATTATGCCCCTCAATGCTGATGAACTGATTGAAGTTGCGGAGGTTGAGGATAGGCCAAAAGGAAACTCTTTTGAGGCACCATGAAATAAATAGAAAAACACCCCATGCGGGAATCAGGAGGAGGAACAGGAACCACTGCCCCTAGGTCCAACAGAGACTAGAGAGTGGCCTCGACCGCTGCCCTTTTGGCAACTGTAATGCACAAGGATTCCACAAATGCCTCACCTACGGGTACAGCAAACTCAAGCTTGTAACCATCTGACGATATTCAAGACTCATTGGTCCGAGGTAATTTGGCCCACTCTTCATAGAAGAGAATCAGTTGGCCCCCAGATCCTCTCTAAAATGGAGCTTACCCTGAAAAGGCAACCTAATAAGTTGCTGCTTAGAGGTCAAATCCACCGCCCAATGGTGGAGCCACAATTGCAGGCGAGAGGAAACCATCAGAGCAATCAGTTTGGCTGAGGTCCGGATAAGATCATAAAGAGAATCAGCCAAATAAGTGAGTCTAGCTTCTACATGGATTCCAACTGATCCCAAGGCTGAAGCCTCCTCCTCCTACTACTACTACTATTTAGCATTTCTTTAGCGCTACAAGGCGTACGCAGCGCTGCACAAACATAGAAGAAAGACAGTCCCTGCTCAAAGAGCTTACTATCTAATAGACAAAAAATAAATAAAGTAAGCAAATCAAATCAATTAATGTGTACAGGAAGGAGGAGAGGAGGGTAGGTGGAGGCGAGTGGTTACAAGTGGTTACGAGTCAAAAGCAATGTTAAAGAGGTGGGCTTTCAGTCTAGATTTAAAGGTGGCCAAGGATGGGGCAAGACGTAGGGGCTCAGGAAGTTTACTCCAGTCGTAGGGTGCAGCGAGACAGAAGGCGCGAAGTCTGGAGTTGGCAGTAGTGGAGAAGGGAACAGATAAGAAGGATTTATCCATGGAGCGGAGTGCACGGGAAGGGGTGTAGGGAAGGACGAGTGTGGAGAGATACTGGGGAGCAGCAGAGTGAGTACATTTATAGGTTAGTAGAAGAAGTTTGAACAGGACTCGAAAACGGATAGGGAGCCAGTGAAGCGAATTGAGGAGAGGGGTAGTGTGAGTAAAGCGACCCTGGCGGAAGACGAGACGGGCAGCAGAGTTTTGAACCGATTGGAGAGGGGAGATGTGACTAAGTGGGAGGCCAGCAAGAAGCAGATTGCAGTAGTCTAAACGAGAGGTGACAAGGGTGTGGATGAGGGTTTTGGTAGAGTGCTCGGAAGGAAAGGGGCGGATATTACAGATGTTGTAAAGAAAGAAATGACAGGTCTTGGCGATCTGCTGGATATGAGCAGAGAAAGAGAGAGAAGAGTCAAAGATGACCCCAAGGTTTCGAGCTGAGGAGACAGGGAGAATGAGAGAGCCATCAACAGAAATAGAAAACGGGGGGAGTGGGGAGGTGTGTTTGGGGGGAAAAATGAGAAGCTCGGTTTTGGTCATGTTTAATTTCAGGTGGTGTTGAGACATCCAGACAGCAATGTCAGACAAGCACGCTGAAACTTTGATTTGGATGCAAGGTGAGATATCAGGGGTAGAAAGGTAGATTTGGGAGTCATCAGCATAGAGATGGTAGGAAAAGCTATGGGATGAGATTAATGAACCAAGTGAAGAAGTGTAGATAGAAAAGAGGAGGGGACCAAGAATAGAACCCTGAGGTACGTCAACAGGCAGAGGGATAGAAGTAGAAGAGGATCCACCAGAGTGAACACTGAAGGTGCGGAGGGAGAGGTAGGAAGAGAACCAGGAAAGGACAGAGCCCTGGAATCCAAGTGAGGACAGGGTATCAAGAAGTATGCTGTGATCGACAGTGTCAAAAGCAGCGGAAAGATCAGGAAGAATGAGGATGGAATAGAGACCTCTGGATTTAGCCAGTAATAGGTCATTGGAGACTTTAGTAAGCGCAGTTTCGGTTGAGTGGAGAGGGTGAAAACCAGATTGTAGTGGGTCAAGAATAGCATGTGAAGAGAGAAAATCAAGGCAGCAGTGGTGAACAGCACGCTCAAGTAATTTGGAGAGAAAAGGGAGGAGGGAGATGGGTCGGTAATTAGAGGGACAAGTAGGGTCGAGTGGAGAGGTGTGATCACAGCATGTTTAAAGGCAGTAGGGACAGTTGCAGTGGAAAGTGAGAGGTTGAGAATGTGACAGATAAAAGGAATAAGAGCAGGTGAGATGGGTCGGTAATTAGAGGGACAAGTAGGGTCGAGTGGAGAGGTGTGATCACAGCATGTTTAAAGGCAGTAGGGACAGTTGCAGTGGAAAGTGAGAGGTTGAGAATGTGACAGATAAAAGGAATAAGAGCAGGTGAGATGGCATTAAGAAGGTGGGTGGGAATGGGATCAGAGGAACAGGTGGTACATTTTGAGGAAGAAAGGAGAAGTGTAGTTTCCTCTATAGTAACTTCAGGAAAGGAGGAAAAGGAATGAGGGGAAGGAGAGAGAGGGGAACAGACTAGTGGAAGGAGAGGTGGCGAGGTAGAGAATGCAAGGTTTATCTTTTGAACCTCGTCATGAAACAACTCAGCAAGGGTCTGAGGAGATAATGAAGGGGGAGTTGGGGGAGGGGGCACCTTGAGGAGAGAGTTCAATGTGGTGAAGAGAAGTCGAGGGTTAGAGCCAAGAGAGTTGGTCAGTTGGATATAATAATCCTGTTTGGCACATAAAGAGCAGATTGGAAGGCGGTCAGCATGAACTTAAAGTGTAAGAAATCAGCAAGGGCCAGAGATTTCTGCCAGAGGCGTTCGGCGGAGCGGGTACAGGAACGTAGGTAGCGGATATTAGAAGTCAGCCAAGGTTGGGGTTTTGTACGCCTTATAGGGCAGGTCATCAAAGGTGCAAGAGTGTCTAAGGCAGAGGATAGAGTATTGTTGTAAGAAGAAACAGCCTCGTTGACAGACGTGGATGGTGCCACAGTAGAGAGGAGGTTTGAAACATGGGAGGATAGAGATGAAGGGTCAATATCGTGAAGATTCCTAGATAAATTAGATAAGGTAGGACGGGACTGGGAGGGAGGAGATTTGAGTGTGAAAGTTATAAGATGGTGATCAGAGAGGGGAAGATCAGAGGCAAGGAAACTAGAGGGTGAACAGTTGGAGGAGAAGATGAGATCAAGACAGTGACCATTTGATGAGTGGGGAGGTGGAGCATAGTTGGAGATTAAAGGAGGACGTTAAAGCAAGTAACTTGGAAATATAAGAGTTGGAAGGATCATTAGCAGGAATATTAAAGTCACCAAGGATGAGAGAGGGGGAGGAAGGATCATGGAAGAAGGCAAGCCAGGCATCAAAGTCACTGAGAAAGGATGAAAGGGACGTATCAGAGGGACGATAAATGACCGCTATTCGAAGAGGCAGAGGAGAGAAAAGGCGGATAGAGTGGACTTCAAAGGAGGAAGTGAGATTGAGGTGGAAGAAGGGGTTGAAATCTGGAGGAGGGAGAGAGAAGTAGTCCAACACCACCCCCGTGACCAGCAGGGCGAGGAGTATGTGAAAAAAGATAACCGCCATGGCAGAGGACTGCGACTGAAGCAGAGTCATCAGGGCAGAGCCAGGTTTCTGTTATGGCGAGCAGATGGAGGTGACGCAAGATAAAGAGGTCCTGGATATAGGGGAGTTTGTTACAGATACAGCGGGCATTCCATAGGGCACAAGAGAAGGGCAGAGAAGAGGAGGGGAGTAGAGGAATAGAGATGAGGTTAGAGAGGTCGCGGTGAGATCTGTAGAGTTGGGAAAATAGTTGGTGAGGAGGGCCAGGATTGGGATTGATGTCACCGGCTGAGAGTAAGAGAAGGAGTAAAAGAGAGCGGAGGAGAGTAGGAGAGGGACTGTCTTTCTTCTATGTTTGTGCAGCGCTGCGTATGCCTTGTAGCGCTATAGAAATGCTAAATAGTAGTAGTAGTAGGTGTAGCCACGAAGGCGTTGAAGGCGAGAGCTATTTAGGTGGAATGGGGAAGGCAAAATAGAGGGAAGAAAGAGACGGAGATTAAAAGCCAAGAGGGTGGAAGAGGGTAGGAGAGAAGGTGAGGTGATGAAGTCGATGGATGGGCAGTGAGTTCCTGTAGCGGAGAGAGGTAGGGAGTGAGGGAAAAGTTTAGGAAGGGACAGGGCTAGGAAGAGAATGTGAATAGGGGCCATAAACGACTGAGGTACTTTAGCAACTGGGAAGAAGATTAGATGTAAAGAGAAAAATGCCCGGCACCTAGAGCGGAGGCTCTGAGTGGATCGGAGTGGACCTGGGTGTCACCCCGGAGAGTGCTGTAAGGATATGCAGATGAGCTGCAAGTCCTCCACAGCACCTGAAAGGCAGCCGGTGGTAGAGCTGGGCACCTCTCAGCTGAGGAAAGGCTTACCAGGGGTTAGGCCGAAGCCAGCATTCCTCCCCCTGAGGGTCGCCTGAGCCTAGCCAAAAAGCACCTGGAAACTCTGTGCACTTGGAGCGAGGGCCCTGGGAAGATCAGGGTGGACCTGGAGTCACCCTGGATACAGCTGTGAGGAAATGCAGAAGGGCTGCAAGTCCTCCACAGCACCTGGTGGGAGCGCTGGGCACCTAGAGCGGAGGCCCTGAGTGGATCGGAGTGGACCTGGGTGTCACCCCGGAGAAGGCTGTAAGGATATGCAGATGAGCTGCAAGTCCTCCACAGCACCTGAAAGGCAGCCGGTGGTAGAGCTCCTCCCTGTTTTGCTCTAGAGCCTGCTGGAACCAGCTGAGACACCTCACCTGGCCATGTAAGAACTATAAATTGAGGCCTGCAGAGCCAACACAGACACCTCAAAAGCCCACTTCAAGGAAGCCTCCAGGTGCCTATCCTGCCTGTCCTTAAGTGCCACACCACCCTCCATTAGGAGGGTAGTCTTTTTGGTAACCACCGTCACCAGCGCAATCATGATAGAAAGGACAAACTTGTCCACCTGGTCAGCGGACCACTGGATAAAAGATGGGTCATAGCCCTAGAACCCCTAAGACCCCCATCCAGGTCTGACCACTGAGCTGAAATTAGTACCTGAATGGCTTCATGTACTGGGAATGCCTTGGAAGGTTTCCAAATGCTGACCATCTTAGAGTTGACTACAGCAGCAACAGCAGTCTCAGGATCAACCAGGTTTAAAGCCTCTAAGGCGTTGGAGACCAGAGACAGTAACTCGTCTCTGTGAAAGAAACGGACGGAAGGATAATTCGGCACCTCCTGGAACAATTCTCCCTCCTCCAGCTACTCCACACGAGAGAGACGGAGGGACTCCCCAGACAGTGCAGCAAGTGAAGAAGAGGTAAGAAGGGACCACCGACCCCACCTCAGACACCAAGTCTACCCATCTTCTCTTCTGAGAACGGTTCTTAAGGGGGTCCAGGAAGGGAGGTCCCCAAGTCTTGAAGAGAGAATCCCATGGGGTAGGGAGCTACAAAATGCCGAGACTGAGGAAGGGACCTCTTCAATAAATATACCTGATGAAGACGTAGGATAAATTCTGGGCTAAATCCATCCCTAGATGATCCGGTCATGGGGCAGAGGGACCCCCCCCCCCCCCCCAAGGAAGAGGCCAAAAATCACAGGACTGCACAAAGGCTCCGACACCGACATCAGCTGAATGGTGGGAGCCACTTTGGAGCTAGCAGACAAAAATGGTGTGCACGCCTCTGAAGCAGATGAATTCTCCCCCGACAAGGGCTCCGAGCAGTCCGCCAGACAAATCCCCGCTGCGGATATCTTTTGTTCCGCAGCAGGAGCACTGCTTTTCTGCCACAATACAAGTCAACGTGCACGTCATGGAACCCCTGAACAAAGAAAACAAGGGTACTCACTGCAGGCAATGTGGTCTGGAGCAATGTGGCACTACCCAGTGCAGGCCTGCTGCCAGACAGGCATCTCGGGACACAGAAACACCTCAGCAAAACACACTGGAGCCCCATTCCTATGAGATTGCCTTGCTTTGATTTTTTTTTGGGAGTGAGGAAGGTAGAGCAACAACTGGTACACAAAACTGGGAGACTGGGGATTATGGGATGAAGCAGGGACCCAAAGCTACAGGTATGTCTCCAAAGAGGACCTCAAATGGTCCAACACCCCGAAACCTCAACTGGCCAACAGCCCAGGAGAAGCCCCAGATGAAGAATCCAGGAGCTGGTGAGAAACTGTCCATCACCTGCTGGAGATAGAGCTATACTGGCTGATGGAGGGGCTTGGTTGTCCAGTATCACTCACTTCAGTTTAAGTAATCTAACTCCTCCTGCTGGCAGAGGGACACAACCCACCAATTGCTGGATTCATCTGCTGCAAACGCTAAGGAAATGGAATTTTGCAGTTAAACATGTTAACACGCCTATAACGCTGCTTAGTAAAACAGGGCCCTTAATCTTATGTCCTTTTATTAAGTTGCAGTGTAAAATAGGCTTAGAACTCTGTAACGCGGGACTTTCTGCACACTAATCCCATTTTCACTGTACCAGTAATATAGGGATTTTTTCCTTTGTATGTATTTATTTTTATTTGCAGGTCATGCACTAATGTCATTAGCATGTGGCAAAAAATTAACATGGGAGCACTTACCACTCCTATTTAGGAGGTGCTAAGTGCTCCCGCATTAACCAGTTATTGCAAGGTAACATGAATGTGCTAGCTGGTTAGCGCTTTCACACCCACTCTCTGCCCACGACACACCCCTTCAAAAAATAGTTTTGAATAGTTTACATGCAACTACTACGTACAAGTGGGGGAGTTACTGCAAGACACTTTAGCATACCCTGAGGTAAGCCTTTTTTTCCAGTGAACTAAGCCCCTGTTAGGACTCAGAACACCTTAGTATTCTGAGGTGAGTATAGCAATCATTTTACCACATTTCTTTGAAGAGATGAAGATGATAAAGAAACACATGGATAAAGATGAGCTGGTTGATATTGTTTATCTGGATTTTCAAAAGACATTTGACAAAGTACCTCATGAAAGACTCTGGAGGAAATTAGAAAGTCATGAGATAAGAGGTAGTGTTCTACTGTGGATTAAAACTGGCTAAAAGATAGAAAACAGTAGGATTAAATGGTAAGTATTCAATGGAGAAGGGTAGGTAGTGGGGTTCTCTGTGCTGGGACAGCTGCTTTTTAAATGATAAATGATCTAGAGATGGGAATAACTAGTGAGGTAATTAAATTTGCTGATTACACAAAGCTAGTTATTCAAAGTTGTTAGTTTCAACAATTTTTTATTGATGATACGACAAGTTAAACAACCAACAAGCTCCATGTACCGAGCAATGGAACCAGAACAATCACGTAAGAGCAAAGTAACATTCTCTTTATCTTCCCCCAACCCCCACCCCTAAGTTTCACCTTTTTTTTTTTTTTATTGATAACAGCTATATATAACCCATTTGAACAACTTGGATATTGATGAGCACAGATCAAAAAAGAAAGACCAACAGTGTCTAACAATCCCCTTCCCTCATTGTATTCCCCAGTAATCTATTCAGAACTTGGCTGCGAGCTCTACTGGATATGCTGTTAAGGTAAGGTTGCCATATTCCCAAGAATTTCCTCTGTCTTTTTGGTGACACTCTCGCCCCTCTAGACTCCCAAAGCATAAGCTGGTGTAGCATATTCCTCCAGCACCAATAAGAGGGAGGTATGTCTGATACCCATCCGTTTAGTATACAATTTTTCCCCAATATACAGGCTTTATTTGTCAGCAGCTGGGCTTCCTTGGTTCCCCCTCCCTCTTGTCCCTCTACATTAAACATCATGCGTTCAAATGTGACCCGTGTCCTATGCCCCAGGACCCCTCTAAGAAAGTTCTCCACTTTCTGCCAGAATGATTTAACATATCTGCAGAGCCAGATGCAGTGTGTAAATGAGGCTCGTGGCTGCTTACATTTTAGGCAGTTATCTTCCTCCACTACTCCTGCATGAAAGGCTCTCCTCTGGGAAAAATATGCTCTATGTACCGTTCTGAATTGACATTCTTGAAGTTCTGCACTATGTACTATTTTAGGAACCCCCATCAATGACCGTCGTATAAGTATCTCAGGTACTGGTTTCTGTATGTCTATACTCCAACGTGCTGCTACTTCTGCTACTTCCCTTGGTGGTTGAGCATTCTCCATAAGTCTACAGAACCAGGAGACTGAAACTTGCCCCGCTGCATCACCCTCTAAAAACTCCCTCAACTTCCTCCCAAAACTAGGGTGCAGACTGTCTCATGGAAGGCTTTGTACATAATGAAGAAGCTGGTGGTATGCAAAATGCGCCATTAAGCCCCCTGAACTGGTACCCATGAATTCTTGTGTTGTCAGCAGCACCCCCTCCTCCCTGATAAAACTCTCCAGGAGAGTGACTCCTTGTTCCTTGAATCGCCGGAAAATACTGTTATCTCTACCTGGTGAGAAGTCATCATTACCATGCAGCGACAATAAGACGCTGCTGGTCGGGTTTTGTCCCCATCCTTCCAACAAATCTTTCCATACCCATCTCAAAGGCTCTAATAGTATGCTGTGCCTAACCCTTATCGGCATCTTTTTCTGTGTCACATGTAACAGGTCATTCACATGCCATGGGTGAAAGTGTGCTTTCTCTAGATCTATATCTGTATAAGTGTTGGTTCCCAAAATCCAATCTCTAAGGTGACGCAATAAGCAGGCCTTATTATATTTCTGCACATCTGGCAATCCTAAACCTCCATGCTTCTGAGCCCCCACCAAATGTTGCCACTTCACCTTAGGTTTTTTGCCGGCCCAACAAAATGATACCACCAGTCTTCTGAGTAGTACCAGATCTTTTCTCAGAAGTCTGATCGGCATAGCCTGCATTATGTATAGCCACCGAGGGAATATTATCATGCAATATGCATGTATTCTGCCCATGAGCGACAGAGGCAGGGCAGACCACCTAGACAACTGATCCTTCAATAACCGTGCTACATTAAGGGAATAGAGTTGCCGAGTATCCATAGCTAACTGGGTGCCTAAATACCTAAACTCTCCTGGAGCCCATCGAAGAGGGAACGCTGCACCCCAACCACTTTTTAGTTCTTCCGTGTTTGCCAGGGCTTCCGATTTTAAGTAATTTAATTTAAAGCCAGAGAAATTCCCGTACTCCCGCAAGCTTTCCAGCAAGTATGGTAATGAGCTTCGGGGTTCTGTTAGTAACACCAGGAGGTCATCTGCAAAGGCCGCTGTCTTAAATGTGATGCCTCTGATCTGGACCCCTTTAATGTCTGCATTACTCTGTATTTCCCTTAATAGAGGATCCATCGCTAGGATAAAGAGAAGTGGCGATAGCGGACAGCCCTGCCTTGTGCCCCTCTGGATTGGGAACCACTCTGATAATTGCCCATTAGCATAAACTTGCGCTTTGGGTTCGTTATATAACGCCTCCACTGTGCTAGTAAAGAATCCCACAATACCATATGCCTTTAGCACCCCAAAAAGGAATTCCCGCCCTACTCTGTCGAATGCCTTTTCGGCATCGAAACTTATTAGCATTGCTGGGGTGGTCTCCATCTTTACTCTTTCCAATGCTGCCCAAATTCTTCGCATGTTTTTCGCTATCACCCTACCACAAGTGAACCCCACCTGCAGTTCCATCACCAAAGCAGGGAGGAACCGCGATAACCTATTTGCCAATATTTTAGCCAGCATTTTTGTTTCTACATTTAGTAGCGATATTGGCCTGTAGGATTCAGGGCAATCCCTTGGTTTACCAGGCTTTGGCAATACGGTAATTTGGGCCCTGTTTGAATGTGCTGGGAAACAACCTCTCTGTATTGATGTATTGAATACCTTTGTGAGTACCGGGTTTATTTCCGCACCTAACAATTTGTAGAACTCAGACCGCATTCCATCTGGTCCTGGTGCTTTATTCAATTTGCTCTGTTTAACCACCCATTCAATCTCCTCTGCCACCACTGGAGCATTTAAAATTTCCAAATCTCCTTCCGAGACCTGTGGCAGCTCAATACTATCTAAATACGTGCTACTGGGGGTAACTAAGTCTTCTTGCCGTGAATATAACTTTTTAAAGAACGCAGCCAGCACCGCATTGATCTCATGGTCTTTATGGGTCCGTTTGCCTCCCTCATCTCTCATGGTTAAAATTTTTGTAGCTCCCGTTTTCTGGTTAACTAATTTAGCCATTAGCCGCCCACTTTTATTCGCATACCTATATAGTTGGTATCTATAATAGGTATTTGATTTCTGTATTCTCTCCTGTAGGAGTTCATTTAAGGCCTGCTGCGCTTCTAATAATTGTGTTTTAATAGCCAGTGAATGCCTTCGGTCGTAATGTCTCCTCAGCGATGTCACTTGCTTTTCTAACCTTGCCACCTCCCCGTCTCTGACCTTTCTTTTGAAAGCTACATAAGATATAATTTCTCCTCTTAGGACCGCCTTTGCAGACTCCCAGAAAAGAATGGGATCCTCCCCATGTTGCATGTTATTATCTCGATAGTCCCGCCACTTCTCCATCAAATAGGGCAGGAAGTGGCTCTCTCTATACAGAAAGGCTGGAAAATGCCAGGACCCCAATGGAGGCCTTCCCTCTCCTCCTCTCAAACACACCTTCACCCATGCATGGTCCGAGATCATGATAGGTCCAATATGAGCCCCCTCCACCCTGGTCAGTAGTTCAGGTGATAACAGTATATAATCTATTCTAGACATGGTGGAGTGGGCCCTGGACAGATGCGTAAAGTCTCTCTCCACTGGATGCAGAGTTCTCCACACATCCACTATGTCGAGGGTATTACATAAGCGAGCCACGCCCCTCTCTGTTCTGGCAAGTTCCCTTCCCGTCGGTTTAGATCTATCTAATTCGGGATCTATTACTTCATTCATGTCTCCTCCTATCAAAATTGGCAAGTCCCCCAGTGTCCGTATTTTCCTTATGAGTTGGGAGTGAAAACGTTTGTCAATTTTATTTGGTGCGTATATATTTCCTAGCAGCAATGGTTGCCGTTCTATTATGACTGATGCCAGGACATATCTCCCTCCCGGATTGGTCAATACTTTCTTGATCTCTACATTGAGCCCTTTCCTAATCAACATAATTACTCCACCCTTCTTTCCAACTGCTGGGGCATCAATCCATTCTCCTACCCACCACCTCTTCAGTTTGGCATGTTCTTCCCTAGGGAGATGTGTCTCTTGCAAAAATGCTATAGATACTTTCCTATCATTCAAAGCTTTCAGGATTTTTTGTCTCTTAACCGGAGAATGTATGCCCCCCACATTCCATGTGATCACTTGTAATGTACTCATGTTACCACTGATTCAGTGTTAACATTCTATGTTCTAACATGTTGTTGCAAAACTTCGTAATCACGCCTGGAGAGAGTGTCCCAGCCTCCACTCCCCAAGCAATGTCGTCCTCATGGCTCCTATCCGGGGAAACTTCCTCCATCCAAGCCATACCACCACATTTAATCCACAACCAATAACAGATCTTAGGTTCCCTCCCCCCCTCCCCTTACATTCTCCCCCCCTTACTTCCAACTTTACCCTCCCGCAGCCCTCCCCCTCCCCACTTGCTTATGCCTCGAGGCATATCTTCCGGTGTTACCACGGCTAGAGCGCCTCCTTCAGTCAAGTCCTGACTAGAGCCGTTTTCCACCTGCTGCTTATAGCGACATCTCTTTCAGGTTCTCCGCAGTATTGGTTTTTAAGTCCTGTTCATAGATTTATGTCTAGTCTTATAACTTCTATATGACGTCCATATCTCCCATACTGTATTATCTGTCTGTTTTTCTCGCTTTATTGTACTGTCCATATTCCAACAAGTAACTAATACAACCATAAACATCGTTGCTTTACCGGCAACATCCGATAAGTCTTTGTTATTAGAATTTCCCAGATTCGTTTCCTTACCAATCTTCAGCCGTCCTGTCTTTGTGCCAGCATCTTTTCCACGTAGATGTTTGCTTCTTCAACTCTTTCAAAGAAGATTGTCTGGCCATTATCCAGTATCTTAAGCTTGGCAGGATACAGCAGGCTAAATCTGTATTTGAATCCAAAAAGCTTAGTGCACAGCGGAGCAAAGCTTTTTCTTGCCGCCGACACTGCAGAGGAGTAGTCCTGAAAACACAGAATGCGCTTCCCCTGGTAATCCAAATTTTTGCCTGCTCGTATCGCTTGCAAAATCAAAGCTTTGTGTTCATAGTTTAGAATTCGGAAGATGATCACTCTGGGCTTGCCCATGCCTTCTCTTTTTTGACCGAGCCGGTGTGCTCTTTCCACATGGAGAGAAGAAGCGAGCTCCGCATTGTCCAAGGTCTCGGGAAGCCATTTTTCCAGGAAGGAGCACAAATTCCGCTCAGGAAGAATCTCTGGTAGCCCCACGAGGCGGAGGTTATTTCTCCAAGATCTATTCTCTAGATCTTCCAGCTTTGCCTCCACCTCCTTGAGGCGCGTTTGTACACGCGGCAGATCCTCTTTGACTTTTATGTTTAAACTGTTTTATTAACAATTCTCACAATACAAAGTAATGTAGAATATGCATATAACATTGTTTGATATACAAAACAGCATTTTTACAACATATTCAACTTCGCCAAACACTTTTCATCCCCATTTTTTCCCCCTTCCCCCTCCCCTCTTGACAATTCCTTGGCCCATGCTAACAATAGGTTTTGAGTGACTCTTGTTCCTAATATCATACTCTTGAATACTTCATTAGGTAAAATAGTGCTTATCACAAAATATCAGTAACTAAACATCAAAGCTCTAGATCACTGCCAAGCTTAGCCATTTACGTCTCACTCAACCCCTCCAACCCCCCACCCAATACCTCCCCCCCTTGCAAGCAGAATTCCACTTTAGATTAAATTAACTACTCCAGGCTATCCGTACTCTCTATTATTCTACTATTTATCAGGCATTAACAAGCAGACTACGTCCCCTTGGACTAAGCATTTGCAGGTATGGTTCCCAAATCTGCAGAAATCGCACTCTACGTTTAGGCGATCGTTTTGAATCCCTAGCCTCCCAAGAGGCCAGGAGATGCACCTGATTGCGCCAATGCCAGTAAGCTGGCCCTTCCGATGAGACCCAGTATTGCATAATGCATTTTCGCGCTACCAAGCTCAGCTTTCTGCATAGCATTATAGCGGGGGCTCCTAATGGGGCAAACGCTCTTGGTTGATCCAACAGAAACTGCCGCTCCGTTCCTTGAACTCTGTTCCCCAATCGAATCAAAAACCCTCTTACCCTCTGCCAAAACATGCGCACCTTGGGGCATTGCCACAATGCATGATATAACGAGCTGGGACCCCCTCCGCATTTAGAGCATCCCGAGTTGTCCGGCCCCAACATATGAGCCAGTTGTGTTCTAGACATATACCCCCGTAAGACCACTCTATAACCACACTCCCTCAGCCTCTCATCTGTTACCAACGTCCGTATGCCCTTCAAGGTAGCTGACACATCCCATGTTGCCAGGGAGATCCCCATATCTTGTTCCCATTTTCGCTTAAGATCAACGTATTGCCTCTGAGGCCTACGCCTAGCCAGTGCCCCATACAGTGCTGATACAGACTGTTTCTCTATCTGCAACTCCTCAATGAAAACCCTTAGCAGCTCTCCCATCCGCCCTCTCAGGGATATTTGGCTCAAGGACTTCACATAGTGTCGGACCTGTGCATAGGCAAATCTATTACCCCAAGCTGATCCCACTTTATCTTGAAGAGCGTCAAATGTTATCATTTCCCCATTGTCCAACAATAGGTGTTCCAATCTTGTGATGCCCAGCCCTTGCCACCTGCCAAATGTCGGGTTATCTATCCCTGCCTCAAAAACAGGATTGCCTACGATTGGGATTTGATCTGTAACGTGTGGTTGGCCCCCCATTTGCCGCATCCACCACTGCCACGCCTCCCGAAGGGGTTGTAGTATGATACTTTTTTTAAGTTTAGAGGGGAGCTGACTTCGAGGTAAGTGGAGCAATGCTAATATATCATAGGGAGCAAAAAAAGCTTCCTCCAAGCCCATAGGTGTATAATACTGCGTGGCATTCACCACATCTACTAAGTGGCGCAGCAAACACGCCTGATTATATAGGAACACATCCGGGATACCCATTCCCCCCTGTCTCCAGCTCCCTATTAACTGATTTTGGCTAACTTTAGGCTTTTTGCCTGCCCAACAAAATCTACTGAAAAGGCGCATCATCCGCTTCAAATCAACTCGCAATAGACGTATGGGTAAAGTTTGAAGAACGTACAACCAGCGCGGAAACAACACCATTTGTACTACATGTATCCGTCCCATTAATGACAGTGGCAGACTCATCCAAGAGTCCAATTTAGTTTTTGTATATTCCAGTAAGATTTTAACATTCAACTGATATAAATCTAATGTATTCATTGTGAGTCGGATTCCTAAGTATTTAAAGGACTCTCTAGCCCATCTCAACGGAAATTCGGGAGCCCAGTCCCTCTGGTTCACCTCTGGCGAAGCCAGCGCTTCTGACTTGTCTAGATTAATACGGAAACCTGAGTAGTCGCCATATTCACGGAAGGTTTCCAATAACGTATCTAAGGATTCCCTTGGGTTTGTGAGATGTACCAAAATGTCATCCGCAAATGCTGCAATCTTAAACATGTGTGTCCCTAAGCCAACTCCCCGGATCAAAGGGTTTGCCATGATGTCTCTAATAAGGGGATCTAAAACCAAAACAAAGAGAAGAGGGGACAATGGGCACCCCTGCCTCGTGCCCCTCCTAATACAGAAACTTTCCGATTCTATCCCGTTTACTCTCAGAGTGGCACATGGGTTGGCATATAAAGCATGTATTGCCTCAACAAATCTCCCTGAAAATCCGTATTGTTCCAACGTGTCAAAAAGAAACTTCCAGTGAACCTTATCAAAGGCCTTTTCCGCATCAAAGCTGATCAGCAATGATGCTACCTTCGCCTGCGAGCTGTGTTCTAGTGATGTCAATATTGCTCTCAAGTTCTTACTCACAGCTCTACCTCCCACAAATCCTACTTGACTTTCATGAATCAACCTTGGGAGCAGCCTCGCCAATCTATTAGCCAAGATTTTTGCCAATAACTTGGTATCATAATTTAACAGGGAGATAGGCCGGTACGATGTCGGCTCTAGAGGGTCCCTCCCCGGTTTCAACAAAACTATTATTTGAGCCCTATTCAAGTCTGGGGGTAACCTTTGTCTCTCTATCACTTGGTTCAAAAATCTAGTAATTGCAGGTATAACCCCTCCTTCCATTAATTTATAGAATTCTCCCCTTAACCCATCTGGTCCCGGGGCTTTTAGTCGTGGGCTGTGAGCAATAACCAAACTGACTTCATCTTCAGTAATTAATTGATTGAGACTATCCAGCTCTTGTATTGTAAGCTTTGGTAGAGCCAGATTTTCTAAATACATCTGGTTTAGCAGACCGTCTTCCTCTGGGGAAGCGTACAGCTCTTGATAAAAGGCCCGAAAAGTTTCACATATTGCTTTGTCTGATGTGTGGAGCCCTCCCCCCCTTTGTCTCAGTGCCAAAATATTCTTTGTCCCTCCCCGGGGGCTAATTATTTTTGACATCAACTTGCCTGTTTTATTACCATGTTTATAGAGCATATATCTATAGTATAACTGTGACTTGTGTGCCCTTTCTTGCAGAAGTACATTTAGGGCGGTCTGAAGTTCCAGCACTTGTTGTTTATCACCTATCGCGTGTGTCTCCCCATATCTCTTCCGTGTCTTACAAAGTTGGGTACTCAAACGCAAGATGTTTCTATCTCGTGTCTTCCTCACAAAGTGTGCATGACTTATCACTTCGCCTCTAAGAACCGCCTTAGCCGCTTCCCAAAACAAAACTGGGTCTTCTATGTGTTCTTGATTATGAGTACTATATTCCGCCCAGCAAGCTTGTAACCTGCCTTTAAGCATTGGATCTGAACTGAACTCCAGGGGAAATTGCCATTTGTATTCCTGTGGAGTTGTACCGCTTGGTATCCATTCTATCTTAACCCAGGCGTGGTCCGACACCATGTACGGTCCTATCTCCGCTGTTGTCACTTCCCCAAACATCTGACGTGATGTCAGAATATAGTCAATTCTCGACTGAGTGGAGTGGGCCCGCGACAGGTGTGTATAGTCTTTCTCACCTGGGTGCAGCACCCGCCACACATCAACCAGGCCCAACATCTGGCTCAACTGTAAGAGGCCTCTATTATTATAACATGAAGAGGCCGTCTCCGGGGCTGATCTGTCCAGAGAGGGGTCCCAAGTTGCATTTAAATCACCCCCCAGCACTATAGCTGCGTGCGGTTGCCTAAGCAAAAAGTTTATCAGAGTTTGATAAAACTTCCGATCATATCTATTTGGAGCATAAACATTACAGATAAGCAGTTTCTGTCTCCCAACTACCACTTCCAATATAACATAGCGGCCTTCAGTATCAATCAGAAGTGGATTAATTACAGAGGCTATGCCTTTTCTAATTAGTATCGCTACTCCTCCCTTTTTACCTTGTGCATTTGCTGCTATACAATCCCCGACCCACCAGGTGCTGAGCTTGGCATGTTCAATCTGGTTCAGATGCGTCTCCTGCAAGAGTGCTATGTCCGCCCTTTGCCTATTTAATTGCTGTAAAATCTTAGAACGTTTGATTGGCGAATTAACTCCGCCTACATTCCACGTTAGTATTCTTACTATTCTTGGATTTGAAAGTGTGTGCCTTTCTCCATAAATGTCCACTGTTGTACTCGAGGGGGACATCCCAGCCTCTGCCCCCCCCCCACTTGCACCTCCACTGTGTCAACTTCATTGTTATGTTCTACATCCTTACTAGTTAAGACTTGTGCCCTGCTTGCATCCCTCTTCCCTCCCCCCCCCCAAACCCCATATCCCTTATTCTCAGGTCCACCAATTAGGACCTTAACTTCCTTACGTCTCTCCCTCCCCCCTCCGCATTATACATTGTTACAATAAACATAAAACATAACTTTCTTGTCAAGCTGAGCAGACACTTACAGGGTCTCCCCCCTCTTACCAGGGGTTCAAATCGGTTCACCCACAGGCCATGTCTGCCATATAGTGTCTTAATTAACAGCAAAAAAAAAAAAAATCAACATTCAAGTCTAACTCACAAACCATAGGACCTTAACTTTCCAACTGCAGCCTTCTTGCCAAGCTTTCTGCTACTATAAGTGGTCCATCTTTGTTCTTGGCTGGGAGATTACTGTAGTGTCATATCTTGACCAATCAGGTCTCCGCTGACCTCTCTGTATGACATTACTCAGTGTTCTCAGAGTGTTCTCTTTCTATGCTGTTCAACTTGCATCTGAAGATAATGTTCCCAGCTGTTGTAGAAATTCTTTAGCCGCCCCTGCCGTCTCATATGTCTTAGTAATACCATTATGCGTGACCCGCAATTTGGCAGGGTATTGTAGTGCAAATCTTATTTTCTTTTGGAATAGCGTTGAGCAAACCTCCGAAAACTGTCTCCTCCGTGTTGCTACCCCTGCTGAATAATCTTGGAAACATCTTACTGGGATTCCTTCATACTCCAATGCTTTCCCAGCTCTCAGCAACTTCATCACTTCTTGTTTTTGCGCATAGTTCAAAAATTTTAGAATTACCACTCTTGGCTTATTGGTGCCAGTCATTTTCATCCCGATGCGGTGAGCCCGTTCTATTTGTATCGGCCCCGAGGCTTCTGGGTATTGTAGTTCACTGGCAAACCAGCGTGCCAAAAAAACCTCCAAGCCCCGTTCGGGTAACGTTTCTGGCAGGCCCACCACTCGGATATTATTTCTCCTGGACCTGTTTTCTAAGTCCTCAATCTTTTCCTCCATCGCCTGCAGCTTTTTTTGAGTTATTTCTTGTATTGTCTCCACCTCCGTTACTCTATCCTCAATTTCACTCACACGTGTTTGAAAGCCTGCACAATCCCGAGAAAGATCTGTGAGCTGTTCTTTTACCTTTTCCAGGTTAGTATTTATGGGGGAAAGCCGGCGATCCAACATAGCTTCTAACACTGAGGACATTTCTGAGGTTATTTCGGCGATCCAAGCCGATGACACTGTTGGGCCCGGCGGACTTGCGGGCGGCGCCATCTTGTCTTCTGCTCCTCTACCACGGAGCTTATCTTTATGTACATTTTTCGCTGCCATTACGCCGCCAATTAAGTTAAAGTGTACGTTGCCGGCCTCTCTGCCGTTTCAGGCTGTGGCGAATTTCGTTTTTAGATCGCGGTTTGTGAGCTGATCATGCGGAGGGGGGATTGAAGCCGGAGAGATCTTTTTCCTTCAACCCCTCACGGTCATGACGTCACCGGAAGTTCCTCCTCTTTGACTTTTAAAACGTCCTCCTCCGCTTGGCACACTCTCTGTTGTACTGCCTGCAACTCCGTTATCATCTTAGTATGTCTCTCATCCAAGCCTTCTAACTTATCTAAGATGAGTTGCAGCTTCACGCCGACCGCCTGCTCGACCGCCGTCCTCACCTCCTCCGTTATCTCCGCCGCCCAGAGACAGCCCGGCGGCGGCGGTGAGATCTTGTCCGCCATTTTGTTTTCGGCAGTCCGGGTTTTGTCTTTTGCGTCTTTGCGGGCTGTTTTTGATGCCATCCGCTTTACCCTGAGCTCCGCTACTCTCCTGGGCTATCCTCTAAGATGCTCGATGGAAGTGCTTTCCGCGTACTGCGGGAAACGGGGCGATTCGTGTGCATATTAACCGAGGCGCTCCGGAGCAGTGGTTCTCTGCGTCCTCACCGCTCCGTGCCTCCGCCGGAAGTCTCTCTATTCAAAGTTGTTAAATCGCAAGTGGACCTTATGAGACTGGGCATCCAAATGGCAGATGACATTTAATGTGAGCAAGTGCAATGCATGTGGGAAAGAAGAACCCAAACTATAGCTGCTTGATGCAAGGTTCCACATTAGGAGTCATCGCCCAGGAAAAGGATTTATGGGTCATCGCTGATATGTTGAAACCTTCTGCTCAGTGTGCAGCATTTAAGAAAGTAAATAGAATGATACGAATTAGGAAAGGAAACAAAAATGAGAATGTAATAATGCCTTTGTAACGTTCCTTGGTGCAACCACAACCCGAATACTGTGTTCAGTTCTGGTCACCACATCTCAAAAAAAAAACCAGAGATATAGCAGAATTAGAAGAGGTACAGAGAAGGGCAACAAAAATGAAAAAGGGGTTGAGACAACTTCCCTATAAGGGAAGGCTAAAGCAGCTAGGGCTCTTCAGCTTGGAGGAGAGACGGCTGAGGAGAGATATAACAGAGGTCTATAAAATACTGAATGACGTGGAATGCATAGATGTGAATCGCTTGTTTACACTTGCCAAAAAGTACAAGGACTAGCAGGGTACACAATGAAACTACTAAACAGTAAAATTTAAAACAAACCTTAGAAAATATTTCTTCGCCCAACGTGTAACTGAAGTCTGGAATTTGTTTCTGGAGAACGTGGTAAAAGCAGTTAGCTTAGCAGAGTTTAAAAAAAGGTTTGGATAATTTCCTAAAAGTCCATAAGCCATTATTAAGATGGACTTGGGAAAATCCATTGCTTATTTCTACAATAAGCAGCATAAAATCTGTTTTACTGTTCTGGGATCTTGCCAGGTACTTGTGAACTGGATTGGCCACTATGGAAACAGGATACTGGGCTTGATGTACCTTCAGTCTGTTCCAGTATGGCAATGCTTATGTTCTTAATGTTAAGCAAAAATCTTTAGCGGCACAAAAAAAAAAAAAGTATTCATTGTACAATATATCACAGGAAGTTACCATGACAATGTAGTTATTGTACAGTGTTTACAGTAAAATATTCTCTTTTATGACAAAAAATGATCTGAGTGGAAAAGGTTAAGAGTTTATTCAAATACGAAATAAAGAAGGTAAACAATTTAGGCCTCATAATTTGAGAATGTCATACGAGAACTCTTCACAACAAGAGTGATCATTTTTGTTACCACCACAGCCTACTTAAAATCAACTTCAAGGCATTATGACTATCAAACTCCATGTGAACAGTCATTCTTGTTCTGAGCCAATTCATACTGCATGTTTGCAGCAAGAATGAAGAATCTTACCCTTTCTTCAATTTAGAAATGCAAAATCTTAATGCAAATATTAAACAATGAATTTCAGTGCATGTTTGGGATGCAACATTAGTCCCAAAAAGTATAAAAATCTGATTAAAAGAGTTCCTCTTGTCAATGGGGCTAAAAAGAAACAAGATCTGATCAGACACCTATTGAAAGTTTTACCTGACAATAGACAAAAGCTTACTATAAAGTTCTGCACTATTTTCAGTCATCCACATATTATCTAACTGAAGCCCTTTACTGCTGAAAAATATTAATCCAAATTGTCAAGTTACACATTGTATGAATTCTTTTCAGTGTATTTTAAGTTTATGTTTCTAAACAGATTTAAAAGTGAGAGCTTAAAAATGATAATACCCTTATTCAGTGCTAAAATGTTGCCTTGGTGGCTAAGTTTCAAATCTGCTGCAAGCTGCTGTTCAAATATAATAAAATGACCAAGTTGGCAATTTTGTCGCACTGCTTTGAGTTTGTTTTGCTTTTTGTCTGTGGCCTACACTTCCCCAACTAAGATCGCTGTTCCTGAAATTCTGTACTTTTTAGTTTGAGACCAATCTAGAACATTCATACAAAGTTTAGTCAAAACTAAACATGGCTGAATGGGGACTGAATCCCCTCCAATCCCAATGTGTGGCATACACCTTGGCCAAATCCAAACTTTTGTTGGTAGGCTTCAGAATGGCACCGTTTCTGCTACAAATGAGAGACTGGTGAGAGCCGTCAATCTCCTTGGGGTGGGGGGAGGGTGCTCTGGTATCCCCAGATTGCAGGAACTAGCTTTCCTGCTGCAAATAGGGCACAATGAGCTGGCAGCACTGTTCTAAAATGGGTTCCTGCAAACTATGCCCTTCTGCTCCCCCCAGCATCCTAAGCCTACAGCCAACACCCCTACCCCACTAGACCAGCCTCCCTGACTAATCATGCTGAAGAACAGGTCGTCGGTACTGCACTGCCACTAGTGTTTCCCATACACTAGCTGCCTTCTTTTTTATTCTAGTTTTTTTTTTATAGCTTTAGTCCACAAACAGCAAAGAGAATAAAGCCTGAAAGCTAATTAGGCTTGGTACCAGCAGAACACTGGTAGGTATCCTGTGGGAGCCTGTGCCAGCTGTAGCTAATACTCAAGGCAGTGGAAGGTCAAAGCCACTGAAGGCTCAACTGGGTAAGGACCAAATGGCCTGAACCCCAGGAACAATATCATCCAAGGAATTGTACCACAAAGGATGCAGGCAAAAGACTGCATCCTAGGGAGTCAGGCCCCGGAAAGAACACCTGCTGGAGGCTGAGAAATACTGGAGAGATCCAGTCTGAATCAGCCCTTATACCAATGATGTCAATAGAAGACTTCAGTTTCCTTAGTGCCATTTGCTGGTAGGGGGGACACAAGCCGTTGGTCTGGACTAGTCTAGCAGAACATGGAATTGTAGTTTATCAACTTACTAGACTGCTTTTCCTTTAACAGTATTATATACATTTTCAGTTCTCTTCCACAGACATTTCAGCTGCTCTCCATCCCCCAATCTTTACATTCTCTGGACACCTCTAAGCTAATAAATAACCTAACGAAGCATCAGATCCAAATAAAAGTATACCTCACACCTGAATATCTGCAAAAGAAAGTCAGATTACTGTATTCAGACACATACCAATTTCTTTTTTTAAATCCTTATTCTATAATGAATCCCCCCCCATTAATTCAACAGCATCAACAGCATGTCAAACTATCTTCAAATATGTTGTACGCAAATATTAAAAGTTAGTATTAATAAACTTAACCAGGTTTAATTCTAAAATCAAAGTGTAACATTCAATAAATACATTTTCTGAAATCTAAATCCTACACACTAATCAAATATCATCCTTACCTGTAACGAACATGAAAGACATGATCTTCACGCATGCTTACTAAAACATCACTTCCCTCCATCGAGTTGCATTATTAGCAAAAAAAAAAATGCAAATACTGTACGTTTGTTGAGGGCATGACAAGCCCTATGAGATGGAAGAATGTTTTCAAAACATTGTCACAGTTAATAAATTAGTCAGCTGCTGTTAATAAATTTTAAGCTGCGAGCTCCACTACTCTTCTTTATTAATAGGTAAAGGTGGTCAATGGCATAAACAGCTCAGAAATCTGTCCCACGTTCTTGTGTCTGCAGCCTTTTCAGTTCAATTCATCTGCAGTTCTGCAAAGGGAAACAAGATGCTTTTCTTTAAGTCTCATTTTCAATAACCTAACCTCAGTTTGTGTAATATGCAGCAGAGAAGGCAAACACTGCTGACTGTGTAGTCTCAATTACTCCACGAAAGAGAAGCAATGTGTCATTGTAACCATAGTGATCCCAGCATGCAAGCATCTGAAAAGTGAGAACAGATTTTCCCTCAAGGTAGCGTGCTGCCTAAATTTAAACATTTTAATTAAGCTGCCATTATAATTATTCATTGTAAATCCCTGGAGAAAAATCTGAATTTAATCTGTAAAGAACTTTAAATACATCCAAATAATTAATAAAGGCTAGCAACGAACTGCAGAAACATGAAGTCCTATCAGAGTAAGATATTGATGCTATAAAACTAAACGTACATTAAAAAAAAAAAAAAAAACTTAGTCTAACTACTTTCTAAGAACCAGAATGGTCATTTAACTTCCTTGTTTTTCACAGTAACATGGTAAACAACAGCAGAAAAAGACCAATTGACCCATCCAGCCTGCCCAGGTTACTTCCTCTCTGGTGCTCTACCATGAGTAGAGGAGCACATAAAATTCCAAACACTTCAATGAACAACAGTTCCTTCCCATTCCAATGTTTTTGTTATGAAGCCTAATCAACCCTCCTCCTGCCACTGACCTTTACTTCTGCCCCAAGCAAATTTAAATACTAGTATACAAAGAATTTTCAGGTGGTTTATTTTTGGCTCATTTCACATTCAGTAGAGGGTGTCCTAGACCGGGGATCTTAAATCAGCAGTTGAAATTTGCCAAATCCAAAAACAGCATTCTCCTCCCCCCCCCCCCCCCCCCCCCCCAACACAGACAGTAGAGAACCCCTTAGACTGTTTTAGATTAGTAATTTGATATACTGCCGTTCTATGGAAAATGATGTCTTACCTGATCATTTTCTTTTTTTTATTTTTATTTTTTTATTTTATAGAAGTCTTTATTAAGCATTGCAAAATCAATACAATAACCACTCAATGCAGAACAATACAAAATGGCACACTTCTACTCAACCTTTCCATGAGTATGTAACAGTAATACCGTCAATTTGTTAACAATGTTATAATAAACACCAATTCTACTTCAAGTTTTTTAGGTTTTAATACATGTAAATTCCTCTAGTCTACTCCCCCTTCCCCCCCCCCCCCCACCTTCCTGAATGCTCTGTAAACAAACCAGTTAAATCAAAACAACTTTTTAGAAAGGGTTCCCACACCCTTTCCCATGTAGGCAAAGTTTTTAATCTCTCCGCAGTCAGTCTCTCCATTTCACATATGTCTCACACCTTGGTATTCCACCTCACCATTGAGGGTACCAATGGTGACTTCCAGTGCTGTGCTAAGTTCAAACGAGCTGCATGCAGGCATCCTCTCAACAGAAGCCACTGATCTGACGTAAGGCCTTCTGGTCGCTGCCCAAGTAAGAAAATTAAAGGATGCCACCTCACAGAATTGCCAACCCATTTCTGAATGCGGGCTTGTACCCCCTCCCTTCCAGTAAGCCTTTGCTTTAGGGCAAGACCACCAAATGTGCCCCATGGTCCCCTCTCCCCCACAATTCCTCCAACATTCCTTTGGCACCCTTGCAAACATGTGGTGCAGTCTAACCGGTGTCAGATACCATCTATAAAATACTTTTATAGCATTCTCTTGCATACTCACTGCTAAAGCTGATTTCAAAATCCTTTTCTCCAGTGTCAACCAGCCCGCCTCCAATAGACTAAAATGTAATTCTTGCTCCCACCTCCTCCTATGTTGCACATATGGTCTGGCACTGGCCACCTGATGCGCATACATGAAGGATATCATTCCTCGCTCAATCTTTGAGTCTACGCATATTTCCTCCATTGGGTGCGTTTCCCGCTTCAAACATCCTCTGTAAACCTGGCCTGCCAAAAAGTGCTGCACCTGTGTGTAGGCATAGCAGTCATTATCCCTGATCCCAAAATCGTCTACCAGCTGTACAAAAGGCACCATTTTCTCCCCTACACGCATCTGTCCCAACATGTCCAATCCAGAGTCTGCCCATCGCCTGAAGGTAATATTTCCTATGCCTGGTTCGAACATAGGGTTGTCTGCTATGGGAGCTAAACCTGACATTGGCGGTTGGCGTTCTGGAAACATAAGATTTACCTGATCATTTTCTTTCCTTTTTTTTTTGTGTTTCAACTTTTTTATTGATGACAATTCAAATGAAATACATCCAATAATATGATTACACATAGCTTCCGACACAAACATGAACACCTTAAGACTATGTAATACAGTCTGTCATCAAACGTTTTTCTCCCCACCCCTTCCTTCTGCTTATGTTCTAGCGGTTTTATTTCCCCCCCCCCCCCTTCACAATTTCATATGGTTCCCAACTTTTTTATTTGTGGATCAAACTGGTGCACACGACCAAATAACTTCAAAGTCAATAATATAGTCCAAACACCATACATCGGTACATAGTGGTTCAAGTTTGCCATCAACTTTTTGTTTCACTTTCTCCCCTCTCATCTTCCCTCCCCCCCCTATCTTCCCCTCCCTCATTTCCTGAATTTGAAGTGGATTAGGTTGTCTTATTTGATAAGAGTCTGCTTGGTGTTTGTGTTGGTTCTCAGTTCTCCGGACTCTTGTCTTGGTCATAACCCATGGTCCGGCTCCACATATAGCCACTATTGTTTGGTGGGTTACCTCTATCCCGAGAGGGAGCCCTTGTTCTTGTGGCCCCCTCATGGTGAATCCATTATAGCTGCTAAGCATTGTCTACAAGCCCACCAAATCTGAAATATCAGTGTTTCAGTACATTTGTCAGCATGAACCATAATTGATTCCCCTTCCTTAATCATACAGTGTCTCACCATTCCCTCCCCCCTCCCTTGCCAACCCTTATTCGGGAAAGGAATTATTTTCTTTCCTTTAATCTTATCAGACCAGTCCAGACCAATGGGTTATGTCCACCCACCAGCAAAAGGAAACAGGAAAAAAAAGTTCTAAATAATTTGCCCCTCAAGGCTATCGTGCAGCATATAACATTCAGTATTTCGAGTAGCCAAGCAATGGTGCTGCTAACCACATAATGGCTGATAAGGAAACAGCTAGAGACAGATACCATACAGGTTTGATCCTTATAAAGGAGTGAAGCATTTCTCTACTGACATACAGGTATTTCACCAAGTCAGGAGATGTGTGACATCATAGGAAAGGAGGAACAAATGGAGAAAGAACCACACCAGTCCTGAAAGAGAATACAAACACCTCAAAGAATCTGAAAAACAGACATGGACTGGTCTGGACTGGTCTGGTAAGACTGAAGGGGAGAAAGTTATCAGGTAAGACTATTTTTCCTTCCTGGTCATCTATACCAGACCAGATCAATGGGATGTAGCAAAGCAGTACCTCAAACAGAGTGGGAACATCATAGAGATAGAGTGACTGACAACTGATAAGTGAACCTAAATCAGGTCCCCATGAAAGGATCGGTGAAGACAGTAGGCAGTCTCTGAATTCCATGCAAGCCTCATCAAGGGAAGATGTGCACTCCTATGGAAGGACTGAAAAATTCTAAAATAGAAAACATTGTATATCCTCAGTAACCAGAGAGATAACGATATGAACTACTGGCAGGAAGATGCATAAGACACCCTTAAGTTAGAAAAGAAGGGTACCCAATAGTATAGCTTAGCATAGAATAGTATATTGTATAGCATAGAATAGTACATCATAACTGACAAAGTACAAGACAGTACTAAAGGCTACCATCATGAAAAAGAAATACATAGTAAGAGGAAATAGATCTTGGTTCTAACGACTTGCAAGAAGCTAGGACTCGAAGGCAGTAAACTCAACGACAGGAGTCTAGACAGTCAAAATAGTACAACTTCATGGACTCTTAAAAGCATGCAACATCAAGAGACTACGGGCCTGGTATTTAGCCAGCAGCAGGCAGCGCATTTGCTGTCCGCTGCTGCCGTTAAACAAGGATAGGCACAATGCCGGCCTGTAGCCTGCGACCAGCATTGAATATTTGGGTTTAATTTTGGCCACTAAGAAGTTAACCGGATATGCCAATATTTAGTGTTAACCAGTTAATTTTTTACTGGTTAAAGATAGGCCTATTTAAGCAGCCTATTTTAACCGTTCAACATAGCCGATTTGGTGCTGAATATGTGTGATATAGATGGTTATCAGGGGAAGGGAAAGACTACTCCACAGAAGGTGGAGGCTTCTGAAAGGGAAATATATGGGCCAAAAAGGGAAGGCGTTAGAACTGCCTGAGGAGCTATACACAGGACAGTGCTCTCGGTGGACAAATGTTTTCCTGGCAGGTCATGGAAACAGGTGCTGCTTCTCACACCAGTATTCAAAGACCTGCCACTTAGACATATGCCAAGAAAGTAGACATGCTCGCAGTAAAGTCACAATGAACGATGCAGAGTACTCTCTACTTTACAGGCATTATTTCTCAAGAGCCTAGGAATAACTTCTGGATCTTCTACTAGCATTGGGCCTTGCTATAGCAATTTGGGCCCTCTTGGCAACAGAGATGGGAACCTTGCCAATAAGTGAATCAGATTTGTGTACTATGAGTGCTGAGGCCAGTCAGGCGTCACCTGGATTACCAAAAATAAAGGATGTTCGACCACCTTCTAGAGGGCCTGCTCTATCAATGACCATATAGGATCTCTAAGGGAAGCCAGACAAGCCATATGGTTATCTGCCTTCATTTTTCTCGGATTCTATTCAATAAAAAGCATCCAAAAAAAAATATTTCAAAGCGCCTGTCAACAAAAATTCCAAAAGGCATGCAAAAAGATCCCTTACATAATCAGGATAAAAAGATTATGGCCTCACAGTCACCAACAACTATAAGATTTACAAAAGGATCAATGGGAGATCCAAGGTAAAAGTCTTGGAGCCAAATCAGTTCTGAAAATGCTCTCATGCCAACAAGGAGGGACTGCTGCTCATGGAGAGCTTGACTTGTGATACAGAAGTGGCAAAGCAATGCCTAGCACCAACTGCTGCCGCCCAGTGAAGGAGCAGGACCAACCTGCCTTGTATTGGCTCCCAAGGGAAATGAAAGCTACTGAAGGTGAGGTGAGGAGTTGCTGTCATAAGAGCTGAAGCCTTGGGACTATTTTTTTTGCTCCAGACACCAGAAACAGAAGAATTATTTTTCTTCTGAGATGAAGTAAATACGAACAATACCGGTATGTGAAAAAGAAAGCTTCCAAGGGGAGGGAGGGGAGGAAGGAGCCTTTTCCTGGCTCAGAAAGAACAAGGATATGAAAGGAAGAGGCAAAGGAGGAACCAGAACTGGTAAGACAATACTCCCAGCAGCTGAGCACAAAGAAAAGGAAGAACAGTAAATAGACACACTACTATCCACATAGTATATAGGATTGAATTCAAGTCCTTGTGCCACAAAACAAGTTATAAAGGCAGGTCTGGAGACTGCAGGCAAATAGAGATACAAGTATGTCTAGCCTAATTAATACGGCTACCCAAGTGCCAAATTATGAAGGACTGAAAATGCCCCAAAACAGTATATTCACAGCAATAAAATGACATGGCATAACAAAAAAACAAACCATCACATAAAACCACACCGAGGACTCCTCACACAGTCAGCAAACTAATATCAAACTACAAATTACTCACTATTTTATCAAAGCAAATATGACTCATACCTAATCAGAAGCATACTGGTCACCACATGCCTCTAAGAATATCAATGTTTTTAGCTCCCGCCTAAATTGATCTAAGGCCATCAATGACCATATGTACATAGGCAACTCGTTACACAGTTTAGGACCCCAAACTTTAAAAGATGACTTGCATTATTCATCTAGCTTGATAACCTGAAAAGATGGTACCTCTAACAGGTTAGCGTTAGAAGATCTCAAAGCTCTTGCAGACTGTTGATACATTCATAAAAGTAGAGGAAATAACAGGAGAAACTACATTATTTCACACTCTGAAAGCTAATAATAAAGTTTTAAAAGCAATCCTTTAATAGGGAGCCCAATGTAACATTTTTAAAATAGGAGAG
This sequence comes from Microcaecilia unicolor, assembly GCF_901765095.1. Taxonomy (NCBI): domain Eukaryota; kingdom Metazoa; phylum Chordata; class Amphibia; order Gymnophiona; family Siphonopidae; genus Microcaecilia; species Microcaecilia unicolor. The sequence continues at coordinate 104,046,441 of NC_044036.1, forward strand.
ACATGCGTATACCAGGAATATCCATTAAGGACTCTGGACGCAGCATTCTGAGCAACCTGCACGGCTTATAAAATATTCCAATGCAAGCCCAAAAGTAGACCATTACAGTAATCAAAGCATGGAATAACAATACTCTGAATAATTAAACGGAAGCTCGAGAAAGTAAGATGATCTCGCAGCAGCCTAGTCAACCTTAGTCTGTAAAATATTTCCTTAATTACTTTCTGAACATGACTCTTCATTGTTAGATTAGAATCTAACATGACACCAAGATTTCTAATAAGAGTTAACAATTGGGTAGATAGTATTCCTCCTGATTTAGTCATTGGCAAAGTATCGAATGAAGAACCAGAAGATCTGAGTTTTTGCCATATTCAGCTGAAGATGATTACCCCACCACTACTGATTAACAGCATTCAAATAGTAACTTAAAAAGTATCATTAAAAGAGCTGCCGAGCTCCACCAAAAATTGAATGTCATCTGCATATAATTTATAAGTATGATGAAACCAATTTAGGAGTCTACAAAGAGGTAACAAAAATATGTTAAACAGCACAGCAGAAAGTGCTGAACCTTGTGGCACACCTGAAAAACAATCCAGCTCGTTTGAGCATTCAGAATTGACAGAAACAGGATATTTTCTGACTACTAAAAAAGATTTAAACCAATTAAGGAGTAAGCTATTTGGCCCAATAGATTGCAGTCTGTTGATCAATATGATATGATCAATTGTATCCAAGGCAGCAGATATGTCCATGTTTACAAAAAGATAGTGTTTGCCTTTATCGAAACCCTCTGACAGAATCTAAGGGAAAATTTATGTCTGAGTGTTCTTTGAGGAGCTAGTAATATTTATATACAGTAAAATCAAGTCCTATGATGTTGACACACCCCCCCTTAATCCTCTATGCTGATTGGCCATGTGTAAGCACGGCGTCTGACGTAGCTGGCTATTTAGAGCAGCCATTTTTTGCTTTTACTTGTTTTCCTGAAAAACCATTAGTGCAGAGGTAACAAATCGGTTCCTGACTTTTTTTTTACTTTTATAAGGGAATAGAAGGTAATTTTTTTCTCATTTCCCAGATAACACGTGGACCACTGAACCCTGAGGCAGGTCTTCGAAACGGCGGCCATCGTTGGTCGTGGTCGAGGTGTAAGAAGGACCCGCACGTTCAAACACCTGATAAAGTTAAGTAATATCTGGTGTGAATTTATATGAATTAAAAGCATTTACCAAGAATAAACAAGCTTACAGAGGTTTTCTGGCCGATGATGAGGAAGCCCAGCCCCCGATGCTTTGTTGTATGCTGGGGGCTTCTCGAGGCCTTTCCTCTGAAAAGTACTCTGACTATTTGAGCGATTCAAGTCAGATTTTCCAATGCTTGATATTTGATATCTCCTTATTTCCTAGATATTAGCCATATTGACAGGGAGGTTACCTCTTTGTTGTATTGATATACATATACATAATAAAGAATTTCACATATTTAAGTTCTGCAATTTAGAATGTTGAGGGTAATGAATGTGTGGTTAGACTGAACACACCCATATGACTGGCAGCAAAAGACTGGTTAAAAATGTTACTATGAATCAGAAAAAATTATTACTGCAACAAATTAGCTTAGTCTAGGAGAAGCCTAGTAATTAAACAGCATACTCTTATTTAATGACTTACAGGTTTTCGTACTGAAGGAAAGAAAGTAATCCAGTGATATGGAAATCGTATTCAACCTCTTCCAGCCTCTCTTGCCCAACATTCAGTGACTTCAGTTTCAAAGAACTGGGTAGGAAAACAAAAGTAAACCTAGTGATCACATTTTATAGGCAGAATTTGCCAGTTAGTTTCTTCATACAAAGTCAGACTACAGCAAAAAATGATGCTACCATTTTATAGCATGAGCTGCCTTATCATCCAGTTTAAGTCAGAGGTATACTATAACAAACCTAGAATGCTAAAGTAGTAATATGGTCATAGGATTTTTTTTTTTTTTTTTTGAATGCAGGAACTACATGCCTGTAAAACAAAGGACAGGCTTTACCTTCAGGGGCGTAGCCAGACAACAGATTTTGGGTGGGCCTAGGCAAGAAGTGGGTGGGCACCAAGTGTTCTCCCCCACCAAATAAATACCTCAGCTGGTGGGAAAACACTTCTTTCCACCTTTGCAGTCTGCAGCAGGCATGCGCTGAAAACTGAGCATGAGTAGGTGCCAGTATCATGGAGAGTAGCATTTTTACCACCATCAGGGGGTTGTCTTCAGTTGGCAGAGCATGGGATCCCCAGCAGCTACCGCTAAATGTGTGCTACTGTTGGGTGGGCCTGAGCCCTAAATGGGTGGGCCCTGGCCCACCTGTGGCTACGCCACTGTTTACCTTAAAAGATGAAGGATTTTTTTTAAAATATTTATATCGCACATAATTCCAAGCAAACTCAGGTTCAATATGGTTTACATTTGAAAATACAGTGAAGCAGAATAATAGAATTCAGTTATATCAAGGGAGCAAGTAGATGGATATGTCCAAAACATTTAACAAATTTGAGATTAGCATATATACCCGGACATTTAAAAATCTGTCCTTTAATGATGCCTCAGTTGTACTATCGCTTTTTGATTATATGAAAGATTGTATAAGAGTTATCTTAACAAAAGTCAATGTTCTATTGGTTTATAATGTTTAAGAAAGCGTTATTCCTCAGATTCTATATAGGTTGCCCAAACTTGGATGCCAGAATTTGCACTTGGACCTGAATCTGCAGGCAACTTAGAGGAAATGGGCACAATTGGCCACTTAATTGGTCCTTGAAGTTGAATGCAGATCTCCCCTGTGCACTATTGTATAATTTGGCACCCAACTTTTCCCCGCACACAACCCAAAAGAGGCCATGGACATGGCCATGAGAGGGGTATAAGTGGGTCATGAGTACTCCCAAAAAAGTTAGATGCCAAGTTATAAAACAGTGCCGATCACCGTTAACTTTGGGCACAGGATTTAACATCTGTTTCTATTAGGCGCAAGTCTGGCACCTAAAGTTAGGCATGACCTGTGAGTTAGGCCAGTATTCTATAAATTTTGGGCGCCCTTTATAGAACAGGGGCTTTTTTGCAGATTTTTTTGGCATCTAACTTGATGCTATTTATAGAATTCCCCCCTATGTACATACTTTTCATGTTTGTTTTTAAAACAGAAAGTAGGAGTTCCTTATCTATAAAAGGAGGTTCTCCATAAGCAGCAGGAAATACCAACCATACCTGTGGGTGTCATCCAAATGGCAACCCACAAAAGGTCTCAGTTCACTTAAAAGCTCATCACCAGCTCTCTGGGAAAGCAAGGGAGGGCAAGGTGATGTGACCAATTTATTCTGCTGTCTATGGTAATTCCCCGTTAGAAGGTAAGCAACACCCACTTTTTTCACCAAGGAGCAGGATGATAGTTTGACTTGTGGAGACTCCCATAGCCGAGGATGGCTTCTTTTTCCAAGGTTGATTAATTGCTGAATGAAGTTCTAGAATCCCACTTGCCTAAATCACAATCTCTCTTTGACATGCTATCCAAATAACAGGGAGAAGTGAATATATAGAGTCCATCTTCTGGGACCACAGGATATGCCCTTTTGATGTTTAGGAAGCATCTTTCTCCTTTATAGTTTAAATTTTTTGCTATCCTCAAGTTCCATGCTATCAGGAATGCACTAAAGGAGTGTGATTAACAAGCAGGTCATGCTCCTTCTAGCGCTCCTTTAGGTCCTAAAAGCATCATAAACACTCTTTTCTAAATCTCTTATTCTTCTGGCCTTGTTTTTTTGTACTTTTGGATTCTGGCTGTCCTATTCTCATATTAGAGGACCTCTTCATCATGTAATGTCAGGCCACTCCTGAATAAACTGTCAATCCATCTTCAGTAGTTAAGTCTGTTCCTGAGACAGTTAAGAAAATTGGCTCGGATGTTTCATTTCTGAATAAATGGTCTCTTTTTGTCTCTGCTTTACTGAAAATAGCTTTCAGTTTGTCTAACTGAAACCTGACTTAGGCTGAGTGAGTTCTCTATAATGGCAGAGTCAGGTTCATCAAATGTTTCTTATTTTCATAAAGACAGGTCAAAGAAGAGGGGTCATGGATTTAGCCATGTTCTGTACTACAGTTTTACCTCCACTGAAACTTCAAATACATCTTTTGGTTCATGCTGGTTTCCTTGCACAGTTCCCTCTTCCTAACTTTATTGCAGAGTTGTACAACCTCTGTGATCCATTTGGGTTTTCAGGATTTCCCTAATGAATATGCATGAGATTTATTTGCACGCAAATAAATGTTATGCATGTTCATTGTGGAAACCCAATATCGAGCATCTCAGCTTTACCTTCCACTTACAATTACCTCCTTCTTACGTTAGAGCTTATTGAGTAGATTGCCTGGGAAGGTGCGGAGGGAGAGAGAAGTTCTCCATCCCCTATCTTCCTTGTATTCTCTCTTCATTCCCCCCTCCCCATGACATTCTTCTCTGCCCTGGCACACCCTCCAATTCTCATTACCTTCTTTTTTCTAATCTACATGCATTTCTTTGCATATGCACTAAGAAACATGCATAAACAGACAAGACAGGCCTAGACTACTCTCCACACCAGTCACTCATGCTTCTGCAATGTGTATAAAACAGGTTAGGTCAAGTCACAAGGGAAAAATATATGACAGCAGAATTCATATGCTCATTAGACAAAAAATTCTAATGAGCAAGATCTATGTCTGCACCATCAGATGATATCACCCACAAATGTGGCCAAGTTCGTCTTGCTTGTCAGAGAAAAAAAAAGCAAGTTGTTAGGAATCATTACAAGTTGTTTCCTCCAGGACCAATGAATCCACATATCCTTGTTTTGTGAGAACTGGTGGTTCAGAGATTTACATTCTTTAGAAGAGAGGGGAAAAAACCCACAACTACAAAAAAAAAAAAAAAAAAAAAAGAGTGGTAAAGGGGGAAAAAATAAACAAACAAACAAACAAAAAAAAACACAGAGGATCCAAAGTATCAACAAAACTGAGGTAAGGTAAATTTACTGGCTCAAGCAACCATATAACCCAACATTGCCATGTTTCAAAAGAAACTTTAAGGGTAACCAAAAAAATGAAGCATAGATCTTTACCACAAGAACAAATTGTTAAACTGAAAATCCTTCAAGTAGTTTTTTTTTGTTGTTGCTTATTGCAGAAGCCCTGGTATTTGGAGACTCTTGTGCAAGCCAGTTTAATATACAAATTTGTTAAATGGTTAAATTGAGCGGCCTGCAATCAATGGTTATAAAAAAAAAAAAAAACAACCACGCAAACGTTTGAATTATATCCTTTGTCAAACTATTCACTAGGTTGCTTTACTTTTTGGTTACCCTTGACGAAGACTCCTGTTATTTTCCACAGCTGAAAGGATGCCATTTTACAAGCCAGAATTAATCCTGCCCTGCTAGGAAGCAGAAATTTAGCACAGTTTGAATCAGACACCTCCTGCAAGCCACTGAATAAACCAGAAGAAAGTGTATCACTATGCCTTAAATGCAGATGCTGCTCAGATATTCTCTGTGAGGCATGCCCCGAAAAACCATGCAGCCACAACTAAGATGGTCACCGTTCCCACCAGAGGGAGTGCAGCAGTTGGATTGAGAGTTTGTGTGGACATCAGCCCAATCTACTGCTATTCATCAAGCTCTCCCTGCTGAAGCTGCTCGAGTTCAAAAAGTAAATGAGTTCCCTCTGACACGGTGTTGGCTGAGGGGGAATGGATTTTTTCCCCAAGTCCTCTGCCCCACAGCCACTCTGTTCCTCCAGTATCAACTGAAATGGTGTCTAAACATTTGCACTGGCCATTATTATTATTCCTCTCTTCTCCCTAAGTTCCCCCCAATTACCAACCATACATGTACCTCATTCTACCACAATATCAATTTGTATTCATTCATACCATGTATTTGTTCAGGCCGGAATCGGCTAACGCCATTAACGGTAAAATGTAAGCCACACTGAGCCTTTTAACTGCCCCATAGACTCAACAGAAGAACCGGAACAGAACACAACAGAACCTAACAAATCCAGGGTGGGCCTCTGGATTGATCTGTAGGGACTAATGGAAAGAAAATTATCAGGTAAGACCTTATTTTACCTTCCATTGCGTCCACAGATCAATCCAGAGACTTGTGGGATGTACCAAAGCAATCCTCAAATACGGTGGGCCGCATGCACTCCCGAGGTCAACACCGATGCCCCGAAGGCTGCGTCCTGACGCACTGCCACATCCAATCGATAATGCTTCGTGAAAGTATGTACCGATGCCCAGGTAGCCACTCTGCAAATGTCTTCCAAAGGCACCAGATGGGCCTCCGCAAAAGAAGTAGCTTGCGACCTAGTCGAATGCGCTTTCACCCAAAGCGGAGGAACTTTCCCCATGGCCACATAAGTCAAAGAAATCGCATCCTGAAGCCACCGGGCCACCGTGGCCTTAGAAGCTATCGCCCCTTTATTGCCCTCCGCAAAAAGCACAAAGAGATGATCAGAACGTCGGAAAGAGTTCGTGGCCTCCAAGTAGCGCAAAAGAACACGCCGAACATCCAAAATGCATGGCCCGGAACTCACTTGTATGCTCTTCCCGCCGAAAGGTCAACAACACCAAGGTCTGACCCAGATGAAAGCGAGACACTACCTTAGGCAAAAAGGAAGGAACAGTTCGAATGCACACTCCCACCTCCGAAAAACGGAGGAAGGGATCCCTACATGACCTCGCCTGGAGCTCTGAGACTCGCCTTGCTGAGGCCATAGTCACCAAAAACACCGCCTTTACCGTAAGGTCCTTCAGAGAAACCTGACCCAGGGGCTGAAAAGGAGGATATTGCATAGCAGGGAGCACCAGATTCAGATTCCACTCGGGAAGCACTGGGACCGTCGGAGGCCCTAATATGGTTGACGCCCTGCAAAAAATGCACTACACCCGGATGGGCCGCTATGGAGCGACCACCCAAGCGACCCCTAAAACAGGCTAGAGCCGCCACTTGCACTTTAAGTGTGTTCAAAGACAGTGCCTTATCCAAACCTTCCTGCAAAAACGCCAGAATAGATAACAGTGCTGACACTGCCGAAATGCCCGCCAAAGAACACCAAGATACAAAGGTGCGCCACACTCTAGCATAAGCCGAAGACGTAGACTGCTTCTGCGCCTGCAACATCGTGACAATCACCTTCTCGGGATAACCTTTGCGCCAGAGGCGCGACCGTTCAATAGCCACGCCGTAAGCCCAAAGGGGGCAGGATTCTGCATGACTATTGGCCCCTGCACCAGAAGATTGCTGTGGACCGACAGCCACAGAGGACTGTCCACAAGCAGCAGACGGAGATCCGCGTACCACGGCCGTCTAGGCCAGTCCGGCGAAACCAAGATTACCGGCCCCGGATGACGAGCAATCCGTCCGATAACGCGCCCTATCATGGTCCACAGCGGACACACATACAAGAGATCCTCAGGCCAAGGCTGAAGAAGCGCGTCTTTGCCCTTGCAGCGAGCTTCCCTGCCCCTGCTGAAGAAGCGAGGCACTTTGGCATTCGAGGAACGCACCATCAGATCGAACATCGGGACTCCTCAAAGGGCCGTGATCTGATCCAACGCCCTCTGGGAGAGCTCCCACTCCTCCGGATCCAGCTGATGCCGGCTGAGGACGTCCGCCTCCACATTAGGCGCCCCTGCGATGTACCCCGCCGACAGAATCGAGAGATGCCTCTCTGCCCACAGGCAGAGAGAGGAGGCCTCTTTTGCCAGCGGGGCACTCCTGGTGCCCCCCTGCCTGTTGACATAAGCAACCGCAGTCGCATTGTCAGACAACACCCTGACCGGCTGTCCCCACAGCAGAGCCTCGAAGAACTGCAGCGCCAGGCGAATGGCCCTTAACTCCAGAAGATTGATTGTGTCACTTCCCCCGATGACCAGGCGCCCTGGGCCATCCGGCCCAGACAGTGGGCCCCCCCATCCCATGAGACTGGCATCCGTGGTTACCACGATCCACTCCGGAGTTGCGAGGGGCATCCCCCTGAGCAAACTCTGCGGCTGCTGCCATCAGCGCATTGCAAACCGCGCCCTCGGAGACCACGGGATTCAACACGCATAATCCTCAGGCAGGGACGACCACCAGCTGAGCAGGGACCACTGTAGAGGCCGCATATGGGTCCTGGCCCAAGGAATCATGTCCAACGTTGCCGCCATGGACCCCAGGACCTGCACGTAATCCCATGCCCTGAGAGCAGGAGCCTGAAGCAAAGAAGCCAGCTGCCTTTGCAACCGAAGCCTGCGGGCCTCTGGGAGAAACACTCTGCCCTGATGGGTATCCAAGAGAACCCCAAGATACTCCAAGGACCGTGACGGCTTGAGCTGACACTTTTGAAAGTTGACTATCGAGCCCAAAGACTGCAGAAGATGCAAGACCTCTTCTGTCGCCTGCACACACTGAGTACGACAGAGCATGAATCAACCAATCGTCTAAATACGGGTGTACCTGAATCCCCTGAGCCCGTAAAAAAGCTGCGACGACCACCATAACCTTGGAAAAGGTGCGAGGGGCCGTTGCGAGCCCAAAGGGCTTGGGCTTGGAACTGGAAATACTGCCCCAGAACCTCAAAATGCAGGAAGCGCTGATGAGGAGGCCAAATGGGAATGTGCAAATACGCCTCCTTGAGGTCGAGCGCAGTCAAAAACTCTCCTGGCTGCACTGCCACCAGAACCGAGCATAGAGTCTCCATACGGAAATGTCGCACCTGCAGACACCTGTTTACCGACTTGAGATCGAGGACAGGGTGGAAGGTCCCGCCTTTTTTCAGGACTATGAAATAGATGGAGTAGCAACCCTGCCCCCTCTCTGCGGGTGGTACTGGAATCACTGCCCCCAGACGATGCAGCTCGGACAGGGTGTCCTGAATCGCCATGTGCTTGACAGCGGCCTTGAAGGGAGATTCCAGGAAAAAATCTGACAAGGGCTGAGCGAGTTTGAGCTTGTAGCTGTCTTGAATAACATCCAAGACCCAATTGTCTGAAGTTACCCTGGCCCACTCCTCCCGAAAAAGGGGCAGATGACCCCCAATCACCAGGAGGCAATGAGCCAGGGACCCATCATTGCACCCCTCTGCCTCCTTGCTGCCCTCTGGGACCTGAGCCAACTGTACGTCTGTCAGACCGAAAGGACTGCTGCCTCTGCTGGAAGCGAGGTCACTGGAAGTTGCCCGACCAAGCAGGTCTGAAACCCTTAGAGGTATATTTTCAAAGCACTTAGCCTTCCAAAGTTCCATAGGTTTCTATGGAACTTTGGAAGGCTAAGTGCTTTGAAAATATGCCCCATAGTCTCCCAAAACCGAGGGCGACCAGCTCTAGATGCCACCTTGCCTCGATCTTCCGGCAGCCGCTGACCCTTAGAGTCCCCAAGCTCTTCACAATCTGAGCGAGCACATCACCAAAGAGTAGTTTACCCTTAAAGGGTAATCTCTCCAAACAGGACTTAGAAGCGACATCCGCTGCCCAATGTCTCAGCCACACCCACCGGCGGGCCATTACTGTCAGAGACATCTCAGAAGCCGAAGCCCGAAGCATATCATACAGCAGATCCACCAGGTAGGCTAACCCAGACTCCAATGCAGGAAGGCAATCAATAAGTTCCTCCGACGAAGAAGCCTTCTGGACCCAGGAGAGGCAAGCCCGGGCCGCATAAGAACCACAGACCGACGCCTGCAGGGACAAAGAGGCCACTTCAAAGGCTGACTTCAGAGCCGCCTCCAACTTACGGTCCTGAGGGTCTCGCAGAGCTGTTCCCCCTTCCACCGGTAAGGTGGTCTTTTTTGTGACCGCCGTAATTAAAGAGTTCACCACCGGCAGATGCAGGGAGTCCAAATCCTCTGATCGTAGCGGACAAAGCCGTGACATGGCCTGTGCCACCCGGAGACTTGATTCCGGGGTATCCCACTGAACCTCAATGAGCACCCTCATGGCTTCGTGGATATGAAACGCCTTAGACGGACCTCTGGTACACGTCATAATGGAGGGGGCAGCCACCACCGCCACCACCGGACTCAGCAAAGAGATGTTCAACACCTCCAACGCCTGCACTATAAAAGCCGGGAGCGCCTCCTTACGGAACAGCCGAACCGTCGTAGGGTCATCTCCCTCACCCGGCAGCAGCTCCCCCTCCTCCGTCCCTTCAGGGGCAGCCGACATGGAGTCCCCTGAGAGTTGGCCACCTTCTGGCTCCGAAGGCCCAGGAAAATCATCTTCCACTAGAGGCAGCTCTAACCGGGGTCTTTTAGGAATGCACTGGGGCATGCCCGGCTGGGTACCCCAAGACACAGGCAACGGAGCCTCTACAGCTGAAGACTTCAACAAAAAGGCTCTGTGCATAAGAAGCACAAACTCCGGGGTAAAGGAGACCCTCCCCGTTGTTGCCTCATCGGAGGGAGCACCCACAGTACTCACCACCTCCAACACTGACTTCGGTGTGGCCTGCGATCCCGCCGCCGCGGGGCCGACCGCATGGGCAGCTGAGATGGCACCCGCAGACGCGCGTCTGGCCTGTCAGCTGATTTCCCGCCACAGACGGGAGAGTGGTGTCAGAGCTTTCCCCAGCTGGCGAACGCATTGGCGATTCCCTGCTCTGCTTCCTGCACTGTGCTCCAGCTTTCGCACACTCCTCGCACGCCCCCGACGCCGCTCTTCTGCTGCCACACCACGAACAGCACTTTGCCAATTCCGACGGTGCTGACATCCCAACCCTGAGCAGAACCAGCCTCCCGCAGCGCGCCACTTGGTTCCGACGGTTCCGGAACCACACCCTTCTATTTAGCCCAACGGAGAAGCCTGCCCAAGTGGTCTTTTTTTTTTCTGACCTGGAGAGAGGCAGGAAAGAGCTAAATCAGGCACACTCCGACTGTCAGCCAAGCACCCCAAAGGGACTGGCTAATGAGGCTGGCCGGGGAAGGGGAGGGACCTGGCCCCACCAGGTGTCCCAAACCACACTAGATGGCACCTCAACCCCAAAAGAAGACAACACCCCCCGAGGGAACAGGATAGGAGTCAGATCATCTGGAGCTACACAGGTATGTCCCTCCATCTGCTAGATAGTGAGAATACTGAGATTGGTATATGTAGTCCTGTGCAGCCAGCTCAATCTCGGAGTTGTATCTCCATCTGCTGGTTTGGGGACATAACCCACAAGTCTCTGGATTGATCTGGGGACGGAATGGAAAATTAAATTTTTGAAAATGATTGTCAATCATGCGAGTGTGCTTGAGTCATTAATCCAAGACACTTAAAAAGGCGTTTAACAACTGCACTACCAGGAAGTGGAGTCTTCAGTCTGATAAAAGTTCTTTCAAATCAGGATCAGGCTAAAATATTACTGATGTCTTCTGACTAGGTTTGCAGATATTGATCAAGAGACTCTGAGACACTTGACTTCTGTATAGCAAAGAGTATTTTATTGTTGTTATAATTGTTATTATCATCTGCATTAGAAGTAGTGCTGCCTAATTCATCACGTGCATCTTCATCTTTATCTTTGTTATCATCATTCTGTCCAGTTTACAAAGAAAGCTTTCACAAGGTTGGAATTATCTGTTGCTGTTCTAACAATTTTTCATGCAATGGCAAACTCTGAATATCTTTGAGAACTGATGCAAGATCATCAAATGTGTGGGAACCTTTCAGTCATAAAGCCAGACAAGCAGACTTCATCTCTAAACTATCAATCTAGTGGACAGTCATCCCAATGTAAAATGTTCCATGGGATGACCATCTGATGTGGTAGAGGCATATCTGTTCACCAAGAATTGCAACCACCTTCAGCTTCATCTCTGCTTCAAAGTGATCCTACTCATCACTGTTCTCTTTTGTTGGAGACCAATAACCAGTTCAACAAACATAACCAATGCCACTGTTCTTATAGGCTATATTCACTGAACAGCAAAATTTAAGGTGAGATTATCCACTATTTGTTTGATGCGATTTGCAGCTCCTTGTGACTCTGGGCAAGTCACTTAACCCTCCATTGCCCCATGTAAGCCGCATTGAGCCTGCCATGAGTGGGAAAGCGCGGGGTACAAATGTAACAACAACAAAAAAATAGCAAAATCCTGTTCCCAGTTTTGCTGTTTCATTACTGAGGAATCATTATTTACATCTCGTGTCCATTTTTACTTTTTACTGCAAGCATCAGATATAACTGAGTAAAAATTGGGAAAATCACTACTTCAGTAAAAGTGAAAGTAAAACATTGACAAAAAATCTTTTACTTAAGTACCGTAACTAGTTATAGTTACTTAGTTACTATATAACACTGCTGTAAACGAAATGTCAAGTTGGGGTAGTTGAGATTTCCTGAGAAGAGGTGTAGTGATTAGGTGCCGAAGGCGACATTGAAGAGGTGGGCTTTGAGCAATGATTTGAAGATGGTTAGGGAGGGGGCCCAGGGTATGGGCTCAGGGAGTTTGTTCCAGGCATGGGGTGAGGCGAGGCAGAAAGGGCGAAGCCTAGAGTTGGCGGCGGTGGAGAAGGGTACTGAAAGGAGGGATTTGCTTTGAGAGCAGAGGTTACGGGTAGGGACGTAAGGGGAGATGAGGGTAGAGAGGTAAGGAGGGGCTGCACATCGAGTGCATTTGTAGGTGAGTAGGAGAAGCTTGAACTGTATGCGGCATCTGATCGGAAGCCAGTGAAGTGACTTGAGGAGAGGGGTGATACGAGTATATCGGTTAAGGCGGAAGATAAGACGTGCGGCAGAGTTCTGAATGGACTGAAGGGGGGATAGATGGCTAAGTGGGAGGCCGGTGAGGAGTAGGTTGCAGTAGTCAAGCCGAGAGGTAATGAGAGAGTGGATGAGGAAGGGGCGAATTTTGCTAATGTAAACCTGACTGGCTGGGGTTTTCCCAGGACAGATTTGGGAGTGCCCAAAGCTCTGCACACAACTTTACATGTCTACCCAGGTTGCCTTTCATGCCTTCAGAACTTCAAGCAATATACAATGATGGAGAGGTGAGGCATCCTGTGAGCCCATTAAGCATTGCTGGGTGTGCTTTCTTTTAAGTGAAAGCTATCAATTAACTTATTAAATCTGCTTTAAATGTATTTCAGTATAAACTCCTCCTCTCCCAACTGATTAGAGCTACATGCTGGAAACTCACTCTTCATTATTTGAATACCAGAAGTCACTTGCTAAGAAGAATGAGACAGATTTTCTTACACACTCTTGGATGTAAAATTGAGCATTAGACCAAATATTCAGAACACAAATGTGTTCTCTTAAAGAGAGCTTACCCAACCACACAAACGCAGAACATACTGTAGGAATGGCAGGTTCATGACTCATGACACTCCCCTCCAAATAATGCTGAAAATATGTACTCAACATGAACCATTACTCAGTAAGCAGCTAGTGTCACACATCCTCTCCCTATTCAATATGCTGTGTTTAAAACTGCATTTACTCTCTGGAAACAGCCATCTGTTACGGTACAAGATACACTAATGTGATAATCTGTGATGAACAGAAATCTCATTGATGCCTCACAAATTTAGGACTTTTTACATACTGCTAAAAATTTGACATTTCCGTAGCAGAACCAAACGACGAACCACAAAGGAAAAAAAATGTTTGGACACTTTCTAGGTGTCCAAACTTGCAGCTTTATATCTGGACACCCAAGAAAACTGTACTCTCTCAGAAACATGGGATCCAGAACAGACACCTAGAATACAGCGGTGCCGTTAGACTACATTAGTTATACCAGGACCTTTTCTAGTATTGTTTTCTTTCAACAGCTGCTAGGGACTTATTTGGTTTTTACCTACTTCTATTTAAGAATGAAATGCTCATTGCACAAGCCTATCTTAACTTGGCTGAATAACTAGAGATGAATATCTGAAGACCACTGGACACACACATCACAGATTCTACTGAACAGGATACATTTTGCAAAGTTCAAAGTATACCTTGGACTCAGTTTTGAAAGATATCATTAACTCTACCTGCTTACTTTCTGTAATATGTTTAACTGGGTCCACTTTCAGTAAGACATCTTGGGAATAATTTAGACAAGAAAAGGTCTTGCCTGATCATTTTCTTTAGTTCTACCAGACAAGTAGGCTGAGACTGTTGACCAATGGATGAAGACAAAAAAAGAAAATAGTCCCAACTGATTTACCCTTAAAGGCTATCATGCAGCCATAGAATGTTCAGTATTTAGATTAGCCAAGCAGTGGTGCTCACGACCATAGATTTGGTGAAAACAGAAAAAGCTCAAGATGATATTTCATTAAGTGCACTTTGCAGTGTCCGCACCAGGCTCATTCTACCCCACCCTCTTTACTGTTACAACTGTAGTTCCACCCCTCCTACCCTTTTGTATCCCATCCTTAGTAAGGGAAAATTAGGTTCCTACCGTGATAATTTTCTTTCCTTTAGTCATAGCAGATGCAGCCATTACAGATGGGTTGTGTCCATCAACCAGCAGAGGGAGATAGAGAGCACACTTTTTTCAGTGCCTCATACCAGCTTGCTCCACTGCCTCTCTTCAGTATTTGAAGCTTCCAAAGCAGTATGGCAAACCGCAATGGGAATAAAATAAGCTTTCCTCACAGCGAACGATGGCCCTACAACAAAGGGCATTAACTCAGAATGGAGGTAATGAAACATCTTCCCGGAAGGCATAAACTCATCCTCCACTGAGACATAACTGGAGGGAATAAACTCATCCTCCCGGGGGGAATAAACTCATCCTCCAAAACATGAAACTGGAGGGAATTAAGTCATCCTCCTTTAATTGAACAAGAATCCTGAAGACTGTTTTCCGACTTTCTCCCAAGGACGGAATCTCCAGGAAACACGAACAGAACCTGAAATAGATTTACAGCAGATAGCATCAGACAGGGAGGGATCATGGCTGCATCTGCTATGACTAAAGGAAAGAAAATTATCACGGTAAGAACCTAATTTTCCCTTCCTTGTCATCAAGCAGATGCAGCTATTACAGATGGGATGTATCAAAGCAATCCCTAGATAAGGTGGGAACAAGCCACACCACGCGCCAGCACTTGCGCTCCAAAATGTGCGTCCCTCCTGGCAGCCACATCCAGCCTGTAATGTCGGGCAAAAGAGAGCTTAGAAGCCCATGTTGCTGCACTACAAATCTCTTGAAGAGAGAGTGCTCCAGTTTCAGCCCAAGAAGAGGAAATTCCTCTAGTGGAATGCGCCTTAAAGGCATCAGGCAGAAGCCGGCCGGCAAGCAAATAAGCTGAAAGATAGATTCTTTAAGCCAGCGGGCAATAGTGGCTTTAGACGCTGGAGACCCTCTGCGAGGGCCTGATAGCAAAACAAACAGATGATCAGAGGTCCTGAAAGAGTTAGTAACTCGCAGATACTGCAGCAGAGTCCTGCGCACGTCCAACAGGTGCAATTGCCCAAAAGATTCTGGAAACTCCTCCTCGACAAAGGAGGGCAAGAAAATAGGTTGGTTTAGGTGAAATGCTGAAACCACCTTAGGCAAGAAGGAAGGCAAGGTCCGAACCGTGACCCCGGACTCTGAAAACTGCAGAAAAGGGTCTCTACAGGACAGCGCCTGAGCTCTGACACCCGTCTCGCCGAAGTAATGGCCACTAACAAGACGGCCTTCAGTGTCAAATCTTTCTCTGCAAATTATCCAAATATAAACCAGAGATTCTTAAAAGTTGATACACTATCTAGGTAGAAGGGTGATTACACATATAGAAAAAGCTGAAGCGCTTACATTTGTTTATGATTTATGGAGAGTTCTCAGAGTAATAACTCACCCAAACGAGACTTGTTCTCTTAGTCTCTAGGGGTGGTAGAGCATCTCAATCATAGAACCTCTACGTGTTTTTTTTTGTTTTTTATATTTACTAATAATTTTCAAAACCCACACTATAGTGCTCCAAATATTGTTCAAACTTTCAAAAAAATATAAATTTGAATTTAAATGTGAATAACACTCACTTCAACCTCGTGTTCCACTACTCCTCTGTCACTCTAATATCAAAAATTGCCTTAATAAAGGCCTAATAATCAAAAGGAGGCACTTATCATATTCCGTCGATTGGCGTCGGTAAACTCTGCAGGGTTTCGTAAAAAACTTCCTCAGGAACTCCAGTATGATTTCCAATATCCAACATGAAGTGGGGAATAGCTTCTACCACGGAGAGGTTCTATGATTGAGATGCTCTACCACCCCTAGAGACTAAGAGAACAAATCTCGTTTGGGTGAATTATTACTCTAACTCTCCATAAATCATAAACAAAAGTAAGCGCTTCAGCTTTTTCTATATGTGTAATCACCCTTCTACCTAGATCGTGTATCCACTTTTAAGAATCTCTGGTTTATTTGGATAATATTAATGTTTTACCAGGGAGTTATTTTGGGATCCATTTTGTTGTTGAGCTGTGCCACCTGCAAATGGCAGCAGTCGATAAGCAGTACCAGCAACCGACAAGAAAAAGCTCAATACCCTCCTCAGCAAAAGCATGAACTTTCTATCTCCTCAAGAGCGTAAATGACAGGGTTCATTGCCGAGTTCAAGGCTGCTGAGCGAAGCAAGAGAGGACTATTGAAGAAAGAATACAATGCAATATACACATGCGATATAAGTTGCCTCTCCCAAGTATTATATTTAACCAAATGAATTGCTCCAGAAGTCAATATGTCCTCTCTCAAGATGCAGTTACTACGACTAGCATCATTTAAATCAAAGGAAGGAGAACATCCAGGCATAGAGAATAA
The DNA here is from genome assembly GCF_901765095.1 of Microcaecilia unicolor. Taxonomy (NCBI): domain Eukaryota; kingdom Metazoa; phylum Chordata; class Amphibia; order Gymnophiona; family Siphonopidae; genus Microcaecilia; species Microcaecilia unicolor. The sequence goes on from NC_044036.1 coordinate 104,063,226, forward strand.
TTCTAACCACCAAAATAGCTGAACCTTCAGGATGAAAAAGGAAACTCTGAGGACTCATGAAATGTCACATATCGTCTCTTTTTTAAGACTTTGGATTGTTTGCTAGAGCAGACCAAGTGGGGTAGAAAACAGTTAGCTTGCTGAGGCTTCTGAAAAAAAAAAAAAACCACTACAGAAGAGAGACTAATTAAAGGCTCATTTTCAAAGCACACAGACTTACAAAGTTACATAAGTTACTATGCAACTTTGTGAGTCTATGTGTTTTGAAAATGAGCACCATAGTAACATAGTAGAGAACGGCAGGTAAAGACCTGTATGGTCCATCCAGTCTGCCCAACAAGAAACTCATAGCATAAGGTATGATGCAATACTACATATGTATACTTTATCTTGATTTGTTCTTGTCAATTTCAGGCACAGACCATAGAAGTCTACCCGCACTGGCCTTGTTCAACTACTAAAGCCACCAAAGCCCCAGTCCAACCCACCAAGTCTGTCCAGCTATGATCAGGGCACAGACTATAGAAGTCTGCCCAGCACCGGCTTTGCTTACCAATTACCGGAAGCATTCCCTGGAATGAAAAGAGTAACAAAAAAAAAAAAAACCTTTGCAGCAGAAAGATCTCTAACTTAAACGATGGCACAGGAAAAGCCCATTCTCTGACAACCACTGAAATGGAAAGCAGAACAGAGCCATGGAAGCTATGAAGAGAAAACAACTTACCTCTCTGAAAATATGGTAAATAAGAGGAAAGCAGTGCTAGCAAGCAGTCTTTCAGAAAAATATTTTTAAAAAAATCAAGCAAATAAGCTTTGAGCCTATAAAGAAATCACATAGCCTCGCTGCAGAATTGCAGGGCACAAAGGGGGGGAGGGACTCGGTACCACCGAGAGTCACCCAAACTGCAGTAAAACCATAATGTATTAAAAAACTGCATATTACATTCTGTAGCCCACTGCTCAACTGACACCTAGTCATCTGTAGGGTCAGGAGCTGTCTGAAAAGTACAAAGTGAGAGCTGTACAGTCTGTCAACCATCCACTTGGAGACAAAGAATATGCTGAACATTCTGTGGCTGCATGATACTCTTAAGGGATAAATCACGTGGCACTATTTTCTCTTTTATCCATCCACTGGTCAGTGGACACAACCCACTTGTCTGGACTGGTCTGGTAAGGAAACATCTAATGTGCATATGTATTAATTACATTATTATGTTTTATTCACTTTATTGTTTGTTTGTAAGCCATATTGAAGTTGAGTCTATTTCGGGCTAATGTGGGGAACGAATGAATAAATAAATAAAATTTCAAAATTATGCTTATATTCAATGGTACTCTACATGTACAGCCTCCCCTTTTCAATTAACTTTCAGACCTCTATCTCCCACCTCCTGAGATTCTGACGAACAATAATCATGGTCATCTCAACATGCTTACCAATCCTGTAAAAATCCATAAGTGGCATCATACTTTTAAATATGAAATTTGCCTTCATTATACACACACAGTGAAGTGAAAAAGTTCCCCTTCCCCCTATTATTGCAAATATGTCACATTGAATGGTTTCCGATCTTTAAACAAAATATATTGGAGAACCCATATAACATGTTAAAAATTGTTTCTTTCAAATAAATGAAGTGAAAGTTAACCAACAACCATATCACAATGTGAAAGTAACTGTCCTCTAAACTGACTGCACTACTTTTAACAGCAATAATTGAAATCAAAGGCAGTTTTTCCACATCTTAGCCCACTCTTCTTTGCAGAGCTGCTTTAATTCAAAACACATTTGTTGGTTTTTGTGCATGAACTGCTCATTTCAAATCCTGCCACAGAATCCCTACTGGGATCAAGTCAGGACTTTAACTAGGACAATCTAAAACTTTTTGTTTCTCCTCAGCCATTTAGATGTAAACTTCTTTTTGTTTTTTTGGACCATTGCCTTGCTGCTTAACCCAATTAAGCTTCAGCTCTAGCTCTCAGACAGATGTCTGGACATTCTCCATTAATAATTTTCTGCTACAGTGCAAAATTCATGTTTTTTTTCAATAATGGTATGTTGTCCAGGTCCTGAGGCAGCAAAGTATCTGCACACCACCACGTTTGGCTGTTGGTATGATATTCTTATGGTGGAATGCTGTATTTGCATTACACTAGACATAATGGAACCTGTACTGTCCATTGAGTTCCGTCTTTGATTTGTCTGTCCATAGAATGTTATCCCAAAAGGCTCAGGGATCATTAAGGTGTGTTTTTGCAAATGTGAAGGAAGCACGGATGTTACTCTTGGATAGCAGCAGTTTCCGCTTTGTTATTCTCCCATGAATCCTATTTTTGCTCAGTCTTTCCTACTGTGGAGTCATGAACACTGACTTTAGTGAGGCTAGAGATGCCTACAGTTCTTTGGATCTTCTTCTGGGAAGTTTTGCGGCTTCCCAGATGAGTTGTTGCTGCACCCTTGGAGTCTTCTCTATTAGAAGATAATAGCGCTCACTCTGGTTTGGTGGAGTCCCGGATCTTTAGAAAGGGCTTTGTAGCTATTTCCAGGCTAATATATTTCAACAACTTTTTTTCCCCTCATCTCTTCTGGAAATTACCTTGATCATGGCATAGCTTTCTGTAAAAACTCTGTGATTACTTCACTCTCAAAATAAGCTTCCATCTATAGCGAGTTTAGATTCAACAGGGCTAGCTGAAACCAAGTCTGGCTATGTTCCATCAGCTGAATCTAATTATCAATTAAATTTGGTTGAGTAACTAAGGGGGCAGTTATTTTTTTTTATATGGTTATTTTAAAAATTGCTCACTCTCCCTTTGGGTGAAATATGTCACTGGTTCTTTGAATTATTGCGACTGTCTGGACTTATTTTGATTGCTACTACTCTTCGCCACCATAATCTTGCCTGTTAAGATGGCCCTGTAAATTATACCAAGACGTATAGGTAGAACCACCCAATAACAGCATTATATGTATAAGTTATAGGTTTGGCTTGGATGCTCCAAATTATAGACCAAGACAAAATATAATCTATACAGTTAAGTGCTTATATTCAGTCCCTATGCAATAGTGGTATAGCTAGGATTGAATTTGGCCCCAGGCAGAAAAATAAAGATGGGCCCCTATAACATCATCTCTCCCAAAGGCAGTAGGGACCGGGGAGGGGGGGGACCCCTTTAGAGCTCCAATAAACAAACCCTACAAAAAGAAAAGCTATTTACACTGATGTGATATATAGGCCTCTTTCACAGGCAGGAGAAATGGACAGAGATTTAATTGAAGACATTAAAAAATATAGCTGTGAAAGAGGAAGTTCTATTAACAGATGATTTTATTGTGCCAGATGTTGATTGGGATATCTCTTTTGTAGGGTTGTCTAGACGTTGGGAGAACCTGGATTCTCTATAAGGAAAAAAACCCAGTTCCAGCAGTTGGTAATGGAACCCATGCAGGATAGACTTGGTGCTTACAAATGGGAAGTGATGTTCAAGTGGGGATCATCTAGCATCCAGTGACCACTGGATGGTGTGGCTCACTATTGAGAGATATGGAGAGGGTTCATTCAAAAGGTGAAAAAGCGCTGGACTTCAAAAAAAAAAACCCAAAAACCTGACTTTGTTGAGATGGGGATTACATCCAGGAGCTGCTAGCTGGATGGGGGACATCTGGAGGAAGTAGGAAAGCTGTGGGCAAAACTGAAAGGAGCTATTGTAAGGGCAACTAACCTTTTTGTAAGGAAAATAAAAGTAAGAGGAAAGAAAGGCCACTTTGGTTCTCAAAAGTAGTAGCAGAAAAAGTAAAGAAAAAGCTTTCATAAACTACAAGAGATCACAGAAAGAGGAAGGCGGGCAACAATAAGAGAAACCAGTAGTCAAGATATAAATGGAAGAAGGGAATACTTTCTGAGTGGATCACGAATAAATCCCCAACAATTCAGCAATGGCGGTGTCAAATGGTTCACTTTATGAGATTTGAGAGAAGAATGGTAGATCACACTCCAAGTTTTAAAGAATCAGACTTTTGTAGGATATGGACCCCATTCTGGCTGACATTGCCTCCAGCAGCAAAAGGACCCATATTAAACATGTGAAAAGTACTGAAGATGGTTTGAGCAGATTACCCATTAATAAAGGGATAAAGAGTGGGGGGAGTTATGGAAAGTAGAAGGAAGAAATAGGTTTTAAAAAAGATGATGTGGCAATAATGTTCTTTGTTGAAGTTTGTTTATGAATGCTCACATTGTACCTTTATTGGATTGGTTGTACTGAATTAACATCATCAATAAAATCTTTTGAAAATAAATGGAAGAGGGGGGATCCAAGGTGGCGCCGGAATAGGAGGACGCGTTGCTAGTCCCTCTAGTGTATTGTGATCAAAGAAATAAAAGTGGGGTCCGTCCGCACTTACCCCCTTGAGAGCTGGCCGATGGTGGAAGTAGTGGAGAGCAGTCAGGTGGTGTGGAGCTGAGCGGGAAGCGGAGAGTAGCAAGAGAGAGGAATCACGCCTGCACATGGTGGGCGCGGCAGTCCGGCGAGCACGAGAGGATGAAGCGGCAGAAGTGGACAGGAGGGCGCGGCGAACTCCGAGCGGCAAGAGCAGAGAGCCGGGGAAGGGGAAGTCAGCCACAACGGAGACCAACGGAGATTGAGTGGAGAAAACGTGAGGTGCCATCGGAGGGCAGTAGCTGTTGCTGAAGGTTGACTGGGGCTCGGTAGAGTTGTCCACTCCTTCAGGGGAGAAAGTGAAAGCACAGTCTGGGTCGCAGAGCAGAGAGAAGAGAAGAATAGCTGTGGATGTGAAGTGTGAGGCCAAGGCACTGCAGGGAGAGTAGTAGTGGAGTGCTAAAATCAGTGAGTTGCTCTTTAAAGGTCAGCATTGAAAATAAAATAATTTCATTTATTGTAGAGTGCAGTTGCGGTGTTGAGAAGAGTGAGAATATCTCATAGAAGTGAGTGGCATCCTGAGCTGGGCATTACAGGGGAAAGGTCCCTGAGGGATGCCACCAAAGAAGGGATTGGAGCGTTTCCGCTTTTCATCGGAGCAAGGGAGAAAAACCCCAGTGATGTCGAAGGGGACAGAGCAGAGCAAAGGAAAGATGGCGGCAAGTCCGGCAGCAGCCGGGGAAGAGCATGCGGTGGAGTCCAAAGCCTGGTGAAGCCATGAAAAGGGAAATGGTGACTTGGTTTCAAGAACTGAAGGCTGACTTGGCAGGGGTTCAACTGGATATACAAAATGCCCTCTGAGAAATTAGGGCTGACATTCGCGATTTGGGAACGCGTGTTGGTGAGATGGAGGAAGAAATGGAGAATTACAAGCAGTAGTTGGGGAAACTGCATAAAGTGGTAAATGAGGAGATGCGGGAATTCCAACAACTCAGGGAGCAGGTGGAGGACCTGGAGAATAGGTCACGCCGCAATAACCTGCGATTTAAGGGAGTCCCTGAGTCGGATGGGTTCGGCAATTGTACAGCAGTAATCCAAGAATTGTGTGGGTTCATTTTGAATTCCGAAGATGGAAGTCAATTGCTGGACTTTCGTATCCAGAGAGCACATAGAGTGGCTGGCCTGCAGAGGGAGCCTCGTCAGAGGGACATTGTGGTGTGTTTTGCAGATTGCCCCTTGAAGCAGAAAATTTTGGCCAAAGCCAGGCAGCAAAAAGAGATCATCTGGGGTGCAACGACATTCCAGCTCAGACAGAGAGACGGGAGGTTGTTGGAGAGCCCAGAAAGGAAATGGTATGGCAGAAAGTGGGCAATCGAGGGAAGATTTATGACAAGCAAGCTTCCTGAAGGACTGCAGGAGGGTGTGGACTAGTGTTGAATTGCTTGAATTAGTGGGGGAGGTGGGGATTGGAATGCGGGTAGTTTGAATGTAATAAATGCGGGTGTAAGTAGGGAGATGGGAGGGATAGGGAATAGCATTGGAAAGGGCAGAGCCGAAGGCAGCGTGTATGTATTACTTTATGTGGTGGATCCTGAGCGGACAATACCGGTGGTCTTGGGGATTTTTGAGGCATTTGAATGGCACGCAGGCCTACGAGTTAATAGGGATAAGAGTGAACTATTGAGGATTTCTTTGCAACGAGGGGATACTAGTAGACTGAGAACATTGTTTGCATTTATTTTTTGTTACATTTGTACCCCGCGCTTTCCCACTCATGGCAGGCTCAATGCGGCAGGCAATGGAGGGTTAAGTGACTTGCCCAGAGTCACAAGGAGCTGCCTGTGCCGGGAATCAAACTCAGTTCCTCAGTTCCCCAGGACCAAAGTCCACCACCCTAACCACTAGTCCACTCCTCCACACATTTAAGTGGGCCAAACATCATATTCGGTACCTGGGGATTCAGATTCCTAGGGACTTGGGTAGGGTCTATATTCTCAATTATGGGAAGAAAATAGACCAAATTCAGGGGGAGCTGTCTAGATGGAAGGGATTGTGGCTTTCATGGTGGAGGCATATGGCAGTGGTGAAAATGAATGTGCTGCCCAGATTGTTATTTTTGTTTCAGGCACTTCCAGTAGAGGTTCCGAAACGGGTTTTTAAGCAATTGCAGGGTCTGGTGTCTCAGTTTATATGGGGGAGGGGGGTAGACATCCTCGTTTGGCTGGACGAGTGCTATGGGGTGTCCCGGAGGGGGGGGGGGGGGGGGGGGTAGAGCGGTACCCAATTTTGAATGGTATTTCGTAGCAGCCCAATTAAGGATGATTATGGACTGGGAGAGGGGGATAACTAAGCCAGCTAGTCAATTGGAGCAATTATATAGCCCGCACAGGTCGCTGAGATCTTACTTATGGACTACTGAAGGAGTGGGAGTGATCTTGGCAGGGATACAGAACCCATATGTGAGGCATCTGATGGAAGTGTGGGGAGGAGTGAGGAGAAAATGGGGGCAGTCGGACGGGGTGTCGACACTGGCGCCCTTGAGATGGGAGCCAAGGTTTGGGGCAGGGAGAGAAAATGCTAGTTTTGTGAGGTGGGAACCAGTGGGCATTGTGAATTTCCGGGCGGTGCTGCAAGGGGGGAAGGTGAAGAGTTTTGAAACGCTGTGCTCCTTGCATAATTTATCAGGGGGAGATAAAGCGAATGCTACATACCTGTAGAAGGTATTCTCCGAGGACAGCAGGCTGATTGTTCTCACTGATGGGTGACGTCCACGGCAGCCCCTCCAATCGGAAACTTCACTAGCAAAGTCCTTTGCTAGCCCTCGCGCGCCCGCGCGCACCGCGCATGCGCGGCCGTCTTCCCGCCCGAAACCGGCTCGAGCCGGCCAGTCCAGTATGTAGCAAGACAATACACTTCAAGGGAAGACACAACTCCAAAGGGGAGGCGGGCGGGTTGGTGAGAACAATCAGCCTGCTGTCCTCGGAGAATACCTTCTACAGGTATGTAGCATTCGCTTTCTCCGAGGACAAGCAGGCTGCTTGTTCTCACTGATGGGGTATCCCTAGCCCCCAGGCTCACTCAAAACAACAACATTGGTCAATTGGGCCTCGCAACGGCGAGGCCATAACTGAGATTGACCTAAAAAATTTACCAACTAACTGAGAGTGTAGCCTGGAACAGAACAAACAGGGCCCTCGGGGGGTGGAGTTGGATCCTAAAGCCCAAACAGGTTCTGAAGAACTGACTGCCCGAACCGACTGTCGCGTCGGGTATCCTGCTGCAGGCAGTAATGGGATGTGAATGTGTGGACAGAAGCCCACGTCGCAGCTTTGCAAATTTCTTCAATGGAGGCTGACTTCAAGTGGGCTACCGACGCAGCCATGGCTCTAACATTATGAGCCGTGACATGACCCTCAAGAGCCAGCCCCGCCTGGGCGTAAGTGAAGGAAATGCAATCTGCTAGCCAATTGGATATGGTGCGTTTCCCTACAGCCACTCCCCTCCTATTGGGATCAAAAGAAACAAACAATTGGGCGGACTGTCTGTGGGGCTGTGTCCGCTCCAGATAGAAGGCCAATGCTCTCTTGCAGTCCAATGTGTGCAGCTGACGTTCAGCAGGGCAGGAATGAGGACGGGGAAAGAATGTTGGCAAGACAATTGACTGGTTCAGATGGAACTCCGACACGACCTTTGGCAGGAACTTAGGGTGAGTGCGGAGGACTACTCTGTTGTGATGAAATTTAGTGTAAGGGGCCTGGGCTACCAGGGCCTGAAGCTCACTGACTCTACGAGCCGAAGTAACTGCCACCAAGAAAATGACCTTCCAGGTCAAGTACTTCGGATGGCATGAATCCAGTGGCTCAAAAGGAGGTTTCATCAGCTGGGTGAGAACGACATTGAGATCCCATGACACTGTAGGAGGCTTGACAGGGGGCTTTGACAAAAGCAAACCTCTCATGAAGCGAACAACTAAAGGCTGTCCTGAGATCGGCTTACCTTCCACTTGGTAATGGTATGCACTGATTGCACTAAGGTGAACTCTTACGGAGTTGGTCTTCAGACCAGACTCAGACAAGTGCAGAAGGTATTCAAGCAGGGTCTGTGTAGGACAAGAGCGAGGATCTAGGGCCTTGCTGTCACACCAGACGGCAAACCTCCTCCAATGAAAGAAGTAACTTCTCTTGGTGGAGTCTTTCCTGGAAGCAAGCAAGATGCGGGAGACACCCTCTGGCAGACCCAAAGAGGCAAAGTCTACGCCCTCAACATCCAGGCCGTGAGAGCCAGGGACTGGAGGTTGGGATGCAGAAGAGCCCCTTCGTCCTGCGTGATGAGGGTCGGAAAACACTCCAATCTCCACGGTTCTTCGGAGGATAACTCCAGAAGAAGGGGGAACCAGATCTGACGCGGCCAAAAAGGAGCAATCAGAATCATGGTGCCTCGGTCTTGCTTGAGTTTCAACAAAGTCCTCCCCACCAGAGGGATGGGAGGATAAGCATACAGGAGGCCCTCCCCCCAATCCAGGAGGAAGGCATCCGACGCCAGTCTGCCGTGGGCCTGAAGCCTGGAACAGAACTGAGGGACCTTGTGGTTCACTTGAGATGCGAAGAGATCCACCAGGGGGGTGCCCCACGCCTGGAAGATCTGTCGCACTACACGGGAATTGAGCGACCACTCGTGAGGTTGCATAATCCTGCTCAAACTGTCGGCCAGACTGTTGTTTACGCCTGCCAGATATGTGGCTTGGAGCACCCTGCCTTGACGGCGAGCCCAGAGCCACATGCTGACGGCTTCCTGACACAGGGGGCGAGATCCGGTGCCCCCCTGCTTGTTGACATAGTACATGGCAACCTGATTGTCTGTCTGAATTTGGATAATTTGGTGGGACAGCCGATCTCTGAAAGCCTTCAGAGCGTTCCAGATCGCTCGCAACTCCAGAAGGTTGATCTGTAGATCGCTTTCTTGGCGGGACCACCTTCCTTGGGTGTGAAGCCCATCGACATGAGCTCCCCATCCCAGGAGAGACGCATCCGTGGTCAGCACTTTTTGTGGCTGAGGAATTTGGAAGGGACGTCCCAGAGTCAAATTGGAGCAAATCGTCCACCAATACAGGGATTCGAGAAAACTCGTGGACAGGTGGATCACGTCCTCTAGACCCCCAGCGGCCTGATACCACTGGGAGGCTAGGGTCCATTGAGCAGATCTCATGTGAAGGCGGGCCATGGGAGTCACATGAACTGTGGAGGCCATGTGGCCCAGCAATCTCAACATCTGCCGAGCTGTGATCTGCTGGGACGCTCGCACCCGCGAGACGAGGGACAACAAGTTGTTGGCTCTCGTCTCTGGGAGATAGGCGCGAGCCGTCCGAGAATCCAGCAGGGCTCCGATGAATTCGAGTTTCTGCACTGGGAGAAGATGGGACTTTGGGTAATTTATCACAAACCCCAGTAGCTCCAGGAGGCGAATAGTCATCCGCATGGACTGCAGGGCTCCTGCCTCGGATGTGTTCTTCACCAGCCAATCGTCGAGATATGGGAACACGTGCACCCCCAGCCTGCGAAGCGCCGCTGCTACCACAGCTAGGCACTTTGTGAACACCCTGGGCGCAGAGGCGAGCCCAAAGGGTAGCACACAGTACTGGAAGTGGCGTGTGCCCAGCTGAAATCGCAGATACTGTCTGTGAGCTGGCAGTATCGGGATGTGTGTGTAGGCATCCTTCAAGTCCAGAGAGCATAGCCAATCGTTTTGCTGAATCATGGGGAGAAGGGTGCCCAGGGAAAGCATCCTGAACTTTTCTTTTACGAGATATTTGTTCAGGGCCCTTAGGTCTAGGATGGGACGCATCCCCCCTGTTTTCTTTTCCACAAGGAAGTACCTGGAATAGAATCCCAGCCCTTCTTGCCCGGATGGCACGGGCTCGACCGCATTGGCGCTGAGAAGGGCGGAGAGTTCCTCTGCAAGTACCTGCTTGTGCTGGAAGCTGTAGGACTGAGCTCCCGGTGGACAATTTGGAGGTTGTGAGGCCAAATTGAGGGTGTATCCTTGCCGGACTATTTGGAGAACCCACTGATCGGAGGTTATGAGAGGCCACCTTTGGTGAAAAGCTTTCAACCTCCCTCCGACAGGCAGGTCGCCCGGCACTGACACTTGGATGTCGGCTATGCTCTGCTGGAGCCAGTCAAAAGCTCGCCCCTTGCTTTTGCTGGGGAGCCGCGGGGCCTTGCTGATTCGCACGCTGCTGACGAGAGCGAGCGCGCTGGGGCTTAGCCTGGGCCGCAGGCTGTCGGGAAGGAGGATTGTACCTACGCTTGCCAGAAGTATAGGGAACAGTCTTCCTTCCCCCGAAAAATCGTCTACCTGTAGAGGTAGAAGCTGAAGGCTGCCGGCGGGCGAACTTGTCGAATGCGGTGTCCCGCTGGTGGAGAGACTCTACCACCTGTTCGACTTTTTCGCCAAAAATGTTATCCGCACGGCAAGGCGAGTCCGCAATCCGCTGCTGGATTCTATTCTCCAGGTCGGCGGCACGCAGCCATGAGAGCCTGCGCATCACCACACCTTGAGCAGCGGCCCTGGACGCAACATCAAAAGTGTCATAAACTCCTCTGGCCAGGAATTTTCTGCACGCCTTCAGCTGCCTGACCACCTCCTGAAAAGGCTTGGCTTGCTCAGGGGGAAGAGCATCAACCAAGCCCGCCAACTGTCGCACATTGTTCCGCATGTGTATGCTCGTGTAGAGCTGGTAAGACTGGATCTTGGACACGAGCATAGAGGAATGGTAGGCCTTCCTCCCAAAGGAGTCTAAGGTTCTAGCGTCCTTGCCCGGGGGCGCCGAAGCATGTTCCCTAGAACTCTTAGCCTTCTTTAGGGCCAAATCCACAACTCCAGAGTCATGAGGCAACTGAGTGCGCATCAGCTCTGGGTCCCCATGGATCCGGTACTGGGACTCGATCTTCTTGGGAATGTGGGGATTAGTTAATGGCTTGGTCCAGTTCGCAAGCAATGTCTTCTTCAGGACATGGTGCAAGGGAACAGTGGACGCTTCCTTAGGTGGAGAAGGATAGTCCAGGAGCTCAAACATTTCAGCCCTGGGCTCGTCCTCCACAACCACCGGGAAGGGGATGGCCGTAGACATCTCCCGGACAAAGGAGGCAAAAGACAGACTCTCGGGAGGAGAAAGCTGTCTCTCAGGAGAGGGAGTGGGATCAGACGGAAGACCCGCAGACTCCTCGTCAGAGAAATATCTGGGATCTTCCTCTTCCTCCCACGAGGCCTCACCCTCGGTGTCAGACACAAGCTCACGGACCTGTGTCTGCAACCTCGCCCTGCTCGACTCCGTGGAACCCCGTCCACGATGGGGGCGTCGAGAGGTAGACTCCCTCGCCCGCATCGGCGAAGCTCCCTCCGCCGACGTAGTCGGGGAGCCTTCCTGGGAGGTGGCCACGGTCGGCACCGCACGCGGTACCGACGTCGGGGACCTCAACCTGGGCGATGGGCCAGCCGGCGCCACGCTCGACGGTACCAGTGGCGCAAGCACCGCCGGTACCGGAGGGGTAGGGCGCAACAGCTCTCCCAGAATCTCTGGGAGAACGGCCCGGAGGCTCTCGTTTAGAGTGGCTGCAGAGAAAGGCTGAGAGGTCGATGCAGGCGTCGACGTCAGTACCTGTTCCGGGCGTGGAGGCTGTTCCGGGCTGTCCAGAGCGGAGCGCATCGACACCTCCTGAACAGAGGGTGAGCGGTCCTCTCGGTGCCGATGCCTGCTGGGTGCCGACTCCCTCGGCGACCCAGAGCTCTCGGTGCCGACACGGGGAGGAGACCGGTGTCGATGCTTCTTCGATTTCTTCCGAAGCATGTCACCGGAGCTCCCCGGCACCGACGAGGAGGACGTCGAATCCATCCGTCGCTTCCTCGGGGCCGAGACTGAAGAAGGTCGATCTCGGGGGGGCTGTACCGCAGGAGCCCTCAGGGTAGGAGGAGACCCACCCGAGGGCTCACCGCCACCAGCAGGGGAATGGACAGCCCTCACCTGCACTCCACCCGATGCACCACCGTCCGACGACATCAGCAGACGAGGTCCTGGTACCACCGACGTCGATGCAGCTATCCGATGTCTCGGCGCCGATGCAGAGGCCCGATGCCTCGATGCACTCGATGCAGGGGCGGCCGAGGAAGATGGTCTGGACGCTGACGACGTCGATGCACTCGAAGAGCCCGGTGCCGATGCCGACGAAGAGCCCGAGAACAACACGTTCCACTGGGCTAGTCTCGCTACCTGAGTCCGCCTTTGAAGCAGGGAACACAGACTGCAGTTCTGAGGGCGGTGCTCGGCCCCCAGACACTGAAGACACGACGAGTGTCGATCAGTGAGCGAGATAACCCGGGCGCACTGGGTGCACTTCTTGAAGCCGCTGGAAGGCTTCGATGTCATGGGCGGAAAAATCACGCCGGCGAAATCAAAAGCCGAAATGGCGAAATTTGAAGCACCAAATTTAGAGGGAGAAAAAATCTCGACCGAGGCCGAAAAGAGGCCTTCCCCGACGACGAAAGAAAACTTACCGGGGCAAAAAAGCTGGAAGTACGGGGAGGATTTACACGAAACCCGGCGAGGGGTTTCCGGAGCACTTCCCGACTAAGGTAAAGCTTTCCCGAAGGAAAAAAACACGTCAAAACAAATTGGACGCGCGAGGTCGACTTTCCGGGGCTCGACACGGCGAAAACACGACCGTACCGAGTGCGGACAAAAGAAGACTGGCCGGCTCGAGCCGGTTTCGGCCGGGAAGACGGCCGCGCATGCGCGGTGCGCGCGGGCGCGCGAGGGCTAGCAAAGGACTTTGCTAGTGAAGTTTCCGATTGGAGGGGCTGCCGTGGACGTCACCCATCAGTGAGAACAAGCAGCCTGCTTGTCCTCGGAGAATTTTCCCTATATACAGATACATTTTGTGGGGAAATTGGGTTGGAGGGGGGGGGAATCCACAGGAGAGGGAGAGTTTGGAGAATCTGTGGCTTTTGTTGAAGAAGGTTCCCAGACCAATATCAGTGATATATAAATTTTTGAGGGGATATGATCCTAGACCATTTGGTTTTCAGGGGACTTGGGAGGAAGATTTAACTTATCGCTTTTCTGACCAGGAGTGAGAAGTTATTTGTGGGGAGGTGCAGAAAGCCTCAGTATGTGTGTTGGTGCAGGAAAATGCATATAAAATGTTATCACGGTGGTATTACACACCAGAGAGATTGAAGAGGATGTATCCAGATACAACAGATCTGTGTTGGAGGTGTGGTTCGCAAAGGGTTCATTTATACATATATGGTGGACATATCCGGGGGTGATACCTTTTTGGCAAGATGTTATGAAAGCATTAAAAAAGGTTAATGGGATCATCCTTGGTATGCAGCCCTTTGGGGTGTTTGTTGGATTTATACAATGAGAGGAAATCATGGGAGGAGCGGAAATGGATGCACTGGGGGCTGGCAGCAGCTAAGTGCCTCATAGCACAGTATTGGAAGAGGGTGGATCCTCCGATCTTGAACGACTGGAAATGTAAATTGGGTCAGTTAAAACAAATGGAGAGATTAACGGCCTACCGCAGGGAGGGGACATGGCAACATAAGGGAAGATGGGCTCACTTACAACAGAGATTGACAAGTATTTAGGATAATGGAATCTTATAGGAGGGGGGAGGGAGGGGAAGAGAGCGTGCTCCAAAGGAACAGGGGGTGCTCTCAAGTTGAGTGGGGGCTGGTAATGGTTTGAGTGAAGGGGAGGGTAGGGGGGTTGAGGTATTTTAGGAGTACAAGGATTAGATGGACAGTGGCTGTTTTTGAGATGATTTTGTCATTTGCTGTAATGGGTAGAGTGACGAGTTGATTTTTGATGTAGTAGCATATAATTTTAGTATTTATGAGCCCCTGCGTGGGCAAATGTGAGCGAGATGTGCTCTTGTTGTGGAGTTAAGCAAAATAAAAAAATATATTTTGCAGTGAAAAAAAAAAAAAAAAATATATATATATATATATATATACACATATACACACACACACATGGAAGAAAAAATGCCCAATCCTGTAAAGTGTGTGTGTGTGTAGGGGACCAAGTTTTTTGTTTTTTTTGTATTTATTTAGATTTTTGCTCACACCTTTTTCAGTAGTAGTTCAAGGTGAGTTACAATCAGGTACACTGGATATTTTTCTCTGTCCCAGGAGGGCTCACAATCTAAGTTTGTACCTGAGGAAATGGAGGGTTAAGTGATTTGCCCAAGATCACAAGGAGCAGCAGCAGGATTTGAACCGGCCACCTCTGGATTGCAAGACTGGTGCTCTAATCACTAGGCCACTCCTCCACTCCTATGTTAGTCATAGGAGAAAGTGCAAAAGTGGCATTGTGAGACTCAAAGTTGAAGGAGAGGAAGTACATAAGTACATAAGTAGTGCCATACTGGGAAAGACCAAAGGTCCATCTAGCCCAGCATCCTGTCACCGACAGTGGCCAATCCAGGTCAAGGGCACCTGGCACGCTCCCCAAACGTAAAAACATTCCAGACAAGTTATACCTAAAAATGAGGAATTTTTCCAGTCCATTTAATAGCGGTCTATGGACTTGTCCTTTAGGAATCTATCTAACCCCTTTTTAAACTCCGTCAAGCTAACCGCCCGTACCACGTTCTCCGGCAATGAATTCCAGAGTCTAATTACACGTTGGGTGAAGAAAAATTTTCTCCGATTCGTTTTAAATTTACCACACTGTAGCTTCAACTCATGCCCTCTAGTCCTAGTATTTTTGGATAGCGTGAACAGTCGCTTCACATCCACCCGATCCATTCCACTCATTATTTTATACACTTCTATCATATCTCCCCTCAGCCGTCTCTTCTCCAAGCTGAAAAGCCCTAGCCTTCTCAGCCTCTCTTCATAGGAAAGTCGTCCCATCCCCACTATCATTTTCGTCGCCCTTCGCTGTACCTTTTCCAATTCTACTATATCTTTTTTGAGATACGGAGACCAGTACTGAACACAATACTCCAGGTGCGGTCGCACCATGGAGCGATACAACGGCATTATAACATCCGCGCACCTGGACTCCATACCCTTCTTAATAACACCCAACATTCTATTCGCTTTCCTAGCCGCAGCAGCACACTGAGCAGAAGGTTTCAGCGTATCATCGACGACGACACCCAGATCCCTTTCTTGATCCGTAACTCCTAACGCGGAACCTTGCAAGACGTAGCTATAATTCGGGTTCCTCTTACCCACATGCATCACTTTGCACTTGTCAACATTGAACTTCATCTGCCACTTGCACGCCCATTCTCCCAGTCTCGCAAGGTCCTCCTGTAATCGTTCACATTCCTCCTGCGACTTGACGACCCTGAATAATTTTGTGTCATCGGCGAATTTAATTACCTCACTAGTTATTCCCATCTCTAGGTCATTTATAAATACATTAAAAAGCAACGGACCCAGCACAGACCCCTGCGGGACCCCACTAACTACCCTCCTCCACTGAGAATATGTAGAATATGTAGAAACTGATAAGGATAAGGCAGAATTACTTAACTATTTCTGTTCTGTGTATTCACAGATGAAGGACTGGGAGCAGGACTGCAGAAGACAAACAGAAATAGGAATGGAAGTGTGGTAGACTCCAGCTCCTGTTTTGCCTTGCTCAGGGCAGGGGTAGTTGGGTAGTTGACCTCCAGCCCGTGTTTGACAGGTCTGACCTTTTGACAGCCCAGACCTCTCAAACAAGTGCAGGAGGATGCACACAGGCACAATCCTCCCGCACTTCTACCCCATGATCAGAGAGAATTGCATGCTTAATTTTGCATGCAATTATCTCTGATCATAGGTGCGTTAAAGCCCTGCGCTGTTCCAGCACTATATTTAGAGCACTGTTTGGAACAGCACGGGGCTGTTGATCATCTGCCCATTAAGAAGGTTCTGGCAGCTCCACTGTCTGACCTTGTCAGTGTTCTCAGAGTCTTCAGATGACAAAGTTATTTCTCAGAGTTGCACCTCTACTGACGTTACAATCTTTAATAGTGTACCAGTATCACCAGCCTTTCTAAAGATTCGATCCTGTGTTGTCCTCTTTTAGCATATTTTCATTGCACTTCACCACTTTACAAACTCCGTCCTGATGCCGGCACTTTGCCGAAACACAGTGCCTTGTTGAGTCCTATTTTAACACTAAAAGACCTTTATTCCATCATTATGCTTCCTGGGATTTTTGGAAGAGTTGTGTTGATTACGCTACTCCCTCTCCCTTTTTTTTTTTTTTACTTTGTTTAAGGGGAATGGCTACTCCCCGAAACTATAAATCCCAGATTGCTTTGGGATGTAAGTTTAAAACCAGGACGGGCCAAAAAGTCTCCCTCCTGGAATGGGTAACTTGGAAGCTCTGATAATTTGATACAAATAATCCCCCTATTAAAAAAAATACAAGACATTTAGCACCCTGTCAAACTTGTAAGTGCTTTTTGAATACTGACCTTAAGTTTTTTCAATGTATATATAAAAAGTTTCCTATCCTAAAATTACAGTGGGCCTGCTGCCAACCAAACGACAGAAAAAACAATCACATTACACTTGAAGTACATTCTGACAGTTCTCAGAAAAAAATAAAGCTGCTGCACCCTCGCCTAAGGGTTTCATGATTTTGAACTGAACATCGCCTTTTACATTACGTTTAAAGCTAAGTTTAACAGCCATAAGCTAAAACCATCCTAGAGCGTCACCGCATTTTACCTTGCTCACCAAACTTCCTTAGCTTACGCCTTACGGTAACCAGCATATGGGAGAGCTGTCAACGAGCTTCAGTTTTCTTGCAGGTGCCCACAGGGATCCAAGTGACAGCGCGGTATAGAACTTAATTTAGTTCTCCTTAAAGCAAAATCATTTTTACTGACAAGAAAAACAGTTAGTCAGCCAGTCACTGTGAAAGACTCAGGTCTTCCAAAAAAAAAAAAAAACCCCCGAAAGAAAAACTATTTAGCCCAAGCGCACTGAAGGGGCCGGGGGACTGGTGAACTGTCCACAGACAATGCGAACAACATAAGACTCGCCTCCCTCCGGTAACCAGCGAAAAACCCAACTCACACACCACCCCCTCCTCCTCTGGGTCAGCCCAGGGCTGCAGCACGCTCACCTCCTCTCGCGCCCCCGCATCAACACTTTAAAAAACCATCACGCGCTGTAACCTCGAGGAACCCAATTCCAAATCCTTCCTTATCCACACCACACACTACGCCTGCGTATAACCCACTTCCAACAAAGACCTAAAAATCCGCGTCTTTTAGATTGGCCAATGAGAGAAGTGGGCGGGAACCTTACGGATTCCAGTAGGTGGCTGATTGGATAGAGATTCATGAGCGTTGCTGAGAGACACAGACCGCTGAAATCTTGTAAGGCGGATCTGGGAGGGAATGGATTCTTCTCGCTGTAGGCGTGGGAAAGGAGGAGGAGGACTGGAGGATAGAACGGGAGGAGACATGTCTTGGATAGTTTGGGACGAAGAAATGTAGCTTTGTATTGTGCTGTGACGTGGAGTTTAACATTGATTTATTCCGCCAAGGCAGTACTGTCCAAAGTTCACTTCTGCAGTCCTACAGTATAATGCCTATTGGCTTGTTGCAGCTTCTAACTAAAGGTTTGATTGTGTCACAGAAGAGTATAGTACAAGTCAAATGTAAAATGGATTGCAATAAGAAACCAAAGGGAAAGAAGGGGATTTGGATTTAGCTCACTGCTTTACAATAGTAGTGGCTCAAGACGAATTACATTAAGGTGCTGTAAGTAATTTCCCTGTTAGTAAAGGGCATACAGTCTAAGGAGGCCTTGTACTAAACTGTGCTAAAAATGCTTCTGGCAGTAGTTTTAGCATATGGGTTTCCTGCATGCTCGCTGGCCACTTTTTACAGTGGTTCTAAAATGGCTGAATAGACCCAGATTAAGCCCTATTTATTTATTTATTTGTAACACTTATACCCCGCGCTTTGCCACTCATTAGCAGGTTCAATGCGGCTTACATAGTACTACACTTGGGAACATGATGGGCATGACAAAGAGGCTCGCCATGGGAGGTTGCCTCTGTGAAGCCGAGGAATCTCTGTCCAGTTGTTCAGGCATGAAGAGCTTGTCAGCTTGTTTACTCAAGAAGCAGGGCATTTCAGTGGTAGCTCAGGCCCTTGGATAGGGGCCTCTCCAGAAAGGCCTCCAGAGACCACTCAAGTCCTTCCCATTTCATAGAGCCCTATCCCTGATGGCCCTGGCCAAGTGGGAGGATATTCTCTAAGGCAAGAAGCTCTAGCACAGACTCCACTCATTACCACCTGAGGGGCTAGATAGATTGTTCTGTCTCCCTAAAGTGGATGCTCTGACCATGGCAGTGACCAAGAAAGTTACTATTCCAGTCTAGGGGAACTCTGTACTGAAGAATGCTTATAACAGGAAGATAGAATAGTATAAGGGTCAGTTTATTTGATATACTGCTAAATTTTCAAAACAAAATCTAAGCAGTTTTCAAGGTTAAAAAAACTATTGGGGAGGGCGCTAGATGTGGTGCACTTGAACTTTAGCAAAGCCTTTGACATGGTTTCGCACAGGTGACTGATAACTGAGTGCCCTCGGTATGGGGCCAAGTGACTGAGTTAAAAACTGGTTAAACAGAAGGAGACAGAGGGTAGTGGCAAATGAAGTTTGCTCTGAGGAAAAGCATGTTATGGTGTACTGCAGGGATCAGTCCTTGGGCTATTTTTAACATCTTGGTGAGTGATATTGTGGAAGGACTGGTAAAGTTTGTCTCTTTGTGGAAGATACCAAACTCTCTAATAGGGTGGACACCACGGAGGGTGTGGATAGCATGAGGAGAGATCTAGTGAAGCTTGAAGAATGGCCCAGTAATTGACAGCTAAGATTTAATGCTAAAAAATGCAGGGTCATGCACTTGGGTTACAAAAATCCAAGGGTAGTTTATAATATAGAGGGTAAAGTACTGTGTACAAACAGGTAGAAAAGGCGAGGGTCAAAGCCAGAAGGATGGCTAGGTGCAAAGGGAGTGGAATGATAAGGAAAAAAGAGGTGATAGTGCCCTTGTATAAGATTCTGGTGAGGCCCCATTTAAAACACTATGTGCAATCCTGGAGACCGCACTTACTAAAAAATATAAACAGGATGGCGTTGGTCCAGAGGGTAGCTACAAAATTGATCAGTGGTCTTTGTTATAAAGTGTATGGAAGAAGGGAGGGAGGGGATGTGATAAGATGTTTAAATACCTCCGTGGCATTAATATACAGGAGGTGAACATTTTTCAAATGAAGGAAAGTTCTGGTATGAAGGGCTTAAGATGAGGTTAAGAGGTTATAGGCTCAGGTGTAATCTAAGGAAATACTTTTTCACAGAAAGGATGGTGGACAGGTGGAATAGCCTCCTGGTGGAGGTCATGGAAACAAGAACTGAATTTAAGAAAGCATGGGACCGGCACACGGGATCTCTTAGAGAAAGGAGGAGATAGTGGTTACTGAAGATGGGCAGATTGGCTGGACCATTTGGCCCTTATCTGCCGTCATTTTTCTAGGGGGAAACAACGAGTTAAACAGATATCACATGCATATGAAACAAAAGGCTAATGGAGACAGGAAAGAGTTACAATGTGAACAGAAGTTAGTGTCTAGGAAGGTAGCATGATTGAAATGCTTTTGAGATGCATGAGTGATGTGCAAGCTGAAAAAGAGATCAGATATTACCAGAGCCAGTAGGAAATGGCAGAGAGAAATATTAGGTTTTAAGCTAAGATATGAAGATCTTTCAAGCCTCAGATAAACAGGGAGGGTGTCCCAGCGATTTGGGCCAGCTACACTGAAACATGAATTTTTGATAGTATCCAGGAAGACCTTGCAGAAGGAAGGAACTGACAAAAGACCATGGACAGCAGAGTGTAGGGCCCTAGCAGAAGAATGAGGAAAGAGTAAGCTATCCAGAAAGGTAGGTAGGCCTGAAGATTGTATCTGGTGACAAAGAATACTAATTTTGAAAGGGAATCATGTAAGATACTGGGAGCATGTGTGCTGACACCAGGAGGGGAGTGACATCGTCAAACTTCTTACGGCATTATAGAAGTTTGACAGTGGTATTTTGTATCAACTGAAGTCTGTGAATTTAACAGGTAGGCAAACCTACAAGGAGGGAGTTGCAGTATTGAGTTTGAATAAGACCAAAGAGAACTGAAAAAATGGATGGAACGGATACATTGAGAGTGAAAGAAAATGACACTATCTTTGAAATGTGGGACTGGAAAGAGAGGGTGTTATCAAAAGTAACACTCAGGATTTTTGTAGATGTGGAATAAGGTAGAGGGTTCCCCTTAATAGTGAAATTTGGGAGAGCTATATCAGATGAATAGAAGTTAAATATAGCAATGGTTTTAGTTGGATTGAGCTTCAAGCTATTATCAGTTAAACAATCTGTGATTGTATCGAGTTTACTAGAGATCAGTGAGTAGCTAGAAGAGTGAGAGTCAAATGGTTTATTAGTTTTAATATACCGCCTTTTGAAACAACATCAAGGCGGTTAACAAAACAAAAATAGGAAAGGAACTACAAAATTTGGATAGAAAAGATAAAGTGAAGAGTAAAAGAAAAGGGCAAGCAAGAATAGACGCACTGCTAAAATAGGAAGATAGGTAACTGGGGTGAAGTGAATTATGGAGTCAGGGCCCAAATGCAATTGAAAATAGGTGCGTTTTTAATCCAGCCTTACATGTAGCGAAGAATAACTCGAGGTGGAGGTGTTTTGGTAATGAGTTCCAAAGGGATGGCGCTAAGTAGAAAAAGCAGACATCCGTGTAGCATTGAAATGAGTTGAAGACAGAGGAGGAAAGCAGACAGCGGCCATCCAAAGAGCAAATCACACAAGCAGATGTATAGGGGATGACGTATGAGGAGAGGTATGATGGAGTGTTAGTATGAAAAATCTTGTGTGTCAAGGTAAGCACATTGATTTGTATTCTATACTCAAACTGGTAGCCAGTGATGTTTCAAGAGTAATGGGAGAAGTAACTGAATATCATCTGCCTAAAAAAAAGAAAGTAAAGTCTAAAGTAGCAGAGTTAGGGGTCCCAAGAATATATTGAAGAGTATTGGACCCAAAATTGATCTTTGCAGTACCCCAGATGTTAAGGACTGAGGAGAGGAGGAGGAATTACAGTAATGAACTATGTAGGAACACTCAGACAAGTAAGAATGAAACCACTGAAAGCTGTGTTGGTAATATGTAGGTCTTGAAGATGGTGCAAGAGAAGAGATGTCACAGCCGTCACCATGTTCCAGACCCTCCCTACTTACCTGTTGTCTCACTGCAGCAGCTCTGATGCGTGGACAGGCTTAAATGATGCAGCATGCCATCTCAGTCTGCTCCTTAGGCGTGTGTGTGCCCCCCCCCCCCGCACATCCTTTCAAGGAGCTGGTGCTTCCAATGGCTTTCTGGTGTCAGCATTCCGACTGTTGTTCCAGCTAAGCTCGACCTGTCTCCAGTCTCAGCTTCTGCTGTTCCAGTTTCAGCCAAGCCAGTCCTGTCTGCAGACTCAGCTCCTGCCGTTCCGGTTCGAGTTCCCCTGTGTTTGCCTCCAGCTTTCTACCTGTTCCTAAGTGACTCGTCTGTCATTGGCTGGGACCTCCTGGCTCAGGAACCCACTGGCGGTCCAAGGGCTTACTCTCCAGTCCCATAACAAGAGAGTGGCCCACAAGGTCGAAGGCAGCTTACCTGTCCAAAGAGAATAGGGCAACATCTCTCCCACCATCCATGGTGACTTTGATATAGTTCGTCATCCCCAAGAGGGAGTATTCACTCAAATGGTTAGGGTGAAAGCCAGTTTGGCGGGGTTGAAGTTCGTTGGTGCAGTCAAGAAAGTCAGAAAGTTGAATAGAAACAATTTTTTCACATTGAAAATAAATGGTAAATTGGAAATTGGTCTGTAATTATTCACAGTATCTGATTTGGAATCTGTAAGAAGAGGGGGGGAACAAATTGCCTGTTTCCCTCATAGTGGCTAAGTCCCGACTGGTTTTAACAATAGAAGAAAAGGTGGTAGTGGTTGTAAGAATCTCAGCAAGAAGGTAACTGGGATTGGGTCATTTTAAGGGGATAAAGGTCAAAGAGATAGGATTGTTTTCTGGAGGTCTTCCATGGGGGAAGGTGTTAAAGGAAGTAAGGGAGGCAGTGGGGATAATAGATGAGGAAAGGTTTGCAGAACTGGTAGTAGCTGAAGTTGGTAAAGCCTGTTGGAGGAGAATAATCTTACCAGGGAAGCCTGTGGCAAAGTCATCAGCAGTTAGTACGGAGTGGGGGGGGAGGCACTGAACCTGTCAGATTAGTGAGGTGATTTAGCAGATGATAGATGTGGGAAGTGTTGTGGTCCGAGGCAAGTAAGTCTGTCAAGTATGTACATTTTGCTTTTCAAGCAGGTCTTTGCTTCCTCAGCATTTGGGGTATACAGTGGGGGAAATAAGTATTTGATCCCTTGCTGATTTTGTAAGTTTGCCCACTGACAAAGACATGAGCAGCCCATAATTGAAGGGTAGGTTATTGGTAACAGTGAGAGATAGCACATCACAAATTAAATCCGGAAAATCACATTGTGGAAAGTATATGAATTTATTTGCATTCTGCAGAGGGAAATAAGTATTTGATCCCCCACCAACCAGTAAGAGATCTGGCCCCTACAGACCAGGTAGATGCTCCAAATCAACTCGTTACCTGCATGACAGACAGCTGTCGGCAATGGTCACCTGTATGAAAGACACCTGTCCACAGACTCAGTGAATCAGTCAGACTCTAACCTCTACAAAATGGCCAAGAGCAAGGAGCTGTCTAAGGATGTCAGGGACAAGATCATACACCTGCACAAGGCTGGAATGGGCTACAAAACCATCAGTAAGACGCTGGGCGAGAAGGAGACAACTGTTGGTGCCATAGTAAGAAAATGGAAGAAGTACAAAATGACTGTCAATCGACAAAGATCTGGGGCTCCACGCAAAATCTCACCTCGTGGGGTATCCTTGATCATGAGGAAGGTTAGAAATCAGCCTACAACTACAAGGGGGGAACTTGTCAATGATCTCAAGGCAGCTGGGACCACTGTCACCACGAAAACCATTGGTAACACATTACGACATAACAGATTGCAATCCTGCAGTGCCCGCAAGGTCCCCCTGCTCCGGAAGGCACATGTGACGGCCCGTCTGAAGTTTGCCAGTGAACACCTGGATGATGCCGAGAGTGATTGGGAGAAGGTGCTGTGGTCAGATGAGACAAAAATTGAGCTCTTTGGCATGAACTCAACTCGCCGTGTTTGGAGGAAGAGAAATGCTGCCTATGACCCAAAGAACACCGTCCCCACTGTCAAGCATGGAGGTGGAAATGTTATGTTTTGGGGGTGTTTCTCTGCTAAGGGCACAGGACTACTTCACCGCATCAATGGGAGAATGGATGGGGCCATGTACCGTACAATTCTGAGTGACAACCTCCTTCCCTCCGCCAGGGCCTTAAAAATGGGTCGTGGCTGGGTCTTCCAGCACGACAATGACCCAAAACATACAGCCAAGGCAACAAAGGAGTGGCTCAGGAAGAAGCACATTAGGGTCATGGAGTGGCCTAGCCAGTCACCAGACCTTAATCCCATTGAAAACTTATGGAGGGAGCTGAAGCTGCGAGTTGCCAAGCGACAGCCCAGAACTCTTAATGATTTAGAGATGATCTGCAAAGAGGAGTGGACCAAAATTCCTCCTGACATGTGTGCAAACCTCATCATTAACTACAGAAGACGTCTGACCGCTGTGCTTGCCAACAAGGGTTTTGCCACCAAGTATTAGGTCTTGTTTGCCAGAGGGATTAAATACTTATTTCCCTCTGCAGAATGCAAATAAATTCATATACTTTCCACAATGTGATTTTCCGGATTTAATTTGTGATGTGCTATCTCTCACTGTTACCAATAACCTACCCTTCAATTATGGGCTGCTCATGTCTTTGTCAGTGGGCAAACTTACAAAATCAGCAAGGGATCAAATACTTATTTCCCCCACTGTAGGTCTCAGTGTGCAGGGACTATGTGGCTTGCACCTTCTTGCACTGGATTCAATAGTTGCTTTGACAGTAGCATACTGAAAGATTCCAGGCTGCATCAGCCCTGGTACCCGGGGACTCAAGGAAACAAAATTAGAGCCCTGGATGTTTTTGTTTTGTTCCATTATGGCAGAAAAATGTCCAAGACTTAGGAACACCCAGTTCCTGACCTTAACGTGCCCCTCACATGCCCCCTTGTGATTTGAACGCACTTCTGATGGACTTCATAGAACTAGTCTAAAAACTGTTTTTGAAAATACCAGTTTGGACATTTTTGTGAGAAAAATGTCAAAATACAGATTTATGCCACTTTTTTTTGGATGTTTTTTTTCTTTTGAAAATGAGCCCCTTATTCTGATAGCCAAAGTAGCTGCTGTAAGAAAAAATATTTTCCAGGTAATATGTTTACTCAAGTGAAATTTGCATCAGAAGGCTACATGTGGGCTAGAGAATATTACTAACCAGGGGCCCAAGGAAACAGATAACCTCCTATTCAGATTAACATTAAGACAAAGGTATATGATTTATAAAGACACATAGGCCAAGAACTGCAGTTAGGAAGCTGACTGAGGAATTCAATCAACATATTAAAGAGCCTGGGCTGTAGCCTGTGCAATGAAAAGTCAAACAAGCTGTAAAGAGGGACCAGTTTGTGACACTGAATATACAAAATATGCACCTTTTAATTTAAATACATAACTGGCTTACATGCAAATAACTATTATTCTTAATATGTACTCAAACATAGGAATAAATCAGTTCTGGGGGCTCATTAAACACTGTTATGATTAAAATACAACTAGAATGCATGTCATATTCTTTGTCACTGTAATTTTAAGTAGGTTTTTCAAAGGTAATGATCTAGGGGAAGTAAAAGGCTATCTTTAAATTAGTGGATATAAGATGGTTTGGCAGGCACATAAAGGATGGAAGTATACTGTAGACATTGATATTCTGTGGTTTGCAATTTTTGGAGAGCTTCTAGCATGCATTTGTATACTAATTACTAGCTGGCCTTGTCATTTGTTTATAATATATAGATAGTTGATTTGCTGGTTTATAATGTAGCTGGGATATGTTGGCAGGTTAGCAGTATAAATTGTTTTTGTATATTAAAACACACTATTGTGACATTGGCAGCAAAAAACAAAAACACTCCCATTGGAAGATTGAGGTTCACTATTTAAAATTTCAAGTAAACTATGATTTCACTGTCTGTTCTGAGAGAAGTAATCAGTAGTATATTCAGAAATAATATTATGATAGTCTATCTTCTTGAGCATTCTGAGTAGACTGGGCACACAGACAAAACACGATCTGACAGAAATCACCAACAAAATTAAGCTCGGTTTGAACATCATGGACTCATGGGCAAATGCATTTCAACTAAAACTCAATACAGAAAAAACACACTGCATCATCCTCTCATCCCGATACAACATGAACAACCCCATAAATATAAACACCCCAGACTACACCCTCCCCATCTCAGACAGCCTGAAACTCCTCGGCGTTACAGTCTACCGCAACCTAACACTAGAGAGCCAAGTGAAATCCACAACTAAGAAAATGTTCACTCAATGTGGAAACTCAAACGTGTGAAACCATTCTTCCCAAGGGA
The DNA here is from genome assembly GCF_901765095.1 of Microcaecilia unicolor. Taxonomy (NCBI): domain Eukaryota; kingdom Metazoa; phylum Chordata; class Amphibia; order Gymnophiona; family Siphonopidae; genus Microcaecilia; species Microcaecilia unicolor. The sequence goes on from NC_044036.1 coordinate 104,089,342, forward strand.
AACATTCCGGAACCTGATACAATCAATGGTACTAAGCCACCTAGATTACTGCAATGGAATTTATGCAGGATGCAAAGAACATCTCATAAAGAAACTTCAGACCGCTCAAAACACGGCAGCCAGGCTTATATTTGGAAAAACGTGATTCGAAAGTGCTAAGCCCCTCCGTGAAAAATTGCACTGGCTCCCAATCAAAGAACATATTGCTTTCAAAATCTGCACCCTGGTTCATAAGATTATCTACGGCGAGGCCCCGGGATACATGACAGACCTCATCTACCTACCAATCAGAAATACAACTGGATCAACACGAACATATCTAAACCTCCTCTACCCAAGCTGCAAAGGACTCAAATATAAATCAACTTATGCATCCAGCTTTTCCTACATAAGCACACAACTTTGGAACGCACTACCAAAAGCCGTGAAAACAACATATAACCACCTAAGCTTCCGGAAATCACTAAAAACTTACCTGTTCAAAAAGGCATACCCTACCGACCCTACTTAAATACCTGAACCCAGCAACACGACGAAACCAAAGAACGTAATGAACATAACGTAACTTTTCCTCTATATGATTTATTATTTATTTATTGCATTTGTATCCCAAATATTCAGTGCTGACCCCTGTCTGAGTAGCGGGACTGAATATCCAGGCATAATCCAGTTACAGGGACTTCTCGGAAATATTCAGACCAGTAACCAGATAAGTAATTGGATAAATTTAGGACAATCTTTTTGCTGTCCTAACTATATCCAGATAGTTACTCAGCGGACTAAATATCACTGATAACTAGGTAAATCCCAGTTCCTCCCACACTTCATGCCTAGGTCACTGCTGCAGGATATGGCAACAGCCTACTATTTTTTTCCATATTTCCAAGGATATGTGCAAATAACTCATTCAGACACCCAGAAGATTATATATAATACCTTTTATTGTGTACATGTAAAGGAAAGGCAAAGTAGATAATTACAGTACTAGAAACAGAAAAATGAAGGCACGGGATATTTCAGAGAGATCTCATAAGGCTACATGTTGTATTGCAGGTTGCATAAGTGTATACATTCAGCATGTATGCACAAAAACTATATATATATATATAATATATATATATGTCTTTATTGGAAAAAAAAGAACAGAAAACATGTTTTTATAACTAAAAATTCATGTTTAAGAGGAAAAATATAGCTCCCCCCCCCCCCCCCCACCCTTTTTACAAAGCCACACTAGTGGTTGCCAGTACGGTAATGCCAACAGCCCATTCAAAGTGAATGAGCTGTGTTGGCATGTTGCGTTGCTTTGTGAAAGAGGAAGTAAGTCAATAAAGGGCCCTTTTAATAAAAGGTGTTAAGCCATAACATGCGTTTAGCATGCGGGATAATGCTTACTGCAAAACACCTTAAAGCATTTTGCAGTTGTTTACCATTTCTCGAATGCAAAGCGTGCATTATTTATTTTTCAAAAATATTTTTCCAGAGGAAGCATGCCATGGGTGGGGAATTGGCATGAAAGTGTTATTCAGGTAGCATGGTGTGATTAGCATGCGCTACCTGAATAACACAGACAATGCAGGTGCACTTAGCACCCCTTAAATAGGATGTGTTAAGTGTTCCTGCGTAATTTTCAGTTGTCGCATGCTAATGACAACATTAGTGCACAAGCTGCAAATTAAAAAGAAAAGAAAGACTTGTTTTACTGATGCATTAAATATGGGCTTAGCACATAGGAAAGTCTCACATTAAAACATGCTTGTGACGAAACTGTATTGTTTTGCTGATGACATGTATGTCTCCTGGTTGTTTTGCTGATGATATGTGTTTCTTCTGGTTGGCCAGAAAAAGAAGATTGTCTTATTTTTTTTTAAGCTGTACCAGAAGTGATAGTTTTCTTTTTTCCACCTCACTGTGAGGTAATTTTCAGTCTCAGTTTGGAAGTAGAGGGAGAAAGACCTCTCTACTGAGACCCTGTGATCAGTTATATTCTGTAACTTGTGAGCAGCAATGTTTCCTATACTTCCCAGGCACTATTCAGGTAGTGATAAAATGTTTAAATAATTTTAATTGATCCATATTCAGTTACCTGTTATGTGCTGTTTTTGTTCCATCTGTTTTATGGTTCACTGTTCAATATTTTTCATGACAATAAACCTTCTTTAGTTTATTGCCTCTGCTTGTCAGGACTGACTAAGAATCCTGGTGGTTTGTGTGTTGGGTCTTTGAGTGCTTTCTAGGAACTGTGGGACTGCTTGGACTGTGGACCCAGTGTCCTAGAAATCACTGGGGAATAATTTGAGAGCGGTAGACTCGCCCAGAGGCAGTTGGGACCCAGTCAGTGGGAGGAGGGTACTAGTATATAGCACAAGCAGCAGGTGCAGGTGGACCTGAGCTGTGCTGGGGCCAGACCCTCCAGGTGGCTGCAGAGTTAGCCCCAGTCAGGTGGCTAGGCGTTTCGTCACAATGCTAAGCCAATTTTTTAAATGCAACAAGCTGCTTTAAGGCATTAAGTTGCATTATTTGCCCCTTCACTTGACTTAAAGGGCCCTAACTCAGCCTGCCAGAATTTACTGTGGTGATATTGAAGTTGCTGCAGGTTATACAGTAATGAGACGGAAAACATGAAAATTCATATTTTGCATCTCATTACTATGCAAATGCCATAATATGAGACTATTGCTGCATCAGAAGGGCAGGAGTGACTGGGGATGCTTCTAGCCCAGGACCCATATGTTTCCTGTCTAATCCTTCTAGTATATCCCTCTTCCTTTTTATCCCTAAACATCCTAGTACATCCCTCTTCTTCCCTCCCTTACACTCTCCTAGACCCACCTCCCATTCCCTACCTCTACCATCCACCTTCCTTGCCCGTCTCACCTATCCACATCTAACGACTGCCTCTTTATTTACTTTGTCCAACCGGTAATGCTATGTAAACAACCACCTCTTTATTTGTTATATTACGGCTGCATCCATTCTTTACTACTTTATTTAATCTGTAGTACTATGTAAGCCGCATTGAACATGCTAATGAGTGGGAAAGCGCGGGGTATAAGTGTTACAAATAAATAAATAGACCACCAGAGAAATGAGGTATGGGCACAGGGGTGGGGTGTTCATTGGGGGAGAGGATTGATTGGGGAGGGGGTACTTATTATTGGACCAATCACTGATCCACAAGATTATCTACGGAGAATCTCCAAGCTACATGCCCAACCTAATTGATCTACCAACTAGAAACGGATCAAAATCCTCTCAAACATATCTCAATCTACACCTTCCCAACTGCAGAGGTCTCAAGTACAAAACGTACTACGCATCCAACTTCTCCGTTATAGGCAGCCAACTCTGGAACGCCTTACCAAGACCCAGTTGAACAGCGACCATCTACCCTTCTGGAAGTTGCTAAAAACTTACCTCTTCAAACAAGCCTACCCAAATGACCAGACTTAACTATGAACCCACTCTACACCACTCCTACATCCCCTGCCCATTTCAACTATCTCAACCTATTTCCTAACAACCACATCATAGTACGTGACGGCAGAAAAAGACCTGCACGGTCCATCCAGTCTGCCCAACAAGATAACTCATATGTGCTACTTTTTGTGTATACCCTACTTTGATTTGTACCTGTGCTCTTCAGGGCACAGACCGTATAAGTCTGCCCAGCACTATCCCTGCCTCCCAACCACCAGCCCCATCTCAGACCGTATAAGTCTGCCCAGCACTATCCCCGCCTCCCAACCACCAGCCCTGCCTCCCACCACCGGCTCTGGCACAGACTGTATAAGTCTGCCCAGCACTATCCCTGCCTCCCACCACCAGCTCTGGCACAGACCGTATAAGTCTGCCCAGTACTATCCCTGCCTCCCAACCACCAGCCCCGCCTCCCGATCTTGACTAAGCTCCTGAGGATCCACATCATACCTCTACTATTGCTACAGCTGTGTTCTTTCTGTGATACTATGTAATTCCATACTATGTAAGCCGCACTGAGCCTGCTACCTAGCGGGGAAAGAGCGGGATATAAATGCAACAAATAATAATAATAAAGTCTATAAGCTTTAGAGCTCATATCGATTCCTTTTTCACGTGACAAAGTTGTTTAAGTTCTGTTACATTAGGATGCCTTTTTTTTTCACTGCTTCAAAATATATAATAGACTTGTTAAGGAATGTAAACACTTGTTCCACTGGTGCATACTGCTCTTGCCTTTGAAAATAGTGTGGTTTCTTTGTAACATAAATAAATCTTAAATTCTACCCATAATATGTCCAGTGTAAAATAGAATGGAAATGTGTTTGTTGTAACTACAGTACCTTGGTAATAAAAGCAGAGTAGAAAAGAAATGCAAAACAATAGAATGTGTATTGTCAGAGAGAGAGTCTGGCTCAGTTCAGAGATAGAGTTTAGTAGGTAGAATTACAAGAGGTGTAATTGGAGGCATCCTTTGTGAAAGAGACAACTCATTTGGTATTACCTGATGAAGTGCCTGAATTAATCAAATCCCAGTGGTAGTCTGAACCATGTTACAGTAATACTCTGACATAAAGAGAGGAACAAGAAAGGAGGAAAGAATGTGTTTCTAGGAGTACAGCAAGACTGGTTTGTACTCTCCGTTTTTAAATTTTATTTTGTGCATTTTCATCTCTGAGATATGTTTGATATGTACCCCTACTTGGGACCAGCCCTATCCCCAGTGGTGCCTCATGTAGGTAGAAGGAATGGTGCCCTGAGGGTGTGCGTTCTCTGTCCAGAGAGCCAAAGAGTGTTGGGGGGGGGGGGGGGGGAGGAGTTGGTGGTGGTGCATGGCTGCATCAGTTACATCCCTAAGGCTGTGCCTTCCCCTGCTAGAATTTAATTTTGGTTTGTGGGGTAATTCAGGACTTATTGAAGAAAGAATTCAGAGGAGAAAATCATTTAGGGGGTCTTTTACAAATGTGCGCCTGTGTTTTTAGCGGGCCCCAATGATTAGCATGCGCTAAACACTAGATACGCCTGTAGGAATATATGGCCGTCTCTAGCAGTTAGCACACACTAATTTTTGTAAAAGGACCCCTTTGTGCAAAGAGATATGTATATGATTTAAATGCAAAATGCCAATACAACATGAACTATGCTGAGAAAGGATCAGTGTATACGAGAGATGTATTTAATACTATTCAGTCTTTTTTAGTGCTTGCATTGTGTGTAGTTCTAATGAGAACAAAAGTTGAACAGCATGTCCGTAAAGTGCTTTAGACAAGGAGTGAAAGTGGAATCATTATTATAATGGTTATAGTTATGGGAATAATAGAGTTCCAAATATAGGAAGCTTCTTTAAATTTGATTTGTTTTCCTATCTTCCAGCTTCTGTTTGGGTGGGAAATATTTAGAAAAACTTAGGCTCACAAAAACATTGTAGAAAATGTTCATAAAATTGTGTTTATATGATGATCTCTCTCAGCTCATTACTTGCAAAATACTATGGTGCTAATTTTCAAAAGAGAAAAACATCTCAAGAGCGGCACAAAGCTCCAGATGGATGTTTTTCTCTCCAAAACATCTAAATTGCAGTTTTCAAAAAGACAGAATTGGGATGTTTTTCACTGAGTTTGTCCAAATAGCAAGGGGGTGTATTGGAGGCGTGTTTTGGGTGGGACTTGGGCGGGCTTACAATCTGGATATTTTTCTGTGATAGTGGAACAGAAAAAAAAATCCAGGGCAGAAAAGAAGTATGTTTTTATCTAGACCTGTTTCAGTCACAGCCAAGTCAGAAAAAGGTGCCCTAACTGACCAGCGGACCACTGGAAGGATGAAGGCATGATTCCCCCCCCCCCCCCCCCCAGTGGTCACTGACCCCTTCCCACCCTTCAAAGATATGACGGTAACAGTAGATACCAGGCTCCATGACATCTCCAAGAAAAGCATGTAGATGGAGTAGCCTAGTGGTCAGTACAGTAAACAGTGAACAACGGGACCAGTTCAATTCCCACCATAACTCTTTCATTTCAATACGAATATGTGAGCCCTCCTGGAACATAGAAATACCTCCTGTTCCAAAATATATAACTCCCCTTTTTACAAAGCCTCGCTTGCGGCTGCCAGTGTAGTAATGTCAACACAGCCAATTCAAAGTGAATGGGTGTGTCGGTATTGCTGTACGGCTTTGAAAAAGGGGGGGGGGGGGGGGAGGTAAGTGGCCTACAAGCCTGAGAGCTATTGTAGTGGTGGACCTTTAGGTACAGTAGGTTTCCTCTGTTCCTGGAGAGCTCACTATACAATATAAAGGTGTTTAGATGAGATTTGTTCCTGGGTCCCTTTATGTGAAGTCAACTACACTGCCACTAGGCTGCCCCTCTGCACTGTGGATTTCTGTGTGGCCAGTTCACTAGGAATGCTGCCAGACAGATATCCCTGTGGCTTGTTGTCTACATTTTTCCCTGGGACTTTTTTCTAAAAATTGTACTTGCAGATGGACATGTTCAATCTGAAAACATCTAGCTCAAAACCATAATCAAACTAAAAATTTAGACTTGATTATGGCTGTGTGCTAGACGTTGGATTGAGACGGTTTCTGCAAAACCTCTCAGTTTGGAATTGGACGTCAAATCGAAAATGCCTCTCCAGTAATACTTCAGTATTATTATCACTGTGACCTGATTCCTCATCATTTTAAGAAATCTCTTAAATTCCTGTAGGGATGCAAGTTCTCTGAGACTGGATTTAACTACTGTATATTTAGTTATGGAATTGGTTTCTTATTTTACAGGAATTGACATGTGCAATATCACATTCCCAACATTACAGCTTACAGAAAAAGAAAAGTTTAATCAAGATAAATCAAGAAAGAGCTGCAATGGAAGGCTTTTAGAATGGATGAAAAATGATAACTTCCATGACATAGACGATGGAAATACAAGTGATGAGCAGGAAGACTTGCCTTATGATGGTAACCTAGAGGATGCCTATAGACACTGTACTGAAATATGTGATGCCAACCAGAGCCATTCTAATTTTTCCAATAATCTTCTAGACTTAACCATTTCAGAAACTAGCATCGGTCTAAAAGAAGAAAATGGACTGGAGGCACAAGATTTATATCATGATGACGTTGTTGAACATAATACTCCCAAAATATTGCATTACACTGATGCAAGTAGAGATAAGGATTCCAGTTACTCCTTATCTGCAGTTTCCATTGAGAATAAGTTACTTGGAGATTTTTCTACTGAAAACAAAGTAGGGTTTTCAAATTCAAAAATACCAGATGTTTTACTGCGTCATTTTTCTGAAAGTGCTTTGTTAAACACAAGCCAATTTATTGGCTCTGAGACTATTCCTGACACATCCTTTACTGAAAGTATTGATGAAACTATAATTAAGAAAATAAATGACTCAAATAGTAGCTATGGCTCTTCAGTAATAGAACAAGGAGCAGAAGATTTTGAGAAGTATCTTTTAAAGAGAGATGAAGAAAGCTTTGAGTTTGATTATCCAGGGAAACATCTGCTAGAAGAAAGTAAATCAGTTGTCACCAAGGCAGAAACTTACAGAAATGAAGGAAATGGGGTGAGTTCACAATTACTAACAGAAGCTAAAATCTTAGAGGATCCAAATCATTCCAAATCTGTAGGGCAAAGGAACATAGAACAGAAATACCAGCCTGAAAGACGAGCATTATCCAATGAAATCAAATATGGCCAAGGTCAAGTTCATTATCGTCTCCCTGACTTCTCTAAAGTTGCTTCAAAAGTCAAAATACCAAAGAGACATGGGAATGTTCAATCAATACCTGCAATGAAAACAACCAAATCTTCTCCTAATTTGATTGATAAATCAGCCATAGTAAAGAGTGTTTTAGAAACGATGTATCCCATTGTTCAAGAACCTGAAGAGGAAAAGAGAAATCTTGACCCGCAACATGTACAGGTAAATATGAAAGAATCCTAATCTTCACCATGTATCATATGCAGAAAATACAATGATTGTGCTTATTATTGCTGAATTATTTTAGCTTATAGCCTTTAGAATTATGCTTATTTAATTCAGGCCTTGAAAAGTTTTCTTTGTAGACCATCTGCAGCTTTTCAGACTCTGCTGCCACTTCCATAAGCAGGGGCTGGCAGTCCTCTAAAGGAGGTGGTGAACCCTGCATTTTGCTGTTGTTGGACATGGAGAGCAGACAAATGTCACTGAATTTCCTCCTCAGCCTCTGTCTGCTCTTTTCTGGGGTCCTCTGTTTTTCCTCTTCCAGTGCCAGGATGAATGCACTCTGGTGGTTGCACCCTACCTGCATGGTGACCATGACATTTGAACCTTGGGCACTGAGAAGCGCAAGGAGAAGCAGGGTGTGGAGGAAGGTATATATTGCAGGGTGGTGCCAGATATCCTAGTGCTAACCCTGTACTCAATATGTTTTGACAGTGATTTGAGTGTTACTTTTCTATATGGTACCAGTTACTACGCATTAATTCACACAGAAACTGCTTGCTGCCCTTTAGTAATATAGTTAATGTCAGCAGATAAAGACCTGTACGGTCCATCCAGTCTGCCCAACAAGGTGTTTAGAGTTGTATCTGGTGCTCTGCACAGGTTCTGCTTCCTTATGATTAAGCACTGGCATAACTTACCTTGCCAACCTCATATGGGCAGTTATATGATGCAAACTTGGAACATAATACCACAATACTGTTGCCTTCATCGCTTAGAATGTGTTCACCTACCTTACTGCTGAATAGCATAATTTTTACTGTCAAATATTAGACCATTCTTCTAAGTTTTTTAGATCACTTCTCATGTTGTCCATTCATTCTGGAGTGTTCACTCTTACAAATCTACTCCCCTCACTGTGTGCCTTTGTCAGGCAACAGAGGTCCTTATCTAGGAGTGTTTGTTTAGTATGTTCACCTTTTCCTCGTCACTCTCCACATATCAGTTCTTGGCAGCTTTTGATCTCACAATTCCATTTCTAGCCTTCCTTTCCCTAATATACCTGGAAAAAAAAGTCTTGCCATCTCTCTTTATGTCTCTAGCTATATTTTCTTCCACCTGGCTTTCACCAACCATATTTCTCTCTTCACTTCTCTGAGTTTTATGCAGTATTCTTTCTGTGTTCATTGTGCTTGCTTCTGTATTTCATAAATGCCTCTTTTGCCTATATTCCTTCACTTGTTTGGCGAAACAATTTCCTTTTTCTCTTGCTTTGTTTACTTTCCTTACATAAGATCTGTTGCCATGTTTAGTAAACAGGCTCCTTATGCTCCAAAGTGTGCATGAAAATGGAGGACACATTTAGGAACCTATATTATTTATTTATTTATTTATTTGTTACATTTGTATTCCACATTTTCCCACCTATTAGCAGGCTCAATGTGGCTTACATAGTACCATAAGGCGTTCGCCAGCTGGTAAAGAACAAATACAAAGTGGAGTTATGCTAGAATAAGGTTTATGTGTTACAGACACATTTGGGAATCATAGAGAGGAACAGTTGCGTTATGTCCATTACTAGCTTTAGTTTCCTTGTGTAGCAGGGTTCAAGCATTTAAGTTGGGTCATTAGGGTTTGTATTTTTGAATAGGTTAGATTTTAGTGATTTCCTGAAGTTTAGGTGGTCATATGTTGTTTTCATGGGTTTTGGTAGTGCATTCCACAGTTGTATGCTTATGTAGGAAAAGCTGGTTGCATAAGTTGTTTTGTATTTGAGTCCTTTGCAGCTTGGGTAGTGGAGATTTAGGTATGTTCTTGTTGATCCGATTGTGTTTCTGATTGGTAGGTCAATGAGATCTGTCATGTATCCCGGGGCTTCATCATAGATAATTTGTTGACCATGGTGCAGATTTTGAAGGCAATATGTTCTTTGATTGGGAGCCAGTGCAGTTTTTCTTGGAGGGGTTTGGTGCTTTCGAAACGTGTTTTTCTAAATATAAGCCTGGCTGCCGTGTTTTGTGCGGTCTGTAGTTTCTTTATGAGTTGTGCTTTGCATCCTGCATAGATACCATTACAGTAGTCTACATAGCTTAATACCATTGATTGTATCAGGTTGTGATATGTTTCTCACGGGAAGAATGGTTTCATGCTTTTGAGTTTCCACATTAAGTGGAACATTTTCTTTGTTGTAGATTTCACTTGGCTCTCTAGGGTCAGGTTTCGGTCGATTGTAACTCCGAGGATTTTCAGACTGTCTAAGATAGGGAGGGTGTAGTCTGGGGTGTTTATATTTGTGGGTTTGTTCGGATTGTATTGGGATGTGAGGATGAGACAGTGTGTTTTTTCCATATTGAGTTTTAATTGAAATGCATTTGCCCATGAGTCCATGATGTTCAAGCTTAGATTGATTTCGTTGGTGATTTCTATCAGATCGTGTTTGTAAGGAATGTGTATTGTGACATCGGCATAGATGAAAGGGTTGAGGACTTGGCTAGTAGGGTCATCATTAAGTTGAAGAGGATTGGTGATAGTGGTGATCCTTGAGGTACTCCGCCGTCTGCTTTCCATGGTGAGGATGTGTTTGTATTTGGTTTAACTTGATATGTTCTAGTGATTAGGAAACCCTTGATCCAACTAATTATTTTTTCACCAATCCCGAAATAATCCAAAAGTCTTAGTAATATATTGTGGTTTACCATATTGAATGCACTAGACATGTCGAATTGGAGGAGAAGTATGCTTTTTCCTGTTGCTATTTCCTGTTTGAATTTGGCTAGGAGAGTAATTAATACAGTTTCTGTGCTGTGGAGGGGGCGAAATCCTGATTGTGATTCATGTAATATTGAGAATTTGTGTTTGTAATCAATGAGTTGTTTGGTTACCATACTTTCCATCAGTTTCACTACCAGTGGAATAGATGCTACTGGGCGGTAGTTTGAGATTTCGTTTGTTTTCTTCTTGGTGTCTTTTAGTATTGGGGTGAGTAAGATATTGCCATTTTCCTTGTTGGAGCATGTGGTTTAGGTGGGATGTGAGGTCGGCTATGAAGCGGTCAGGGACGGATTTTAATACGTAGCTTGGGCAGGTGTCCAGTTTACAGTGAGTGTCAGAGAACCTATTAATCACCTGGGCAACTGTTTCGGCGGTGAGGAGGGCGAAGTTTGTCCAGGTTTGGTCCGCTGGGTATTCTCCAAGGGTTGGGTCCAGACCATTGATGAAGTATTTGATATTAGTGGTGTTCCGAGGTAACGTGTTGCGTAGGTTTGCAATTTTTTCATTGAAGTATTTGGCAAGTTTGTCTTCTGATGGGATGTCTGTGTTGGTTGTGGTGACCGAGGTGGTGTCTAGTAGTTTGTTCGCGAGTTGGTATAGTTTCTTCGCGTCTTTGTAATCTGGCCCTATTTTAGTTTTGTAGTATGATCTTTTGGTCTGTTTTATTGCGTATTTATATTTTCTTTGTATTTGTTTCCAGTCGTTGAGTAAGTGTTCATCTTTTGATTTTTTTACAAGCTCATTCGAGTTTCCTGGATTGTGTTTTTAGTTTTTTCAGTGCATCGTTGAACCATGGTATTGAGTTATGTCTTCGTGAGGTTCTTGTTCGTAAGGGTGCTATTTCGTCAAGTATGCTACTGCATCTTTTATCCCATTCTAAAAGGTAGTGTATGGAGTCTGTTTGTGCTGTCCATTCGTTATTATATATCTGTTGCCAGAATGTTTTCGGGTCAATTTGGGCTCTTGTCCTTTAGGTTGTGTGTTCTTGTGTGCAGTAGGAACCCTTCTTCCGCCATTTTACAGATAGATTTAATTTGTAGTGGTTGATCCATGCTGTTTCTGTCCATGTGATATCTTTTATTATTAGGTTCTGGTCTGTGAATAATTTGTGTGAGATGAGGTTAAGTGTGTGTCCTTTGACGCGGGCTGCTTGAATATGTGGCCATTTGAGATCCCATAGGTGGAGGAATTCCCTACATTCACGTGCATTGGTAGAGTTTTGATCTTCTAGGTGAAGGTTAATATCTCCTAGTACTAGTATGTTGGAGTTGGCTACGCAAGTGTTAGAAATGAAGTCCATGAAGTTTGACTGGCTTTCATTCCAGTTACATGGTGGTCTATAAAACAAGACACAGCTCAGGTGGTCAGCCAGGGTTTTGTTGTGGATTTTAAATGAGGCGATTTCAAGTTCGGTTTTTATTGACTCAGCAGTGGTTTCGGTGGTAAAGTGGGATTGGTGGATTAGTGCTATGCCTCCACCTCTTTTTTTTCTTTTCTGGTCCAATGAGTGATTTTGTATCCTGGGGGGCATAGGTCTAGGATTATGGGGTCCTTTTGATCATGGATCCAGGTTTCAGTGATGGAAAAGTAGATCAAGGTTGTCTGACGTGATCAAGTCTGTTACTGCTGTTGTTTTATTTACTACTGATCTGGCGTTAATGTAACCCACTTGAATTATTCCCAAAAAAGCCAGCTTTCTCCCTTCCTTCCTTCTTTCTTTCCTCCTTATCCAGAACTCCCTCTTCCTCTCCAGTAGTATTTCCCCACCCCCTTTCCCATACCATGCCAGTGTAGACCTTAGAAATGCATAAGCTCTATATGTAGATCCTTCAAGAGGATTAGGGACGCAAACAAACTGGGCAACACAATAATAATGGGTGATTTCAATTACCCTGATATTGACTGAGTAAATGTAACATCATGGCACGCTAGGGAGGTAAAATTCCTTGATGAAATCAAGGACAGCTTTATGGAGCAGCTGGTACAGGAGCCGACGAGAGAAGGAAAAATTCTGGGCCTAGTCCTTAGTGGAGCCCCTTTTACTTCTTGGTCATCTAGAGGTCCATCCGATTCTTTTGCTGGCTTTCTTCTTTTAATATACCTAAAAAATTTTTACTATATGTTTTTGCTTCCAACGCAATCTTTTTTTTCGAAGTCCCTCTTAGCCTTCCTTATCAGCGCTTTGCATTTGACCTGACATTCCTTATGCTGTTTCTTATTATTTTCAGTTGGTTCCTTCTTCCATTTTCTGAAGGATTTTCTTTTAGCTCTAATAGCTTCTTTTACCTCACTTTTTAACCATGCCGGCTGTTGTTTGGTCTTCCGTCCTCCTTTTTTAATATGCGGAATATATTTGGCCTGGGCTTCCAGGATGGTGTTTTTGAACAGCATCCACGCCTAATGGAATTTTTTGACTCTCACAGCCGCTCCTCTAAGTTTTTTTTTCCCCACCATTCTTATTTTATCATAATCTCCTTTTTTAAAGTTAATCGTTAACGTATTTGATTTCCTATGTATACTTACTTCAAAGCTAATATCGAATCCGATCATATTATGATCACTGTTATCAAGCGGCCCCAGCACCATTACCTCCCGCACCATATCATGCGCTCCACTAAGGACTAGGTCTAGAATTTTTCCTTCTCTCGTCGGTTCCTGTACCAGCTGCTCCATAAAGCTGTCCTTGATTTCATCAAGGAATTTTACCTCCCTAGCGTGTCCCGATGTTACATTTACCCAGTCCATATCGGGGTAATTGAAATCACCCATTATTATTGTGTTGCCCAGTTTGTTTGTGTTGTTTTGTTTTTGGTGCTGTACTGCATACAAGAGTCTGGTTTCTTGGGGTTTCAGCTGAATGTTTATCTTCGTAATTCTATTAGTTTATGGTCACTGAGTTTGTATTTGGTGAAAGTCTCTTTGCGTTCTGTGTGAGTAGCGGAGGCCAGATATTCTGTTATCATGGAGTTTCTATAAAGATCTATAGTAAGTTGGCTTGTTCAAAGTTTTCCAAATAGCTGTGCTGATGTTCTAGGACCAACTGCGTGTTTATTGTGCTGCTTCTCCCTAGGTATAGCCCTTGTTATATGAGTTTTGGAAGTTAAAGCAAAATGGTAGATTTGCTTTAGGTCCTGAGTGAATTTTTGTACAGTTTTGCATTACTTTACAATATGTCTGGAACTGACTGAGTTTATGTTGCTGTTATCGAGATTGTATTAGAACCAAATATTTTGTGTACAGCATGTTTTATGGGGAAATGTTTTAGCTCTGCTGTACACCAGTTATTGGGGGAGAGGCCAAGAGGTTCTGTGAATGCAAAATAAATATTTGGATTTAATACTATACAGAGGAAGAATATCTGCCCTCCAAAGGCAAAACACACCAATTCTATCTTATGTAATGAGGAGTTAATGCGTTTTGCCTTTGGAGGACAGGTATGTATATTGAGGCACTGTGAAGAGAGCTGTGGCTCATTGGGGGCTGAAGAGAGCAACCTTTTGTACTACCCCCTCCTAGCCCTCAATGTGGCCTGAAGGTGCTCAGTCCTGTACTGCTGCCCTCACTCTTGGGAGCAGAATGGGGTGTAGCAAGGAGAAGAACAGTAGTGGAGCAGGACAGTGGCAGGTGCCGAGTTTTTAACTTTCAAAAAGTTGGCAACCCTAGGCATACCATTCATGTAGCTGGTAGAGATCTCCAAGACCAACCATATGCAGCCTGCCAAACCCTCCATCAAAAACCCATGGCTGTCAGTGGTGCTGCTCAAAACTGCTGGCACTGGCATCATGGGCATACTCAATTCTCAAGTCTATTCAATTCATGTGTGAGAATGGAGTGTGCCTGGGATGTTGATGTCAGTGGCTCAGAGCACTGCCTTTGACTGCTGAACTTTTCTGAACAAGGGTTGGTGGGTTGTGGGTGTCTTTAGTTGACAAGACTGGGGATCTCCACGAGCTAAGGTATTTAATTGTTAAAGTTTGGAGGGGGGAGGGAAGAGGAAATACATGCCCACCCAACCTACCTATTGGCCTATCCAAAAATTGCCTTCTGACTACGCCACTGAGGTGCAAAAGATCAGTTGCAGATGTGTGCTGGCACAGCCGTTCCCCCCCTCCCTAATTTGCTGCAAATTTTCTGTGCATCTAATTTGAATATGTTTAGCTTGAATACTTGATGAAGTATTGCTTGATAAAATGTCCATGATGATGGAAGTATCACATGATGAACTGGCTCAATGATGAAGTATCAGGTTATGAAGTGTCTCAGTGATGAATTATCAGGTGATACAATGTTCATACAATTTTAAGGCCCACTATTAAAAAAAAAAAAGCTGAATTCCTAAATTTAGGAACATAAAAAAAAACATTAAAAAAATAAAAAAGAGACCCAGGTGTGCCTTGGTGAGATAAGTTATATTCTAATAGTATCAAGCCCTCACAGTGGAAATACCAGCCATTAAGAGACAAACCAAAGCAGAACCTTACCCTAGTACTATTCCCCCTCTCCCAACTCAGCATACTAACATAATATAAACCCAGAGCCACAACTGACCTCAACTAGTTTAAAGGCAACCCTCAAATACAAAAAAACATACCTGACCAGAACACCAGTCCCTGGCCCAAGGCACAAAGTCCCATCACACACCTTATCGAACATGACCATTAGCAACCCAAAGTGAACCGATATACTACTGGAGAGGAAGAGGGAGTTCTGGATAAGGAGGAAAGAAAGAAGGAAGGAAGGGAGAAAGCTGGCTTTTTTGGGAATAATTCAAGTGGGTTACATTTACGCCAGATCAGTAGTAAATAAAACAACAGCAGTAACAGACTTGATCACGTCAGACAACCTTGATCTACTTTTCCATCACTGAAACCTGGATCCATGATCAAAAGGACCCCATAATCCTACTACTGGAGAGGAAGAGGGAGTTCTGGATAAGGAGGAAAGAAAGAAAGAAGGAAGGAAGGAAGGAAGGGAGAAAGCTGGCTTTTTTGGGAATAATCATAATGAATATGTATGAGATATCTCATACATATTAAATATGTTTATTCCCAAAAAAGCCAGCTCTTTCTCCCTTCCTTCCTTCCTCCATATTAGCATATATGCAAATGAATATCCTTTGCCCCCCCCCCCCCCCGAATGAAACAGTCAAACTACGCCCATGGTCCTTGCTCCAAAGTCTATGTGGGTAAAACTACACGGGCTTTCAAGATGTGTATGACTGAACATAAACATTGTTTAAAGAAGAAATGGAAACAGACTCCTATTGTTGAGCACTGCTTGGAACATCGACACACTTTCTCTGAATTACGATGTTGTGTGTTGGACCATGTTCCTGATGGCCGATATGATCGCTCTAAAAGACTTTTACAAATTGAACAGAAATGGATCTTTAAATTGAAAACGGAACCACCGCAGCATTTGAACTTAAAATGACATAATCACCGGAGTGTATGAACTCAGTGGCTAAAGAAGTTGGCATCCTGTCACCATTTTGGGAAACCCAGTGACACTTGAAACAGTGTGTGGAATTTAATGGCAAGTTTTGTTGTTTTATTTAAACTCTCTTTAGGCATTTTATTCTTAATTTTTACTGGTCACATACCTTAGCACTTTTGAGTTTATGTTGAGTACTCCACAGCGGTACATGTTTTTCACTATAGTTTTTGTTTTTCAGATTATTCTGATCCTGTTATGCCCTGAAGCAGCCACTCGGCGAAACTAATTGGTGGGATCTGTCTATGTTGAACTCGCTGAATATATGTCACATTTTAGTATAAGGGTTACCAGTAATTTATTGCATTGCATAGAGCCAGAACAGTGATTTGGGTTTTTTTTTTTTTACACCAGTGAGGTCACTACCTATAAAACCCTTCCTTTAAAATACAGAAGGTGGGGCTCTGAGGCTTTTTCTTCCCGTTTTTAAGGCTTCACTGTTTGCCTCTATGCATTTGAGAGATCCCTGTACAAATTAACTAGTATATCTTGCTGTTGTCACAGGAAAGTGTTTTCTCAATAATATTTTGTCTTTTCTGATCTCGATTAATTGTATTCCACGGATATTGCTATAAGTCCATTTTTTGGGGTTCTCAAAGGTGGAATGAGGGGGTCCAGTATTCTATTTCCCTGCCGCCGCTACCATCATCACCACAATAAAATATTACCTTTGCTATCAGGGATATCAGGCCCTGCCAGGCAAAGACATCTCTTGCATAATCCTGCTATCTTGAATTAAGCATGCGTGGGAGAGCCGGTATTTGCGGCTGAAGTGCGCCTCCTGAATGAAGTGTTTGCTGCTCATTCAGCACAGACAGGACTGTGCAGGAAATGTCTTGAGGCTTGGCATCCCTGCCAGCCACGAATGTTGAATATAGAGGGGGCCTGAACCGAAGGTAAGGGGGCCCAGACCCCAAGGCCCCCCCATTGCTTTGCCTTCAAAGGTTTTCCCTTGGCTAAATCTGTGTTGGTTCTGGCCTATTAAACCATGTTTGTTTACGTTTTTGTTAATTTTATTCTTTATAATAGGTTTTACTATTTTGCACGGCACTGACATCAGGCTTACTGGTCTATAATTTCCCAGATCATGCCTGGACCCTTTTAAAAAAATTGGTGTTACAGTAGCCACCCTCCAATCTACAGCTTAACATTTCAGCAACGAGCAAGAGTTGTCCTGTCTTCATCAGGTCAATGAAGAAATAATAAGGTTACACTGGGTTTAAATAGTACAAAGTCAAAAAGGTGTTAGGATTTCTGCATACGCTATTAAAGGGGGTGTGGTACATACTAAGAAGTGATGAAAGAGTAACTTGTCAGGTACAACACTTTTCAAATGTAAAGTGTTACTTTCTCATGATCTTTGTCTATCTCCCCCCCCCCCCTTTTGTACTATTTAAACTCTGTGTAACTGCATTGTTTCTTCACTGACCTGATGAAGAGATTATATTTCTTGAAAGCTTGACACAGATGTATTAAGTTAGTCCAGTAAAAGGTATTATCAACAACTGATATGACCCTTGTTTCCACATATGTTTAACTAACATTGCAGCCATAATTCTCTACTTACAGAACTGAATACAATGAAAGACATAACATTCTCATGCATTTTCTTACTGGTAAAGCTGGTTCATCTACTACAACTAGATATGCAGTGTAAAGATTTCTCTTTGTATATATGTTTTTAAAGGTCTCACTTTATTCAACTTCTCTGAATGCAAAGACTACCTTTGATAGAGGAGCCAGCGATGCACCCTTTGAAGATTCTACTGTTTCTAATCTTTATCTTTGGAAAATGCAAGTAAAACCTACAGTTGTTTTACCTCAAGGAGATTTCACAGGTACAACTGCACTAAAAGAAAAAAAAAAATCATCTTTGTTTTATCTGCCCAGTCCACTCTTTTAAAGTTTTTGTAAATACATTTTTTGTCCTTTAATCCAAGGGTTCCCAAATCTGTCCTGGGGAAACCCCAGCCAGTCAGGTTTTCAGGTTATCCACAAAGAATAAGTATATATTGAGGGGCATAATTGAACAAAAACGTCTATCTCTATGGGCGTTTATCTCCGAGAACGGGTCCGTGAAGGGGCGGACCCGAACCGTATTTTCGAAAAAAAATAGACGTCCATGTTTTATTCGACAATTTGTGAGCTGGGCGTTTTTGTTTTTCAGTGATAATGGAAAATGAAAGTGCCCAGCTCAAAAACGAATAAATCCAAGGCATTTGTTCGTGGGAGGGCCAGGATTCGTAGTGCACATGCCAGGACACCAACCGGGCACCCTAGGGGGCACTTTTACAAAAACAAAAAAGGTAAAAGAGCTCCCAGGTGCATAGCACCCTTCCCTTGGGTGTTGAGCCCCCCAAATCCCCCTCAAAACCCACCGCCCACAAGTCTACACCATTACTATAGCCCTAAGGGGTGAAGGGGGGCACCTACATGTGGGTATAGTGGGTTTGGGGGGTGGTGTGGAGGGCTCCCATTTACCAGCACAAGTGTAACAGGTGGGTGGGGGGTGGGCCTGGGTCTTCCTGCCTGACGTCCACTGCACCCCCTAATAACTGCTCCAGTGACCTGCATACTGCTGCCAGGGAGGTGGGTATGACATTTGAGGGTGAACATAAAAGTTGTGAAACGGCATATTTTTGTGGTGGGAGGGGGTTTATTGACCACTGGGGGAGTCAGGGGAGGTCATCCCCGACTCCCTCCAGTGGTCATCTGGTCATTTAGGGCACTTTTTGGGGCCCTATTCGTGGGAAAAACAGAGTCCAGGAAAAGTGCCCTAAATTCTCGCTAAAAAACGCATATTTTTTTTTCCATTATCGGCGAAAGGCGCCTATTCTCTGATCGGCCGATAAACCCACGCCCCAGTTCCGCCCTTCACCACGCCTTTGACACGCCCCCATCAACTTTGTCCGCATCCGCGACGGAGTGCAGTTGAAAACGTCCAAAATTCGTGCTTCGGATTATACCGCTTATTCGTTTTTGTGAGATAAACGTCTATCTCCCGATTTGCGGGTCGCAATATAGGTGTTTTTTCTTTTTCAATTATAAGCTGGAATATCTCCTTTTATTCATTGTGGAAATCCTGAAAACCTGACTGGCTGGGGTTCCCCCAGGACAGGTTTGGGAATCAATCAATGCCCAGATTTCTAGAAGTGTTCCTATTCAGTTTTACTTTTAGTAATCCCAAAAGCTGTATTCAGCAAAAAAAAAAAAAAGAAACCTTTTAAGAACACACATCAGACCTAATTTACAAAGGTTTATTTTTTCCATGAATTTTGTGTCTACTAGAAAAGACCTTAATAAATCAGGCTCTTTATATTGAAAAGCTCCTGTTTAACAAGATTGCTGTTTGACAGCTCTCAGTATAAATAATTATTGGTTAACTGGCTACTGCCTGGTAATAGCTCCGATGTCAGCTAAACATAGTTTTTTAAAGGAAGCTAGTATGTGGTAGCTGCTCTGATCCACTGTCAGTCACAGCCATAAGTAGCACCAGCTTCCAGTTTCCTTTCAGGATTGTCTTATCAGCACCAAAATAAAAAAGAAATGGTGTGTAATACTAAAAACAAATATAAGGTCATGACTATTTATGAGCAGGCTGGGACCACTTAGCTTTTAGTGACTATAGTTTACCTTTATTAAAAATTAAGTCCTCTCTGAATTTGTATGATATTATTGGGTAGCAGGACTGTCAACTGTGGTATCTTTCTAAAATGATATGTTATCTTAGGATGAGATTTCCCTATAAAGTGCAAAGTAGTCAATTTTTTATTTTTTGTTACATTTGTACCCTGCGCTTTCCCACTCATGGCAGGAAACTGTATAAAGTGATCAGATATAATTTGAGTAGTTTCTTGAATGAGATAGCAACCCAAATGGTGAATTATATGGATATTAACAGAGCACTTTACTTCCATTACATAGGCTGAGATTGTGTTTTTGTTTCCCCTGTTTTCATGTTCATTGATGCGAGTTTACAAAATTCCTACAGGCTGTGGAGTGATTATCTCTTTGTAAAATTTAATTACAATTTCATCTTGCGTTGTTTTCTGCAGAATTGGGATGTAGAACAAAGAGCTCAAAGTCATTGTTTAGTACAACAGAAGAAAAGTCTTTAAATCTTACTATGGCACAGGACCCAGCTAAGGCAGAAGAGAAGTTTCATATGCTGAAGGATCACACAGAGCAACTGAAAGCTAAAGTAAAGCCAGATAAGAAACTGTTTTATGTTCTAACTTCCAGTGTTAATACAAATAAATTTTATTTTGATTTAGAGACAGCTGTCATCCCCTTGCAGACTGTTGTAATTTTCTACCGTTAAAACATGGCAACTACAGAACCTCTACATTAACTGTTGGGAATGTGTCCAGCATCTTCCCTTACAGTTGATGCAGAAACTGTATAATTGTGGAGCAGTTACATAACCTCAGTGGGGCCTTTGTGAGCCACTTTTAGGGCTCAGGCCCCCTCCAAAACTGCAGCACCATTGAATGGCTAGCAGAGATACCCAAGCCCCACCAGCCAAAGAGGTCCACTGCCTGAACCCCCCCCTGGTGCTGCCTTGGCAGCGAGGAAGTCAGTGGTGTGCTTCAGCCGCTGATGCCGGCACTCCTGGTGCTATGCTCAGTTCACGTATGAACTGAGCAAGTGCGGGGGGTACCAGCAATTGGGCGGCTGAAGCAAGCAGACAGTTTCTGCGCTACTCAGGCAGCACGGGGAGGGGGGAGTAGGGCAGTAGATATCTTTAGTTGGTGGGGCTTGGGCATCCCCACCAACAAAGGCAACATTTTTAATCTGGGGGGAGGGGGTAAGAGCAGAGAGGAAAAGTGTGCCCCCCCAGTTCATCCCAGGCCCCTCCAAAATGGGCTGCTGGCTATACCGCTGTTGTGGAGATGCTTAGTTTAAAGCTGCAAAAACACACACATTTCAAGTCTATTTTATGAAAAAAAAATGTAGGATGAGATTTCCCTATAAAGTAGTCAATGAAACTGTATAAAGGATCAGATACAATTTATTGAATAATTTTCTTGTGTGATGTGGCAACCCAAATTGTGAATTGTAAGTGGCCAAAAACTCACCTTCATTTAAGTGCAGTCACTTACACCAGCCCTGCAGTTGGTTGTAACGACCCTATCTTTTGTGACAAAACACAGACATGGCTCAATCTTGTCCTCCTTTTTCTGGAGCCATATGGTAACCCTACTTAGGTGCCTCCCTGCCTGAAGTCGAAGAGATATGCTCGAAAAGTCTATGGGAGCGGGGCTGATGAGTCAGCAAAGCAACCAGGTGCTATGTTCACCGGTCCTAACTCATCCTCTTCAGGTAGAAATTTAAAGGGAGTGGTTTCTTTCTAGCAAGGCAATAACAGGGAGTGCAGGGAAGGATTCATCAGGACAGAAAGCAGCTCAGGACTAATTTCTTAGGCAAGGTTCCTGACCTTCTCCTTTTCCCTGTTACCTTGTAGTGGAGTAGTGTCAAGGAAGGGTGCTTCCTAGTTAGCATCTGTGGGTCTAAAAATGCAGAGAGTACAGTCTCTTCAGAGCAGAAGGCAGCCAGCAGGGCTGTAAACTGGAAGGGTTCGCCTCCCAATGAGGTTAAAGGTAGCACTTTGAAAAGGGGAAGAGACTGCCAAAGTCTAACAGGATGGCATGTAATATAGAAAGGTTCAGTACTTGGGAGGCACAGGCAAGACAGTCTCTCTTCTCAGAGAACTATCAGATTTTCCTCCATTCTGGTCTTGTGCCAAAACTCTTCCCTCCCTTTTCTTCACCAAGCCTACTACCAACCTGGTGGCAGTGGTCCTCAAGTGACTGTTTTGGACGAATCTGATCTCGCATTCCTATCTGTCCAGCAGATGAAGTGCAGGCCTGGAGAACAATGGGGCCCGAGTTTTTTTCAGACATCCTGCCATCAGGGCTGATGCCTAGAAAGGATTGTTGGTAAGGCTTATCTCATTCTTGTGTCGGTGTAAATCTGTCCTGTTATCAGCTTCACACCAGAGACAAAATGCAGATGTTCCTCAGAATGTCAGTGTCCTGTGCTGGCAGTCAAAGAAGCAGGAAGCACTGGAGCAACCATGACAGTTTGGTTCACAAAAGATGGATCCTGACCTAAGTAGGCCTCGGTTGCACAAAAAGATGGTACACAGGGGACACCGCTACAAAACCTTATAGAATTATCCTCTTATGTGGATTCATTTAATGTCACCTATTGAGGTAGTATTGATTGCTCTGTGTTATCTGCTGCTTTAACAATTAACACATGTTACCATAGTCAGGACTAGTTCAAGGGTGGTGAGTGCCCTTGGCAAGCCTTCAGCTTTATATCCCATCTGGATTAACTTTCTGACTCCTAGCTAGCCTGTTGCCTCCATTCTAAGATTTTGATAGCTAAATTGAAATTCAACAATCATGATCATCACACAAACATCCTATAAAAACACAGGCTAAACTATGCTCTAATGGTTCTTTGAGCTTGTGTGGCTGTCAGGACTTATTGTTTTTCTTTGACTGCAGCTGCTCTTTGCTGCTCACAAGAAGCTGCTGACCTTGATGACCACCAGGTCTTGTCTAACAGTTGGGCTGAGCCTGACCATACTATACATTAAATATAAAGTGCAGTCTACCCCCAAACCTCTGTCTCCTTCCACATTTGTCAATGCAAGATTTAGCACACACTAAGGGGCTATTTTCAAAGCACTTAGACTTACAAAGTTCCCTAGGTTACTATTGGGCATATTTTCAAAGCACTTAGCCTTCCAAAGTTCCATAGAAACCTATGGAACTTTGGAAGGCTAAGTGCTTTGAAAATGTGCCTCTATGGGGCTCATTTTCAAAACAGAAAAATGAATGAAAGGTGGCATAAAGCAGCATTTGGAGATTTGTCGCACAAAAACACCCAAATTGCTATTTTCAAGACCTACTTTGAGAGGTTTTTCTATGCTGTTCATCTTTAGTGTGTTCAAATCTCAAGGGGGCGTGTCGGGGGATGTTAAGGGTGGAATTTGGGCATTCCTAAGACTCATATATTTTTCAGCCATAATGGAACAAAACAGAACTGTCCAGAACTAAAACTAAGACGTTTTAAGCTAGACCTGTTTTTATAATGAATAAGGCACAAAAAGGTGCCTAAATGATCAGATGACCACTGGAGGGAATCAGGGATGACCTCCCCCTTACTCCCTGAGTGGTCACTTACCAGCCTGTATGTCAGCCTCAGATGTTATACTCAGGTCCATTACAGCAGCATGCAGGTCCCTGGAGTAATCTAGTGATGGGTGCAATGCACTGCAGACAGGTGGACCCAAGCCCATACTTCTTCCTACTGGTTCTAGGTCAGTTCCCACTGGACAGTTCCCACCACCCACAATTCCCACTGAATCAATTCCCAACATACCAGGGAGGAGAATTCCCACCCAAACCCCCCAAAATTACAAACACACTAGGACAAGTAATCTTTTTCCCCTTTCTCTTCCAGATCATTTGGGAGGATAGTACCCCCTCACACCTCCCAACATTATCTTTTATACATCCCTTTCCTCTTCCAGACCTGTAATTTGTATGGGGGGCAATGCCCCCCACACCCCCTCCCAAACTAGGTTTCAGCCTAATTCATGTTTAATCCAGGATATAAATATCATAAATAAGTCAATAAATAGATAGATACAAACTGTAGTTCATGGAGGAAGCAATCCCCTCCACACCCTCAAAGTAGGTTTCAACCTAATTGAGCCCCTCAAAATGACACACTGATTACAATTTATAACAAATTACTACTCTGCCCATGTTGCCCCCCCACCCCTTCCAAACTAGGTTTCAATCTAATTCATGTTTAATCTGGAATCTACATGTTATAATATTAAAATAAATACAAACTGCAGTTCATATGGGGTTACAATGCCCCCACATACCCCCAAACTAGGTTTCCACCTAATTCACCCCGCAAAATGACACACTAATTATGATTTATAACAAATACTACTCTACGTATGAAAGTTATTCTGTTATTATACATCCTCTGTTACATCCGTATCTTGCTCTAACCTCCTTGTTCCAGATGCTGTTAAAAAAATAAAATTTTTTTAAAAAGGCACTGCCAGGACTTAGGGACCCGATACAAGAAAGAAGCTATGATCGGTAAAAAAAAAAAGGATAGAGAGGGTGGGAAATGACTTTGGGGGGGGAGTCCTTGGTGGAATTGTCCCCAGGGGAAATTGTCCTAGGTGGGAATTGTCTCGGGTGGGAACTCACCTGATACCCTCCTACCTGTGACAGTTGTGGTGGAAACTAGAACCCTCCAAAACTCACCAGAAACCCATGTACCCACATATAGGTGTCCTCTTCACCCATACGGTCTATTGTAGTGGTGTACAGTTGTGGGTAATGGATTTTGGGGTGCGCTTTGGGGGGCTCAATAGACAAGATAAGGGAGCAAATGGTGAGATGTATACCTGGGAGCATTTATTTAAAGTCCACTGCAGTGCCTCCTAGGGTGCCTCATTGCTCTCCTGGGATGTCTAAGGGACCAGTCTAGTAAAAATGCTGGCTCCTACTTCCCAATGGCTTGATTGTCTACGTTTTTCATTTGGCAGTTTTTTGGGGGTTTGTTCACAATGGTATTTTCAAAAAAAATATAAGACCTTTTTCTTTTTTTGAAAATGATCGTCTTTCCTATTCAGATTTTGGATGTTTTGTGCAAAACGTCGAAAGTCGGACTTAGACATCATATCAAAAATGCCCCTGTATATAACTTTGTAAGTCTAAGATCTTTGAAAATATACCTCTAATTGTCACTCCGGTGCAGAAACTGTTAGCGTAGGCATACAGTAACAGCACATGCTAATTCTTGCATTAACCTCAAATTCTATATAGTGTGACTTAAGTTGTGCACACATATCTGGGTATATTTTGATTTGCGATCACAACTTACTTAATTGGTTAACAAGCCAATCAGTGCCGATATTGGATGTTAAGCATTGCACTAATTGGCACTAATTAGAATTTATACGCACTACTTGCTAAGTGTATTCTATAAAGTAGTCCACGTAAATTCTACCATGCAGTTGGGGCATGGCCATGAGAGCAGTATGGGTGGGTCATGGGCATTCCTAAACTATATGCGCAGTGTTATAGAATAACCCGTTCTGTGCCGAATTTCAGGCATGGGCATTTACACCAGCTTTTTATTGGTGTAAATGGCTGTACCTAAATTTTAATCACGTGGACGGTACTACATGTATTAAGACGCGGTTTATAGAATAGGCATAGGCGCGTTTTCCATCAGCACTGCTTTTTTTTGGGGGGGGGGGGCACCAAATATAGAATTTAGCTCTAAATGGCTAATACATGTTAGTAAAAGGGCCCCCTATGTTGTTTTTATCTAGGGTGATAGAACTATGAATTGCAGGTTGCGTATTTGAAACCATGTTAACTAACTGATGTAATTTAGGATAATTAGGTTAAAAATGCTTGTGTTCCTTTTTTTTTTAATGCTAAGTAAAATGTATGCATTTTGCCTTTTTTAGGTGGAAGAGTTTTCTAAATGTCTAATGAAGGATGCCTTGTCTTTACAAGATCAATGTCTGGTAATCTCAGATGCTTGTGTTCAGCTTTGTGTGCAGTGATTTAGTTGTGTAGATCAAAGCAATAAGGCACCAGATGCACTGTTGGCAGTGAACATAATCACTCCTTGAATGAGCTGTGTGCACTAGATACCTGATTAAAGCCACAGTATAACAACCTGCACTACCCAATCCTCTAAATCTGCACTACCTAAGTTGTAAAGGACTTAAATACAGATCTACCTATGCATCCAGCTTTTCCTACATAAGCACACAACTGTGGAACGCATTACTAAAAGCATTGAAAACGACGTACGACCACCTTTACTTCCGGAAAACACTAAAAACCACCCTGTTTAAAAAGGCATACCCTACCGATCCAACTTAAATGCCTGATCTCGGCTACACAAGAAAACTAAAACACATAATGAACATAAAACAACTCTTCCGCTCTACGATTCCTATTGTGGCTTCTGCCACATCAACTCCTATCTTACCACAAATCACATTGTATTTGTTCACACCGGAGTCTGCTAACGCCTCTCTGGTACTATGTAAGCCACATTGAGCCTGCAAATAGGTGGGAAAATGTGGGATACAAATGTAACAAATAAATAAAATTTCAGAATACCTTAAGGCTTTCTGCAAATGTCATCAGCTCCCAAAAGCTAGTCAAGAAATAAAAGAGTGGTGGTACCTTTCTGATTATTGATCTTTGTTACCTTGAATGTGTTGTGAAAGCTAAAATTTGATTTTAAACTTTTATGTATATCTCCATTGACAGCATAGGGAAATGCAGGCACACATGAAGGTGATGTCACCAGATGAAGCCTTGCACGCGTATCTGTCTTTTAGCTCAAAGAAATCAAGATTTGATTTCTGTGAGCATGCGTGCCCAGCTCTTACTCACCTTCCCGATGTTTTCTTTCAATATTGATCTTCATCCTCTACAGTGTTGTCTATTTGCTTTTTGCCTCTTGGCCTTCGTCTCACAAACTGGTTCTAAACACAGATAAAACAGTTACCTTGTTCTAAATAAGAAACTCTCTACTAATATTACCTCTTGGTTGACATTTGATAGACTGAAACTAAATCCTGAGAAAACTTGGGTCCTTTTACTTTCTGGGAAAGATAATCTGTGGTTCTCTGGATCTGTTATGCTCACTGATACTAAGATTTGGCTCAGTCCCTCTATGAAAATTATTGGAGTAACTTTACATTTTCATTTTCATATATACAACAGTAAATGGATCTTTAAATTACTGAAGATTAAATCAATCAAAAAATTCTTAGGTAGGAAAGATGATCGTGTTCTACTTCACATCTTAGTTTTGAGTAACTTAGAGACTATTGTAATGCCTTGTTTCAAGGGATTCACATTCACACTGTTGACCGTAGGCATCTTCAATTAATCTAAAGTGTAGACATTAAATTAATTTTATCATATTACCCCCCCCCCCCCTTTAAAAGCAGAACATTGGCTATGCATATGTTATACCATTCTAAATATGCTCCCTAGGTCAGAAGATTCTCTATTCTGGTGTACCAGTCTTTTTATCTAGATATCCGATTCCCTATCCTGCGTCCCAGCTGTTAAGTTCTGCTCAGCAGAATCTTCTGGTTATCCCTTCAGTTAGGTCTATCCATACGGATGCAACATGCCATTCTATATAATCAATGTTACTGGACCCACACATTGGAATAATACCACAAGTCATCTAAGTGGAACCTTATCAGAAGTTTAAGGCTGGTTTAAAAACCTTTTTCTTCACCAAGGCCTTTGATCTTTAACCCTCGTTTATGGACTGACTGCTTGGTAGAAGGCATGGGGGTAGCCATTCTGAGCGCCAGTCTTCAGAAACTTTAGATATTTTATTTTGAGAATGTCAGCCTTGTACCTGTTAGCGGTTGTTTTGCTTTCCTACCAAGAAAAGCAGACCTTTGAGTGATCAGTATATGGATTCATATGTTCATTAAACAGGATTCTACAGTTCTTCTCTTTGCTGAAACATAGACAATATTGACGAGTATATTGCAGACAGCACTAAAAGACTCCTGAGGCAGGCCCTTTGGCCGAAACATGGCTGTGTCAAATCTGTTAGTCTGTGCAATAAACCTTGAATCCAAGAACATTGTCCAGACCTCCCTTTCAAGTCACCTTCGCTGTTTTCTGTGTGATCACAAGCCTGTGAGGGTTTTTGTTCTTCTGTGTGCACATCATCTGCATTCAGCTGCAACAATGCTTTATTCTGTTTTCTTTTATGTTATAGATTATCAATAGAAATCAAACAAAATAAAACATGGAAAATAAAATAGGATGATACCTTTTTTTATTGGACATAACTTAATACATTTCTTGATTAGCTTTCGAAGGTTGCCCTTCTTCGTCAGATTGGAAATAAGCAAATATGCTAGCTGACAGTATATATAAGTGAAGCATCCAAGCCTTTCATTGACAGTCTAACAGGGTGGATGGGAGATCTGTCAATGAAAGGCTTGGATGCTTCACTTATATATACTGTCAGCTAGCATATTTGCTTATTTCCGATCTGACGAAGAAGGGCAACCTTCGAAAGCTAATCAAGAAATGTATTAAGTTATGTCCAATAAAAAAAGGTATCATCCTATTTTATTTTCCATGTTTTATTTTGTTTGATTTCTATTGATTACCTTTAAGAGTGGACTAACACGGCTACCACACCTCTACTTACGTTATAGATTGTAATTTCTCTCTTTTTTAACCTGGTAATATTTTATTTGTTGTTCCCTGATAATATTTTATTTGTTGTTTTGATTATTTCTTTGGAAACTATACACTATATAGGCAGTACACTGATAGGCAATATTTCAAATAAATCTTAAACTTAAAATTTGTACATCTTTACCATGTCTTTATATTCAGCTGTAGCAAGATCACATGTATAAACATCTGTAATTCTTTTCCCACTGGTTAAGGTATTTAAACACCTAAAAGAATGCCTGGAGACACTGGAACAAGATTACTTGACCACAAAAGAAAAACATCGGGATCTGCAACTACAGAACTATAGGTCTGGAAGGGAAACTATTGGAGATTTTGATCCTGACAGGTCAGATTTACTTTATAGCTACAATAAACATATCAAGAAGGGCATAGTGCTGGTTCAGTAAGGAGTTTTATAATATATTAGAGAATGAGAGAAAATCCTTTGTGAGCTTTGAAAATATAAAGGACACAAATTGGAAAGCACAACTCCGTATTCCAAACTAAGATCAATTGTTAAAGGTAAAATGATAAATGGAGTGCTGGACAGCTGCCTATAGGTTAAAGCATGCATTTCAAAAAGTTGATGTTTCCTTAGGGGCTCATTTTCAAAGCACTTACTTACAAAGTTTCATAGGTTACTATGGAACTTTGTAAGTGAAGTCTAAGTTCTTTGAAAATACTCTAATGTCCTGGCTGCACCATTCTGACTATTGGTTTATACTCCCTTCCTACCTGCAGATGGAGGTATAAAAACTGACTTTTCCTAGTGACATCGCAAGAATAAGTGCTGGTGCTCTGTGGAAAACTGCAGAATTCTCTTCCCCCTGCAGATAGTAGGTTGTGCAGGCTGGTGCACCTGATCCCTGGTTCCTGGTTAATGGACCAGACCTGGTGGAGCATGGAGTGGCTCTGCAGCCCCAAATCATTGCCTAAGGACGATAACTTGGTGAGGCTCATGGCTTGGTCCCCGGATCCTTGCTGTAGGAGAAATGGGTCCCCATCTCTCCTTCTGCCCTCCCACACCCCTAGTAGGTGCTTTCCATCCCCATGCTCCCCGCAGCTCATAGGCAGCCAAAAAACAAATTGGCTGGGCTACCTGGTTTAGCTTTATTGCCCTAGTATAGGAAAATAAAGCTAATTAAGGAAAATAAAGCTGCTCCTTTAAGCAGCGAAAGGAAAAATGAACCCACACCTAAGAGAGCCTTACCAGGGAGAGACAGAATAATCTTGAGTCCCAGACTGCGGTTGACCCCAAGTGGGTAGACAGGTCCACACATGTTGGCGCTGTGCAGTCTGCAAGAGCCGGCAGCTGAGCACAGCGGGTGGTGGTGAATGAAAATCACTTGGAGGAAAGACATGTGGGTAGTGGAGTACCTCAAGTAGAGGCCAACCGAAACAGCTTTTTTTCAGTTTCAGCCGAAACCAAAACTGCAGCCGAAATTTATCACCTGGCCGAAACCAAAACTGAAGATTGGATGTGTGAATATGAACCAATGAGGCCCACTGGGGTTTGTCAAAGTTTGCAGTCAGTAGCCGTCTGTTAAATCCACAGGGGATTATTACCCTCCAGTCCCAGGAACTGCATTACAGGCTGACAACTGGGAGAGCCATTTTAACAAGGACTTCTCAACAAGTCTGGCACATCTAGGTTCCCAAGTCAGTGCAGATGTAGTTAAATATTCTCTGAGACAGGAACATTATGAAATCGTGTAAAAAAATTATGATGATCAGCTTTTTATGCTTACCCAAACTGTACACAAGTAGCAAGAGAAAGTAGCATTGAGGTGTTTCCCGTTTTGTATTTAGTTATAAAATTGGTTTAAGGACAAGCATGATATATATTCTTACTAAATTAAGGTAAAGTCCAGACACTGGACTACACTATGGACATTATACCAACCTGATGCTCAATCTAAACTAAAAAAGAACATCAATATCATTGAATGAATGTGAGGACTATATGCTCTTAAAAAATTACAATCAAGAGCAATACATTTCTCAAATTATTTTCTAATATATAAACTTTATTTCACTGCAACTTCATTTCCCTACTAACCGTATAAGCTGACCAGTACTTGTGCTTGAAAACAATCACTGCAGGTTCCTTTCTCAAAGAATCTAGCTTCTGTACACCACAAATTTGATTAAAATGCTGCATCATTTTCATACCCAACAGAGCCTGGAAATTCTTTAGAATCACCCAAATAGTATCCAAGACAGATTACATATAATAATTGAAGTAATGAAAGACCATATTTTACCTCCAAGCAAAATAGTCTCTGCACACATGGACCTCAGGTAATGAAAATAAACTGAAAGCCACAGTGCTTTTACAATGGCTGACTTTGCACCACATTTGGAGTGATGTCATATCTCCACAGAGAGGCTAATTCCTAAGGAGCTTATCATCCTAAATTTACAGACTTAAATTCCTGCTAAACTTTTTTTTAATCGAAAGCATTTATTTGGAGCACTCTATTTACATTATAAAATACTATGCAAGATCATAACTGCATTACTTGAAATCGCATCACACCCGTTGTCCCATCTTCTTTCAGCACTTTATATTCTACAAAAGGGAGGTTTTTAGGAATTAAAATGGCTGTTCCCGCCTCCCTACTACTAGGCATGTGTAATATCATCAATTTACCCACTGCCTTCGCAATTTAGGATGTTTGTGAGATGTGTCTTCTAGAGTAGCACTGCTCCCATCTGCATTCTGTGCAATGCTGCTTGAGCCTCTTTTATTTTTATGGGTGAGCCAAGCTCTCCCACATTCTAGGTTGTTATGCAATTTGGTTCGGTGATATTCAAAATCTGTGTCATTCTGAAAGGGGAAGAAAGCAAATTACTCAAACATATCCTAGGCAGCATATACATCCAGTTGAAAGTATTCCAACTCCCTCTCTGCTCATATACAGACTGAAACCACCAAAAACTCCTGCTTACCACCTCCTCCTTTTTCCACCCATTATTGTACCCACCCTTCCTCTTCTAACCAGACCCTCCCATTCTCCTCTTCTTCTCCCATTCCTTCCAAAATATTGTAATCCTCTCTTCCCAGATTCCACTCCCAGACCGTGGCTTTAGAAAGTAAAGTTCTCTTAGACATCCCTTATCTACTCATTTTCTTCCCCACTAAGAGAGAAGAATCGCTATACCCCTCCACCCTTCCATTCTCCCACACACTACCCATTCAAAATTTGTTCCATACAATCTTCTCAATCAAGCAACTTGCTTCCTATCAACTGTATCTTTTGTCTGACATACTCGCCTTACCATATAGACACAATTCCCCCACTTATCCAAACATATAGCACCTTCATCTGTTTTTGTGTTAGAACTGTTAAGATGCTTAATTCTTGATTCCATGCACTAACAGCCAATAACTTTCCAACCTTTTATTATCCACATATGTGCAGTACGTGTCTGACATTATGAAATAGTTGTGAGACCAATGAGTAAAAAAAAAAAAAAAGTAAACACAAAAGTCCCAAAACATAGATTATCTGTTCACAATCCGACTCCAGAGGGCCGTTACTTGTTCGGCAGTCTTCCGGAGGATTGTCTTTTCAGATGTGTGCCTCCCTCCAGCATTCGCTGGCAGCAGGGTTAATGTCTTGTGGTGCTTTAGAAGCTGGCTGCCGGGACCCGATAGTAACATCAAGAGCCAAGTCCACTCTTGCTAATGCTTTAGAGGCCTCCTCCAGAGTTTTACATGATATGAGGTCCTTCACACCACAAATTGTAATAAAAATGGAAAGAGCCAGTGGTATTTCACATTTGCTCAATGCAAGTGATCTGTAACTAGTTTAAAGCCTTTGCAGTGTTGTAAAGTCAAAGAACACTTAAACCAACAACCAGTGGAGTAAATTCACTTTAAAAAGCTAATGTAATATCCAAGAACAATGTGGGTTACTACAAACACCACAAGCTCTAAACACAATCACTAACAAGGACAGGAAAAGGCCTCAGAAGTCTGCGGTTGTTAATTAGCATACAGCACCCTGCAGACAAGCTTCAGTCACTGGTTAGAAAAACCTCTCCCTCCCTACTTTAACTTAACTTTATTTCACAACAATTATTTCATTTTCACTATTTAAACATTTTTTAATGATCATTCCTAAAATGCCACTATTTCTAGTTATAACAGTGCTTAAATCATTACAGCATTCTTATCTTATTCAGCAGTACTCTGCACATCCCGACGGGGACCCATTTCACGATGAGGCTTCATCAGGAGCAGTGTTCATTTTCAGTTCTCTGAAAAATAAAATCAACTGGATTTCAGACGTGCTATTTTTGATAAAAGGGGGGAGTACCTGAAGAAGGTGCTGATGGCATGGGTAGGCACAGGTGAAGTGGAAGTGCAGTGGTCCAAGCTAAAAGCTGCTATAAGTATGGCAACTGATCTTTACACAGGGAAAGTAAACAAAAACAAGAGAAACAGAAAGCCTATATGGTTCTCCAAGCAGGTGGCTGAAAAAATAAGGGAAAAAGAGGCTTTGTTCAAGAAATACAGAAGAACGCAATAGGAGGATCGTGGAAGAGATTACCGACTTAAACGCAAAGAAGCCAAGAGGGAAATATGGCAAGCGAAAGCACAGGTGGAAGAAAAAAATGGCTAAAGATGTAGAGAGAGGTGACAAGACCTTTTTCAGATATAATGAGGAAAGGAGAAAAGATAGGAAAGAACCAGGCACACCCATTAAAGGGGGGCCGACCACAACCGGGCTGAAGGCCAGCGAAGACAGAAGTGTGGGGGAGGGTACAGGGAGGGCCTTAGTTAGAGAGCAGAGGTAGTAGTGGGAGGGAAACAAGGGGTAGCAAGGGGAGGGGGCAGGAAAGAAGGGGAGGAGCAAGGGAGGAGGAGAGAGGAATTTGAACTGCACAGGAAGTCCTTTTGAATTTGGAAGCAGGAGAAGAGCAACCCTGGGCAGCAGCTTCTGAAATTTTTACAGGCACATGTTTTGTGTCTGCCCTGGGCAGAGCTTGTGCAGAGTACAGCCAAAGAAGCTCTTACAGCAGAGCATGATATTCCAGCAAATTGAGAACACATTTTACGGTATGTAGACATTTAAAACTTTGTGCGGCTGCAAGGCATTTTAGCTTTCTCCTGCCGACCCCCATTTAGCTTTTCCAGGATGGCCGGCCATCTCGGGTTAGCTGCCTATCTCACGGCATTACGCGCACTAGGCTAGAGTCCCACATACGCTGCCCATGGCGCATGGCAGATGGGTTTGCCACAGCGCGGTTGCCGTTTTTGGCCGGCCATGCAGTGCTCGCAATCCGCAGTGCATAGCACGGCACTGAGGCACGACTCGGAAGACCTTGTGTACAGTACTGAACCGAGGCGCAAACACCTTTAATGGTACATCATTTTTGCTCTTCTCCTGCCTCAGCGGCACACCGCACGTTAAGATGCGGTGATGGCCGGCCACTAATACTTTGCCGACAGTTACGCACTATACGGCAACGGACCTTCGAGCCCCATTGTTGCCGGCCACGAAAAATTAATGCGTTATAAGCTGTCAATGCCAATACGGCGATGGACCTTAAAACCCGTTATGGCCGTTGATTGTTCTACAGGCACACGTGTCTAGGCCCATTTCGGTTGATCCAGCAGACCTAGTGCATAGCACGGCACTGAGGCACGACTTGGAAGACCTTGTGCACAGCACTGAACCGAAACGCAAACGATCCCAGGGAGACGAAAACATCTTTAATGGTACGTCATTTTTGCTCTTCTCCTGCCTCAGCGGCACACCGCATGTTAAGATGCGGTGATGGCCGGCCAATAATACTTGGCCGACAGTTACGCGCTATACGGCAACGGACCTTTGAGCCCCGTTGTGGCTGGCCACGCCGTGTTATCAAATTCGATAAATTAATGCGGTATAAGCCGTCCATGCCATTACGGCGACGGACCTTAAACGTTACTTACCGGCGCCATGTCTGTATGATTGGCCTGCCATGCGATATTCGAGATGCGGGTTTTTGCAGAAACGTCCACATTGCGATCCTCGCTAGTCAGGGTCTTCTCTTGTGGGCCACTTAGGGGGAGTCCCAAATTGGCGGGACATGCGCTTCGCTACGCGTTGTAATTGCCCGCCCATACAGTCGGCCATTAACCTACAGAGGCACGTACGGCAGCGGTGAATTTCGATAGGGTGGCCATTTGCATGAGTGCCGATTGTAAAAACGGTGGCCACTTTCAATACACCACCCATTCCGACTAGCAGTAAAATTTGGAAAAGGCAGCCAGTTTTATGGCGCTAAAATTCACTAGAATGGACATTCCAAATACAAATTTAACCGCAGCGGCCACCTTGGATACCGCACGCATGTGTCTTTGACACACGGCATAGGCTGGAACAATTGATATCATACCGTTTGGTGCCAGCATAGCGGGACACAGTACTTAGGGGCATCAGACAAACATATCGGTTACAGTATGCTACTCTCAGCTGCCGTTAGGACCAGGTCCACGGTGGGAAGGGTTGGTACAACAGTGTTAGTCCTAGAGGGCCATGTGCACTTAGCGGCCAGTTTGACTAGAGCGGCCACGTGGACTAAAGCAGCTAATTTGAAAACGGTGGCCATTTTGATAGAAGGACCACCGGTCTTACTGATTTATCTGCAGGATTTACAGGGGCCCGGCCATTTTAATTTTAGCGGCCCATTTTGCATACGGCAGCCGTTTTGACTACCAGGCCAAATTTGAATGTAACAGCCATCGCCCGTGGGGCTTTAGGCTGGCCATTTAAGGAAGGGCGCACTGCGCACACAGCATGCAGTCGGATATGTACTTGTGAGCAAGGAGGGTACAGTTTACACAGGCACCATAGGATGCACCCAGCGATTGGGGAAGCCGGCGTCACCACAATCAGTTATTATGAGGTCATTTTGCTTTAAATTGTCTATTCTTTTAGTCTCTCCATTGCAGTAATGTCATTGTAGTGTGCGAAGGAGACATATGCACCAGCAAGGCCAGCCAAGCGGCCCACCAAAACTCCGCCAGCTAAGACGCGGAGTGCTGCGGCCCCAGACCTTAGAAGTCACAGTGGACCTACACCACAAGCACAGACGGTGCGGGGGCCTGCAAGGGAGGTAGCAGCACCGCAGACTCCACCTCCATAGTTGCGGGGCTACCGCCAGTACCGGCAAGGGGTAAGTCTAATGACAGCACCACACTCCTTCCAGCGCAGACGCATGACATAACTAGATATGCAGTACGGGACGATAAGAACGGGTAACGGAGCCCAATATGGCTGGACAGAATGTGGTTGTGGCACCGGTCGGTGCACAGGGGACCAGTCAGGATGTGGGAGTACTTAATCACAGGAGAGATGCATTAGGTACCGTTCTCACAATACAGGTGGATTGATATCTTCTCCCTCCTTGTGTGGGAGTTGCATGAGGAGGGTACCGTAGGCAGGGATAGCGTAACAGATAAGACCCCAAGATATTCGGGTCCTTCATGGACTGGTCGTAGGCTGTTCACATACTTAGGACACTCAGCTGTTCACATACTCAGGACACTCACTATAGTGAAGGAAACGGAAAGGGGCCCGGACTTGGTGTGGGATATGGAATACAATTTTAAAAGCGCATGAGATATTTAGGGGACAGGCATGCCTTAACTAAGATATTAAATTTACAAGAAAGCAGTGCAGACAATCCATTCATATCGGGTCAGCACCAGTGGTAGTCCTGTCAGGCAATGCCGTCAGGACAAAGGCAGGACGGAGGCAGCGGACATTGCACCTAGCACCCGACACGCCCGCGCGGGTAGGCATGCTGCAGGGCAAGGCAGGCTCCCCAGAGACGGAACAGCAATCTAGTAACACGGGACAGGGTACTGAGGGAGCTAGCGCTCCCCCCAGCAAGCTTATGAGACAGGAGAAAGCAACCTATTAACTCAGTACAGGGTCCGGAAGCCATCAAGCTTCAAGGTTAGCCCGTTACCCTGACAGAACGGGTGCATCACCACAGGTTTCCAATCAGGTTGCATGATTCCATATTAGAGGACAACACCACAGTGACAACACTACCCCAACAATGCATCCTCGATTCACATGCATCGACAGATAGCTGCAGGCAAGATTACCAAAGAACTATTGCTAGGCTGCATAGCGGGGCTGTTTGAGGACCCGCCCTTCAAGGCAACAACAGTGTCTCCGCTAGGCATAATACCAAGGAAGGAGCTGGGGAAAGGTAGGCCCAGTCGTAATTTGTCCCGCCACATAGGAACATCAGTAAATGACTACATTGACCATAGCAGCTGTA
The DNA here is from genome assembly GCF_901765095.1 of Microcaecilia unicolor. NCBI lineage: Eukaryota > Metazoa > Chordata > Amphibia > Gymnophiona > Siphonopidae > Microcaecilia > Microcaecilia unicolor. Next base: position 104,126,115 of record NC_044036.1, read on the forward strand.
CAGTACAATATGCATCTGTAGACAATGCCATTCAAATAATTCGGCGGCAAGGCAACTAGGCACATTGGGCTAAGGTGGACGGAGATTCGGCTTTTTGCACCTTGCCTTTACACCCACAGCCCTTTCCCTTGATAGGTGTCAGGTTCCAAGAGAGGTTTTATTGCGATAAATGTGTCCCCATGTGTGGCCACATCTAGTGCGCATACTTCAAAGAGCTTAGCATGTTTGTGCATGGGGAAGTGGAGCAACTAGCCCCCGCTAGGTCTCTGGTCCTCATCTGAAGGACTTCCTGTTCAAAGACCGGGAATCACAAGAGTGGACGGATGTGTTACAGGTCTTTATCCACTTGGCACAGAAATTGGTCATCCCATTAGCCGTTGAAAAAACAGTAGGCCCACGGCGAATCCTTACGTTATAGGTATTGAATTGGAACTAGATGTTCCAGACTGCCGGCTGACAAAATTGATAAGCTTGCCAGAGCGGCGAATACGAGGTGGCACTGTAAAAAAGCAAGGCTGAAGCAGGTACAGGAACTCCTGGGTCCAGTAGGCTTCGCAATAAGGGTGATTCCCAATAGCTTTAGCAACATCGGGAACAAACAAAGCGCATTTTCATCTCAGACGTACACAGGACATCAAGCGAGATTTAGCAGGTTCTTGGCCCATGGGATTTCATTTTGGCACGATTCACCCACTCTCACGGAAGCCCTGCATTTTCTTTACAGATGCGGCAGATTTACTTCCAGGGAGCGTGGTGCGCAGCAAGCTCTGGTTTCAGCAGGGACCACGTAGGATATCATGTTTCCTGGGGGGACCTGGCATATCTCACAAGTCAATTGTAATTCCCTCAGACAATATGGCAGTAGTTGTCCGCCATGCACTTCCCACAAGTTATGTGCGCAGACAGATAGTTCTGCAGTGATTACAGCTAAACATATACCAGGCAGGGAGAATGGTTATGGTGGATGGTCCTTCTAGTTTTTAGAGCGCAGACCCGGAAATGGGACTCGATGCTGCGATAGTTAACACATACCTCGCGGACAAGATACACAACCGCACATATAGTCAACACTTAGAAGAGAAGGGTGGTACTGATATATTCCCGGTCCCTGGCATGTATGAAGGGAATTAGCAGAAACCAGGTCTCAATCATGTTCGCAGCCATCAGTTTTTTCGCCAAAGCGGTGGCTGTCCAAAATCCATCTAGGTCATTTGTTGTCACGAGACTGATGAAAGGATGGGGCAGGCCGGGAGTACCCTACCCAGGTAAAAGAAAACCCAGTACCGTTAGGGAAATGGGCCGTCTCTTTGCATCATTAGAGGAGATAAGTGACACTGAGTTTGAGGGCCGTCAAGTCAAATGTGCATTCTCATTAGCTTTGCATGGTGCTCTGCGAGTCAGTGAGTTGGTGGCTACGTACAAGCATGCCCACCATGGCATGTCCCTCTTAATACGTGACGCGGCCATTACAGCCGCGGCAACTGACCTACTTATTCGCAAATCAAAATGGATCGGAGCGGACATGCCCTGTCCTGAACCTTCAAGCCGACTTAAAACAAAGACCAAAGACCAGCCTGCTGATTCATACACTATGTACAGTACCCACTCATTTAGGATTAGGGCAGCTACGGCAGTGGCAGCGCTAGGAGTGTCCATAGAGGCCATCAAAAGACTGGGCCGATGGCGACCTAATGTATACAAGCGCTACATCAGACCCATCTAGTGTATACAAGCGGTACATTGGACCCATTAAGGCATCCACAGCAAAGTGATAATGGTTGCTTGCACTGTGCTAACATGTCGCTTCCCATTATATTCTATTACAGGTACCCATATCCAGAATGAGCTGCAGCGGATTTGGATATGCGGTCACTCATCACTTGTATGTACATTAGGCACAGGGAAAGGCGGTGGGCGCATAGAAGGGCAGCAGTGAGACCGAACAGTGAGAGCCTGGGTTGTCAGGGCGATAGAGGAGCCATAACAGGGTATAGGTAAGGGAGGGATGCTTCAGGCATTCATGTGTGCATTAAAAGTCATACGATCCCACATGACTTGCGAATAGATACAAGCCATAGCGTTAGGGCATGTCAGCAGCTAGGAGGGGTAGGGGACCACGGCAAACGAGGTGTCGTTGCCGTGGCCTGTGGCGTTAGACTACAATGTTTACGCACAGCCAGCAATGGGTACACAGCAGCTTGACACATAACAGTTACAAGTTTGGGGTAACTACTGCTGCAGAAAGAGTTGTGTGGAAAATTATCAAGTTGATGCAAATGGTAGGCTTGCATGTGAGCAGCCTTGTTATAAGGAAACAACGTGTATACAGCTTGTCTCCTGGCTTGGGAGGCCTAGAACATCATTTTGTAAATGTGGTAGGTGCCTCCTTCAACGGGAAACAACGTGTATACAGCTTGTCTCCTGGCTTGGGCGGCCGGGAGGCCTAGAACGTCATTTTGTAAATATGGTAGGTGCCTCCTTCAACGGGAGACACCAAGTGACGTCGGGTGCTTGGAAAACAGCACAGGGGGCCACAGGGGCTTGGTACGGCTTGGCCTGTGGCCCAGAATATGCAACTACGTGTAGAAGCTGTGTACCCGGATAGAAATGCATGCTGGCATAATGATTAGTAGAAGATGTAATGTAATTTGTTTAAGTTGTAACAATTTTGATGTTCCTGGCTGCGGCCAAAATAAATCCAATTCTATCGAAGATACGGCTTGTAGTGTGGTATTGAAGGGGGCGGGGGTTGATACGTCTGAGTGTGTGCCGAATGCCCGAGTTGTGAAATTGTAAGACTGAAAGATGCTGAGAATAGCTATGTGGAGAGTGATAAGGATAAAGCAAATGTGCTAAACAAATACTTCTATGTTCATGGAAGAAAATCCTGGAGAAGAACCACGGTTGGCTGCCGAGGGTATATCTGGGAATGGAGTGGATATTATGCCATTCACAGATGAAAGTGTTTATAAGCAGTCCTCAAGCTGAAGTTGAAAAAAAATTGTTAATGTTTGATTGTTTTTTTTACTTTGCTTCATCCAGAAATGAGAGCCACTCTTCTCTGAATAAACAGGCGCTTCATTGCGGTTAGCAGGAAGGATTTTACTATGGATGTTACTTGATTATAAAGTGGTCACCTGGCACTCTGAGATCAAGCAGCCAGTTACTGCTGACGTCATCTGACAGTCCCAGTCATTATTAGCGTGTTCAAGAAGGAAAATGAAATAATTTGTTTTCTTTAATTTAAGATAAAGGTAATTAGTCAATTAATTTAACCTAAAACCCACCTTGTTTGCATTTCCCCTATTATGCCATTGTAACCAGAGTTACTCAAACTCTCTTATTTGCTTTATCCTGACTAGATTGTAAGCTCCCAGATGCAGGGACTGTTCATTATGTGCCTTTGTACAGTGCTGCATACATTTGCTATGCACCTTACAAATCATGATAGTAATAATAATCAAAAAGAAGCAAAGGATGGAAGAGAAAAGTTCCAAAAAATGCCAGAAGTTCAGTATCTTCAAAATAAAGTTTATTCTCCAAAAATGTTGCATAAACAGTCCAGACCCAACACAGGCTGTGTTTCAGCAAAATGCCTTCTTCAGGGGTCACAACTATACAAAAATGCAATTGTGAGTATGTATAAAAAAGTGAGCACAAATCACTGTTTTATATGTACTTACAATTGCACTTTTTCAATTACATATTTCTAAAATCACACTATTTCACAGACATTGATGTCACACCATCATTGAATGTTTTTATAGCTGTTATTTCACAATACCGCACTATTATATACATTTTATATTAATCTATTATATCATGTTTTATTATAATTGTATATCTTTTGCTTATATGATTATTTATTTCATGTTCTTTTGATAGTCCATTCATTTGTGGTTATTTCATTTTTGTATAGTTGTGACCTCTGAAGCAGGCATATTGCCAAAACATGGCCCATGTTGGATCTGGACTGTTTATGCAAAATTATTTATTTTGAAGATGTTGGACTTCTGTTATTTCTTGGAACTTTTCCCTTCCGCCCTTTGCTTGTTTTGTTTGATTGCTGTTGAAGTATTTACCCTCCCTTTTTTTTGGAATAATAATAATTAGTCATTTTAGAGAGTTTTTCATGAAGCTGCAGTAGTGTTTTAGTGTGGGAAGTTTGTTCATATTGAATAGTCCCCATAGAATAAAATAGGATTATCATAGGTTTTCCATATTACAATACTAATGCAGCTTCATGAGTCAGCCATTTAATTTTAATTTCTTCTAATGCAAGGATTATAGATTTTTAAAGGGTGATTGTGTAACTATTTTCTGTTTGGGTTCCTCTTTAGGAAGGTAGAGGGTGAGATCTTTAGGTTAGGAATGTTGCTTGAGAACATCAAAGAGCAAATGGATGAAAATATCGACAGTCGATCTTTATCCACATCCATGTCTGTTGTGCTCAGTCAATCTGAACCTGGATTCACATCTCATACACTGCTTTACAAGGTAATAAGGCTAGCTTTACAATGTTTCAAAATATATTATTATTATTACATCATACAGTATGATGCCGATTAACCAGATGTCCAATTATCCGGACCGATGGGCTAATTTTTGTGGTTACCTCATTTTCTTTGAAAATTACTAATTTGGTAATAATATTAGTTGTTTTACCTTCATAGCTGCAGAGGTTCTGTGAGTGTTAGCATTGGAGTTCTTGCAAAAGAAACAGCACAAAGGGCCTTTAAAAACAGAAGGGACCACAGTTCTTTCATTAAAATATCGCTTAATAATGAACTTTGATTGAAGAAAGACCCGACACAGGCCGTGTTTCGGTGCTACCACATCTGCGTCAGGGGTCAAACCAATGACAAAGGAGGCTTCAACAATCTAATTTCAAAAGGCTGATGCTTTCCAAAATTTGGTGATACGTTTCTTCAAATAGAACGTGGTGCAAAGCGCACGCACATCAACAGTGTAAATCTCAATCTAATGAAGGAACATATCACCAAATTTTGGAAAGCATCAGCCTTTTGAAATTAGTTTGTTGAAGCCTCCTTTGTCATTGGTTTGACCCCTGACGCAGGTGCGGTAGCACCGAAACACGGCCCATGTCGGGTCTTTCTTCAATCAAAGTTCATTATTAAAGAATATTTTAATGAAAGAACTGTGGTCCCTTCTGTTTTTAAAGGCCCTTTGTGCTGCTTTTTTTGCTTGGTCTTTTTCTGTACTTGGTTCCCTCTCTTTGTCACATAGCATTGGAGTTCTTGCCATTAAGTCAGCTGGTGCAGTGAGGTCTTCGGTGCTGCTGCAGCAAGTGGATTGACTGACAGAGCGTTTTGCAGTAGGCCTCCAGGTGGATGGGTCGGTCTGGTAGTATGGAGCATGTGGTTTGTTGGGAGAGAGTGCAGTACCACAGTCTTTGCATTTGTGGGTTTTTTTTTTTTGCAACATTGATTGATTTAATTAATTAATTAAGTTTTGAGTTCTTGCTACATCTGGGACAATGACTGGGTGGTTGAGGCCATGCAGGGTCTCGGGTTCTAGCTTTGGTGATTGTGGGTATAGGCTTGACCAATCATCTGGATTTATGATTATCCGGACCACTGCCTTGCCAAGGATAGTCCGGATAATTGGCATCGTACTATACTTTTATACTGCTACAACCACAAGTTCTTTATATATATTTATTTATTAACATTTAGTAACTATTGCACTAGTAAAACAAACTTGTTTCAGTAATACAAAGAAGGAATAAACAGAAATTTTGCAGTTATAACTCAGGTAACATATATCTCTTTCTTAGACCACAAACAGAAATTAGAAGGGGGGGGGGGGGCGCCATCCAAAAGACAAGGAGATCAACCCTAAAGGAAAACTCTGGTAGGCATAACTTAGCATGAGAAAACACCCGCAATATCTTCAAATAGCCAATTCTCTAAACTAACTTTTTCAAGTCCAGGAAGGCCCTAAGTTGTTCAGGAGCAAAAAAACACATACTTAGTTCTAGTGTATTTAACAATATATTTACAAGGATAACTCAGTAAATAGGTAGCACCAAGATCTTTGGTCTCCTGTCTTACAGTTAGGAGTAATTTCCTGTGATCTTGTTTAGATTTTGTAATGTCAGGATAGACCCATATTGTCTGTCCAAGAAACAAAGCTTGAGACCGCCGGAAATAAGCTCTTAAGACCGTATTCAAATCTTGCACAAATACAAAGAACACAAGTAAGATTGAATGTTCCACAGTTTCCACAGTTCTAAAAAGTCTGAAAGATTGTCAGGCTTATTTTTGAAAGAGAAGGGCGCCCTTCTTTCGACACAAATTGCAAGATGGGCGTCCTTCTCCCAGGGTCGCCCAAATCGGCATAATCGAAAGCCGATTTTGGGCGTCCTCAACTGCTTTCTGTCGCAGGGATGACCAAAGTTCCCTGCCGATAATGGAAAAAAGAAGGGCTTCCCTGACAAGCTCTTGGCCGACTTTAGTTGGTCCATTTTTTCTTGCGACCAAGCCTCAAAAAGGTGCCCGAACTGACCAGATGACCACTGTTGCCTCAGATCAGTGGGTTCTCAAAATAGTCCAGACAGGCTACACCTTACAGTTGGAAACAATACCACCAAATTGCCCACTGAGAGCATCAAAGTTAAGTTCTCAGTACTAGGAAATGCTTATAAAGGAATTCTCCTCTTGTTTTTAGGCCAAAACGGTCGAACCTGTTCCAGCCACTGATGCCAGCATTGCAAGCATATTCAGTTCTCACTGAAGCACTTCCTGATGCTGATCTCGTAAGATCAGAATTGAGCAGTACTCAATGTGCCAGTAATGCCAAAAGTTTTACCACTGACTGCTGCACTTCTTAGCTGACTCAGCCCTAGATTTCTTCCGTTGGTAGTATTGGGGATTCCCACCAGCTATTGTGTTTTTTGTTATTTGAATTTTGTTTTGGAAGGGGAGGAAAGGAAAAGCAAGTGACAGATGTTGGGGAGGGGGACAGACAGAAAATTGGGTTGCTCAGTACCTAGCGCCCACCAATTTTAATGTTTAGTACTCTTTCCCCCCCCCCTCAAAATTTTTTTTTCAGTTTTGGCTGTGCCACTGAAATAGCAATTTTAGAATGATGCTATTTTCATGCATTGGGCATTTAACTGTGTAAATGCCGCACAAGCCTTCTAAATGGCTTCCATAGTCATCAGTCTGAGCAGTGAATGAGGTAGAGAAAAGGAAAGGCTGATAGGAATAAACTTTAAGAGGTAATCAACTAAGTGGCTGATGATGATACTGTCTTTTATTAGATTAATGAATGCTTAAGATACAAGTACAGAGGAATACTGAGGATTCTTCCTCAATCAGTCCAAAGGAAGGGACTTTACAGACCCAAAACATTCATTATAAAACATTTGTGAGTCTCATAGAAGTATCATCTTTAGCCAACTGTTTTGTTCATATACTTTTGATAACCACTGTGATGCCACTTGGCAATGTGTGGTATATATAGTGAAATAAAATAAATAAATCAATAAATACATTTTATGGCTAGACTCTGCACAAGATTGCTTATACCATAAGGAAACAGCTAGTGAGCCTATTTTAATGTCAAAGTAAATCTTAATGAAGGGAAAATGGAAGAATGGTGACGAGAAAAATACTGTGTTAGAAAATATTAATATATTAGGTTAGGGGGTTGTTTTAGGGGTGTGGATGCAGCGTGTATGAGGTGGGGAAGGGGGGACATTTCATAAATTCTCAAAGGTATTTTGTATTTGATCAGTACTTGAGCTATGTTGATATGGTTCAGTGTATCATTTCATGTTACATCTGTTGGTTCAGTAAAGTGACCTTTGAAAAAAAAAATGTAAAACATCTACATTTATTTTAATGAAAATAAGCCATCATACACAAAAGAGAAAAATATATCATAAATATGAGAATGTAAAAATAAAACCAGTTTCACTATCAAAACTTTACATGGCTCATAAAAAAAAAACCTTATATGGCTATGTTTCAACAACTAATGTCTGCATCAGGGGTATTATTCACATTCAGCAGCCCAATGTACTCTGCTAGAAAACAAGACTATTACCTCTAACAAACAACTTCTAATAAAATGCAGAAACAAAATCTCAGAAATGTAATTCTAATGCCCCAAAGGGCTTAAATTGTTCCATCCTAGGTCAGAAAAACTCTTATCTTAATTTGTTAATTTGATTATTTTAAATCCAAAATGTTACTTTAATTCCATATAGCACTTTATTGTATAAATTCAAATATATTGCTTCACAATTTTTACAAATTTCAAAAGATTTCTAAAACAGAAGTCCTAAAAATTATTACCCATAGCAATATAACAAGTTAAGATCCAGAAAAACTGTTCACTTATCTTAGGTTAAAAGCCACCTCGACTGGTTCTAAATGAAACTTCTCTCTAGTTTGTTGACAAATTCTGTCACATCCAATGATTAAAATATCCTAAAGTGGGCATGCATTTATATTCTGTAAAAGTAGGGAATATGTTTCTGTTCACCTCAGTGGCTTATTTAAACTAGGTGCATCAGTGGCGTACGCACCTCCTATCAAACCTGGCCCCCCTCACCTTAAAATTCTCTTGGCTTTAGTATTCACCGAGGCAGCGGCACTCATAGGTTGCCTGCGGCCTGCTCCAGGACTTCCTCCCTGAACCATCTCGTCCCTTCTGATTCAGCTTCCTGCTTTGTGAAGGGTGAGACGATTGAGACAGGAAGTCCCAGAGCAGGTTGCAGGCAGCCTATGAGTGCCACTGTAACTGCAGCTGCTGCTGCCTGGGTGAAGACCAAAGCCAAGAGGATTTTAAGGTACCATGGGGGACAGGGCGCAGGGGGAGATGGGGGCAGCAGCAGCGGGGTGGCGGTGGGAGGGGGGGGGGAGTGTCACAGGGGGACAGGGGAGACACACCCCCTGTAAAAAGTTTTTGGCTATGCTACTGGTTCACCTACTTTTAAACATTTATTTACCCCCATGCAATTTTATAATAGCCATTTTCCATGTGTAAAACATGCGTTACATTCAGAAAATGCTTTATAAAGTAACCTCCAAAGTAAGTTGTCTTGTTTAAAAGAGGCAATTAGAAGGACACCAGGTGTTATGTAAACTTGGATTTTATCTGTGTGCTAGAAAAGTAAATGCACATGTTGATTGTTTTGTTAGAATCCAGGGTTTTTGATGGCTAATGCTGAAAAGAGTACAATTGAGCCTGAAGTGACTCCCCTTAGGAAAGAAAATGAAGAAATGAGTAATGGTCTTCAGAATGAGATGGAGCTGGATCAGTGCAAGGAACATTCTTTACAAGGTGACAACTTTGACCTGCTTTCTCAGCTGTAAGTCTTATGAAAAGCAAAAAGGAGATAGAATGAGTTGAAGTGGTTAAAAAGAAATATATATAATAACTAGTAAAAAAGGCCCGTTTCTGACACAAATGAAACGGGCGCTAGCAAGGTTTTCCTCGGAGTGTGTATGTTTGAGAGAGTGTATGTGAGAGTGACTGTGTGTGAGAGAGAGAGTGAATGTGCGAGTGTGTGTGTGTGAGAGAGAGAGAGAGTGAGTCTGGGTGCGAGTGTGTCTGTGAGAGAGAGAGAGAGTGTGTGTGAGAGAATGAGAGTGTGTGCAAGTGCGTATGTGAGACACAGTGTGAGACAGAGAGTGTGTTTCACACAGATACAGTGTGTGCGAGAGAGAGAGAGTGTGACACACAGACTCTGTGAGACTGAGTGTATGAGACCAAGAGAGTGTGTGAGTGACTGTGTTACACATAGAGAGTGAATGTGATACAGTGTGAGACATAGAGGCTCATTTTCAAAGCACTTAGCCTTCCAAAGTTCCATAGAAACCTATGGAACTTAGCCTCCCAAAGTGCTTTGAAAATATGCCTCATAGTGTGAGAGACAGTGTGTGAGAGAGAGAAAGACATTGACTGTGAGAGAGAGAGAGAGAGAGTGTGTGTGACAGAGATACCTCCCCCCCCCTCTGGTATCAGCACCCCCCTCCCTCTCTCTGGTGTCAGCCCCCCCCCCCCCCTCTCTCTCTCTGGTGTCTGAGTGTTACTGTGCAGGACGCTGAGCTCTGGCTGTGTTTCAAGGAACTGACCAATCCTATTTAATAGAATGCACCTCCAACATTCTGAAGCCGAGAAACCTCGTGTGGTTGGTCACTTCTGCTTGTGATGAACCCAGAAGTACGTGATGTCAATTCAGGAGATGGATTCAGAGAGCAGGAATGCCTCAGCCATGCAGTCAGCTTCAGAATGTTGGAGGTGCGTTATATTATATAGGATATGGGCCAGCCCGGTGGTTCAATGGCAGTGCCATGTAGAATGCTCCTGGTTCAGTCTGCAAGTCAGAAGGGATGCTGTGGAGAAAACGTTCACATCCACTGGGCCCGGAGTGGGGGGGTCAGTTAGGCTCACTGAACAGTGATGACTTCTAATGGTTGAATTTAAGACCCCATGATTTTAGGATTCTGAAAAATGCTCTCCCAAGTACTGTCGCTGCTGACTAAGACTGTATGTTAGGGATGAGGGAGAAGAAGATATATATTAGTGGAAAATATTTCAGAACGTTAAGGCATGAAATTAATCAAGATTGTGGGTTGTATTAATGAAAAACCACATTGATAGTTAACCTCTAGTTAACCCTTGTGACCATCCTCAGCAGAGAAGACAAAGACTAAATGGGAAAGAAAACACAACTACCCTCTTCCCCATGGAGATGTCTTCTCAATAGGTGGCGTTAATTGTGCCCACATCGTTGGTCATGTACTTAATGTGTGATAAAGGATTTTTTCTCTGTGTTAACTGTGTGGGGAATTTTGTTTGTTTATAGCACTTATAACCTGCCAAATCACCATGGTTCAAGGCAGGGTACAAACAAATATTTACAGTTAATAATAAACATATTATTCACAAACTCAAAAAACAAGCAGAAGATAGCAAAATGCTAACAGGAACAAGCCCTTATAGATAAATAGGCCTTCAAAAACCTATATTTCCCATTGTTATGTGTGCCTCGGGCCTGATTAAAAAGAATTTCCAACCACACCTGGATAAATTGTCTATAAAGGTAACATCTTGTGAACTCCAGTAGGATGCTCTCTTTGACACAATGCAAATACTACAGTGAGTATTAGCAGTAAATATGAGAAACTGAGATCCTACTCCACACTAGTAAAACTTTGAGATCCAAGAGTCAGTTTACTAGATCTGTATGAAGAGGGAGGTCTTGTTAGTTCAATTCTAACTTGAGATCCAATGGAATTGAATTCCACAAGGTAAAAATAGCCCCTGAAAAGGCATTCTCACTGGTTCTCACTAAATGCATTTCCTCCAGAGATTGATCCTTGAGATGAGCTTCCTGATTGGGCCTTAATTGTTGTAGACCTCTAATGGTTCTGAATATTAAGATTAAGGCTTTGAAGATAATTTGAAGCCTTAGCAGGAGCCAATTCAGAGACACAAAAAAGGAGAGGTGCTACTGTCAGTGACCAACCTGGCTGCAACATTCTCAGGGTTATTTTCGAAAGAGAAGGGCGCCCATCTTCCGACACAAATCGGGAGATGGGCGTCCTCTCAGGGGTCGCCCAAATCGGCATAATCGAAAGCCGATTTGGGTGTCCTCAACTGCTTCCCATCACCGGGACGACCAAAGTTCACGAGGGCGTGTCGGCACCATAGCGAAGGCGAGACACGGGCGTGATTAGGAGATGAGTGTCCTCGGCCGATAATGGAAAAAAGAAGGGCGTCCCTGATGAACACTTGGCCGACTTTACTTGGCCCATTTTTTTCTTGCGACCAAGCCATGAAAAGGTGCCTGAACTGACCAGATGACCACCAGAGGGAATCGGGGATGACCTCCCCTTACTCCCCCAGTGGTCACCAACCCCCTCCCACCCTAAAAAAAAAAAAATAATAATTTTTTTGCCAGCCTCTATGCCAGCCTGAAATGTCATACCCAGCTCTATGACAGCAGTGTGCAGGTCCCTGGAGCAGTTTTAGTGGGTGCAGTGCACTTCAGGCAGGTGGACCCAGGCCCATACCCCCCTACATGTTACACTTGTGGTGGTAAATGTGAGCCCTCCAAAACCCACCCGAAACCCACTGTACCCACATATAGGTGCCCTCTTCACCCCTTAGGGCTATGGTAGTGGTGTACAGTTGTGGGGAGTGGGTTTATTTTTTTTTTGGGGGGGGGGGTTGGGGGGCTCAGCACCCAAGGTAAGGGAGCTATGCACCTGGGAGCAATTTGTGAAGTCCACTGCCCAGTTGGTGTCCTGGCATGTCAGGGGGGACCAGTGCACTACAAATTCTGGCTCTTCCCATGACCAAAGGGCTTGGATTTGGTCGTTTTTGAGATGGGCATCCTCTGTTTCCATTATGGCCGAAAACCGGGTGCGACCATATCTAAGGTCGACCATCTCAACATTTAGGTCGACCATCTCTAAGGTCGACCTAAACGTTGAGATTTGGGCGTTCTCAACCATATTATCGAAACGAAAGATGGACGCCCATCTTGTTTCGATAATATGGGTTTCCCTGCCCCTTCGCCGGGACGTCCTTAGAGATGGTCGTCCCCGTTCGATAATGCCCCTCCAGGTATGCTAGTGGAAATAGCCAAAAATGTGCAAACATTAAGGTACAGTCACTTACACCAGCCATATATCTAGTGTAAATGCTTATGCCTAGATGTTAGGCTGTGTGCTTATAAATGATAAGAATTCAATACTTTACACCTGCACCTATGTGTTCCGTGCATGAACACACTCACCAACAAGTATGCACCAGCTTCTTACAGAATTACCCCAAAGGTGCCTAAATGTTATGGTGCATATGTTGAAGGTGAGTGTATATGACTAAGTTTGGGCAGAGTGTGGGTAGGGCACACAGTTATACAAATAAATTAAAGAATACTATAATTTATGTGCTTGTTTCAGCAATTTAGGCAGGAGCATTACACAGGCTCTACGGTTGGCATAAGTGCCTGTGCTTAAATTATAATCTATTCAACAGTGGGACATTGTAGCATCAGTATTACTTCAAGTATAATTCACTAAATATTTTTACTGAAAAATAATTTTATATGTGAAAAGGTATCAGAAATGTGATCATATCTCAGAAAAGGTGGCTAAAGTAACCAGAAACAGAAGAACCAGGTTTTAATGAATTACAAATTGTTTGCTGTAACAGAATTTATTAAGACCTCATTCTTTTGTCCGATTCTTCCTTATAAGTGTCCAAACTCAAGAATTACAGTCCACCTTAATAGTAATTCCAGTTTCAAAATATCAAGTTCAATGTTTCATCATATATACTTCCAAAAATATTTCATCATAAATTGTTCCAAGTACTTATCTGGAACAGCTCTGCGCAGCAAGGAAATTCTTCACTCATCCTAGAAAAATTTTTCATTCAACTCGACACACAAAAAAATCCATGTGGGTTTGAAGGTTGATTGTGATTCTTGAGCTTGTACTTTGAAAAGTAGATGATTGAGTTTCCATGTTAGTCTAAGACTGTTTGAAGTAAAAATTTCAGTAGGTCTCATGACCTTTAACGTCAGTTGATGTGATGATTTCTGATACCTTTTCATATATAATTGACTTGGTGTAAACAGTTTCACCTTCCTCTTGGGCGCGCCGATGTGGGTTTGTGACAGAATCAGGGCACCCTGACTTTGTTATAAATTGGCACTTCCCACACTGTACCAAGGCACACAAATGGAGGCACCAATTTTTAGAATTGCCCCCTTTGACTTTATTAGCTTGTAAACTTCAAGAAGTAGGGCCTATCTACTTTGTGCCTGTAAAGTGCTGTGGATATCTTATAGCACTATATGAATAATAATAAGAAGAATAATGAAAATAAAACACTACAAGAATATTACCACCAACATTAAAACAGAAGAAAAGGAATAACTTGGCCCCACCACCCCAGAAACCATTGCAGAAATGCTTTAACTGACAATAATCAACAGACCCCTTGTGATTTCAGTGGGGGAAGGGGGGAATGTCATGCTTTCTGTCACTCTATCTATGACCTGTTAATATGGAACAAACATTTGACATTCCGAGCCTGGTGTTTTTTTTCTAACTTCTTCTCTACTATGCATGTGACTTCTTGTTCTTTAGATCCTATTCTATCTGGATGGATCAAACTTTCTGTCCACGGATTGATGTCTTTGGCTTTAAATATGGTTACCAATAGCCTGCAGGGTATGACAGTTCCTTCTTTGTGGAAATATGCTGTGATTCAACCTGTTTGAAGAAGCCTTTGATGTATTGGATGGCTCCCTTGAGTTATAGGCCAGGGTCAAAGTTGGTGACAAACATGGTACTAAGGCAACTGCTGGATCATGTTGAGACATCCACAGTACTCCATCCCCATCAGTCACAGTTTGGGGTGCAGTATAGTATGGAGACTGTCTTGGCAGGGCTTCTCAGTAAAGTGCAGCCTGTCTTGGATAACAGTCAGTGTTGTTGGCTATTTTCTTTGGATTTGGCCCCCACTGCATTTGACTAGGTGAACCAGCAGCTGTTTTTGTTTATTATGATTTATTTACCACCTTTTTGAAGGAATTCACTCAAGGCGGTGTACAGTAAGCTGTTGTTGGCTAGCCTTTATGATATTGGGCTTAGGAAAACATTTCGGCTCTCATCTGGAGTCTGCTTTATGTGCTCACTCCTTACTGTTTGGCGTATCTCAGTGTTCAGTTTAACACCTTTCTTGTTCTCTGGCAGTGATTATACAGGAGTATAGTGTGAGATTTTATATTATGCAGATGATATTTGTTGATAACATCAGTGGCGTACCAAGGGGGGGCGGTGGGGGCGGTCCACCCCGGGTGCGCGCCGCTGGGGGGGTGCTGCTCGCCGGTCAGCTTCGTTTCGTTTCCATGCTCCCTCTGCCCCGGAACAGGAAGTAACCTGTTCTGGGGCAGAAAGAGCATGGAAACGAACGAAAGCTGACTGGCGCGCGGGCACCGCAGCATGCACCGGGGGGGGGTGTCTTTTCGCCGGGGGGGGAGGGTTCGTGCTGCACCGGTGATCCGCCCGGGTGTCAGCCCCCCTAGGAACGCCACTGGATAACATATACATGAGTGTTAGCTTTGACCTCATGCCCCTGCAGGAATGTCTCAAGGCTATTGATCACTGGCTCCTGGACCATAGGTTAGTAAATTAATAAGGATAAGACTACTACATGCTGAATTTCTGGTCACCTGGCCTGTCCGTCCATGACTTCTATTTTGTTTGGCCATCTAATGCAGGCCCTTAAATAATTAAGTACCTTGGAGTACTAATAGACAGCTCTGCTCTCTATGCAACTATTTGGATGAAACTGCCATGCATACTTTGCTCCATGCTTTACTGGTATCATTTATTTACTATGCCAGACACTTCAGCATTCAGCTGTACGTTTATTGTGTAGTGTTCAGTGTTTTGATCCCCTTAGTGGACTTACCATCATTGGTTGCCAGTAAGATTTTGAGTGGAGTTTAAGGTACATACCCTGACTTATAAGACTTTCTAGAATTCCTAACTATGGAGAATATGTAGTTTGAGAAGTATAGTGCTGAGCTATGGCAGGTGGTGGTAAAGAGGAAAAAGGCTTCAGGAAAGTTGTTCGTGAGAGAGAGAGAGAGAATGAATATTTGGGGAAGAAAATCCAGCATGGAATTCAGATGGAACTGTTTGAATTGTAACATGAGGAAATTGGCTAATAATACAAATATTTTTTTTGAAAAAAGATTATGGACTTTCAGGCACAGGTTCAAGTAGGAGCCTGATACAGAGTGAAGAGTTGGGTAGTATTTAGCCATGACATTCCTGGAGATATTCAAGGGAAAAATAGCTATTAGAAATATGCATACCGATGAGTATTAACAATGGTTAAGAATGTTGAAAGCTCCTGCCTCTATCCCATCTCACAGTCTGACACAAGGGGAGCTATTTAGATCTAGTCAGTGGAATCAGGAATGGCTGAGAAATGTAACTGTTTTTGGGACTGCTTGGCAATGATAACAATAACTGGGAGAAAGGACACTAAAGAAATCTACTACAATAGCATTTAATTTTTGAAAGAGGCAGCTATGATAAAATGAGGAAAATAGTTTTTTAAAAATAGCTGAAGGAGCAGCTGCAAAGGTTAAGAGTTTAACCCCCTCCCCACTTTTTACAAAGCAACACTAGCGGCTGCCAGTGCAGTAATGCTGACACAGCGCTGTGCCGGCATTGCCGTGCAGCTTTGAAAAGGGGGGGGGTGGTAAATTAGGCAGGAACGTTGTTTGAAATACCATCTGAAAGCCCAGACTAGATGTATTCCATATATCAAAAAGGAAGCCAAATGACAGCCGGTATGGTGAAGGAGGCTATTAGAGCTAAAGAACATCTTTTCAAAAATGGGAAAAGATCTTTATGAAGAGATTAGGAAGAAGCATAAGCACTAGCAAGTTAGATGCAAGGCACTGATAAAGAAAATTGCTATAGAGAAATAAAACTCATAACAAAAATTTTTTTCTGGTACAATAGAAGCAGAAAGTCTGTTAGGGAGTCAGTTGGACTGTCGGATCATCAGGGAGTAAAAGGATTACTCAGGGAGGACAAGGTCATAGCAGAGTGACTAAATTAATTCTTCAGTCTTTACTGAGGAATATGCAAGATCTACCTGTGCCAGAAATGGTAATTAAGGATGATGATAAGGAAGAACTGAAAGAAATCTTGATGAACCTGGAAGATATAATAAGCAAAATCAATAACTTAAAGAACAGTGAATCTCCTTGACCAGATGATTTACACTTCAGGTTACTGAATAAGCTAAAAAATGAAATTGCAGGTCTCTGTGGTAATCTGTAACCTGTCATTTAAAATCATCCGTGTATCTGAAGAATGGAAGGTGGTCAGTTCCAGGGGTGATCTGGGAAATTTCAGATGTTTAATTTCTTTTATTGATTTTTGATATAAATATAAGCAAGAGCTCACAACATAACAACAAGTAACATTTTACAAAGTATGGCAATACCGGTGCTCACATGTAAGAAGTAGCTATCCATATCTAGGTTTAAATTAAGTTAAGAAAAGAAAGAGGTAGAAAATAGGAAGGAAAGGGGAGGCTGGAGGGTACAAATCAAAGTATAAAGCATGCATAGTAATTTATTTCAAACAATATAACAATTCTTATATAAATGCAAACAGCCCGACACAGGCCGTGTTTCGCCCAACTGGGCTGCTTCAGGGGCTATACAAGAGTCCTTTGCTACCAAATATAAGGCATATTGAGAATGTCCTGTCATAAATGTATGAAGAATTGATTTGATCTGAAAAAACAGCTGGATCAGAGATGCCAAAATGTAATCCATATACAGCAAAGCGAGAAGATTTCTTTGCAAGGTGTGATTCGTATTTATAGATTTGGAGCAATAAGTTCCACCATTCCTGGTAGGTGGCTTGGTATAAGGACTTCCAATGTGAGAAAATTATCTTCAATGCTAAGATACCATGGTGCTAACAAGAGACCCTTCACTATGAGTCAGCAAACTCTTATAGCACTGATCCCTGAGGAATCACCCATTTATAAGTGATTTAACCAGGAAGGTGAAAGATGTACCAGTTGTGACCAGATTTCTAGCCAGTATTTATGAAGGCACACACAGTCAAATATAAGATGCTTATATTACCCACTTGAGAGTGGCAAGACCAGCACACACTGGGATTAGAGGGAGAAATAACATGTAACTTATGTGGCGTCCATAGAGATCTAGCATAAAGAAATACATAGACTGTGTAGTAGTAGAAGAGTTAGAGCATCTGAAGAAGGACTTCCAAAGCGGTTCCCAAGTTTTCTGATATAGGTTGCTGTATGTCTTCCTCCCCAATATCTACGTAATCCTGTACATATAGTGCGGGATTTGCTAAGAAGGTATTGTAAATGTGGGAAGCAGTGTGACCAGTATGCTGAAGCTTCAAATTAAAATCTATAAGCTCTGGGGTTTGGGTTAGGGAACTGATCTGGGAAATTTCAGACTGGTAAGCTTGACATCAGTGCCAAGCAAAATAGTGGAAACTATTATGTTTAAATCTTTTTATTAAAGAGTATCGAAAAATACAACAAGAACCAATGATATTTTGAAGATACAATATATGATACAGAATGTTGAATTCTCAATAAACATGCTATATAAAGTTACATATCTTGTTCTCCTTTGGAAGTCTTAAGTTTTAATCTATTTATTGACTTATTATATGAATCTGTATACTTAATGCTCGGCAGGTAGCCTTACTGATACCACAGACAACTTGTAGACCTTCCACATACATCAATCATTTTCTTCTTTTATCCCTAGACTCCCCCCTCCCTCCCTTCCTGGTGTTTTAAGGTTCAACAGATTTTTGGATGATACTGCAAAGAGACTCTGTATCCTGTGCTTATAAGAACTGCAGAATATAGCAACAAACTCTGTTTCAACCATGTGATGCATCTCGTTTCAAACCTAGTGGAAACTATTATAATGAACAAATTACAAGCAAATAGACAAACATGGTTTAATGGAACGAGTCTGATGGATTCAGCCAAGGAAACCTTGCTCATCAATTGGCTACATTTTTTTGAATATGTGAATAAACATGGCTAAAGGTGAGCAGTTGATGGTATCCAGATTTTCAGAAAGATTTTTATGAAGTCCCTTATGAGAGACTTCAGAGAAATTAAAAAGTCAATGGTATACGACTCTTTCTAGGTTCTTTTCTGCAGGATTTTGCCATTGGTACTTTATCAGATACATAGGGCTCTCTTTTACAAAGCCATGCTAGTGATTCTGTTGTGGCAAATGCAACAATGCCCATTCAGTTCCTATGGGCTTTGTCACAATTGCCGTACAGGATTTGTTAGTGCAGCTTTGTAAAAGGAGCCATAGTGCTTCTATTTTATACAGACAGCACAATTTATCATGCTATATTTCCTGTAACGTTCTCTCTGCTTCTTCTCTGTTTTTGCCTCACAGTTTCTTTGTTTTTCAGGTAGTGAAACTGAAGATTCCTTATCTCTTAATTCCATGATTACTGGATCACTCAGTAGAAAGGCTCCAGAACACATGCCTAAAGCTGCAGGCCACATAGTGCAAATTTAGATGGACATGTTCTAGGTAAGATCATTCCTTCACCACTTAGTTGGGCATAAAAATAATATTGTATTTGTGTTTGCATTTTGCTTTTTGCAGATCTTGGCTATAAATTCAACAGACACAACAGGAGAGGGTCTTTTTACTAAACATTAGAACATGCTATCTGCAGAAGGGCCCATAAGAATAAATGAGTCTTGTGGCTGATCTTTAGTAAGACTCTCCCTCCCCCGAAACTATATGAAGTTGGACAACTATGAAAAGGATTTTGTTAAGTGTATGAAAAAATTTAATCTGATTATGATCAATGCACAAATTATATAATGAACACTGTTACAGTATTACACCAGCTAAGATTAATAACTTTATTCATACAGTTAATCACTGATTTACTTTAAAATATGACCCCCACAATATTGAGTTCTTACAGTTCTTACATTTTTACAGTGTTTAAAAGATGTTCTGCTTGAGGTCACATGATGTGATAAACTTTAGACGTGGACATGTGGACTCAGAACTCCAGGACCCAGGCCAATATCAGTCAAGTTGGGAGATCTCAATGCCACATTGACATCTGATCATTGGGGATAATATTTAGCAATGGGTCTAGTATGAAGACAGTGTGAGATCATACTCAAATGCATGAAGATACCATAGAAAATTAGAGAGAGGCCCTGTCTGTCTGATACCAAGATGGCGCTGGGAGCCATATCAAATGCTGTGCTTATGGTAAGAGAGGTGAGGAATGGTACAGACTCTAGTAGTGGAAGTGACGGAAGTTGTATAGAAAATGTTGAAGGGTAAATTTGACCAAGTTACAAGGAGCTGGAAGATATCATTGTGGTCCTGGGAACTGTTTCAGGGCACATTCACAGAGGCTGAAAGAATGATCTCAGATCTAGAGGATGTCTTGCACATGGCTATATTAGATGACGAGGAGAATTGCTCCAGGAGAAACAATGTGCACAGTTGGTCAGGTTGCTTGAGAGCATCAAGGAAGAAGAGTTACAGGGATTTTTAGAGACTTGGTTAAAACAGGCCCTCCACCTGAACAAAGCCTCATAATTGAGCAAGCACATAAGGTGGGCTTGCCATGAGGGGAGAAGGTCTGCCCTAGAGTGGTGGTGGTCTGTTTTCTTAATTACTTTTACAAAGAAATGGTCTTCTGTCAGGACCTGTTCAGCTCAGCCCTTCATGCATGATAATTGCGGAATACTGTTGTCAGGACTACTCTTTGAAAAGTCAGCTTTAGGAAAAGAGTTGCTTCGACCTGTGCAAAGTATTTTAGTAAAGTGTATTTGTGTGGTATTCCCAGCTCATCTTTGCATGCAGTATAACGGCATCACACGCCAATTCAAACCCCCTACAAAGGCAGAGAAATTTTAGCATCGTTGCTGGAGTTGGAACACAAGAATCTAGATCACAGGAGTGAGTGAACATTGGAATCATATTATCATATATGGACGACTATTAATAAATGAACGAATCAGTGCATGGCACAGATGATATGGGCTACTTTGAAGAGCTTGAGCTTCTAGAGTAGATGCATAGACTTGGGTCAGTACAAGGTCCTGCAGAAGCCTGAAATCTTGGTGGTTATTAACAAACATAGTTTTTTTTAATGAGAACTTCCACAAAGTTTTGAGACAGATGTGAGAAGAGTATTCCCAAAACAATGGGGATAACATGAAAACTCGCTCTTTTCTTGGAGACTACTACACTAGAACTGCTACGGGAAATCATAAGAAATATAGGAATCTGGACACTTGCCCAATATTCTACTCTAAAAACTCCATTTTAGATAGAATGTAGAAACTGAAATTGATACATCCAGGTTAGGAAGTATATATTCCTTAAGGTCTAGACTAGACCAGTCCAGAGCTTGTGGCTTATGTCTGTTGACCAGTGCATGGAGACAAAGAAATAAAGTTCTATGTGATTTGCACGTTACAGGTACTATGCAGCCTTTAGAATGCTCAATATTTCTCTGTCTCCAGCAGGCGGTGATAGGCAGTCCATGCAACTCCTGGACTGGTTCCTGAGGTAGCTCTTGACCCAGTTAGAGAACTGGAAGTTAGTTGAGCAAAGACTTCCTCCTAAACCCAGTTAAATGATGTGGTTTGTGTGATTTTAGATTATGTATGTTCAAATTGTAAACCGCTTAGGTTTTAAGCAGGCATACATTTTTTAAACAAATAAATCCAGTTGGAGAACTGGGTTTTCAATTCAGCTGATTTGATAACGAAAGAATTGAAGAAACAATTTTCAACTTCTGGGGGAAAAACTTGGTGGAGTCCAGGTTCCTTTCCTCTCACCTATCTCTATATTTTACATTTTTTTCAGGAGAAGTAGTTTTATTTGTTTGGCTGTTTATAAAGCTAAAAAAGGAGAAATGCTTTTGTCAGTGGCTCAGAGGAGTATGAATTTCTTCCTTCCTCCTTCTCCCCTCCATTTCTAATTTTCCAGAGGTTTTCCTCTCTTGAAAAACTTTCAAAATATACATAAAGCCCTATCTGGTAGGTAGAACATCAGATGCTTATCTTTTGTCAGGTGAGCAGGGAAATTGCTTTGGTGGAGGGGCTGCCTCATAGTGCTATCATAAGGGAGCACAGGCAGACAGCATCCATTAAAAGCTTTCAATTCCCTCAGATGAAATCTTAATGCTGTCTGCTTTTCAGCAATAATTCTGTTTGCGGTATCCTTGCTGGATAAGACCATTTTGGTGCCAAAACTGGCTTATCTCAGAGGTAACAATTCCTTTTAGAAAACCTTTGAGGCCCAGCGGAGTGCTTGAGGAGTAGCCTAGTGGTTAGTGCAGCGGACTTTGATCCTGGGGAACTGGGTTAAATTCCCACTGCAGCTCCTTGTGACTGTGGGCAAGTCACTTAACCCTCCATTGCCCCAGGTACAAAATAAGTACCTGTATATATGTAAACCTCTTTGAATGTAGCTGCAAAATACCACAGAAAGGCAGTATATCAAGTCCCATTTCCCTTTCCCCCTTTCCCTTAAAGCATCATGTACAGTGCCGTTCCTTTCTCTGAGGCCAGATGCTATTCTTCAGCTACTAGAAGGCAACTCTACTCTCCATCCCCAAGACATACCTTTTAACTGAGGCAGATGTTTCTGTTCAGTCACAAAAATACAAAGAAATCTGTTCCCGTGCCAGGAAATGTGGACCTGCCAGGATGCTGCTAACAACACTTATTATGCCTCAAATTAAAACAGCAAGCTGATATTCTCTTGGCTTTCCCCGTGATCGGGTCAGCAGGGCGTTCTAATTTTGAAAATCTGGTGCGTTCATTGAGCTCTGACACCAGCTGGTTCCCTTGAGCTGCCATTAGTAGAGGGGATCTTGTCAGCTGTTTCAAGTCACCCTCTTTTGGGGAGGATTGCAGAGAGGCCCTGCCTGTTGCTTATGGGTCTCTGGGAGCAGGGGCTCTTTTTTAACATAATTGTTTTGTTGTTGAATAATAATTGCTCAAGGTGTACATAATTCAAGTAAGCCTCCAGGGATACCTGTGAGCAAGCAGCCCAAAGTTTAATTCGGGCAGGCCATCAGCATCACTACTCGATCCGGGTGCTTCGGCCTGCTACATCAGGAGGTTGTAGAATTTTTCCTGCATGGTCTGCTTCCTAGTTGAGTCTGTGGAAAAATAATTCTTCTTCTCCGTCACCCCTGTAGATGTTTAATTAGTTTTCAAGATAAATATTTGCTTGGTTTTTTTTAATCCTATTTAATTAGAATCCTTTTTGTTATTGCATGAAAAAAAATAGGTGGAGAGTTAGACCCAAAAATTTGTGGATCTGTTTATGATGTATTTTGATATCTGTTTGAATTCCTGTTTTATTATTTCTTGTGAGATTTCTCTTATTGCTCCCCAATGATGTGCACTATTTTGTTCTTGTTTATAATATGTATGTAGTATAAATGCTAAATAAAACTTTTTAAAAAAGCATCCTTCTTCTGAGTGAAGGAGATATAAGGCAGTTTTTAAGATATTGAACTATCAGTGGCTTTGTTAAGTTCTTAGAAACTCTATTTTTCTTCTTCCTCCTCAGGAGTTCTCCTTCAGTGGGTAATTCTTTGATGAATGGCATTACAATTTCTCTAGAGCCATCTCTTTGTAACCAAAGGCAAGCTTAAAAGTCGGCAAAGCCATAATTAAATTTTCCTATTGTGCCATGAATGTATCTTTAAGCATCTTAATGGATTGTGCAGATATGGTGGTAGCTTTAGGTTTGAGTGGGGGTGGGGTAATGTGTTCTTCATCAAAAAGTTGGTCATTTTAACTGTATTGTACACTGTGCATATTCCTTTGTTTTCTTTTGTGAATTTAATAAAATATAATTCAAATAAGCATCTTAATGGAGATATTGTATCTGGTGATGGCAGTTGTCATTATAATACCATCTCTCTAGAAGGTTACTTGGCTCTAAGGAAAGTAAACAAATAATTGGCAGGTGAGACTTTGTACTTTTCTAGTATCCCGCTTAGTTCTAGCCTTTTTTTGCTGACAGGGGAGATATCTTCTTGACTGGCAAGTGGACCTGTGGCCCATGAACTCTATTAGTTAGAATTGTAAACAGCTTGATTTCCCAAATACCTAGAGCTGGACCTTATAGGTAAGGCACCAAATCAAATAATCAAATGCAGCAAGCAACAGAGCTCCTGCTCGAGTGTCTGTTCAGGATGCCATCTTGGCCCAAGTCAAACATTTTGTATGGAGACCTTGTAGTCAGATATTGCTGTCATCCATCCAGTGTAGTTTCTCATGTCTCTGGATTTAAAAGAAGCATATTTCCACATTCCAATCTGGCCTCCTCATCAGCGCTTCTTGAGGTTTGCAGTCCTGGGGCAGCACTTTCAATTCAAGGCAATGCCTTTCAGGGCTGTTTTCAGCTCTGAGAA
This sequence comes from Microcaecilia unicolor, assembly GCF_901765095.1. Classification (NCBI taxonomy): domain Eukaryota; kingdom Metazoa; phylum Chordata; class Amphibia; order Gymnophiona; family Siphonopidae; genus Microcaecilia; species Microcaecilia unicolor. Next base: position 104,150,150 of record NC_044036.1, read on the forward strand.
CCTTCTCCAAAATGTTGGTAGTGGTGGCATTTCTGAGGAGGGAAGGAATAAGGGTACATCCTTACCTGGACGACTGGCTGATCAGAGCGTCTTCCTTTCAGGAAAGCCTAACAGTCACTTCACATGTTATCTTGTTACTTAAATCTTTGGGGTGGATGATTGAGCTTTCAAAGAGGCAGTTACACCCCTCTCAAAGTCTGGAGTACTTGGGAGTTTGTTCAGAAACCCTGCAGGGCAAAATTTCTCTCAAGTTAGAGTCAGATTTGAGTCTTACTGCAACTTCAGGGCCAAGTCTGTAACTTTGTTCAAGCCCTGGGATCTATGACGGTGACCCTCGAGGTTGTTCCATGGGCCAGGGCTCACATGAGACCTCTGCAAAAGTTTTTCTTGTTCAGAAGGAAGAGCGGGATTTGGGGGTGATTGTGTCTGATGACCTTAAAGCTTCCAAACAGGTAGAAAAAGTGACAGTCAAAGCCAGAAGGATGCTTGGGTGCTTAAAGAGAGGCATGACCAGCAGGAAAAAGGAGGTGATAGTGTCGTTGTATAAGTCTCTAGTGAGGCCCCATTTGGAGTACTGCGTGCAGTTCTGGAGATCGCACCTACGGAAAGATATAAACAGGATAGAGTCGGTCCAGAGGGCGGCTACGAAATTAGTAAGCGGTCTTGAATGCAAAAATTATAGGGACAAGCTTGTGAACCTCAACATGTATACGCTGGAAGAGAGGAGGGAGAGAGGAGACATGATAGAAACGTTTAAATATCTCAAGGGCATTTATGTACAGGAAGAGAGCCTTTTTCAAATGAAGGAGAGCTCTGGAATGAGGGGCCATATGACAAAGTTAAGAGGGAATAGGCTTAGGAGTAACCTAAGGAAGTACTATTTCACAGAAAGAGTGGTGGAGGCATGGAATGGCCTCCCGGTGGAGGAGTCTAGGACTGTTCCAGAATTTTAAAAGGCATGGGATAAGCATATGGGATTGCTTAGGAACAGGAAGAATTAGGGGTTACAGAGGATGGGCAGACTGGATGGGTCAAATGGCCTTTATCTGCCGTCATGTTTCTATGTTTAGATAGTCCCCTGTATCTCAGGAGTATGATATACGCCTTCCTTGGACATCGCGGGTGAGGCTCAGCATGAACTGTTGGCTTCAGACTAGAGAGCTGCACGGGAATGGGGATAGCGGAATCCGCAGGGATCCCTTCCATGTCTGCAGGGATCTCGCGGGGATGGATCCGGGTGCACGGGAATCCCATGGGGATGGATCCTGTGGGATCCCTACGGAACTGCTTTCTCTCCCCCGAGCGCAAGGTGCCCTCCCAGCACATACCTTGAGGCAGCCTGGTGGTCTAGTGGCTTCTTCGGGTCTAGTGGCGTTCCTGCCGTGGCGCTGATCCTCTCCTCTCTGCTCTTTTAAAATGGCTGCCGAGACTTCCAGCGGCAGCCTTGCAAGACTTCCATGGAAAAGTCTAGGAGAGAGTCACGGGGTGGCAGTAGAAAAAAGGCTTCCGGTGCATGGGGAAGGGGGGTAGGATAGAATGCAGGGTGGCTGGAGAGAAAACGCTGCAGGAGCAGGGAGGGGGGGAAGTGGTAGGAAGAAAAATATGCCGTCAGGGGAAGGGGAGGAAATTCAGACCAAAGCATCTTGTCTCCTCAGTGGGTTGTATGTGGAAATGAGATGGTGCCCATGGCGAGGAGAGGAAGAGAAGGGACGAGATGAGATGGTGTCCATAGAGAGGAAGAGAAGAGAGATGGAGGAGATAGTGCCCATAGAGAGGAAAGAGAGGAGATAGTGCCCACAGAGGGGAGGAGTGACCGGAGGAGATGGCTAAAAAGTATTCTTCAGAGGATCCCAATATGTATACCCTAGAGGAAAGGAGGGATTGGGGGGAGGGGGGATATAATACAGACATTTAAATATTTGAAAGGTATTAATATGCCAGCAAACCTTTTTCAGAGAAGGGTAAGTGGCAGAACATGAATTGAGGTTTCAGGGGAATCAACTTAGGAATAATGTTACCTTTTCATTGAGAGGTGGTGGATGTCTGGAATGCCCTCCCATGGGAGGTAATGAAGACAAAAGCAGTAACGGAATTCAAGAATGCGTGGGATAAGTACAAAAGATTCCTATATGGAAAGAGAATGGAATCAAAACAACTTAGCTGTGCTGAAGCAAAAAATCCAATAGCTGAAAAGTAAGGGTAGTGCAGGGCAGACATCTATAGTTTGTGTCCTAATTATGACTGGAGCAGGCTTCGTCATCAACTCCAGTAGTTGAAAATTAAGCCAGTGCTGGAAAGACTTCTATGATATGTATCTTGAAAATGGCAAGGACAACTCAAGATCAAGTATGTATATGTTATCATATACTAGGATTTTATCTTATCTTTTATTGGGCAGACTGGAAAGACTATGCAGGTCTTTATCTGCTGTCATCTACTACATTACTATATGTTAGGATGACGCTTCCAAGGCCCACTTCAGGATTGAGTTTGCCTTTTGAGGAATAACTGTAAAGGTTGGTGAGTGTAGCTGGGTCACCCTTCCAGGACCCAGCCGGGCTCGACCCAGCTTAGCTTCCTTCTTCACCCGACTGTTGCCTCGCTCCACACCACCTTGGTCTGTTCTGGGAACTCAGCTCCAGACCCCCTGAGAGCTTGCAGGACTTCCTCCTCTCTCTATTGTTTCCACAGAGGCTCAATCAGGGTAAAACGTTTATAGAAAAAAAACTTTATTTTCTTGCTTCCATTCAGCATAGACACAAAAGGAAAACACCTTACACCCAGGTTGTTAAGGTTTGCTGCCAAAGTCTCATTCAGGGTTTAAACAGTCCATATAACTTCACTTTAGCCAAAATTACTTCTTTTAGGGAACAGTACATGATCAGAAAGAAAACACCATAGCTTGGTAGGTTGCAGGCCCAGACCTTTCCAGTTTGAAACAGTTTACACAGTCTTTCTTACAGCACAGCTACACAGCTTTGGTCCCACCTGGTTCAGACTGGGGTTTCAATTGTGCCCAGCCCTCTTTCTCTCCCAGGGGCTGCACCTGTTTCCTCTTTAGTAGAGATCTCCCCCAGCGTCTCAGTCTCTCTCCTCTGGTCTTCCACCAGTCTCTCCAGGCACAGCTAGCCACCCTCTTACAGCAGCTTTTCGGGTTTGAGCCAGAGCTCCAATCTCCATCTGTTCCTCCTCTAGTCCTTCAGTAACCTCCATTTTATCCTCCTCTTCAACTTCCCCCGCCCCCAACCTCTCCAGCTGGCCCTCATCACCTCCCTCAGAGACCATTTCCCAATCTTCTGTCTCCTCCCCTAATTCTTGCACAGCCGGGTGGGGAAGAGAGGGATTCTGGGACTGGTAGTTCCTCCTCTTCTTCCTTAACCCGGCCAAACTCTCTGCCTCCGGTAGCGCAGCTTTCTGAATGTGGGTGTTGTGCACATGAAGTCTGCTCCGTTGGGGTTCCCCGGCTGCCTGCACCCCCCTTCTGCGTGCCTTCCCGGATCCCCTTTCACCTACCCTCTCACATAGCCCCATCCTCAACTGATTGCTAAGGACTTATATTTCTTCACTAGCAATCCGTGACAGGACATCGGCATTGGTTAAAAGCCTACCTGCTCGATGCTCCACTCGGAAGCGGTAGGGCTGCAGGGCCAGGTACCACCGGGAAAGCCGGGCATTACTGTTCTTCATATGCCCCAACCATTTGAGAGGAGCGTGGTCCGTCACCAACGTAAATGCTCGGCCATCCAAATAGAAGTGACAGGCCTGTACGGCCCACTTGATAGCCAAACATTCCCTCTCAATGGTGGAATACCTCGTCTCATGCGGTAACAACTTGCGACTCAGGTACAGGAGGGGATGTTCTTGTCCCTCATGGAGCTGGGATAACACTTCCCCAACCCCACCCCAGAGGCATCTACCTGGAGTAAGAAGGTTTTATCAAAGTCCACTGCCCTTACTACTGGTTCCTGACACAATATCGACCTTAACTTATCAAAGGCCCCTTGACTTTCCCCATCCCACTGAAGCGTGTTCGGGCTCTTGCTTTTCAACTTATCTGTTAGGGGGGCTGCTATTGAGGTGAAATGGGGAATAAACCTCCGATAGTAACCCACTATGCCCAAAAACCGCCTTAACCCTTTCTTATTCCCCGGATGAGGACACTCCCTAATGCTCGCCACTTTGTTGCATAAGGGAGTGATCTGTCCGTCCCCCACCATGTACCCCAAATATTTCACGTGCCGCTGACCGAAGTGGCATTTCTGGGGGTTTAAGGTTAAACCTGCCCGTCGGAACGTCTCCTGTACCCCCCTGAGTCGTACTACATGGGTGGCCCAGTCCTCACTATGGATGACCACATCATCCAAGTAGGCTGCCGCATACTCCTGATGTGGACGTAATATCCTATCCGACAACCGTTGGCAGGATGCTGCCGCGGAGTGCAACCCGAACGGCATTCTTTTAAACTGATAAAGTCCCACCGGGGTAGCAAAAGCAGTTTTCGGCCGTGCTCCCTCCGTCAGGGGTATCTGCCAATAGCCCTTGGTCAAGTCCAGGGTAGACAGGTACCTGGCGGTTCCCAGCCAATCTAGTAATTCCTCAATGCGGGGCATGGGGTAGGCATCCGGGGTGGACAGGGCATTGACTTGGCGGAAGTCAATGCAGAACCGCCAGGTACCATCAGCTTTTGGTACAAGCACCACTGGGCTTGACCAGGGACTGAAGGACTCCTCGATTACTCCAAAGGATACCATCTCCTTAACCTGCCCGACCACCTCCTGCCGTTTGGGGGGGGGGGGAGAGATGATAGGGCTGCTGCCTCACTACCTTCCCTGGTTCAGATATAATATCATTGGTTATGAGAGTAGTCTCCCCGGGACGAGCGGTCAACACATCCCGAAACTCCTCTAAAAGTTCCTGCAGATCCTTCTGCTGGGGTTCACTAAGGTTCACTAAGGCCTGGATCTATCCGGGGTTCACACTTCTGTGAGAACTCCGTAATCTGGGGCCCCAGGTCGTTCTCCCCTTCCTGTATCCCCTGACTCTATAACCCCTTTCTCTCTCGCCAGGGCTTCAGAACATTCACATGATACGTTTGTATCCGGCCTTGCTCATGCCTCACTGCATAGATGGTGGGACCCAACTGTTTCTCTGTTGTAACTGGCCCTTTCCACCGGCTCGTGAATTTATGCGGGGAGTCAAATATCAATACCAGCACTTTTTCCCCCACCTGAAATGTCCGATTGGCACTCCTCCTATCATAATAGGTCTTTTGGGTGACCTGGCTTCTGGCTAGCTCCTGCTGCGCCCCCTCCTGCACCATCCTCAAGCGCTCCTTTAGATCAACCAAATACCTACTAACTTCCTTATCCTGCTCCTTGGGTGGCACCCACTGCTCTTTTAAAATATCCAGCACTCCCCTGGGTACTCTCCCATACATCATCTCAAATGGAGAGACCTTTAGGGAGGCTTGCACACTTTCACGACATACATACAACACAAAGGGAAGTAACAAATCCCACTGTTTATGATGGGTACCGAGTCCCTTTCTTAACAGCATCTTCAAGGTCTTATTGAAGCGCTCCACCAACCCATTGGTCTGGGGGTGGTAGGAGGTGCTGGATCCCAAATGCCTCCCATACCTGTTTCAGCGTACGGGACAGAAAATTGGTACCTCGGTCTGTTAATACCTCCCTGGGGAACCCCACCTCACAGAAAATCCGTATGAGATGGGAGGCTATGACTTTGGCTGAGGTGTTGCAGAGAGGAATAGCCCAAGGATGCCTAGTAGCCATATCCACCACAACCAGTATATAGGAGAAACCCCGCTTGCTCTTGGTAATGGGACCAATCATATCCATAGCCACCTGGGTCATCGGGATAGCTATCCGGGGCAGAGGACATAGGGGGGCTCGGGCAGGCACCTTCTCCGACACATTTTGGCACTGGGCGCAAGCAGCGCAGAACTGCTCAATACTCTTGTACACCCCAGGCCAATAGAAATGGAGCAACACCTGCGTAAGTGTCCCTTGGACCCCCTTATGCCCTCCCAAAGGGTGATCATGAGCTAGCCGCATAACCAACTCCCTGAAACCCTGGGGAACCACTAACTGCTTCTTGGTACCCTCCTCACCCGGAGTCCGGGCTACACGGAATAGTAGCCCCTGGTCAACACTGAATCGCGGGAAAACCTGCTCTACCTCCTGTCCCGCCCGCTCCCAGGCATACTGTAAGCTAGCATCCGTTTCCTGCTCCTTGTGGAAGTAAGGGAACCTCTCCCGCACCCCCACGGGGTCTTGGGGAAATTCCCCCTGCTCATTCAAATCAGCTCTCCTACGCTTCTGGGCTCGCTTCTTCTGGCTAGAGCTAGGCTTCTCCCTACCCGGGGCCTCAAAAATGTCCATTTAGAAAGGGAATACCTGAGAAACTGTGGGCCTATCCCCCTCTCCCTGCTTACTTTGGGCCCGTGTAGTCACCAGTCCTGTCTGACTCCCCAGGTACTGGAAAAAGGGAGCCCAATCTCGCCCTAAAATCAAATTCTGGGGAAGCCGGGGTAGTACCGCCACCTCCACCTCATGGGTCCCTGCCGAGCTCTTAATCTGCACCCGATGGACTGGGTATCATGAGGTAGCCCCATGAATGCACTGGATGTTTATTAACCTACTCCTTTTACCTGGTCCCACAACCTCTGGGAACACATTGTTTGGTCGGCCCCCGAATCCAGGAGCCCCTCTACCTCAATCCCTCCAAACTCCACCCACTGAGTGAAATGGCCCCCGGCTGAGAAAGGCACATGAGAGGTTAACCCCAGTCAGACCCCACAATCCCGTCTCACATGCCCAGGTTTCCCCCAACGATAACACTGCCTATCTTCCCCCATTCCCTTTTCCTTATACCCCGGGGAACCCTTCCCTAACATGCTTTTGGGCTGGGAAGAAAACACCCTTGATCCCCTGAAACATTGAGACTCAAGGTAACATTCCATCCCTTTGACAGCAGTTTCTAATGTTTCACACCCCTTTCTTACCAAGTCTGTCCTCACTATTTCTGGTACAGACTCTAAGAATTGTTCTAACACCAGCTCTTGTAAAATTTGCATCACTGACCTTTTGTCTGGCTCTAACCACCTCGTGGCCAGGTCCATTAATTTCTGGGCCAGGGCTCTCGGAGTCTCCCCCTCCGACCACCTCCAACTCCGGAACCACCGGCGATAGGTCTGTTTACTCACACCATATCTGTCCAGGATAGCCTTCTTAAGGCAACCATAGTCTGCTACCTCTGATGGAGCCAGCCCCCAAAACGCTGCCAAGGCCTTCCCAGACAAAGCTGGGGCCAAACGAATGGTCCACTGATCCTGGGGCCACGCAGCAGCCACGGCCACTCGTTCAAAGGTTCCCAGGTAGTCCTCGATATCGTCCCCAGGAGCCAACTTGCCCCAGGGTAGCCAGTTCACATGACCAGGTTCCCCATAGGTTCGCACCCCCATTGCTCCGGACTCCTCTCCACTCGGGCCCGCTCTCTTTGACACACTCCCAGACCGCACCATCTCTTGTACTAGGTCCAACAAGGGTTGTTGCTGGGCTCTCGATGCTGCCAGAGAGTCCTCCATGAATTTCTGTGCCAGTTCTTGCTGCTTCTGGAACTGGTGTGCCATTAACGCCATCAGCTCCTTCGGATCCATGATCTCCGACGCCCGCTGGTTCCTGGAAAACACAGAATACAAGACCCAAGTGCCACTCTTCACACAATATGCCCAATTGAGAGCAAATGATTACTCCCACCCGTTTCACAATCCTTGCCCCAATTCTGAGTCTGCTTACCAGAATCAGGGTAAATATAAGCCTTCCTTGGCGGGTCTTCGATTGATCCCACCACTGCCACCACTTTGTAGCTGGGTCCCCCTTCCAGGACCCAGCTGGGCTCGACCCTGCTTAGCTTCCTTCTTCACCCGACTGTTGCCTTGGCTTGGTAGGTTGCAGGCCCAGACCTTTCCAGTTTGAAACAGTTTACACAGTCTTTCTTACAGCACAGCTACACAGCTTTGGTCCCACCTGGTTCAGACTGGGGTTTCAATTGTGCCCAGCCCTCTTTCTCTCCCAGGGGCTGCACCTGTTTCCTCTTTAGTAGAGATCTCCCCCAGCGCCTCAGTCTCTCTCCTCTGGTCTTTCACCAGTCTCTCCAAGGCACAGCTAGCCACCCTCTTACAGCAGCTTTTCGGGTTTGAGCCAGAGCTCCAATCTCCATCTGTTCCTCCTCTAGTCCTTCAGTAACCTCCATTTTATCCTCCTCTTCAACTTCCCCCGCCCCCAACCTCTCCAGCTGGCCCTCATCACCTCCCTCAGAGACCATTTCCCAATCTTCTATCTCCTCCCCTAATTCTTGCACAGCCGGGTGAGGAAGAGAGGGATTCTGGGACTGGTAGTTCCTCCTCTTCTTCCTTAACCCGGCCAACCTCTCTGCCTCCGGTAGCACAGCTTTCTGAATGTGGGTTTTGTGCACATGAAGTCTACCCCGTTGGGGTTCCCCGGCTGCCTGCACCCCCCTTCTGCGTGCCTTCCCGGATCCCCTTTCACCTACCCTCTCACATGAGGGACTTGGGGGAACCCAATCCTCAAGTTTTCTAAACTTATTTCAAGCTCACCACATGGTTTTCAATCAAAGTAAGATTTTCTGTGGTGAAAACATGCAAGTCGGGCTGTTCTAATTTCTTTGTGTGTTTCTGTTCAGACACATCAGATGTTCTTTCAAAATTACAGAAACATCTATGGGTCTCAAGGTTCTCTTATATGTTCCATTGATTTTGAGCACATCGATTCCTCACAAGGATGGATGTTTTCTGTTTCTCAAGAGTCTCCTCCAATTTCTGGGTCTTGAATATAATCAGAAACAGCTACAACTTAGTTTTCACCACCGTAATACCATTTGAGTAGACTGATGCAATCCTCTTTCTTGAGGCTTCTCAGCCCAGAGGGTCTTCTGAGTTGACTTTTGTAGATAACACCTTTTAATTACTGGTAGGAAATTGGAGTGCTTCCATCTTTGGAAGGGTCAGTCTACACTAAGGCAGTGAAATTATCAAAATTAATTTCTTCTGGTCATCAAGGAACTGTATGCAGATACTCAATAGTAGTGGCTATAAAAACTCATGCTTTCGAGCTTACATGAGACCATTGCAGATTTTTTTGTTTACTTGTTGGTTGCTACTCTCCTGGAATTACAAGTATTATCTATCCTGGGAGTTCCAAATGTGGTGCAGTCTGAGGTACTCACTTCATTCCAATCATCTATTCTGAGGTGTCAGCCAGGAGACTCCTAATGGAGTAGTAGTAGCATTATAGGCTACTTTGCGTTTGTTGTCTTTGATGATCCTTATCAAGTTTGTCTGGTGCAAGAAGTATGATCTCACTAGCCCCTGGCTTCCTGATTCTTTAATGGTTCAGATCTAAGTGTGGTCTGTCTGCAGCTATAGGACTTGTCTTCGTGGCAAACCAGTGGTGGAATTTTCCAAAGGTGGGACCATGGAGGTTTTATGTTAATGGACAATGAGACGTTTAAAGCATGGTAGTTGGCCAGACCAGCACACCTGCTGCTTTTCTGTTTGGTGCAGCACTATCTTTGTCAGCTGTACATCTTGCCAGAACACAGATGTTCAAGCAGATTTCTCAACAATCTCTTCTCAGTCTATAAGAGTAGTAGCAGTCTCCTGCAGCCTTTGCATGCTTTTCAAGCTTCTGGGGCTGTCTGCTTCTAGAACCTATGGCAGTAGTCAGTGATTATATCTGCACTTCTTCTCTTGTCAGAAGTAGAACTGATCAGAGAGTCTGGATGAGTTACTCAAATCCTGTTCACAGGGAACACTTGTTTCTGGTGTTAGGTTGGCTGTTTCAGAGGTTTGTATCTCTCAGTTTTCTGCTTTACTCTTTGGTGGTTGCGCCTGAGATGCCGTAGTTCCTACGAGCATGTTGTTGCTATGCGATGTCAGCCTATGAAGTATTACTTCCTTTATGGAGCACCTGAAGTGTAGCATGTCCTGAGACCTGTGCACAGCAGGCAGTTTCTATCTTTGCTAGGCCATTCACTCGCATCCTTCTATCTTTTTCAGGAAGGTTTAAAAAAAAAAAAAGTTAGCTCTGGAGTCCTTAAAAGTTCAATCTGTCATGCCTTTGAGGATGTCTGAAAAGTTCCTTTCTGGCAAATTATCTTTCTGTGGTTTAAAGCTGTTTTAAGCTCTGAGTTTTCTACCTTTTGATCTTTTTGAGTAGTGACTTAAATGGATCTTGCCCTCAAGAATGTCTGCTTACTTTCCATCTCTTCCCCTTAAGAGAATCTGATCTATGAATATTCTCATGCAGTGATCTTTTTCTCTAGTTCAAGGCATCAGAAAGATCAAATCACTTCTGCCCTTCCCTCCAAAGATGCTATCTTCATTCCAAATAATTCAGATTCTCACATCTCCTTTGTTTCTAGGCAACAATTTGGGGTTAATTTCAAGTTTTTACATTTGCTTCATAGAGGCTGACTGAATTTCGGTTTCAGTTTCGGCGCTGAAACCAGCCCAAAATCTGTATTCAGTCTTGTTTTGGTTTTGGCCGAAAATGCCTGTACATTTTCAATTGAAACTGAACTTACTGCTTACCCACAGCATGTACCCCCCCCCCCCACTCCAAACATTAGCAGACTCGGCGGCTTTCCCCCCCCCCCCCCCCCCGAACAAAGTTAGCACCACTGCCCCTCCCTCTCCCCTGAACAAAGATAGCATCCCCCGGGTCTACCTTAGAGTCCCTAGTGGTTTAGAGGCTAGTGTGAGCAGGAGAAATTCCTTTTCGCTCCTGCCCTTGCCATCTCCACCACCGGAATGGCTGCCACAAACCTCAGTGGCAGTCCCACTAGGCTGATACTGGAGGATGCGGCAGCCTTTTTTTATTGGAGCCAGCATGTGGAGCCCATGCCAGCTGCAATCTCAAAATGGCTGCCATGACCTTCAGCAACAGCCTTGTGAGATAGCTGCTGAAGGTCTTGGAAGCCATTCTGACAGTGGAGGTGGCAGGGGTAGGAGCAACTGGGGATCACTCCTACCCTGACTAGCCACTAGATCATCTTGGAGGCAGCATGGTACCTTTAAAGGGACAATCACAGAGTACTACTTTGTTTCTTTGTCGCCACCTGCTGGTCAGTAGACATAACTCACAGATTCTGGACTCCTCTGGTAGGACTAAAGGGAAAAAAATTATCAGGAAAGACAATTTCTCCATTCCAATAGTATTTTAGAAAAGGGTCTGCCAATGTAGAGCTTTTCCTAAAATACATGCATGAGTTAATGTGTATTTGCCTGCATGTAGAATGGAAACAGCCGTTTCATAATGATACAGGTTGAGGATACTCGGCAACTTACACATGTAAGTGCTGACACAACATAGCTTAGTAAAAGGACCCCTTAGGCACCAAGTTACAGAACAGTGCATATGTGCATTATATGTATACCTGCCGTTTTACTACTATTTGGCACATAACTGCCATTGTAGAGCCAAAGTTACATGCCAAATTGTCACATAACTTTGATGCACTATATAGAATTAGGAGGATAGTTAGGTGGTACATCCATGTACTGCCCTGGCATGATCCAGATAGTGTCATGGTGGTTAGAGAGATTTTCAGCAGCACTACCCATAGATGTTAAGCATGTAAATCCCTTTGAAAATTGATCTGTATGTTTTTGAAAGTGTGCTGATTTCCTAATTGTTCATATGTATTAACATTTTTTGTAACTGAACAGGATTAAATAACCTGAAATCTGATGTGGCCTCTGAAGTTCCATTATTTTATCAAAGAAAAAATATCTATTCTCCAGCTTTCCACGTAAATAAGTATAGACATGAAAGAAATGGATTCACGTGCAATCTTCCTGAAAGGTAAACAACACCATGTGTTACATATGATTTTTGTCTCATGTTTTAGTATATAGAGAATTGTTTGTAAAGTGCTTTAGAATGTAGATTTTTAAAAAGAGTGACAAAAATGATAAATGGGATAGAACACCTCCCCTGTGAAGAGAGGCTAAACAGGTTGGGACTCTTCAGCTCAGAGAAAACAACAGCTGAGAGAGGATACGATAGATATTTATAAAAATCATGAGTGGGGTGGAAAGGTAAAATAGGGAACAGTTTTAATCTGTCAAATAACATGAAAACTAGAGGACACTCCATGAAGCTAATGACCAGAAGATAGAAAACAAATCATACAGTGTCTTTTTTCACACAGTACATAATTAAGCTGTGGAATCTGTTGCCTGAGAATGTGGTCAAGGTGACTAACGTAGCAGGATTGAAAAATAGTTTGGACAAGCTCTGAAGAGGTCAATAGAAATTATTGGCCAAGTAGATTTGAAAGAGACTTTGCTCATCCCTGGAAATGAACATTGAGAAACAGATCTACTTTTTGAGATCTGCCAGACATTTATGACTTGGTCTGGCCATTTTTCAAGTTGGGATGCTGGACTCAATGGAACTTGGTCTGACTCAGCATGGCTTTATGGCTTCTCTCATGTTCTTATATATTTCTTTTCTTTCTTTTTGAGATTACATATACACTGGGGTTTACTAAGCTGCTAGAATAGCTGGCTGTGCGCTAGTGCCGACAGCCCATTCACATTGAATAGGCTGTATTGGCAATGCCACGCGGAAGCTGCTAGTGCGGCTTAGTAAACAGACTCCATAATGTGGAATAGAAATATTTTTAAATATAGATACATACATGTGCACACACACACATATACTCCAATACATTTAGTTTAGTGTTCTTCAACCAGGGTTCTACAGAACCCCAGGGCTCTGTGAGCATTCATAAAGGCTTCCATGTAATTTTTCACATGCCAGTGGGAAGGGAACAGGAGAGATAGTGTTGGGGTTCCACAGAATTAAATATGTTATAATTGAGTTCCTAACAAAAAAAATGTTTGAAAAAAACATTAATAGATATCAATGAATGATATGAAAAGAGAAATATTTAAGCCTCCTGTCTCCTATTTCTTCTAACTGAAATCAGAAAAAATGCTGTGATTTTGTTATCAAGAGCTTTCATTGACAACAACCTGTGGATTTTTTTCCCTACTTTAATAGACCTGCCACACCATTCATAGTCTGGTCATTACAGCAATGGGCCATAGTCACAAACTAGAGCTCCTGTTGGAACTGTTATGGGTTATAAATCTACCCAACCCACCAGGTATCTCCCTTAAAATTAACCATGTCGTCCTCTCCTTTAAGGGCTCTGAATGCTGCTTCCACAGCATACTCCCACCTCAAGCAAAGGGAGTGTAAAAGACTTCCTTGAAATTGAATCAGGCTGGCCCTGTTTGCTTGTTTTAGTATGCTGTGTTTGTGCTATAGAGATTTTCTTTAAAATGTGTTGTAAAATAATTACTTTCTGGCCACTTGAAGGATTTGGAGCAAATATTCAAAAGCTTAGTTGAAACTTCTTTATGTATGATGAGAGTATTTAAGTTTGTCAGGAAATGTTATAAAATTATAAAAATATATACTGGAAGAAAAACAGCTATCAAGAACCTAATAAAGATCTAATGAACACAGGGGTTCTTTTACTAAAGCTTGCTCGAGTTATCTGCAGCAGGGCTCATTTTATTCCTATGGGTCCTGCTGCAGATAACTCAAGCTAAGCTTTAGTAAAAGACCCCCACAGATGAGGAAAACACATTCCGCTTCTAAATGCAGAAATGCCCACCTCCTATTTCAAAATTTGAACAAAATAATGTAGAAAGAATCTATTATTCTGCAGTTTCAATAAAATTTGGGATATATCATTCTGAATAAATTTGCAATAAGCCTACACTCATTCAGTCACCTCCCCTTAATGACATCACTTTACTACCTGGTTTTTCAACTGTTGTGATCTTTTCTTCCTTGCGAACTGATTGGTTCCTGCTGCTTCCTGAGTGGCGATCAGTTGATCCTTTTTTTCGCAGTTTTTTCAAAACATATTCTATGCTTACCCTCTTCCAGCTCTTTTCTGGAAACTCTTGTACCAGTCTGAGAACTATAACCTTTCTCCATATACCAATTTTTAATAAGGATCAAATTCTCCTGACTGAAAACCATGGTAACTGTTTATGTTCAAATCAAAATGGCACCTGTGCATATCTTAACAATAATCGCTAAGTGTTGACGACATTGTTTAGCTGAGGTCGCTGGTGTGAGTGTAGGATTATTGCAAATATATTCAGGATGATATAGCCAGGGCTTTTTTTGAGGGGTTACTGAGTACCGACACCTTTTCCATTGTCTGCTAAAATTGACTTATGGACCTCAAGTTTTAATGAAAGAGCTGAGCCTCTACACACCAATTCTGCCTTGTCATAGATTCTGTGACTGGTTGCAGGGTCCTGGCTATTGTGGGGTGGGGCCCTCAGTGATCACCCCCACCCCTGAAGAGTTGCCTAGCATTTGAGTACTGGCACCTTTTTTGCTAGAAAAATCACACTGGATATAGCCCAGATGTTATTGAAATTTGTCAAGTTTTGTATATATTTTTTTTAATCACAATGTATAATTGGTTATGCTCAATATCCAAGAGCCTTTGGATATTTTCCAGTGGTACTTAACACTACCCCTTGAGAGATGTTTTTAGAATGAATTGAGCAGCTCCTAAATGAATAACAGGTTTCCATAAATTCAAAAATTCTTTCCTATGAATCTGAATTTTATGCTGCTGCCAGTTTTAATTCAAATGTGGTAAAAGGGGCCCAGTGTGATTTTTTTTTTTTGGGAGTGGGGAGTAGCCTAGTGGTTAGTGCAGTGGGCTTTGATCCTTGGGAACTGAGTTCAGTTCCCACTGCAGCTCCTTGTGACTCTGGGCAAGTCACTTAGCCCTCCATTGCCCCTGGTACAAAATAAGTACCTGAATATATGTAAACCACTTTGAATGTAGTTGCAAAAACCTCAGAAAGGCGGTATATCAAGTCCCATTTCCCTTTCCCTGCCATATACAGAGGCCCCTTTTACCGCAACGGGTTAAAAGGTGGAAAAAATGGTCATGCGGTAAGTTCACATTTTCCGTGTGGACATTTCGGGAGGGGGGAGCACTTACTGCCACCCATTGAGGTGACAGTAAAGTCTCCCATGCTACAACTCCCTGTGATGGTGATTTTTGAAAAATTCCAGTAGCACTGGAAATGTCACTTGCCGGGGGCGTAACTACAGCCTGCAGCCGTGGTGGGCCAGCGGTAGTTCTAGATTGCCACGTGAGAACCCTTTATTAAAAGGGACCCTAAGAGAATCTTTTACTAAAGATTAGTGCAAGTTATCTGCAGCAAAGGTCCACAGGAATAAAATAGATTCTGTGACAGATAATGTGCTAATCTTTAGTAAAAGGCCCTCTACATTATCAGCAAACAACATCATAAATCCTCTAACACCTAATAGGTTCTGTGCTTTGCGGTCCTTAGATAAAGTTATTCCCTCCAGCTGAGCTCCTTTACAAGATAAATCTTGAGGCTGTTTTCAGTACTTTATTTCTTCATTCCTTGTATTATATAGAAGAATTCATGCAGGCTGTGCTGTATGAGAACTGAACCTTTTTCCAAACATCTGGCACCAGTATTACAAGTACAGTTGTGGGATCCTGGATGCAGCTGTGTTAGCCACAGCAGTCAGTTCTTTGCCTAGCTGCATACCAAAACCTAATAGGAGACAAATGGTAGGTGCTTAGATCCAAGGTTACAGAACATATGGAACTAAGGCTATAAACTAGGCTGAATTCTGGGTGCCCTGGGAGAGGGATGAGGCCAGCAGGTACAGGAACTATTTAAAAAATTGTGCATGTTTCGATGCCTCGGGTGCCTGCTAAGCCAAGTGATTCATTTCAGCTTGTAATTAGTGCAAGTGTGGAGGCAGTGGAGTGCACACTGACACTGCCAGGAGATGTAGGGGCCCTTTTACAAAGCAGTGATAAGGCCACTGCGGGCTTACCACGCACCAATCCAGAACTACCGCAGGAGCCCGGTGGTAGTTCCCACGCCTAGTGTGCCCCATTTCCGGTGCTATAAAAATGTCGTATTTTTGTTATGCCAGAACTTAACTGGCAATAATCGCCAGGTTAGCATGGGAGCACTTACTGCCAGCTCAATGGATGGCGGTAAGGGCTTCCCCTGAAATGGCATTGCAGTAAGTGTTTCACTTACCGCATGACCATTTCTTTTCCTCAAAAAAAGGCAGCCTTTTACCTGCTGCGGTAAAAGGGGGCCTCAGCGGGTGCCAAAACATGCACTGACTCTAGCACAGGCCCCCTTTTACTGCAGCTTATTAAAAGGACCCCATAGTACTACTACTACTATTTAGCATTTCTATAGCGCTACAAGGCGTACGCAGCGCTGCACAAACGTAGAAGAAAGACAGTCCCTGCTCAAAGAGCTTACAATCTAATAGACAAAAAATAAAGTAATCAAATCAATTAATATGGAGGCAGTCGAGTGCACACTGATATGATTGCAGAAGCTGAATTAGAAAACTATTGGAAAAAGGCAGAATTATGAAAAATACTAGTAAAAAAGCCCATTTCTGAGACCAATGAAACGGGCGCTAGTAAGGTATTTGCTTTCTGCAATTATTTTTTTGAATGGGATATTTAGGATAATTGTGTTGTCATAGTAATGATTAATTACATTTTTCTGTTGTGTGTAATATATATATATATATATTTTTTTTTTTTTGTGTGTGTGTTGGTTGTTATGTTATTGTATTTGTAGGATTTAGTAAAAGAGATTGACAAAGTAGTTTGTGCCACAGTTTTATTCATATGTGTGTATGTGTTTCACAGAGATAGTTTGTGTGTGTGAAAGTGAGAGAGGGTTGTGTTGACTTGGAGGTTGGGGGTGAGTGTCTGTGTTGTGTGGTTTTGTGTGTGTGTGTCTCAGAATGGTGGTGGGGGGAGGAGGGGTCGGGGTGGTGAACTGAGAGGGTGTGATGGGGGAGAGAGTGAGTGTCCATGTCTCCATGTTGTGCATCAGTGTTTGTGTGTGTGTTTTTTTGTGGTGTTTTGGGGGGGGGGGGGGTGCAAAGTTGGAGTGTGGGGGCTAGTATTAGTGAGGTGCGGGTGGCAGGCAATGCAGGTGGTAGGTAGGTGGGGAGGGGGGAGAAAGAGAGAGTGTGCGAGTAGATTGTACTCCCCTGAATCAACCCTTCTTCAACTCCCAGAACCCTGACGTCAATTTTCCCAACGCAGCTTGCTTTTTGTTTGCATGCTGCAGGACAAATGCACCACATTTATATGTATTTAAACGCAGTTGCAATAAGGGTTTGCATGCAAGTGAAAACCAGAGCTGAAACCCTTCAGTATTGTTATTCCGTAGTGTTAGTAACACCAGGTTACCCCCGTGCTAAAGCTTTGTACACCGCCTTCACACCGGCCCCTCCCCCCCCCAAAAATATGTAGTTCACCACCACCTCGGGGCTACTGCCCTGGACATGTTGGCAGCTGAGCAGCACGGCGCACACGAAGCCATCGGCGGGCGTGACAAAGCGCTGCTCCACATAGGAAGCCTTGTCGTCCCAGCAGAGGAGGCGTGTGCAGATTTCTAAACACTGCAGCAGAAGCAGGGAGGCAGCGGTAGCGTACAGCGCAAACATCACCATGCCGGCACGGAGCGCGCGCAGGGCACCCAGCAGACCAATAGGCTTGAAGTGCGCGAACGCGCCAGGTCGGTCTCGCGCTCATAGCGGGCGTTCATGTGCAGCAGCAGGTCGCTCACGGTGCTATTTTGTGATTGGGCACTGTCGCTGCTGATGCACCCAGAAGTGGAAGACGTCATCATTGCAGGAGATGTATACAGAAGCACAAATGCCTCAAGGTTTATGTCCACGCAGTCAGCTTCAGAACGTTGAAGGTGCATTTTATTATATAGGATATGAAGATGAACTGATAGCTGTCTCAATGAATGTCTCACTGAAAGAATGGCTTATAGATGCAAAATATACCAATAGATTTGCCAGTTGTTGCACATGCAAATTAACTTTAACCCCTCAAAAATTAAAATTTCCTCATTAATGTTAACTCTTTATGTATACTTATGTTCAGTGCATTAATTTGGACCTTCCATACTTGAGAATGTTGGATTGTGGTCATCCTCATGGATGACTCATCAGCTTTTTCTCTTTCACCCTTGATATACTCTCACATTACACACATTATTTCTGTCTGTCCCCTCCAGGGATGACCCAGGCACTCTTTCTCACCATTCCCAAGCCTGACCCCAGCACTTTGCCATTCCCAGTCTCCAAGCCCAATGCCAGCACCCCTTCATTGCCTCACGATTTCGGCATGCTTTGTCCCTTCCCCCAAGGCCTTGCACCAGCACTCTTCTTTGGCTCCCTTTTTTCTAGGCCTCACCATAGCACTCTCTTTCCATCCTCCCTACTCCTCAAGAAATACTGTACCATACATTATTTATTTATAGTCCACCTAAAATCAAAAGCTCATAGCAGATTACAAAAGGAAAATATATAATCATCATAAAAACATATGAATCAATATTCAACTACTGCTTTCAGAGTTTTATTTTAACACCAGCTGCAGTGGTCAAAAAATATCTGGATAGTGGCTAGTGTTGACTATTTTATTCAAATATTTGTATGCTTCACAATCCACTATCCTTGGTGGATTACAATCAAGCATGCACAGAGAAGAGTAACTATTTGGATAAGGCGGTCAGCGCTGGAATGTATCTGAATAGTGACAATATTTAGTCTGCTATCTGAATGAACTTGCAGAACAATTGTTAGTAATATATAATTTATCTTTAAAATCAAGCATGGTACTGGAAGATTAGAGGTGGCCAATGTAACGTTGATTTTTAAAAAAAGGATCCAGATATGATCTGGGAAATTATAGACTGGTGAGCCGGACATCAGTGCTGGGCAAAATGGTAGAGACTATTATAAAGAACAAAATTACACAGCATATTCAAAGCATGGATTAATGAGACAAAGCCAACATGGATTTAGTGAAGGGAGATCTTGCCTTACCAATCTATTACATTTCTTTGAAGGGGTGAACAAACATGTGGATAAAGGTGAGCCGGTCGATATTGTGTATCTGGATTTTCAAAAGGCGTTTGACAAAGTACCTCATGAAAGACTCCAGAGGAAATTGGAGAGTCATGCGATAGGAGGTAGTGTTCTATTGTGGATTAAAAACTGGTTAAAGATAGAAAACAGAGAGTAAG
This sequence comes from Microcaecilia unicolor, assembly GCF_901765095.1. Taxonomy (NCBI): domain Eukaryota; kingdom Metazoa; phylum Chordata; class Amphibia; order Gymnophiona; family Siphonopidae; genus Microcaecilia; species Microcaecilia unicolor. Next base: position 104,169,378 of record NC_044036.1, read on the forward strand.
GTTAGATGGTCAGTATTCTCAATGGAGAAGGGTAGTTAGTGGGGTTCCCAGGGGTCTGTGCTGGGACTGCTGCTTTTAACATATTTATAAATGATCTAGAGATGGGAGTAACTAGTCAGGTAATTAAATTTGCTGATGATACAAAGTTATTCAAAGTTGATAAATCGCAAGAGGATTGTGAAAAATTGCAAGAGGACCTTACGAGACTGGAAGACTGGGCATCCAGATGGCAGATAAAGTTTAATGTGAGCAAGTGCAAAGTGATGCATGTGGGAAAGAGGAACCTGAACTATAGCTACATGATGCAAGGTTCCACATTAGGAGTCACCGACCAGGAAAAGGATCTAGGTGTCATCGCCAGCTAAGAAAGGAAATAGAATGTTAGATATTATTAGGAAAGGAATGGAAAACAAAAATGAGGAGGTTATAATGCCTTTGTATCACTCCATGGTGCAACCGCACCTCAAATATTGTGTGTGATTCTGGTCACCACATCTCAAAAAAGATATAGTGGAATTAGAAAAGGCGACGAAAATGATAAAGGGGATGGGATGACTTCCCTATGAGGAAAGACTAAAGTAGCTAGGGCTCTTCAGCTTGGAGAAAAGACGGCTGAGGGGAGATATGATAGATGTCTATCAAATAATGAGTGGAGTAGAACAGGTAGACGTGAATCACTTGTTTACTGTTTCCAAAAATACTAGGACTAGGGGGCACGCAATGAAGCTACAACATAGTAAATTTGAAATGGAGACAATATTTCTTCACCCAACATGTAATTACATTCTGGAATTCGTTGCCAAAGAATGTAGTAAAAGCAGTTAGCTTAGTGAGGTTTAAAAAAGGTTTGGATAGCTTCCTAAAAGAAAAGTCCATAAGCCGTCAAGATTGGGCAGGAGCAGGTGGAGACCACTCCTGCCCTGTTCCACTGCACTACGAGGATTTTTTTTTGTTACATTTGTACCCCGCGCTTTCCCACTTATGGCAGGTTCAATGCGGCTTACATGAGGCAATGGAGGGTTAAGTGACTTGCCCAGAGTCACAAGGAGCAGCTGCCTGTGCCTGAAGTGGGAATCGAACTCAGTTCCTCAGTTTCCCAGGACCTCACTTCTGGGTAAGTCTAGGAGTTGGGTCTGATGGATGGGGGAGGGCTTTCTTCTTGGACTGGAGGGGTTGTGGGAAGGGGGTTCAGAGGACCTGTCACATGAGCTGCCTTAAGGCAGCTCATGTGACAGGCCCCTTTATCCAGGTCCTGGTTCCGCTGAATATCAACGAGGACCTGGATAAATGCCGGCAGCCAAGTATGCCTGGATATTGAATGCCAGTGCCCGGACATGGCCCAGCAGTGAATATCCAGGCCTAATTCAGCCTGTGGCTGTTGGCAAACAAACTGACCACTCTGGTTGAGTATTGACTGGACAATTCTCAAAATTAGAATACATAAGCTTGCCTCAATAACATTACATTATATCACCCATACAGATACAGCCCACCCAGTTAACACCACTAACCTAATATTAATAATTTAAATATCAAAATACATGTAAAGAACCAAATCCTTTATAATAATTTCCTACTCCAACGTTCTGAAGCTGACTCCCCGTGGCACTGAAGGGTTCGTAGGCTCCATGCGGTTCGTGGGGTTCGTGCTGCCTGTAAGCATCTGTCTCACTGTCCCGCCCTCGCATCCAACGTAATTATGTCAAGGGCGGAAAACTGAGAGGGAAGGGGACGCAGCATAGTTGCTCCTGAGTCGCCGCTGGACAAGGTGCTCTCTCCCTCGCCCCTCCCGAGTCATGGCTGGACCCTGTCCCCCGGCCCCAGTCCCCCTCACCCACCCTGCTCCACGATGGACACTCCCCACAGCTGCAAGCAAGCCGTCCCGCCGACCTCCCTCTCCTCTCCCAGTTCGGACCCCCCCCCTCCTCCCCGACCGACTCCCTCCTGAGTCGCCGTTGGACCCCCACCCTCTCCCCTCCCACCTCGCCGCTGAACCTGGAGGACCCCACCCTCTCCCCTGCTCACTCCCGAGTCGCCGCTGGAGCCGCTGCTCTCTACCTCCCCCCTCTCAAGCCGCTGCAGAACCCCATCCGCCGCCCAGAGCCCCCCTTACCCACCCTCCTCCCCGATGGACACTCCCCCTCTCGAGTCACCGCTGGACCCCGTCCCCCGCCCAGAGCCCCCCTTACCCAACCTCCTCCCCGATGGACACTCGCCGCAGCCGCACACTCCCCGTCCCGCCGCCCTCCCTCTCATCTCCGAGACCGGGGTCGGACTCTCGGTGACGGAGGCCGCCAGGATGGCGGGCGAGCACCTGCGGTGAGTGTTTATCGGGGAGGAGCCGGGTTCAGGCCTCTGGGCGAGAGACGGGGTCCAGCGGCGACTCGGAAGGGGGAACACTGCAGAGTTGCCAGGCAAAGGAACGCGATGTCACACGCATGAGGGTGTCGTCGTCCCTCCCTTCCTCCCTCCCAGTTCCAGGCCCCCTCCCTCTGAATGTTAAAAATCCTCTTCACTTACCAAGTCGGGTTTATGGCGTCCGGCAGCAGCGGTAAAAGGCGTGCAGGCTCGGCCCTTCTCTCTCTCTTAGCTCTGGTCCTGCCCTTGCGGTAACAGGAAATGAGGGTGGGACCAGAGCTGAGAGAGAGAGAACAGCTGAGCCTGCACGCCTTTTACCGCTGCTGCTGCCGCCGACCGCCGTAAACCTGACGAGGTAAGTCAAGATGACTTCTAAACTTTGGAGGGAGGGATGCTGGAACTGGAAGGGAGGAAGGGAGGGACGACAACCCGGGAACTGGGAGGGAGGGGGGGACCCTGGAACTGGGAGGGAGGGACCCTGGAACTTGGAAGGAGGGAGGGAAAACTAGTCATGCTTGGAAAGAGAGTTTCAGATCCGTCCCATGGTCTATTTTTTCCGGAAGGGGGTGCTCTCCCCCCTTTGTAGAAACTAATTCTCTATATCTAAGAATCTTTCTTTTATTCTTTCTTTCTTTCTCTCTGTTCTGTGACCTTTGTATGAGGAATAAACTTTCCTTCCTCATTTTCTCTTCTTTATATAATTAGTCTGATTACTTATAATTACAACTTGCAATTGATATGCTGTGCTGGTGAGTAAGAATAAAAGACTTTTAATTCTCTAATTCCTGTCCAAATTTTCTGTAAGATTTTGTAATATGTTTAGAGAATAGCAAGACCAAACGCGCGCAGCCTAGTACAGGGGGGGGGGGGGGGGTCATCCCTGAATCCCTCCAGTGGCTATCTGTCATTTAAGGCACCTTTTTATGTCGTCTTCATTAGAAAAACAGGTCTAGACCAAAACATTGAAGTTGTCGCCCTAGACGTGTTGTTTTTGTTCTGTAATGGCTGTAAAACATCCAAGTGTTAGGTACACCCTAATCCCACTTTTGAAATGCCCCCAACATGACTCCTTGTGATTTGGACGCACTGCAGACAAAATGCATAGATGTCTACAAAGCAGGTTTCGCAAAATACCGATTTAAACGTTTTGAGAAGAAATCCGTTCAAATTGTAGTCTATATTTAACAACCAAAAAAAAGAAAAAAGTGGCGAAAAAGACCTCAGTCAAAAAGGAGCTCTATTATATAGCAAATGCTAACTTACTTAGGCTTTCAATAATCATTGGTCATAAAATAAATCAATTTTTCTTTTTATAATGTACCACATATCTCAACTCACTTTTTTGCTACTTATTTGGGTTTCTGCCAGGTACTTGTGACCTGGATTGGCCACTGTTGGAAGCAGGATACCAGGCTAGATGGACCATTGGTCTGACCCATTATGGATATTCTTATGTTCTCTCCTGCAGGTCCTTAAAAGAAATAAAAATTGCTGCTGCTTCACAGCCGCCACTAACCCACAGGCTTCCAAAACAAACTGCAGCTCTCTCTCAGCTTCAGTTCACAAAATGCCTTCACTCTTTCTGAAACGTTTGTGTCCATGCGTTCAGATGCCTTAAACTCTCACTGCATTCGGCAAATATGGCTAGGCTGCAGTTTCTAAACACAAGGCCCCTTTTGCTGTGCCCCTTGTATATACATTTACCTCTTGGGGTAGAAACAGGTAACGGGGGAAGGTCCCATCCTCATGGATGGAGCTAGGCCAAGCATTCTCAGAGCTTCGGGTTCACAGCAAGTCTTAATCTTTCCTTGGCAGCTTCCTCTTTCTCCCTTGGAATTCTCTTTATGGCTGCCTTAAAACTCTAGCAGTTTCTGAGCCCTGCCTTTTCGCCTAGGAAGATGTCAGAGCTATACTCAGTCTGTGCTGGTTACTAGGACCAGGAACTATATTTCTTAGCCCGTGTACATCACTCCCTGCATGGGCAGGATTACCTTCTTCATTGACTAAGCCTGTTTGCCCATCCCCCGAGGTTCACTGTGTTCTGATTCACACCCTTTTTTTTTTACAGTCCAGGCTCTGATTTTCTTAGGTAGGACTTTATCTAGCATTCTGTCTCTTGGGATTATCTTCAGGATTTGGGGCAAATATGGAGGTTTATACTGGCTTGTTTCAACTTAAATTTCCAGAGTTTGGCAGAGTAGCATCATCTTCCTATTCCACCCTGTAATTGGAGGCTGTCTGCCTCTTGGCATTTCTTGAGTGACCTCTCCCCCAAGGCTTTACACAGTGTCCTTCATCTTGGGATATGGCTGCTGTTTCTTTAGGTAGAAGGGATTTTCTCTACCTTTCTAACTATATCCCATGACTCTGAGACCTGTTGCCTAGGTCACCTGGAGACTATGCTGCCCAAACCCCTTTACCAGCTGTAACCAACTTGATTGATCACAATATTCTATATCCATGAAGCCTCCTCCACAATAGTGATGCAGAGCAGAACTAGGACATCTCCCCAGAGAACTCACCATACAAATAAATAGTTGATTCTGGTATTTTCTCAATAACAGCAAAGTAAGTTTTCCCCAGGCATCTTATGAAGTAATACAGAACCCTACAAAAGGATCTACCAAATAAATCTACCATTCCATAATAGCACCAGCTTTCAAAACTCACAAAAGGATCTACCTAGGAAAAAGCAGCACTGTAAACATTGCAATGATCTTGAGACCATCAATACAGCGATTCTGAAAATTGAACAAGCTGGATTACCAGAGATCCTTGCTCAGATACTCAGTTGTAATAGAACACCTGGCCTAGTCACACATTCAGAACACAAATAGCCCATCTTTTTTTTTTTTTTATTGATGGCATAATACATGTAGAACCGTGCAAACAGAATTGTCCAATAAAGTCAAAGCCTTCCACAATTTGCAGATACAAAATAACCAACACCTTCTACACATTTCCCTTTTTCCCCCATAATCACTCCCCATCTCATACCTCCCTATCATATGCACCCCCCTCCTTACCCGTCCCCTTAAACACAACTTTTTCATAACAATTGAAGCATTTCTCATCAAAGAAAACCAAGCAAAAACAAGCAATTTGCATAAGTACTTTAATACCCCCCTCCTTTCCCCCGCCCCTTACCCCTTGTACTTCTTCTATGATGCTTCACCATGCCTTGCCTTAAGAATTAAGTATTCTGCTCTGTGCCACTGCCGTCAGAGAATCTCAAAACGGAGCCCATGTCTGGCAAAAAGCTGCCCCTCTAGGTGAGGCCAAGTCACCCACCGCTCTACTGTGATCATAACCTAAAAGTAGCAAAGTAGACAAAAATTAAACTAAAACCCAAAGAAACAAGACTCAGAGGAAGAAAGAGAGATAAAGTCTGGGTGAGATGCACCACCAAGACATAACTATGAGAATTTGAGTATGCGTAGGAGAGATGCAGATGAGACCTTGATCCATCAGTCCCCCTATATACAACTCTCCTGAGATTAAATGTTGATCAACAGATTTTTCAGCTAGGGATTTGGAGAAAAGAATCAACATCCGAAGTGACTAGAAAGGATTTTCAATGGAGGGATGCACATATATACAAAGGAAGAGAGAGAAGCAGAAGGGGGAGGGAGAAACATCAGAACAATAGACAGAAACTACAATTGGTTTCAACCACTAGCATTTCTGCTTATAGCACTTTGCTTTGCATATTTAGCCTTATATAATATGCACTATAGGTGGCCCTCTATTTGTGAAAGAGAGTTGATAGTCACCTTTTTATGTTAGCACAGACTTTTCCATATTCTTATTAGCATTTGTTTTATGCATCATTTATCATGTGTTCATATTTGTATAAATGCTGTATTTTATCTCATTTTTGTTGTTAGTGCACATATACTGCCCTGTCCTCCTCTCACTATATATGTACTTTATTTATATTTTATGTTGAGTCTTGTGCTTTATGACTATTGTTTTGATTGTTTGTAATACAGTACCCCTGAAGCACCCATGAATGGGTGAAACGTGGACAATGTTGGGTGATATTTTAATAAAGATTTATAGTGAAATTACTCCTGGACCTGCTGTGTTGCATCTGTTCTTGGTGTGGATCAACTAAAGTCTCAAGTAATCTTCTTAAGTTATAGGAAAGACTTTTAACAGTTCAGGAAAAAAAAATATGTATTTTGTCCCAACAAACCATACCAGACATTCACAAGGATAAGCCAACAAAAAAATTGCTCCAAGATTAAGTGCCTCTTCTCTTAATGTTAGAAAAGCTTTCTTACAATCTTGTGTAGCTTTAGTAATGTCAGGGTAAATGATTCACACTTTCTGTCTATAGAAGAGAACTTGAGAATTATGAAAGTAAAACTTCATGAGTCCTGCTCAATACAAATGAGACTAACAAAGTACACCTCTGAGCTGACTCTGTCGTAGACTCCTCCAATATAGCTAAAATATTCAAATCCAACTGTCCATCTGGTGCACAATCAGTTGAAACTTCTCCCTGGGAATTCCTTGAAATATTAATATAGACTACCTTATTCAAAGAAGGAATAATTTTTGTATCATAACATTTTTTTGGTATTTTTTTATTCTATCTAGGCAGAACTTCGTGAAAAAACCTTACTATTCAAGAATTTATAATACATTGATGTTTTCACCTCAGTATCTAACCAACAGGATGTATGGAGGCAGATCCAGGTTTAATTCTGGAAACAAGAATGCAGATAGTATTAACACAAAGGTAAGAATTTGTTAATACAGATAAATTCGTAACTCGGCAGATTGCAGCAGGGATACAAATGTCATTGCTAGGCTATGTGTTAAAATCTGGGTCAGGCCTTTGGTTACTAGAACTCATTAGCATCTGACAGCAGTTCAGTGAACTATGTGAATGTACTGTGATCAGGGACGCAGAGACACACATCTTCCCTGCCCCACCCCCTTACCTTCCTATGTTGTCTCCAGTTCCTGTGCGCCGGGACCTGGGTTATTGCGTTAACTTGGATGTCCTTTCAAAAATGCCCCTCCATGTTATTGTTTAAACTACAGGATGGGGAGACTTCCGGTGACGTCATGACCGCGAGGGGTTGAAGAAAAAAGATCTCTCCGGCTTCAATCCCCCCTCCGCATGATCAGCTCACAAACCGCGATCTAAAATTGAAATTCGCCGCAGCCTAAATCGCTAGAGAGGCCGGCAACGAACATTTTAAATTAATTGGCGGCGTGATGGCAGCGAAAAATATACATAAAGATAAGCTCCGTGGTAGAGGAGCAGAAGACAAGATGGCGCCGCCCGCAAGCCCGCCGGGCCCGACAGTGTCATCGGCCTGGATCGCCGAAATAACTTCAGAAATGTCCTCAGTGTTAGAAGACATGTTGGATCGCCGGCTCTCCCCCATAAACACTAACCTGGAAAAGGTAAAAGAACAGCTCACGGATCTTTCTCGGGACTGTGCAGGCTTTCAAGCACGTGTGAGTGAAATTGAGGATAGAGTAACGGAGGTGGAGACAATACAAGATATAACTCAAAAAAAGCTGCAGGCGATGGAGGAAAAGATTGAGGACTTAGAAAATAGGTCCAGGAGAAATAATATCCGAGTGGTGGGCCTGCCAGAAGCGTTACCCGAACGGGGCTTGGAGGTCTTTTTGGCACGCTGGTTTGCCAGTGAACTACAGTTCCCAGAAGCCTCGGGGCCAATACAGATAGAACGGGCTCACCGCATCGGGATGAAAATGACTGGCACCAATAAACCAAGAGTGGTAATTCTAAGATTTTTGAATTATGCGCAAAAACAAGAAGTGATGAAGCTGCTGAGAACTGGAAAAGCATTGGAGTATGATGGAATCCCAGTAAGATGTTTCCAAGATTATTCAGCAGGGGTAGCAACACGGAGGAGACAGTTTTCGGAGGTTTGCTCAACACTATTCCAAAAGAAAATAAGATTTGCACTACAATACCCTGCCAAATTGCGGGTCACGCATAACGGTATTACTAAGACATATGAGACGGCAGGGGCGGCTAAAGAATTTCTACAACAGCTGGGAACAATATCTTCAGATGCAAGTTGAACAGCATAGAAAAGAGAACACTCTGAGAACACTGAGTAATGTTATAAGGAAAAGTCAGCAGAGACCTGACTGGTCAATATATGACAATACAGCAATCTCCCAGCCAAGAACAAAGATGGACCACTTATAGTAGCAGAAGGCTTGGCAAGATGGCTGCAGTTGGAAAGTTAAGGTTCAATGGTTTGTGAGTTAGACTTGACTTTTTTTTTTTTTTTTTTTCTTCTCATCTTGTGCTGTTGATTAAGACACTATATGGCAGACATGGCCAGTGGGTGAACCGGTTTGAACCCCTGGTAAGAGGGGTGAGACCCCGTAAGTGTCTGATCAGCCTGACAATGAAAGTTATGTTTAATGTAACAATGTATAATGCGGAGGGGGGAGGGAGAGACGTAAGGAAGTCGAGGTCCTAATTGGTGGACCTGAGAATAAGGGATACAGGATTTGGGGGGGGGGAGGGGGTGGGGGGAGGGAAGAGGGATGCAAGCAGGACACAAGTCTTAATTAGAAAGGATGTAGAACATAACAGTGAAGCTGGCACAGTGGAGGTGCAAGTGGGGGGGGGGGGCAGAGGCTGGGATGTCCCCCTCGATTACAACAGTGGACATCTGTGGATATAGGCACACACCTTCAAATCCAAGAATAGTAGAATACTAACGTGGAATGTAGGCGGAGTTAATTCGCCAATCAAACGCTCTAAGATTTTACAACAACTAAATAGGCAGAAAGCAGACATAGCACTCTTACAGGAGACGCATCTGAACCAGATTGAACATGCCAAGCTCAGCACCTGGTGGGTTGGGGATTGTATAGCAGCAAATGCACAAGGTAAAAAGGGAGGAGTAGCGATACTAATTAGAAAAGGCATAGCCTCGGTAATTAATCCACTTCTGATTGATACTGAAGGCCGTTATGTTATAATGGAAGTGGTAGTTGGGAGACAGAAACTGCTAATCTGTAATGTTTATGCTCCAAATAGATACGATAGGAAGTTCTATCAAACTTTGATTAATTTTCTGATCAGGCAACCGCACGCAGCTATAGTGCTGGGGGGTGATTTAAATGCAGCTTGGGACCCCTCTCTGGACAGATCAGCCCCGGAGACGGCCTCTTCATGTTATAATAATAGAGGCCTCTTACAATTGAGCCAGATGCTAGGCCTGGTTGATGTGTGGCGGGTGCTGCACCCAGGTGAGAAAGACTATACACACCTGTCGCGGGCCCACTCCACTCAGTCGAGAATTGACTATATTCTGACATCACGTCAGATGTTTGGGGAAGTGACAACAGCAGAGATAGGACCGTACATGGTGTCGGACCATGCCTGGGTTAAGATAGAATGGATACCAAGTGGTACAACCCCACAGGAATATAAATGGCAATTTCCCCTGGAGCTCAGCTCAGATCCAGTGCTTAAAGGTAGATTACAAGCTCGCTGGGCGGAATATAGCACTCACAATCAAGAACACATAGAAGACCCAGTTTTGTTTTGGGAAGCGGCTAAGGCGGTTCTTAGAGGCGAAGTTATAAGTCACACGCACTTTGTGAGGAAGACACGAGATAGAAAGATCTTGCGTTTAAGTAACCAACTTTGTAAGACACGGAGGAGATATGGGGAGACACATGCGATAGGTGATAAACAACAAGTGTTAGAGCTTCAAACCGCCTTAAATGTACTTTTGCAAGAAAGGGCACACAAGTCACAGCTCTACTATAGATATATGCTTTATAAACACGGTAATAAAGCAGGCAAGTTAATGTCAAAAATAATTAACCCCCGGGGAGGGACTAAGAACATTTTGGCACTGAGGCAAAGGGGGGGGAGGGCTCCACACATCAGATAAAGCAATATGTGAAACTTTTCGGGCCTTTTATCAAGGGCTGTACGCTTCCCCAGAGGAAGAAGGTCTGTTAAATCAGATGTATTTAGAAAATCTGGCTTTACCAAAGCTTACAATACAAGAGTTGGACAGTCTCAATCAATTAATTACTGAGGATGAAGTCAGTCTAGTTATTGCCCGCAGCCCGCGACTAAAAGCCCCGGGACCGGATGGTTTAAGGGGAGAATTCTATAAATTAATGGAAGGAGGAGTTATACCTGCAATTACTAGATTTTTGAACCAACTGATAGAGAGACAGAGGTTACCCCCAGACTTGAATAGGGCTCAAATAATAGTCTTGTTGAAGCTGGGGAGGGACCCTCTAGAGCCGACATCGTACCGGCCTATCTCCCTATTAAATTATGATACCAAGTTGTTGGCAAAAATCTTGGCTAATAGACTGGCGAGGCTGCTCCCAAGGTTGATTCATGAAAGTCAGGTGGGATTTGTGGGAGGTAGAGCAGTGAGTAAAAACTTGAGAGCAATACTGACATCATTAGAACACAGCTCGCAGGCGAAGGTAGCATCATTGCTGATCAGCTTTGATGCGGAAAAGGCCTTCGATAAGGTTCACTGGAAGTTCCTTTTTGATACGCTGGAACATTATGGATTTTCAGGGAGATTTGTTGAGGCAATTCATGCTTTATATGCCAACCCATGTGCCACCCTGAGAGTAAACGGGATAGAATCGGAAAGTTTCTGTATTAGGAGGGGCACAAGGCAGGGGGGGGCCCATTGTCCCCTCTTCTCTTTGTTTTGGTTTTAGATCCCCTTATCAGAGATATCATGGCAAACCCTTTGATCCGGGGAGTTGGCTTAGGGACCCACATGTTTAAGATTGCAGCATTTGCGGATGACATTTTGGTACATCTCACAAACCCAAGGGAATCCTTAGACACGTTACTGGAAACCTTTCGTGAATATGGCGATTACTCAGGTTTCCGTATTAATCTAGACAAATCAGAAGCGCTGGCTTTGCCAGAGGTGAACCAGAGGGACTGGGTCCCTGAATTTCCGTTGAGATGGGCTAGAGAGTCTTTTAAATATTTAGGAATCCGACTCACAATGAATACATTAGATTTATATCAGTTGAATGTTAAAATCTTACTGGAATATACTAAAGCTAAATTGGACTCTTGGATGAGTTTGCCACTGTCATTAATGGGACGGATACATGTAGTACAAATGGTGTTGTTTCCGCGCTGGTTGTACGTTCTTCAAACTTTACCCATACGCCTATCGCGGTCTGATTTGAGGCGGATGATGCGTCTTTTTAGTAGATTTTGTTGGGCAGGCAAAAAGCCCAAAGTTAGCCAAAATCTGTTAATAGGGAGCTGGAGACAGGGGGGAATGGGTATCCCGGATGTGTTCCTATATAATCAGGCGTGTTTGCTGCGCCACTTAGGTGATGTGGTGAATGCCACACAATATTACACACCTATGGGCTTGGAGGAAGCTTTTTTTGCTCCCTATGACATATTAGCATTGCTCCATTTACCTCGTAGTCAGCTCCCTTCTAAATTTAAAAAAAGTATAATACTGCAGCCCCTTCGGGAGGCGTGGCAGTGGTGGATGCGGCAAATGGGGGGCCACCCACACGTTACAGATCAAATCCCAATCGTAGGCAATCCTGTTTTTGAAGCAGGGATAGATAACCCGACATTTGGCAGATGGCAAGGGCTGGGCATCACAAGATTGGAACACCTATTATTGGACAATGGGGAAATGATAACATTTGACGCCATTCAAGATAAAGTGGGATCAGCTTGGGGCAATAGATTTGCCTATGCACAGGTCCGACACTATGTGAAATCCTGAGCCAAGTACCCCTGAGAGGGCGGATGGGGAGCTGCTAAGGGTTTTTTTGAGGAGTTACAGATAGAGAAACAATCTGTATCAGCATTGTATGGGGCACTGGCTAGGCGTAGGTCCCAGAGGCAATATGTTGATCTTAAGCGGAAATGGAAACAAGATCTGGGGACCTCCCTGGCAACATGGGATGTGTCAGCCACCTTGAAGGGCATCCGGGCGTTGGTAACAGATGAGAGGCTGAGGGAGTGTGGTTAGAGTGGTCCTACGGGGGTATATGTCTAGAACACAACGGCTCATATGTTGGGGCCGGGACAACTCGGGTGTTCTAAATGCGGAGGGGGGTCCCAGCTCGTTTATATCCTGCATTATGGCAATTGCCCCAAGGTTGCGCCATGTTTTGGCAGAGGGTAAGAGGGGTTTTGATTCGATTGGGGAACAGAGTTCAAGGAACGGAGCGGCAGTTTCTGTTGGATCAACCAAGAGCGTTTTGCTCCATTAGGCGCCCCTGCTATAATGTTATGCAGGAAGCTGAGCTTGGTAGCGCGGAAGGAAATGCATTATGCAATACTAGGTCTCATCGGAAGGACCAGCTACTGGCATTGGCGCAATCAGGTGCATCTTCTGGCCTCTTGGGTGGGAGGCTAGGGATTCAAAACAACGCCTAAACGTAGAGTAGTGCGCTTTCTTACAGATTTGGACACCATACCTGCAAATACTCAGCCCAAGGGGACGTAGTCTGCTTGTCAATGCCTGATAAATAGCGGTATATTGGAGAGTAGGGCACCATGTAGTAGTAATTAGTCTAGAGTGGATCTGCTTGCAAGGGGGAGTAGGGGACTGGGTGGGGGGCTGGAGGGGTTGAGTGTGATGTATATGGCTAAAGCCTGGCAGTGCTCTAGAGCTTTAATGTTTCATTTTCTGATATTTGTGATAAGCACTATCTTACCTAATGAAGTATTCAAGGGTATGATATTAGGAACATGAGTCATTTAAACCTAATGTTAACATGGGCCAAGGAATTGTTAAGAGGGGAGGGGGGAGGAAAAATGGGGACGAAAAGTGTTTGGCGAAGTTGATATGTTGCCAAGAATGCTGTTTTGTATATCAAGCAATGCTATATGCATATTCTACATACTTTGTATTGTGATAATCGTTAATAAAACAGTTTAAACATAACTACAGGATGGGGTGACGGATGGAAGCAGATGGGTTTGGGTTGTCATCTCCATCAAATCAAAAGCAGGTGGATAGAGGAGAAAAAACAAAAGAAATCTTAATCACTCATCACAAAGTAGAAGAGAAGACCAGATATGCGAGCTGATGCCTTTACAGTTATATAGACCATAGCTATTGGAGTTTCCTCAATAGCTACATAGTAACATAGTAGATGACGGCAGAAAAAGACTGCACAGTCCATCCAGTCTGCCCAACAGACAAACATATGTGTATACCTTACCTTGATTTGTACCTGCCTTATTCAGGGCACAGACCGTACAAGTCTGCCCAGCAGTACTTCCCACTATCTAACCACCAGTCCCGCCTCCCATCACTGGCTCAGGCACAGACCGTAGAAGTCTGCCCTCCACTATCCTTGCCTCCCAACCACCACCCCTCTTCCCCCCACCTGCTCTGCCACCCAATTTCGGCTAAGCTTCTTGAGGATCCATTCCTTCTGCACAGGATTCCTTTATGCATATCCCACGCATGTTGAATTCCGTTACCATTTTCATCTCCACCACCTCCCGCAGGAGGGCATTCCAAGCATCCACCACCCTCATCTGCTGAAAAAATACTTCCTGACATCTTTCCTGAGGCTGCCCCCTTCAACCTCATTCATGTCCTCCGCGTTCTACGCCTTCCCATCTCCGGAAAAGATTTGTTTGCGGATTAATACCTTTAATTAATCTGTTGTCTGTTCTCATGTAATTGCGGCTTCATAGCCACTTTATTTTGTCTTATCACTCCTTGAGGCACTCAATTACTATTCTTTCCTCTGATCAAATTCCATTTACTACCATCCTCTCTTGTCTGTCTGTCAGCCAGTTTCTAATCCAGTTCACCACACTTTGGGTCTTAACTTCAGCCTTCTCAGTTTAGTCATAAGCCTCCATTGAGGAACTGTGCCAAAGGCTTTGCGGAAATCCTCTGGTCACCCAGTTAAGGAAGTCAATCAGATTGGTTTGGCATGATTTTCGTTTGGTAAAACCATATTGCCTCAGATCACGTACCCATTGGATTCCAGAAAGTTCACTATCCTTTCTTTCAACTGCGGCAACAGTTTCCCACGTCTTCTCTATCACCATTTTTGTGAAGAGGGCCCACATCCATTCTTCTCCAATCTTGTGGATCCTCTCTTGTGTCCAAGGATTTATTAAGCAAATTTTAAGAGGATCCACCAGAAGTTCTCGAGCTCCATTCAAAATTGGCGATCGCCATCACAGTACTACGTAAGCCACATTGAGCCTGCAAATAGGTGGGAAAAATGTGGGATACAAATGCATAAATAAATAAAATCCTAGGATGGATCTCATCCGGCCCCTTGGCTTTGCCCACTTTCAGTTTTTCAGGCTGTTCATAAACACTTTCTTCTGTTTCTCATATATTCTTTTGTCAGCCGATCAGCTCCTTCTCCAAGATTTGCTTCTGTGTATTTGTTTAGCATATCCACTTTCCTCATCATCACCTTCCACATAGTGGTTCTCAGCAGCTTTAGTCTTACAATTCCATTTCTAGTCTTCATTTTTTTCTCTAATATACCTGAAAACGTCTTGTCACCTCTCTTACATTTCTAGTAGGGGTGGGCAATTGACGCATTAAATAATGCAATTAACATGTTAAAATTTAATGCAGACCAGGCTTTTTAACACCACCTGATTTTGAATGCCTGACCTCCGTTCCACCCCCCCCCCCTCACATGTTTCCTGTACAGATTTTGTCTTCATAGAGTGTCAAGCAGCGGCAGTGATTGCCACATGTGCATGCTGCTGACCCAGAGCCTTGCCTCTGTCACATTTTGCCCTCCCTCTGACGCAACTTCCTATTTTGCTGCTGAATGCTGAAAAGACAAGGCTTCTGGGCCAGCTGAATGCAGCATGTGAGAATTGCTGCCATTGCTGGAGTCATTGCCACTGCTAGAGCCAGAACTAGATCCGCTACTGCTGCCGTTGACATTGCCACTATCATTCACAATCCCCCTAGGACCAAGGTTGGCCAGTGTTTCGCATGTCTGCTTCAGGGTTCAGTTCACTGGGGTTTACAAGACAACGCTTCACTCTTATTCCTTGATAAGATAAGTGCATTGTCTTATTATATTGAGACTTGAAGTCAGACAGGATAATATTTTCATGGAAGGTTTTTACCAGTGATGAAGATACAATCCGTGAGATTGATGTATAGCTCTTAAAATCTTGCAATTCGGAGCTTTTGAGGCTTTTCCTTCCATCTAAGAATCCAGTAGAGGAAGTTTCTTTTGTGGAATATTTATATTTTTGTTAGATATTGGTTATCAGTGATTCCACACTCTTATTGTATCAATTTGCAGCTAGCTTGTCCCATGAATTGCTGTTGTATACTTTTCATTATCTTTTTATTTTATTCTGAAAGCTTCAAAAGAGTTCTGAGAGTTAAATTCAAGATAAGTGCTTTCTTTTCTTAGCCTTTTTTGAAATACGATCTTTTACTGGTTTTGCTTCTGCAAAGGTATTTGCAATTCTCTGTCACCAAAACAAATGTGCTTTGAGAAAATGTCCCTTCTCAGACTGTAACTGTAAGCTTTAATTGCTTTCTGACACTCCATGAAGGAAATTGAATGTCTTTTTAACTGTACTTTCCTCTCAATATACCCAGCAACAATGATTTGCAGCAAGCTAAACCAGAATCTTTACATGCAGATAAAAAAAAAATAAACACGTGGAGGAACATTTTCAATATGACATCTAAGTCTGAATTGGGACGTTTTACTGAAAATGTCTCAAAAATAATCTAGGTCACAGCCATAATCGGATCAGAAAAATGTCTACATTTCTGGTTTGATTGTGGCTTTGAGATAGACATTTTGAGGCTGAACACAATCCATTTGTAAGTAACAGTTTTGAAAAACAAAGGTCCCAGGAAAAAAACAAGCCATAGGACATCTGTCTGGCACCATTCCTAGTGAACTGGCCACACAGACATCCCAGCAGTGCAGAGGGGCAGCCTACTGGTCAGTGAAGTAGACTTCACAGAGGACCCAGGTACAAATCCCACCTAAACCCTTCATATTGTACAGTGAGCACCTCAGGAACAGAGAAAATTTACTGTACTTAAAGGTCCACCACAAATAGTCCTCAGGCTTGCAGGTAACTTATATATTTGGGTACAGGAGGTATTTTCAATGTTCCAGAGGGCTGATATAGTTGTACTGAAATGAGTTAAAGTGGGAATTAAACTTGGCTCCCATTGTTCACTGTCCACTTCACTGACCACTAGGCTACTCCATACACTTGGTTGCTGATTTCTTAGTAATGGAATGGAAATACTTCAAAAATAAATAGAAGGAAATATTTTTTCAGTCAACGAATAGTTAAGCTCTGGAACTCTTTGCTGGGGGATGTAGTAAGAGTGGTTAGCGTATTTGGGTTTTAAAAAAGGTTTGGAGAAGTTCATGGAGGAAATGTCCAGTTGCTATTGAGAAAGACACGGGGAAGCAACTGCTTGCCTTGGGATTGGTAGCATGGAATGTTGCCATGATTTGGGTTTCTGCCAGGTACTTGTGACCTAGCTTTGGCCACTGTTAGAAACAGATGGACCATTGGTCTGACCCAGTATGGCATTAAGAACATAAGAGTAGCCATACTGGGGCTGTCATACAGACTGATATCTAGATCTTTGGGGGGTGAGGGTGGGAAGGGTTCAGTGACCACTGGGGGATTAAGGGTGGTTCATGCCTTGATCCCTCCAGTGGTCAACTGGTCATTTAGGGCAGCGTTTTTAGACTTAGTCGTGACTGAACCGGCGTAGATAGAAATGTACTTCTTTCTGCCCTGGACCTTTTTTTCTGTTCCATTATCGTTAAAAAAAGTCCAGATTGAAAGCCCACCCAAGTCCCACCCAAAACACACATCCAATACGTCCCCTTGCTATTTGGATGCACTCAGTGAAAAATGTTCCAATTCCTGCCTTTTCAAAAATCGCAATTTAGATGTTTTGGCAGGAAAAACATCCATCTGCCACTTTGTGCACTTTTGAGACATTTTTCTCTTTTGAAAATGAGCACCTTAAAGATGCAGCTGAACCAGGAGTACTGCCTATGCAGAAAAGATTTATTCTTCCATCCAACCCTTCAGAACAAGCTGTGGAAATGTTGATGAATGTGTGCTACTGGTAAAAGACAGTGCAGACATAGGGGTTCAAAGAAGTCTAGGAGCAGAGCTGATTGGAGGGCTAAGGCACTTAGAAGCCCTTTACAAGGGTGCGTTAGGTGCTACACGTGGTACCTAAAAGAGAGAGGCTACCAAGCCCCCCTGGTGGTAATTTTAGATTTGCCATGCGCTCATAACCATTGATTTATTTCCCTCCCACGCATGTTGTTTCCAACAGTAATCAGCAGTTGGTGCACACTGACCAGTCACCACGCCTGTAGTGCGTGAGCCCTTACCACTAGATCAATAGGTGGCATTAAGGGCTCAGGCCGGTTTTGGACGGGTGCCAGTTTGTTTTACCACATGCCCTTTTCCTGTCCATTTTTTAAAGCCCTTTTTTGCAGATGTGGTAAAACTGGCCTGGTGCGTGTCCAATACACTTGCCTACACTGGTACCCCGATCAAAATAGCCTTGACAAAATGGCCACCGACAAAAAAGCTCCAAACAAAAAAGCCCCTGACATAACAGCCACTGTCAAAACAGCCTGCCCACAATTAGCCCCCTGACAAAAGGGCCTGATCAGGCTGCCCAGAATATGGCACTGCATTTTTTCCTAATAATCTTACCTTGTCCAACGGGAATAAGGTTTGACAATAATGATGACAATATTGGGGTGGTTTTAATTAGCATGTTGATGGAAGAATAGTTTCCTTAAACAGCAGAACAGATCATGAATACCAGTTGGTAGCTATAGAATTTATTTACTTATATATGCTTTATACAATGCAATGCTGGTAGGAGCCTTTATCAGTGAATATTTCACTTCTAGTTTATCATCTTTTTTTGTGTTAATTTTTTCTAGGGGGCTATTTTGTCAAGGGTTATTTTGTGGGAGGGGCCATTTTGTTACAAGGCTGTTTTGTATGGGCTTTTTTGTCAGGGCTATTATGTCAGGGTGCCGCCTACACTACTGCAAGCCACTTTTTACCACAGCTTAGTAAAAGGACCCCTTAACTGTGTTGCTTCTCTTCTTGCAGTCTATGGGGGGAGGACTACTTAGCCAGCAGACATGAGCCAGACACCAGCCAATAAGCAAAGAATATGTGACAGTAGGCGCAGGGTTCACATGCCTAGGGAGGTGACCAATGAGAGTGAAACTACAAACTAATCAGGAACTAAGACAACCAGTAGTTCAAAATACACCTGGACTTCAAATGTAAACAGCTATAACATGCACACATGTAGTGAGGGCAGAACAACGCCATCAAAAATAAAGAATGCATATGGATGTTGATGGAAACCAATATTTCACTAACATGGCAGCTGATTTCATGATAAAAGGAAGAATATAAACCAAAGCCATCTTTAAAAAAAATAGCTTAAAAAGTGTTCTGCAAGTAGGTAGATGTAGAATTCAAATATAAATGAATCTTTATTCGGCCTTCAGCAGAATAGTTGCAACCATTACAATATGCTTTCCAGTTCTAGTAACAAACTGTGTTTGCACCAGCAGATTCTGAATTCCATTTGGATCAAGCCATAGAGACTGCAAACAGTATGAAGAAGACCACAGAACGAATGGTACAAGCCATTTCAGCAGATCTGGCAAAAGCTCACAGAATTTTCAAACTGGTTAATTGCTCGCTTTTCTACTCTGTACAGATGTGAGATGTTCATATAACAGAAGAATAAAAGAATTGCAGAATGTGGCTCCAAAGGAGATCCATTTAGGACTTACTTATCTTGCCTTTTGTAAAGTGTGTAATACCTGGTTACTCCAGAAAGCATTTTTATGATTTCTACTTTTAGTATGATTTTACATTTAAGGTTCTATTTATATGTTATTGTGAGATCATATTTGATTACATATGTATGTAAGCTTGTGAGTAACATGGAGGTTTTCTGGGCAGGCAGTTCATAAATTTTAATAAATAAAAAAAGAGAGAGCTACTGTAAATACAGCTACTTTGCTTCCTATCTTCTAGCAACACTAGTAGCATAACATGCACATGAAATTTAATTCCCAACACAGGAATGGAAGGTAGAAACCAAACTTTGCTATAAATCAAAATTATAATTCGTTTTTCAAATACTAAAACACAGATGTAACAGCTCAGTCAGATTTTTTATTTTACTCATTGGTTAGGCTGAAGGGAGACCAGAGCACTATTTAGTCCCACTGACAAAAGGGCCTGATCAGGCTGCCCAGAACATGCATTTTTCCCCCTAGTAATCTTACCTTGTCAACGGGATAAGGTGACAATAATGATAACAATATTGGGGTTTTTTAATTAGCATGTTGATGGAAAAATAGTTTCCCTTAAACAGAGAACAGATCGTGAATACCAGTTGGTAGGCTATAGAATTTTATATACTTATATATGCTTTATACAATGCAATGCTGGTAGGAGTCTTTATCAGTGAAGATTTCACTTCTAGTTTATCATCTTTTTTTGTGGTATTAATTTTTTCTAGGGGGCTATTTTGTTGGAGGGGCCATTTTGTTAGGGCTATTTTGTTACAAGGCTGTTTTGTCTGGCTTTTTTGTCAGGGTGCCGCCTACATTACTCATTATTTACCTGTTTCTCCATTTTACTTTCATCTTCTTAAAGCAAAGTGAGGCCCACAAGACAAAAGTAAAATGGCGAAACGGGTAAATAATGAGTAAAATAATAATTTTTCTGTTTTCGGCTATTTCAGGGATAGTACATAAGTACATAAGTACATAAGTAGTTGCCATACTGGGAAAGACCAAAGGTCCATCTAGCCCAGCATCCTGTCACCGACAGTGGCCAATCCAGGTCAAGGGCACCTGGCACGCTCCCCAAACGTAAAAACATTCCAGACAAGTTATACCTAAAAATGCGGAATTTTTCCAAGTCCATTTAATAGCGGTCTATGGACTTGTCCTTTAGGAATCTATCTAACCCCTTTTTAAACTCCGTCAAGCTAACCGCCCGTACCACGTTCTCCGGCAACGAATTCCAGAGTCCTAATTACACGTTGGGTGAAGAAAAATTTTCTCCGATTCGTTTTAAATTTACCACACTGTAGCTTCAACTCATGCCCTCTAGTCCTAGTATTTTTGGATAGCGTGAACAATCGCTTCACATCCACCCGATCCAGTCCACTCATTATTTTATACACTTCTATCATATCTCCCCTCAGCCGTCTCTTCTCCAAGCTGAAAAGCCCTAGCCTTCTCAGCCTCTCTTCATAGGAAAGTCGTCCCATCCCCACTATCATTTTCGTCGCCCTTCGCTGTACCTTTTCCAATTCTACTATATCTTTTTTGAGATACGGAGACCAGTACTGAACACAATACTCCAGGTGCGGTCGCACCATGGAGCGATACAACGGCATTATAACATCCGCACACCTGGACTCCATACCCTTCCTAATAACACCAACATTCTATTCGCTCTCCTAGCCGCAGCAGCACACTGAGCAGAAGGTTCAGCGTATCATCAACGACGACACCCAGATCCCTTTCTTGATCCGTAACTCCTAACGCGGAACCTTGCAAGACGTAGCTATAATTCGGGTTCCTCTTACCCACATGCATCACTTTGCACTTGTCAACATTGAACTTCATCTGCCACTTGCACGCCCATTCTCCCAGTCTCGCAAGGTCCTCCTGTAATCGTTCACATTCCTCCTGCGACTTGACGACCCTGAATAATTTTGTGTCATCGGCGAATTTAATTACCTCACTAGTATTCCCATCTCTAGGTCATTTATAAATACATTAAAAAGCAACGGACCCAGCACAGACCCCTGCGGGACCCCACTAACTACCCTCCTCCACTGAGAATACTGGCCACGCAATCCTACTCTCTGCTTCCTATCTTTCAACCAGTTCTTACTCCATAATAATACCCTACCTCCGATTCCATGACTCTGCAATTTCTTCAGGAGTCTTTCGTGCGGCACTTTGTCAAACGCCTTCTGAAAATCCAGATATACAATATCAACCGGCTCCCCATTGTCCACATGTTTGCTTACCCCCTCAAAAAAATGCATTAGATTGGTGAGGCAAGACTTCCCTTCACTAAATCCGTGCTGACTTTGTCATCATCAGTCCATGTTTTTGTATATGCTCTGCAATTTTATTCTTAATAATAGCCTCCACCATCTTGCCCGGCACCGACGTCAGACTCACCGGTCTATAATTTCCCGGATCTCCTCTGGAACCCTTCTTAAAAATCGGAGTAACATTGGCTACCCTCCAGTCTTCCGGTACTACACTCGATTTTAGGGACAGATTGCATATTTCTACAGTAGCTCCGCAAGTTCATTTTTTAGTTCTATTAATACTCTGGGATGAATACCATCAGGTCCCGGTGTGATTTACTACTCTTCAGCTTGCTGAACTGACCCATTACATCCTCCAAGGTTACAGAGAATTTGTTTAGTTTCTCCGACTCCCCCGCTTCATATATTCTTTCCGGCACCGGTGTCCCCCTCAAATCCTCCTCGGTGAAGACCGAAACAAAGAATTCATTTAATTTCTCCGCTACGGCTTTGTCCTCCTTGATCGCCCCTTTAACCCCATTTTCGTCCAGCGGCCCAACCGACTCTTTGGCCTGGTTTCCTGCTTTTAATGTATCTAAAAAATTTTTACTATGTATTTTTTGCTTCCAACGCTAATTTCTTCTCAAAGTCCTTTTTTGCCCTCCTTATCTCCGCTTGCATTTGGCTTGGCATTCCTTATGATCTATCCTGTTACTTTCAGTTGGTTCTCTTCTCCACTTTCTGAAGGATTGTTTTTTGGCTCTAATGATTTCCTTTATCTTACTGTTTAGACTCTTGAAGAAGCCTAAGCGAAACGGGTCTGTTGGGACCTCACCCCATAAGAGAGCAGCACTACAATAGCCAGTGCAATCCACACAGTACAGATAAGTAATTTTTTTGACATTGTTCTGTGTTTGTGTTAACTTTTGTTAGGAGGTTTTTCAGCTGATGATTACTTTTTTAACGTTCTGCACTTCTTTCTTAAGATTCTGGTTACTATACCGTGTAGAGCAACGGTAGTACGAAGCTTTTCCTCCACTTCTGCCAACAAACCTTAGATGTGGTCAATTAATGTATTTGGATGATCCACGTTACTTTTTGATGTAAACAGACATAACAGAAGAATTCCCATATTGTTAGTTTTTGTATTTATTTCAATAAAGTACATTCATAGAGGTCTTTTGCTATTTTATTACATTTTTTAAGAGAATGTAATTGTGAAAAGGTGCTAGATTTGCAACATATTTAAAGGTACAACACTAGCTATGTGGTAAGTTTAGGAGTGAACTTGATCATGGTCTTTCTTTGGTGTCTCTTGTTTTAACCAGACTAACTAGTGCTTTTGACAGGCTCCAGCCACAAGTTACCAACTGCACTACTCCATCAGTGTTTCTTGACCCTACTAGGGCATAACTACCAAAGTCCTATAAATCCAATCTTTTGATTAGTGCCTACAGCACACTTCTGGACAGGTGACATTTGAACATCATCCCTGTACTACAGTCCAAAATGAAGGTGGAAGATGAGGTTTGGTAGAGGTGTGTGTGCTGATTCCATTAGAATTTTAGAACCCATTAGTGCTTTCTCTAATACCAAAGCACCATATGGCATCCCATATACATGGCAGACATTGGCCTGTGACACTGAAAGAACATTGACCCCCCCCCCCCCCCCATTCAATAATCTTGAGTGCACATTTGTTTACATAGCATATACAATTGTGCATACAGGTTATAGAATACAGTTATGCGTGTACCTAATTGCCACTAACAACCGATAATCGGTGATTACAAACCTCAAAAGGCTCATTTTGAACCATCTATGCTTGTCCAGAAAATATAACTAGTACCTCTTCGTATATGATTACAGTTCACTAAGAATCAGGCAGAAAGTTAGAATGCTCAACGTCTCTTCTGTACTACAATCATAAAGGCCTCAAAACCCGAAACCCAGTTTATCAAAACAAGAACATTTTTAAAGTTCTTTATTTTGAGTAAAGCATATAACAGTCTATTACAGTATCAGAGTAGAAAATATTTTCACTTTCTACTAATAAGCCAAACTCAGTGAACATACTGTACACGCCTCAAGAGGGTGACCCACTCAAGGCAAAAGTTGCAACCACACATAATTACCATTCAGATCAGTTGCACGTAAAAGTTTTACCTTTGGAAAGCTAATATTGTTTCTTTAAACGGAATGGATTCCAACAATGTTTAGAAAGCAATATGATTTCATAATTATTGGAGAATCTACATATACCAGATCCAGCATATGCAAACTGGGCAGACAGCATCTTCTTGGTTTTAGCATATCTTAAGGCTATTAAAAATCTTCTGGTAACTACACATTTTAGAAATCTATGGTTAGTAAAATACTGTCCACATATGAATCACAATACCACGCTGGTATTCAGGGACAAACAGCTGCAATATTTAACAAGTAGGGGGAGTATGAGTTATGGAATTTTTTCCAACCCCTCTGAGTAGGTGTGAGATACTCAATATTGAAGACATTACTCTATATACTCTGTAAAAATATATACATATTTAATTACAGGCAGCGATTTTTCTTTTGAATACAGTGCAGCTTAAGACAGAATCAAGATACAATGATGCTTGGTTCTATATTCGATTATAAGAGGAGAAGGTATCCTGGGTCACTTTGGGTTTACTGAGTGCCTTCATGTCATCTAGTAGTCTTTCAGGTGTCAAAATGTGAGTTGAACCTGGTACAATAAAAACAATATTTTAGTAAGTGTATATATACTGCCTTCTGTTGCTTATTTGAGGTGCTTTACTGCACACCATCCCTCTGGTGTGTTGTAAGGTGTGAAATTCAAAATTAAGTAATCTGAAATACCCAAGCATGATAAACTGTACTAGATGCTCTGTGAGTATTACTATCAGATCTTTTATTTAAAACAATTTCTGTCATTCTGTCTGCCTTCTGATGGGTTACTTCAGTTTCATAGTCAAATAAACTAATGTTAAACAGATGATATATTAGTATCTCTAGAAGCTGCAATTCCATGGTTAGACATACCCTGGAACCATAACTTTCTCCTACACTGGCATCACTTCCAGTGAAAGATGAATTGGGCAAGTTTGGCTTCTTACTTGCTGTTGCCTCATTCTCTGCCAACTTCAATCTGAACTCGGAACAGCATGGGATCTCCTCAGTGCTGTTAGACCAACCATAGGAATCAAAGAACACGGGGAAGTATAATCAGTGTGACCAAACCCTCAATCCCTTAACAGTTAACACTGTTCATGATGTGCAATGTTCAGAATAAGAGACACAGTGGCATCAGCCATCAATGAAAACAGCTATAGACCTCTTATAGCCTATGCTATTTCAGATCAAAGCTTGTATAATAGCTTAAATTATCTGCCAGAGTGCTCATATAATACATTCCAAATTGTTATTGAATCCTTCATACTTTAAAAATATCAATTTAGTTGTCAGTGTAGTATCAAGGGGTCCACTTATCTTTAGTTGTGCTAACCACACTATGTATTAGCAACTTCTGAGAGTACATTACCCGACACCCACTACAAATAATGGTGTTTCGGTCAGCTAAAGACCTGCATCTGGGGTTTTCCTTTTAGCAGTCGCAGCAATCTGAAAATTCTAAAATCACCAAAGCGGCATTCACTGGGAAAGACAGCAGTGTATTCCACTTTGGTGATAAAAGGCTAATCTGCTAAAAGGCAAATCCCGGATGCAGGTCTTTAGCTGACCGAAACACCATTATTTGTAGTGGGCGTCGGGTAATGTACTCTCAGTTGCTAGTACATAGTGCGGTTAGCACAACTAAAGATAAGTGGACCCCTTGATACTACACCGACAACTAAATTGATATTTTTAAAGTATGAAGGATTCAATAACAATTTTGGAATGTATTATATGAGCACTCTGGTAGATGATTTAAGCTATTATACAAGCTTTGACTTGAAATAGCATAGGCTATAAGAGGTATTATAGCTGTTTTCATTGATGGCTGATGCCCCTGTGTCTCTTTCTACAGAGTTAAGGGATTGAGGGTTTGGTCACACTGATTATACTTCCCCCCCATGTTCTTTGATTGTTATATTGGGGAGTTTGTATTTTACTTCAGACCAACCATAGGAGCCAACTTTTCAAAATAATTCGGGGTGCTCAACTTGGCACAAATGACCAAGTTCATATAAAGGAAATTAAAAATGGTGGATTGTGACCATAACTGGTCAGGCTAAATGAAGAGCACAGCAGATGGTGCACACATAAGGACGACTTGTGGATAAAAGATATGCTAGGGGTAGCACTGTAGGTCCCACCAGTCTCTTTTCCTCTGCAACCCCATCACCACCACTGTTTACCATCCTATTCCCAGCCCATCTACACCACACTCACACTATGCCTTCCAGTCCACCCTGGCCCATCTATACAACCCATATTCTCCCCCTCCCAGCCAGTCCTCAATAGTCCCTCTTCCCTATCTAAACTATGCCCACCACACACTTTATTTTCTCTCAGATTATCCCCACTTCTTTCTTAGTCCCCCCCCCCCCCCCCCGCCTTAATGTTTTCTTCCTCCTCTCATTGTCTTATTCTGTTTTTCCCTCACTTCTCTTTCTCTCAATGCAGTTTGATGTTTGTTTTGGGATAGGATGCTTAATATCCCCCCCCCCCCCCCCACCACCACCACCATTAAGTTCCCTCTCACTCTACCTTCATCAGTGCCCCTCCACTGCAGGCTAGGATCATCCATTCCTCATACCCCCCCTAAGCAGATTCATTGCATTTATCAAATGTTTTTATCCCCATCCTTCCTGGCAAGGATCATATTCCTACTCCTGCTTCCCAGAGCTCCAGACACCATTCATAGCTAGTATTCACAGACTGAAATACAATAGTGGTCCCACTTCCAGAAAGGCCCTATGAACTGCTCTATATCACCTGCATGCACAAACCTTGGAAGTTCAGCAATCAGCTGCTCCACAGCTTCCTGCCCTCAGACTGAAACCCCACATAGATCACATGCTGAGCAGGAAATCGGTGAACCCAAAGGCATACATTCATGTTAACCCACTGTGTGCCAGCCCACCTGCTAAAGCTCTAACAGTCACAGAGTAAGCTGTTGGCTTGAGGAGCTGAGTTAACACGTCTCCTAAATGGAAATTGGAACCTCATTTGGTGGTTAACAGCTTTGGCACAATGCTCCCTCCTTTAATAAGCACATAAGCACCGCCATACTGGGAAAAGACCAAGGGTCCATCAAGCCCAGCATCCTGTCTCCGACAGCAGCCAATTCAGGCTTCAAGAACCCGGCAAAACACACACACACACACACAAAAACTTAATAATAGTGGTGACTCCAGCACAACATCCCTCTTACTCTTTCCTTTTGCCAAACATCACCTTCTTTTTCCTCTATTCTCTACCCAGCATCATTAGCTCCTCTTTCCCTGGTCCACACATGATGGGGGTGGCAAACACCACTACATAAGTATGCCTTCATTCGTGGTGCCCTGCACAATCGCACAAGTCACACACACCAAAAGCTAGACTGTAGCAGAGCTGTGCTGGGAGAATGGAAAGCCATGGATTTAGTAACTGAGCCAAGAGAAAAACCAAATGAAGAACCCCTTACCCCCTTCCAAACTCCACCCATCTCTCCTGTAACCTCTTCCTGCTGCTGTCATGCTATTTCTTAGGGACAAAGCAGCATAATGAGCCCACTTATTCCAACACCACTGTCTCCCATAAGATGTAACAAGGGCATGACTGTTATATTTTTGTGAAAAAATGGAGATGGTGTTATTCTCTTATTCCCCCTTTCAATCTGAGACTCAGTCATAGGTCTCTGCATTATACAGCTGCCAAAGAAAAGATATTTTTCAGACTATGGCATCAAATACTGGCACAATCCCCTCCTGCTCGCTCCCCTATGTCCTTCCAGTAAAATAACATATTAATTCTAGTGACTACAGGACTGGAGAAGGGCAAAAAGCCACTAACACAGCAATCTTTACTAAAATCTTAAACAATTTCCAATCTTTGTGTCTGCAGTTTAAATTCAGTCCTCTGTCTCTACTTGATCTTAATTTTCTCTCTGTCCTCAAGTCCCTTAAGGATTCTCTTCCAGTCATCCTCATTTCTCTTTCCTCTATGTATATTTCTCTCATCTCACTTTCTTCTAGTCTTACTCCCTCCTCCACTTCACGTCTGTTCTCTCCACCTTTCCCTCAGCTGCTGTTTTTTCCCAGTCCCCCACAGCTACTCTCCATTTCTTTCAGCTCCTCCTCTTCTGTCTGCAACTTGTCTCTCCTCTGACTGCTCTTCTTTCTCTCTCCTAGATCACGTCTCCTGCTAGCAACCTTCTCCCACACAGCCCATGCTCTCCCCAAGTTCCTCTGACTCTCACAGCTCCACTATCAGTCCCTGTCCCCATTACCCAGCCTCTTTTTCCTTTACAGCTCCTTTCTGCCTCTTCCAGCATTCCAGAGCAGCACTGATTCTCCTAACCAGTGACCCTTTCCACTGCCTTCACCCCTCCTTTGCCCCCTTTATTCCTCTCCCATACCTCTTTTTCACCTTAACTGCTATAGGTATTACTTTGGCAACATAACTTTATTGGCATGACAATTTTATGTCTGTTCCTTTTGTCAGTGTTTGTCTGCAGCACTTGCCTTCCCCATTAGCACAGGAGGCAGGGAGCCAGCCAGCCAACAGACTGCAGGAGCAGTAACTAGGATACAGAAGTACTTCCTTCCTGTGTTTTCCTGTAGCTTTGCAGCAAGGAGCTTGTTGTCCCAGATCTACAGTCTTAAAAGGAAAAATACTGGGGGTCCTCAGACACCCACAGCACCCATAGAGCTGGCACCTGTGAGACCAGGGGGTCTGTGCTGGGACCGCTGATTTTTAACATATTTATAAATGACCTAGAGATGGGAGCAACTAGTGAGGTAATTAAATTTGCTGATGATACAAAGTTATTCGAAGTCGTTAAATTGCGGGAGGATTGTGAAAAATTACAAGAGAACCTTATGAGCCTGGAAATGGCAGACAATGTTTAATGTGAGCAAGTGCAAAGTGATGCATGTGGGACAGAGGAACCCGAATTATAGATATGTCATGCAAGGTCCACGTTAGGAGTCACACACCAAGGAAGGGATCTAGGTGTCATCATTGATGATACGTTGAAACCTTCTGCTCAGTGTGCTGCTGCGGCTAAGAAAGCAAATAGAATGTTAGGTATTATTAAGAAAGGAATGGAAAACAAAAATGAGGACATCATAATGCCTTTGTATTGGTCCATGGTGTGACCGCACCTCGAATATTGTGTTCAAAAAGATATAGTGGAATTAGAAAAGGCGTAGAGAAGGGCGACGAAAATGATAAAGGGGATGGGACGACTTCCCTATGAGGAAAGGCTAAAAGCGGCTAGGGCGCTGTAGCTTGGAGAAAAGGCGGCTGAGGGGTGATACGAGAGGTCTATAAAATAATGAGTAGAGTTGAATGGGTAGACGTGAAGCATCTGT
This sequence comes from Microcaecilia unicolor, assembly GCF_901765095.1. Lineage (NCBI taxonomy): Eukaryota > Metazoa > Chordata > Amphibia > Gymnophiona > Siphonopidae > Microcaecilia > Microcaecilia unicolor. The sequence goes on from NC_044036.1 coordinate 104,198,380, forward strand.
TCGCTGTCCAAAAATACTAGGACTAGGTGGGCATGCGATGAAGCTACAAAGTAGTACATTTAAAACAAATCAGAGAACATTTTTCTTCACTGCTGGATGGATAGGATACAGAGAGCAAGATTGGCAACAACAACTGTGACCCATTCCAGTGGAACAAGGGATCCCATGGATCCAACAGATTCTCCCAGATCCTGTTTGAAATCTTCACAGATCCTAATATTAATACCTTCAAATCATCTAAATGTGGACTGTCGTCAAGTTTTCATGCCGTTACTATTCAGCATGCATCGGGAGTCCCCCCCGTATCCTCCTTGTACTCCCAGACCATCTGAGTACGACCTTAACAGAGGACTGCTGTTTTGGTGAACCTCTGGGCTAATGTACTCTGTCATATCCTGCTCACCACATTCTGAAAGCAGTGGCAGCAGCAGTCAAAACGGAACAATGGTCCACTCTTAAGGTAGTACTAGGGAGATCCACGGGATCCATTGTCTACCTGGACCGCATTCCACTCTTCTGTTGGCATAACAAGTTTTGCTGCCCATCAGCTTTCCCTGCAGCACACTGGTTGATAACATCTGCATTGGAAGATACCTATACACAAGAAGAAATTACAGCACTGATACTGTAACTGTCTAAAAAAGTAAACTTTACTACCCCTACTTTAAGTGCAGAACTAGGGGTGGGGCGGTTCTAAGGTACCACCTAGGCCACTCCCTGCATTAAAAGGGGAACCCATCACCTTAGAGGAGAAGCTCCAGTTTCCTTGGAGCCATATAAGGCAACCTCCAACCATTTTATTTTTGTTACATTTGTACCCTGCGCTTTCCCACTCATGGCAGGCTCAATGCGGCGGGCAATGGAGGGTTAAGTGACTTGCCCAGAGTCACAAGGAGCTGCCTGTGCCGGGAATTGAACTCAGTTCCTCAGTTCCCCAGGACCAAAGTCCACCACCCTAACCACTAGGCCACTCCTTTTCCACCGATAGGCACTAAGGATAGTGAGATTGCTGAGGAGGATGAACTGGAGACAACAGGAAACTACCAGGAACCCCTAGAAGGAAAGGAAATGGGGGTGCTGGAGAACTGGCAGAGTGCAGCCTAAGTAGTTGAACTTATCTTAATCAAACCCAGATGAACTTTTTCTTTTATACAGCATTGAGGATAGTAAACTTTTTCTGAAGTGGAAGCTACACCAAGGGTGGGGCTCTGACAGACTGACTTAGCCAACTGTAGCTGGTCAGTCTGAAGACCTGGGAGCGGAAAGGTCATTCAAAGACTCTTGAACTATATGGTCTATTCTTGAGAGCTAGGAGGTTGCTACTAGAGAATGACACGAGGATGGGGGACAGGGACCGAGCCCATGGAGATGGGAACAAACTTTGTCCCCTGTCATTTTCTATTTTGAAGCCTGTTAATGAACTGGACTGTTTATGTTTGAGTGATGCAGACAATGATATTTTGATTTTTTGGAAAAACATGTTGGGCAGAACTAGAAAAATCTGCATGGGAGATCCTGTAAATTCCTGCTACCAGCACATCTTCTAAGACATTTTCTATTGCAGAAAGGACTATGGAAGACAGGAGCGCTAGACTGAATCCTGAGATTGATGATGACTTATTCATCCATAGATTAAAAAATCATAACAATGCTTCATAGGGCATATTTCTCCCCCACAAGGGCATACAAAATGGGTTGTATTTTGTACCCCTGGACATTTTAACAGGGTGGATTAGGATTCCTTGGTGTAATAGAAGTCCGTTACTGTTGGGGTTGGAAAGGTAGAGGGTGGTGGTTGGGGGGGGGGGGGTTATTATAGTTGCTCATTGTTATTATTGTTTTGTATTTGTGATTTATAAACAACAGTTGCACAGCATATTTTTCCTTTTTAAACTTTAATAAAAAGATTTAAATATAAAAATCATAAGTGCTCGAGGCTTCTGAAGATGAGGATAGAGCCCAAAGGGATGAGGATAGACCCCAAAGGGATGGGGACAGAACCTGCAGGGAGGGGAAGGGATGGGGATGGAGACAGAACCTGCAGAGATGTGGTGGGGACAGAGACAGAACCTGCAGAGATGTGGTGGGGACAGAGACAGAACCTGCGGGGACGGGGCAAGGACAAACTTTGTCCCCATGTTATTCTAGTTGCTACACTATTAAATTGAGAGAATAGGTTGGGTATGATTTGACAGGGGGTTAAAAAATTAAAGAGAAACCAATGAAGGTCTTACAGGGAGGTCATCTACACAGAATATTTAAGCAGTAATTGGTTGCTGTTGGAAGCTCTCTCTTTCCGAACTAAAAGCAAGCATACACGTCTAAAGAGACTTATTACTTGTGAGAGTACTCTCCTGTGTATTTTAGGAAAAGATGGTCTTTGTTTAGAAATTTCACCCTGCGTGTGCTAGTAAGGACAAAAATGGACCATAGCTGAGTTACAGCTCCTCAAATAAGACAGATTCCTCTGGATTATATGGGCATAGAGTCTTTTGCTGGATCTCTTGAAAATAGCTTATCAAGAGGCTATACCAAAATCACAGCGAGAAGATTACAAAATTAAACCAGAGTTGTCCAACAAATTATAATATATCCCGTACATGAGTCATAAAACTGTTACATATTAGAAGCTAAAACAATGATATTCCATTATGCAGCAGCACTGCATGATTATAAAATGATGGGCAGTGCTTGGCAGGATCCTACAAACATCCATGGCATTATCCCTGAGTGTAGGCAGGAAAAACAAGCATACATAGTGCTATCCGTGGACAGTTTACATTCTTGTATGAAGTAGTAACATTGAAAGTAATGGAGTTGTTTTTTCCTTTACTTCTCAACCTGTTTAAAACCTATTGTTCAAATCCCAATTTCTATTTTCACCTCCTTTTTTCCCATTTAAGTTTGTGATTCATATGTAAATGTTGAGCGTGAAAACAATTCAGTTCACAATATTATCGTGACACTGTTAGACTATCAACATTTTTCATAGTTCTGCAACTCTTTGTACCAGAGTGAGTAACAGTTGGCTCTTTAAGGCCTTGGTTCTCTGAATGCTAACAGATTAGGAATACTTTCCATCATGTATACTTCATAATACTTGGAAAGATGAAGGTGTTACTCTGATATAGGAACCTTGTCAAAACAGAAAGCGCAAAGCAATTGGTATAAAACTGCAGTACCTTTTATTTGACAGCCTCCCTGTAAACTTGCACATTGCCTGAGAGAACCAATCATGAGTATTATATCACAAACAAAATGTTTTTTTTTTTTTTTTTTTTTTTGGGGGGGGGGGGGGGGGGCAAGTTATAATTAAGTTCCAGAAGCAAGTTTGTAAATTAATGTCACAACATTCAACATTACAAGTTAAAATGGTTCTGGTAAAAGTAAAGTATCACTTTTACTATGCAAAGAAATCCTTTCCCATAATTTAAAACACAAATGATTAATTTAAAGCATGTCTCTTTGTACTGACTCCCCTTATTCCCTTGAAAAGCAAATGAGAGGTTCTTTTCCAACTTCTATGTGCTTCTGTTAACAGTTTATCCTGTCCTGCAAGCATAGGGACTTAATGCTAGTATGCTATCTGCGTGTTTATATTGGAAAATCAACCTGTAACACAAAAGTCAACCCTGATGCAGATGTAGATTCCCACTTGCAGAAAGTAAATAACTCACTAAGAGAAGCACAAAGGATGTGTCATAAGTTTGTTTTAAAAGGCAAGCTTTTTTTAACAAAATATTCAATTTTTTTTTCATCATTTGTTTTTGTCCTACTAATAATCCAGTCAGGCAACAATCAGCTGTGAAGTAGGAGCTGTGACTTACCAATAATAACCTCACAGGACTTGATGGCCTCAGTGACTTCATAAGCACAGCGCATCTCAGAGTATGTCATTCCCCCAAGAATAAAAATGATCAACTTTGGCTCATTCTTTCGGTCATCAGCCATATTAGTCTTGTATTTCTGGCGAGCACTAGCAGACAAAACCAGACAAACAATCCTTTGAAGAATAGCATGCAATTAGCCTTTTGAGCTAATATTAAATAAAGGTCGTAATGACATTTGTTAAAGACTATTGATTTTAATAATTTAATTTAGTTTGGCATTTCACAGCCCTCTTTGTTAAAGGTTCAAGGCAGGTTTTAAAAAAAATACAAAGTTTTCATACATACATTTTTTCCTAAAATAAACCCTCCCACTTACAATTTTCCCCACATACTCCTGATTCAGTGTTTACATTTTACTTCTCAACTCAATCACGATGAGTTAAAATACAGGAGTGAGTCGCATAACAGGGTGCTTCCATTTAGGCGGCTGAATAATGCATGTAGTGAGCCTATTCGATAAAGACACTTGTGTGAGCAAACGTTCGTACAGAATATTAGAACAGGTGCAAACATTTATGACAATCTGTGGCTCATGAAAATGATCGCACCTATATGCAAGTGTTACAGAAACTGTAAGTTACGAGTGTAAGTTCCCACAGAAATGTCAACCCTGCCTACCGTGTTTCCCCGAAAATAGGACCTACCCCAAAAATAAGACCTACCGGGGTTTTCCTGCAAATTTAAAATATAAGACATCCCCCCAAAAGTAAGACCTACCAAACTTTTTTTTTAAGCAGGGCCGCCGAGAGCCACCCCCCCACCCGAGGTCACTGGGCCCCCCCCTCCGTCGCTCCCGGAACTAACCTGAAGCTCCTTTCACCTTCGCAAGTTCGGATTGGAGCAGCAGCATGGCAGACCTCTCCTTCCTTCCGTGTCCCGCCCTCGCCTGACGTAATATAACATCAGGCGAGGGCAGGGCACGGAAGGAAGGAGAGGTCTGCCCTGCTGTTGCTCGCTGCTCCGAATCCGAACTTGCGAAGGTAAAAGGAGCTTCAGGTTAGTTCCGGGAGCAACGGAGGGGAGGCCAGGCGACCTCGGGTGGGGGGGGGGGGGGGGCGACCGATGTTTCCCAGAAAATAAGACATCCCCCAGAAAATAAGACCTAGCGCATTTTGGGGAGGAAAAATAAATATAAGACAGTGTCTTATTTTCATGGAAACACGGTATGGGCCCACATATGCTCCTCCCACGAGCACCCATCTAACAGCTTTGTACCATGCCATTTGAACACATAATTATAAAATAGTGATTAAGCACTCTGCTGCCATTGAAGTGTACACTCAGCCATGTGGATGGCAGCATTCTAGAAATTTACACACGCAACTGATGCATAAATTTAAGCAACCTGTTATGGAACGAAAGGGACAATGTAAACTAGTAACTCACTCTAATAATAAAGCAATCAAAGCAGAACAAGGCATCAGCATTTTTTGTTTACAGTAAGGGTACAATTGGAGACACCACATCACAGGCCTAATACTATCCCATAAAACAAATAATTTTCTTCAAATTGATGTCAATATTTCCAAACTTTCTTTAATTTATAGTTACCACAACCCCTAAGCAAATAAACTGCGTTTTCGGATTGTGAATAAGTCTGCTATTTATCTTCCTTTGAGGGCACTCTGATTTTTATAATGGATTACTATCCTTCATGCTAAAGCCAGAACCACTGCTAGATTAGTATGACATATGTCCATTCCTACAACTTCTTCCAGACAACTCAAAAGAAGAGTTAAAGGGTTAACATAGATTATCATCAAACTGCACAAACAAGTTGGGCCCGATTCGGGTTGCACATCTTGTCTCTGGCTTTGGCACAGAGGATGGGTTGGATACGAGCCATTTCCAGCTGGAATTCATGCTCTTCACGCCACTGTTGGTCTTCCCATTCCTCTCGTCAGTATCACTCTTCCATGTAAATCTTCCGGATTTCAGATGATGAGGCATCTGGCCCTGCTAGCTCACAGTCTGGACTGTGAAAGCTTGTGTTTATCATGTCCTGAACCCACTTACAGGATAAGATATATTCTAAAGGTTCTGTGAAAAGTACCTTAAAATTACTAAAATAGTATTTCTCATTTTACCTTACTGCCCCTGAACCATTCCATGCTGCAGGGCATTCTGAGCAGTAAATCCATTCTTTTGCATCAAGTTTGTTCTCAATAGCGTCCTGGAAGGAAATACAAAGGTGTACGTTTAGCCAATGGACGCCATACAAGTGTTAGTATTTATATTTCGCCTGAAGCTGATAGTTTGAAAGCAGCTACAATTCTGAAGTTAAAAAGAAATTTATTGTACCAGTTACATAAAAATAGGCCAATTTCCATTTCTTATACTAAATATTGAATTAGTACCTCATCAATAAAATCTTGCTGTTTCCAATTTAACTACATACCTTTTGAACACTACATTTTTTCACAGAGTAAATATAAAGCAGATTAAAGCTCTAACAGTTTTAAACAGGGTATGGCGAAAGATCCAGTAGCCATCAAACATATAAACGGCGAGTGACCGTACTCACTCGCAAATGCGCAGTAGAGACCTTCTCTGCCCCGCCCCCGCGTCAATACGTGATGACAGGGGGCGGAACACAGAGGGTCTGTACTGCGCATTTCTGAGGGAGGGACACCGCCGTCTAACGCTCCCCCCACCCGAGTCGCCGCCGCCACCCACCTTCTACCCAGTCGGGCCCTCGCTCCACTATTGAAACAGCGAGGGTCCGGGAACGCAGCACTAAGCTCTGCTGAGCTGCCGACATCACCCTTCCTTCTTCTTCTCTGCCTCTGTCCTGCCCTCGACGACGTTACGTCACACGAGGGCGGGACAGGCAGAGAAGAAGAACGAAGGCTGACGTCGGCAGCTCAACAAAGCTCAGTGCTGCGTTCCCGGACCCTCGCTGTTTCAATAGCGGAGCGAGGGCCCGGCCGGGTGGAAGGTGGGTGGTGACGGCTCGTGGGGGGGGGGGGGGGGCGGCGAACTTGGCGGCGGGGGCGGGCCTTTCAATCCCCCCTTCCTATAATAGCCCGTTTTTACGGGCTCAAAGGCTAGTAGGTAAATAAAATGCCCTTAAGAAAACACAGGAAGGATCTCAGTTCTTATCACTTTGTCCTTAACAGATGACTAAAGATCCACAACCTATCCAGATCACCTAATGTTAGTTTCTAACAGGACACAGATATTTGTTATTTTGCAAGTGCTAGAGTCAACCACTGAAACTCACATTTCCCAACTTGCACATTGTTAAATTCAAAATGTTACTTTTCATGCTAATAGTTACAAAACAATGCTCTCCAGGATATAATCAGCCACACATTGGTGATACCACCACAAGGGCACCAGCTTAGATCTGCTCTCTCAGAGCCCTGAAAATCCTAGAAAGAATTCTGGGCATATGCGGGAGTTCGTGCCTGTGTATCAGTGGATCCATCCCTCTCAGTCCTTTTTAACTGCTCAGCATGATAACATAGATTTTTGCGCTCTCTGTTCACCTCATCTCCAATAATAATAATAATAATAAGGGCCAAATAAGGGGAGGAGCTAAGATAGTAGTAGGCTGACTGCTCAACTCGTGGCATTCTTTACCTTTGATGTGTAAAGGAAGGCTTCAGATCTCTACTTCAGAGACCCTGGCAGTTTCTCACCATACTCTCCACTGCTGGGACCCCTCCAGTCGTTGCCTACTAAATGCTGACCCACATCACTGGCTGTTACCGCAGCCCCAAATGGTGCAACAACACATATCCTATTTTGCCGGCGGTGTTGCCATTTCCCATTCTGATCTTCTTAAAGCACTAACAGCACCAACAGAAAAGAAGGTGCTGATCATTGTTCCTAGGATCAGGTCTCCCCTGTGTGGCTATTAGTTTACACGAATGGAGAGAAGGGCTACTGAATCCCATCACTCAGAGTTGAGAAGGGCTTGGATCCACCTTCCCTGAGCTGGTATGTGAGATCATGTCGTTGTTTGAGAGCATGAATGTAGTGGCATTATTTCATGCTAGATCTCCTCTGCACAATGCAGCATGTGTTTTTCAGATATATCTGTATACAGTATGAAAATTTCTTCTCTTCACTCATGTACTAATCTATACGCTAAGGATATTAGAAAGGATTCTAGCTAACCCATACAGCTCTCAGCTCTCTTTCCTCATTCCCTTAGCATCCCTTACCACAATCTGTACTATACAATTTCGTTGATCACAGGATTCTAGTGTACTAGCTCCCAAATCTGTGGTGGACCTCCCTATCAATAAGGACTTTGGGATCTCCAAATGGATATTTGGGGAATAGTATCATAGCAACATACTGACATAGTGTTAGGGTAGTGTGGTTGCTGTGTTAGTCCACCATAAGGGTAATAAACAGAAATAAAACAAAACAAAGGAAAATCAGGCAATACCTTTTTATTGGACAAAGTTAATACATTTTTGACAAGCTTTTTTTTTTGTTACATTTGTACCCCGCGCTTTCCCACTCATGGCAGGCTCAATGCGGCTTACATGGGGCAATGGAGGGTTAAGTGACTTGCCCAGAATCACAAGGAGCTGCCTGCGCCTGAAGTGGGAATCAAACTCAGTTCCTCAGGACCAAAGTCCACCACCCTAACCACTAGGCCACTCCTCCACTCTGGAAGGCAGTCTTCTGCTTTAGGTCCACAGCTTCAGGATCACCTCTCCCTTTTTCTCCCTGTCAATCCAACCCATCGACTTCCCCTCAAGATTGTCACTGGAATGGTTTTCATGTTTCACTATATATATATATATATATATATTGATTTTGTCATCTTTTACTCATAATTGACCTGAATGTGGCGGCTATGACTTTGAAAGCTTGTCAAAAATGTATTTAGTCCAAGCTATCACTTTATTTTCCTTTATTTCTATTTATTACATAGTAGGTGTTGGCAGAAAAGACCTTTGTGACCCATCCAGTATTATAACTACTTACCTGTACAAGTTGCCATCCCCATGCCTATTCACAGCTGTTGTACTGAACAGCATAGGCAGTTATGCCTAATGGTCAGTTAGTGCTGGGATTCAGGAAGCCTCTATTACTGTACAAAGTACAGCTTTGCCCACCTGGAAAAAAAGTCCATAAAACCCTCTTCCCCTTTTTCCTTCTGCCCGATGTAGACTGGGGAATGACTACTAGCTTGGATAGAACATAGGAGAAATGAGCGTAAACATCTCCTCATGTACCTCCTGGCTCCTATGATGTATCTTCTAGCACGGCACGAGTCAGCAGTAAATTTGAAAGACCGAGATCATACTCCATATACCCTGGGACTTAAGAGTAAGGTTCATCACTATCATTGCTGCGGTCCTTTACAAACATGCACTAGCACTTTTTAGCGTAAGCTGAACACTAGAGACGCTCATAGGACTATATGGGCATCTCTAGTGTTTAGTGTACGCTTATTTTTAGCACGTGCTAAAAGCGCTAGCGCACCTTTGTAAAAGGCCCACTATATGCACACAAATAATCAATTTGGAGATGTTCCCCTCCCCTCCCCTCCCCTCCCCTCCCAGGTAATTAAAATGGTTATGCTAGAAAGTTAAAAAGATGGATAATTTCTTGAAGGACCACTGCACCACTCTCCAGACCTTATTCTTCGAAGAGTGGAATAACCTTACCTTCCTAAATTCTGCCATTTCTGAATCACAGGAAACTTTCCTGTCAGCAACATTAAACAAATCTATAACAATTTTAAAGAAATAGTAAACCCCAATCTCTTACCTCCATAATATCCTTGACAACAGGAGTCCACCGAGAAAGCTGAAACATGTCATCTTGAGACCGCTCCCTCCTGGCTGGTTTACGCAGCTGAGAGGCAGACTTTACATAAGAAAAAAATTCTTAGACTTGGAAATTAAATATACTATTATGTAAGAGGGTGATATTTAGCTTGTGGTGGTCAGAGTTTAATTTTAAACGCTGGCCATGGTTTTTATGTCCAGATATTCAGTGCCAGGTCATTCCTAGATATTGGTGCTGAATATACAGATACTGGATGGCTGCCAGAAGGTATCCAGGTACCGACAATATTCAGTATCAGTAGCCATTTAACTATCCAGGCACATTAGGACAGAAGCTAAAACCACCTCCATATTGAAATTAACCAAAACAAAGCTAAGTGTCCTAACTCGTCCAGAAAGCTATTTGGGTACCAGCCCTGAATAACCTCTTGCGCTGCCTCAGGCTCCAGCACTGGACTACCCCAGCACTACCTGGATAGTGCTGAGGCAGTCAGGTATGATATTCAGTGTCAGTATCTGGGTAATGCCGCTGAATACCACTGTCTAGGCCCAGTGAGCGCTAATTATTCAGGTAGCAGGTACTGCTGCCCTGATAACTAACTTTTGAATATTAACTCCTAAGTTTATAGCACCATCTCTACATGAAGCAAAGCAAATAAGTTTCTGAATATCTCCCTATCCCCATTTCAATTTTCAGGCTTTTCCCCTTTATGCACAACAGTGACAACAAAAAAAGTTGTAATGGGTTTTTACTGGTTTGAAACAATGTATTTTACATTTTTTTTAATTGTATTTAATTGGGTTGTATCATATTTTTCTTGCTGATCCTCAGTGGATGGGGATATAATCCTTGGAAAACAGAATGAAAATCTAAAATTAAAATACCGTGCCTGCAATGCATAATGATCTATAGGGCTACAAAGACTGCAGTTTGGAAACACATTGCTCACAGCTTTTATTAGGTAAGGAGCACAGCACATGGCATAGTGCTAAGCAATTATACCACCTGAGTTAACTTATAATGTCTTACTAGAATATAAAGTATATAAAAAGATCTGAAAAATTTATTTTATCTGCGCAAAAGAAAGCAAAGCCATACAAGAACCACTATAGTGATAAAGATATTCTGTGAATTCCCAGCACACTAACTTTACATCTAGGGCTGCAAATCGTGGCCAAGACAAAACTGGTAAAATTATTCAAATCCAGTTAGAAGCAAGAATACATTGTACAGGGTTCACCATTTCTTACTGAGGAGATAATAGGCACACCAAGGTATTTCCAGTTTTCTATCATATCACTATCAGCTACGATCTGTGCATGCTGGATTAGTTTATCCAGATTTTCTTGTGTGGTTCCTGCATTGTAAAAAGAAAGAGAAAAGTCACTGTATTTGAAGGAAGAATTGTACATAACACTTAGAGGCTCATTTTCAAAGCAGATGGACATTTCAAAATGACCAAAAAAAGTGCCCATCTGCTTTGAAAACGTCCAAACTGTGATTTTCGAAAGGCAGAATTTGGATGTTTTACACTGCAATTCATCAAAACAGCAAGGAGGCATGTTTTGGGTGGAACTAGGCAAGGCCCAAAATTAGGACGTCTTTCAGTGATAATGGAACAGAAAGAAACGTCCAAGGCAAAACAAAAAAGGACATTTTTCTCTAGACCTGTTTAAATCATGTCCAGGGTACAAAATGTTTTCCTGATTGAGCAGCTGACCACTGCAGGGATTAAGGCATGACCCCCTCTCCTTCATCTCCCACTGGTTACTGACACCCTCCCACCCACCTAAGAAAGTGAAATTGACAGTAGACACCAGGCTCTATGAGAGCTTCAGGGATTTATGGCCATTCCTAACTGTGCAGCAAGCAAGTGTAAGTAGTAGCCTAGTGGTCACTGCAGTGAACTTTCAACAATGGGACCCTGGTGAAACTCTCTCTTTAACTCTGTATAAATATGTGAGCCCTCCTGGAACATAGAAATACCACTGTACCTGAATTTATAAGATAACTGCAAGCATGATGGTTATTGCAGTGGTGTACCTTCAGGTACAGTAGATTTTTGTCTGTTCCTGGAGGGCTCACAATAACAAATGAATTAAGGTATGATGTGTACCTGGGTCCTGTTGTTTAAAGTGTCCCTCTGCTCTGTAGGGACGTCTGTGTGGCCATTTTTGTGCCTGCTTTTCTGGCGTTTATATTTTGGACATTATATTTTGGAAAACGGCTACTCATTTCGGACATTTCAGTGCAAGAACGTCCTTCTCACGTATTTTCAAACAGGAAATCCCAACGTTTTTCTGGTTCAAAAATGGCTGTGAGATGGACATCCTTTCGAAAATGTTCGTCTTAGGGTTTTGGTTAACCTCAATATGGAGGGGTTTTTCTCTTCTAATTATTTCCAAACGGTGGGTAAAAGTTAACTTTAATGGTGGGGTTTTATTTTAAGGTATTTCCCATGTCAAAATTTATGATTTGGGTGCATGAATTTATGAATTCTAAACATTTAAATGTAACTAACTGCTATTTATCATACAGAGGGACAATTTTCAAAGACGTTTGGCCAGGCAATTAAGCAGTTTTCTGCATAAATTCCCTGGGTTGAAAAATCTGTCCTCTATTCAGCAGTCAAATGCATATGTGAAACAGGACATGTACATTTTGCTATGGCAAAAAAACGCAGGGCTGGGGATGGTGGCAGGGAGGGGGAGTAGGTGGAGTTAAGTACTTAATAGGATTGTACTCTTCATTTGCTATAAAGCAAGTCTGGAGTATGCATAATCTCCACTAGCTCAAAAATTTCAAATGGAAATTCAATGGAAAAGATTCCCTTTGAAAATGGACATTTGGGTCCCCCTCCACATGATTACAAATTTGGGGGGGGGGGGGGCAGTTTTATAGTCTGCAACCACTGAATGACAGCAGAGGCCAGAATCCTCAAGAAGGTTGCTAGTCAGCAAAAGTTTTGAGAATTCTGGGTGTGCAAATTACACGTATAACCAAATGCTCACAAAAACAAAAATCAAACCTCCAAGTTACCCTAAAAATCATTTGATTTTTTTTTTTTTGGTTACTAGAATAAAAATGCCGTATTTGGCTATCACTTCTTTGGATCAATTGGTATCTTTGCTTGCTGTATTAATGATAGATACCCATACCAAGATCCTGTCACATGATTCTCAGCTTCAACACAATAGTCAGAGGCCCTTTTACTAAGCCGCGTAGGCGTGTACACACGTCAATTTGGAGTTACCGCCCGGCTACCATGTGGCTCGGGTAGTAATTTCATTTATTGTGCGTGTCCGCTACGTGCGCCAGAAAATAATTTTGGGTGATAATCATCATTATACACACGTAGATGATTACCACACGGTTACTGCGTGAGACCTTACCGCTAAGTCAATGGGCGGAGGTAAGGTCTCAGACCTAAAATGGACGCGTGCCAATTTTTATTTTGCCGCACATCCATTTTTGGCAAAAAATTTTAAAAGGTCTTTTTTACAGGTGCGTTCAAAAATCAATCTGCGCACACCCAAAACATGCACCTATACTAGCGCAGCCCATTTTTCAGTGCACCTTAGTAAAAGGACCCCTCAGTGTTTGGACAAAAATTGAGACTAGACCAATTATTAGCTGTTCAGCTAAATCTGGTCTAGGACAAGACAATTGCACATCATAATCTGGATAATGTTACTTGTAACTTAAATTTGCATATTCTAGAAATCTCCTCTAGGTCACTGACAGACCTTTTTAAAAGTTATTTGAAGGAGGTATTGAGTTCTGGATGAGGGGATCCTCATATTTAGGAAGATTTTTTAAATTTACCAATAAAGTGTCTCTCCTCTAGGGACCTTAAGAATAGAGTTTTGCCTGATTTGGGGACTGTGTAAAATGTAGTATAGATTTGACTGCTATTTTAGAAACTTTGGTCAAAGTTGTGACTCAGAGATCCACTTTGCTAGTTATCTTTGTTTTTCATTCTGATTGAGATTATGCATTTCTACCTTAGGAAAAGGTCTTCCTTGTTTATGGGGCAAAAGACCTGACTTTTTTTTCTACTATTTCTTGGACCACTCAAGAATATATTAAGAAAATTTTCTTTTCACTTCTTTTTCTTTCTGTGGCTATTCCTAGCTCCAGGATTTCTGAGGACAAATTGGGGATTATTTTTATTTCCTGTTTCTTTTTTGTGGGTTTTTTATTTTTATCAATTTCACAATTTTAAACAAGAATAAATTTGATTCAGAAAAGATAGGTAATATTGAACATCATATTACTTAGTAATTACATTTTTACAAGCAAACTTTTATACTATTATCTATTCTCTAGTCCACTATTAAACTTTTTTGTGGGTTTAAAAAAATTATTTGAGTATTGTTTTTGTGATCCGTCTGTCCTTTCTACAGTAGAATAATGTACTTTATGGTTTGTAAAACATAGTTTAAAAAAAGGCTAAAATGAATTTAAAGTAAAAGATTTTACTGTCTTAACAGGAAAATGTGGGGTTGGTACATGTTCTAGATATACAAGAAGGGTTGCCCAAGATGCACTTCATTAACTAACAGATTATCTAAATTCTGCCTTCTTACACTGATGCAGGTTAGAATAAAAACATTGCCAACATTAAGTTTAGAAAGTATGCTGAAAAATGTAATGTTTCCTTACCATTCATACTAAATATGTAAAGCAGGATAGCTCTTATTTTATCATAACCAGCAAAACTTTTGTTGAGTAGAACCGGAAGAAGAACTCTCATAAAGTCTTTAACCTTCTGTCCTTCTGCATCAGTCCCAAGAGCTAAATCCTATATAATGATGTCGGGGTGGGGGGACAGAGAGGAATGATGGAGGGGGGTTGAATTATCTGTATTGGACCACTACAAAGATACAGTGTTCATATTATTGGCTACAACATTAACATTGATCAGAGAGTGTAAATGTTGATATGGTTTGCACTGCGACTAAAACATTAAATTTAAAAAATGAGAACATGTACCAATAAAACAGCAAGAATTTTTAAAAACACACAGGAGATGAAAGACACTCTGTCCCAGAGTGCCCTTAAGACAAAAAATATGTACTTATTATTATAGAATAGAACAATTATGTAACATAAGACACTGCTGTATTCTGATCCTCAGAGCTCAAATTTAGGAAAAACTGCAAGTGACCCAGTTGCCACCAGAGTCAGATGAAAAATAGCAATTTGCTACTTGAAACAACAGGATCCAGGCACTTTTTTGTGTGCTCTAATAGTTCTCTCCTAAGAAAAGTACATGTCAACTATTCAGTCATTTGTCACCACTAAATTTTAGCCCTGTAATAAATTAACTAAGAAGACATTCTTACAGACAAAACAGATTTTAGTGTGTGACTGTTGACAAGCAATAAGTGAAAAGAACCTAGTCATTCTTTTCACGACATGAAACACTAGTCACAGGCTCTTTAAGATGAATGTTTTGCAGATACATATTGAAAGATGACAGATAATACAGGAGGGAGAATGCAAATAAAGGGACAACAGCGAAACAAGAAAAGAGCTGTACATACCACAAAATCAGTGCCAGCCTTTTTAGCTTATAATGCGAAGAGAGAAAAATGGGATTCTTTATTGCTGAGCAATAAAAACAGAATAAAATCGCTTTCTACTAGAATGTCTACATACTTGTTCACTTTTGCAAAGTTTTTCTACATGACTCTGGAATTTCTTCATACAATTTTCAGCAATATTCAGGTGGAGCGTTTGCTGTGAAAAAATAAATTGTAAAAAAAAAAGCAGTCTAATTTCTCATCATAAAATACCATCGGAATAAGACATTAGAATGAGTAAAAATTAAAATTACTGGCTTTTAGATTATTTCTGCCTTTTAGATACTTCAGATTTATGGGAAAGGTGCTTAAATCAGAGGTCAAGAAACGCAGAGCTTTTTGTCTAGACTGGTAATGAAGATATCTGGATGCTGAAGTACATCGTGATGAACAGGGGACTCTCTCTATACCAAACTTTTACAAGAAATCATAGTTGTACTGAATAGCAATTTTCTCTCTCAAAATCATCTCCACTGGAATTCAGGTGCAAAAACAAACCCCCTTATTTGTGATAATAAGCTTTGTCATAATGGGAGCCCATGCATTTTGTCTTATGGTTTCGATCTTCCCTTAGAAATTCCTTCAAAAGTCAAGCCAGAAGCTGACCTGTTTTACAATGCACATACTTTGCACTTTAACTCATCATCTGCCAGCACACCTAGGGCTCCCACCTACCCACAGCTTCATGGCATGAGAAGGGCTGCAAAATTTGGCCCTTCCTGCAGAATTTAATATTTTGTTTGATATTTATTGTATTCTTTTATGTTATTTTACTGGGGGGGGGGGGGGGGGAGCGGTAGAGCTGTGGAGCAGCAGCATGGTGCAATCTCAGCACTTGTCCTGTCTCTCTAAAAAGGGGGGAAAGGAAGTGGAGGAATGACATGGTATGGTGTAATCCTGGTGTAGTGGCGTAGCCATGGATGGGCCCAGATGGCAGGGGCCCACCCATTTTGGATTTAGGCCTCAGCTTGTCCTGGAGTAGTGCCCTTTTAGTGTGTGGTAGGCCTACTGCACCTTAGTAAAAGGGCCCCTTTATGTAGCCGAGGGGCCAAGTGCAGATACATAGATGGCGACAAGATGGGTAGTACAGAGTCAGTTGGGATAAACAGATTGGTGACTAAACACAAGTCAAGTTCTTTATACAGTTACAGTGTGTGTAGCAAGCTAGTCCAGGTGTGGAATACTATATTATATTAAAGACTTGGGAGACGAGCCGGGCTTTCACCTGCTTCCTGAAGTAGAAGTAGTCTCGAGTTAGACGCAGCCCCTTTGGGAGTAAGTTCCAGAACCTGAGGGCTACTCCTGAGAAGGCACACTGGCGGGTAGCACATCATACAATTTCTTTTGATGGGGGTACAGATAGTGATGCTCCTTGACAGGACCTTAGAGGTCTCAAAGGCAAGTGAAGGGTTACTATATTTTTTAAGTACTCTGGCCCATTTTGTCTGAGGACCTTGAAAATCAAAGTTTTAAATTTAGACCTGTAAGGTACTGGTAGCCAGTGTAGGTTTTGCAGGAAGGGTGCCTTCTATTAGTTGTGCTGCCGCATTCTGAATTAGTTGGAGCTGATGCTAACTCTTTCTGGTTTGCCCAGTGTACAGGTTGTGATGTTATCATGGCATGGATCATTGTGATCAGATTCATATTTTCAATATATGGAGAGAGATTTCATAGTTGCTGCAAGTGAGAGACAATTTTTAAAGGTTGTTTGACCCGATTCCCTGGGCGAACCAACACTTTTGTTACTTAGGAGTTACTATCCCAATAGAAATGGAGGCGTTATATGATAGGAACGTGCGCCCCTTATTAAATACCACAAAGAGATTGTTACAACTTTGGAGTTCTTGCCCGCTTTCATTAACGGGCAGAGTGGGATTGGTAAACATGATAATAATCCCTAAGTGGTTATATAAGTTTCAAGTGTTGCCAATCTACTTGAGAAGGAGAGAGGAAAAAGAGTTACATAGACTCATACAAAAATTCCTGTGGAATCAGAAAAGGCCTAGGCTCCCACTACATATCATCCAGAAGCCGAAGCTACAGGGGGGGATGGGATTATTAAACATCCGCTATTTAGTAACTGCTTGTTCCATGAGACATATTAGGGACTGGCTGACAGGTCACCATCATTTTTCAGCTACCAAATTAGAGATGAGGATGTCCCCAGCTGCACACTTGGGATGGGTGCTACACGCGCCAAGTAGAGCGCTCTCTGGGGGGCTGGGGAAAAATCCACTAGTGGCCACAGCGAGAGCAGCATGGAAATGGCTCTGTAAAAGATATCACTTTGATTGGATGGCAACACCTTTCCTGCCTTTGTTTCACAACCCTGATTTTCCAGAGGGCACTTCCTCGAAGACCTTTGGTCGCTGGAGAAAACTGGGGATCCACTATGTTTATCAGCTGGTCTCTGAGGAGGGTGAGACCAAACCATTCATGGAATTACAAACAGAGTTTAAGCTCAAGGAGTCGGACCGCTTTGCCTACCTTCAGGTTCGACACTACATCAGATCCCTAGGCTGGTCGAACCTAAGTGAAGATGTTCAGGATACACTGGGTTCTGATCTGACTTTGGGGGCGCAAACAGTGGTGCCCCTAAAATATCATCACAGATCCCTACAAGACTCGACTGAGAACATAGATTTTAGAGCCAGTGCCCAACGCTGGGCTAGAGACCTGTTAACAGAAGTAACAGAGGAGACATTGAGCAATTTTATTACTTCCATTCAGAAGTCTTCCATCTTTACCCGACATTGGGAAATGCAGTATAAATTTGCTCTAAGGCTATACATCTCCCCGGATAGAGCGAAGAGGGCCGGCTTTGGTGGAACTGGTACTTGCCCATGGTGTGAGCAATCTCTGGCCAAACTCGCTCATATGTTTTGGTACTGCCCACATATCTTGCAACTGTGGACGCAAATCTTGAGAGAGATTAAGAGATACTGGGGACGCACAGTACAGAGACACCCTCTGATGCTTTTTGGAGAATATAAATACGTCAAACCGGCTCCATCGGGCTTCCTATCCTTCCTACAGAGAGCGATGCTGATGGGAAAGAAGGTAGTTTTGCAACATTGGCGCAACATTAGAGCTCCCACCATTGGATCCTGGAGAATACAAATGATTGAACTTTTGAAACTAGAGAGACGTGGTTATCTGGATTTGTCTACGGAGGAGGGCAAGCGGTTTCAGAGAACGTGGGAGAACTTTTGGGACACATTACAGCCCCTGGCAAGAAGCAAGATTCTAAATTAGAAGGGCTGGAACGAGAGATTCCACCCGGATAACTGATAGGACAGCTTGTGTCTGGGGAAGGGAAGGGGGGGAGGGGGGAGGGTGATAAACGAAAATATTTGGCGTTGACAAAGTTACTGCTAGTTGCTTGTTGTATTAGTGTCTTAACGATTACCAACCTTGATTGTATTTTATCAAGCATTATATGTCAATAAAAATGATTTAACCATAAAGGTTGTTTGAATTTGTGGGATCAGAGTGAGTGATGAGTCTAGCAGTATTCCAAGATTCCTAACCTGTGACTTTAGTGGGAGTTCATACTTCCCAAAAGGTATTTTGAAGTCAGATATTTGTCCACTTGTGTTAGGTACCCAAAGAATCTCTGTTTTGCTTGGGTTCAGGGACAATTTGTTGATTCTTGCCCATTTCTGAGTTGTGGTTAGACAGGCAGTCAGTTTGAAGCAGCTCAGCCAGAGGCTTGAGGTAGATATTAAATAAAATGGGAGACAGTATGGATCCACAGTTCAGTGCCCAAGATAAAGATGTGCTGTTGCTGAACAGACTGAGTTTTTAAATAAATATATTCTACTACAATCAACCTCTGGAGACTAATGTGTTTGATTTGGCCTACATCCCTACTCTATTTCTTCAGCATTCCTAACTCTTTCGTGGGGGACTCCTCTTTGCTTTATTGGTGTTTCAAATCGAATTTGAACTATGTAAATACTGTGCTGCTTATATCTGTTTCTGACAGCCTTTTAAGCATGATATTATGGTCCACAGTGTTGAAGGCCGATTATCAGTGTAACTGATGAAGACCCCCAAGCCTCCCTCTGCTAGAACCCTTGGGCTGTCTGAACACTCCCAGCTAACTCCACACGCATGCTCAGGTCATGCACATAAACTGAGCATGAATGGAGTGTGCCACTGTTGGTGGCTGGGAATATGCTGCCCAACTTCCACAGTGTTCAGATGACCTAGGTGGGGTTCTAGTAGATGAGGTCTTCATCTGGTGGGGCTTTGTGATCCCTGCCAGCCAAGGTATTAATTTTTAATGCTTGGAGGGGGAAGGGCAAAAAAGAAATGCATGGGCCCACCCATTCCAACCCTAGGCCCACTGGAAATTGACTTCTGGCTATACTACTGTCCTAATGGCAATGCAGTATCTTGAACATATATATTTCCACTTCATAGAACTATAGCAATTATATGTTATAGTTTGATGGACTGTCAGAGGTGATCTTCCACTGGGGGGTGACCCCTATTGTGAAAGTAGGTGGAACACCTTATTTCATCACCAGTCCAATATCATTCTTAAACTCTACAACTTTTTAAACTCATGTACTTGTTATAATTTTATCATAACTTTCTCATAATTTATAGAAACAGATTCCAATAGTCATCTTAATTTCTTTTTATAATCCAGAAAATTCAGATTAATAATCTTGAGTGTCTCTATAAGTGGGGATAAAATTGCTATAGTTCTATGCAGTGGAAATATATGGGTTGATTATATCAAAAATTCTGCATAATTTAAGATAAGTTGTGAGGCTTCGTGAACATTAGTGCAGAACCTTGAGCCACATCCTCCTACTCTGCTTCTGGCTAGGCTATTGCACTTTTAACCATGAGCGTTAAGGAACAGTGTAAGAGTGAGGGGACTGGAGGAGCTGTGGAGAGAGAATGAGATCAGAGCGGCATGCAAGGACAGAGTGAGGGAAGTGAGGGTGTGGAGTGTGGGTGAGAGAAGAGAATAGTGAAAGGAGAAGGGGCATGAAAAGACTGCCCCATTAAGTGGTTTCTTGATTTCCCTGCAATTCACATCTTATTCATGCCTTTGTTATCACCTGTATTGATTACTGTAACACTGTTTACTGCAGTATCTCTATTTAACTTCTTCGCTGCCTTTAAACACTTCACTTGCTTCTTATGTAATGCTAAGCATTGGGATCATGTTTCTCCTCTTCCGTCACAATTGCACTGGCTGCCTGTCCATTATAGATATAGTACGGGTTCCTCTGTCACAATTCCTTATACCCCTTCATGTGCACTACGCTCCCTGGATTCACATCGTTTGGTTCTTCCATTTCCCAAGACTGCTCACTACGAGTCCACCTGTGGCTCAGCCTATTTCTTCCTAGCACCTTTTCTTTGGAATAATCTGCCTCCATACCTCTATTCCAAATTGTCCTTTTCTAAATTTAAGGCCATTCTTAAAGCACACTATTTTCAGCTGTTCCTGCCAGACTGAGAAATTGAAGGCAGTGGCATAGCTACGTAGGGCCTGAGGGGGCCTGGGCCCCATAGATTTAGCCCTGCCCCCCTGGTGACGATCCCCTTGAACCCCCCTCCCCCGCCGCCGCATCAGATACCTCGTTTGCTGCAGCCGAAGAGAGTCTTCTTTAGTTCAGCGCCGGAGTAGCGCCCTTGTTCAAGGAAGTTCCTGCTGTGATCAGCTGTTTCTGACGCCTTACGTCCTGCACATAAGCGTCAGAAACAGCTGATCACAGCAGGAACTTCCTTGAACGAAGGCGCTACTCCGGCGCTGAACTAAAGAAGACTCTCTTCAGCTGCAGCAAACGAGGTATCTGATGCGGCGGCGGGGTGGGTGGCGACGGCAGCGGGGGAGGGTTGGTGGCGGGAGGGGGGTCCAATGTGGCGGCAGCTGCGGCGGCTGGGGGGGCGACAGCGGGGGGGGGGGTTGGTGGCGGAAGGGGGGGTCCAATGTGGCGGCTGCGGCGCAGGGCCGCCAAGAGACTGGGCCGGGCCTGGGACAAGGCCGCCTCCGAGCCCCCGGCCCTGCCCCCCACTGCCACCCCCCCCCCAGGTTGTCGCCGCTCCCCCCCTGAGGGGGGCCCGGTGCCACAGTCCCACCCGCCTCCGCCTCCGCCACCGGGCCGGGCCCCTTCCACCCAAACCCCCACCACAGAAGCCCTGCAGAGTACAGCGAAGATCAGCTGAGAGGAGTGCGTCTGTATGGGCCGTGCACGCCGGAGTCAGAAGACAGCACTTCTGCTGGCGGGGGTTCGGGTGGAAGGGGCCCGGCCCGGTGGCTGGTGGGACTGCGGCGCCAGGCCCCCCTTGGAGGCCCGGGCCCCGGGAATTTTGTCCCCCCTGTCCCCCCCCCTCGACGGCCCTGCTGCGGCGGCTGGGGGGGGGTGACTAAACAGTGCCCCCCCACCTTGGGCTCTGCCCCCCCCCTCCCAGCGAGGTCTGGCTACGCCCCTGATTGAAGGTGGGAGAAACTGAAGGTGGAATTAAAAGAAATCCATGGACTGAGACAATACCATGATTTCAGTTTTACCGAGATCCAATGTAGTATAGTTGTAATTCATGAGGAAACACAAACTAACGTTTTTGTCAAAGACTCCTGAACTGCTACAAAAAAACTGTACATCATCTGCATATATCTTAAAAGGCACACCAAGAGTAGTCAGAAACAGCCAAGAGTTGTCTCTTTGCAGATGGGAGTCATGTAAATATTAAACAACACTGATGCTAATGCTGAACCTTGAGGGACACTTGTGTTTAGAGCAAACCAAATGGAGAAATGCCTCTTAACATTAATCATTTGTTGAAAGCAATGACATAAAAAGGACTCAAACAGTAGCAGAAAATCCAAGTTCTTTCTGTTGCTGCAATAGTATAACATGAGTTACAGTATCAATGGCAGAATATATGTCCAATAGTATTAACACAAAAGTCCAGTTTGAATCAAAGCCTTGTCTTCTAATATCAAAACTTGATAATGACGTTTCAGTAGTAGTAGTAGTAGTAGTACCATGATAGGGACGGAAACCAAATTGGAAATAATCTAACAATATATTGTTACCAATACATTTCTGAAATTGTAATAAACCTTTTTTTCTAACACCTTAGCAGGAAATGGAAGAGATACATCCTAGCAATTTAAGAAAATCTAACTTACTACTCTCTAATAAAGGCAAAACACTGGCTTGCTTCATTCCCAAAGAAAGAGTGCCATCAGTCAACAATATGTTAACAATACATGTTATTGGACTTGCAATATCAGAAATGTTTTCATAACTGATACTGAACAAGAATCTAAAGAACATTTAGTGTTATTCAAAGACATCAACACTCATGATACCTCACTCATTATCACAATAAGATAATGTATCTGGAACAGTCCTAGCAATAGGAAAATTACTTACAGGCAGAGAATGTTGAGAAGATAGGAGTGAAGACACAAGCAGACAATGTTGAAAAGACAGGAAAGAAGAGGAAGAAGAAGTGTGAGAGGATCCAAGATGCTCGGAGGGGTAGCATGGAGAGCAATGGGGGAAGAAAAGACAAACGATGAGCATAGATAAGATATTTTAGCAAGCCAACCCTTGGCACAACTGCCTGGATACAGAGAAGATGGTGTAGGAGATAACGAAGGAGTAGAGGTAAGTGCCTGGATTATGTAACAGTTGGAAAAGTTTCTTCAGCTTGTTAGCAAAGGAAGCAAAGATCCCAGAGAAACCTTTTTAGCCTTCCTCATCTCCT
This sequence comes from Microcaecilia unicolor, assembly GCF_901765095.1. Classification (NCBI taxonomy): domain Eukaryota; kingdom Metazoa; phylum Chordata; class Amphibia; order Gymnophiona; family Siphonopidae; genus Microcaecilia; species Microcaecilia unicolor. Next base: position 104,221,364 of record NC_044036.1, read on the forward strand.
TATATTACTCAATGAATCTTATCTTAAAAAGGCAAAAGGATAAGGAAGGCAGATGCTGTGGCAAGATGGGGGACTTCATGCTTGTGGTTTTGTATTGTTGCCTAAATGACACCTATTTTCCCTTAAATGCATGTCCCTAGTTTGGCCAGCAGGTGGCGTCTGACCTCTGTATTATAGCTGTAGCAGCGGTCCGTTTTCTTCTTAGCTTATCTTCCCCATAGAAAGAGGAAAACCTCTGATGGACAGTAACCTGCACTGTCATTGGCTAGAAACCCCTTATTGTTAGTGCCCTGGGCCCTGATCCCCAAGATCTAGCCAGAATGTGCTGGATTTCTCCAGTCTCAGACTGGGATTGTGAAGACCTCTTCACTGAGATCCTGTTCAAATCCTATGAACAGTTATTTTTCCTGAACTCCCCAGGTACTACTTAGGTAGTAAGACAGTGTTTAATTAGTTTTAATGTTGATTCCTGTTATTTTACCTGTTACTGTTTGCGGTTTACACCTTTTTATCTTTCACTGTTCCACATTTTTTTATGGTAACAAACCTAATACTTTGTTAGCTCTGTTGTCCTGGACTGACTAAGAATCCTGGAGGTTTCTGTTCTCGATCTGCGGGTGTTTTCTAGGAACTGTTGGACCCCTGGGATTGTGGCCCCAGTGTTCTTAGAAACCACCAAAGAATAAATTGCGGGTGGGAGATTCGGCCAGAGGCAAGCAGGACCCAGTGTGGTGGATGGAGGGTATGCCAGTGTAGGGGCAGATGCGCAGGTGCGAGTGGGCCTGGGCAGTGCTGGGACAGACCCTCTATGTGGCTGCAGGGTTAGCCCGGGTAGATGCTATGGGTAGCACTTAGGTGTTACGTGACAGATGCTTACTCCAGAGGCCTTAAGTGTACCAGACCTGGCATCTGAGAAGCCACAGCCCAGTGTGAAACTAAGAGAAGAAGACTTATGGGGTTTCTGAAGGGGTGCATATACATCCAATGCATCTAGAGCTGTTGAAAGAGTGAACAGTGGAAGATCTAGTCAGTTGTCCTTTGGGGGGAGGGAGGGGCCATCAGCAACATGCTGACTCAATTTGTATATGTAAATACTAGCAAGACAGCAATAGGTATAAAGATGGGCGAGCAAGTGGTGGGTCAGAGGGAATGCATCATAGCAGAAAAGTAACTAAGACAAAATCAGATCGAGAAGTAGTAAAAAGGAGGCCTAAGTGAATGGGCAAAGACCAGATCTAGAGTATAGCCTACAACGAATAAGGGAAACGTGTTGAGAAAAGTAACGTCTGGACAAGAAAAAAGGAAGTCAGAGGTCTGAGAGAGCACATTGATGTTAAAAGCTCCTAGAATTTTATTTATTTTAAAATATATCTAACCTGCATATCCACAGTTCTCAGCAGGGTACAATAAAGCATACAAACAAATAAGACATACTAAATAAAACATACACTAGTAACAACCATGTATAGCCTCCCCACATTCTCTAAGATACTCTATAACAGTAGGTTGATTACCAATTGGGTTCCAAATGCCCATGAAAACAAAAGCTGTTTCACCAGCTTTCTAAAAATGAAATAATTCAGAAGAGTCCCAATTACAAATGGACCACAAAGGCTAAATACCCTGTACCTCGTCTATGCCAAAAGATAAGAATTGGCAGCAGGTAACTGCAACATCTTTGTGCCACCTGATTGTAAAGCTCTAGTTGGCGAATAAATAGATGTGAGCCAAGTTACAGCTAATTCAGTTAGAAACAGATAATTCCACTATGAAGGATACTGTAGACTGTAGGGTATTATAAATAAGGGCAATAAAACAAGAAGCAGAGCCACAGGTAAAGTGGAGCACACGACCGTCAGAGAAGCATAAGGGGTTAAAAGCTCAGGGAGGGACTCAAGATAGAAGTTCTGAGAAAGCCTACACCTTCACCTTGTTTGAAAGATCTACCGTAGTGGGAACAGGTATAACTAGGACAACAGGCCTCAACCAGGGGCACAGTTATCCCTGGCTGTAGCCCAGTCTCAGTGATGCAGAAAAAGAGCAGGCTCTGGTTTCAGATAAGATCAGTGGCAAACAGTTTCTTGGTCCGGAGACAGCATTCATTCAGTAGGCCAATCCTAAGAGGACCGGGAGGGGTTAGTAGAGACACAAGCTCTTGCACGCAGAATTGGAACCAGGAGAGACATGGAGACTTACTTCGGAGCATGTCTGAAGATATGTGGTTCCACCTGACAGCAGACAGAAGACTGTGGCATGAGTACTCTGGGGCTAAAAAGAGATGCAATGGCAAGAAAATACAAGCAGTGGAGAATAGCAAGGATAAGAAGAGATAAGAGGAAGCCCTCGGAGATGCTCCAAGGAAGGCATCCTGCTCCTCAGGTGTGTACCCACAGCACAAAGCACCAGCTATCCTCCTGATTAAATTTGGAGAGAGTAAGCGACGTCACCTCAATTGGGCCACAGCGATAGGAGGGAGAGCAGCAGCGAATATAACTACCACAGATTTTTGAAATGTCTGCTGAAGGAAACCGGAAGTGTGACTATGCCACTAAATAAACATCTTAAAAATGGTAGTGTCTCAAACTGTAATATAATCCATACACAAAATTTCAATATAAAATCTTTAGTCTGGATTATATACTGAGATTTTTTCCATCCCTTGTTAGTACGCTTTATGACTTGTGTAATTAACAAGTTGGGGGGTATTACTTAAATGACTAATTAGTCTTGCAATTCACCTTATTCAGTTCTTTGGTAAAGCATTGAATACAAATTTTAAATTAAGAAAAGCTATTAAAAAAATGAATGGCCATTTTTTTCCTACAAGTATTTAATGTTCATTCAGCCAGAAGCCCAATGTAGTCTGCAAAAGTTACACTAGAAATAGGGATTAATTACCGTGCTGAGCTGCTTTCGAAAATGAGGCATCTTTTTCATCAGCTGAGACAAACTGCTTATTGATAACTGTGAAAATAAAATAATATATCAATGCAAATTTTTACAGCCAATTTTGCATTTACCATATTTCACTTAACTTTGTTATAGAAACAAAATAACAGGCAGTGTAGTTCTTGGAAGTCAATTACGTCAAGAGTACAAATACTCCCAAAGAGTTCCAAGGTTGTATCAATCATATTCACAGTAATATATTAAACATCCAAGAACTTACAGTTATTATATCAAATACTAAAATGAACATCTAAAACAGACATGCTAGTGTCAAGTAAAATATTTTGAGTAAGGTAAAATTATGTATAATCATACCTGATAATTTTCTTTCCATTAATCATAGCTGATCAATCCATAGACTGGTGGGTTGTGTCCATCTACCAGCAGGTGGAGATAGAGAGCAAACTTTTGCCTCCCTATATGTGGTCATGTGCTGCCGGAAACTCCTCAGTATGTCGATATCAAAGCTCCATCCGCAGGACTCAGCACTTAGAGAATTACACCCACGAAGGGACACTCTGCCCAGCTCACCACCGCCGAAACGGGGGAGGGGAATTAACCCAGCTCATCCCCACACAAGTGGGGGAGGGGAATCCGTCCAGCTCATCCCCGCGGAGCGGGGGAGGGACACCACACCCGCCGATGCGGGGGGATCTGGCTTATCCTGCAACCGCAACCGCGGGAGGAGCTGACTGACCCTAACACCGCCGAAGCGGGAGGGGTACAAAGCTGCCCTACAGCCGCACGAAGCGGGAGGGAGTGCCGGCAGAATTTTAAGTCTCAATCCAGCCCCGTAAAACGGAGGGGAGAGGAATGCAGCAGCTCACTGTAACACAAACTCGTCTTAACTCTTGAAGAATCCAAGTGAAAAAACTTGAACACGAAGTCTTTCTGAAGTAACTGAAGACTAAACTTGAACCTGAAATGCAACCAGAATAAAAACAGTACAGATATCTGGGAGGGGCTATGGATTGATCAGCTATGATTAATGGAAAGAAAATTATCAGGTATGATTATACATAATTTTACCTTCCATATCATCAAGCTGATCAATCCATAGACTGGTGGGATGTACCGAAGCAGTACTCACCCAGGGCGGGACATTGAAATCCCTGACCTCAACACTGAAGCTCCAAACCGGGCCTCCGCCCGTGCAGCCACAGTCAAACGGTAATGCTTGGAGAATGTATGAGCCGAAGCCCAAGTTGCCGCCTTGCATATCTCTTCCAAGGAGACGGATCCGGCCTCTGCCATCGAGGCCGCCTGAGCTCTCGTGGAGTGAGCCTTCAGCTGGATAGGCGGCACCTTCCCCGCGGCCACATAAGCCGCTGCAATGGCTTCCTTGACCCATCTTGCCACTGTAGGCTTAGCAGCCTGCAGACCCTTACGAGGACCTGCAAACAGGACAAACAGATGATCCGATTTCCGGAAATCATTGGCCACTTCCAAGTATCTGATGATGACTCGTCTCACATCCAGATATTTAAGAGCAGAGTACTCCTCTGGGTAGTCCTCCCTACGAAAGGAAGGGAGACAGAGCTGCTGATTCACATGGAAGCGAGAAACAATCTTGGGCAGGAAGGAAGGCACTGTGCGAATAGTCACTCCTGCCTCAGTGAACTGCAGAAAAGGCTCTCGACATGAGAGCGCCTGGAGCTCGGAAACTCTTCTGGCTGAAGTGATAGCCACCAAAAAGACTGCTTTCAACGTCAGGTCTTTCAGAGATGCCCTCGACAAGGGTTCAAAAGGCGGCTTCTGCAATGCTCTTAGCACCAGGTTGAGATTCCACGCAGGCACCACTGAGTGCAGAGGAGGGCGCAGGTGATTAACTCCCTTGAGAAAGCGCACCACATCTGGCTGCGAAGCCAGGGAAGCACCCTTCAGGCGGCCCCTGAAGCAAGCCAGAGCCGCTACCTGGACTTTAAGGGAACTGAGCGACAGGCCTTTCTCCAGACCTTCTTGCAGGAACGCCAACACTGAAGAAATTGGAGCAGTGAAGGGAGAAAGTGAGCCTGCTTCACACCACGCTGCAAAGATACGCCAAACCCTGGCGTAAGCAGTAGAAGTAGAGCGCTTCCGCGCTCTCAGCATAGTGGCGATGACCTTGTCTGAGAAGCCCCTCTTCCTCAGACGCTGCCGCTCAATAGCCAGGCCGTAAGACCAAAGGGGGAGGGATCCTCCATCACCACGGGACCCTGATGTAACAGGCCCTGCTCCACTGGCAGCCGCAGAGGATCGTCGACTGAGAGCCTGATCAAGTCCGCATACCAGGGACGCCTGGGCCAATCCGGACTCACCAGGATTACCCTGCCGGGATGCTTTGCCACCCGGTCTAGCACCCTGCCCAACATGGGCCAGGGCAGGAACACATAGAGGAGCTCTTGTGTCGGCCACTGTTGGAGAAGAGCATCTACTCCCAGGGATCGAGGGTCCCGTCCTCTGCTGAAAAAACGCGGCACTTGGCAATTGGCCAATGACGCCATCAGATCTAGGCTCGGCTGGCCCCAGCGCTTCGTGATGTCCAAGAACGCCTGAGCAGATAGCTGCCACTCTCCGGGCTCCAAGGTATGGCGACTGAGAAAGTCCGCCTTGACATTCATGACTCCGGCAATGTGGGCCGCTGAAAGCTGCTCCAGGTTCGCTTCCGCCCACTGGCAAAGATTCATAGCCTCCTTGGCTAGAGGGGCGCTCTTGGTACCTCCCTGGCGGTTGACATAGGCCACAGCCGTGGCATTGTCCGACAGGACCCGTACAGGCTTCAGCACCAGTACCGGGATGAACTCCAAAAGCGCCATAAGTACATAAGTACATAAGTAGTGCCATACTGGGAAAGACCAAAGGTCCATCTAGCCCAGCATCCTGTCACCGACAGTGGCCAATCCAGGTCAAGGGCACCTGGCACGCTCCCCAAACGTAAAAACATTCCAGACAAGTTATACCTAAAAATGAGGAATTTTTCCAGTCCATTTAATAGCGGTCTATGGACTTGTCCTTTAGGAATCTATCTAACCCCTTTTTAAACTCCGTCAAGCTAACCGCCCGTACCACGTTCTCCGGCAATGAATTCCAGAGTCTAATTACACGTTGGGTGAAGAAAAATTTTCTCCGATTCGTTTTAAATTTACCACACTGTAGCTTCAACTCATGCCCTCTAGTCCTAGTATTTTTGGATAGCGTGAACAGTCGCTTCACATCCACCCGATCCATTCCACTCATTATTTTATACACTTCTATCATATCTCCCCTCAGCCGTCTCTTCTCCAAGCTGAAAAGCCCTAGCCTTCTCAGCCTCTCTTCATAGGAAAGTCGTCCCATCCCCACTATCATTTTCGTCGCCCTTCGCTGTACCTTTTCCAATTCTACTATATCTTTTTTGAGATACGGAGACCAGTACTGAACACAATACTCCAGGTGCGGTCGCACCATGGAGCGATACAACGGCATTATAACATCCGCACACCTGGACTCCATACCCTTCTTAATAACACCCAACATTCTATTCGCTTTCCTAGCTGCAGCAGCACACTGAGCAGAAGGTTTCAGCGTATCATCGACGACGACACCCAGATCCCTTTCTTGATCCATAACTCCTAACGCCAACCGAATGGCTCTGAGTTCCAGGAGGTTGATAGACCACTTTGCCTCTGCAGGAGACCAGAGCCCCTGCGCTGTCCTTCCCAAGCAGTGGGCTCCCCAGCCCAACAACGAGGCGTCCGTCGTGACGACAATCCACTCTGGGGTCACCAGAGGCATTCCCGCAGACAACTTGTCTGTCTGCATCCACCAGCTCAGCGCCTTGCGCACTGCTGGGTCCAAGGGAAGGCGCACAGCATAATCCTCCGACATCGGAGTCCAGCGCTGCAGCAAAGAGAGTTGAAGTGGTCTCATATGAGCCCTGGCCCAGGGCACAACTTCCATCGTGGCCGTCATAGAGCCCAACAGCTGCACATAGTCCCAAGCCCGAAGGGGAGAGGCTACTAGGAACTGGTCCACCTGAGCCTGAAGTTTGACAATCCGATTGTCTGGCAGGAAAACTCTGCCCACTTGGGTGTCGAATCGAACTCCCAGGTACTCCAGGGACTGAGTCGGGCGCAGCTGGCTCTTCTCCCAGTTGATGATCCATCCCAGGGAGCTCAAAAGAGCAACTACCCGGTCCACAGCTTTGCCGCACTCTGCATAAGAGGGGGCTCGGATCAACCAGTCGTCCAGATAAGGATGGACTTGTACCCCTTCCTTTCGTAGGAAGGCCGCGATGACCACCATTACTTTGGAAAAGGTCCGCGGAGCAGTAGCCAACCCGAAAGGGAGGGCTCTGAACTGGAAGTGTCGTCCCAGGACTGCAAAACGCAGAAAGCGTTGATGAGGAGGCCAGATGGGAATATGCAGGTACGCTTCCTTGATGTCCAAGTATGCCAGGAACTCTCCTGCCTTCACTGCCGCTATAACAGAGCGGAGATTCTCCATGCGAAAGTGCCGCACTTTCAAGGCCCGATTGACCCCTTTGAGGTCGAGGATAGGCCGGACAGAACCTCCTTTCTTTGGTGCCACAAAGTAAATGGAGTAACGTCTCTTGCCAAGCTGACTTTCTGGCACCGGAACGACCGCGCCCAGGCAGATCAGATTGTCCAAGGTCTGCTGCACTGCCACAGCTTTGACCGGAGACTTGCAGGGAGAGAGTACAAACCCGTCTTTTAAGGGTCGGCAGAACTCTAGTTTGTAGCCGTCTCTGATGACTTCCAGCACCCACGCGTCTGAAGTTATTGTGGTCCACTCGCCCAGAAACGAGGACAGCCGTCCTCCAATCTGCACTGGGGCGTGGACCAAGACCCCGTCATTGGGTACGAGACCCTGGGGGAGGACCGGAGGGAGCACCTCCGGGACGGCGGTCTCTGCGAAAGGAATGCTGCTTGGGGGAGAAATTCCTCTTGAAGGAAGAGGGGGCAGAGGAACCCGACTTGCCCGGGCGGTACCGACGGGCTTCCTGCAACCGTCCTCTGGAGGTACCGGGACGAGAACTAGCCCGAGCCCTGACCTCTGGTAATTTCTTGCCCTTAGACGTGCCGAGATCGGTCACGATTTTGTCCAGCTCGACCCCAAAGAGCAGCTTGCCTTTAAAAGGCAACCTAGCCAGGCGGGATTTAGAGGCGTGGTCAGCAGACCAATGTTTCAGCCAAAGCCACCGCCGCGCACAGATTGTCTGAGCCATGCCTTTCGCTGAGGCCCTCAAGACATCATACAGCAAGTCTGCCAAATAGGCTAAGCCCGATTCCAGGGCCGGCCAATCAGCCCTCAAGGAATGATCCGAGGGGGAAGCCCGCTGCACCATAGTCAGGCACGCCCTGGCCACATAGGAGCCGCAAACTGAGGCCTGCAAACTTAAAGCAGCCACCTCAAAGGACGACCTTAAGGCCGCCTCCAATCTTCTGTCTTGGGCGTCCTTTAGGGCCGTGCCACCTTCCACCGGCCATGCCGTTTTCTTAGTCACCGCAGTGATTAAAGAATCCACGGTAGGCCACAGATAGGCCTCACGTTCACTCACAGCCAAAGGATAGAGGCGGGACATAGCCCTAGCCACTTTAAGGCTCGCTTCCGGGACATCCCATTGAGCCGAAATTAGGGTGTGCATGGCATCATGCATGTGGAAGGTTCTAGGCGGGCGCTTCGTCCCCAGCATAATGGCAGAGCCAACAGGGGCTGAGGGAGAGACGTCCTCCGGAGAGGAAATCTTCAAAGTGTCCATGGCCTGTAACAACAGGTTGGGCAAATCCCCTGGGCTAAAAAGCCGCGCTGCAGAGGGGTCATCCGCTCCATCCGAGCGGGGATCCGTCTCCTCCAAGGAATCCGCAAAGGACCGTTGGGAGATCTCAGACACGCTGCCCTCATCTACATCGGAGGAGACAAATTCCTCCAAGGCCTGGGAATCAACCCGAGGGCGTTTACCTCTGGGAACCTCAACCTCTTTACCAGACGAGGGAGCAGGGGCAGCGTTTTGCATGAGGAAAGCCTGATGCAGCAGCAAAACAAACTCGGGGGAGAAACCCCCCAGACTGTGCACTTCCGCAGCCTGGGCAACGGCCCTAGACGCACCCTCAACCGGCGCTCGCAAGAGCGGGGGAGAGACATGCTGCGCATCCAAAATGGCGTCCGGCGCGACACTCCGCGAAGGAGCCGCGCGGGAAGAACGGCGCTTAACTTTAGCCGCTTTTGTGCCGTCGCCCAAATTAAGGGCGTTCATGGCATTAATGTCTCCAACCTCAAGGGCGGCCCACGAAGAAGCCGTCCGAGCCGCGTGGCCGGCCAAGATGGCGGAGGCGAGGAGCGGGGGATGGGCGTTTATGGCGGGAAAAACCGCCACGCCGGAGGAAGGACCGGAACATTCATCGGTCACGAAACTGTCACCCAACAAGGGCGAATCAGGCTGTAAGACCCCCGCATCCCCTCTAGAAGCGCTCAAGCGACCCGGGGAGCGACCCTTTGCGCCCTCGCCCTCCGACGCCATATGCCACGAGGAGAAGAATCGGGGAACCCCCTGCCCGCTATAAAAAGGTAAAAATTACCTGCTGTCCGCTCCGAGTTGTAACGACCTGGTGTCCCAGTGAGTAGCTGCAATAGACGCTTAAATAAACGTCGAAATAAACGCCTTTAAGGACGTTCAAAAATTTTTTTTTTTTTTTTTTTTAAACGGAGCCAGCGGGAGGGGGGAGAAAAGGAGGGACCTGGCGCCACCAGGTTTGCACTTGCTCAAGAAGAGCCCTCAACCCCAGGCACTCAACAAAACCTAAAAATTAGGCTTGGAGGCCTAGCCAGAGCTGCTGCTGTGTGTGACCACCACCTGCTGAGATAGAGAACATACTGAGGAGTTTCCGGCAGCACATGACCACATATAGGGAGGCAAAAGTTTGCTCTCTATCTCCACCTGCTGGTAGATGGACACAACCCACCAGTCTATGGATTGATCAGCTTGATGATATGGAAATCAGTATTAAAACTGATTTTCCTACCTTTCCTTCTGTTGCTTTTTTGCTTGATGCAATCTCTTTTACAAGTCTTGGAATTTCTCTGGTAAATAAAAAATGCATTTAGTTTAACTGGTCAGACAAAAAAAATTACAATAAACTCAACTGAAGTTATTCACTTACGCCAACACATATGCAATATGCTTATGTCGAATTTTCACCCAGAGTTCATCATGCTCATCCAGATATGCTTCTTTTTCCTTCTTGTTTGATTCATCGGTCTGATACCTAAAATTTAGATTTACTTAGATATAGCTCACACCTTTTTCAGTAGTAGCTCAAAGTAAGTAACATTCAGGTACACAAGCAGGCTTATTTTCGAAAGAGAAGGGCGCCCATCTTTCGACACAAATTGGAAGATGGGCGTCCTTCTCACAGGGTCGCCGAAATTGGCATAACCAAAAGTCGGGGATGACCAAAGTTCACGGGGGTGTGTCGGAGGCGTAGCGAAGGTGGGACTTGGGCGTGCCTAACACATGGGCATCCTCGACCCATAATGGCCCTGACGAGCACTTGGACGACTTTACCTGGTCCTGTTTTTCTTACGACCAAGGCACAAAATGTTGCCCGAACTGACCAGATGACCACCAGAGGGAATCAGGGATGACCTCCCCTTACTCCCCCAATGGTCACTAACCCCCTCCCACCCTCAAAAAATATCTTTAAAAATCTTTTGTGCCAGCCTCTATGCCAGCCTCAAATGTCATACTCAGGTCCATCGCAGCAGTATGCAGGTCCCTGGAGCAGTTTTAGTGGGTGCAGTGCACTTCAGGTAGGCGGACCCAGTCCCATTCCCCCCACCTGTTACACTTGTAGTGGTAAATGTGAGCCCTCCAAAACCCACAAGAAACCCACTATACCCACATCTAGGTGCCCCCCTTCACCCCTAAGGGCTATGGTAGTTGTGTGCAGTTGTGGGTAGTAGATTTTGGGGAGCTCAGCATACAAGGTAAGGGAGCTATGTACCTGGGAGCAATTTCTGAAGTCCACTAAAGTGCCCCCTAGGGTGCCTGGTTGGTGTCCTGGCATGTCAGGGGGACCAGTGCACTACGAATGCTGGCTCCTCCCATGACCAAAAGGCTTGCACTTGGTCGTTTCTGAGATGGGCGTCCTTGGTTTCCATTATCACCGAAAATCAGAAACGACCAAGTCTATGGAAGACCATCTCTAAGGACGACCTAAATTTCAGGATTTGGGCATCCCCGACCGTATTATCAAAACAAAAGATGGACGTCCATCTTGTTTCGATAATACGGGTTTCCATGCCCCTTCACCGGGATGTTTTGCGATGACGTCTTGAGCAAAACTTGGGCGTCCCTTTCGATTATGCCCCGCCACGTATTTCTTTGATCCTAGAGGGCTTACAGTCTAATTTTGTACCTGAGGAAATGGAGGATTAAGTGACTTGCCCGAGATCACAAGGAGCAGCAGCAGTATGATTTGAACCTGGCTTTGCTCTAACCACGAGGCTACTTCTCCACAAGATAGCTATCAAACCAAGAAACTTATAAATAGCCTTCACGTACAACAAAACAGAAATAAAAAAAGCTAAAAAGAATTTGCTACAAGTGGTGCACTTAAGCTGTTTCCCTTTAGAGCGAGTAAATAGTTTCTTTTATGCTATTTATTCATTTAAAAAAAAACACTTAGATTCAGCACAATCCAAAAGTTCTAGGTGGATTACAAACTGTACATTCAAAATATATAAATCAGTAACACAAACAATATTAAACCTCTCAAATAGCTACAATACAGCATACAGACTCACTTATACTTTAATCAATCTGCCACTCCTTCATATGTCTATATTAAACGAAGGGTTTTTAATTTCTTTTTAAATTCTTTTATATCCCGAATCTTTCTTATCTCACTGGTAATGTATTCCATAACAGAGTAAAGTACAGACAAGAATGATCACTAACAGGAGGAAAAAGTTACACCACTTAATGGAAAAAGGCAAGAACCTCCTTATGAAAGCCATTATTAATTCAGTGATTTCATATTTACCACATAAACTATCCTAACATCTTATAGTGCCACTTCAAACATGAGGAAAGAGGAAAATTAAGAAAGAAAACAGGAATTAAACAGAACATATTGAAGGTATCAAAGAAGCATTTTATAATAAATTTTATAAAATTACAGCAGTTAGAAAGCTTTTACCTATAAGTATCTTTTTCAATTGGCAGCAAATCATAGGTCATTGCCTGAAAGGTGAGTTCATGCAGTACTGTGGAAACAGGGTCAAATCCACGATCCACTATTAATAGCTGGGTCTGGGTTTTACCCTGAAAAAAAAAAATGAAAAGGTATAGTTAAGTTAAAATATTTTAAAGCACTAGATAAAATAAAAAAAATTGAACTACTCTCTGGAAACGTCCTTACATATTATCAATATATTAGATAGGGGCTTCTCAACCATCTCCTGGATCCAACCTAGCTGGTTGGGCTTTCAAGATTACCATAATGAATATGCATGAGATCAACATATGCAAATTTGAGACTCATTCATTGTGGTAATCTTGAAAACTCAATGGTTGAGAAACACTGAGTTAGACTGTCTGTATTAGTCAGGTGAACTGTAAAGTGAAGATACTTACCTGTAGCAGGTATTCTCCGAGGACAGCAGGCTGATTGTTCTCACGATTGGGTCGACGTCCACGTCAGCCCAGGATCGGAAGTTTTTGCTAGCAAAATCTCAAAAAATCTTCCAGTCTTCTGGCGTGCGAGTGGCGTGCACTGTGCATGCGCGGACTGTTTTCCTGCCCATCGCGTAAGTCCCTCAGTGTAGTCCAAAAGCAAGAGGAGAACAACGAACAACTCCAAAGGGGAGGAGGGCGGCTTTGTGAGAACAATCAGCCTGCTGTCCTCGGAGAATACCTGCTACAGGTAAGTATCTTCGCTTTCTCTGAGGACAAGCAGGCTGCTTGTTCTCACGATTGGGGTATCCCTAGCACCCAGGCTCACTCAAAACAATGAACATTGGTCAATTGGGCCACGCAACAGCGAGGACATAACAGAGATTGACCTGAAAAGAAATACAACTAAGTGAGAGCGCAGCCTGGAACAGAACAAAATTGGGCCTAGGAGGGTAAAGTTGGATTCTAAACCCAGAACAGATTCTGCAGCACCGACTGACCAAACCGACTGCCGCGTCGGGTATCCTGCAGAAGGCAGTAGTGAGATGTCAATGTGTGGACAGATGACCACGTTGCAGCCTTGCAAATCTCTTCAATAGAAGCTGACTTCAAATGAGCCACTAACGCAGCCATGGCTCTGACATTATGAGCCGTGACATGGCCCTCTAGAGTCAGCCCAGCTTGGGCATAAGTAAAGGATATGCAATCCGCTAGCCAATTAGAGATTGTGCGTTTTCCGATGGCGACTCCCCTCCTGTTGGGATCAAAAGAAACAACTGGGCGGACTGTCTATAGGGCTTTGTCCGCTCCATGTAAAAGGCCAATGCTCTCTTACAGTCCAAGGTGTGCAACTTGTCTTCACCAGGGCGGGTATGTGGACGGGGAAAAAATGTTGGCAAGACAATTGACTGGTTCAGATGGAACTTCGACACCACCTTTGGCAAGAACTTAGAGTGAGTGCGGAGGACTAATCTGTTATGATGAAACTTGATATAATGTGCATGCACTACCAGGGCTTGGAGCTCACTGACTCTACGAACTGAAGTAACAGCCACCAAGAAAACGACCTTCCAGGTCAAGTACTTCAGATGGCAGGAATTCAGTGGCTCAAAAGGAGCTTTTATCAGCTGGGTGAGAATGACATTGAGATCCCATGACACTGGTGGAGGTTTGACAGGGGGCTTTGACAAAAGCAAACCTCTCATGAAGCGAACAACTAAAGGCTGTCCAGAGATAGGCTTACCCTCTACACATTGATGATAGGCATTAATTGCACTAAAGTGAACTCTTACGGAGTTGGACTTGAGACCAGACTCTGATAAGTGTAAAAGGTATTCAAGCAGGGTCCGTGTAGGACAAGAAAAAGGATCTAGGGCCTTGCTGTCACACCAGACGGCAAACCTCCTCCATTTGAAAGAATAACACTTTTTCGTGGAATCTTTCCTGGAAGCAAGCAAGACTCGGGAGACACCCTCTGAGAGACCTAAAGAGGCAATTTCTAAGCTCTCAACATCCAGGCCGTGAGAGGTTGGGATGTAGAAGCGATCCCACGTTCTGAGTGATGAGGGTCGGAAAACACTCCAATATCTTCAGAGGACAACTCCAGAAGAAGAGGGAAACAGATCTGACAAGGCCAAAAAGGAGCAATCAGGATCATTGTTCCCAGGTCTTGCTTGAGTTTCCCTACTAGAGGTATGGGAGGATACGCATACAGAAGGCCTGTCCCCCAATGTAAGAGAAAGGCATCTGACGCTAGTCTGTCATGGGCCTGAAATCTGGAACAAAATTGAGGGACTCTGTGATTGATCTGAGTGGCAAAAAGATCCAACGAGGGGGTGCCCCATGCTCGGAAGATCTTGTGGATAACGCCCATGTTTAGCGACCACTCGTGAGGTTGCATGATCCTGCTCAACCTGTCGGCCAGACTGTTGTTTATGCCTGCCAGATAAGTGGCTTGGAGAAACATGCCGTGACGGCGCGCCCAAAGCCACATCCGGACGACTTCCTGACACAGAGGGCGAGATCCGGTGCCCCCCCCCATGCTTGTTGGTGTAATACATAGCAACCTGATTGTCTGTCTGAATTAGAATAATCTGGTTGGACAGCCGATCTCTGAAAGCCTTGAGAGCGTTCCAGATCGCTCGTAATTCCAGGAGGTTGATTTGAAGACCCTTTTCTGGAAAAGACCAAGCTCCTTGAGTGTGAAGTCCATCTACATGAGCTCCCCACCCCAGGAGAGATGAATCCGTCGTCAACACTTTTTGTGGTTGAGGAATTTGGAAAGGACGTCCCAAGGTCAAATTGGATCGAATGGTCCACCACTGAAGGGAAATGCAAAAGTCGGTGGATAGATGGATCACATCCTCTGAATCCCCTCTGGCCTGACACCACTGAGCAGCTAGGGTCCATTGAGCTGATCTCATATGTAGACGTGCCATGGGAGTTACATGAACTGTGGAGGCCATGTGTCCTAAGAGTCTCAACATCTGCCGAGCTGTGATCTGTTGAGACGCTCGAGTCATGGACACGAGGGCCAGGAGATTGTCTGCCCTTGCCTGGGGAAGATAAGCTTGAGACGTCCGGGTGTCCAACAGAGCTCCAATGAACTCCAATTTTTGAACTGGGACTAGATGGGACTTGGAATAATTGATCACGAACCACAGTAGCTCTAGCACTCGAATAGTCATCCGCATGGACTGTAGAGCGCCTGCCTCCGAGGTGCTCTTCACCAGCCAATTGTCGAGATAAGGGAACACATGCACTCCCAGTCTGTGCAGCAATGCTGCGACAACTGCCAGGCACTTTGTGAAAACCCTGGGCGCAGACGCGAGACCAATGGGCAGTACACAGTACTGAAAGTGCCGAGTTCCCAACCGAAATCGAAGATACTTCCTGTGAGCTGGGAGTATCAAGATGTGGGTATAGGTATCCTTTAAGTCCAGAGAGCATAGCCAATCATTTTCCTGAATCATGGGAAGAAGGGTGCCGAGGGAAACCATCCAGAACTTTTCTCGGACTAGAAATTTGTTCAGGGCCCCTAGGTCTAGGATGGGACGCATCCCCTGTTTTCTTTTGCACAAGGAAGTACCTGGAATAGAATCCCAGCCCTTCGTTCCCTGGTGGAACGGGTTCGACCGCTCTGGCCTTTAGAAGGGCGTAGAGTTCCTCTACAAGTACCTGCTTGTGCTGGGAGCTGTAAGAATGAGCTCCCGGTGGGCAATTTGGAGGTTTGGATTCCAGATTGAGTGTGTATCCTGAGCAGACTATTTGAAGAACCCCCCGATCGGAGGTTATGAGAGGCCACCTTTGGTGAAAAAATATCAACCTCCCCCCGACCGGCAAGTCGTCCGGCATGGACACTTTTTCTGAGGCTATGCTGCACTGGAGCCAGTCAAAAGCCGGTCCCTTGCTTTTGCTGGGGAGCCGCAGGGGCCTTAGGCGCACGCCGTTGACGGGAACGAGTGCACTGGGACTGAACCTGAGTAGGCTGCCGAGAAGCAGGAGTGTACCTACGCCTATTATAGGAATAGGGAGCACTCCTCTTCCCTCCAAAAAACCTCTTAGATGAGGAGGTGGTAGCAGAAGACGCCCGGCAGGAGAGAGAATCTATAGCATCATGGTGCTTCTTGATCTGATCGACCACATCCTCTATGTTTTCACCAAAAAGGTTATCCCCCAGCAAGGAACATCCGCCATTCGCTGCTGGATCTTATGATCCAGGTCAGAGACGCACAGCCATGAAAGTCTGCGCATCACTATACCTTGAGCAGCTATTCGGGATGCCACATCAAAAGTGTCATAAGTACCCCTGGCCAGGAATTTTCAACACACCTTCTGGTGCCTGACCACCTGGTGAAAAGGTTCGGCGAGCTCCGGGGGAAGCACTTCAACCAAACTAGACAACTGCCTCACCGAGTTCCGCAAGTGGATGCTCGTGTAGAGCTGGTATGTTTGAATCTTGGCTGCAAGGATAGCGGCTTGACACGTCTTTCTCCCAAAAGAATCCAAGGTCCTAGACTCTCTGCCTGGGGGCACCAAGGCATAGTCCCTAGTACTCTTGGCTCTCCTGAGAGCAGAATCCACCACCATGGAATCATGAGGTAGTTGAGACTTCACCATTACCGGTTCTCCATGGACTCTGTACTGGGACTCAGTTTTTTGGGGGACCACTGGATTAGAGAGAGGGAACGACCAGTTTCACATAAGAACTTCCCTGAGTGTGTTATGCAAAGGAGCCATTGCAACCTCTGTAGGTGGAGAAGGATAATCCAAGACCTCGAGCATCTCGGCCCTGGGCTCATCCACAACCTCCATAGGAAAGGGAATATCTTTAGACATTTCCCGAACAAAGGAGGAAAAAGAAAGACTCTCAGGTGGAGACATCCTTCTCTCAATGCGTGGAGTAGGGGACCCCATAGGACTCTTCTTCAGAAAAGTATCTGGGATCTTCCTCTTCCTCCCACGAACGCTCATCCTCGGTATCGGACAAAAGCTCTCTAAGAGCAGCCCGAAACCGAGCCTGTCTCGACGTCGAGGAGCGATGGCCTCGAGGGGGATGTCGAGAAGTCGACCCCTGCCTGAACTGCGGTGAAGCTTCCTCTGCCGACGTCGAAGGAGAGTTGACCCGGATGGCAACCGACGCCGATGCTGCAAGCGGCACTGAGGTCGGGGACCTAACCACAGGCGAAGGACCAGATGCCACTTCAACCAACGGTGCAGAAGACGCACGCACCCCTGGCACTGAGGTACACTGGCGTAGCAATCCCTTCAGAAGCTCTGGAAGAAGGGCCCTGATGCGCTTGTTGAGAGCCGCCATCGGAAAAGGCTGCGGGGCTGGTGCAGGAGCCGGTGGCAGAATCTGTGGGGGCTCAAGAGCCGGTACCAGGCTGCCAGAAGACCGACGCATTGGCACCTCCTGTATAGAGGATGAGCGGTCCTCTCAGCGCCGACGCTTCTCGGGTGCCGAATCCTTCGGCTCCCCGGAGCTCTTGGTACCGTGCAAGGAAGATCGATGACGGTGCTTCGCTCGACACCCGTCATCGAGACTCCTCGGTACCAAAGAAGATAACGTGGATTCCTCAAGCCTACTAGGGCCAGGTCCGATGAAGGGCGGTCCCAGGGGGCCTGCATAGCAGTAGGCCTCGAGACAGGTGGAGACCCACTCGATGCCTCACTGCTCCCAGCGCGATGTGGTCGTTCGGCAGCCATTACCTGCGCTCTCGAAGTCGATGCTTCCCTCAACGTCGATGCCGCCAACCTCGGTACCGATGCCGACGTCGAAGGACTGGACCGATCCACAAAAAGGTTTTCTTGTTGAGCCTCCCGAGACACTTGGGTCTGTTTTTTCATCAAAGGACACAGCTTACAAGCAGCTGGAAGATGATCGGGCCCAAGGCACTGGAGACACCACGCGTGGGGGTCGGTACCCGAGATGGTCCAGTTGCACCGAGTACAACGCTTAAAGCCGCTGGGTGTCCTCGATGACATGGACGGAAAAACGGCATCTGCGAAATTAAAGGTCGTGATTATGCCAATTAAAAAGGCACAAAAAGGGAAAAGAAAACTGTTGCGGTGAAAAGAAACTTAAAACTAGTGACTAAAACTAAGAAAATAAAGAAACTACTCGGTTTGTTTGTTTTTTGTAGAAAGAGGAAATAAAAGAAGAAAAAAATAAACAATTGCGCAGACTCTTCCTGGGCCAAGAGGAACACAATGAAAAACAAAAGCTGTGTCACCTCAGACGCGGAGAAAAAAGCACTGAGGGACTTACTCAAGCGACGAGCGGAAAACCGGTCCGTGCATACGCACTGCGCACCGCTCACGCGCCAGAAGACTCTGGAAGATTCTTTTAGATTTTGCCAGCAAAAACTTCCGATCCTGGGCCGATGTGAATGTTGACCCAATCGTGAGAACAAGCAGCCAGCCTGCCTGTCCTCGGAGAAGATAAAGTACACATGGTACAATTCCAGAAGTTTATCATCTTTGCCCAATTTATACCTTTCATATATTCACATTCATAAGAGAAGTTAAACCTATCACAAAACTGCATACGGCAGTTCTTTCTTTACATGTTAAAACCCCCCTTTCTGAGGCCGAAATAAAACCATACTAAAGACTTCAACTGCATTGGGAACACATGGAAGAAATTAAAAACAATTAAATAATGAAACATGTTATAAGCATAGAATCCAAAAGCTCTCAATGTTCCAGCATTCTACTGCTCCTGACATCCTGCCTGGTGCTGCTGGCCCTGCCTCTTGACCCAATGTCCCACAAGGTGACATCTCTGACCCACTTAAACTGCAGTCTAACAGCCACACATAGTCACCACCAGCTCACACCAAAAGAATACAACACAGATGCAGGTCCTGTTCCTTTACTGGCCTGAGCATGCCCCTCATAATGTTCAGCTTACTTTTATTTTCCTTGGCTTCCTGTTTCATGGAGAATTCTCTTTTCTATTCCGGTTCTCCTCAACCATTGCCATCCCCAAGCCCTACTTTCACCTATCCAGTAGGTTATCAATAGAAATCAAACAAAATTAAACATGGAAAAGAAAATAAGATGATACCTTTTTTATTGGACATAACTTAATACATGTCCAATAAAAAAGGTATCATCTTATTTTCTTTTCCATGTTTTATTTTGTTTGATTTCTATTGATAACCTTTAAGAGAGGACTAACACGGCTACCACACCTCTTTACCTATCCAGTACAATGCTTGGTATCACCACTTCCCTCCCCCCAGCCCCATCTCAGCACAAATGCTACTACCTCATCATCGCTCCACAATCCTTACATCAAGCTGATATAGTTAATGGTAGATCATTTAAGAAAAAAATACTTCCTCCTTTCTGAGGATACTGAGAGCTATTACCTATCTATCTTGGCAGCGACCAAGACATGAAGAAAGGTTAGTCTTGTTATCTTACTCTTCAGATTATACTCTTTTCTGCTGTTGTCAAATCCATAAATGTGATGGAAGTGTAGAACTTTTTATTTTATCTTTCCTTAGCTCTAGGCAAGTCTATTGTTGTTCCTCATCTTTTTATGGATTCTGTGTTAGTAGCATTTCATGGTACTCCCCCTAAATCCCGCCTTCATGTTTATCACACATCTCATCTAGAATATGATTTTCTCAGCCTCCTTACTGACCTCAGTTTCTCATTTCTCTCTTCTCTCCACTGCCTCTAACCAATGTACTGGTCATTGTCTCGTCTTAGCTGCCATCAGGAATCTTCTCTCCCCCCCCCCCCCCCCACCTCGGCTCCTTTTGGGTCATGCTCCCATCTTGAATAGACCATTTTCTACTATCCTTCACCTACCAGCTATCTGGTGGTTGCAAAACCTCCTTTCCTCTCACCCAGTACCATTGCTCCTCTCATGCTCTAGAGGAATATATGCTCTTCTCAAAGCATTTCTCTTTCACTTTCTATCTTCAATCTTTTCTTATATGGTAAAAAAAAGTCATCACTTTCACATCACACTTGACAGTCTTGCCCCAGTGAAGTCACTGCATACTTGCTGGAAAAGAAACAATCCCTGATATACTCAAGAACTTAACATACTCAAGAGGTTCATGCACAAAGCTGAACTCAACTGGAGACATACAGGTTCTGACCTTGCTTGCCAGGAAGGTAAATCACTGCAAAGGAAGTTTAAGTCACAACTTTGACAGGTTAAAGCATCTTACCTATCCAAGAATATTCAAGTGTCTGAGAATTACTCTCAGGAACTATTTTCTATTATTAGACATTTTTACTCGAGGACAGAGCAGAGGGGAGAGGCATAATGTGATCTCATCTTTTTGCCCCATAAATAATTTTCACAGCAGTATTTTGTACAAGCTGAAGTCGATGGATGACATAATGGGGACATCCAATATGAAGTGAGTTACAGTAATCTAAATGATTTAGCATAAAAGCATGAAGCAGAGACTTCAGTGCACTCTCATCAAAAAATGCTTTCAAAGATCTAATTCTGAGATCATAGAAGCATTTTGTACCACTAGAGATATATAGGGACCAAAAGAGAGAACGCTATCAAAGATAACTACTAGAAATAACTTTGTCTTTAATTAGTATCAATGTAGAGTTTATTAAAGGGTGCAAAGGAAGAGGGGATTGTTAACCAGTGATCCAAAGGGCTTCTGATTTTGAGGGGTTGAAGAAGACCAACTTATGCTTAGTTATCTATGAAGAGATTTTTGAAACACTACTAGTTAGCCTGTCTTGGAATAAGAGATCCCTTGAGTCATGTGCAGCTAGAAGCTGGATGTCACCTACATATCCAAATCTTGAATTACCATGCCTAAGAGGACCAAGAAGATGTTAAACAAAATTGGGGTGAATAAAAAGCCCTGAAGTACTCCACAGGAAAGAGGAATGGCGTTTGAACTGGTGTCTTCATGGGTAATTTGGAATATATAGTAGGAGAGGTGGGAATGGAGCTAGCTCTGGGCAGATCCTTTTTATGCTAGTTTCCTGGAGGCAGTACATCTCTCCTGGAGTCAAGAAGACACACAGTGTCACTCACATGGGCACAAGGGCTGTTTCTGTGCTTTGACCCTTGTGGAAACCAGATTGTGTAGGATAAAAAGAATGATTTGTATTCCAGAATTTCGTCAGATGTTCAAACACTGCCTTGAAGGCCTCTCTGGTGATAGTGCTACGTAGTGACGTGTAAATCCCCATTTCCAGCCCCATGCTAAATCTTCTGGTACCCAGGTTGGCTGAGGATACGTTCACAGTCCTTCCAAGAGGGCTTTTAAGGCTGACACCTAGCAGCTGAATTGAGAACCAAAAATTACAGGGTTCTAAGATAACACTGGTACAAAACTTCTGGCCCTGGATTGTTGCTGCAATGAGCATACTAAGCATGGTGAGAAAAGAGAAGAGGAGAATATCAAAACAGTGGGGAGGGGGGGGACTCCAAATAGTCACAAATGAAATTCCATGGTGCCCTGGTTTTAACTTGAGTTGGAAGCCTAAAAAGAGTGGGAGGAAACTGCAAAGTCAAAAAGAAAATCACAACAGCAAAGGAATTTTGTAAACATATGAATTGCCAATTTTGATCAGATCAAAAGGTCTATCAAGTCCAGTATCCCATTTCGAGCAGCGGCCAAGCCACAAAATACATACAGCAGTGGCTTTCCCCAAGTCTATCTTAACAATGATTTATGGGCTTTTCCTCCAACCATTTTTAAACCCAGCTATGCTAATGGCTTTCAACACATCCCCTAGCAGCAAAGGTTCACCTTTTTAAAAACACTGACCCCTACATAAATTCAAATGCATTATTCTATGATTATTATTAGAATGGCCTCTTTACATCTGAATTAAGAACTTATGTGTTGACCATTAAAGCCCAGAAGCAGTCCTATCAAATATATATGCTTCTTCTTATGCTGTACATTTCACCCTGAGGTTTGATCAGTGACAGGTATTAATAAATACTGCACCCTGAACTGTTGAACACACTACCTTTTTGAACACTCTCATTCAATGGTAAAATACAATTACACTGGCTTCTATTTATAAGTAAAAAAAGATTAAAAAAAACAGAAATCCTTAAACAATAATCCCAAAATACTGGCCCTGCTTTCAAAAGAACTTCAAATTATGTTTTTCCATTTTGTATCTCTGGTCAACTGAGTGTCTATCAAACAAACAAAAAAAAGGAACAAAAGAAAATTAGGTTTAATTTTTACAAGTTTTGGACCACAACAATAAGGGAAAATGCTAGCAACATTAACAAGGTGAAAGCCCTTGAAATCCCCATCCCTACTAAAATAAAAGTTAAAGCATAAAAGTTATCTGTTGCTTTATGTTACCTTAACTTTTCCTTCTTCATCTGTTTTATAGTAATGTACAAGTTTCTCTTCCACTAGATTTGCGAGTGCATTAGCATTATCTAATGGTTGCCTAAAACAGAAATAGCCCAGCACATGAAGTTTACATTCACAAATTGTTGTAAAAAAATAGATTAAAACATATACAATTATACAATAATATCAAGACACCATTCCATTTTAGAAATATAGATCTAATAATAAAAATGCAATACACAGACAGCAAATCATATTAGACAATCTCCAAACTGTCCACATTGGGACAATGACCACCTGTATTTTTATTTGCTGATCTGCACCAATTCACAAAGCAAAGCACATATATTTTTTCTCTTTGAATCTTGATGTGCGTACAAAGTATGAGCGGTCAGCTCCACCAGTTTTTTCTGCAGGTAGCATTTTACTGCAGAAGTACATACTAAAATGTGAAAATGTCACCTTTACACATGCTTTTCCTCACCTGACTTAAACTTGGCCACAGGAATGCTTCCTCTTAGTGCAGCTAAAATTATGGATCACAACATGAGCTTTTAGCCATACTGGGTGAAAATAATTTTGGCACACTTGAAACACTTTCTATCCCAGCAAATGACTGAAAATTTTGAGGCCCATGTATAATCTTGGCTTTCCCAGTAAATATCCTGCTGGACATTAATGAAAATATAAGATGCAAAGAGATGTCACCCTGCATCAAACAGCAAATCTCAGCAAGGTTTTCTCTGTTGATGAATGAATTTCTCCTAATGAGAGAAAGCTCATAAACAAGTTAGTCTGGCCATGCGATATTAACACGCAATATAATACAGGAGACCCAGGCTCAGACACCTGTTCCTGCAGATGGCTTGAGATTGGGAAAACTGCAGGTGCAGAATTCCTACGCAGAAGGTACCACCTTCAAGCCAGCCATAAAGTACACCTGCAATGAGGATCTGATGGGAGCTATGATCCAAGGGGACTGTAGGGAGTAGTGCCCCCTCTCCCCACCATATTGCATAGGCCACATTAGTGGGCGCAAATAAGCAAGGCAAAAAATCCTAGCAGCTATGATCAAATGGCATCCAATGGCTGTGTAAGCTATAGAAATGCTGCCAGCTAGAAAAACAGTACAAAGATTAACAGGCTATATTATCATTGGTTTTCATAGCACACTTTAAAAAGGATCTATTACTAAGGTGCATTAAATACTTTGGGGGCCATTTCAGCAAAGCTTAGTGCATGTTAAAGGACATTAGTGGACGCTAAGTGCCATGAGGTATAAAATGGAACAGCATTTAGAATGCGCTAAGCTTTAGTAAAAGGGCCCTTTAAGGCGTAAAATTAGCGTATGTTAACTGCTACTGCACAAGCATGCCAACCATCAGCATAGTGGTTTAGCAGTTTGTGTGCACTAATTCACGCATTAAGTACTTTTTGTATTAGGGAACGTGAACTAGAGGGGGTATGGGTGAAGAATGAGCCTGAATAACACATTGCAGTTGGCATGCTGTTGATTATGCCGTAGCATGGGATCCCTTAACACCTACTCAGTGGCAAGCGGTATTTATCTGCGCTTACTGCAAACAGTGTTAACGCATGGTAATGACCATTTTAGTGTGGTACTTGCAGAGGATATATTGGGCACGCCACCAACAATTGCATTTAAGACATGTTCATTTTTGGTATTAAGGCATGGTAAGTGCAAAAACCTAGGGGCTCTTTTACTAAGCCGCGTAGGCGCATACGCGCGTCCTACGCACATCAATTTGGAGTTACCGCCCAGCTACTGCGTGGCCCTGGTGGTAATTTCATTTTTTACACGTGTCCTCTACGTGCGCCAGAAAATAATTGTTATTTTCCTGCGAGTGGCGGAAACCAGGCAGCAATCGTCATTCTACTTGCGTAGACGATTACAGCACGGTTACAGCTTAAGACCTTACCGCTAAGTCAATGGATGGCAGTAAGATCTCTGACCCAAAATGGACGTGTGTCAATTTTTATTTTCCTGCACCTCCATTTTTGTCAAAAACTTTTAAAAAGGCCTTTTTTTACAGGCGCACTGAAAAATGGATCTCTGCGTGCCCAAAACACGCGCCTACACTAGCGTAGCCCATTTTTCAGCGAACCTTAGTAAAAGGACCCCTTAGCGCACTTCAGTAAAACGGCCCCTTAGTGCAAGGTAAAATCTTTAACACGCATTACATATTTAAAAATACTAAAACAAATGTCTGAAATGAACCACAAAAAAAGCCTGAAAACCTTAAAGGTTTTCCCATGCAAATCCTTATCTGACTCTTCAATAATTTTACGTTAACAAATACATAGCCAACTGAGAAGCCCTTTTACTAAATTAGCATGCACTAATGGACATTAACGTGTGCTAAGTGCCATGTAACCCATAGGTATAAAATAGGATGCACAGCATTTAGCATGCACTAATGTCCATGAGTGTGCCAAGTAAAAGATGTGATCCCTCCCAGCAGAACACTATTTAAGACTTTTCCTTTATATGGTACTAGTAAAAAAAGGCCCGTTTCAGGCACAAATGAAACGGGCGCTAGCAAGGATTTCCTTGTAGTGTGTATGTTTGAGAGAGTATGTGTGAGATAGACTGTGTGTGAGACAGTGAGAGTGAATGTGCGAGTGTGTGTGTGTGTGTGAGAGAGAGCGAGAGTGCGTCTCCTCTGGCCCCCCTGCAGCCACCGTGCGATTCTCCTCTCTCCCCTGCTCCCCCTCCAGCCACCCAGCGATTATACTTTTTTCCTTGCCCCCCTACAGGCACCCATCGATGGCGTTCTCTCCCTTACCCCCCCTCCAGCCAACCTGCGAGTCTCCTCTGTCCCTTGCCCCCCTGCAGCCACGCAGCGAGTTTCCTGTGTCCCCTGCGCCCCCTCCAGGCACCCAGTGAGTCTTCTATATTCGCTGCCCCCCCTCCAGCCACCCTGCATTTGTTGTCTGTCTCCTGCCCCACCTCCAGCCACCCAGTGATTATCCTATCTCCCCTGCCCTCCCTATAGCCACCCTGCTATTGTCCTGTGTCCCCTGGCCCCCCAGCAGCCACCCAGCGATTGTCCTCTGTCCCCTGCCCCCCCTCCAGGCACCCAGCGATTGTGCTGTCTCCCCTGCCCCCCGTCCAGCCAGCCAGTGATTTTGCTGTGTCCCCTGCCCCCCTGCAGCCACCCTGCGATTTTGGTGTGTCTCCCGGTCCCCCCCCCCCGTGCAGCCAGCCAACGATTATATTGTGTCCTTGCCCCCCTGCGAATGTCCTCTCACCCTGCCCCTTTTGCCACGTCCCACAGCATCCGTCACCGTTCCCTTCCCCCGATGTCTCTGTTGCCAGTGCACCCCCTTCCACCCCCACCCATGTCGTCGCTGCCAGCGCTCCCCCCTCTCCGAAGGCCCCCCCACCCCACTGACCAGCCGAAACAGAAACAGATTTTAGCGTGATGTCAATGCCCCTGCAGTACGAACCCATAGAGTAACGTCTGCCCCGCCCTCGACGTCATCGCGTTTTGATGCGAGGGCGGAGCAGAGCTAAAGTGCAGTAAAACGTTGGAGGTGAGAATGTGCTCCGCCCTCGTCATAACGTTTGACGCGAAGGCGGGGCCCAGAGACTGTGAGTTTCGTGGCTTCAGAGCTTCAAACTTACGAACCTGGCTTCAGTGACGTCAGTCAAAATAGTACGTTGAGGGTGAGTTTTATATATATAGAAGATATGCCTTACTGATCACTTCAAGGGACTGTGCTTTACAAGGCGATATTGAGATTACAAAGCCATTGCCACATAATGCCTAGCAGAAATTTCTAGGGTCAAGGTGAGAGCAGAAAACACATTCTGTAAGGTAGAAAATATCACAAGCCACTGCTTGTGCAAGTTCATCAGAATCAAGATGACCGCATGAATCAATTAAAACAGGCTAGTGCATTTGCAGATCTTAACTGTTGGTATCTTAGAAGATCTGTAAATGTTACATTACTATCACATCCATTTAAGCGAATGCTACATACCTGTAGAAGGTATTCTCCGAGGACAGCAGGCTGATTGTTCTCACTGATGGGTGACGTCCACGGCAGCCCCTCCAATCGGAAACTTCACTAGCAAAGTCCTTTGCTAGCCCTCGCGCGCCCGCGCGCACCGCGCATGCGCGGCCGTCTTCCCCGCCCGAAACCGGCTCGAGCCGGCCAGTCCAGTATGTAGCAAGACAATACACTTCAAGGGAAGACACAACTCCAAAGGGGAGGCGGGCGGGTTTGTGAGAACAATCAGCCTGCTGTCCTCGGAGAATACCTTCTACAGGTATGTAGCATTCGCTTTCTCCGAGGACAAGCAGGCTGCTTGTTCTCACTGATGGGGTATCCCTAGCCCCCAGGCTCACTCAAAACAACAACATTGGTCAATTGGGCCTCGCAACGGCGAGGACATAACTGAGATTGACCTAAAAAATTTACCAACTAACTGAGAGTGTAGCCTGGAACAGAACAAACAGGGCCCTCGGGGGGTGGAGTTGGATCCTAAAGCCCAAACAGGTTCTGAAGAACTGACTGCCCGAACCGACTGTCACGTCGGGTATCCTGCTGCAGGCAGTAATGAGATGTGAATGTGTGGACAGATGACCACGTCGCAGCTTTGCAAATTTCCTCCATGGTGGCTGACTTCAAGTGGGCTACCGACGCTGCCATGGCTCTAACATTATGAGCCGTGACATGACCCTCAAGAGCCAGCCCAGCCTGGGCGTAAGTGAAGGAAATGCAATCTGCTAGCCAATTGGATATGGTGCGTTTCCCTACAGCCACTCCCCTCTTGTTGGGATCAAAAGAAACAAACAATTGGGCGGACTGTCTGTGGGGCTGTGTCCGCTCCAGATAGAAGGCCAATGCTCTCTTGCAGTCCAATGTGTGCAGCTGACGTTCAGCAGGGCAGGAATGAGGACGGGGAAAGAATGTTGGCAAGACAATTGACTGGTTCAGATGGAACTCCGACACAACCTTTGGCAGAAACTTAGGGTGAGTGCGGAGGACTACTCTGTTGTGATGAAATTTGGTGTAAGGGGCCTGGGCTACCAGGGCCTGAAGCTCACTGACTCTACGAGCCGAGGTAACTGCCACCAAGAAAATGACCTTCCAGGTCAAGTACTTCGGATGGCAGGAATTCAGTGGCTCGAAAGGAGGTTTCATCAGCTGGGTGAGAACGACATTGAGATCCCATGACACTGTAGGAGGCTTGACAGGGGGCTTTGACAAAAGCAAACCTCTCATGAAGCGAACAACTAAAGGCTGTCCTGAGATCGGCTTACCTTCCACTTGGTAATGGTATGCACTGATTGCACTAAGGTGAACCCTTACGGAGTTGGTCTTCAGACCAGACTCAGACAAGTGGAGAAGGTATTCAAGCAGGGTCTGTGTAGGACAAGAGCGAGGATCTAGGGCCTTGCTGTCACACCAGACGGCAAACCTCCTCCAATGAAAGAAGTAACTTCTCTTAGTGGAGTCTTTCCTGGAAGCAAGCAAGATGCGGGAGACACCCTCTGGCAGACCCAAAGAGGCAAAGTCTACGCCCTCAACATCCAGGCCGTGAGAGCCAGGGACTGGAGGTTGGGATGCAGCAGAGCCCCTTCGTCCTGCGTGATGAGGGTCGGAAAACACTCCAATCTCCACGGTTCTTCGGAGGATAACTCCAGAAGAAGAGGGAACCAGATCTGACGCGGCCAAAAGGGAGCAATCAGAATCATGGTGCCTCGGTCTTGCTTGAGTTTCAACAAAGTCTTCCCCACCAGAGGAATGGGAGGATAAGCATACAGCAGACCTTCCCCCCAATCCAGGAGGAAGGCATCCGACGCCAGTCTGCCGTGGGCCTGAAGCCTGGAACAGAACTGAGGGACCTTGTGGTTCACTTGAGATGCGAAGAGATCCACCAGGGGGGTGCCCCACGCCTGGAAGATCTGTCGCACCACACGGGAATTGAGCGACCACTCGTGAGGTTGCATAATCCTGCTCAACCTGTCGGCCAGACTGTTGTTTACGCCTGCCAGATATGTGGCTTGGAGCACCATGCCTTGACGGCGAGCCCAGAGCCACATGCTGACGGCTTCCTGACACAGGGGGCGAGATCCGGTGCCCCCCTGCTTGTTGACATAGTACATGGCAACCTGATTGTCTGTCTGAATTTGGATAATTTGGTGGGACAGCCGATCTCTGAAAGCCTTCAGAGCGTTCCAGATCGCTCGCAACTCCAGAAGATTGATCTGTAGATCGCTTTCTTGGAGGGACCACCTTCCTTGGGTGTGAAGCCCATCGACATGAGCTCCCCATCCCAGGAGAGACGCATCCGTGGTCAGCACTTTTTGAGGCTGAGGAATTTGGAAGGGACGTCCCAGAGTCAAATTGGAGCAAATCGTCCACCAATACAGGGATTCGAGAAAACTCGTGGACAGGTGGATCACGTCCTCTAGACCCCCGGCGGCCTGATACCACTGGGAGGCTAGGGTCCATTGAGCAGATCTCATGTGAAGGCGGGCCATGGGAGTCACATGAACTGTGGAGGCCATGTGGCCCAGCAATCTCAACATCTGCCGAGCTGTGATCTGCTGGGACGCTCGCACCCGCGAGACGAGGGACAACAAGTTGTTGGCCCTCGCCTCTGGGAGATAGGCGCGAGCCGTCCGAGAATCCAGCAGGGCTCCGATGAATTCGAGTTTCTGCACTGGGAGAAGATGGGACTTTGGGTAATTTATCACAAACCCCAGTAGCTCCAGGAGGCGAATAGTCATCTGCATGGACTGCAGGGCTCCTGCCTCGGATGTGTTCTTCACCAGCCAATCGTCGAGATATGGGAACACGTGCACCCCCAGCCTGCGAAGCGCCGCTGCTACCACAGCTAGGCACTTTGTGAACACCCTGGGCGCAGAGGCGAGCCCAAAGGGTAGCACACAGTACTGGAAGTGGCGTGCGCCCAGCTGAAATCGCAGATACTGTCTGTGAGCTGGCAGTATCGGGATGTGTGTGTAGGCATCCTTCAAGTCCAGAGAGCATAGCCAATCGTTTTGCTGAATCATGGGGAGAAGGGTGCCCAGGGAAAGCATCCTGAACTTTTCTTTTACGAGATATTTGTTCAGGGCCCTTAGGTCTAGGATGGGACGCATCCCCCCTGTTTTCTTTTCCACAAGGAAGTACCTGGAATAGAACCCCAGCCCTTCTTGCCCGGATGGCACGGGCTCGACCGCATTGGCGCTGAGAAGGGCGGAGAGTTCCTCTGCAAGTACCTGCTTGTGCTGGAAGCTGTAGGACTGAGCTCCCGGTGGACAATTTGGAGGTTGAGAGGCCAAATTGAGGGTGTATCCTTGCCGGACTATTTGGAGAACCCACTGATCGGAGGTTATAAGAGGCCACCTTTGGTGAAAAGCTTTCAACCTCCCTCCGACAGGCAGGTCGCCCGGCACTGACACTTGGATGTCGGCTATGCTCTGCTGGAGCCAGTCAAAAGCTCGCCCCTTGCTTTTGCTGGGGAGCCGCGGGGCCTTGCTGATTCGCACGCTGCTGACGAGAGCGAGCGCGCTGGGGCTTAGCCTGGGCCGCAGGCTGTCGGGAAGGAGGATTGTACCTACGCTTGCCAGAAGTATAGGGAACAGTCTTCCTTCCCCCGAAAAATCGTCTACCTGTAGAGGTAGAAGCTGAAGGCTGCCGGCGGGCGAACTTGTCGAATGCGGTGTCCCGCTGGTGGAGAGACTCTACCACCTGCTCGACCTTTTCGCCAAAAATGTTATCCGCACGGCAAGGCAAGTCCGTAATCCGCTGCTGGACTCTATTCTCCAGGTCGGCGGCACGCAGCCATGAGAGCCTGCGCATCACCACACCTTGAGCAGCGGCCCTGGACGCAACATCAAAAGTGTCATAAACTCCTCTGGCCAGGAATTTTCTGCACGCCTTCAGCTGCCTGACCACCTCCTGAAAAGGCTTGGCTTGCTCAGGGGGAAGAGCATCAACCAAGCCCGCCAACTGCCGCACATTATTCCGCATGTGTATGCTCGTGTAGAGCTGGTAAGACTGGATCTTGGACACGAGCATAGAGGAATGGTAGGCCTTCCTCCCAAAGGAGTCTAAGGTTCTAGCGTCCTTGCCCGGGGGCGCCGAAGCATGTTCCCTAGAACTCTTAGCCTTCTTTAGGGCCAAATCCACAACTCCAGAGTCATGAGGCAACTGAGTGCGCATCAGCTCTGGGTCCCCATGGATCCGGTACTGGGACTCGATCTTCTTGGGAATGTGGGGATTAGTTAATGGTTTGGTCCAGTTCGCAAGCAATGTCTTCTTCAGGACATGGTGCAAGGGAACAGTGGACGCTTCCTTAGGTGGAGAAGGATAGTCCAGGAGCTCAAACATTTCAGCCCTGGGCTCGTCCTCCACAACCACCGGGAAGGGGATGGCCGTAGACATCTCCCGGACAAAGGAGGCAAAAGACAGACTCTCGGGAGGAGAAAGCTGTCTCTCAGGAGAGGGAGTGGGATCAGACGGAAGACCCCCAGACTCCTCGTCAGAGAAATATCTGGGATCTTCCTCTTCCTCCCACGAGGCCTCACCCTCGGTGTCAGACACAAGTTCACGGACCTGTGTCTGCAACCTCGCCCTGCTCGACTCCGTGGAACCCTGTCCACGATGGGGGCGTCGAGAGGTAGACTCCCTCGCCCGCATCGGCGAAGCTCCCTCCGCCGACGTAGTCGGGGAGCCTTCCTGGGAGGTGGCCGCGGTCGGTACCGCACGCGGTACCGACGTCGGGGACCTCAACCTGGGCGATGGGCCAGCCGGCGCCACGCTCGACGGTACCGGTGGCGCAAGCACCGCCGGTACCGGAGGGGTAGGGCGCAACAGCTCTCCCAGAATCTCTGGGAGAACGGCCCGGAGGCTCTCGTTCAGAGCGGCTGTAGAGAAAGGCTGAGAGGTCGATGCAGGCGTCGACGTCAGTACCTGTTCCGGGCATGGAGGCTGTTCCGGGCTGTCCAGAGCGGAGCGCATCGACACCTCCTGAACAGAGGGTGAGCGGTCCTCTCGGTGCCGATGCCTGCTGGGTGCCGAATCCCTCGGCGACCCAGAGCTCTCGGTGCCGACACGGGGAGGAGACCGGTGTCGATGCTTCTTCGATTTCTTCCGAAGCATGTCACCGGAGCTCCCCGGCACCGACGAGGAGGACGTCGAATCCACCCGTCGCTTCCTCGGGGCCGAGACTGAAGAAGGTCGATCTCGGGGGGGCTGTACCGCAGGAGCCCTCAGGGTAGGCGGAGACCCACCCGAGGGCTCACCGCCACCAGCAGGGGAATGGACAGCCCTCACCTGCACTCCACCCGATGCACCACCGTCCGACGACATCAGCAGACGAGGTCCTGGTACCACCGACGTCGATGCAGCTATCCGATGTCTCGGCGCCGATGCAGAGGCCCGATGCCTCGATGCACTCGATGCAGGGGCGGCCGAGAAAGATGGTCTGGACGCTGACGACGTCGATGCACTCGAAGATCCCGGTGCCGATGCCGACGAAGAGCCCGAGAACAACACGTTCCACTGGGCTAGTCTCGCTACCTGAGTCCGCCTTTGAAGCAGGGAACACAGACTGCAGTTCTGAGGGCGGTGCTCGGCCCCCAGACACTGAAGACACGACGAGTGTCGATCAGTGAGCGAGATAACCCGGGCGCACTGGGTGCACTTCTTGAAGCCGCTGGAAGGCTTCGATGTCATGGGCGGAAAAATCACGCCGGCGAAATCAAAAGCCGAAATGGCGAAATTCGAAGCACCAAATTTAGAGGGAGAAAAAAATCTCGACCGAGGCCGAAAAAAGGCCTACCCCGACGACGAAAGAAAACTTACCGGGGCAAAAAAGCTGGAAGTACGGGGAGGATTTACACGAAACCCGGCGGGGGGTTTGCGGAGCACTTCCCGACTAGGACAAAGCTTTCTCGAAGGAAAAGAACACGTTCAAACAAATTGGACGCGCGAGGTCGACTTTCCGGGGCTCGACACGGCGAAAACACGACCGTACCGAGTGCGGACAAAAGAAGACTGGCCGGCTCGAGCCGGTTTCGGGCGGGAAGACGGCCGCGCATGCGCGGTGCGCGCGGGCGCGCGAGGGCTAGCAAAGGACTTTGCTAGTGAAGTTTCCGATTGGAGGGGCTGCCGTGGACGTCACCCATCAGTGAGAACAAGCAGCCTGCTTGTCCTCGGAGAAAGATCTTTTACAGAGTAGGTCCTATTTTTTTAGAATACAATTCCAAAGAGTTGAGAGAGCTTCAGAATCTAATGGAATTCAGGAAAGAAGTAAAAAGTTTGTTATTTATTGAGGCTTACAGTGGAGCCTAATTTGTTTTAGATTATGAGCACAGTATGGTGATATATATGTAACTGGAGCATACTGAATAATGCCCTATGAACAGAAATTTTATGTGTGTATTGAATTTGTCTGCATTGTTGTATCATTTGTATGAGTTTTTACTATTGTGCATGTGATTATGTAATTCACCTAGAACTTTTGGCGACAGAGCAGAACATAAATGTTTTAAAAAAATTAAGGACATTGTTTTGATGGTATTGATTCTGTATGGCAATGAAAAATGATGAAATAAAAATAAAGCTGAAAAAAAAAAATTAATCAATCTAAAAAGGCCCCCCCCAGAGTGACATGATCACCTGACCAAATAAATATATCAATAAAGCTTCTCCTTAATAAAACCCTTGAAAAGAATTGAGAAGTGTACACATTTTTCTTCAAAAAACGCCATATATAGGCACAATATAGAGGGTGCCAGTCGCCCCCATAGCTACTCCTTAGGGGCCCTTTTACTAAGCTGCGTAGACACATACGCGCATCCTACATGCGTCAATTTGGAGTTACTGCCCAGCTATCACGTGGCCTGGGCAGTAATTTCATTTTTACACGCGACGGAAACAGGGAGCGGTAATCGGCATTCTACACATGTAGACGATTACCGCACGGTTACCGTGAGACCTTACCGCTCAGTCAAATGGTGGCAGTAAGGTCTCAGACCCAAAATGGGCGCGCCAATTTTTATTTTGTCACACATCCATTTTCGGCAAAAAATTTAAAAGGTCCTTTTTTACAGGCGCGCTGAAAAATGGATCTGTGCACACACAAAACACTCGCCTACACTAGCACAGCCAATTTTTCAGTGCACCTTAGTAAAAGGACCCCTTAGTCTGCAAAAAATACCTATTTTCAAATATGAAGTAATTTTTGCATACGACCATAGCAGCTAAGACTTGTAGGAGATCAATATGAAGAGATGATATTGATAATGTCACCAAATATCAACTAATACCAGTGCCTCTGGTTGAAATGCATTCACATCTAAGGTGACCCAAACAACAGACTGAGATTCTCTTATAGAATATTGTTCCAATAAGAGCACTAAAGGAGATGAATCCCTAACATATGAGGGGATTTTAAAAACCTGGGGCTGCAGGTAGAAATCCAGATATCGTGATAATGATTCAAATAAAGACCTCCTGCCGGAAACAATAGGCCTGCCCAGTGGGTCTATTAAGCTTTTATGAATTTTAGGAAAAAAGTAAATTAAAGGAGTAACAGGATGTGACCTGTACAAGTATTTACTTAATAGAAATGATACAGCAAATGATAGAAAAATCAGGAGAAATGTTATGACAGTAATACCTTCCTTATCCTTACTTTTTATATCTTACTCCTGGATTTTCATCCAGAGTACAACATAATGTCACAATCTGCTCGGCAGCTATGTTCAGCACAGTTTCAATTTCCACATTTGGACTGTAGCAGCTGTGGAAAACATCTGGTATATGAAGAGTAAATGCCTAGATCAGAAAAAGGCAATAGTTATTTGAAGAAAAAAGTAAAAAAATATGGAGGGTATTATACATATTATATAATTATATACACACACACACGGTGTCCGGAAAAAAACGGGACCTTGACATTTCTCTAAATGACTCCAAACCAAACGTACTATTATTTATGTTTAAATCTTTTTATTGACGTATTATATAAAGCATCGATACACAATGTCAACGAATAACCTTCCTAATACAACAGAGAACTATCAATCCGTCCACATACGTCAAAACATTTTCTACTTTTTATCCCCAAACAACCCCCCTCCCCCCACCCTCCCCTCCGTTTAATTGTAAACCTGTGTTAACTGAATCCCCAAGACTCACTTTTAACATAATATTAATCAGACCGTTCTAATACACACGTAACTGCCCCTCCATCTGAAAACTCCAGTCTCTTCCACTATTATTGAACAAGTTGCATGCCCTCCATCTACCCCAGCAAGGACATGGAACTCCAGCAGTGAACCAAAATACAGTGTTTCCACAAAACTTTGTTCCCTCCCCCTGTTCCCCCCTCTCCTTAACCACCCATAACTTGACTTACTAAACAGCAATTCCCCTCTCTCCCTCCCCCCCCTCCCTTCCCAAATCATCTTACAATTGTCTCGAGTGTAAGCAACTTAACCTCCTTCATCTCTTATGGACTTTACCCCAGGAATTTTACAAATTGTTAATAATGAAACTCCTACCTCTTGGGCTCATTATTTGCAAATAAGGGTCCCAAATTGTCAAAAACTGTTTCTTGCGTCTTAGAGTGCCTTTCGCATCTCGAGCTTCCCATGCCATCAATTGGTGTATCTGATTCCTCCAATGCCCCAAAGCGGGAGTCTCCGTCCCCACCCAGTATTGTAAAATTGTTTTCCGAGCCACCAAGCATAATTTCCTACAAAGCAGTCGCCCAGGCCCCTTTAAACTGCGAAATGCTCCAGGCACATCCAACAGTAATTGTTCCATTGAACCTTGAAGAGATCTGTCCACCAGGCGTTCCAAAAAACGCACCACCTGGTTCCAAAATCTCCTCACTTTCTGGCAAGCCCAAAATGCATGATAGTATGTATGTCTAGGATGACCACATTTGGAACACTGCGAATCTTGGCCCCCTTCCACATGTGCTAACATCGCCTTAGTCATATATGCCCGTAGGATCACTCGAGCCCCACATTCCCTCAACCGCATATCAGATGTTAAAGTATAAACTCCTTTTAAAGATTGCAAAACTTCCCAAGTACCTAGCCCCACCCCGGAATCCTCCTCCCATTTTGCCTTGATCCCCTCAAACCCTCTAGCAGGGCATAGCCGAACAAGGGCCTGCACTAACCCAGAGATGGACAACCCACTATCAGAAATCTTTGAAAAGAATGACCTGAGCTCTACTCCTAGCTTGAATTGCAACTTATTCCTGTCCAAGGTCCTTACGTAGTGTGTTAGCTGTGCGTAGGCAAACTGTGCACCCCACCCCTCCGAAGACTCTTCCTCCCAAGTTCCTAACGGTTCCAACTCACCTGTGGCTCCCATTACATGCTCCAGAAGATATATCCCTTTTTGCTCCCATTTCTTAAACCAAACATTATCCCATCCTGATCTAAACCTTCCATTCCCTCTAATAGGCAACTGATCCGACACCTCCGGGTCCCCACCTAACCGCCTCACTAAAACCTTCCACCCCTCTCTCAATGAATTCAAGAGCACACTCCCCTTTATACCCTCAGGCAACTGACTTTTTTTGCAGTGCAACAGAAAATAAAGATGATAAGGCGCAAAATGTTCCTGTTCTAAATATAATGGTGTGTAAACAGTTGTCCCCTCAATCCAATCTCCCACATGCCGAAGCATACAAGCTTGGTTATATAACTTCAAATCTGGCAGTCCCAGACCACCCTGCCTCCAATGACCTATCAATAGTGCCATTCTCAGCCTCGGCTTTTTCCCTGCCCAACAAAAAGCACTCACCCATTTATAAATTAATCTCAAATCTTTCTGAAGAAGGCGTATAGGCAATATTTGAAGAACATATAACCACTTTGGAAACTGAACCATCTTTATTAAATTAATTCTACCCATTAGAGAAATTGGCAATAAACGCCACCGCTCCAGCTTCTCCTTCGTATCTTCGATCAATTTCCCCACATTAAGCTGGTATAGTTTTGTCACATCCATGCTTAAATTAATCCCCAAATAACGAAATGAATCTGATGCCCACCTCAAAGGGAAACCCTCTCTCCATTCATCCTTCACTTGGTCTGAGGAAGGTAAAGCCTCCGATTTCCCCAAGTTCAATTGGAGACCTGCAAAGTCTCCATACTCACCAAAGATTTCCAAAAGAGCCGCCAAGGAACTTCTAGGACTCTCCATATGTACCAGTATGTCATCCGCAAATGCCGCTACTTTGAAACAGCCCTTCCCAACTCGAATCCCCTGAATCTCATCTGTTGTCAGTATCTCTCTAATTAAGGGATCTAAAGTCAGCACAAAAAGAAGCGGCGATAGAGGGCATCCCTGCCGGGTACCCCGTAGGACTGGAAACATCGCTGACGACATTCCATTCACCAACACTGTTGCCTGTGGCTCCGCATATAATGCTTTTATTCCTGAAACAAAGAGACCCTCAAAGCCATATGCCCTCAATACTTCAAACATAAAGTCCCATCTCACCTTATCAAATGCTTTCTCTGCATCAAAACTTACTAGAATAGATGGTATCCCTCTCTTTGATCTCTGCTCCAATGAAGTCAAAATTCTCCTTACATTCTTGGTGATTGATCTTCCCTGCACGAATCCTACCTGTGCTTCATGTATAATTTCCGGAAGCACCTTAGCCATTCTATTAGCTAAAACTTTTGCCATCAACTTCGCTTCAAAATTAAGCAAAGAGATCGGCCTATAAGATTCTGGCAACAACGGGTCCCTACCCGGTTTTGGCAGCACAATTATTTGTGCCACCGTTAAGGACTGCGGCATAGATTCCAATTCTATAATTTTATTAAACATAGCAGCCAACGGGGTTGTGATCTCCGTACCCATTAGTTTGTAAAACTCGGCTCTATACCCGTCAGCTCCAGGTGCCTTGTTCAACGCACTTTTCCCTATCGCCCCCTCCACTTCTTCCACACTTATTTGTTCATTCAACTGTCCTCTAGTTCCCTCATCTATCATGGGCAGTAGCTTGGACTCCAAATATACGTCCCCCCTCAAACCCAAGTCCGGAGGGCTTTTATATAGTTCTGTATAATAACGGTGAAATACCTGAGAGATCTCCCGATCAGTACGGACTAAATGGCCCCTTGACTCCTGAATTTGCAGTATCCCCTGAGGGCGGGCTCTAGGTCTCAACAATTTGGCCAACAATCTCCCCGTTTTATTACCATGCTTATATAGCTGATATTTATAATATGTTTGAGACTTTGCTGCTCGCTGATGGAGCAATGAGTTCAATGCCACCTGTGTCTCTAGTACTAATTGCCTGGTCTTCCCCGATTGTTCCTCCCCCAATC
This sequence comes from Microcaecilia unicolor, assembly GCF_901765095.1. Taxonomy (NCBI): domain Eukaryota; kingdom Metazoa; phylum Chordata; class Amphibia; order Gymnophiona; family Siphonopidae; genus Microcaecilia; species Microcaecilia unicolor. The sequence continues at coordinate 104,259,151 of NC_044036.1, forward strand.
TCTTCCTAGCCCTGCGCAACTGCTCCCCCAATCTTAATATCTCCTTATCTCGAATCTTCCTACTCCTACACGTGTAGCTAATTATTTCCCCCCTGAGAACTGCCTTTGCGGCCTCCCAATACAGAATCGGGTCATTTATATGTTCCTTATTGTGACTCGCATACTGATGCCAACAGTCAATGATATGTGCTCTAAATTTTTCATCTTTGTATAATTCAATTGGGAATTGCCAGCTCTTGGGCCTATCATCTGCCAATCCCACCGACCACTCCATTAGCACCCAAGCGTGATCTGATATCACATATGGTCCCAACTCCCCTTTCTCCACCTTCCCAAATACCCCCCTAGAAACTAAAAGATAATCTATCCTTGCCTGAGAGGAGTGTGCTCTCGAAAGGTGAGTATAATCTTTCTCAGTGGGGTGCAGCGCTCTCCAGCTATCCACCAAATCGAACAGATGAACCAGCTGCCTTAGACCTCTATTCCCTCTATATGTCTCTGAAGCCCTCCTCCCCGTGCTGTCCATCTCTGGGTCCCACACTGTGTTGAAATCTCCCCCCACCACCTTATCCAAATTCCTTTGTTGTAATAATAACTGTACTATACGGTTGTAGAACTGCTTGTCATACTGATTCGGGGCATAAATGTTGCATAGCAGATAGGGGCGACCTTTTATTGTTACTTCCACCATTATATATCTCCCCCCTGAGTCTACATATACCACCCGATGACTATCAATGGTACCCTTCTTACATAAAATGGCTACTCCTCCTTTTTTATGGATGGCATCTGCAGCCCAGCAATCGCCTACCCACCAGGTTTTAAGCTTACCATGTTCTCCAGCGTCCAAATGGGTCTCCTGTAAAAATGCAATATCAATGTGATTCCTGTGTAGGTGTTGTAATATTTTTGTCCGCTTAATGGGTGAATTTATGCCACCCACATTCCATGTTACCACCTTCACTCTATGAGCCAATGACCCCAAAGTAGCATATCAAAATATCTTTTCTGTGAAATTGGGAGGAGATAGCCCAGCCTCCACCCCCTCCCATACAGACTCCAACTCTTTCCAACTCCCCTCCGGATTCTCCACTCGACACACTCCAATTGTAAACATATCAAATAATCCCCCCCATCCCTCCCCCCCCTCATAATCCTCCCTTTCCCATGTTCCAGAACACACATCTGGAACGTCACATCTAGTGCCTCTCCAGGTTCCCTCTCCCCTCAAATGAAAACCAAACAATAAATCAATTCCCCGCACCCATTATTAACCTCTACAGGGTGTCATCAAACTCTCCCACCTCACCCTCAATAACCCCATCACAAACATATTCTCCCCAGCCTCTACCGCTGACTTGTAACTTTGCACCCGAAAGTCTCCGGTCATACCAATCCTCATGCTCTATTCATGTAGCTTGTCCACTGCTGCTCAGTTGCTCCAAAAAAAGTTTAGCTTCTTCCACCGAATGCATGATACGTGTTGTCCCATTCCAGGTCACTCTCAGCACAGCCGGGTATACTAAAGCAAACCGCACTTTCCGCTGGAATAGTTGTGAACATACCGGTGCGAACATCTTCCGTTGTGCCGCCACCCCGGCTGAATAATCTTGAAAACAAAGGATTTTTTTTGACTGATACATCAGTGTTTTCCCCGACCTCAGCGCTTGTAAGATCTCCTGTTTCTGGCGAAAATTCAACAGCCGAAGAATAACCACTCTGGGCCGTGCCTCTATCCTCGTGCCACGTGGACCCACTCTATGTGCCCTCTCAATCTGCAGAGATTTAAAGTTCCCATCCAGGGCCAGTTCTTTAGGAATCCACCTTTCTAAAAATGATATTAAATCTTTATCTTCCAGCTCTTCAGGTAGACCAATTAGCCGCAAGTTATTCCTCCTCGAGCGGTTCTCGAGATCTTCCACCTTCGCTTCCAAGGCTGCTACTGTTTTCCTCAGCTGTTCGTGGCCGCCTTCCAATTTTGTAGCGCGATCTTCCACCGCATTCACTCGTTCCTGACAGCTCACTAAGTCCTTGGTAAACTCACCAAATTGGCCACTTAGGGTCTCCAGTTTCGTGTCTATAGGCGCTAATCGTCGTTCCAGCGATGTTTCAAATACCGCCGACATTTCAGCTGTTATTTCCGCTACCCAAGCTGATGATATCGAGGAGTCCGCCGGGCTGGACGGCGCCGCCATTTTGTCTTTCCCTCGTGCCTTTTCTTTTTGGGCGGATTTCGTTGCCATCTTCCCCCTCCGGGAAATGTTAACAACTTTTTAACACACTCCTGCTTCAGCGCTTCTTCTGAGTTTGAAAATTATCTGCGGAGGTGCGATATACGGGGAGCGGGGAACCTCGAGGAACGGAGCAGCTCTTACTCGCGTCTAGCTCCGATCATAGCACCACGTGACCTACGTACTATTATTTAAAAAATTCTTACTATTATTGACAGGTGTTACTGCAAGATGCTGTAAAAACCTAGATGATCCTGTTTTCAAAATGTCATTCAGGAAGTGACCATTAAAATCTGTTTTAGCAAAAAGGCATTTAGCAAAAAAATAAAGTTGCAATTAAATTTTTATGACAAAACAAAGCATACAGCACAAACCATTTGCTAAGAAAGTTTCTTAATAAAGAATGGACTAATACATTTTCAAAGGTCTTACTTAGGGCCCTGTTTACTAAGGAGCGCTGTTGGCACACTAACTTTTTAGCACGTGCTAAAAATTAGAACACGCTGATAGAGACACCGATTATATTCCTATGGGTGTCTCTAGTGTTAGTGCGCGCTAAAATGTTTGTACGCCTACAGTGAGGCTTAGTAAACAGGGCCCTAAATGTTTAAACAATTGCAAAGTTAAGAGGTCCCATTTTTCCAGTCACCATGTACATATATCTCTGGCTCATATGTTAAATGGCCAAATATAAATAAGTGGAGGAGTGGCCTAGTGGTTAGAGCACCGGTCTTGCAATCCAGAGGTGGCCGGTTCAAAACCCGCTGCTGCTCCTTGTGATCTTGGGCAAGTCACTTAACCCTCCATTGCCTCAGGTACAAACTTAGATCGTGAGCCCTCCTGGGACAGAGAAACATCCTGTGTACCTGAATGTAACTCACCTTGAGCTACTACTAAAAAAGGTGTGAGCAAAATCTAAATAAATAAATGAAGTTACACCATGGAAAATACTCAACATGTGTTTTACACTGGCTATATAGTATGAACATATTTCCTGGCTTATTTTACATGCATACATGTGTATTTCATGAAATATGCACGTAAACATTAACCCCTGCACCCCCACGCCCACTGGGAACCTCTCCCTTCAGGTTGGCACAACTTATGCACATGCTGACAGTATGAGCACAAGTTTGTGCACATATTGCGAGGGCAATTTTATAAAAGCCTGTTTCAATACATAAAACACTTTTATCCACAAAAATGCAAAACACCCCCAGAAGGGTAATCTTAACTAATCACATCTGTAAATCGTACATATATATAATTTTCAAAAAGGATAGGATACTTTTACTTTAGAAATTGCCAGAAATATTCGCTCATGTACCTGCTGTTTGACACACGCCAATATTCTGTGTTAATTATACATGCATATCTTTACAAATGCAACTTCTTCCCCAGCCCATTCCCAGAATGCCTCTGCTCAGTTCGAGTAAAGTTGTTTAAGTACAGGCTTATCAAATGTTCAATACTACTACTACTACTACTACTACTAAGCATTTCTATAGCGCTACAAAGCATACGCAGCGCTGCACAAACATAGAAGAAAGACAGTCCCTGCTCAAAGAGCTTACAATCTAATAGACAAAAAATAAATAAAGTAAGCAAATCAAATCAATTAATGTGAACGGGAAGAGAGGAGGGTAGGTGGAGGCGAGTGGTTACAAGTGGTTATGAGTCAAAAGCAATGTTAAAGAGGTGGGCTTTCAGTCTAGATTTAAAGGTGGCCAAGGATAGGGCAAGACGTAGGGGCTCAGGATCCGTGATGCAGAAGCATTTGCAACTTCAAGTTATTCAATTTAATAATTTGGTCCCGATTTGTGAATGTATGTTGGCTGATTTATAAAAGTTTTCTTTATGATGTGTGTATAAATGAATTTTTGCTATGCTGGTATGTATAATTTCAGATTCTTTCCTATTTAATATTACAGCTCTTTTCCTGTGTTATTTTTTATAATTGTAAACCGCTCCGACATCCATATTAAGGGCATTATATCAAATGTCAATAAACCATAAACCACAAATTATATATCCAGGGACAGAAGGAATTGGTTTAACCAACCGTAAATTATTAAAAACAGGAAATGTAATAATTGTGTGCCTCTGGAAAGAAAATAGAGTTTTGCTGGGAAACTGTCATTTACTAGAACTACAACATTTAAAAACAAATTAAAAAGGAAAGATGAACCCAAATTCAGCAGAGATTGAAGATGGCTGTTCCCTACTAATCCCCGTCGGTATCCTTCTGGATTTTCCTTACCATTATGCTGAAATGGAAGGGTGGTCAGAAAGAGTACTGTTTGGTCCTGTGTATCAGCCCCACTGCGTTGGATCCAATTTATTCCTTTCTCCTGAAACGAGGGAGTTTGAATGCTAGTCTGAAGTAGACCCCATTGGAAGAAGCTCAGTTGACCGGAGAGGTCACTTTCAGCCTGGAACACAGATCATCACCCCCCTCAGTCGATGGCAACAAGCTCTCTAGTACATCAGACACCCCCTCTTAGGAACTGAAACTAGAGGGGTTGCCGTGCCGAGCAGCGTTTCTGGGCCTAGTTGCCTGGTTGGAGTTGCCGAGGGTTATCATACTGGCGAGGAGGACTCAGAGGATTCCAGTCCCAGGGGACCTACCTACTGCTGGAGGAGATACAGGAGTTACAGAGATTTCCCATGCAGTTCAGTTACTACCAAAGTCACTAACTGTTAAACCTCAGGAACTGAAATTAGAATTGATTTGGATTTTCATTCTGATTTGGCAAAAACTATCACCCCAGTTGTAAAAATAAAATTTAAGTCCACAATTAACCACTGTTGAGACTGAAGTATTTACTATTGAAGAGAAGCTTGGGAGGTTGAAATCTGAACTGGGATCACAGATAAATCAATCTAGTGAACAAATTTAAGGAGTGCAAAGTACTTGTAATATATATACATATATATATATATATATATATATATATATATATACACACACACATGCAATTTTTTAAGTAAAAGTACCCAGTGAAGAAATACCTACAATTCTAAAGGCATATTATTTGCCCAATCAAAAGCATAGAAGAACATCTAATGAAAGTGAATTGACAACTGATTCACTTGAAATTCGTTAGTCTGGGGAGACCAATAATAAACAGACTGTGATAGTGAACTTGTTGACATCTAAAGATCAAGACTTACTTCTTTTCTATTATTTCAGATCATATTTTCAAAGGAAATAAAATCTGTTTTTATCCAGATGTTGCTCAGGACACTCAAAAAAGATAAGGCAATTATTATTGCTCAGATCTGGTGTTGCAGTTGGGTGCAAGTATTTTTTCTGAAACATCCCTGTTAAGTGTATTGTTCAATTTCACTTTCGAATGTATATCTTTTGGGAACCTAGGCACTTGTCTTCATTTCTTGCGACTAAGAGAGTAGCAAGTTAGACCTTCTTAGTTCTGGACATTAAGCTGGTGATATATAATGTATTTTCAAACTCTAGGAGTGACTAGCGGGAACTGACCATTCCTCTTGATATACAGTATATGTGAGGAATAACAGGATGATAATTTGCCACATTTACTACCACACACAAAAAGTTGATATTTGTAATAAATTAAAGATTTGATAGTTCATTGGTGTAATAAATTTAATACCACTTGGGATGCCAACAATGCTGCCTTAGCATGTTCTCTTTTTTGAATATCGAGAGTGACCATAGCCTGAATCACCTGCTTTTCAATATGTAGTATCCCCCTCTTATCTCTCAGTTTCTTCTTATGAGCAAGATATGCTATTATCTCCACCATAGCCTTTCAAACAAAAAGAAAAATCAACCTTGCTAACAAGGAAAATTACACAAAACAAAAGCAAAAGAAAATGTTTCAGTCCTCAACAAAGAGATCCAATAAATATCTGGAGAATTATTAGTTTGATTAGAACTACACGTGGCCATACAAGGATCTTACAGTTGGCGGATGGCACAGGATGAAAAACAACTTCAGATTTAGACATTAACAATATTTTTAAGCATTTTTATGAAACCTTATATGCACCTTGGATGGCACTCTATATCTTGATAACATTCGTTTGTCGCAAAATTCTCCCATGCAAATAACAACTTTGAATGCCCATATCACAGAGGGTGAGTTGACGCTGGCTATTTGGGATAGTGCACCTAAACGGACGCCTGGCCCGGATGGGTTCAAGACTGAATTTTTCAATATATTACAGGAGCAAATTGAGCCCTCGTTGCCGAATTTTTTTAATCATATGGTTACTCATAACACCTTAACGGAATCCATGAAAACAGCACTAAAACGTTAGTGCTATTGAAACCAGACAGAGACCTTTGCCTGCCAAGCTCTTATAGGCCCATATCTTTACTGAATTTTTGAAACAAAGTTATTGCCAAAATATTGGCCAATCGTTTGGCTAAGATGTTGCCTTTTTGATAGAGTTCTCAGGTGGTCTTTGTTAAATGTAGAATGGCCACTAAAAACATTTGAAGGATTCTGGCCTCCTTGGAGACGTTACGGAGATGCAATCTGTCTTCCCTTTTAATAAGTTTCAATGCCAAGGAGACCTTTGACCGATTTTGTTGGAATTTTGTTTTTAGAGTTTTATCGGCTAATGGAATTGGCATGTTCTTTTCAGATGCAATGTGTGCTCTGTACTTGGACCTCAGAACTATTATGTGGGTTAATGAGGTGTTTTCGCAGCCTTTCCTGATCTGTCGAAGCACATGCCAAGGCTGTTCTTTATCCCCTCTGCTGTTTGCCTTGGCATTGGACCCCCTTATATGGGATGTTTTGGTTAATCCAGACATTACAGGGGTGGCATTTAAATCATCAGAATTTAAAATTTCTTCATTTGCAGATAACTTGTTAGTACATCTTACTAACTCTCAACAGTCACTTGGAACATTAATGGAGTCCTTTAAGGAATAAAGCAATTTTTCCTGTTTTCAGCTAGATCTGCAGAAGTCCTTGGCGTTCACCTCTTCAGATAAGGTTCGGCAGGGCTGGGAGTGTCAGTTTCCATTACACTGGGCTCACCATTCTTTCTGTCATTTGGGAATTCAGCTATTCATGACAACATCGGACTTATATTATCTCAATGTTCCCTGTTTGCTAGACTCCACTGTGGAAACTTTATCGGGTTGGCAGCATTTGCTTCTTAGGTTATACTTTGCAAATGCTTCCTCTTAGGCTTTTGAGAAAGGATATCCATATCTTTCATCAGCAACTCTTCTGCTTTTGTTGGGGTGGAAGAAAACCCAAAGTCCCTACACAAACGATGTTGGGTAATTGGCAGATGGGAGGTTAGAGACTCCCAGATCTGCATAAATAAAATTAAGCATGTCTTGCTCGACATCTGTGGGATTGATTTTTCAAAAAGGAGGATTATACCTCAGTACAAGTTGAGATGCACTTTGCATTTTAACTGTGAATAAAAGTGAGCCGGGTGATGTAGTGTATCTACATTTTCACAAGGTTTTTGACAAAGCTCCTCATGAGACTCCTGAGAAAATTAAAGAGTCATGGAATAGGAGGCAATGTTCTGTTGTGGATTAGGAATTGGTGATTAGACAGAAAGCAGAGGGTGGGGTTAAATGGCCATTTCTCTCAATGGAGGAGGGTGAATAGTAGAGTGTTACAGAGATCTGTACTGGGACCAGTGCTATTTAACATATTTATAAATTATCTGGAAGGGGATCCAAGATGGCGACTACAGCAGATGCGGCTACACGGAGCTCCTGAACACCAGTAAGGTGGCCGGGGTTGGGAACGTTCCCCAGTGTCAGAATGGGGAAAAGGAAAGGGAAACTGAAGTCACTTACCTCCTCAAGCCCTTTGGAAGCCCCGCCCACCTGTCAGACTACCCTGGAAAGCTTTGGAGTCCAGAAGCTAGGAGAGTTGCGATCGCTTCGACGGAATCCACAACTTTGGAAACGGACCGTAGCATCGAGGGAGTCTCACTAAGCCCTCCCTCTTGCACAGCACCTCCAATAGCAGGCAGTAGATACGCGCCGACGGGGACACAATGTGTGTAAGCGCCCGAGAGGGAACAGGCTTCTCTTGTTACGAGAGGAGGACCCGAGGCTGTGTTAACCGCGGGAAGAGAACCTTCAGAGGACTGTCAGGCTTCTCAGCTTATCTCCCCTCCTACCCGAGGCTCTACTTCCAGAAGTAATGGAGTATTGGTGAGACCTGCTGTGGTAATATTAGAACTATTATGGGATGCGATTCAGTGTTTAAATTCCTCCTTCCTTCAGGTTTCTAACTCTTTTAAAAGAGAGATTGTGGATTTGAAACAATCAGTTCAAGTTTTGTCTGATAATTCTGAAAATCATATGCATAAAACTGAATCATTAGAAGGGGAGATAGACCGTTTACAAAGTTTTGCCTCTATGGCTATCAAGGACAGAGATGTACAAGCTCGTAAGTTGGAGTACTTGGAGAACCAAGGAAGGAAAAATAATTTGAGGTTCTTAAATTTTCCTAAGTCACCACTCATCTCAGCTCTCGATATGCTAAGAAAATATTTTGGTGAAATATTGGGAATTCCGACTGAGGGTTATCCACCCATAGTCAAAGCACAATATATCACAGGAACTTCTAGATCTATAGTACGACCTCAATCTGATTTAAACTTGACTCAGTTTCTGGAAAGTTCCTTGGACAACCCTTCTTGTGACTTTTGCTTTAGAGCCAGACAAAAATAATATTTTCGAACTTATTTTCGACATATGAATGCAGACATTTTGGGAGCAAAAATAAAAAAATTTCCTGACTTAACAAGGGAAACACAGAAAAGAAGGACAGAATTCTTTGCTTTAAAACCTAGAATTCTTAATTTAGGTGGTATGTTTGTGTTGAAATTCCCTTGCAGGTGTTAAATTTAAACAATTATGTGTTTTTTGACCCAAAGAAGCTGCTGGAATATGTAAAATCTAAAGAAGGTGTTAGGGATACCTTGGTCACATCTAGTAATTGAAATCACTGTATATCGGTTGCGAATCACAGGCTCTCCACTGCTCTATTGATATTTATTTTCCTTTGTATTTTTATTCATTTCCTAGTACTTGGATCCAAAGTATGTGGACAAAGTGATGATAATTGTTTTCTTTAGTAAATAATTTTTCCTGTTAATTATGGTTGGGAATTACCTAAACATTTATGTTAATTATATAAATGTAAAATAAAAATATATTGGACATAAATGATCTGGAAATCGAAACGATGAGGGAGGTGATGATGACACAAAACAATTCAAGGTTGTTAAATCACATGCAGACTGTGAAAAATTGCAGGAAGACTTTAGGAAACTAGAAGACTGGGTATCCAAATGGCAGATGAAATTTAATGTGGAAAAATGATGCACATTGGGAAATAATCCAAATCATAAGTTACCTGATGCTAGGGTCCACCTTGGGGGTCAGCACCCAAGAAAAAAATGTAGGTGTCATTGAAGACAATATGTTGAAATCTTCTGCCCAGTGTGCGGAGGCGGCCAAAAAAGCAAACAGGATGCTAGGAACTATTAGGAAAGAGATGGTAAATAAGACCAAGAATACTATAATGGTGCAACCTCACCTTGAGTACTGCGTTCAGTCTGGTCGCCGTATCTCAAAAAAGAGATAGCAGAATTAGAAAAGGTTCAAAGAAGAGCGACCAAAATGATAAAGGGGATGGAACCCCTCTCATATTAGGAAAGGCTAAAGAGGTTAGGGCTCTTTAGCATGGAAAAGAGATGGCTGAGGGGAGATATGACTGAGGTCTACAAAATCCTGAGTGGTGTAGAACGAGTAGAAGTGAACCATTTTTTACTCTTTTAAAAAGTACAAAGACTAGGGGACACTCAAGAAAGTTACATGGAAACACTTTTAAAACAGGAGAAATATTTTTTCACTCAATGAATAGTTAAGCTCTGGAACTGTTTGCAAGAGGATGTAGTAACAGCGGTTAGCATATCTGGTTTAAAAAAGTTTTAGATAAGTTCTTTGAGGGAAAGTCCATTGTCTGCTGTTGAGACAGATGTGGGGAAGCCACTGTTTGCCCTGGTAGCATGGGATGTTGCTACAATTTGGGTTTCTGCCAGTACTTGTGACCTGGATTGGCCACTGTTAAAAACAGTATACTTGGCTAGATGGACCACTGGTCTGACCCAGTATGGAAAGGTTTTTAATGTTAAATGTACCTTGGAGAGCGCTTCCCTCTGGATTGCGGGGTGGTGCTTTGCTCAGTCCTTTAAGGAAATTATGGCAGGACCTTATGAGATATTGAGGCCTACCTCAGCTCTTTTATCTATGTGGGGGAACGCAGAGTTTTTACCTGGAGTAGAGAATGAGACTTTTCGTGGATGGGAAGATCATGGGGTTATGCGTTTGGAGCATGTACAATGGTCCATGAAAAACATGGGGGCGGGGTGTTTCTTTAGTTCAGTTAGAAGATGTCTTTGCTTATCATCAATTACGTCATTATATTTCTGCTTTGGATCAAAACGCCTTCTCTGGGAAACATACAACTCAACTGAACTCTTTTTTGGCTTTATGTGATAGAGATCATTTATCTCATTACTTCATAAGACTATTCTGAAATTCTCCCCTCCCAGGAATATATCTATATTGTCAGCTAGATGGGGCGCAGATCTGACTAGATCATTCTTTAGATCTGGGTAGATTGATTGCTCGAATTCCAACTCTGAAAATAGCAGCAGAGTTTAGAGAATGTTCAATTTGGGTACTACATCGTGCATACATCACTCAAACACAGCTATTTAATATGGGTGGAACTGCTACTCCTCTTTGTCAGAAATGCACTCAACACCCCAATTCCTTTTTTCATGCTTATTGGGAATGCCCCAAGGTTCGTCTTTTTTGGACACTGGTTGTTTGATATTTAGAACACCTTTTGGAGTTGACTATCCCAGTCTCAGCTGTCGGACTTCTATTAGACAAATATGAAGTGTTTTTATGGAAGAACGAGGGTGGCATTATGTTTATCCGCAAGGAAACCCTGCTGGGTAAAAAGTCTATTCTATAGGTCTGGACTGTTCCTGAGTCTCCTTCTTTCTGAGGATGGCATAGTATGCTACACTGTATAATGCTGATGAAAAAGCAAAAGGTGGGATTGTCCTTTAAACGTAAGGAAAACAGTTTTTGTTCATCTGGGATCCTTATATTCAGTCATCGTCACTTAAGGCCCGGAGCTTGATCCTGAATACATTGTGATCTTTAGGCGAGGTATGTTTGTCGGCATCCTCCTCCTCTTTCTATGAGTTTTTCTTTATGTGTGTGTGTTTTGTTCATTTGTTTGGGGAGGGTTGGTTGGGGGGAGGGGCAGGGGTGGATACTATGCACCCGTTCAAAGGCATTTTTTGTCACCGAGAGAGGCTATAAGAAACAAAGCCCTGCTCTGTCTTTTACTTGGTTGCTGTATTGTGGTGTCTTATTCTGAGTTATGACTGTTCATCAAATGTTCTTATTTCGGTTTGTAATTCAATAAAGTAGAGGAGTGTGGTAGCCGTGTTAGTCCACTCTTAAGGTTATCAATAGAAATCAAATAAAATAAAACATGGAAAAGAAAATAAGATGATACCTTTTTTATTGGACATAACTTAATACATTTCTTGATTAGCTTTTGAAGGTTGCCCTTCTTCGTCAGACGAAGAAGGGCAACCTTCGAAAGCTAATCAAGAAATGTATTAAGTTATGTCCAATAAAAAAGGTATCATCTTATTTTCTTTTCCATGTTTTATTTTGTTAGATTTCTATTGATAATTCAATAAACAAATTTAAACATAAAAGGCTATGTTGTACAAGAGTATATCTTGATTTGTAACTGCAAACTTACAAATAAACAGAAAAGAGAAGGTGCTTGTGGTGGCTTTAACACATACCATATTAGAACTGCCATGCTGCATCGCCAGTGGTATAATATGCCCAAGAAAAGTAGCAATAAGCTTAAGCAAGGAGATCCCCTTCCTTGGGTGATGAGCAGCAGTCGGCCTGAATCTGGATATCCTCTTCCCCCAGCAAACAGCAGTCTGTAACAGCTTGAGGAATCCCCCCAACCTTGTCCAGTAAAGCGAATGCTACATACCTGTAGAAGGTATTCTCCGAGGACAGCAGGCTGATTGTTCTCACTGATGGGTGACGTCCACGGCAGCCCCTCCAATCGGAAACTTCTCTAGCAAAGTCCTTTGCTAGTCCTCGCGCGCCCGCGCACACCGCGCATGCGCGGCCGTCTTCCCGCCCGAAACCGGCTCGAGCCGGCCAGTCCAGTATGTAGCAAGACAATACACTTCAAGGGAAGACACAACTCCAACGGGGAGGCGGGCGGGTTTGTGAGAACAATCAGCCTGCTGTCCTCGGAGAATACCTTCTACAGGTATGTAGCATTCGCTTTCTCCGAGGACAAGCAGGCTGCTTGTTCTCACTGATGGGGTATCCCTAGCCCCCAGGCTCACTCAAAACAACAACCATGGTCAATTGGGCCTCGCAACGGCGAGGACATAACTGAGATTGACCTAAAAAATTTACCAACTAACTGAGAGTGTAGCCTGGAACAGAACAAACAGGGCCCTCGGGGGGTGGAGTTGGATCCTAAAGCCCAAACAGGTTCTGAAGAACTGACTGCCCGAACCGACTGTCGCGTCGGGTATCCTGCTGCAGGCAGTAATGAGATGTGAATGTGTGGACAGATGACCACGTCGCAGCTTTGCAAATTTCTTCAATGGAGGCTGACTTCAAGTGGGCTACCGACGCAGTCATGGCTCTAACATTATGAGCCGTGACATGACCCTCAAGAGCCAGCCCCGCCTGGGCGTAAGTGAAGGAAATGCAATCTGCTAGCCAATTGGATATGGTGCGTTTCCCTACAGCCACTCCCCTCCTATTGGGATCAAAAGAAACAAACAATTGGGCGGACTGTCTGTGGGGCTGTGTCCGCTCCAGGTAGAAGGCCAATGCTCTCTTGCAGTCCAATGTGTGCAGCTGACGTTCAGCAGGGCAGGAATGAGGACGGGGAAAGAATGTTGGCAAGACAATTGACTGGTTCAGATGGAACTCCGACACCACCTTTGGCAAGAACTTAGGGTGAGTGCGGAGGACTACTCTGTTATGATGAAATTTGGTGTAAGGGGCCTGGGCTACCAGGGCCTGAAGCTCACTGACCCTACGAGCTGAAGTAACTGCCACCAAGAAAATGACCTTCCAGGTCAAGTACTTCAGATGGCAGGAATTCAGTGGCTCAAAAGGAGGTTTCATCAGCTGGGTGAGAACGACATTGAGATCCCATGACACTGTAGGAGGTTTGATAGGGGGCTTTGACAAAAGCAAACCTCTCATGAAGCGAACAACTAAAGGCTGTCCTGAGATCGGCTTACCTTCCACAAGGTAATGGTATGCACTGATTGCGCTAAGATGAACTCTTACAGAGTTGGTCTTGAGACCAGACTCAGACAAGTGCAGAAGGTATTCAAGCAGGGTCTGTGTAGGACAAGAGCGAGGAGCTAGGGCCTTGCTGTCACACCAGACGACAAACCTCCTCCATAGAAAGAAGTAACTCCTCTTAGTGGAATCTTTCCTGGAAGCAAGCAAGATGCGGGAGACACCCTCGGACAGACCCAAAGAGGCAAAGTCTACGCTCTCAACATCCAGGCCGTGAGAGCCAGGGACCGGAGGCTGGGATGCAGAAGAGCCCCTTCGTCCTGCGTGATGAGGGTCGGAAAACACTCCAATCTCCACGGTTCTTCGGAGGATAACTCCAGAAGAAGAGGGAACCAGATCTGACGCGGCCAAAAAGGAGCAATCAGAATCATGGTGCCTCGGTCTTGCTTGAGTTTCAACAAAGTCTTCCCCACCAGAGGAATGGGAGGATAAGCATACAGCAGGCCCTCCCCCCAATTCAGGAGGAAGGCATCCGATGCCAGTCTGCCGGGGGCCTGAAGCCTGGAACAGAACTGAGGGACTTTGTGGTTTGCTCGAGATGCGAAGAGATCCACCAAGGGGGTGCCCCACGCTTGGAAGATCTGGCGCACCACCCGGGAGTTGAGCGACCACTCGTGAGGTTGCATAATCCTGCTCAACCTGTCGGCCAGACTGTTGTTTACGCCTGCCAGATATGTGACTTGGAGCACCATGCCTTGACGGCGAGCCCAGAGCCACATGCTGACGGCTTCCTGACACAGGGGGCGAGATCCGGTGCCCCCCTGCTTGTTGACATAGTACATGGCAACCTGGTTGTCTGTCTGAATTTGGATAATTTGGTGGGACAGCCGATCTCTGAAAGCCTTCAGAGCGTTCCAGATCGCTCGCAACTCCAGAAGATTGATCTGTAGATCGCGTTCCTGGAGGGACCAGCTGCCTTGGGTGTGAAGCCCATCGACATGAGCTCCCCATCCCAGGAGAGACGCATCCGTGGTCAGCACTTTTTGTGGCTGAGGAATTTGGAAAGGACGTCCCAGAGTCAGATTGGACCAAATCGTCCACCAATACAGGGATTCGAGAAAACTCGTGGACAGGTGGATCACGTCTTCTAGATCCCCAGCCGCTTGAAACCACTGGGAAGCTAGGGTCCATTGAGCAGATCTCATGTGAAGGTGGGCCATGGGAGTCACATGAACTGTGGAGGCCATGTGGCCCAGCAATCTCAACATCTGCCGAGCTGTGATCTGCTGGGACACACGCACCCGCGAGACGAGGGACAACAAGTTGTTGGCTCTCGTCTCTGGGAGATAGGCGCGAGCCGTCCGAGAATCCAGCAGAGCTCCTATGAATTCGAGTCTCTGCACTGGGAGAAGATGGGACTTTGGGTAATTTATCACAAACCCCAGTAGCTCCAGAAGGCGAATAGTCATCTGCATGGACTGCAGGGCTCCTGCCTCGGACGTGTTCTTCACCAGCCAATCGTCGAGATATGGGAACACGTGCACCCCCAGCCTGCGAAGTGCCGCTGCTACTACAGCCAGGCACTTTGTGAACACCCTGGGCGCAGAGGCGAGCCCAAAGGGTAGCACACAGTACTGGAAGTGACGTGTGCCCAGCTGAAATCGCAGATACTGTCTGTGAGCTGGCAGTATCGGGATGTGTGTGTAGGCATCCTTCAAGTCCAGAGAGCATAGCCAATCGTTTTCCTGAATCATGGGAAGAAGGGTGCCCAGGGAAAGCATCCTGAACTTTTCTTTTACGAGATATTTGTTCAGGGCCCTTAGGTCTAGGATGGGACGCATCCCCCCTGTTTTCTTTTCCACAAGGAAGTACCTGGAATAGAATCCCAGCCCTTCTTGCCCGGATGGCACGGGCTCGACCGCATTGGCGCTGAGAAGGGCGGAGAGTTCCTCTGCAAGTACCTGCTTGTGCTGGAAGCTGTAAGACTGAGCTCCCGGTGGACAATTTGGAGGTTTTGAGGCCAAATTGAGGGTGTATCCTTGCCGGACTATTTGCAGAACCCACTGATCGGAGGTTATGAGAGGCCACCTTTGGTGAAAAGCTTTCAACCTCCCCCCGACCGGCAGGTCGCCCGGCACTGACACTTGGATGTTGGCTATGCTCTGCTGGAGCCAGTCAAAAGCTCGCCCCTTGCTTTTGCTGGGGAGCCGCGGGGCCTTGCTGAGGCGCAGGCTGCTGACGAGAGCGAGCGCGCTGGGGCTTAGCCTGGGCCGCAGGCTGTCGAGAAGGGGGATTGTACCTACGCTTGCCAGAAGAGTAGGGAACAGTCCTCCTTCCCCCAAAAAATCTTCTACCTGTAGAGGTAGAGGCTGAAGGCTGCCGGCGGGAGAACTTGTCGAATGCGGTGTCCCGCTGGTGGAGATGCTCTACCACCTGCTCGACCTTCTCTCCAAAAATATTGTCCGCACGGCAAGGCGAGTCCGCAATCCGCTGCTGGAGTCTATTCTCCAGGTCGGAGGCACGCAGCCATGAGAGCCTGCGCATCACCACACCTTGAGCAGCGGCCCTGGACGCAACATCAAAGGTGTCATACACCCCTCTGGCCAGGAATTTTCTGCACGCCTTCAGCTGCCTGACCACCTCCTGAAAAGGCTTGGCTTGCTCAGGGGGAAGAGCATCAACCAAGCCCGCCAACTGCCGCACATTGTTCCGCATGTGTATGCTCGTGTAGAGCTGGTAAGACTGGATTTTGGCCATGAGCATAGAAGAATGGTAGGCCTTCCTCCCAAAGGAGTCTAAGGTTCTAGAGTCTTTGCCCGGGGGCGCCGAAGCATGCTCCCTAGAACTCTTAGCCTTCTTTAGGGCCAAATCCACAACTCCAGAGTCATGAGGCAACTGGGTGCGCATCAGCTCTGGGTCCCCATGGATCCGGTACTGGGACTCGATCTTCTTGGGAATGTGGGGATTACTTAGTGGCTTGGTCCAGTTCGCAAGCAATGTCTTTTTTAGGACATGGTGCAAGGGAACAGTGGACGCTTCCTTAGGTGGAGAAGGATAGTCCAGGAGCTCAAACATTTCAGCCCTGGGCTCGTCCTCCACAACCACCGGGAAGGGGATGGCCGTAGACATCTCCCGGACAAAGGAAGCGAAAGACAGACTCTCAGGAGGAGAAAGCTGTCTTTCAGGAGAGGGAGTGGGATCAGAAGGAAGACCCTCAGACTCCTCGTCAGAGAAATATCTGGGGTCTTCCTCTTCCTCCCACGAGGCCTCACCCTCGGTGTCAGACACAAGTTCACGAACCTGTGTCTGCAACCTCGCCCGGCTCGACTCGGTGGAGCCACGTCCACGATGAGGGCGTCGAGAGGTAGACTCCCTCGCCCGCATCGGCGAAGCTCCCTCCGCCGACGTAGTCGGGGAGCCCTCCTGGGAGGTGGCCGCAGTCGGCACCGCACGCGGTACCGACATCGGGGACCTCACCCCGGGCGATGGGCCAGCCAGCGCCACGCTCGACGGTACCGGAGGCGCAAGCACCGCCGGTACCGGAGGGGTAGGGCGCAACAGCTCTCCCAGAATCTCTGGGAGAACGGCCCGGAGGCTCTCGTTCAGAGCGGCTGCAGAGAAAGGCAAAGAGGTCGATGCAGGCGTCGACGTCAGAACCTGTTCCGGGCGAGGAGGCTGTTCCGGGCTGTCCAGAGTGGAGCGCATCGACACCTCCTGAACAGAGGGTGAGCGGTCCTCTCAGTGCCGATGCCTGCTGGGTGCCGACTCCCTCGGCGACCCAGAGCTCTCGGTGCCGACGCGGGGAGGCGACCGGTGTCGATGCTTCTTCGACTTCTTCCGAAGCATGTCACCGGAGCTCCCCGGCACCGACGAGGAGGACATAGAATCCAGCCGTCGCTTCCTCGGGGCCGAGGCCGAAGGAGGTCGGTCTCGGGGGGGCTGTACCGCAGGAGCCCTCAGGGTAGGAGGAGACCCACCCGAAGGCTCACCGCCACCAGCAGGGGAATGGACAGCCCTCACCTGCACTCCTGACGATGCACCACCGTCCGACGACATCAGCAGACGAGGTCCCGGTACCACCAACGTCGATGCAGTCGCCCGATACCTTGGCGCCGATGCAGAGGCCCGATGCCTCGATGCACTCGATGCAGTGGCGGCCGAGGAAGATGGTCTGGACGCTGACGACGTCGATGCACTCGAAGATCCCGGTGCCGATGCCGACGAAGAGCCCGAGAACAACACGTTCCACTGGGCTAATCTCGCTACCTGAGTCCGCCTTTGAAGCAGGGAACACAGACTACAGTTCTGAGGGCGGTGCTCGGCCCCCAGACACTGAAGACACGACGAGTGTCGATCAGTGAGCGAGATTACCCGGGCGCACTGGGTGCACTTCTTGAAGCCGCTGGAAGGCTTCGATGTCATGGGCGGAAAAATCACGCCGGCGAAATCAAAATCCGAAATGACGGAAAAAGAGCACCAAAAATTTTTAAGGGAGAAAATCTCGACCGAGGCCGAAAAGAGGCCTACCCCGACGACGAAAGAAAACTTATCGGGGCAAAAAGCTGGAAGTACGGGAAGGGGTTGACACGAAACCCGGGGGGGGGGGGGGTTCCGGAGCACTTCCCGACACTTTTAAAGACTTTTCCGAAGAAAAAAACACGTCAAAATAAATTTGGACGCGCGAGGTCGACTTTCCGGGGCTCGACACGGCGAAACACGACCGTACCGAGTGCGGACAAAAGAAGACTGGCCGGCTCGAGCCGGTTTTGGGCGGGAAGACGGCCGCGGGCGCGCGAGGACTAGCAAAGGACTTTGCTAGAGAAGTTTCCGATTGGAGGGGCTGCCGTGGACGTCACCCATCAGTGAGAACAAGCAGCCTGCTTGTCCTCGGAGAAAGTTCCAGTAGCTGGCACATCAGCTGAAAGATTTGTTCTCCCAAGAGTAGAAAGGGGGAGGGCAGGAGAGAAAACTAAACAAGCAGTGTCCTGGGTATCCCCTTCACCAGGCCCAAGCAAAGCACAGACTCTGAGTCAGAGAGAAGAGTATCCATGTCCCAGGGAAGGGATCCCAGCCAAAACGTTTTGGAATTTGTCTTTTATAAATCATTCAACTTAAAAAATCATATATACAATAATCATAGAGATAGAAATACTGTTAAAATACCAACTTACATGAGACTCCTGTGGAATGAAGGAAACGTTTATTTCTTTGCACCTTTTTATTGCCTTGGCGCAACTAGACTTTAACTTGTTAAAGAGAATATCGGGGCAAACTGAAAGGAAAAAAAAAGTGGTAAAAACCTTGCAGCTACTTTATTTGGCAACAAACTGAAAAGAAATAGAAAAAAAATATTGAGCAGAAGTTCATCACAATGAAAGAAACCAGAAGAGGTAAGTAAGTACAGTAGGTGGGATGCAGTATTTGAACTTTTCCTATTTTTAATTCATATGTTAACACGTGCTGCTATCACAGTGCTCTGACTGTGAGTGTTACCCAACTGCCTTTAGAGTGAATCTATTAATTTATAGAAAAATGAAGAAGATAAACTTAAGAAAGCCTCTGATATCTAAGACAAAGCATTATAATGCCCAAAAACAACTAAAACAGCATAACTTCTGTACATCCACAGAAACCTTAGAAGAACGTACCTCAAATTTCCTTTTAAATGTCATACCATCCTATTTTATAATATGGAGTATAATCTCCTTTTAAACATTTTTCATACAGCATTCTCAAAAACAACAATTACAACTCTATCCTTCACTCTCCTCCATCCCAACTCCCCTAAGAAAGCTCTCTACTAAAGGAAGAGAAATCCCACAATGCTACCCAAAACAAATCACCTTCCCATACCACACAGAAAATGGTCTCCCAGAATCACTGCCCAACCCCAATAGATGTTGCCTAAATTTTACCTTCTGCTTACACTGCACAGTTAATTTTTCTATGTTGTTTATCTCCCACATTCTAACCACTTGGTTAGTGGAAGAGGGGACCACCTTTTTCCAAAGAGATGTCAGATTCTATTTAGCTAACTAGAATTTTCCCTGGCATTCTAAAATGTGATATTGAGAAGTTCAGCAAAAAAGAAATTGGATCCCACAAAATCTCCAGTGCTACCAGAAGTTTATGCTGTAAGTTATTGCCTTAGATGAGCTATTATTTGTAGACAGCTCCACCATACATGACCAATTGTCCCTCTGCCCCCAAGCATTGATCAGTCACCGCAGAGAAACATCAGGAGAGTCTGCTGAGGATCAAATACCTCCTATACATCACTTTGTAACTATTCTCTTGAATATAAACCTCTATCAATGCTCTTTCCCAGATCTCTCTATCAGTTGCTTAATCATACAGCGAGTTCCCAGTTCCATTTACCACGTGCCACCTGAGTGATGAGACCCTTGCTGCCTTTTTCCACTGGTCCTTCCTCCCTGGAATCTCATTGACTGCCCAGAAACATGTCCACAATCCTAAGAGCCATAAACCTTGCATTACTTATATCAGTGCTTCCAAAACTGTGGGTCACGTTTGGGGTCATGACCTGGACAGGCTCTTCTTGGTAGTGCCATGGGCATCACTGCAGCCTTGATGATAGAGTCACGGCTGGAAAAGGTTTGAGCAGCACTGACCTATCCATTCCATTATACCATACTATTTGATTATTAAATATTAAGGATATACACAGAAAAAAAAGTTCTGGTTCATTTGCGTCACTGTTGGACTATTCCCCCAATTTTACACACTTACATCAGTCATTTTAATAAAAACGTTTTAAATGCATGCTACAATGCAACCCACAAAATAGGGTAATCAAAAGAGATACACCCACCACACACAATATCCAAAAGCCAAATGGGTAATAGCATAATCACACTCATTGGTCTCTATGTTCTGAAATTCCCTTAATTTATTATTTTAACAAAATAAATGCTTACACAAAATACTTAAGTATAAGAAACAATCCTTTATAATAATAAACTCTACTCAAATCCCAAAACACAAGTGATCTAAAAATCAGCACTTAGCTTATCAATACTGCAGTCGCTGCCTGCCTCAAAATGGACACCACTGTCCTCATTTACTCTTCCAAATATGCTTTTACTGGCGAGTGATTACGAAGGCTTACAAGAGAGCTAGGTGGGCTGAACGCTCTTATTTGTTGTACCCTTTCTCTTCCCAAAGACTGCTTCTTAACAATCCATTGACTTCTATCTCCTAGAATCATCCAGTATCCTTTCCTATAATGTTACTGGTCTCATGCATTAAACAAATGGCAGTTAGCCTGTTAAACGCTATTTAACCAGCAAGGAGCCATTCCTGGTCGATTAAATAGTGCTGAATATCAGGGGGATACTGTCTGATAGAGAATAATACAACTCACCAGTGTAAAATGACCAGAAACACAATTAATAGTCTCAGGACCTGAATCTATGTTCCACATAATATTTACATAGAGGAGAAGTTAAATATTGTCAGCTGATTTGGCTTTTCTAGTGTATAATTAATTTCATGTGGAGCATACCTGCCAGCCTAACTCTTTTTTGTATTGGGTCTTAAATATTTTGTGGTAAGAAACCTAAATAATGTGCTTTAAGATAAGAGGGAATTAAATATTTTGAGTAGGTTATGGTTTTTATTGAAAATTCACTCAAAGAAAGGATCTGTGTCCTATTCCACCCTACATGCCCTGCCCTGGTATTTCAGATTTGCACAACAAAAATCTGGTTACCTTAATGTTACATGCATTAACATATGAATTAATGCATGTTGACTGATTTACCATGCACTAATTTTATGGCATGCTAATGACCTGAAAGTGGATTACAAATGCCTATTCTTATTAAATATTCATCAACTGGATATGCATCGTAGAAAACAGCCGAGTGTAATGTGAACAGTTACTTACAGTCAGAAAAGTAGACATATGCTGCCTTGTACTTGTAGGACGACTTGTCTTTGAAGTCCCTTATAAGTCCATCTACAGACTTAAACACAAAATGATAATCAATGAATAACATAAAAACCTTGTTATGTACAACTAGACTACTGTAACTCTTTATACCACAGTTTACCATTTTCTCAAATTTGGAGACTCCAAGAGGGGCATAATTGAAAGGGACGCCCAAGTTTTGCTGAGGATGTCCTCGCAAAACGTCCTGGCAAAGGGACGGGGAAACCCGTATTATCGAAACAAGATGGGCGTCCATCTTTCGTTTTGATAATACGATCGGTGACGCCCAAATCTTGACAGGTCGTCCCTAGAGAAGGTTGACCCTAGACTTGGTCGTTTCTGATTTTCGGCGATAATGGAAACTAAGGACGCCCATCTCAGAAATGACCAAATGCAAGCCCTTTGGTCGTGGGGCGAGCCAGCATTCGTAGTGCACTGGGCCCCATCACATGCCAGGACACCAACTGGGCACCCTAGGGGGCACTGCAGTGGACTTCAGAAATTGCTCCCAGGTACATAGCTCCCTTACCGTGTGTGCTGAGCCCCCCAAAACCCATTACCCACAACTGTACACCACTACCATAGCCCTTACAGGTGAAGGGGTGCACCTAGATGTGGGTACAGTGGGTTTATGGTGGGTTTTGGAGGGCTCACATTTACCATCACAAGTGTAACAGGTAGGGAGGGGGATGGGCCTGGGTCCACTTGCCTGAAGTGCACTGCACCCACTAAAAGTGCTCCACGGACCTGCATACTGCTGCGATGGACTTAAGTATGACATTTGAGGCTAGCAGAAAAAGTTGTTTTTTGAGGGTGGAAGGGGGTTAGTGACCATTGGGGGAGTAAGAGGAGGTGATCCCTGATTCTCTACGGTGGTCATCTGGTCAGTTCGGTCACCTTTTTGTGCCTTGGATGTAAGAAAAACAGGTAAAGTTGTCCAAATGCTCGTCAGGGACGCCCTTTTTTTTTCCATTATGGGTCGTGGATGCCCATGTTTAGGAACGCCCAAATCCTGCCTTCGCTTCACCTCCGACATGCCCCCGTGAACTTTGCTCGTCCCCACGACGGAAAGCAGTTGGGTGCGCCCAAAATCGGCTTTCGATTATGCTGATTTGGGCGACCCTGTGAAAAGGACGACCATCTTCCGATTTGTGTCAAAAGATGGGCGTCCTTCTCTTTCGAAAATAAGCCTGCAAGTCATCCAGAATACTGCTATCACATTACTTTTTGTCAAAAAGAAATAATATGATCTTGTTACCTCTTTGTTCATATCAGAATACTAGCTCCAGGTCTCCTACAGGATCACCTTCAAATATCTCACCATTGTTTATCAGATATTACAATCTGGTCTTCCGTTAATCTTATCAGATCGTGTCATACCTTATGCTCCACAACATACATTACGTTCTTCACAAAGACAACCACTAACTGTTCCTTTTTTTGCCTTATCTAGCTTGACTCTCTTTGCAATACCTGGTTTAGTGTAATTGTACCCACTCTCTGGAATGCCCTTCCCCTTCTATTAAGACGGAACCCAGCTATTAAATGTTTAAAAAACAACCTCAAGACACATGTTTCCTCAAGTCTTTCAATAAAATGAGTCCTTTTGCCCTTTTGTGTAACTAATACAGTGCATTCCCTGCCTCTTTCATATTCTCCTTCCCTTTTATTCCCCTAATCCCCTATGATATTTTACATTTTACCTTTTGTTTTTTCTTCTATTTTGTTTTGCTTTTTCTTATTTTGTCTTGTTGTTTTATTAAACCTATTACCTGACCGGGATCCAAGATGGCGGCAAGCTGCTAGGTCGCGTTGACTCAAGCTCCTAACATGCCGAAACGGAGAGGACGAATAGCGGGTAGGGCTTCCCCGTTACCATCCTCCTTACCTGGTCCGTTGGATCGCTACTTGAGACCGCAAGGAGCCCATATTGGAAGCGGGTTGCAACCAGGTGTAAGCGCCGGCGAAACGGAGACTTTGGCGCTCTCTGGACTTGAAGTTACTCTTAGCCCCGCTGAACGCACTCCCCCTCCCCAGCCGATTGGCGCCAGCTCCTTCTTCCTGGATTCGACAGGGTCTACTCCCATTGAGGTTAGGGGCCCAGAAGAAAAACGCCGAATCGAAGCCTCTTTTGCTATCGAGGAGGGATTGGAGATCAGTTTGCCCGTGGAATCGCTGCAAACTGAGGGGAGAGAAGCTGAGGGGCGAAGCGAGGACGCTGATCTGCCTGTGAGGTTTGAATTACCAGTAGAATTTATGACTAAACCTAAAGATGTTACACTTGAGGCTTTGTGGGACTTGGTTTCCAATCTGGGTCAAGTTTTTCTTAAGCAGATAAATGACCTTCAACCTAAAGTGAAATCTTTGGAAAGTAACTTAGGTGTACAAGATCAACAGATTAAAGACTTAAATGGTAAAATAGTTAACCTGGATCAGAGACTTCTGAAGATTGAAACCCTACAACCTATTATGGTGAAAGACTTGACTAGTCTTAGAGACAAAATGGAAACTTTTGAAAATTACACTAAAAATCATAATCTTAGATTTACTAATTTTCCTCGACTTCAGAATGTAACTCCAATAGACATGTTGAAACGCTATATGCGTGAAAATTTATTAATTCCGGAACAGAATCTGCCTCCAATGTCTATGGTTTACTATATTCCTGGGAAAGGAACCTCTGTACCTGAAGCCCCGATTGATATTTCCTTGTTACTTGAAACTTCTGATACTGAACTGGCGACTGCGGCTACGTTAGTCGCCACAGTGGTATTATTACCAGATAAGAATTTGCTCTTTCGTTTGTTTTTCCGTAATAAAGATAAACCCTTTTTGGGTTTAAAAGTTTTACTTTTTCCTGATGTCTCTAAGGAGACTCGCCGACGAAGGAAACAATTCTTACTTCTTAGGCCTGAGGTGTTGCACTTGGGGGGTACTTTTTTTTTTAAGGTACCCCTGCAAGTGCATAATAAGGTTTAAAGAAAGAAAATATGTATTTACACAGCCGTCGCATGTGTCTTCGCTCATAACCTCAGTGAAAATGGAAAAGCGTTAATTATATTTGTGCTCTTCTTAGCAGCTTTTGTATAATCTTTATTAATTCCTTATACTTTGTCTCCGTAATTTTCCTGGAATCTTGGATCACATTTATGGACTTGAGTATAAATTTTCCTAAGTGAAGGTTTATTTTCACGTTTCTTTTTTCCTTTCTTTATTATTATTATTTTACAATATTGTAAATTACTGTATACTATACCTGAACAAGAAATGTCTTGTATTATAATGGAAAAAGTTAATAAATATAAATTAAAAAAAAAAAACCTATTACCTAATTTTAACTGACATCATAAACTGCTTATTTTATGACTGTGCAGTAGTTCAAAATAAACTTGAACCTGAATACAACGGCATCAGTTCTTGTTACTTCTGAAAAGAAACAGAGGTGGTAGTTGGACATCTCGTTTCTTTAACTAGGTACTTCAGTCTGAACACTCCTAGCTGTTTTTGGGACTGCTCTGTGAATTGTTTTCCAATACACTCAGAGGGTCATTTTTAACATGATGTCTAAGTCCAACTTTGGACATTTTGCTCAAAACATCCAGAATTCAAATAGCAAATACTGCCATTTTCAAAACAGCAAATCATCTATCTTTCTTTTTTTTTTTTTAATGGCCACTTGCTAGATGTTTTTGTGCTCTCTGCATTTATCTTTTTGGTCCATTAATGAAAAAAAAAAAGTCCAACTGAAAAACGCACAAAATCAAACTACTGGGATGTAGGAGCAGCCAGCATTCTCATTCTTTACTGAACTGGCCACACAGACATCACAGCAGAGCAGTGGGGCACCCTAGGGGGCACTGCAGTGGACCTCACCTAAAAGTCCCTCAGGTACACATCTCACCGTTGCTCCCTTTTATTGTATAGTAAGCCCTCCAAAACACCCCAAAAACCTATTGTACCCTAACTGCACACCACTACAATAGCCCTTATGGTTGCAGGCTTCGCCCATATTTGGGTACAATAGGTGTTTGGTAGGTTTAGGAGGGCTCATACTTTCCACCACAAGTGTACCAGAGTGGATTATGGGCCTGGGTCCCTTTCTCCACAGTGCACTGCACCAACCACTAGGTTACTCCAGGGATCTGCTTGCTGCTCTAATAGGCCTGGCTACAACATCTGAGGCTGTCATAGAGGCTGGTATGTACTGTTTCTTTTACATCTTTGGGGGGTGGGAGAGGGTCATTCTTTTATTCCTCCAGTTGTCATCTTGTCATTTAGGGCACTTTTTTGTGGCTTAGTCATTGTTAAAACATGTCTAGTTCAATATGTCTTAGTTTTAGTCCTGGACATTTTCATTTTGTTCCATTACGGCTGAAAAATGTCCAGGTCTTAAGAATGCCCAAATCTCGCCCTTAATACACCCCCCGACATGCCCCCTGAAATGTCAGCTCAGAATCACACTGAACATTATATTCGTAACAGAAAATGTAGCAAGGACTGTGACAGGAAGTTGTGCTTATTAATGCCCCTTATCATTTATTTGCTGGCACTACATTATAAAGATCTAAAATGTTATGTACAGATATGACAACAATTGTTAGGTTTTTTTTGTTGTTACATTTGTACCCCGCGCTTTCCCACTCATGGCAGGCTCAATGCGGCTTACATGGGGCAATGGAGGGTTAAGTGACTTGCCCAGAGTCACAAGGATCTGCCTGTGCCTGAAGTGGGAATCGAACTCAGTTCCTCAGTTCCCCAGGACCAAAGTCCACCACCCTAACCACTAGGCCACTCCTCCACTCCAAGTCCAAGTTGAATTAATTTCTAATAGGGGTAAACAAACGGAAAATATTCTTTTTGTGTCATTTCTCAGACTCATTTATGGAATATTTGTTTTGTTTGAGGTTTTCCAGGCATATTTCTTCTTTACAGGAGCTACATTGACAAAAAGAAGGCGCCCTCCTTCCTGATAGCGTGTGCAATGGTTCATGCACATTCCAATATGTTTTAGGAAGAGTGCGAAAAGTGTGCACTATCAATGGTAAATGAAAAAAAAACCCACAAAATTGTGGAGGGTTTTCTGCTCATTCTCATTTGCCGATAACATAAAACATGGGCAATATTGTTGCATTTCCCAAGTTGTTTCAAACAAATGCACATCCCTAATTTCTGATAGCAAATCCCACATAAACATGGTGCATTAACACTGGATTTTCTATGCATTGAGTTGTAAAATCAGCAGCCCTTTCCGTCCCAAAACACTAACCTGTTCAGTTGGAGTGATGAAATAAACAGCTTTCAGATGTGGAACGGGCTCGTGGTTCTTATGAACATCTTCCACAACTACACATAAAAGCAGCAAAGCACAAGTACAGAAAAGTTTTGAATGCTGGAGTTATTTCAAATGTTCAAACTAATGGGAATTAATTTTAATCTCAAAAGTGTTTTGATTTGCTACTTTAAGTATTGTTGAATTTTTTTAGTTTAGAAAAACATTATTGTATTAAGAAAATACAGAAAAAAACTGATGCAGTGTTGAAGCACTTGATAAAGGAATTCGATTCTAGATGCTCTAAATATCAGATGTAAAAAAAAAAAAAACTATGCACAGATGTGACAGTGCTCACTGTTGGTGTGGTATACATTCATTTCATCGGTGTTAAGTAGCAGATATTTTGTAAATTTTCTCCTTATGCATCAGACAGTATGATACAGTAACATGAACTCTCATGTTGTTATAATTATTTAAATGAATTGTATCCTTTGCAAGCCCACATTCATATTTACCTGAAATGCCTTCTGCCAAAAGATCAGCCATCTTGCAGCATGATGACAGTAATTTTGTGGTAAAATGATCCAAGAGTAAGACCTGAGTTACAGGAAGTTGATTTATTTATTTATAGTTATTGTACTATATTGCACATTGCTTACATACAAGCACAAATGTAAAACACATTAATAATTATGTTCAAATTACCTTCCATTCATCCTCCTTCTTACAATCATCAAGAATTGCCGACTTTATTTCTGTAAAAGCAAATCATTTATTTTACTTTTGAACAAATTTTAGTGGTGATCCAGAAAAGACACTTCACTGGCTTCCAATCAGATACCGCATTCAATTCAAGCTTCTCCTTCTTACCTACAAATGCACTCAGTCTGCTGCCCCTCGCTACCTTTCTACCCTCATCTCCCCTTACGTTCCCACCCAAAACCTCCGTTCACAGGACAAATCCCTCCTCTCAGTACCCTTCTGCCTCGCCTCACCCCATGCTTGGAACAACCTTCCTGAGCCCTTACGCCAAGCCCCCTCCCTGCCCATCTTCAAGTCTTTGCTTAAAGCCCACCTCTTCAATGCTGCGTTCGGCACCTAACTCTTACCGTTCAGTAATCCAGACTGCCCCAATTTGACTTCCCCTTTCGGACTGACTGTTCACTTGTCTTTTAGATTGTAAGCTCCTTGAGCAGGGACTGTCCCTCTAAATTGTACAGCGCTGCGTAACCCTAGTAGCGCTTTAGAAATGTTAAGTAGTAGTAAGTAGTAGTAAAAGAACCACAGTATTATAAACTGTCAAGACTAGAACAAAGATAACAAACCCTTAGAACTGACACAACATATGCCACCATATTAAAAAAAGAACCACTTTTAATCATCCCAACAGACAATTCCACCTCCCTCAAACAAATCCTCCCTTTTCCCATGTTAACAGTAACAATTATAGATTTGAAGGCTGTTCTTCTTCCACCTCTATCACCTAAGTGTACAGCTGCACAAAGCTATGGCCTGGACCAATACAATACCATCAAATAGAGGTTTACTTCAATGCAGGGGCGTATCTGCGTGGGGCCACAGGGGCCTGGGCCCCCGCAGATTTTGCCCCGGACCCCCCTACCGCCGTTAACCCTCCCTCCCTCCCTCGCCTACCGCCATCACCCCTCCCTCCCTCGCCTACCGCCGTCACCTACCCCGAGGTCCGCTTCCTCTGGCTTTTTAAAATATTGCTTCAGCTGGCGGGGGACCCCAACCCCCCGCCAGCCCAGCCGCGATCTTTAACTTTTTCATCCTCGTCGTGCAGCGTGCTGTGAAAGCTGCATGCATCTTTAGATCCAGTTGGATGGAGTCTGTCTGACGTCGCAGCACGTTGACGTTACAACGTGCTGCGACGTCAGACTCCATCCAACTGGATCTAAAGATGCATGCAGCTTTCACAGCACGCTGCACGACGAGGATGAAAAAGTTAAAGATCGCGGCTGGGCTGGCGGGGGGTTGGGGTCCCCCGCCAGCTGAAGCAATATTTTAAAAAGCCAGAGGAAGCGGACCTCGGGGTAGGTGACGGCGGTAGGCGGGGGAGGGAGGGAGTGTTAACGGCGGTAGGGAGGGGTTGACGGCGGTAGGGGGGGCTGACGGCGGTAGGGGGGCTATAATGTGCCCCCTCACTCTAGCCCCTGCCCCCCCTACCGCCGAACCTCAGATACGCCCCTGCTTCAATGTCTCATTTCGCTGATAGGCATACTGAGCCACATAGTGAGATAGTAGTTTTTATACAATCCCCAAAGCTCTCTCAACCTCCCTCCCCTTTTTAACTCAAACTCCCATGAAAAGAATAAGAGCAAATGTGCAGAGAATCTTGGTTTCTTAGAATCCGCTGCGATTTATAAAACATACTAGATTTATCCACCCACCTCATCAGAACCTTCTCAAAAATGGAAATTGTATATATGGTATGTATAGGATTTGAGTAGAGAATCCCAACGAAATCCCACAGATAGTGACAATATAACAAAACAGTGGGTAAAAAACCAGGAGTTCCAGAGTGAAGATGAACCAAACTTTATTGATCAGTATATTGACTCGACACAACGTTGTGTTTCAGCCAAAGGGCCTACATCAGGAGTCTACAAATAAAAATATATAAACAAAATATAAAAGAATATAACACTAAAAACAAATGATAATACATATATAATCTGAAAACTATGCAAATGTCAAATGAGAAAATAAAGAACAAAACAGCTAGAGCATTCATATGTCATGAAACATGAACATCTTGAAAGTAAATAAAGCTTAAAACATATATATAACAAATATAAGCTAATATATGAATGCTCTTGCTATTTTGTTCTTTATATTAGCTTTTCACTTTAAAATCACATCACATTTGCATAGCATTTACATTTTAAAGGAACATTAAATTTTAAAGGAACATTCAAAACAACGGAACCCGAAAAAAACACTAACCACAACAAAACCGCAGGCAGTAAACCTGGGGGGGGGGGGGTCCTCTGGATTTATCTGTTGGGACTAATGGAAAGAAAATTATCAGGTAAGAATTAATTTTTCCTTCCATGACGTCCCACAGATCAATCCAGAGTCTTGTAGGATGTACCCATCAGTTCTCAAGTAGAGCGGGATACCCCCAACCCGGCAGAAATCACCGACGAGCCAAACACCGCATCTTGACGAGCTGCCACAACTACCCGATAATGACGAGTGAATGTATGGACTGAAGCCCATGTAGCTGCCCTGCAAATATCTTCCAGAGAAACCAAATGGGACTCTGCATAGGAGGAGGCTTGAGCTTGCATAGAATGAGCATGAACTTGAAAAGGGGCTTGCTTGCCCAATGCCATGTATGCCAAAGAGAAGGCCTCCCACAACCAACAGGCTATGGTGTCCTTGGACGCCATATGACCCTTCTTACTGCCTCCAAAAAGGAGAGATGGTCAGAAAGACGAAATTCATTCGTCACCTCCAAATACCTGAGAAGAGCCCGTCTCATGTCGAGGCACCAAAGAGCCTGGAATTGCTCAGAGTAATCTTCCCGGCGGAAGGCAAGCAAATGCAGGGACTGCCCCAAGTGTAAACGAGAAACCACCTTGGGAAAAAACGAAGGAACTGTCCTAAATCGATACCCCCACTTCCATAAAATGCAAGAAGGGTTCTCTGAAAGAAAGGGCCTGCAACTTTGAAATTCTCCAAGCGGAAGTAATGGCTACTAGGAAAATCACCTTCAAGGTGAGATCCTTAATCGTAATCCCTGATAAGGGTTCGAAAGGAGGTTCCAGGATGGCAGAACTGGCATGGGAGGAGGATGCAAACAATTTACGCCCCTCAAGAAATGAACCACATCCGGGTGGGAGGCGATGGACGCCCCGTGAAGCCGGCCTCTAAAACATGCTAGAGCTGCCACCTGCACCTTAAGAGAACACAACAAGAGTGATTTTTGTACAGCCTCCTGAAGAAACGCGAGGATAACTGATACTGAAGCCGAAGCCGCTGACCCCTAACTCGCACACCATGAATCAAAGATACGCCACACCCTAGCAAAAGCTATCGAGGTGGATCTTTTCCGAGCCTACAGCATTGTAGCGATAACCACGTCCAGATACCCTTTTCTTCTCAACCTCGCCCTTTCAAGGGTTGTAAGACCAAAGGGGGAGGGATCCTCCATCGTGACTGGCCCCTGCAGCAGGAGACCGTCCTGCGCCAGTAGCAGAAAAGGACGATCAAACAGAAGCCTGATCACATCTGCGTACCTGGGTCATCTGGGGCCACTAGGATTACTCGACCGGGATGACTGGCAATGCGAGTCAGTAATCTGCCCACCATTGGCCATGGGGGAAAGGCATAGAGTAGGCCCCTGGGCCAAGGTTGAAGAAGGGCATCAATGCCCTCTGAGCCCAGCTCTCGTCCCCTGCTGAAGAAACGGGGAACCTTCGCACTGAATGCGGTGGCCATTAAGACCATCTCTGGCATCCCCCAACGGGCAGCTATCTGATCGAAGGCCAGAAGGGAGAGTGTCCACTCCCCCGGCTCCAACTGGTGGTGACTGAGAAAGTCCACTTGCACATTCTGTGACCCTGCTATATGAGCCGCTGTCAAGAAAGAGAGATGAGTCTCTGTCCAATGGCAGATCAGAGCCACCTCGCGCGCTAGGGGTGCACTCCTGGTGCCCCCCCTGACGGTTTACGAAGGCGACCGCCGTCGCATTGTCCGAAAGAACTCGAACTGGGCAACACAGAGACCCCAAAGGGCCAGACGAATTGCCCGTAACGCCAAGTGGTTGATGGACCATGACGCCTTCGTCTAAGTCCAAACACCCTGGGCCGTCTGTTGGAGGCAATGAGCCCCCCAGCCAGACAGTGACACATCCGTGGCCACTATCTTCCAATCCGGGGTTGCCAGAGGAATGTTCAACACCAGATTCTTTTGAATGAACCACCAGTGCACGATTGTGTGAAGACGGGCTGAACATGGCACCCGAACCTCGTAATCCTCCGAGAGCAGAGACCAACGGCTCAGAAGATGCCACTGGAGGGGGCACATGTGAGCTGTGGCCCACTTTACCACGTCCAAGGTGGAGGCCATGGAACCTAGAACTTGTACATAGTCCCAAGCCTGTGGGTTCGGAGTTTGAAACAGCGCTCGTAACTGATCCTGTAACCGCTGTGCTCGGGCTGAAGGAAGAGAAACTATCCCTGTTCGGGTATCGAAGCACATCCCCAAGTATTCCAGCATTTGGGAAGGCGTTAGGCTGCACTTTGGGAAATTGATCACCCAACCAAGCGGCTGAAGCAACCTGACCACTTTGTCGGTTGCCTGCCAACTCGCCTCGAAAGAAGACGCCCGCACAAGCCAGTCGTCTAGATAGGAATGGACCTGAATCTCTTCCTTCCTGACATAGGCCGCCACTACTACCAGGACCTTGGAAAAGGTCCGAGGCATTGTGGCTAGGCCGAAGGGCATCACTTTGAATTGAAAATGATGACCGATCACTGCAAAGAAAGCGCCTGTGGGGAGGCCAGATTGGAATGTGTAAATAGGCCTCTTTAAGATCGAGAGAGGTCACAAACTCCCCTGGCTGTACTGCTGCGATCACCAATCGGAGGGTTTCCATGCGGAAAAGCCGAACCCGTAAGGACCTGTTGACGCACTTGAGATCTAAGAAGGGTCGCCAAGAACCGCCCTTTTTTTGGCACCACAAAATAAATGGAGTATCGACTGCATCCTCTTTCTGCTGGCGGTACAGGCTGGACGGCACCCAGCCGTTGTAAGTTCAGGAGGGTGTGTCAAACGGCCCACACCTTGGCAGGACATTTGCAAGGAGATTCCAGAAAAGAGTCTACTATCGGACGAGCCAATTCTAACTTGTAGCCATCTCTGATAACCTCTAAGACCCAATCATCGGATGTTACCCTGGTCCACTCCACCACGAATAGGGACAGTCTGCCCCCAATAACCGGCTGGATATGGACCAGGGCCCCATCATTGGGCGGAACTGGCTGTGGGCTGGTTTCTGTTGCCGGAAAGGAAGGCCCGCCTGTCACCTCGAAAGGGCTGAGGCCTCTGAGAAGAGCTTGCTCTCTGAAAAAAAGCCCCACGACCTGGACGGTAACACCGTGTATCCCTAAACTTAGGTCTAGGTCCCGCCGGTCGTACAAACTTGGACCTGTCCTCCAGGAGGCGCTGGTCCTTAGAATCACCAAGGTCCTTCACAATCTGTTCTAAGTCTGTCCCAAATAAAAGCTTTCCCCTAAAAGAAAGCCTTGCTAAACGTGACACGCGGTGACCGCTAGGGAAACCTCCTTCGCTGAAGCCCTCAAAAGATCATAAAGAAGATCCACAAGGAAGGCTAATCCGGACTCCAACGCTGGCAAAACAGCCACGAGATCTTCTGGAGAGGAGGCTTTCTGTACCCACGATAAGCATGCCCACGCCGCATAGGAGCCACAAACTGAGGCCCGCAGGGAAAGGTTCCGCTACTTCAAAGGACAGCTTCAAGCAAGTCTCCAACTTACGATCCTGAGGGTCCTTGAGCGCCGTGCCCCCCTCCACAGGAAGAGTGGTTTTCTTAGTGACCGCTGTGATTAAGGAATCCACCGTAGGGACCTTCAGCAAGTCTAAGTCAGGAGCAGGTAGCGCGTAAAGACCCGATATAGCTCTAAGCAACCTTAAGCCCACTGCGCCGAAATAAGGATTTTCATGGCCTCATGCACATGAAAGGAACGAGGTGGGCATTTGGTGCCAAACATAATAGAGGGCACCGGACCTGTTCCCCTGACGATTCAGGGGGTGAAATGGCCAAAACCTCAAAAGCCCAAACAATCAGGGAGGGAAGCTCTTCCCTGCGAAAAAAGGCGGGCAGCCGTCGGATCATCACCCTCCTCAGAGGGCAGGGTGACCTCATCTGCCGAATCCAAAGATTCTGAGGGAGAGCCCGGAGACAAAACCGGGCCATCTGTGTCACCCAGGGACATTTTGGCAGGAAAGACAGAGAGGCTGCAGCAACCGAAGTTTGCTGAGGAAGAGACAGGGCTGCCTGAAGAGAAGCTCCTGACTTCTTCAAAAGAAAGGCATTATGCATTAATAAAACAAAATCAGGGGGAAAAGGAACTACAAGGGACTCCCCTGCTCCTGTACATAGCTTCCCTCCATCGGAGCCTGTGCCACAGAAGCGCGCTGCGCCTCTTGTCTATCAACCGCTACGTGCGTAGCGGGTCGCGCCTGAGAGTAAAAATGGTGCCCGCCAACACGCGCTGCACTAACTGCACCGAGGAAACCGCCGAAACTATCCCCTGCACTTCCAACTCACCGAACACCTGAGAGGAACCCC
The DNA here is from genome assembly GCF_901765095.1 of Microcaecilia unicolor. Classification (NCBI taxonomy): domain Eukaryota; kingdom Metazoa; phylum Chordata; class Amphibia; order Gymnophiona; family Siphonopidae; genus Microcaecilia; species Microcaecilia unicolor. The sequence continues at coordinate 104,293,321 of NC_044036.1, forward strand.
CGTCGCACTGAACACCTGCTGCAGGTTGACAGCAGCAGGACTCACACTCCCCCGATGCTGCTCTCTGGCCCCCACACCGGGAGCAGCGCTTTGCGCCTCAGAAGGTGCTGACATACTCCACAAATGCCTGCCCCAAAACTGACTCAGCAGAACGTCTAGTTCCTCCGTATGATTAAACAAAAACAAAGTCTCTTACCTTTTTTTTTTTAAGTCAGGAAAGAAAGGAAACAGCCGATCAGGCCAACAGCCCTGGGTGACGGAGGAAAAGTAGGGGGAGACCGGGAGGGACGTGGCACCACCAGGTGTACACCACAAGCTGCAAATAGCCACTCAACCCCTGTCTGTGCTAAACTAGGCCCAAAGGACACCAGTAGCCAGATCAAACCAGAGCTGCACAGAGATGTCCCTCCACCTGCTAGATAGAGAGAATACTGAGGTTCAGTTGGCTGCACAGGTCCACATATAGCAAACCTCAGAGGTTCTCTCTATCCCCACCTGCTGGTAGAGGGACACAACCCACAAGTCTCTGGATTGATCTGTGGGACGCCATGGAAGTCTCTGAATTCACATAAGCTCTCCACTAGAACCACCAGTGAATTCTGAGGATCACTTATGTGGACTAAAATATTGCCTCCAAAAGCAGCAATGTTAAACTTGTATGACCCAATTTGGATCTCCTTAATATCTGGATTGGTTTGGATTTTACAAAGCAAGGGGTCTAATGACAAAACAAAGAGTTTAGCTAACCATCTAATTATCCCAACCGATGCTGTACCATGCATCGTTCCCAACTTTCTCAGCTACATGATAAACTGTACAGTACAAAATCGTTAGTATCATATCTAAGTTATTTGAATGTTCTAAGCACACTTATTATGTGTACCATTAGCATTATACTAACATTGTATTATATCTCTGGTATTTGAATTCCAGTGCTGTTAAATGTGTATTTTTTGATACTTTTTCACAGTAGTTCTATTATTAGGTTTCAATTTACTGTTTTCAAGTTTACTTCATCTTTTGTATTTATGTTTATTCTTGGTTATTTTACTATTGTTATGCTGTTAACAAAATTGTAAATTTTATGTTAAACTGTACACCGCCTTGGGTGAATCTCTTCATAAAGGCGGTTAATAAATCCCAATAAATAAATAAGTAGCAGGGAGATATGGTAGCCATGTTAGTCCACTTTTAAAGGTAAACAATAGAAATAGAATAAAAGAAAACATAGAAAAGAAAACAAGATGATACATTTTTTATTGGACTAACTATACACTTTTTGATCACCATGCATATCTCCCTGTCCCTCACCCTCTCAGCCCTCTCTCTATTTCTCACCTAGCCCACCCCTCCCTCATCCCTTCAGACTGTCACTGAAATACTTTGATGTTTCACTTATATATGCTGTTACTTATCAAAATTTGCTTATTTCTGATCTGACGAAGAAGGGCTACCTTCAAAAGCTAATCAAAAAATGTATTTGGTCCAATAAAAAAGGTATCATCTTATTTTCTTTTCTCTGTTTTATTTCATAAGTAGTGTGGAAAGGGGGCAACCCTGACATGTGCTCCGTTCACCCGTACCTAGCTATGGGATCTGCATATAAAGCCCTGACCGTACCACTAAAAAAAAGGGACAATCTTATATTTAGCTAATACCCATTTCATATATTGCAAGATACAGTCATAGGCCTTTTCAGTGTCAAATTCATGAGCAGACAGGGGATGGAATGGCATTTCTCATGTTCCAGGGATAAGTGTTTTCCTAACATTTTTGACTAGGTAACGCTCCTGCACAAACCCAGACTGCAAGTCTGTCCAGAAGAGTAAGGATAATTTGAGCCAAGTGATCAGTTAAAATCTTTGTCAATAGCTTGGCTTCATAATTCAGGAGAGAAACGAGTCGTTATAATTCTGGAATAGAGTGATCCCTTCCTGGTATAGGTAGGACAATAACTGAGTCAATTTTAGCATTTCAGGCATACTTTTTAATTGCAATAATCTCATTAAAACATAGCTGTAATCAGGATCACAATATCACTTTGAAGAATTTTGTAAATTCCCCACAAATCCATCTGTCCTGGAGCCTTGTGGAAAAGCCCAACCCACCTCTTCTTCTGACATCGGCCTATTGAGGCATGTCCTTTCTTCCTTCTCTAAAGAAATGTCCACACTAGATAGATAAGTATTTTGGCAGAGTTTAAAAAGGGGTTAGATGGTTTCCTAAAGGACAAGTCCATAAACCACTACTAAATGGACTTGGGAAAAATCCACAATTCCAGGAATAACATGTATAGAATGTTTGTACGTTTGGGAAGCTCACCAGGTGCCCTTGGCCTGGATTGGCCGCTGTCGTGGACAGGATGCTGGCCTCGATGGACCTTTGGTCTTTTCCCAGTGTGGCATTACTTATGTACTTATGTAAGTACAGTGCAATCCGCTTAAGTGCAAGGGCCTGAGACCAAAGAAATGCATGCAGTTAACCGGAGCGTGCACTTAACCGTTGTGACCCAAAGAAGCTTGACATCTGATAAACATATGTACAGTACTGTTTATTATTATATGTACAGTATACAGTCTCCGTTAACTGACATTAGACTTACTTGAAGTAATCAGTTATAGTCCTCTGTACACTAATTAAAATTCAGTGGCATTAGTGCTGAATAAGTTGAGTGGAGGAGTGGCCTAGTGGTTAGAGCACCGGTCTTGCAATCCAGAGGTGGCCGGTTCAAATCCCACTGCTGCTACCTGTGATCTTGGGCAAGACACTTAACCCTTCATTGCCTCAGGTACAAACTTAGATTGTGAGCCCTCCTGGCACAGAGAAATATCCAGAGTACCTGAATGTAACTCACCTTCAGCTACTACTGAAAAAGGTGTGAGCAAAATCTAAATAAATAAGTTAGACTACTTGCATTTATGTTGGTTTACCTTGAATAATTTGAAGATACTACAGATGGTACAAAAATACTGTAGCACATCTCATGAGATTTAAAACAAAAACAGGATTTGGTGTATTCTAATTTGAAAGAACTGCACTGGCTTCCTATTGGGACAAGGGTTCATTTCAAAATAGCACACTTAATGTATGAAAGCATTTACAGGACAACCCTATCAGACATAACAGAAAATGACCCAACCCAAACACTATGTTCATCTCAGCTTGGTTATATGATGTTGCTGCTTTTGCCCAAAATTCAGCTATCTAGTTGTGAAAACAGCTTTTAGCTATGTGGTTCCTTCTCTTTGAAATAATCATCTTTTCTCATTATAAGGGGGGGGGGGGGGCATTTTACTAAAGCTTAACGCATGCTAAAAGCTGCACATCCTATTTCATAACTATGGGCACACGCTAATGTCCATGAACATGTGCTAAGCTTTAGCAAAAATGCCCCTAAGAGAAAATATTTGCAATTCAGGAAATTGCTTATGGATATATTGTTTGAGGAAATTGTTCAGCAGCAATGTGGCTGTTTTATTGATCTGGATTTTACTACATTGGATTTGAATGGTTATGATTGCAAAGCACTTTAAGCTATGTGACTGTATTTAATATATTTTCATTGTAATCTGCTACAATACTTCATAAAGCAGTTGAATATTAAATCAATAAATCAAAGCAACAGAGGAACTAGAAATGATCCCAAGGCCAACTAAAATAAGGCGAGCTAAGCAAGTTAGGGTTTTCAGCTTGAAAAACAGATTGGTGGGGGTGGAGGAGGAGGTTATATAATACAGGTCTATAAAATCATGAGTGGGGTGGAAAAAATAAATGAGAAATTTTGATGTAATCTATTAATAAGATGAACGGTAAGCTCCATGAAACAAACAGTACTTTCAACCAAACTGGAAAAAAGCATATTTCAGTCCACACACAGTTAAGCTGTGAAATCTGTTGCCAGAAAATGTGGCCAAGGCAGTTAGCATATCTGGAATTAAAAGGGTTTAGACAAGTTTCATAAAAACATAGAAAAATGTAGGCAGATAAAGGCCATATGGCCCATCCATGCCATCTACTCTCCCTCTCACTCCCTTAGAGATCCTATGTACTTGTCCCAAGCTCTCTTGAATTTTCTGTCTCCACCACTTCCATCAGGAGGCTGTTCCATGAATTCACCACCCTTTCCAAGAAGTATTTCTTCAGATTACTTCTGAATCTATCCTCTTTCACCTTCATCCTATGGCCCTTTGTTTCAGAGCTTCTTTTCAATTGAAAGACCCGCCTCCTGTGCACATGACGCATAGGCATTTAAAAGGAAGAAAGTTTATAAACCACAGCTCGGATTTGACAGGGCAGATTATCTTAAGATACAGTGGGGGAAATAAGTATTTGATCCCTTGCTGATTTTGTAAGTTTGCCCACTGACAAAGACATGAGCAGCCCATAATTGAAGGGTAGGTTATTGGTAACAGTGAGAGATAGCACATCACAAATTAAATCCGGAAAATCACATTGTGGAAAGTATATGAATTTATTTGCATTCTGCAGAGGGAAATAAGTATTTGATCCCTCTGGCAAACAAGACCTAATACTTGGTGGCAAAACCCTTGTTGGCAAGCACAGCGGTCAGACGTCTTCTGTAGTTGATGATGAGGTTTGCACACATGTCAGGAGGAATTTTGGTCCACTCCTCTTTGCAGATCATCTCTAAATCATTAAGAGTTCTGGGCTGTCGCTTGGCAACTCGCAGCTTCAGCTCCCTCCATAAGTTTTCAATGGGATTAAGGTCTGGTGACTGGCTAGGCCACTCCATGACCCTAATGTGCTTCTTCCTGAGCCACTCCTTTGTTGCCTTGGCTGTATGTTTTGGGTCATTGTCGTGCTGGAAGACCCAGCCACGACCCATTTTTAAGGCCCTGGCGGAGGGAAGGAGGTTGTCACTCAGAATTGTACGGTACATGGCCCCATCCATTCTCCCATTGATGCGGTGAAGTAGTCCTGTGCCCTTAGCAGAGAAACACCCCCAAAACATAACATTTCCACCTCCATGCTTGACAGTGGGGACGGTGTTCTTTGGGTCATAGGCAGCATTTCTCTTCCTCCAAACACGGCGAGTTGAGTTCATGCCAAAGAGCTCAATTTTTGTCTCATCTGACCACAGCACCTTCTCCCAATCACTCTCGGCATCATCCAGGTGTTCACTGGCAAACTTCAGACGGGCCGTCACATGTGCCTTCCGGAGCAGGGGGACCTTGCGGGCACTGCAGGATTGCAATCCGTTATGTCGTAATGTGTTACCAATGGTTTTCGTGGTGACAGTGGTCCCAGCTGCCTTGAGATCATTGACAAGTTCCCCCCTTGTAGTTGTAGGCTGATTTCTAACCTTCCTCATGATCAAGGATACCCCACGAGGTGAGATTTTGCGTGGAGCCCCAGATCTTTGTCGATTGAGAGGCATTTTGTACTTCTTCCATTTTCTTACTATGGCACCAACAGTTGTCTCCTTCTCGCCCAGCGTCTTACTGATGGTTTTGTAGCCCATTCCAGCCTTGTGCAGGTGTATGATCTTGTCCCTGACATCCTTAGACAGCTCCTTGCTCTTGGCCATTTTGTAGAGGTTAGAGTCTGACTGATTCACTGAGTCTGTGGACAGGTGTCTTTCATACAGGTGACCATTGCCGACAGCTGTCTGTCATGCAGGTAACGAGTTGATTTGGAGCATCTACCTGGTCTGTAGGGGCCAGATCTCTTACTGGTTGGTGGGGGATCAAATACTTATTTCCCTCTGCAGAATGCAAATAAATTCATATACTTTCCACAATGTGATTTTCCGGATTTAATTTGTGATGTGCTATCTCTCACTGTTACCAATAACCTACCCTTCAATTATGGGCTGCTCATGTCTTTGTCAGTGGGCAAACTTACAAAATCAGCAAGGGATCAAATACTTATTTCCCCCACTGTAGCTAGAGTGGAGACCAAACTATTACATTAATATGAAGCAGGTGTATACTTGTGGAAAATATTGTTCCACATAACTAATGAGACTGATGGTTTATGAGATTTGGAGAGAGGCTAGTCTAAAATCACATAAAACTGAGATGTGTTCTCTTTTACTGAGATGCACCGGTGTAACAGGCCACATTAACCCCCCTGCCCAGACTATACCCGGGGTTAAAGTGGCCTAGGCCAGAGTATACCCCGGGGGATAAACTGGCCTAAAGGCCAGACTATATCCCCCTAGGCCAGAATATACCTCGGAGTTTACTCTGGCCTAGGCCAGAATATACGCCGGAGTTTACTCTGGCCTAGGCCAGAATATACCCCTCCAGGACAGAATAGAATATACCCCTCCAGGGCAGAATACACCAGAATATACCCCCCCCCCCCCCCCGGGTTTACTCTGGCCTAGGCCAGAATATACCCCTCCAGGGCAGAATACACCAGAATATACCCCCCCCCCCCCCCAGGGTTTACTCTGGCCTAGGCCAGAATATACCCCTCCAGGGCAGAATAGAATATACCCCTCCAGGGCAGAATACACTATCTATGCCCAGGGGGATAAAGTAGCCTAGGCCAGAATATACCCCCCCAGGGAAGAATATACCCATTTTTGCCTTGGAGTATATCCTGCCCTAGGGGGTACAGCCTAGGCCAATTTATACCTAGTAACATAATGTTTAATTAATGTGACAGTTCATAATATAATAAAAGTCATAACGTCCTGAAACTTCATCTTCTAAGACTAGCAGCTCCTCACTTTAATATAAACGTTCAAAGTTAAACACTGATAACAACATCAAAATGATCATGCTTGTTTTCAAGATAAAGTGCGTGTTCTGTTGTTGACTGCAGATTGAAACTTGCGGGATAGGTCAACCAATCCATGGAATCACCAACTTTTGTGTGGATGACAATGTCACAACTCAGCAGATTTGCTGTGGCCATGATCTCTGCATCAGTTGCCCATACTCCAACACGGGAGATGCCAGAGATGTTCACATATTCATTCACCTTTTGGTTCAAGTAGTCCTGTAGTTTTCTTCTAAAGTCATTTTTCATGTGGTGGATGACTTTCTTTCTGAGCAGGGAGTGGTTGTCCTCTGTTCCTGTCAGAAAGTAGCTGATGGCCCGGAAGTAGCAGCTGCCATCACCTTTGGTTTTATATGTACGCCGTGGTTGTCCAAGGTCCCTTGTGCATCCACAATACACAACCTTACCAAATGTAAGGCCAAGAGTTGTGCTAAGATACTTTCTTTCTGAACTTGGTAGTGGGTTGAAAGTCTTGGTTTGCTTATGCTTCAGTGCAGCAGAGTCACTGAGACAATCATCAGAGGACTGAGGTGGTGGAGTAGTCTCTTCATCCTGGTAAATCTTAAGGTTGCTGGCATGGTAGGTGTTCTTCAGTATCTTGCCAATCTTATTGTTCTTAAGTTTTACTCGTCCCTTGGTCAAGGATTCCACAACAAAGTAGGGTCCAATCCAGCGTGGTTCCATCTTTGAACCCATGCGACGAATACGTTGCTTATTCTTGATGTAAACGATGGTTCTAGCAGTGATTTCTTTTTGGCTGTTGTGTCGATGGTCAAAGGCACGCTTCTGGTGTTCCTGGGCAGAGTGAATGTTGGTACTGACAGTTGAGCAGAGCTTTTTATGAATGGTTGTCAGTGTATTTAGCACATCAGGGTTGGCATCATCTGAAAGGGGCATGGTGTCCATAGTGTCATATTCTGAGGGATTGAGGTCCAAAGGAAGCTTGGCCTTCCGTCCATACATGACCTCAAATGGAGTGCACTTGGTTGAGGCATGCACAGATGTGTGATAGGCAAACAAAACACCAGGGATGAACTGGTCCCAGTTGTTTCCTTGTTCATTGACAAGCTTACTGAGAGATTCCTTGAGTGTTCGATTGTCACATTCCCGCTGGCCATTTGTTTGTGGGTGGTAGGCAGATGAAATGCGGTGATCTGTTTGAAAATGCTCCATCAGGTTGTCGATAAGCGAGTTCACAAACTCTCGTCCCTGGTCATTTATGACAGTGTCCATACAGCCAAGGCGGCAAATAACAGAGTACAAAAAATTTGCTACTGACTTGGCACTCTTATCTGGAACAGCTGTAGCTTCAGTCCACTTTGAGAAATGATCAGTGGCAGCAACGATATATTTGTTGCCGTTCGATGTTTCCTGAAGAGGACCCATCATATCAATCCCAACTAAGCTCCATACTTTTCCAGGCACTGGTATACTGTTGAGTGATGGAGCCTCCTTGCTGATTTTGGGATTTGTAACAAAACATTTTTGACAGGCTTTGACATGTTGGTGAATGTCGTTCTTCATTCCCTTCCAGTAATAACGGACAGAGATTTTGGCTAATGTTTTATCTCTGCCAAAATGGCCACCAGAAATTGGGTTGTCATGACAGGCCTTAAGGATATTTGGCAGTTGTCTTTTAGTTAGAACCTCCTTTTCCCCATGGAAAAGAATCCCTCTGTCTGCTCGATATGGCTTAGCTGTTTGTCTGAACTGGGTCTTGGCATTTAGACGTTTCTCTGGAGGTAGATCGTAGATCCACAGGGGGTACTTTTGTTGTGCTGCAGTGTAGAATGTCAAAAGTTGGTTATACAGTTGGTCTTCCATGGTTGTCAACAATGGTAAAGTAAAGAGTTTGGTGTTAGAAGCAGCTGTGTGTATGAGGATGATAAAAAGAGATCTGCACTTTTCAACCAATTAGAGACAGGGTGAGAAAACCAGGGAAGTGACAACAGAGGAAGCTTCTCAACCAATCAGAGATAGGCTGAGAAAGTGTTAGAGGAAGCAGCACAGATGGTATATTCTGGCCTGGAGTATATTCTGGCCTAGGCTAATTTTATTATATTATGAACAGTCAAATTTGTTGAACATTATGTTACAATTGCATTATATTGTTTTAGAGGGAGTATGAATTGGCCTAGCCCCCAATTTATATTCCCGGGGTATAATCTGGCCTGAGGGGGTATAAAGTGGCCTAGGCCACTTTAACCCCGGGTATAGTCTGGGCGGGGGGTATACTCTGGCCTGTTACACCGGGCTTTCCAAGTTGTGCTTTGTAAAATGGGTTACATGAGTCCTGTATTCATGGAAGGCAACAGAATTTTCTGCTAAAACCTTTAGATATTCTGGGGTCGATATTCAGCCAACAACGCTCAGCATTTTGCTGACCGCTACCTGCTTTATGCCCAGAAATTCAATGCCAGGTGTCTGGCTAAACCATAGCTGGTTAAGTGCGATATTCAGCACTTAATCAGCTATGGGTCACCAAATAAAGATAGGAGAGCAAAAAAGTCAGTCAAGTGCCTACTTCGCACCCAAAATAGCCGGTTTTGCTTTAGTCATTTTCAGCAGCACTAGCCGGTTAAGTGTCATTGAAAATAACCTGTTGGCCCCAAATAAACAACAATTCAACCAGCCAGGAGCAGTTTCTGGCCAGTTAAATCACTTTGAATATCAATCCCTCTGAGTTCACGAGAGTTAACATCAGTTCATTCTTTAATTTTTGTCCATATGAGCTGTTTATGTGCTACATATGCATAAGAAGATGTTTCACAGTGCTCCTCTACCAAACTGAAACTAAATCAAAATTTCTTTCACCAGGAGGTGGATTCTTGTCCTCAAAAGCTTGTGTTAATAACTGTTACTCTCTAAGATACTAACATCTTCTGTTATTTTGATCAACACACATTAGCACTATTTCTATGGATGCAACATTTCATCAGTCTCTGAGCTACAAGTTCAAAGTCTAGCTATCACATGGCTTGGTTACATTGCTGAAACTGAATCTCCGAATATGCCTTGTTTTCTGGACACACTTTCAACATGTAATCTAATACAAGGGGCTTTTACAAAAGGCTTCAGTTCAGGTGCCCTAATTTCTTGCCATTTTCTCCTGTATACTGTATTCTTCTGATTTTCAAATTTTGGAGAAAGGGGTTCTATAAAGGGCTAGGAACTAAAAAAAATCAGAATTCAAGTTCTGGTTTTGTCACTCGCTGTGTCTCAGGACAATTCACTTTCTCTTTTCTATTTTCAGGCACTTAACACAATGTAGATGCTGTACAGCTGTAACAGTGTTAATCCTGTAATAAAATGAGTATTTTGAAGTAGCTTTCAAGAACTACACTCTCTTCATCAGGTCAAAGTTATATACTTATTCCACTGCACCTACTAAAACCCTTGAAAATTATTTTTCTTTATTCCTCCCATGTACTTAATTTTAATTGGTTGCTTTTGTTTTTGCCTAACCCAGAGAGTTCAAATTAGATTACAGAGTAATAGACATAGAGGCTCATTTGCAAAGCACCCAGACTTACAAAGTTACCATCCCTTCCCCTGTCTATTAAACTGCGCTAGCAGCTGCCATGTGCTGTGTTGGCATTGCCGCACGGCTTCGTAAACAGGGGGATTACATAGGTTACTATGGGGCTCATTTTCAAAGCACCTAGACTTACAAAGTTCTATAGGTTTCTTTGGAACTTTGGAAGGCTAAGTGCTTTGAAAATATGCCTCTTTGTAAGTCTATGTGTTTTGACAATGAGCACCATAGACAAGTAATACTTGTATATAAGAGGCCATTAAAAAACAATTAAATTTCCAATATTATAATTCCAGTAAAGTATCATAAATCCACTAAATACATAACATCAGCAATAAAATCCACAAAATTTCAGTATCCACAATTACAATTAATCTTCATAAAATACCTAAGGATACATAAACATGGGCCATAAATTTCAACTATCAAACATTTCAGAAATAGCTACTTTTTACAAAATCACCTGGGAAGGTGAAACAGCAGCTCTAAATTTTCCTACAGTAAAGGTAGCTCTTCCTATCACTCTTTTAACATTTCATCTGGAGAATCCCACATAGCTTGGGCCATTCTTCCAAGTCTCAGAAAGGTGAAAGACCTGACTTTGGAGGGCTTTTGAAAGGCTAGCCAATTGCCCTCTGTAAACGTCTCAGTAGGTGCTTCTACAGATCACTGAGATCAGGAGTCTTGCAAAATAAAGACAACAGTTCCTCACACCAAAAAAGGCAGATGACTGAAGATGCCTCTCCCACCTTGGGGGGGGGGGGGGGGGGGGCTCCTGTCTTTCCACAGCTTCATTCATCCTCCAAGCTCAAGGCAGGAATGGAGCACCCAAGTCTTTTCAAGCTCAGAAGCCAAGATCCTGGGGCATTTGGCTACCTCTACCCTCTCCTGAGTGGCTCCCTTAGGTTTCCCTCCTCCACTCTCTGTGCACTAGGCTGCTGCCCTGACACCTGAAGGGAGGCCAGGACTCTCTGGAAACCATCCTCAATAGGTGAACACTGAGTAGTGAAGACTGGCTAGAAATCAGAATCCCTTGGCATTTGCAGCATGATCCTTGCCTGCTGGGGGCACCCTTACTTGTTAAGCTGCATGGAGACACAGCTAGCTGACAAAATGGTTGTGGTTCCCACCTGCAGAAAATCCAAGAAAGCCATGGATGACCTGACTTGGCCATCACCTGCTCAATTTGTTCTGTCCAGAACCATGAAGATGACATCTGCAGCCTGCCCTATCACATCTCAATCACAGTTCCTCAAGCCCAACACCTCCCTTTCTCTCATCCATCAGCTCACGTTTCTCACCCTACCCTCTCTCTTCCTGTGAGACCATCACTGGAATGCTTTGATGTTTCACTTATATATTACTGATATTGAGCAACATTTGCATATTTCTGAAGAAGGGTTACCTTCAAAAGCTAATCAAAAAATGTATTGTTAGTCCAATAAAAAAGGTATCATATTTTCTTTTCTATGCTTTTATTTATATTGATTACCTTTAAACGTAGACTAACACGGCTACCACATCACTCTTATTCTCAGGCCACTACACTAACCAATAGGTGTCTCCTACACTCCAAGAGGGTAAACACATTTAAACACCTCCAAGCTATGTTTATTCCAAGCTTGGAATAAATACACAGGAAGCAGGCAGGATGAAGGGTGGGGAAGATTCAGGCTCAAGCTAAGGATTTCTTTTTTTTTTTTTAATGTAAAGAATAGTTGATGTATGAAACATTCACACAGTGGAGTTGATAGAAGTTACAACAGTATCTGAATTCAAGAAAACAAGCCACAGAGAATCAGAATCAGAGAGAGAGAGAAAAGTGATTGTATAGATCAGAAGTTGGTATAAAGGATAGACATGGACTGATATGTAATCCTTATCATTCACCATTTCCCATGGTCTCTTCACTCTTACAGAAAACAATCCTTTAAGTTACTTTTTCACACTTTTGAGAAATGCAGATCAACTTCATTCCACACAAAAACATGCACTACTAACTTTATTGGGCAATGTAAACTACATACACTATGGCATTATTGTGCACCAAGGTTTATTATATACAGCTGGCCCTATTACATACAATGGTGTTTGTGATACATCACACATACTGATATGCACAATAACTGCATAGTATAAAATACATAATCAATAAAACAAAAATTTTATTTTTTAAACTCCCCTCACATAGCACTTGGGCCTACGCAGCAGGAATTTTCTTCACTAATTGCTTATAAACAACTCTGGCTACAACAAATCACTTCACTTAGCTGCCACGGGCAATTCTACTAAGAAAGCATTAAAGGCCTGGGAACCTCGATTCCAACCAACTTCTTTTACAGCAACTCGGCCTCAGACCCTCCCTATTCAATCCCGGCCGGCCTAAACCTCAACGTAAGAGGGAGGGGAAAGATGAGTAAGCAACAAGTGCCCTGCCCATCATCGACGATCGTCCCGGATTCCACTAAAAGCAGTTTTAAAGCCTAGGGCCCCCCTAGCTCTCGATACTGTCACAGGCAATTTGTAGCCGCACTCTACACTTACTCTTCCAGACAACACCCTTCAGCCCTCGCAACTCCGCTGGAGCCATCTTTACCCCAGCCACGACGTTACCACTTGCTCTGACGTCACAGACAGTAAGAACGCAGAGATTCCGCCCACGACGGCGTAAGGCACAGGGTGACTGCAGACGCTCTGACGTCACATTCAGTAACAGCGCAGGCACTCGGCCCGCGACGGCGAAAGACACAGGCTGCTCGCGATCCTTGACGTCATATATAGTAGCAGCACAAAGGAGGTTTTATGACAAGAGGCGGCATATCGTTAAAAAGTTGAAGCAGTCTCTCCCGTGCAGCTGCCGTATTGTGTGACCTCCCCCCCCCACCAAACATTCGCAGACGCTATTGAAAACAATAGCCAAACGTGAGGTTTATGACTGCTTATGTATGTTTTTTTTTTACAGCTTTTCTTTTTATTTATTTGAAAGCTTATGTGATTTTTTGACAGCTTTTTTATTTACTTGAAATAATGAAATAAAATTGAAAATCACTAAAGTAAAACAGCATTAAAAATTATTGTAACTGGTAAAGAAACAGCTGTTATAAACTCTATTTTGTGCTCATTTTTCTACACTGTTCAATACAGTGGCATACCTAGGGTAGTTGACACCCGGGGCCGGTCATTTTTTAACACCCCCCCCCCCCCCCCCCAAATCCAGTACTAGGCATACCGAGAATACAAAACACTCAGGACCTATAGAGCAATTCTAGCATATCATAAGCAGTAATTTCTACCAGTCACACAAGGAAAAGGAAAGCATCTTAAACACTACAGTGAGCACTAGAACATCAATTCACCTATTGTAAAACAAAAACAGACAGATTAGTACAGATCGTCGATCCTGCAGTCAATGCCAACCGAAAGCCATGTCTTTTTCACAAACACAGATACACCCTAATCCACTATAGAATAAGTAATCATAAACTTTCTATTTAGACAAAAATTAAACTGAACCCCCAATGCCAGACTCTGCATACAATGCAACACCACAGAAACAGAAAATGTCCCCTAGTACTGTGCAAAATATAAAGACAGCAGATGTAAATTTGAAAAAACTAACAAATACCAATCACTACTTTACAAATTAACAAATAGAAATAAAATACAGAAAATAAAATAATACCATTTTATTGGACTAATACATTTAGCTTCCAGAGGCCAAAATCTCTTTCCTCAGGTCAGTACAGTATAGTGCTGTTACAGTATCCTATCCTGACCTGAGGAAGGGGGTTTTCTTCTCTGAAAGTTAAGTCAAAATGTATTAAAATTAGTCCAAAAAAAAGATTACCTTATTTACATGTTCTATTTATAAACAACACAGCTACAATACTATATCCTAAAGCAAAATAATAAAAATATATATTTACAGTTTGTTTTCTCTGGTTTCTGCTTTCCTCATCTTCTTTTCACTGTCTTCCTTCCATCCAGGATCTGTCTTTGCTCTCTCTCTCTGCCATCCAGTGTCTGCCCTCTTTAATGTCCCTTTCATCCACTGTCTGCCCTCTCTCTCCCTTCCATCCACCATTTGCCCCAGTCTGCCCTCTTTCTCTCTCCCCCTTCCACCCACCATCTGCCCTTTCTCTCTGCCCCTTCAATCCGTCTGCCCTCCCTCTCCCATCCATCCAGGGTCTGCCCTCCCTCACGCTCCCCACTTCCACCCAGGGTCTGTCCCTTCTCTCTCTGCCCCCTCTTTTCAGCCCCCAGTTCCACCTGCCCCTAGTTCCAGCCCCAGCCCACATCTCCCACCTGCCCCCCTTTTCAGCCCCACTATCCCACCAGTCCCCAGCCCTTTTCTCCCATCAGTCCTGAGCTTCAGCCCCCAGCCACTTCTCCCTGTCCCCTTTTCAGCCCCTAGTTTCAACCCCAGCCCTTTTCTCTCACCAGTCCTGAGCTCAGCCCCAGCCAGTTCTCCCTGTCCTCTTTAAAGCCCCCAGTTTCAGCCCCTGCCCCGTTTCAGCCCACAGTTCCAGCACTAGCCCCCTTATCCCAAATACTCTCCTTTTCAGCCCCCAGTTCCAGCCCCCTTCATCCACCACATGCTTTGCATCCCCCTTTTCAGCCCCAGACCCATTCTCCCACCTGCCCCAGGCATGGACCCATTCTCCCTCCTGCCCCCTTGTCAGACCCCAGTTCCAGCTTCAGACCCCTTCTCCCCTCTGAGCACCTCCACCCCTCCCCAATCCCCTTCTCCCCTGTGAGCACCCCTCTCAGCTCCCCCACCCCAATTCCCTTCTCCCCTCTGAGAACCCCTCTCAGCTCCCCCACCCCTCAACAATTCCCTTCTCCCCTCTGGGAACCCCTCTCAGCTCCCCCACCCCTCACCAATTCCCTTCTCCTCTCTGAGAACCCCTCTCAGCTCCCCCACCCCTCAACAATTTCCTTCTCCCCTCTGAGAACCCCTCTCAGCTCCCCCACCCCTCACCAATTCCCTTCTTCCCTCTGAGAACCCCTCTCCAGTTCCCTTCTCCCCTCTGAGAACCCCTATGATCTCCCCCACCCCTCCCCAATTCCCTTCTCCCCTCTGAGAACCCCTCTCAGCTCCCCCACCCCTCAACAATTCCCTTCTCCCCTCTGAGCTCCCCCACCTCCTTCTCCCATCTGAGCCCCCTCCCCCTCCGTGGAGAGCGACAGAGCCCTCTTCTCCTGCCACCACCCTGCGTTTTTTTTTTTTTTAATCCATGCAACGACGCAGGTATCTGCCCTGCTGTGTGCTGTGAAAAAAGAAAATCGCTTCGTTCACTGGCATCCTTCGCTATGTCCCACCCTCGAGGAAATAGGAAGTTACCTCAAAAGAGGGCGGGACATAGCGAAGGACGCCAGTGAACGAAGCGATTTTCTTTTTTCACAGCACACAGCAGGGCAGATACCTGCGTCGCTGCATGGATTTAAAAAAAAAACGCAGGGTGGTGGCAGGGGACAACGGAGCACCCCCCCATCCGCCGACACCTGGGGCGGACCGCCCCCACCCCCTTGGTACGCCACTGGTTCAATAGAATACAGTAATACATGGCCAAATTTAAGGATATCTTGTTTCCTCATAGGTTCATCTTCATCTTAACTGTTGTAATCTGCCTCAGGAAGCCTTATGTTTGTAAAATGGAATATATTGAAATTACATGGAAGTAAATTTAAACTCTCCTTTCATGGGGGGGGGGGTCTTTTACTAAAGCTTAGCTCAAGTTATCTGCAGCAGGGCCCATTTTATTCCTATGGGCCCCGCTGCAGATAACTCAAGTGAAGCTTTAGTAAAAGACCCTCTGGTGCACATGGAATCACATCTTCACTTCATCTCTTTAGTGGAGGTTTACATTTTAGATACACACATTGAGTTTTCTGTTTTGACTATGTTTCAGGGTCAAGTGGTTTTATAAGTCAAAATAATAAAAATAAATATTTGATTTCATGCAGATCTTTTATTTGTTGAAACATAACTAACCTCCTGTTTACAAAGCTATGCTAGTGGCTGCCATGCGTTAATGCTGACAAAGCCTATTCGCTTTGAATGGGCTGAATTGGTACTGACACACGACTTTGTAAATAGGGAGGTCAATGGGCTATAATGCAGTCCGTTGGTTTTTTTATATTATGTTCTTGTGATGACTTATACTGGACCACATCTACAAATCCTCACACCAAACACATGAGAAGCGTTATAATCTGTTGAACATTAAGAGGAAAAAGTCTCAGTAGACCCAGACCTGCTTCAAGAGCTACAGTCTATATAGGTACTGCATTTCAATCATGACATAAAAGAAGCTCCTTAAAAATCTCCAATACAAGAGTACTTAGCAAAATCTATGCCACCACATGCATGACTGAGCTCTTCTAGTTATTGGAATTTATAATTCCTATACTGAGCACCACTAGTTTCTGACGCAGATATCAAAACACTGGCCACTGTTGGACAAGTTGCAGTGGCAATTTAAAGTAAGTTTGAAAGTCTGTTCTTGAATTAGTTTGAATCATAAGCACTGGACATCCACTGAAGTAGCAGCAGGGATGCTAAGACTGTGAGGAATTTTTAATTGTTGCAGGAAATTATATTGCCTGTACTACAGCTGGGAATTAAGAGCCCTTTTTTCTAATCTTAGGGTGTGCTAATGGATGTTAGCAGGCGTTAAGTCCTATTTGACCCATAGGTATAAAATAGGACATGCAGCATTTAGCGTGCACAAAGATTTTAGTAAAAGGGCCTCTAAGAAAGATAAATGTGAAGAGTTCTTGTCAAGTGAATATCTCCTCCAAAGCCAGAAATTACAAATGATTCTAGGGAACAGAAATGCCTTTTTATATATAATTTTAAAGACTGTAGGTCAAATATCCCAAAAAAACTGAACCCCTAAATGTGTGCCTAATTTCAGCTACAGTTAGGACCCTAAGGTTGCTGCTGAAAATTCATCTTAGAGGCTCTTTTACTAAGCCGCGGTAAGCTACTACTACTACTACTGGGCAGACATATACGGTCTGTGCCAGAGCCGGTGGTGGGGAGGCGAGACTGGTGGTTGGGAGGCAGGGATAGTGCTGGGCAGACATATACGGTCTGTGCCAGAGCCGTTGGTGGGAGGCAGGGATAGTGCTGGGCAGACTTATACGGTCTGTGCTAGAGCTGGTGGTTGGGAGGCGGGGATAGTGCTGGGCAGACTTATACGGTCTGTGCCAGAGCCGGTGGTTGGGAGGCGGGGATAGTGCTGGGCAGTGGCGTACCAAGGGGGGGGGGGCGGTGGGGGCAGTCCGCCCCGGGTGCACGCCGCTGGGGGGGGGGTGCCGCGTGCCTGTCGGCTCTTCGTTTTCATGCTCCCTTTGCATGAAAGGAGAGGGAGCATGAAAACGAAGAGCCAGCAGGCACATGGCACACCCCACCCCCCAGCAGTGTGCACCCGGGGGGGGGGTCTTTCGCCAGGGGATCGGGGGTTCTTTTGCCGGGGGGGCGTCGCACTGTTCTGGGGGGGGGGTGCTGCACCCGGGGGGCAGGGCGCATCGGCGATCCACCCTGAGTGTCAGCCCCCCTAGGAACGCCACTGGTGCTGGGCAGACTTATACGGTCTGTGCCCTGAAAAGCACAGGTACAAATAAAAGTAGGGTATACACAAAAAGTAGCACAAATGAGTTATCTTGTTGGACAGACTGGATAGACCGTGCAGGTCTTTTTCTGCCGTCATCTACTATGTTACTATTATGCTCATTTTCAAAGCACTTAGCCTCCCAAAGTTCCATAGAAACCTATGGAACTTAGGCTCCCAAAGTGCTTTGAAAATATGCCTCTATGTATATTACTTATCATTTCTAAATCACTACTAGATGTACGCAGTGCTGTACACTTGAACATGAAGAGACAGTCCCTGCTCGACAGAGCTTACAATCTAATTAGGACAGACAAACAGGACAAATGAGATAAAGGAATATTAAAGTGAGGATGATAAAATAAGGGTTCTGAACAAATGAATAAGGGTTAGGAGTTAAAAGCAGCATCAAAAAGGTGGGCTTTTAGCTTAGATTTGAAGATGGCCAGTGATGGATCTTGACGTACCGGCTCAGGAAATCTATTCCAGGCATATGGTGCAGCAAGATAAAAGGAACGCAGTCTGGAGTTAGCAGTGGAGGAGAAGGGTGCAGATAAGAGAGATTTACCCAGTGAACGGAGTTCCCGGGGAGGAATGTAGGGAGAGATGAGAGTGGAGAGGTACTGAGGAGCTGCAGAGTGAATGCACTTATAGGTCAATAAGAGGAGTTTGAACTGTATGCGGAAACGGATAGGAAGCCAGTGAAGTGACTTGAGGAGAGGGCTAACATGAGCATAACGACACTGGTGGAATATTAGTCATGCAGCAGAATTTAGAACAGATTGAAGAGGAGAGATGGTTAAGTGGGAGACCTGTGAGAAGCAAGTTGCAATAGTCTAAGCGAGAGGTGATAAGAGTGTGGATGAGGTAGGCCTATGACACGCCTACTGTGCGCTAAAAGAGTACTACAGGATGAGCTGAGGCATCCTGCGGTTGTGTTCTGTTCAGTGTGCACTAATCCCAATCTGGAAAATATTGTTTCCTTTCCAGCATGGGGGCATGTCTGGGAGAGGAGAGTAGGCATTCCTGTACTAATTTGGTAGCGCGGAGGGGCCCTTTTACTAAGCTGCAGTAAAGCGCTAGTGTGTGCTTACCTCAGCTTTAAGGGCTTATCATGGGATGCACTCAGGCGTCCTGCAGTAAATTCCAAATTGGCATACTAACCTTGAGTATTAGCCCTTATTACCTACAAAATAGGTGTTGCCAAGAACATACACACTAATTTTTTCTCATGGCTGCATGCTAATGGCAATATTAGTGCATGGCTATTAATACAAAAAATGGAACATCGACCATTTTACTGCTGCAGTAAAAATGGCCTTAGCATGTGGGAAAACCTTGTGCAAGAGCGCGCTAAGGCCAATTTTTACTGCAGCTTAGTGAAAGGACCTCATAATTAATTCTGATCAGTATGCTACAGCTACAACTTTTCACACTTCCCCTTTCTTAATCTCACTCTTTCCTGGTTGCTGAGGAAGTGGCGTTCTCAAAATTACCAGTGTGGTTTATAGTCTGAGAGCATTTCAAATCATGTAAAAGTAATAATCATTTCATTTCATTTATTTTAATTTATATTCTGCCCTTATCCAGAGCGGAGTACAAACAAACATACATAATAATAAAAACATATAAAAACAAAAACACTGTACAATACCCAACTATAAATGCCATATAGGCAAATAAAAACAAAACAAATAAACAAAAACTCAGTCTCATTTTAACAACACTCAATCATGCCAGAGAGCATACAGTCACTGTTACCCATAGCACTAGGCTGCTTGTTCTAACAAATGTTGCTTCATTAATTGTTTAAACACTGCAAAGTTCTTCTGTTTCCTGAAGAACAGGACCTCTTGAACTTAAAATAATAAAAGCTACTTTGTTTCCATGTCCTTATCTTTCCCTGGAGTGTGGCTTTTGTGACAGTATTGTAATATAGTCTCTTGCCTAGGCAAGAGCTATGGATAGGCTGGTCAAAACAGGTGAAGGAGGGGCTTGGTCCAGGTATTTATTTTCACAAGACAACTGTATTAGCAAAGTGCCAGTCCCACTAGGAAAACTCTTACACAACCAGTAATTAGCTCACTGTTCTCACTGTCTGACTGATCCTATATCAAGGATGGAATGAAAATTTAGTCTGATAAGATGGGCAGTGGACGCATTCAGGCTCTGATATTAACTGGATTTATCCTTCTTTCCCATAAAAGGGTGAGTGCAATTGACTTTTTTTTCCTTCAAGCTATGGAAATACTTTGCTTGTTAGAAAGAGAATCAATGTAATTTCTTGTTTATATTCTGCTACAAATCTGCTATTGAGTTTTTCACTGATGTGTCTGTCACCTGCATGCTGCCTGGATAGAAAACAATCTTCATCACACAGTTCTGAGTGCAAGGTCTTTTGCAACCTGTCGCCAGGGATAAATTAACTGGAAATATGAACCAGATACTGCATTACACCCCAGTAATAAGACCCTTGTTAATTATATTAAATTACATTACACTTATACCCCACACATGCCTTATGAGCTCAGTGTGGCTTATGTAGTAAAGAGACTGGGCATTCCAAGGAATAAATTACATCACAGAAATCATCTCATAATAATACACATAGTTTAAAAAATAGTTGCCAAGAATAGTGCACAGCAGTAAGTGCAGCATTAATCAAATGGAAAACAAAAATATGTAGACTAGAAATATGTGCATGTCACAGGAATAATAATATAAACAATAATAAATCCCTCATCTCCTTAAATATATTGTTCTCTGGAGAGATTCAGCATATAACTTCTCTCTCTCTCTCTCTCTCTCTCTCTCTCTCTCTCTCTCTCTCTCTCTCTCTCTCTCTCTCAGACTACCTAAAACATATTCAGCTTTGTTCATCCAGGGGATAGGGAATGGTGTTTGGTGCAGTGCAGTGAAAATGTTCTGCACACCTCGAAGTTTTTCACAATAGTGTCCGCAATAAGTTATTGAAATCAGTTTAAATGGCAAAATAGAAAGGATCTACCTACTGTTTAGGGTACTAATTTTTGACATATTTTCTTTTAGGTTGCTTTTGCTGATACAGGTAAGACTCCTCACCCCAGCCCTCATTACATTTTCTCTGTGCAAAGTTTGTTTTCTTGTTTTCATTAGCTGAGTCAAGTTTTTTTTTTCTGTTTCAAAAACAGCAAGAAAAACAGAATATGATAAAAATAAAGTACAATTGATTGATTTATTGACCTTCCAATAAGAAAACACACATGCAGATTTCCAAAAGGTTCCATCCACGGGTAGTGCAAGGATAGTGATGCCCTAGAGGCAAACCTTTAGCCTAGCATCTCCAACTTTTAGGCCCTTTGCCCTCCTCCACCCCCCCCACCCAACAATCATTATCACCCAACACCACTGCTCTCAGAATAATCTGGATAAATGGGCTATTTGAAAACTGCTCATCTCCCCTACTAGTAAAAGTACTTCCTATTATTTGTTTCAGAAGCTGACACCCTAGGCTATCACCTAGTTCTGCCTAAAGGAGGGGGGGGGGCTAGCTGGTATAATGTAATATAATCCAAATACTCTCCAGGAACTCTTATGAAAAATCCATTCATAATGTACTTTCCAAATACTTTATTTTATTCCTGGTCATTTTAAAGTATTTGTAGTTATTAGTTTTGTCACAACTAAGTAATTCAACTCTTTGTATGTTGGAATTACAAAAAAGCAGTTACAGAGGCTGCAGTTGCTCCAGAATACAGCAGCTAGGCTCATATTTCATAAAGCTAAATACGGTCAAATGTTTTTGCTACTGAACAAATGCCTTAGCTGACGGGGGTCGGGGACCCCGCCAGCCAAACTGGAGGCCCTTGAGCAAATTTGGGGGGGGGGCCCAGGCCCCCCGTAGCTACGCCACTGGTTACCGGTGGCAGCAGCAGCAGCATAACAGTCATACGAACAGCCAAATATGGAGACCAATGATGCTAAAGATTTAAGGCAAATGCAGAAAAGAAGTGACTTGAAAACAGAGCCCCCCAAAAATTCTTAAATTAATGTTAATTCCTGCTTATCTGCTGATATTCAGTGCCACTTAAATGGGCAGTGCTACTGAATATCAGCACTAACTGCCACTGGACTGTCTGGTTAGTGTCAGTGCAGTCCATGGGCAGGTCCAGTATGTAACTGGTTAGCGGTGATATTCACACCACTAACTGGTTAAATAAATGGCTAAATTTAGGACAGAAAAAGCCTGTCCTAACTAACTGCTGATCTAACCTGGTATTGGCATTGAATATTGGCCAGTGCCTGATTTAACTTCCTCCTTGTGGACTCCCTCCCTCCTGCGCCCCCTCCCCAATTCTATTTCCGCCTTCCTCCCTCCCTTTTCCCCAAAGAGATTGTGATCCCCAGCTACAAGTCACTGTAGCCAATTTGAGACCAGAACCGCAAGGGGTAGGTGCAAGTGTGCCTTGCTCCTGCCTGTTGAACCCTTATATCAACAACAATATTAAAGATAGGCCTGAGGTGGGGGTAGGGGATCTGACTGGGGGATCATGAGCTCTTCAGGGAGAGGGAAGAGGGGGGATTTAGAATTGGGGGTGCAGGAGAGAGGGGATATTAGAATCGGGGTGGGTGGGAGGATCTTTTTTCCCTTATGTTGGTCCCAGCCAGTATTCAGCTGGGTCCCACGTAAGTATTTTATCTGGGTCTCAGCTGAATATCAGTTGGGACCTGCATAAGATCTGCCAATTAGCTCATGCCCTCATGGCCTCTGATATTCAAAGCTGGTGCCCGGACATGGCCCAACATTGAATATCAGGACTCAACTCAGCAAGTGGTGATCAGCATTTAAAAACCACTAAATGTTGACTGACTGGTCTTCATCTGCCCAATGACCCTGCTCTCTCTTCATACTCTGGAATTCACCCCACTCTCATTTTTACTCCAGTACAAAGGTTTCATCTATGATGTGTTTTCTGACTTTTTCATTTTACAAATTTAAGTGGGCAAATCTGAAAATATTTCTGTTCCATTGTCCTGATCTAACATATGTGTAGGAGTCTGAATATATTTTCATGTTTTGAGAAGTCAAATAATAATAAAGACCCAGGAACAACACTGATTTTAGAACTGTATTAGTTAGACACTGTTGTAAATAATTTTTTAGGTATTTTAGAGTACAAATGCATTGAAATGAGGCTGATCCAAAGCTTGTGTGAAAATTGATGATACCACGGGGGAAAAAACCCTTAGGTTTAATGGAGAATAATGGGTATTTCATAAGAAGTAGGGTGGTACATAGAACTGTTTTTTTTTTTTTTTTTTTCAGCTCTGCAATAAAAACACCAGCAATTTAATACTGCTTTCCATATACATAGTGTATAAGGGATAAAGTTACCAGTCTTACAAACAAAAATGTTAGTTGTTAGATATTGTTTCCATTCTGCTGTATTTTACTCAGGTAATCTTTTTTATATACCCTACCCTGCCAGAACTTCCTTTCATCTGGTTTTCATCGGACAGCTGTCTGGCACAGGCTTCTATATCTTTCTGAATTTCTGCCAAGCCTTGGGAGAAGCTCTGCATTGAAGTCTTGTGTCTGAGACAGCAGGATGCTGATCAGCACAGAGTCTCTTCTAATGCTGCTCTTTGTGCAGGGATCCTCTTGACCTTTGTCTATGACTGACGACCCTTCCTGGGCACCATAGGAGCCAGCTCTGTGTCCAGGAAGGGATCATTTGCATGGTGTTTGGCACCCCCAATCATGTTGAAATGTTGGCACCTGTGCTGGGTAACGGAACAGCGCACACCTGGAAGAAAAGAAGGAGAGGATGATGAATAGAGAGCCCTCCCCTCTGTCCAAGAATCTCTGTTTAAAGTCTCCATTTTAAAAGCTATCCTAGCTGCTGAATCCATCTGTTTAACCACTCTAGTGCAGCTGGTGAGACAATTCTAGCAGATAAAGGAAGTGCCCAGAGGTTAGAGCAATGAGCTGAGAACCAGGAAAACCAGGGTTCAAAGCCTGGTTCTACCCACTGACATTTCTTGTACCCTTAGGCAGATCACATTGTTTCATGTACCCACTTAGATTGATTGCACCTTGGGCAGGACATGTTGCCTTTAATACTTTTCATCACTGTACTGTACTGTGTATAGCCATACTGGGTCAGACCAATGGTCCATCTAGCCCAGTATCCTGTTTCCAACAGTGGACAAACCAGGTCACAAGTACCTGACAGAAACCCAAATCATGGCAACACTCCAAACTACAAATCCCAGGGCAAGCAGTTGCTTCCCGTGTCTGTCTCAATAGCAGACTATGGACTTTTCCTCCAGGAACTTGTCCAAATCTTTTTTAAACACAGATACGCTAACCGCTGTTACCACATCCTCTGGCAAAGAGTTCCAGAGCCTAACTATTCGTTGAGTGAAAAATATTTCCTTCTATTTGTTTTAAAAGTATTTCCAAGTAACTTCCTTGAGTGTCCCCTAGTCTTTGTACTTTTGAAACAAGTAAAAAATCGATTTACTTCTACTTGGGATTTTGCAGACCTCAATCATATCTCCCCTCATCTGTCTATTTTCCAAGCTGAAGAGATCTAACCTCTTTAGCATTTCCTCATATGAGAGTAACAGGCCTGATACTGAAATGCAAATATCCAGATAATTTTAGAAGTTATATGGGCAGGAACCTCGCAAGCCACGAATGTGTCCTGTGTGATATGCCCCCAAATGCTTCTGCCCCACCCACTAGTGACACACTGGCAAGAGAAGCCAATTGACTGGGTGCTAAATGTATCTTGTGCCCTGTACACCAGCTGTACGTACCTAGCTACGTACGGGTATTAGCACTGGCCCGGGCCCAGGGAATTTTGTCTCCCCTGCCCCCCCCCCCCTCTTGGCGGCCCTGATCTTGTGTTACTATGTGTTCACTGTGATTTTTTCCCCCATCATACTGTATATTGAGAGGGCACTGTCACTGCAGGAAATTTAAAAAAAAAACAACTTGTACAGTATACCTAGTTATCCAAGGGAAAGGAGAAGATTTTGTTATATTTAACTCAACTTTCTAAATAATGCCCCTAAGAGCTGACATGAGCCACTAGGCATCTGCCTGCACTCTGAGCTCTGTGCACAACTAACCCCCAGCCCCTGTGGCCAGCGGTTACTAGACAGCCTCTACTATAAGCTCTCTGCCATTGTCCCATAGCCTATCCTGCTTGCCCTACTAGGTCATTAGGCAGCCTACTGTAAGCTCTTCACTGTTAGCTTGCAGTCAATATTGCTAGCTAAGGCTTCTATAATTCTTTTGGTTTCCCAAAGATATATGCAGACAACACTCCGACACTCAGCATAGGTAAATAGTACCACTTAGTTTCATTTGCATACTGGAGATAAATGTATTTCTACATACAGTTTTGTGTATGCCTTTAGCTCTGACTGCCCAGGTTGGCTATCAGCCAATAGGCAAGTCCATAACCTTGTAAGGAAAAGAGGGAAAAACAGCTTTCAGGCTGGTATCACCTTAGGCATAGGAAAATTCATGACCATGTGGGGGGAAAGGGTGAAAACCTGCTTTCAGGCACATGGCACTTTAGGCAAGGGGGTCTCTCCCTCCTTATCAGAAGGGAAGGGATATGAGAAGTTTGGGTTTTATTCTGATTTGCATTAGGTTTTAACAGAAGTATGCAATTTAAAAAGGAAAGAAACTTCATATTATTATACTAATATTGTCTGAAATAATATAATATACAGGAATGCAATTGCAGTTATAGGCAATGGCCTGGGCACCTACTAAATTAGGCTACTACACTAATAACATGGTACTACAATGCTAGTGTATACATATATATATATGCAAGCCAAAAAAACCCAGATAACTTGGTATTGCTTAGGCGATTGCCTAACTTCCACATAGTTCGTTTGCTGCAGGTCCCATCAAGAGCTTACAATCTGTGAATATACCTGAGGCAACAGAAAACAAAGGGGGCAATTCTGTAACTTAGCACCTCCAGATAGGCACGCCAATGTTACGCGCTGAATGCCAATTCTCTGACATCATCTGTGAACCAAGATGCTGTTATAGAATACTAGTATAAGGCTGAATTGGCACACTTAAGTTTTAGGTGCAACCATTTATGCCAGATCAGTGGCAGACGTAAACAGGCATGCTTAAGTGAACCAGGTAACGCGCATAACGTATAGCATTCTATAAGTTACATGGGTAGGTTGATGACATGCCCATGCCCTTTGCATGCTCTGCCCATGCGTGTGCCTCCTTGCAGTTATGCACTAAGGCACTTATGTGCTTTGTTATAGAATAGCGTGAAGTGTGCTCACATGCATAAGTGCCAAATGTTTTTGGCAATTACATGGCCAATTATAAAAGTGCCCTTAAAGTGACTTACTCAAGTTCAGAAGGAATGTCAGTGGCAGAAATTAGCTTTGCACCTTAGTTTCCCTGTCTCATAACCTACTGCTGTAAATGCTAACCGCAAACAGGTTATCCTGAGGGCTGAGGTATACTGAGCATTATATAGAGGATTTGCACATGGACATTAGGAAGCATATCCAACCACAGAGTCCAGTTGAGAATTAGTGACAGTGGGTTTAGCAGGTGAAGAGAGTCTTTTGTATCAGTGTAAGAGGGCAGTTTTCAAAAGATTTTGGGCAAGTAACTAAGCAATCACTTGGGCTGAAAACTTCTCTTCCTGCTGCAGGTAAGAGATCCCATGGTGTTACTTTCCTTCCATTTGTTGAGTAGAGAGGTGTGGTAGCTGTGTTAGTCCACTTTTAAAGGTAATCAATAGAAATAAAACATGGAAAAGAAAATAAGATGATACCTTTTTTATTGGACATAACTTAATACATTTCTTGATTAGCTTTCGAAGGTTGCCCTTCTTCGTCAGATCAGAAATAAGCAAATGTTGGTAGATGCTCTATTAAGTAACTTTTCCATGTATATCTCATTTGTATAGTTCTTCAAGCTCCAGCTGATGTTCAAGTGACATTTGATAGTGGGGCTTTGGAGGCCACTGTCTCCTGGGCAGCAACAGAGGGTGCCTCAGATTACACAATGATTGCTTCCAGTGGTGATGGAGACCTACCACTGAACTGCTCAGTAATTTCTCCTGCCTGTACTATATCCTCACTCCAGTGTGGGAAAGAATATTCAATTACTGCTGTGGCAAGCAAAGATGGGGCATCAAGTATGCCTTCTGATGCAATGAACTTAAAAACCAGTAAGCAAAAGTACATAAGTAATGCCATACTGGGAAAAGACCAAGGGTCCATCGAGCCCAGCATCCTGTCCACGACAGCGGCCAATCCAGGCCAAGGGCACCTGGCAAGCTTCCCAAACGTACGAACATTCTATACATGTTATTCCTGGAATTTTGGAGTTTTCCAAGTCCGTTTAGTAGCGGTTTATGGACTTGTCCTTTAGGAAACCGTCCAACCCCTTTTTAAACTCTGCTAAGCTAACCGCCTTCACCACTTTCTCCGGCAACGAATTCCAGAGTTTAATTACACGTTGGGTGAAGAAAAATTTTCTCCGATTTGTTTTAAATTTACTACACTGTAGTTTCATCGCATGCCCCCTAGTCCTAGTATTTTTGGAAAGCGTGAACAGACGCATCACATCCACCTGTTCCACTCCACTCATTATTTTATATACCTCTATCATGTCTCCCCTCAGCCGTCTCTTCTCCAAGCTGTATAGCCCTAGCCTCCTTAGTCTTTCTTCATAGGGAAGTCGTCCCATCCCCGCTATCATTTTAGTCGCCCTTCGCTGCACCTTTTCCAATTCTACTATATCTTTCTTGAGATGCGGCGACCAGAATTGAACACAATACTCAAGGTGCGGTCACACCATGGAGAGATACAACAGCATTATAACATCCTCACACCTGTTTTCCATACCTTTCCTGATAATACCCAACATTCTATTCGCTTTCTTAGCCGCAGCAGCACACTGAGCAGAAGGTTTCAGTGTGTTATCGACGACGACACCCAGATCCCTTTCTTGGTCCGTAACTCCTAACGTGGAACCTTGCATGACGTAGCTATAATTCGGGGGGTTTTTTCCCACATGCATCACCTTGCACTTGCTCACATTAAACATCATCTGCCATTTAGCCGCCCAGTCTCCCAGTCTCGTAAGGTCCTCTTGTAATTTTTCACAATCCTGTCGCGATTTAACGACTTTGAATAACTTTGTGTCATCAGCAAATTTAATTACCTCGCTAGTTACTCCCATCTCTAAATCATTTATAAATATATTAAAAAAGCAGCGGTCCTAGCACGGACCCCTGAGGAACCCCACTAACTACCCTTCTCCATTGTGAATACTGCCCATTTAACCCCACTCTCTGTTTCCTATCCTTCAACCAGTTTTTAATCCACAATAGGACATTTCCTCCTATCCCATGACCCTCCAATTTTCTCTGTAGCCTTTCATGAGGTACCTTGTCAAACGCCTTTTGAAAATCCAGATACACAATATCAACCGACTCCCCTTTGTCCACATGTTTGTTCACTCCTTCAAAGAATTGAAGTAAATTGGTCAGGCAAGATTTCCCCACACAAAAGCCATGCTGACTTGGTCTCAGTAATCCATGTCCTCGGATGTGCTCTGTAATTTTGTTTTTGATAATAGCCTCTACCATTTTCCCCGGCACCGACGTCAGACTCACTGGTCTATAATTTCCCGGATCTCCCCTGGAGCCTTTTTTAAAAATGGGCGTTACATTGGCCACCCTCCAATCTTCCGGTACCATGCTCGATTTTAAGGATAAGTTGCATATCACTAGCAGTAGCTCCGCAAGCTCGTTTTTCAGTTCTATCAGTACTCTAGGATGAATACCATCTGGTCCAGGAGATTTGCTACTCTTCAGTTTGCCGAACTGCCCCATTACGTCCTCCAGGTTTACCGTGAAGTCAGTAAGTTTCTCCGACTCGTCCGCTTGAAATACCATTTCCGACACCGGTATCCCACCCAAATCTTCCTCGGTGAAGACCGAAGCAAAGAATTCATTCAGTCTCTCCGCTACGTCTTTGTCTTCCTTGATCGCCCCTTTTACCCCTCGGTCATCCAGCGGCCCAACCGATTCTTTTGCCGGCTTCCTGCTTTTAATATACCGAAAAAATTTTTTACTATGTTTTTTTGCCTCTAATGCTATCTTTTTTTTCATACTCCCTCTTGGCCTTCTTAATCTGCGCCTTGCATTTGCTTTGACACTCCTTATGCTGTTTCTTGTTATTTTCAGACGGTTCCTTCTTCCATTTTCTGAAGGCGTTTCTTTTAGCCCTAATAGCTTCCTTCACCTCACTTTTCAACCAGGCTGGGTGTCTTTTGGACTTCCGTCTTTCTTTTCTAATTTGCGGAATATGTATGGCCTGGGCCTCCAGGATGGTATTTTTGAACACAAAACAAATTGAAGTGCAGGAAGGACTGAGAAGACGTCGGCTGGCGGGGAATGGGATCCCCCGCCAGCAAAAGTAAAGGTAGGCGGCGGCGGCGGGGGCCCCGGCCCCCTCAGGCCCCACGTAGCTACACCACTGACGTTAACACCTGCTCCCAAGTTGACGTAAATGTACGAAGGTTCATTATTGCTGTGATTTCTGCAGGATTTCTGCTGGTATTTTATAAAGGCACAGAGGTGTCTCCATGTCAATAAGTGGTATATAAAATGGCAATAATAAACATAAACATATCATGTGCTGCTCCCAGGATTTGATAGCACTTAGAAGGGATCTGCTCAAATAATATAAACAATAAGTAATTTGGCAGTAAAGTATTTAATTTATAGAGTGTGAACATACTCCTTGTTCTGTGTAAATTCAACCTTTTGCGGACTTTAAAGAATGAAGCTTTGTTCAATGAAAGCGTGGAAATGAGAAGTAGGGGAAGGAGACAAAACCCAAAATGACATGAAGGGCAGTTCTATAACTTGGTGCCTATGCTTGCATGCCACTTACATGCATAAGCAGTTATACACATAAGCACACTAGACCAGCGGCGTACATACCTTATAGGGCACCCGGGGTGGATCACAACCCCCCCTGAGCAGAGTGTGCACACACTCCTGGGCAGCGCACACACACCCTCCTCCAAGAAAGGAGGTGCATGGAGCAGATGTGCGCTGTCAGCTCTGCCGGTTCACTGCCCCCTCAGATGTTCTGGGGCAGGGAACCGACAGCGCACACCTGCTCCGCTCACTCTCTTGTTGCTTGCACTTGGGGCAGGGCCGCCGAGAGACTAGGCCGTGCCCGGGGCAAGGCCGCCCCCCCCCCCCATCGCTGCCGCCCCCGCCGCTGCAGTCCGCGGTCTCACCTGCCTGCCTCCATGGCTCTGGGCCCCCTTCATTCAAAGCAGCAGTCACAGATTGCATCTCTTCTGGCCTTCCCTCCCTGTGTCCCACCCTCGTCTGATGTACCTTCCGGTTTCCGCGAGGGCGGGACACAGAGAGGGAAGGCCAGAAGAGAGGTGATCTGCGACTGCCGCTTTGAATGAAGGGGGCCCGGAGCCATGGAGGCAGGCAGGTGAAACCGGGCCCTGACTTGGGGCAGTCGCCCCACCCTAGGTACACTAGAGTACTAGACACTATTTCATAAGGTTGCAACTAAGGGCCCTTTTACTAAGCTGTGGTAAGCACTAACGCATGCTTACTGCAGGTTAAAAACCACTATTGCAGGGCACACTCAGGTGTGTGCTCCAGGGTCCTCTGCCACTCTGCAGGAGGAGAAAGACGCTGGGTAGAGACAAGATGCACTGCAGCAGGGAGATCGCTGGCCGCAGCAGTGAAGTGGGATTGGAGGCAGGTGCCACTTTTTCCTCACGCCCTCTCTCCCAGCAGTGGGGAGGCAGGGAAGATGTGAGCCCCAATCGTCCACCAGTCAGCCATTGCTTTAGCCCTGGAAGCACACCCCGCAGCAGTTTTGAGGGAAAAAAAATATATACTGGCGTCCATACATGCAGCTTCCATGCATGTATAAAAGCCATATCCTAATGCCGCTTTGACCATGTGCAGAGCAGCCACTGTTAGCGATTGGCTGTTATGCCCAAGCTCAGCTGTCCGCCTGGCTTCTCTCCTATCGAGCTTTTGTGAACAGCTCATTTACATGCAATTTGCTTTGGGAATCGCCCTGTATTTCCAAACTGGTAATTTTTACCAAGGTGTAAATACCGGGTGGTTATTTCCAGGGACCTTTGTGCATCTTGCCCATAGATCTGGCATATCTGTGACTGTCTAAATGTAGCTGTACCATGTGTAAATTACAGTCTTTTATAAGTTACTAGTAAAAAAAGGCCCGTTTCTGACACAAATGAAACGGGCGCTAGCAAGGTTTTCCTCGGAGTGTGTATGTTTGGGAGAGTGTGTGTGAGAGTGACTTTGTGAGAGAGAGAGAGAGAGAGAGAGAGAGAGAGAGTGAATCAGTGGCGTAGCCAGACTGCCAATTTTGGATGGGCCTGAACCCAAAGTGGGTGGGCACTAAATTTTCTCTCTACCCCCCTCCCCCAGCAAAATTTAGTCACGCTAATCAGATGCATTTGTCACACAGGGTAAAGTGCTGCTTTTCAGTGCATCAGATTTCAGAAAATTTATTTAATAGCCTAACACCCTTTTCAGTGAGCTTTCAGAGGCCAAAACCTCCTGGCTCAGGTCAGTATAATGCTGTTACGGTATCCTCTCCTGACCTAAGGAAGGAAGTATTGGTCTCTGAAACTTCATTAACACAGGTATCATATTACTTTATCCTAAATTAAAAATAAAATTATTTTCTTTACCTTTGTTGTATGGCCATTTACTTTTTCTCATTGTGTCGCTCCCAGTCTCTAGATTCTGCTTTCCTTCGTTTTCGCTTAACTCTTCTGCCACGGTTTCCTGGCCATTTCTCATTTTTCTCTCCTTTTTCTTTGCTTTCTTCAATATTTTTCTGCCTCTCTCTCTCTCTGTCCTGATTTAATTCATTCTTACTATCCATTCTTTAATTTCCTTCATCTACTTATGGCTTTTCATCTTTTTCTCACCCTTGTTCTCCCCATGCCCCTTCTCCAGTCTTTCACTACTCTCCTTTTCCATCCAGCAGCTCTCTTCTTTCTCTCCCCATCCTTCGTCTCCCCTCTCTCGCCCCATCCTTCCAGTAGTCTCCCCTCTTTCTGCATCCTTCCGTCCAGTGTCACCGCTTTCTCCCTACCCTTCCATCCAGTGTCTTCCCTCTTTCTCTCCCCATCCTTCCATCTACCCTCTCTCCTGATCCTTCCATCTAATGTCTCTCTCTCCCTCTTTCTAACCAGTGTCTCTGTATCACTCTACCCTTTTCTGTTCAGTGTCCCTTCTCTCTCCACATCCTTCCAGTCTCTCCCCTTTCTCTCTGCATCCTTCCAGTCTCTCCCCTTTCTCTCCCCATCCTTCCATCCAGAGTCTCTCTCCCCATCCATCCGTTGTCCCTCTTTCTCTCCCCATCCTTCCATCTGTTTTCCCTCTTTCTCTGCCATCCTTCCATCTGTTTTCTATCTTTTCTCCCCATCCTTCCATCTATTTTCCCTCTTTCTCCTCATCCTTCCATGTTTTCCCTCTTTCTCTGCCATCCTTCCATGTTTTCCCTCATTCTCTGCCATCCTTCCATCTGTTTTCCCTCTTTTCTCCCCATCCTTCCATGTTTTCCCTCTTTCTCCCCATCCTTCCATGTTTTCCCTCATTCTCTGCCATCCTTCCATGTTTTCCCTCATTCTCTGCCATCCTTCCATCTGTTTTCCCTCTTTTTCTCCCCATTCTTCCATCTGTTTTCCCTCTTTTTCTCCCCATCCTTCCATGTTTTCCCTCTTTTCTTCGACGAGGCCCGCCCTGCATGCCAGCCCCAGCTCCCATTGCCGGCCACTGCTGCTTTTCCTGTTGAGCAGCAGGGCCGGCGCTACAAAAAGAAGAAGCGCTAACGGCGCTAAGGACGAAAAATGTTTAAAAAAAAAAAGCGCGGCACCGGCAGGCACTGTCTAGGCAGCCTTGAGGCATTGGCTGCTGGCTCGCAGGCTCCTCCCGTCTCCTACGTCACTGGGCTACGCCCCTGGAGTGAATGTGCGAGTGTGTGTGCCTTTTTGTTTTTTGTGTGTGTGTTTGTTTTTTGGCGGGAGGGTGGAGGTTGGGAGGGGCGTTTGAATGAGTGTCTGTGTGTGTTTGTGATAGAGGTCCACTTCAATAACTTTAAGAATACAGGTATTCAAAATAGAAAGGATTTGGATTTTACCCCCTTAAGAAAGAGAAGCCCAAGTAAATCCCTTGGCTGCTGGAGAACTTTGGCAGGCATTCAGGTACAAAGGGGGGTGGCAGTGAATCCCAGAGGCCAGGGCATTGCAGAGTTTGAGCTGGGACTCGGGAGAAGGGAGTTTGTTTGTGTCGCCAGAGCACCGCAACGCCTCGCTGGAGGAGGGGGGAGGAGGTGCATGAGAAGGGATGGGGGCGAGCAAGCAGCTCCCTCTCCTGTGCTCTGAACTAACATCACGGGTCTTTGTGAACTCACTTTTGCTGCCTCCATCCGATTTGCTGTCTCCTCCTTCTCTGGTCTTTTGTTTTCGCTGCTGTGCTTCCCTCCTCCTAAATCTGTGATATCCTCCGGGCTGGGAGCGCCTCTCAAAGGCAAATGAAACCTGGCAGCCTGAGATGAGGCTTGGAGGGAGCCTTTAGTAGGGAGCATGTGCCGCGCAGCTTTGTCCCTGGTTATAAAAGATGGGGGAGGAAGTGGGTGTCTGTTTTGCTGAGGAGAAAGGTTACCTTTTTTGGTTCATGAAGTGACTTCATGAAAAGGAGCACCCCTGCATGCAATTTAGCAGAGTATTTTTCCGCCAGATTGTGTGTGTGTGTGCTTTTTTTCTGGTTGTGTATGGCGCTCGGGCCCAGCATCAACAAACAGCTGATTCCCTCTGCCTCCTCTGTGTTTCCAAACCACCTCCCCAACACGGCTTCTAAAATGTCCGTTCCGTTGCGACTTGGGAGGGGGCATGGCGTTGCGTCGAGGGCGTCAGAGGACTAAGGCCCAGATGCATCAACCAAACGTTAAAAAATCAAAAACGTAAAAGTCATTAACAAATTTTAAAAACGAACAATGCACCAAAAAAACAAGTCGCACATGTTCGGTGCGGTATTTGAAAGTACAATGCATCAAACTGGTGGAATTCCCGTCGGTAATCGGACCCTAAAGTACGTGCAGAGCAGCCAAGCCTTATGCTGGCTGCTCTGCGCATGCCACAAACGTCAAAAAACAAACAAAAAAACCCAAAACACAAACACGTGGATCGGGAGGGGGCAAAGGCGCTCGTCAGGAGCGTCCTGTTTGTACGGCCTTGCCCCCCCCCCGCCTGTGTTCGCCGCTGCTCCCTGCTTCCTCCCCCAGCATTAAATTAAAAAACAAAACAAAAATCAAAGCTTTAGGAGCCCCGGCCCCCCTCCCTTCCTGTCTCTCAACTCTTTCTCCACACAGCCCCGCCTTCCGCCATCCTCCGTCCCCGTGCCCCGCCCCCCGCCGCCCCCCTGAGGTCATAGCCACCGATCCCTCCCTCCACCGGGCCCCCCCTCCACATTACCGGGCCCATGCAGCGCCTCTCACCTCTGTATGAAGGCGCTGCACGGGCAAGACCATCAGATCGCTGCAGTCTTCAGGACGTCTCTCTCCTTAGTCTTCCCTGATCTGGGCCCGCCCCCATCTGATGTAAGAAACCTGATAGGACCCTCATATAAGTGTGTGATGCTCCATCCTATAGCTGTGGGGGAAGCTGACCCAATTCTAGAAACTTCCACCTACTGGTCTGACAAGAGATGGCCTCCTAATAGATGAAATAGCCTTAAGATCATTACTTTAGCCAGAACACTCAGAATTAGTGTAGCAAAACTCAAGTAATACATACCGCACCATAGTAGCAGGTTCAAATCCCACTAGTTCCTGTCTCCTGATTCAAGATGACCAGTGGTTTGTGTCTCCTGATTCAAGATGACCAGTGGTTTGGTTTTTTTTTTTACTTGGTGCTGATTTTCAACTCTGATTGCAGGCTCCGCATGGTGAATGTAATGATGCATTAATTAGTACTGAGATGGACACCATTTTGTCTTTAGGATTCCAGAGAGCGTGTTCCATCCCTTCTCACCTATACTTGCTCTACTTCTGTCCATTCCTCTCTTCCCGCTACCTACTCCCCCTATCCCCTTCACCCACCTTCATCCTGTATACCGTCCCTATATACAACTTGGTATGTTTGTTTGAGTGGATTGTAGTGTAGGTGTGGATTAGTGTTTGGCTTAGTATTTGTATTGGTGTGAGCATGGGCTGTGCTGCAGCCACTTGTCATTGTTGTGTCCCTGTCATTGTTGCTGTCCCATTGTTTGTGTGTTTGTGTATGTGAGTGAGTGAGCGAGTGTCTGTGTTTGTGACTGCAGCACACATTGATGAAGGAGTTCTTGGGGAGGGGGGGGGGGTTGATGATATGTGAGGGACAGGCCCAACAGAGGAGGGGGAGAAGGTGAGGCAGCCTCAGCGGGCATACAGGCCTAGGACCAGGTTTCTGGACTTAACCGATAAGCAGTGTGTGGCTTGGTTTAGATTTAATATGTGTATTAAAATTTGTTATACTACCCTTTCTGAACAGACAAGTCAGGGAAATTTAGAAGAAAAAAAAATACAAGTTAAACAAACACATAGAAAATTGAATTCCATTATGATAGGAAAGAAAACACATGAACCAAGAGCACTCATCACTTACAATTAAATAAAAGCAGTTAAAACCCTAAGCAGGAAAAATCATCGCTGGGATATTCCAAAAGCAACAGAAAAATAATGGGATTTAAGTAAGGCTCAAAACGGGGGGGGGGGGGGGGGGGGGGGGGGGGGGTAGATCATTCCAGAGCTTTGGACCAAGAAAATAAAAAGCGGTGTGCCTTATAGATTCAAGATGAACTAGTTTGGGTGCTGGAAGAACTAAATGGTGAGAATCCAAGGAACATAAACATCTTGAAGGAGTGTGAGGAGCTGCGGGAGGACATAGAGCTCAGTGTTTGGAGGGATCACCATAGCCTTGGCCTTTCTGGTGACTGGAACTTTCCAGACTCCATTATGAGCTGCAGCAGGAATCAGCCAGCCAGCTGCCTCCTATATCATTAGTCAGTTTCTGGAAGCCTTCTTGACAAACGACACCATGTATATCCGTTTCCCCAGTCATAAAGCTGAACAGCAGGAAACAATGACAACTTTCAATAATATTGCTTGTTTCCTAAAACCCATACACCCTTATAATAATTAATCACATCTCTCTGTTTGCTCCACAGGTGTGTGACCAGCATGGGCCCAATAGTTTGGAGGATGGCACTTGTAGGGGACTGCCACCATACAACAAAAGGTGTGTGTGCCTTAGCTAACCTCCTCTCCATTTTCCTCAATATAGGTGACCTTGGCTATCCACTAAGGATCTGGCTCATGACCCCGATTGTCAACCCCCATAGGCCAGAGGAAATTCGCTACAATAGGGCCCAAAGAGCTACCAGGGTGGTCATCGAGCATACATTTGGCCTGCTCAAAAACAGATTCCGCTGTCTCGACCGCTCTGGTGGTGAGGTATTATACAATCCCACCAAAGTATGAGACATTGTTGTAGCCTTCTGCTTGCTTCATGATCTAACAGTTAGAAGACAAATGCCAGAGCCAGATCCATGACCTGAGCAAGAGGCCAGGGAGGAGGGAGGAGGTTGAAAGTGAAGAGCAGGAACCGCACCTGGGCGATCTTCCACCTCACCGGGTCTGTCAGAGGCCAGCAAGTGGAACAATCTCATCCAGACACTTGTTTTATGAAAAAAGTGAGAATATTTAGGATATAAAAGTGACAAATGATGATGAAATGTGAGACCACCCTTCACCCCCCCCCCCCCCCCCCCCCCCCAGTGCTGCACGTTGCCAAATACCTTCTGTGACTCCAACCTTCCCCACCAGTGCTGTACATGATTGCAACTACAAATTTGACCTGAGCCTGGATCTTCTTGTACTTCCTGCAGCTCAGGGTGTTCAGGATCTTCCTGATGATGTGCAGCAGCATCCTGTTGCTCCTGTTCCAGTTTGCTCTCAGCTTTATCTTCCTTCTCCTCCTCTGTCTCAGTGCTGAACATCTACATGGTAAACTGGCAACCTTAGAAAGCTATGTCTTGTTAAAGCAAACAATTACCTGGGGGAATCTTAATTGTAGGTGGAAGCTCCTATAATTAACCTGGCTCCCTTCCTATTGCTGTCTCCTTTCAGTGTCTTTCTGCTGACTAGCTTAAATGAAAACATCAGGCCCACTGTTTAAATTAGGGGTGTAGTTATTAATATGTGCTAATGTTAAGATGTGTTATTGTACCACTAACTCCTGCTGTTTTACCACAGGTCCCATTTTCTACAATAAGACCTAGTTACTAACAACTGGAATTAACAGTAACATAACACTTCTTAATGGTAGCTCGCATTATTAATGTCCACCTTAATCTCCATATTCAGCACCTCTATCCCTATTGGTAGTGATAGTGAATATACACTATACACTGTCTATCAGCCACGATGGGTATTGAGATCAGAAACAGCTATGATATTTTGAATGGATGTTGTGAATCAATTACATTATGCTGATACAAGGGCTATGGCCTTTGTGTCGGCAACAATTTCGTTATAGAATGCACTTCCTGACCAACTCTGCCTTTGTGGCAGCTTGACACAGTTAAAAAAAAAATCCTTAAAGACTCGCTTATTTGTGGCAGCCTACTTTTTAAGGCAGTTATAGTAGTCGTGTTGTAATCAGCAGGGAGCCACTTCAGCTGTGTAGCTAGATGATCTACTGTTCATGGAGAACCACCATTACAGGTAAGTAACTTTTTTCTCTCCAATGTCCTGCCCTTGCAGAAACAAGAAATTGCATTGAGGAGACATGACATTAGAGAGGAACAGGAATATGCCTGAGCCTGTCCGGAGGCAGAGTGCTTTAATTGCTGCTGGCTGTGCCATGTTTGGAGGACCCGAGTGAGGAGTGCAGGAGAAATGCTAGACCAATGCAGGGAGGGGGAGGGAGTTTAAGATGTACTGACTTGGGTGGAGGAGAGTTGACGCAGCTACACTGGATGGAATACAGGACACTGCTCTTCAATGGTTCACTTCCTACCTATCTGGTCACTCTTATACAATACAAACTGCCTGTACTACATGCGACTCCTTTTCATGGAGTTCTCCAAGGTTCAGTCTTAGCCCCCACCCTCTTCAAACTTTCTTGCACCTCTTCTCACTCTTCTACAGTCTCTGGATTTTATACAGATCTTATGTACACTCGACCCAACCAATTCTGCTCACACACATCACATTAATACCAGATTAGTCAGAATAACTAACTGTCTTACTGACAAGCTTATTCTGAATCCTGACAAATTCCAGATCCTTCTTTTTGCAAACCAACCTAATTCGACACTAGTAGCAACTGCCCAGCTATGTTCCATCCCAGTTCCTCTAGTTGAGAGCACCAAAATACTGGGAGTGCTCATGATTTACAGCATTTTCATTCCTCCAAGTCTCTGCTGTAGTTCAGCACTCTTTTTTTAAACTCTGTATTATCCAATCTATTAAAATGGATAATACAGGGTTTAAAAAAAAGAGTGCTGAACTACAGCAATCAATATTCTTGTACATTCCCTAGTCCTCAATCAACTTTACTATGTAATGTCCTTCTACAATTACTTCAAAACACTGCCATCAAAATAATCATTGGTCACAAAAAATTTAATCATGTCACCCCACTATTCAAAGCAGCATACTGGCTTCCCTTAACTCATTGTATAATTTACAAATTGCTCCTTCTTGTTTATAGAACCCACAACTCTGGCAAACCAGCATATTTGTCTCACTTTCTCAACCCCTTACTGAAATTCAAGCCTGACCTGAAAACTTTTCTATTCAGCGACGCATATAGTTAGTCTGCATATACTTACCTCATGGCCACTTGGTGCAGAAGTGTCCTGAATATCACAACTCCTCTACCCTTTTGTTCTTCCCCCTCCCCAGCTTTCCTTTAGTTATTGCACTCCCTCCCCTCTTTCCCCACTGTTACCTCTGCCCCTCGATCCTCTTTCATTCTTTTTAATATTGTAAACAGCTCAGATATTTTTTTGATGGGCGGGGTATAACCCCTAATAAACTTGGAAGATGCTGGATCTGGTTTGGGGGGGGGGGAGGAGGAGATAGAGATATGTTAGACCAGGGCTGGGGGGGGGGGGGGAGGATATGGCGATATGCTGGATCTGGGATGAGAGTGGGATGGAAATATGCTGGACCTGGGATGGGAGAGGTGTGTGCAATGGAGATCTGGAATATTTCTACTATCTGGGTTTCTGCCAGGTACTTGTGACCTGGATTGGCCATTGTTGGAAACAGGATACTGGGCTAGATGGACTATTGGTCTGACCCAGTATGATTAGTTTTATGTTATGCTAGACCTGGGATTTGGGGGGTGGAATGAAGATATGCTGGACCTCGGATAGAGGAGAAAATGGAGAAATGCTGGAAATTGGATTGTTGAGGTGGGGGGAGAATAGAGAAATGCTGGACCCAGTTTTAGGGGGAGATATGATAGACCTGGTTTTGTGTGGGGGAAGATGGAGATGGATATGTGCTGGACCCGCTCAGAAGAGGGGAGGAGAGAGAGACAGAGACACAGAGGGGACAACTGAAAATAAGGAGAGGATAGGGGCACTAAGAGAATAAATGCTAAATAGGTGGGGAGAATAGGATCAAGGACACAGAAAAGAGATATGCTGGAGATTACAAATAAGGTTGCAGAGAGAAGATGGATGGTGGACAGGAGAGAGAAGAAATATCAAGTGGACAGGACACCTGGAAAGACAGGAAAAAGCACAAGACACTTTGACCAAATCAAATGGAAAACTAAAATGCTCAGTCTACAAAGGTAGTAAAAGTATTTTATTTTGTATTTATTAATTGAAATGTGTCACCTTTGGGAAATGTGCATCTCTGATATCTTCCACTTCTTTGTCTATAGTAATACTATATATGAATGTCTGATTTCTTGAGGTTTAGTTTTTTGCCTTCATATCTTTATTACAAAGCTGTAGTCCCTCATTTCATATTTGCTGAGGACAGTGTTGTTTAAAGTACTAGGTCAAAATACTTAAGTAAAAGTACAATGAACACATTAAAAAATTTACTTAAGTAAAAGAAAAAGTTACTACCTAATATACTTTTTGAGTAAAAAGTAGAGTGAATGCAATTATTGTTAACATTTTTATCCTAACAATGTTATTGCTCTACAATTCAATCTTTTAATAAAACTAAATTTTGAAAATGATTATAACTGTTGTGAGTGTGCTTGTGAGTCTTTAATCCACCACAGTTAAAAAGGTGCTCAACAAGTGCACTGTCAGGAAGTGGATTGTTCAATGTGATAAAATGTTCCTTCAAATCAGGCCAGGCCACAGTATTAGATGCCTTTTAACTGGGGCTGCTGGTATTGAAAACTCTTCAGTCTTAAGGTCAAAAAGCAGATTATCAATCCAGTGGACTGTCAATGCCAATGTAAAATGTTCTATGGGCTGTCCAACAGTCTGTTGTGATAAGAGACATGTATCTGCTCACCAAGAACTGCAACCAGCTTCATTCCAAAGTGACTGAACTCATCACTATTCTGTTTGGCTGGAGCCTAGGAACCAGCTCAACAAGCAGAAGAAACTCTACAGTTCTCATAGGCTATATTCCCTGAACACCAACATTTAAGATGAGATAATCCACTGTTTGTGTGATGAGGTTTGCAATTGCAAAATCCTGTTCCAAGTTTTGCTGTTTCATTTGGTTTACTGAGGAATCATCATTTAGGTCTCTCTGCCACTTTTACATTTAACTGCAAGCATCAGAGGTAAAAGTAGTAAAAATAGGTAAAATTATTACTTTGGTAAAAGTAAAAAAAAGTAACAAATTTTTCCGGTACTTTACAAGTAAAAGTAACAAACCTTTTACTTAAGTACAGTAACTAGTTACTTGGCTACTATATAACACTGGCTGAGGGTCTGCCTGTATTTTGCAAGTATGATCAAGGTGCGGTATTCTACTAGCATGTAGTTTCTATGCAGAGATCTGTAGCACTCCTATTTGCTCTTTTTTGCTTACTAGGGGCTGTATTGGTGTTTTAGGGCCTAATGTAATATTTATAGTGATGCCTTTTCACAGATAAAGTTGTTGCTTTTTGAGTCCTGGAGGTTAGTGCTATTATGGAATAAGGTGTTTTTACATAGTGTTTTTCAGTGGAGGGATTGTGTGTTGGCTTTACTGAGAGAACATCATCAAAACTTTAACATAATTTTAGTTTGTGATAACATCA
Source organism: Microcaecilia unicolor (assembly GCF_901765095.1). NCBI lineage: Eukaryota > Metazoa > Chordata > Amphibia > Gymnophiona > Siphonopidae > Microcaecilia > Microcaecilia unicolor. The sequence goes on from NC_044036.1 coordinate 104,334,584, forward strand.
GAGTTTGTGAAATAATCACGGAGTATATGTATGTGCCATTTTTTTTCCTCGAGATGGCAACCCTAGTGCAGACAGTTGGGTGTGAGGGGTGGAACGTCTGATAAGATGTAACAGTAAGTGAGGCAAGGGACTTTGAGTAGGGCATAGGGCGGGACAAGGGAGGGGCATGGAGCAGGGCAGGTGTCAGGTTTTTCTCTTGTCAAAAAGTTGGAAACCCTATCTGAGAGGAGGTGGAAAATGTGCACTACTCTTCACCAATTTGAGCTCCCTATGCTTTGCTCCAATAAACAAAGCAGCAAACTACACCTACTGGGGGGGGGGGGGGGGGTGTCAAGCTGCCTTTTACCATTCTGTGACCCCTAGCAGTAGTACGACTGCCACTGGGGGTTGTGGTGCCAATTTAAACCTGGGGCTGTAAGATGTATGAGGAACAGGGGACCATTGCTAGCCTGTTCCACAACTATCAGGGATTTCTACAGGGAGGCCTACTAAGGGGTGGGTCTTCATGGGTGTTGGGGATTCTGTTGGGAGGACTGTTCAGTGAAGGGGTGTCTGGAAGTGTGTGTGTGGGGGGGGGGGGGGCTGTCAGGGGCCACTAGTTACAGCACTGGTCCCTTTAAGGAGACTTCCTAGGATCCTTGTGCCTTGCATTAATAGCCTAGTGCTCGCGGACAGCAGAATAATGCAGCTTGCTCTCACATCCTCTGCTACTAACTCTCCCAAGCACCAGTTAGAGGGCTAAGTACTAAGCTGTGGTAACTCCCGTGATCAACCTTGCAAGTTTTGTTATTCTCCTTAGGTGCACTGAGCTGCTAATGCATGTCCCAATGCTCCTGGAGACATCTAAAAGGGATCAACACTTACACAATTGAAGCATGTACCATCCTCCCCCCCCTCCTAGACCAGAGCCCTGGACCCTGCTAAAGACCCCTGTAGCCCAACCTCCCTCCCTCCCTCCCTCCCTCCCCCCCCCCCACCACCAAAGATCCTCAGGATTTTCTAGCAGTTGGGACATGAGCAATCCACAGTTGCTATTGCCCTGTTGGATTCAAGGTACAAAATGGCACCAATTGACTCCTAGTGCTAGTTTTGTGTTAGTTCTTTGGGGTCGAGCTGCCAAATAATTGGTGTGTGCTTCTGTTTGATAAGTAGCGGCCTCATTTAGATGTATTTAGAGCATTAGGCCACAGGCTGATGCTCCCAGGAAGTAAAAATAATGCATCACAACATAGGCTCCAAACAGGTATCATCCAAGTACCTAAATTTAGTTACTCCTTTATAGACTTGCCATCTAAGGGGGCAATTCTCTAACGTGGTGCCTACATTTATGCACATAAATGCCGCACGCTGGGCACCAAGAACCCATTATAGAATACTAACAAACCCAAATCATCATGCCTAAATTTAGACATGACCATTAATGTCAGACTAACGGCAGGGCACATCTATGCATACACTGCAAAGCTCATAACTTACACAGGAATGGGTAAATCAAAGATACACCCATTAGCCTGCAGGTACTAGACAAAGCTGCAGGAGCTTGTTCCTTTGCTCCCACCACTCTACTCCTGCTCCTGTCAGCGGACCTTGAAAGCACCATGCACAATATGGACTCGGTGAACACAGGTGCATAGTTAAGGTCTGTTATGTCCTGCTCCCTCTGTTGCAAACTTCTGGCAGTAGAGGGTGGAACCCAGCAGTCGAGCAGAGCGGCAGGGCCTCATTCACTCCTCCTCACCCACCGCCCATCCATGTGGGACAGCCAATCATCCAGCCTGCCCTGTGACCAAAGCTAGACAAAATCCTCACAAATGCTTAGAGGCCTACCTCCTAAATTGAATGTGGCAATTAAAACATGCTAACAGTTAACCTGGTCCCTTAGCAATCAAGACATGACAATTTCTATATTAACAGCTAACAGAGCAGGGCAAAAATGGGTACAGAATGAATAGGTGTAATAGGATATGTTGTTGCAAATGAAGGCCCATTCCTATTTTCTATTGTTACCAAACAAAAATGAGCAGAAAACACACACAAATTTGTGCTTTTTTAAATTTGTCGATAATCGTGTACATTGGACTAGATTCAGTGAATTGCACCAAAAAAAGTCAGCATGGAAAAAATTATGCAGTGAGAAGTATTCTATAAAGGGCATCTACATGCCAGCACCTTATTTAGGCACAGATTGGGCATAACTATCAGTACATGTAATTCATAGAAATGCCCCCCCCCCCCCCCAAAATACACATCTTAGGATTTATGCACAAATCATTATAGAATACAATCCGCATACAAATCCCACTTAAAGCCAATTAAAACCAGTAATTGGTTAGCAGCAAAGTATTGGTGCTGATTGGCTCAATTAAGCTGTACATGCAAATCTACAATGCGCACACCTTTAGTTGCCATATGTAGAATCTGGGGGACTATGTGGAAACAGTATGCGTTATTTCCTAACAGTTGAACCACCACACATGTGCAAACTCTGGAAAATAGTGCATACTATTTTTTAAAATACTATTATCTGAAACTGAGAAAACAATAAAATGGCCAAACAAAAATGAAAATGCCCATAAACACCACAAAATGAAAATTTGACTGCTCATCCCTAGTAGCTAATTGATTGGGAAAATGCTGCGAACACCCAATAATTACTAGAAAGAACTTTGCAGTTACTACATGTTAATTTTATCAATTAATATCACATTTTAGTTAATGGGGATCTTAGGGTTCTTAGCTAGAATAATTCATTAATGCCGTGATGGCATACAGTAATCATCCTAGTATAGCTGTCCTGACAAGTTTCAGTCCCTATTAGGGCTTTATCAGAAGCTGTATGGCCTCGCATAAAATGGATACTCATCTACAAACTTTAAACCAAGAATATAAATATATAAATTTAAAATATGTTTAAGGAAATGCTTAAATGGTGTAAAATAACCACACCTTTAAATAAATAAATAAATAAAAAAAAGCCACCTGTAGTCAGAAACCAGAGGGATAAAAATACCTGTGCCCACTCTACAAGTTACCAAACATCCAACCCGGAATGACTCACTGGAACGGCAAAAATAACTGAGGTAACTGCACCCCAAGCTGAGGAGAGCTGATCCAGGCACTGAACAGTGCAGAACCATGGAAACCAACTGCCTAGTAGGCTGAGGAGAGTGGAGAGTCATCAACTCCACAACCAGAATCTATATTAAAAAAAAAAAAATAAAAACAGCCGATACAATCCAACACACATTGAATCCTGACTGGGAAACACCACTTCAGATAAAACAAATCTTCCTGCCTGCAGAGGAGGGAAAAAAAACAACCACCCAACAACAGATAAATATCCCTAATCCCCTTCACCCACAAGACCTACTAGCCCTCACACTCTACATAGCAAAAGGATAAACACAAGACAACTTATAAAATACAACCATGTCACCAGAACAACCAGAGACACACACAAACTACAAATCTACTTTTTCACGTACAAAGTACAAAAAAGACAAGCACACAACAACCACAAGCACACACCCTCCACAACTGACAAGGCCCAAGCAAACACCATCTCATCCCTTACACAAGAAACAAAATGCACATCATAAGACTTCTTTTAAGACTATCTATCTTAATACTACTAACAACCACGGGAGCCCTAACAGAAGAAAGCAACAACAAAATCCCAATACTATGCAACCTGGATCACCCAACTAGATACTCCGCCTTCCAGCAAGATAGAACCTGACTAAACAAAGAGATTCAACAACAGTCCAAACACAGCAGGTTGCAAATAAGGGAATCAACTAAAAAAACCCGAGCGAATGCCAAATAGTGAAAATTTCCAAAGTCTCACTAACAGAGGACAAATATCTACCGATACCAGTGGGATACATCAGTGCTAGATCAGCAATAAATAAAACTTAAACAATAAAAGATTGGATACTGGACAAAGACCTGGGATTGGTCTTCCTCAACGAAATATCTACAGATATCAGTGGGATACATCAACACTAGATCAGTAGTAAATAAAACCAAAATGATAAAAGAGTGGATACTGGATGAAGACCTGGGACTGGTCTTCCTCAACTAAACATAGATCCGTGACAAAGATGACCCTATAATCTCAGACCTCTGTCCCCCAGGCTATAAAATTCTGCACTGTACCAGAAATAGGAAAAGGGGAGGAGGCAATGCATTAATCTACCATAGCGGAATCCATAACACCACAACTGGAGAGCGCCTTGTTCAGAATAAAAGATAAATCCCTGCACAACCACCTCTGCTGCATACTATTCTATAGACCACCAAGAAAATGGAGAGCAGCACAAACAAACTTTATCGCAAATACTTGTATATCAAACCCAAACAAGATAATAGGAGACAATCTATATTTAGAAGCTCAGAGCACTGAAAGTACCAGAGACTGCAATGAATTCCTTCAACTATGGGACTTCTAATGGCCATCAGTGAACCCAACCCACACAAAAGAACTTCCACAACCAGAACTTCAAAATACAGAATCAGAGATGGACAGAAACCCCTTGGTCTGACCACTTCAGGCTAGACATGACCCTATGCTTGAAAGAACAAGGGACCTGGTCAACACAGATAAGAACCTCACACAAATCTGACCTTCCACATACAAAAATCAGTGGTCATCACCAACTGACTATACAAAATTCTTTTCAGAATGGGATAAAAGAAGCACTACAGTATGAGACTAAATAGCCCCCCAAGCAAACCAAAACCTCACAAAAACACAAAACAGTACCATGGTACGATGAGGAACTGATAGAGTTAAAAGTCCACTGCAGAAGACAAGAATGAGTTTAGAAGAAAAACAAAAATGAATCCACAGCAACCGCACGGAGGGAAGCACAAAAAAGGTACAAAAATCAAAATAAGACAAGCTAAATGAAGTTCTACAAAGAACAAGTAGGTTCAGATTATAAAGACACAAAGAAATTATATATGCTTGTAAACAACCTACTTGACACCAAATCATTGACAACGAACAATGATCCTCCACCAGCAACTGATCTGGCCAGATACTTTGAAGAGAAAATCATCAATTTACACAAAAACCTACCTCAGGATGATATTAATCTCAAAACCTTCATAGATGAACTTGACTACCCCCCCCCCCCCCCCCCGAAGAATCCTCAGTGGACAGAACATGGACAACCTTCGCCCAGCTAACGTAATAGTAGCGCAAGCATTAAGAAAAATCGCCACCGCATACTGCATGCTAGCCAAATGCCCCAAATACATCATATGAGAGCTCCCCTTAACCACTTCATTGACTAACTCACATCTCACCTGAACTTCATGTTCCGGGAAGCTCGATTCCCAATGGACAAGGGTACCATACTGCTCACACCAATCCCAAAAGACATCAAGAAAAACCACCAAAGATATCTCAAATGACAGGCCAGTAGCATCCATACCACTAACAACAAAAGCAATGGAAGGCTTCCAGCCAACCAACTAACTGACTAATCAATAAATTCTCCATAATACACAAATCCCAATCAGGCTTTAGGACCCACCACAGCACTGAAACGGTGCTGACTACACTTTTGGCTAAATTCAAACAGGAGATCTCAATAGGAAAAAGCATCCTCCTTCTTCAGTTTGACATGTCTAGTGCATCTGACATGGTTGACCACCAAATCCTACGAAGAATACTCAACAAACTCAGAATTGGAGGGAAGGTACTTGCATGGTCATGGGTTTCCTGACCACCAGATCTTTACCAAGTGAAGTAAAACTTGTAAATCTCTCCCCCATGGAAAACAGAATGCGGAGTCCCCCAGGGCTCACCACTCTCCCACATACTCTTCACCCTAATGATGGTTCCTCTAGCCAGATCTCTATCCAAACAAGTCTTCAACCCTTTCATCTATGCCGATGATGTATCTATCTTTATCCCCTTCCAGAATTAGTTATCTGAAATTACATCCAGAATCACGAACAGCATAAACATCATGGAATCATAGGCATCAGCCTTCAAGCTGAAACTGAATATGGGAAAAACACACTGCTCAATACTCTCATCTCCTCACAATACCAAACGCCTTACATCCATCAACGCCATGGGATCATCTCTCCCAGTAGTAGACAAACTGAAAATCCTAGGAATCACTATAGGCCATGACTTATTTATTGCATTTCCCACCTATTTGCAGGCTCAATGTGGCTTACAGAGTTTTGTTATGACATAGTCATTCCAGGTTATCAGATACAATTGGTAATGTACAGGTTTAGGTAAGGGCAGAAAGAAGGAGGATGTTATGCAGGATAATATAGAAGGTGGACTATAATACTGGCTGGGTTGGTGGGTAGTTTTGTAAGGCTATGGGTTATCTTTGTAGGCCTTGTTGAAGAGATATGTCTTCAGAGATTTGTGAAAGTTAGTTATTTCATCAATAATTTTTAGGGCTGTAGGCAGTGCATTCCACAACTGCGTGCTCATGTAAGAGAAGGTGGTGGCATGTATCAGCTTGTATTTCAGTCCTTTACAGCTGGGGTAGTGCAGATTGCGAAATTTGCGGGCTGATCTTATGGCGTTTCTGGGAGGCAGGTCCACAAGGTTTAGCATATAGATTGGGGTGTCTGCATGAATTATTTTTTGTACAATTGTGCAGATCTTGAACGCAATGCGTTCCTTGAGTGGGAGCCAGTGAAGTTTCTCTCTTAGGGTTTTGCACTTTCATATTTTGTTTTTCCAAATAGGAGTCTGGCTGCGGTATTCTGGGCTGTTTGGAGTTTTTTGATAGTCTGTTCTTTGCAGCCAGCGTTGCAGTAGTCCAGATGACTTATTACCATTGACTGTACTAAGGTATGGAAGATGTTTCTTGGGAAGAAAGGTGTTACTCTTTTGAGTTTCCACATGGAGTGGAACATCTTTTTCGTCATATTCTTCACGTGGGCATCGAGTGTGAGGTTTCGATCAATGGTAACTCCAAGAATTTTCAGATTTTGTGAGATGGGTAGAGAACAGTATGGTGTGGTTATGGTACAGTAGTTGTTTGTGCTGTGTTGTGAAGTGAGTACAAGACATTGTGTTTTTTCTGTGTTGAGTTTTAGCTGGAAGGCATCTGCCCAGGAGTGCATGATTTGGAGGCTTTGGTTGATCTCGTTGGTGATTTCGTTTAGATCATGTTTGAACGGGATGTAAATCGTGACATCATCTGCATATATGTAGGGGTTGAGGTTTTGGTTGGCTAGAAGTTTGGCTAGAGGTATCATCATTAGGTTGAAGAGAGTTGGTGAGAGGGGGATTCTTGGGGAACTCCACATTCAAGTATCCATGGGGGTGATATGTCCGCATTCGTTGTTACATGGTATGATCTTGTGGTCAGGAATCCTTTGGGCCATGTGAGAACTGTACCTCCTACTCCGAAGTATTCTAATATATGTAATAGTATTCCATGATTAACCATGTCGAAGGCACTGGACATGTCAAATTGTAGGAGGAGTATGTTGTTACCGGTTGCAATTGCTTGTTTGAATGAGTTCATTGCAGACACTAGTAGTTTCAGTGCTGTAATGTGACTGAAATCCTGATTGAGACTCATGCAGAATTGAGTGTTTAGGTATTCAGTAAGTTGTTTCGTCACTATGCCCTCCATGAGTTTGGTTATGAGCGGGATAGATGCTACTGGGTGATAATTGGTTATGTCCATTGTGCTTTTTTTAGCATCTTTTGGTAGCGGAGTGAGTAGGATGTTTCCTCTGTCCGTGGGAAAGAGCCCATTTTGAAGTCTGTGGTTTACATGATTTGTGAGGTCTTTTTTGAATTGTTTGGGGGGCGGATCTTATTAGGCTAGTAGGGCAAGTGTCTAATTTGCATTGTGACTTGGCGTATTTTCCGAGCTATTGTGAGATTTCATCTAACGATATCATGTCAAAGTTGGTCCATGATCGGTCTGCTGGGCATTCCCCGGGTTTTGGGTCTAGACATTCGAGAATGCTTGTGTACTCGGTGGTGTTGGTAGGTATCATGAGTCAGCGAATGCTACATACCTGTAGAAGGTATTCTCCGAGGACAGCAGGCTGATTGTTCTCACTGATGGGTGACGTCCACGGCAGCCCCTCCAATCGGAAACTTCACTAGCAAAGTCCTTTGCTAGCCCTCGCGCGCCCGCGCGCACCGCGCATGCGCGGCCGTCTTCCCGCCCGAAACCGGCTCGAGCCGGCCAGTCCAGTATGTAGCAAGACAATACACTTCAAGGGAAGACACAACTCCAAAGGGGAGGCGGGCGGGTTTGTGAGAACAATCAGCCTGCTGTCCTCGGAGATACCTTCTACAGGTATGTAGCATTCGCTTTCTCCGAGGACAAGCAGGCTGCTTGTTCTCACTGATGGGGTATCCCTAGCCCCCAGGCTCACTCAAAACAACAACATTGGTCAATTGGGCCTCGCAACGGCGAGGACATAACTGAGATTGACCTAAAAAATTTACCAACTAACTGAGAGTGTAGCCTGGAACAGAACAAACAGGGCCCTCGGGGGGTGGAGTTGGATCCTAAAGCCCAAACAGGTTCTGAAGAACTGACTGCCCGAACCGACTGTCACGTCGGGTATCCTGCTGCAGGCAGTAATGAGATGTGAATGTGTGGACAGATGACCACGTCGCAGCTTTGCAAATTTCCTCCATGGTGGCTGACTTCAAGTGGGCTACCGACGCTGCCATGGCTCTAACATTATGAGCCGTGACATGACCCTCAAGCGCCAGCCCAGCCTGGGCGTAAGTGAAGGAAATGCAATCTGCTAGCCAATTGGATATGGTGCGTTTCCCTACAGCCACTCCCCTCTTGTTGGGATCAAAAGAAACAAACAATTGGGCGGACTGTCTGTGGGGCTGTGTCCGCTCCAGATAGAAGGCCAATGCTCTCTTGCAGTCCAATGTGTGCAGCTGACGTTCAGCAGGGCAGGAATGAGGACGGGGAAAGAATGTTGGCAAGACAATTGACTGGTTCAGATGGAACTCCGACACAACCTTTGGCAGAAACTTAGGGTGAGTGCGGAGGACTACTCTGTTGTGATGAAATTTGGTGTAAGGGGCCTGGGCTACCAGGGCCTGAAGCTCACTGACTCTACGAGCCGAGGTAACTGCCACCAAGAAAATGACCTTCCAGGTCAAGTACTTCGGATGGCAGGAATTCAGTGGCTCGAAAGGAGGTTTCATCAGCTGGGTGAGAACGACATTGAGATCCCATGACACTGTAGGAGGCTTGACAGGGGGCTTTGACAAAAGCAAACCTCTCATGAAGCGAACAACTAAAGGCTGTCCTGAGATCGGCTTACCTTCCACTTGGTAATGGTATGCACTGATTGCACTAAGGTGAACCCTTACGGAGTTGGTCTTCAGACCAGACTCAGACAAGTGGAGAAGGTATTCAAGCAGGGTCTGTGTAGGACAAGAGCGAGGATCTAGGGCCTTGCTGTCACACCAGACGGCAAACCTCCTCCAATGAAAGAAGTAACTTCTCTTAGTGGAGTCTTTCCTGGAAGCAAGCAAGATGCGGGAGACACCCTCTGGCAGACCCAAAGAGGCAAAGTCTACGCCCTCAACATCCAGGCCGTGAGAGCCAGGGACTGGAGGTTGGGATGCAGAAGAGCCCCTTCGTCCTGCGTGATGAGGGTCGGAAAACACTCCAATCTCCACGGTTCTTCGGAGGATAACTCCAGAAGAAGAGGGAACCAGATCTGACGCGGCCAAAAGGGAGCAATCAGAATCATGGTGCCTCGGTCTTGCTTGAGTTTCAACAAAGTCTTCCCCACCAGAGGAATGGGAGGATAAGCATACAGCAGACCTTCCCCCCAATCCAGGAGGAAGGCATCCGACGCCAGTCTGCCGTGGGCCTGAAGCCTGGAACAGAACTGAGGGACCTTGTGGTTCACCTGAGATGCGAAGAGATCACCAGGGGGGTGCCCCACGCCTGGAAGATCTGTCGCACCACACGGGAATTGAGCGACCACTCGTGAGGTTGCATAATCCTGCTCAACCTGTCGGCCAGACTGTTGTTTACGCCTGCCAGATATGTGGCTTGGAGCACCATGCCTTGACGGCGAGCCCAAAGCCACATGCTGACGGCTTCCTGACACAGGGGGCGAGATCCGGTGCCCCCCTGCTTGTTGACATAGTACATGGCAACCTGATTGTCTGTCTGAATTTGGATAATTTGGTGGGACAGCCGATCTCTGAAAGCCTTCAGAGCGTTCCAGATCGCTCGCAACTCCAGAAGATTGATCTGCAGATCGCTTTCTTGGAGGGACCACCTTCCTTGGGTGTGAAGCCCATCGACATGAGCTCCCCATCCCAGGAGAGACGCATCCGTGGTCAGCACTTTTTGAGGCTGAGGAATTTGGAAGGGACGTCCCAGAGTCAAATTGGAGCAAATCGTCCACCAATACAGGGATTCGAGAAATCTCGTGGACAGGTGGATCACGTCTTCTAGACCCCCGGCGGCCTGATACCACTGGGAGGCTAGGGTCCATTGAGCAGATCTCATGTGAAGGCGGGCCATGGGAGTCACATGAACTGTGGAAGCCATGTGGCCCAGCAATCTCAACATCTGCCGAGCTGTGATCTGCTGGGACGCTCGCACCCGCGAGACGAGGGACAACAAGTTGTTGGCCCTCGCCTCTGGGAGATAGGCGCGAGCCGTCCGAGAATCCAGCAGGGCTCCGATGAATTCGAGTTTCTGCACTGGGAGAAGATGGGACTTTGGGTAATTTATCACAAACCCCAGTAGCTCCAGGAGGCGAATAGTCATCTGCATGGACTGCAGGGCTCCTGCCTCGGATGTGTTCTTCACCAGCCAATCGTCGAGATATGGGAACACGTGCACCCCCAGCCTGCGAAGCGCCGCTGCTACCACAGCTAGGCACTTTGTGAACACCCTGGGCGCAGAGGCGAGCCCAAAGGGTAGCACACAGTACTGGAAGTGGCGTGCGCCCAGCTGAAATCGCAGATACTGTCTGTGAGCTGGCAGTATCGGGATGTGTGTGTAGGCATCCTTCAAGTCCAGAGAGCATAGCCAATCGTTTTGTTGAATCATGGGGAGAAGGGTGCCCAGGGAAAGCATCCTGAACTTTTCTTTTACGAGATATTTGTTCAGGGCCCTTAGGTCTAGGATGGGACGCATCCCCCCTGTTTTCTTTTCCACAAGGAAGTACCTGGAATAGAACCCCAGCCCTTCTTGCCCGGATGGCACGGGCTCGACCGCATTGGCGCTGAGAAGGGCGGAGAGTTCCTCTGCAAGTACCTGCTTGTGCTGGAAGCTGTAGGACTGAGCTCCCGGTGGACAATTTGGAGGTTGAGAGGCCAAATTGAGGGTGTATCCTTGCCGGACTATTTGGAGAACCCACTGATCGGAGGTTATAAGAGGCCACCTTTGGTGAAAAGCTTTCAACCTCCCTCCGACAGGCAGGTCGCCCGGCACTGACACTTGGATGTCGGCTATGCTCTGCTGGAGCCAGTCAAAAGCTCGCCCCTTGCTTTTGCTGGGGAGCCGCGGGGCCTTGCTGATTCGCACGCTGCTGACGAGAGCGAGCGCGCTGGGGCTTAGCCTGGGCCGCAGGCTGTCGGGAAGGAGGATTGTACCTACGCTTGCCAGAAGTATAGGGAACAGTCTTCCTTCCCCCGAAAAATCGTCTACCTGTAGAGGTAGAAGCTGAAGGCTGCCGGCGGGCGAACTTGTCGAATGCGGTGTCCCGCTGGTGGAGAGACTCTACCACCTGCTCGACTTTTTCGCCAAAAATGTTATCCGCCCGGCAAGGCAAGTCCGTAATCCGCTGCTGGACTCTATTCTCCAGGTCGGCGGCACGCAGCCATGAGAGCCTGCGCATCACCACACCTTGAGCAGCGGCCCTGGACGCAACATCAAAAGTGTCATAAACTCCTCTGGCCAGGAATTTTCTGCACGCCTTCAGCTGCCTGACCACCTCCTGAAAAGGCTTGGCTTGCTCAGGGGGAAGAGCATCAACCAAGCCCGCCAACTGCCGCACATTATTCCGCATGTGTATGCTCGTGTAGAGCTGGTAAGACTGGATCTTGGACACGAGCATAGAGGAATGGTAGGCCTTCCTCCCAAAGGAGTCTAAGGTTCTAGCGTCCTTGCCCGGGGGCGCCGAAGCATGTTCCCTAGAACTCTTAGCCTTCTTTAGGGCCAAATCCACAACTCCAGAGTCATGAGGCAACTGAGTGCGCATCAGCTCTGGGTCCCCATGGATCCGGTACTGGGACTCGATCTTCTTGGGAATGTGGGGATTAGTTAATGGTTTGGTCCAGTTCGCAAGCAATGTCTTCTTCAGGACATGGTGCAAGGGAACAGTGGACGCTTCCTTAGGTGGAGAAGGATAGTCCAGGAGCTCAAACATTTCAGCCCTGGGCTCGTCCTCCACAACCACCGGGAAGGGGATGGCCGTAGACATCTCCCGGACAAAGGAGGCAAAAGACAGACTCTCGGGAGGAGAAAGCTGTCTCTCAGGAGAGGGAGTGGGATCAGACGGAAGACCCCCAGACTCCTCGTCAGAGAAATATCTGGGATCTTCCTCTTCCTCCCACGAGGCCTCACCCTCGGTGTCAGACACAAGTTCACGGACCTGTGTCTGCAACCTCGCCCTGCTCGACTCCGTGGAACCCTGTCCACGATGGGGGCGTCGAGAGGTAGACTCCCTCGCCCGCATCGGCGAAGCTCCCTCCGCCGACGTAGTCGGGGAGCCTTCCTGGGAGGTGGCCGCGGTCGGTACCGCACGCGGTACCGACGTCGGGGACCTCAACCTGGGCGATGGGCCAGCCGGCGCCACGCTCGACGGTACCGGTGGCGCAAGCACCGCCGGTACCGGAGGGGTAGGGCGCAACAGCTCTCCCAGAATCTCTGGGAGAACGGCCCGGAGGCTCTCGTTTAGAGCGGCTGTAGAGAAAGGCTGAGAGGTCGATGCAGGCGTCGACGTCAGTACCTGTTCCGGGCGTGGAGGCTGTTCCGGGCTGTCCAGAGCGGAGCGCATCGACACCTCCTGAACAGAGGGTGAGCGGTCCTCTCGGTGCCGATGCCTGCTGGGTGCCGAATCCCTCGGCGACCCAGAGCTCTCGGTGCCGACACGGGGAGGAGACCGGTGTCGATGCTTCTTCGATTTCTTCCGAAGCATGTCACCGGAGCTCCCCGGCACCGACGAGGAGGACGTCGAATCCACCCGTCGCTTCCTCGGGGCCGAGACTGAAGAAGGTCGATCTCGGGGGGGGCTGTACCGCAGGAGCCCTCAGGGTAGGCGGAGACCCACCCGAGGGCTCACCGCCACCAGCAGGGGAATGGACAGCCCTCACCTGCACTCCACCCGATGCACCACCGTCCGACGACATCAGCAGACGAGGTCCTGGTACCACCGACGTCGATGCAGCTATCCGATGTCTCGGCGCCGATGCAGAGGCCCGATGCCTCGATGCACTCGATGCAGGGGCGGCCGAGAAAGATGGTCTGGACGCTGACGACGTCGATGCACTCGAAGATCCCGGTGCCGATGCCGACGAAGAGCCCGAGAACAACACGTTCCACTGGGCTAGTCTCGCTACCTGAGTCCGCCTTTGAAGCAGGGAACACAGACTGCAGTTCTGAGGGCGGTGCTCGGCCCCCAGACACTGAAGACACGACGAGTGTCGATCAGTGAGCGAGATAACCCGGGCGCACTGGGTGCACTTCTTGAAGCCGCTGGAAGGCTTCGATGTCATGGGCGGAAAAATCACGCCGGCGAAATCAAAAGCCGAAATGGCGAAATTCGAAGCACCAAATTTAGAGGGAGAAAAAATCTCGACCGAGGCCGAAAAAAGGCCTACCCCGACGACGAAAGAAAACTTACCGGGGCAAAAAAGCTGGAAGTACGGGGAGGATTTACACGAAACCCGGCGGGGGGTTTGCGGAGCACTTCCCGACTAGGACAAAGCTTTCCCGAAGGAAAAAAACACGTTCAAACAAATTGGACGCGCGAGGTCGACTTTCCGGGGCTCGACACGGCGAAAACACGACCGTACCGAGTGCGGACAAAAGAAGACTGGCCGGCTCGAGCCGGTTTCGGGCGGGAAGACGGCCGCGCATGCGCGGTGCGCGCGGGCGCGCGAGGGCTAGCAAAGGACTTTGCTAGTGAAGTTTCCGATTGGAGGGGCTGCCGTGGACGTCACCCATCAGTGAGAACAAGCAGCCTGCTTGTCCTCGGAGAATGAGCTTTATAATTTTTTCATTGAAGTAGTTTGCAAGATTGGTTGCGGATGGGGTATCTCTTTTACTACTACTAATTATCATTTCTATACGTTTGTTTCCACATTGTGTGGAACATAACGTATAAAACACTACTTTCCAGGAGCTGTATTCTGAAACCTTGTCCAAAGCATGGTACTTGCCCATGCTATTGCCATGGAATTTAAACAGGGTGTAAGGAACAAATTTTAAAGAAATTACAGCAGCAAAATTCATATTTAGAAAAAACTGATTTGAAAGTGCTAGACCTCTTCACCAAAGATTACACTGGCTACCTATCAAAGTACTCATAGCCTTCAAGATCTGTTCTCTGGTCTACAGAATCTACGGCCTATTGCCGGGATACATGGCCAGCCTAATAGACCTACCAATTTGCAACATAACCAGTGGCATGAGATCCTACCTAACCCTCTACTTCCCTAAATATCAAGGCCTAAAATACAAATCTAAATACGCTATCAGCTTCTCATACGTCTGTACCAAACTCTGAAACACACTACCCAGAGACCTAAAATTCATGAACAATTACCTAGTATTCCAAAAGCACTTGAAAGCCCACTTATTCAAAAAATTCCATTCCGATTACGCCACATAGCAAAACAGATCACTAGAAACTCTACAATCATGATAATGGACCGAACTGAATAGACAAAAACTGAACTAAGCCTCCATCACCTCAAATGGCATTACACATAACCCAGTCTGACTAAATATAAATGTAAACCATAATGTAACCTAACTATAAGTGAACTGTATATCTCATTGAAACTTTATATCCAACCTATCTACTTTTAGACAACTAAGCCACATTGAACCTACCACTGGTTGGAAAATGTGGGGTACAAAGGCAGAAATATGTAAATTGAAATATCCTATATAATAATTTGCACCGCCAACGTTCTATGTCTGGATGCCTGGGTTCATAACATCCATAACCACTCATTGCCCCACCCTCGCATCAAAATGTAATGACGTCAGAGGGCGGAACAGCGAGAGGGAAGGGAAGCCAGCACCAGCCAGCCAGAGAACGTTCAGGTACAAATCGAGGGGAGGAGAGAATTGCGAGGGGAGGGAGGGAAGGGCAGAGGAGAACTGATGGACATGGATGGGATGGGAGGACAGTAGAGGAAAGAATCGTGGGACATCAAGGGGAGGGCAGAGGAGAATTGATGGACATGGATGGGAGGGATAAGAATTGATGGGACACGGATTTTTATTTTATTTTTGTTACATTTGTACCCCGCGCTTTCCCACTCATGGCAGGCTCAATGCGGCTTACATGGGGCAATGGAGGGTTAAGTGACTTGCCCAGTCACAAGGAGCTGCCTGTACCTGAATCAAACAGTTCCTCAGGACCAAAGTCCACCATCCTAACCACTAGGGGAGGGCAGGGGAGAGAAAAAAACCCCTTACATGACAGCCTTCCTAGGGACCGTTTCATTGTTGAGGAAACGGGCATGGTTCCACTAGTAAAAGCATAATTACATTTGAAAAGGAAACATATCATTAGGTGAGAGAATGCAATGAAAATCACTACTGTAAAAGAAAACTAAAGTACCTGGTTCCCAAAACCAAAAACCATAGAATGGATACATTGATCAGAACATGAAAATGGTGTAATGGGTGTGAATGAGGTGGAAGCCAGAATTAAACGGGAAAGTTTGTATCTAGGGAAAAGAGCACAGAAGATGGATGCATTTGCAGCCAAGTCTGTCTAGCAGGCTGCAAGCTGGGTTTGTCTAGCACACTCCAAAAACTCTGGAATTTAACTACCAGCTGGGTCTGGATGGCAGAATGAAAATGTTACAGGAGCAGGAAATAATTGCAAATCAAACCAAATAACCTGGAGACAAGATGGCAAAGTAGGGTGTTACCAAGCAAGGCTCCTACTGTGGCCACAAAGTTTAGTTTCCTTTCCTTCATCGGTAATAAGTGGAAGGCACAGCAGCATCCAGTGGTACAGACTGATAAGGGTTACACAGAAAGCTACCTTGAGCAAAAGGATGCTATTACTGTGAGGTGTATGTGCATGTGACTGGGTGCACCATGCACAAAAGTTAACTATGTGGTACACACAAGTGCGAACTATATTAAAAAAAAAAAAAAAAAAAAAAACCAGAAATGAGTCTATTAGGCACTCTGCTGTAAAACACAGCAGTAAACCGGGAAATTTGGCATCAGGTCCAGGTTGGTTAAGGTTAGATCTGATGTCAGTTTTTAGGAATATCAGTATTTTTCATGCAACCAATACAAGTGTCTATAACTTTCAAAGAGAGCGAGAGGTAACAGATCTGTACACACTGAAAAAAAACAAAACAAAAGCAGAATGTTTTTCAACCTATATTAGCCCACAAACATGTTATGTGCGAGAAATGTTTGTGAGGCTAATGCTTATGCACAGAACATTCCAGTTCAGGCCCAGATGATTAATGACATTTTCATTGGACACATACACAGTGAAGCCACCCTTACCACAGAATCTTTGTGGGTCCGACTGAATTTCCCCCCCAAAAGCGTGCAAGTTCTGCAAACTTATATTTGCATCTCGTTTAGCTTACATCGCCAAAGAATATCTTCTCTTTAAGGGAAGTCTTGCCTCAACAATTTAATTTCTTTGAAGGTGTGAATAAATGTGTGGATAAAGGTGAGCTGGTTGATGTTAATATAGGAGGAAATGTTCTGTTGTGGATTAGGAATTGGTTATTGAATAAAAAACAGCGGGTAGGGTTAAATGGCCATTTTTTTCAAAGAAGGAGGGTGAATAGTGGAATGGTACAGGGATCCGCACTGGGACTGGTAGTTACTTAACATATTTATAAATGATCTGGAACTCTGAATGAACAAACGAGGTGATTAAATTTGCAGATTACACAAAACTATTCAAAGTTGTTCAAATACATGCGGACTGTGAAAAATTGCAGGAAGACCGGGCATCCAAATGGTAGATGTTAATTAAAAACTTGCTATGCTGTATATTCCCAAACATATGGATCTAAGCAGTTTACATTTGTACTAAAACAATATAAAAAGGAGTGCCATAATAAAAAGGCCATTAAGACAATCATCCAGATACAACCACTCAAGCCAGTCATCCAAATTCAAAACAATCCAAGACCAACATCCCAGATGAAATTTAAGGTGGGCAAATGCAAAGTGATGAACATTGGGAAGCATAACACAAATCAGTAATCTGATGCTGGATCCACCTTAGGAGTCAGCACCCAAGAAAAAAATCTCTATGCCATTGTAGACAATACATCTAAACCTTTTGCCTACTGTGTGGCAATAGACAAAAAAAACTAACAAACAGGATGCTAGGAATTAAGAAAGGGATAGAAAATAAGATCCAGAATATTATAATGCTCTGAATCACTCCATGGTGCAAACTCACCTTAAGTATTGCATTCGTCACCATACCTCAAAAAATATATAACAGAATTAGAAAAGGTTCAAAGAAGAGCGTCCAAAATGATAAAGGGGATGGAATTCCTCATATGAAGAAAGGCTAGAGACTAGGGCTCTGACTTGAAAAAAAGATGACTGAGATGGTGTACAACAGGTAACAGTGAATTGATTTTTTTACTCTTTCAAAAAGTACAGACTAGGAAACACTCAATGAAGTTACATAGAAATATTTTGTCATTCAATGAATATCTGGAACTCGTTGCCAGATGTGGTAACAGCAGTTAGCATATGTGGGGTTTAAAAAAGGTATGGACAAGTTCTGGGAGAAAAAGTCCATAGTCTACTATTGAGACAGACATGGGGGAAGCCACTGCTTGCCCTGGGATAGGTAGCATAGAATGTTGCTATTTGAGTTTCTGCCAGATACTTGTGACCTGGATTGGCCACCGTTGAAAGCAGGATACTGGGCTAGATGGACCACTGGTCTCAGTATGGCTATTCTTATGTTAATCTTGAGGTAGAAGCCACATTTCCAATTATCGATGCACTGTACTGGTCCCTCCGTGTGTAGAAGATGGATGCTTTTTGCCCAGCTGGGCATGCCACAGGCTTTTCCAGTGTACTTGCTCGACAAACCAGAAATGGAGAGACCAGACAGTGCTGTCCTCAGAGCTAATATTACACTTAGGGCTCTAGGCTCACACTGCCCCCCCCCCCCCCCCCCCCCATGAAACTAACCAGAATGGTCACTGTTGGAGCAACTGCAGATCAAGTTGCTGAGAGGTGATCCTGCCACATTACCAACTCCTGGCCAAGATGTTTCAGAAAAGGAAAAGTGTGTCACAGGTTCTGGAATGTGGGCCACTGCTGGTCTGCATATGGCAGAAGAGTCACACGCTACCCTTTGGGGCTTGGAGCAATGTCAGGCACTTAAGACAACATTGGAGGAACATTGCAGAGCAATTTCTATTAAGACATTTTTAGTGAGACCTAAATTTTTTAACACTTTCTCTCAAGAGGGTTTGTTGATGCTAGAAACAATTTGCTCCCATTTTGTGCAAGTCTATGAACACAGTTCAGGTCAAAATACATGACCAAGAGTTTGGTTATCAATCATCATACAGATGTATTTGAAGAGGCATTGCTGGACATGGTCATTCATATGTTACTTGAAAGTTCCGTTTCCTCAAGAAATGTTCTAAAAAAAATTTTTTAACTCTCTCATGTGCCTACACAAGAATTGTTTAAAGAATGATCTTGTAGCAGTTTTGAACTCCTTCTGATCAGTACCTCCACATATAAGGTTTTTTCCTCCCAGCTTTCAAATAGAAACAAGCTGGGGAACAGGTCCCTCCCCCTCCCTTCATAAGTTTACATTTAACTGGACTATTGAGAGCTCTGGTAAAGGTGGAGGTTTTTTTCATAATTTTCTGTGAAAGGGAGAATTATACCTTTTGAGCCTCTCCTGTTCTCTATATTTCTTAGTAAATTATTGACCCCATTTGTTATCAGTGAGGTGAGGGCTAACACTATACTGACAGTAAAGGGTATTTCCTTCCTTGGATATCTCTTTTGCTGTACCAAGGTATGCATTTCTTTTATGTAACTTTAGAAATTGTATAATTTTTAAAAACTTGTAGCATAGAAAGTCACTCAAATAAAAGTACTTTTATTATGATCAAACAAAAAAAAAAAAACCAAGCAGAATAATCATCCTATTTACATATTCCCTCTCAAATTCCACACATGACTGCACATACCTGCATTTTTATATAAGTATAAAATTACCAATATAAGTAATACAATAGGACTTACTAAACTTTCTCAGAAACCGGATAGATGAGGTGTTCTACAGATGATCAGCACCCAAGCTTCCTGATGACCAACAGCATTTTCTACAGCAATTTTATCTTGTTAAACCATTTTGGCATTGCTCAGGGTAGCTCATATAGTACAAGTCAGTAGTTCAAATCAGAGTTCTCACCACCTGATATTTTGCTAAGAAAGCTTTATAGACACATGTGATTTTCTATCAAACAGTAACCCTCTTTAACAACTCCATCCCCCAACAAAAACATAGAACTAGAGTTGCCCAAGATAGCTCAGAAAATAAATCAAACTCATTAATATATACAGCATACACAAACAAACCAAACCCAACATTTATACAACAGAAAGCAAGAATTAGCACCATGAGGAAGACAATCAAGAGAATAATTATATCAACTTCTTTCAAAAACTATACAAAGCCTGCTGGATTCCTTCAGGCAGTTTGTACTGTAGCATAGGAGCTACACCCAAGAAAACCATTTCCCTGATCTGTGAACTTTTTAAAACCTTAAAAAAAAAAAAAAAAAGATACTCGATCTCCTCAGCACAGCTGATCACCTGTCTCATACCACCACAGCAACTTATCACTTAAACTCAGTAGATAAGTATTATGCAATCCCTTCAACATCAAATTTAAGCAATTTAAGATCTTAAACTTTTTCACTGGTAAGAAATACTATTGAATTTTTATTTTTTATTTGAAGGGGGGGAGGGAGATAGGCTGTCTTGACCACATAAGAAATTCAAACTTTTAGATATGGTGTTCTCTTATCTAGTAGAGTTTTCAGGACATCCACGTGAATATGCATGAGGAATTTGTGTACACTACCCTCACTGTATGTAAAATGTCATGGTGTACCTCCAGGAGATGGTTGAGAAACACTATTCCAGATCCAACCCCAGATAAGAGTCACTCTCCCTAAGCTACTGCCCCCACACAATACTTAATGTCAGACTGGCTGATGGGCTATCCTAGTCAAACAAGTTTTATTAGTATTTAACAGGGATTATTTAGCCAAACAATCCCAATTTAAGTGATGCGAAGACGAGAGCCCTTTGCTGAACACCTTCCTCCCAACACATTGATGTGGCTATCAGCAGCACAGATGAAATTCTTAAGAGCTATAGATATCAAACCTCCCCTCCACCCCAAGATCGCATAAAGATATTTATGTTTATTTGTACCTGATATTCCTAATATCCACTGAAATGTGTTATAACAGTGATATCTTGTGGCACTCTGCACAGCAGACAAAAAGATGCTACCCATCCTAACACTGCTTTCTGCAACCCCAGTGAATCACACCCATGCAGAATAAAGTAGTCCACTAGGTCAGTGGGGGAGGAATAAAGCCAACCTTCTCCATATATAAAAGAATTACCAAGACTGTCTCCTTGTTGTAGCCCAATCAAAATTCTGAAACACACCTAACCTCCCACCATCCTCCAAAAGGTCAAATGCAGGGTAACGATGCATTCAGAAGTTTCACCTAAAAGCAAAGCTGATAAACTGACACATGCTAAGTTATCCAGGTTTGGCTTCTTCAGGAGGGGGTCAAGAATTGACCAACATAGGGAAATAAATTATTCTTCCATCAAGGACTTTCACACAATGGACATACTGACAACAGAACCAGTGGGGCAATTCTGCATTAGTAAGTTCCCACAATATGTCTACCCCAAACTACATCTAACTGACAAAGCCTGCAGAAGTGGAGCGAGACTGATTCAGTGAACAAAGGGAAAGCTTGTTGTCAAATCAGGCATAGACTGCCTCTTCAAACATTTTAATTGAGCCAAAATTCCACTTTTCAGAAAGGGACCTCTTTCCTACTATTGCAAATAACACAAAGTATGCAAGGATAATAACCTCAGAGATAATGTTATTTCCACATTCTTTGCCTTATACTTAGAACCTATCAAGGCAGAAATACACATTACAGCACAAAGTCCCTGACATAAAAATAGTGCATAAAACAAATTTAGCAATTACATTAACAAGTAGTCCTAAGGGATATGCATGGCATTATAGAGCCAGGTCTGCGACTACAATGAACTCAGGATAAATTCTTGGGCAACAGCTATGTCCACAATTGAAATAGGGAAAAGAACTTAATCTGAACAGGGGACCTTGTATGTTTACCTATTCATGGCAATGCAGTGATAAAAGACAGACTGTCCAAAACGGGAAGCAATATCTTGCAAGTGGTTGCACACAATAGCTGGCAACTATAAAATCTCTTCAGGAATGGACAAACTGGGAATTTGGTACGTTTTCTATTAGCAGCACTTCTGTTGCTTGCTCAGAGAACTATAAAGGATAGCCACAACCCAGCATTCTCAGATGATTTATCCAGAAATTGACTGTGATAAGGAATACATGAAGTCCCTCAGACCTCCACTATTTCTAATTGCCACAGCTTAACTGCTCTAAACATCTGGTTAATCTCCTCTGTAATGAGCATAGTGACATTTTTCTTATGCCTCATTTATTCCGAATAAAACCTACATATCCCCTAAATCTGAATATACTTTAGTGGATTCTTCAAACATAAAGCAAAGCATTCGTATCAACAATATAGAATTTCCCCAGGGAAAACAGCAACATCATCACAAACGGATACTAAATGTTGCTCAAATTCAACAAGATCTCATTTACATTTACAACATAAAAAGCTAGATGCACAGTCTGCTGGTTGCTGCTTACCTCCTGCATAAAGGGGAAGCATGAACCAATTCAAGTTTTCTGGCAAGTCAGTCTTCTGTTAATTACATATACTGGGTAGTTTGAAGTCTATCATTAGAACTCAATATATCAGACAACATCCTTGGTCAAAGGATGTGTAAAACAAACACAGAAAAATACTGGTATTGGCTTAATTTATTAATTTAACAAAAAAAAAAAGTACATAAGAAAACATACAGGCATTAGTGAAAAGAAAGTGGCTACATGTAAATGACAAAATGTAAATGCTGTGCCATAAAGAGCACTAACCAGAAAGAACATCGCTAAACATAAAAACAAGCAAATCTGTACAAAAATCTCAAATATATACATATATTCTTGCCTTGACCAACATCAGAATATATATTTGCCTTATTGTCTATGGAATGCCCCTCCCCTCCAATAACATACTATGTAAACATTTAACAGTGGAAGCAACCAACTAAACAAAAGAAAAAAAGTCAGCTGCTTATGCCATACACTTCTTTGGGCACAGCAGTACTCTAGAGTGTTCCTACAAAAACTTAACAGGTTCTTCCTGAGACACAAACATTACTGATGAACTCTATCATCACACAGAACTTAATGCTAGAAAAGAACTTTTAGAAATCTGCATAGATGTACTCAAATTACAGTGCTATCTGCACATTTTTCCACTTAAAACCTTTGAAAAACAAAAAAAAATGTCAAATACATAGCTTACTAAAATTTGTCAAACATTCTCTGAAGGTCAGTTCTCAGGCACTCAAAAGTTACATATTATTAAAGAAATTTTATATTAAGCAGACCCTGGCCTCTCCATTACTAAATGCAGTGCCCGATTTAAAAATGTAACCTTTAGGTTTTCTAAATGGAAATAATTCTAACAGTGGGGCCCTTTTACTAAGCGATGGTAAACACTAGCATGCACTTACCACAGCTTAAAATGGTGTCCTGCAGTAAGTTTGAAATTGGATGATGTGCATCTGGGTGTGGAGATCGGGTGTTTCTGAGCTAATCAGCGCAGCTTCATTACTGCGCCATGATTAGTGCAGGATTACCATGTAAAGTGTCGGTAAGTGCCAACAGTAATTTAATGGCCGCATAAGCACATGGCCATTAATGGGAAAAAAAAAAAAAAAATCAGCCATCTTACAGTTGCAGTAAAAAAGCAGTGCGCAGGAAAACCCACATAAGGGCGCACTAAGGCCACTTTATACCGCAACCTAGTAAAAGGACCCCTGTATTAATTCCCTTTGGTGTGTGCAACACACTGAATAACTTGAGATTTTAAGCAATCTATGGTGCTTAATTCAGTGAGACCTCAGCTCTAGCAGAAACTTTTAAGAAATAAACATTGGCATGCAATAACTTGCCTTTAAAAATTAGTTATTTTGCAATATGCTAGTCTTTTTCCAGAATTTATATAACTAATTAGACTATTAGCTGCTTTAATGGTCCTGTACTATTCCACTGACACCCAACGGAGTTTGAGGTAAAAAGCTACTCCTTTACTTTCACTCATGGTATTAAACAAACTGCGATATATATTATCACCAACCATAACGACAGTCTATCCACCTATACTGGCAGATTTCATACAAAAGACACACATTTAGGGAGGTGTGAACACTGACAGCATCAGTAGTAGAGCTGAGAATGATCTGTAATGCAACCTGTTAGGATCTGCAGGATCCCAGATTGAATATGCACGAGATATATTTATTATGGATATTCTGAAAGCCTGACCAGTTGGGTGCTCCAGGGACTTGCGTGAGCACCCCTGCTCTAGACTCTATATAAACAGACTTGGATCTACACTGTAATATGTTAATAAACCCCTACCCCCCCCCAAAAAAAAAAAAAAAATCCAAAGTAACCAAAAACAAATCCACACAAAGACCAACCCTGTTATATTGGGTCTACAATGTATAACAAAAGTAACCCAAACTTCTACGGTGAATGTTAGAAGCACTTAAACTGCCTTCCAAAGCATATTCCTCCGCCTTCTTGTTTTCCATCTCATTTAAGATTTAATATTATTATTGTTCATACTATTTCCATGAATTACTCTACATTATGCTTCACAGGATAAAACATACAGAAGGAAGAGAGTCACATTTTTAAGCAAGTTAAATAAAACATTTACGGGCTTGTGAATTTTCTATATAGAAAACAGCCACGATAAATGGTATTTTGATGGCAGTGTGATGTCACAAAACTTTTAAAAAGCTGCGAAGTCTTAAAATGCTACTACCCTATCACCCTAAATATTTTCAAAATGCTGATGAACTTGAGGGCTTGATTAAACTTCATGTCATGAGAAAGGCCTAGATTTGATTCCCAGGTCAGGGTTTCCCTTCTCTGGGCAAGCCATGGATGCTGTAGGGGGCATTCCAGTCATTACACAACAGCTAAAGACTAGACTTGGAGGTCACTTTTTTACTCCAGAACTTGTGGCCAGCCAGTGAAACTGTCTGGCCAAACGTTTTGCAGTTAACTATCCATTTAAGTGGGCCACAGAAGTACCCACCAACCAACCATTTAAAGACAGCATATTCAGCAGTCCTACTTAGAACAGATGGATGAAAAAGCTGGTAGAAAGAGAAGTCATCTAGCTACCCCACTAAACACCGACAGGCTCATGACAGTTTCCAGATGGAGTCCTGATGCATAGTGTTCCTGACCCAGGATTGTGCCCCCAAAAAACTAGAGTAAGCAGAGGAGAATTAACTACAAACACAGGTAGTTGTGAGTGAAAACTGGGGATGATACCACAGACCAGTGGTTCCCAATCCTGTACTGGGGGAACCCCAGCCAGTCAGGTTTTCAGGATATCTGCAATGAATATTCATGAGATTGATCTGCATCCAAATTTCCTTCATGCATATTCAGTGTAGATATTTAGAAAACCTGACTGGCTGGGGTTCCCCCAGGATAAATTTGGAAACCACTGCCTCAGATCAACAGACACTAGATCTGATTCAGCTGGAAGCACAAAAGGAGGAGGAGAAACTGGAGGCTAAAAGCCAATTTAAAAAAGTAACATCGGGAACTGGATACTGGAAGGGAGACTAAATAGGAAAAAGTCCACTACACTTTAAAAGATCCCTCTACAGCTGGTTCTACAAAACAGCCAAAGAAACAAACACCACAATCACATCAAAGTAGCATATATAACATCACTTCACAGTCAGAACAGAGTACTGGGGGGTGGGGGGAGCAGTTCTGAGAGATTAGTAAACCTGGTTTAGGTGCCAATTTCAGCTGTGCTGTTTTGATTTTGCAGTCTGCAGTGTGCTTCTGCCTCACATTGCTGGCTCATTATGGCCCCTAATTACAACTGTGGCAAAATTTTGTCTCAATTGTCTGCAGCAGTCTAACACTTAAAATTGCAACCTTCAATAGCCTGATTTTGCTTAAATTCCAAGGACTTGTTCTGCTACATTTGGTATTCTTGCAGTGTACCCTTCTACACTACTGTAGTTTAAGGCAGATTACTTTAAATTTTAAGTCATTTTTTTTTAAACAGGATAAATTTCTCAAGTACTTATATCATACTTGAAACTGCAATAACGCCACCCTAAAATGACACTGATTTAAAAAAAAAAAAAAAAAAATTTACCATAGCAATAACTAATGTTCGGCACTAAGGACTAGATTCTATAAATGGCACAAAAAAATTGTCGCAGAAAATTTTAAGTGCTATCCTATAAAGGATTTGCATCCTTTATAGAACAGCGCTAAGTGCATAAACAAATGCCTAATTTTAGGCATCGATCAAGTCTATTCTGTAACAATACACTTAAATTTTGGAAACACCTCTGGAATGCCCTTGAAATGCAGTCCATGCCCCCTTGAAATTACATGCTACAGGAGTTCCACGCACTGCGTTATAGAATGTGCGCGCAACTCCCAATTTACACCAATAATTGGTTAGCAGCCAATTACTGGCTCATTAACCAAGTTTCATGTGCAAATGGGCTATGCACACACAACTTTAATCACCATATATAGAATTTGAGGTTAAGTGTAAATGTAGACATTTTACAGTTAACAGAACAAGCGGTGCAAGTCAGTCAATGAAATTCCACCTTCATTTTATATCAGATGATCACAAGCAAACCACTGCTTGAGACCAACATGGGGTGTAGCATTTAACTTTTTTTTTCTCCCCCAAATATATAAAATCTCCCCCTTACTGTTCCCTAACTGCACAGCTAAGAATTCAGGGCTGTGAAGTTGAAAGCATTTTTGGGTGGAGTCAGAATTGGTAAAAGTGTACTACTGACTCAGGTTTGAAAATTTTTTTAAAAAATTATATGGTAAATATCATTTTTATACTTAAATATACATTCTCTTTGTCCTGGATCTAAAGTTACATTTACCAGTACTTTAGATACAGAAAAAAAATTTAAAGCTTAATATCAATAGGAATCGAAGCAGGAGTTAGACAATAGAAAAATGGAGGAGTTGAAGGTTTAGTATATCGACTCCACAGCCCTGCTAATAGCACATGTGGATTAGGTCCACGATAAACTTATGGAGAACACACTGCTTAGCTTCTTGACCAGATGTTATTAAAATGATCAACTGGAAAAAAAATGAACCAGAGTAAATCTATACATATAAAAGGCAAGACCAACGTTCTATGAAGCCTCCAGCCGGAAGTGTGAAGCGCCAGAGATATCCGGTTTCCCCATGAGTGAAGGAAAACAGCACAGCACGAAATCTCACACAGTGAAGGACTCAGAGGGGGGAGGGGAGAGAGATGCCCTCACTCTCTCTGTAACAAAAACACAGAACAGCAGGAAACTTAACACTGAAGGACTGGACTGGGAGGGGGAGGGAGAGAGGGCAGGGACACACACTCCCACATGCACACTCTGAAGAAAACCTTGCTAGCCCCCGTTTCATTTGCATCAGAAACGGGGCTTTTTTACTAGTATTCATTATAATAACAAGGGTGAAATCAAAGTATGAGAAGAGATGCTCACTTCTTTCCTATGATTACTTAAAATTATATTACTTTTTGGTACAAAGTCCAAATCTTCCAATGCACCATTTGACTACAGTAAATGAAAAGTTAGAAAAGGAAAAATACAAGCCCACTTCCTAAATTATTTTAATAGATAAGGCTAATTTTAACAAGTTACATTTCAAGGAATAGTGCTATCTGAAATTTCTAGGTACACACAGGCAGGCAGCTGACACTGAAACCAGAGCATTGTTAGACATGGACCCTCTGAAAACAAAATACCTGGCTATGTGCTGCTGATCACCTCACACAAGCTTTGGTCCAAGGCCCAAAAAAAGTATGAGATCTTTTTCTTCAATATACATTTTTAGCTAACCTACAAGATCACTATCATTGCTTGAACAGGTCTCTCCCATAAATATTAAACCATGAGGAATGAGTTTACAAGTTGGCAATTCAAATACTAGAATATTTCAAGTGAAAACTTATTTGTTCTTCTCCAAGAGAAGAGATTAATTTCTTGACATTGTTCATGTTACTCAGTTCTTGGTATCACTGTCCCAAATAAACTTTCAGCACTCAACAAACACATCTATGCCAGGACAGAAAATTAGAAAGATCCCCTGGTATGGTTTAACACATCTAACAAAGTAGTCCTCAGTATAGCACTTCCTTTAGTTGTTCAAAGTATTCAAGGTACCACACCTTTTGTGAATTTGAGAACTTAACTGTTCAATGAGGTATAAAATATAAATTGATTTTGTTATAAAGAAACAAAACTACCTTACGCTATTTTTAATTCATTAGCTTGAATCTCTGTGAAGAGCATTTCTATGCACTTACAAAAACTGTAATTTGCATCACTGCATTCAAACATGCTACACTAGTTCTGTTGATGTATCTTCTTATTTGGCCAATTATTTGTAAATGGATAAATTCACATTTTTGTGTTTAGTCAAAATGTAACACTTAAAGTCTTCCAAATATAATGAACAAGATTACACATTTCAAAAGTGCAGCCTTCATGTAAATTATTCACGATGCAGAATCATGCCACAAAGCCAAGTTTTTGAACACTATGAAAAGCAGTCATGCCAACAGAACCAGCTAAACCATGATTTGACATGTATACAAGACAACAGGAGAATTAGTGGCAGTTTATTGCCTTATACAAATTTAACCAACATGGAAATTGTGGCAGAGAAATTTAAAACATTCTCCAAGACGTATGTACAGACTGTACATTTCAAAAACATCTCAACAATAAAAATGCAATCTTTGCATCATGAATTAAACTAAATGTACAGTATGAATTGCAACAGTCAATGCATTAAAAGGATTTACAAAGGCACTTTCCTACACAAATAGGAAACAAATCTGTAGCCTTTGGGAAGAATGAAGAGTGCTCAACTACTACACAATCTTGACATTAAGGAAAAAGATGACAAAAGCAGGATATAGTCAGATGTATAGGATTCAATGTGATCCACATATTAAAAAAAGTCACAGAGTCTCATCTTTGTTTCTATGTTGCTTCTCTTGGCTCTCAAGTTCCGTACTTTGGCTCCGTTGATGGTCCAGTTTATTTATATGGTCCTTGTTATCACTATGCTCACGCTTGTGGGATCGCTCTTTGCTTCGGCTACGCTTCCGGGGTCTTTCCTTGCTGTGACTATGCTCCCGTTTCTTGGGCTTTTCTACACTATCAGCTCTTCCCTGACTTCTACTTCGGCTGCGTTTATTTAATTTCTCTTTATTTTCATTCTTGTGTTTACTCGATTTCTCTTTACTTCTACTTCGACTGCGTTTAATAATATTTTTACTATGACTTCCACTTCGCTGCTTCCTCTCTCTGCTTCTGCTTCTACTGTGCTTCTTCTCTTTTTTGGGTTCTTTTCTGTCATCCCGGTGTTTCTTTTCATCTTTGTCAACCTTCTGTCGCCTCTCATCTTCATCCTTACTTTTTTTCTCTTTTGATCTTTCCTTCTCACGTGGCCTGTCAGTATCAGTCTTATTCCTTTCATTTCCTCTCTCATAGTCTCGATCTCGCTTTCTGCTCCTCTCGTTTTCCTTCTCTCTCTCTCTCCCCCTCTCTTTCCTATCACGACTTCGGCTCCGGGTCCTATGCCTCTCTCTGTTTCTGCTATGCCTGCGTTCTGTCCTACGGTCAGTACTGCGAGATCTTCGTTTGTCCTTGTCCCTTTCCTTGGCTTCTCTTTCTAATCTTTGACGTTCTCTCTCTCTTTCTAATTCTCTGTCAAAACTAGATGATCCGTATGGGTCGCGATGGTGGCTTCTACTTCTAGATCTCTTTGGGGATCTCCTGGGACTTGCAGATCTTTTTGGAGTCCTAAAAAAGGAATTTAAAAAAAAATCACACACACAAGAACACTTTAGAAATTTGAGTATAAGGAGACAAGCAGGTATACAGATCATGGGCTTAAAACCAACTAACCGCTATGAAAACATGTTTTTCAATTACACAGATTTGCTGATAAAAGGCAAGCTACAGTAGTTGCCTTGGCCACAGAAGTAACTCAAGCAAGCAGCACTTTGTACAACAGCATTATGTAGTTTATCTGCCCCAGGATAGCATAACTGAAATATCACCATATTACAAGTCCTATCCCATCTTAAAAACGGAACAGAGTAAATCCACATTTTGATTAAAATTTTAATTGCGAAATCAAAGGTATGCTTCCCCCCCCCCCCCCCCCCCTGCAGCTCCTTGTGACTCTGGGGAAGTCACTTAACCCTCAACTGCCCAGAGTCACAAGGAGCTCCAGTGGGGAAAAAATGAAAACAAAATACCATTAATTGCACAATTAATCACAATTACAAATTTTAATCGAAATGCAGTCCTAAAAAGATTAAAGAATAAAAAGTAATGAAAATATTAAAAATACAAATTGAAAAATTACAAGTTAAAGAATCTAAAACAGCATGCAAAGTTTTCACAGCCTACTTGTTGAAAAATGTATTTCCTAACCTCATGACCAAACAAAAGAATTCCAACGATCAGAAAAAAAACCTCCCAAACCTGAACTGCCAGTTAATGTCATTAGCCTCCTCTATTTTTCCAATTGAACACAAAACAATAAATAAAATGTGTGCACTATCTAGAGCAAGTGTTCAGTCAGCATTAGTATGTGATTGGTAAATGCAGATGTGCCCCATAAATGGTGACAATTCCACAAAATACAAACGCATAAACACTGCTCACTGACCAAAGACTAACCTTGAACGCCTTCGTTCTGGATGGCGCTCTGTTTCTTCAACACTCTCCTTGTTCTCCTTGATTTTTCTAGGCTTGTTTTTAATTTGCACATCAATGTATTTCTGTACAGGTACAGGAATCCTTGGGAACAAAGTGGAAAACCATTCCAGTTTTGTAAGGAAAGAGCGAAGCATCTCCCCAATAGTCATTATACAGCCTCCACCAGCCTTCACATCCAAGTCCTATAAAACACAAATGAGGGGGGGAAAAAGGGTCTGATGATCAAAAAAGAGAGGAATTTCAAGGAAACACACTGCAATACCATTTTTTTTAATTAAAGAAAAACAAGTTTATGAAATCCTAGTTGGTTATTAAAGTATTTTTATAAAATATTAATGAAATCTTTTTCACTGCCTGGATTCATTGCTCAAAAGATACAGAAAGGGAACAGAGCCAAGCTTGTATACAAGCACACTCAGCTTGCAGCCATCTGGATATGCATGGGCTGCTTCCATGAAATTAACAGACAATTCTGTACACATCTATTTCATCAAAATGATCCTGATCAGTTTATCTGCTGCATGTCATTTAGCATCATTTTCTTGACAACTGTACACAAGAGATGCACTCACTATATCATTTGTGTATATAAATATATATCATACATGATTTTTCTCACATATTTTCTGTGCAACAAAGGTATCTGTTCACACAAATGAATTCCTAATAAAATAACTGAAAGCAATAGCAAACCAACTGCCATGAAGCAGTGAGGTTTTCTGATTGAGAGCTATGTAAAAAATAAATAAATGAACAGGTTGGAAATGCATAATCCACGATGACCATTGTCTCTGAAAAGGGTCATTACCGCATGAAGGCCTTCTGGCTATGCCCTCTCACAGCTCAGGACATGTTAGTCAGCTATTGTCAGTCCCAAACCTATAGTGCAAGCACACAAGGAAAGTAAGATTTATCGTCATCTAAATAGGAACAAAGAAATCTAAATGTAAAAACTGCTTGCACTCACACACATTTAAGAATGCAGATTTATATCCAAACATAAGTGCAGTGCAACAGAGATCTGAAGAAGAAAAGAGTGGGTTAGCTTAAATGCTGCACCTCAAAAATGTAAAAAAACAAAAAAATCATACAATGCTTCAAAAAGAGGTAGGTCTTACATAATAGTCACCTTCTAAACCAACAGTAAGCCCATTTGGAGATAAATTACACTGAATAATGGGGACAATACTAAACCCTACAGAAAGGCCATAAGCAACAGACTGTGTTAAAGATGCAAGTATGTACAATGCTATAAAGATATGTAGAAAATGATGATTTTGAAAAAATTGCTTCAAACTGCTTTGACCTGTTTTTGTAAAGGCGATATATCAAATGACGAATAAACAAACAATGTACCTCAGGTAGCTATTAACCACTAACACCTGTCTTCCCTAGTTTGTGATAAAATGATTTTCAAAATAAATTTTCTTGCTTAACCCTGTATACTAGAAAAATATATTTAAGCTCAAAGTTATTTAACTTCCTATCATATTTAAAACATGAGCAGGAGAATACTTAACACATAATGACAATCACAGCAGCATGCAGGATTTTGACTTTTAAAATTATTATTTCAGGGCATTCTGGTGTCATGCACAAAAGAAAAACTGAAGAACGGCCAACACGAGAAAAACTGCCTCATGCATGAGCACTTGTTATTTCTAGCCACAAGCCCATATAATAAATCACTGGAGATTCATGGTGAAAAATAAATTGAATGATCCGCTGACATGAGACTATTTCACATAGGGGTCTTTTACTAAGCCACAGTATCGTTCTTAGCTTGCGGTTGAAATCAGCTGGCGGTAAACACCAAGATGCCCAAAGAAATATTATGGGCGTCTCAGTGTTTACCACCAGCTGATTTCTACAGTGGCTTAGTAAAAGACCCCTGTAATGAATATCCAGTTAAGTAGCATACAAAATGTAAAGGGTGAAGCTTCTCAATTATGAATGGAACATGGCATTAAAAGGAAAGCTTTCAATTAATAAAATGCTTCTGTTTTGTACATCTGCAATTTGGTGCCAATCACAAGGCATAAGAAATATTCAAAGCACAAAAAATACACACAACTACTAGAAACCTACAGCCAAGGCCCAGCCTCATGACCCATTACCCACTTATACTATCTAGGCTAAAGTTAGTCAACCATACAAAAACCAAATTATCGATTTGTTATTAAGCTTCAGCATTCCAGTTAGGAAAGCCATCTGACCAACAACAAAACAGGACAACATCTTAGCTAGTATCCTGGAATATTTCTTCCTTCAATCCCACCCTCAAAACCTGCTGTCACTGCAAGCCATTCTCTCTCAAATTTCAAAAAGAAAGCTAAGAGCCACTCAACTGGTGACTCGTATCTTTGTGACTAGCAAGATAGTGTTGGCAGCCTAGAAACAATCCACACTGCCACTGCACTACATCTATCAGATGTCTGAGTCCACCTCTATACGGAATGGCCGCATCATATCCTATCATAAAATTTGGGACTCTTATACGACGTGGACCTTACATCTAGCTACTTCTTCAGTATCTAATTTGGTAACGCCGCCTCCTTCATCAAAGCCCTAGGGATGCGGAAGGGTGGGGGTGGGGAGGAGGAGGATTGTTGCTGTTTTGTATCTGTATAGGGGGGGTTGTTGGGTGGAAAGAGGGAGTTGAGTATGGGATTTCTTTTAGGTATTCATATTTTATATTTGGGTGACAACTTGTTGCTGTTGTATTTGCGATTTTATTTTGTTGTAAAAATTTAAATAAAATGTATATATATATATAAAAAAAAAAAAAAAGCTAAGATACTCCACTGGTAAATTTTTTTTGAAATGCAAAACTAAACACCAATTCAGATATTGCAAGAACTTTTGCACCTTTGATAAATTACATCAAAATGAGGATTTACAATTAAACTAATACACTTCTTCCTGACAAGTTGTATAAAAGACAGAAGGCAAGGGGAAGTTACTAGCTGCTGAACATAAGCTAAAAAGCCTTAAATCTGTAAAATGAATAACTGAAGACATCACCATCCACAGAAAACATTTTCTTCAATGCAGCACAGTAAAAGTTGCTCAGAAATAGCCTTCACTTTTTGTCTGATGACATTTTCCACCATGTAGAGAGTGTGTATTACATTTAAAATATATAGGAAATAAATCTATAGATCTAGGAAATAAAAAGGAAAAAAAATTATTACCCTTGTTGACATACCTCTTCATCATCAAGAAAATCCTCAAACCAGTCCCATAAGTCTGTAGGGGGCTGTGTGTACCTGAAAGTGATGACAGAACAGTAAGGTAAAAGTATTTGCCCAAGAGTAGTGGATACATGAGATATAAAGATGCTATGTGCTCACCGTATATACATAAATCCCAGTGCCCTGATGTATGGAGAGTCTGTGTGCGTTATAAGGCCCATCACCTGTTTACGGGTAAGCTTCAGTGTAAACAGTTTGTACAATAGGCAAAAAGCCGTAGACACAATGCCTCCAGTTCCAACACCTCTCACCTAATACAAGAGCAGAGAAAAATGTTAAAATGCAAGTAACTGATAAGCCTCATTACATCTCGTTTCTTCACCAAGCTCTTTTGTTCAACAGGATGTCAGCATTACCTCACAGACCACAAAATGGA
Organism: Microcaecilia unicolor; assembly: GCF_901765095.1. Lineage (NCBI taxonomy): Eukaryota > Metazoa > Chordata > Amphibia > Gymnophiona > Siphonopidae > Microcaecilia > Microcaecilia unicolor. Next base: position 104,368,663 of record NC_044036.1, read on the forward strand.
TGAGCAAAGTTGGGGGAATTCTTGCCAGGTTGTCTAAAAATTACCATTTAGCTCTGGTGCTGGTCTGAAAACAGAAATTACCACTGCACCCCAGGACTACTCCTTAACTGCAAAGGACAGGTTGCAGAGATGCAGGAGGCTAAATAAAAATTAAAGAACAAATTCTAAATTTGACAAAAACAGACACAGAATTAGAGCAACAAACCAAGAAGAAATCGGAGACAGAATAAAAACCTCAAAAGAAGAAAAAAAAAAAAAAAAAAAAGCAAAAACAAAGTACGCCAAAAAAAGTGTCCAGGAAAATAAAGCCATGTGATATATGTGGAATCCTGTTAGACAAAGTTGTTTGGAATTGAAACCTGATCAGAGTAAATAAAATAAAGATAAGCTTTAAACTCCCTCCAGATTAATCACAGATCATCTATCTTGTGATGTTACAGTGGAAAAATATCCTAAATATTAGGATGTTGGCTCAGTATTCCACAACTTTAATAACGGTATTAAAAAAAAACACACACACACACAAACCAAAAAGGATTTTCTAGTGACCTGCAATTTTCTGCATACATCCTACAGGATGTGTGTACACATGTAACACGCACTTGTTTTGCATCTGTATAGGCTGTGTGTGGATTAAAGTACACGTCCAATCTGTGCTGAGATATAGTAAGTTTCTACATACAGGAAGGGGAGTGACACCACATGTGCCCTTTTCCCTGTCATTTTTGATAGACCTTTAAAATTGTACAATGTTTAGGTTTACATTTACTTCTAGTCCACCTGTACTAAGGCAGATAAAATTACACATACATTCATAAAAAAGCAAAGTCATTCTCTCTATTGAGGGGAGGGGACACACCACACAACCTATAGTGCTCCTTTTACAAAGCGGAGGTAAGAGGGGCCCTGCGATAGCGTCAGAGCATAGATTTGCTATGCGCAGAGACCCCCCCCCCCTCTTTTACCACAGCGGGTAAGAGGATATTTTTTTTTAAAGGAAATGGCCGTGTAGTAAGTGAACCACCTATTCAGGAGGCGGTTAAGGGTTCCCACGCTAACCAGAAATGGCTTGCGTTGGAGACAGGCACTACCACTGGTACTGCCAGATGTGTGTGCAGCAAAGCAACAGTATGGGTACCACCACTTTGTAAAAGGGGCCATATTTCAAGGCACAGGAACATGGCTTGAGCTCTTTGCAACATATCATGATTTAAGCAGTTATTTATCACCTAAGTGTGTCTGAGTATGGGAGTTGATTTTTTTTCCCCAATCTTCTAGCACCTGAGATCTGTCAAACGCTTGTTTTTGTTTAACAGGAAAAGATAAATCCATATATTAGCAAATGATTTTTATACAATATTTCGTGCAATAGCTCTTTGCTTAGAGCAGCTAATCTTCACGCTGCTCGAAGTGGCAGAATATGGTGAAATGTTTTGCTATATTTTCAAATGTTGAACTTTTCAAGCAATTGAATTCTGATACAGAAATATTTTGGAATGCACGTACTTCTACTTACCCCACCGCACATCCCAGTCTGGCCTGCTGTTTTCCTGCTTCCTTTCTCCCAGGGTTCCGCATGTGTAACCTTCAAAGGCAAACAAAAATGTGTTTAGCTACAACATGATTGGGACGCTTGTTCCACTACCCCCCCCCCCCCCCACGCCAAAAAAAAACCTTAATGTTTAAATACAGAGAATTTTTAACCTAACGTAATTCCCATGCAGTTCAATATTAGATGACGGGAAATCTTCCACATCAGGGTCTTCATTTACAACCTACATGTTCTCCTTTTGCTTCTATTCATTTCTCTTCTGGTCTTATTTGTAGGTCTACTTCCTTTATTGTCCAAATATTTTAGTACATTTTCCATATGTTTCAAGATTTTTGATGACCAATCATACTAACCTGATATTTTCAGGCATATGAATGCACTTTTGTGCACATCCCCTACTATAAATAGTTCTGCAAGTTCTCAGTATAGTATTTACTTAAATCTTTAGTAGTATGCAAAGGTCACAAATGTTTTTTTTAGACTATAATATTTCTCCAAGTAAATTAGATGAGAATGGGGGTACCCTAATTAAAAGTCTTCTGTCAATGGAGTTGTTAGTGCTGTTGTCAAAACAGACTTCAGATGTCCTTTCAAACATGCACATTTCAACAAGGTTCTATTTTACTGAAGCCTTTAGATTTCCATATCACTTTTCTAACAGGACTTTGAATATTGTATATGCAATGACTTTTAGAAGTTATACAGATATACTAGTATAATCTACGAAAATTGTGGCTCATGAGTCAACCACTCTCTAAATATTATTTTCACTACTAAGTGTTGTAGTGGAAACAGTATAGGATGAGCTATAAACCAATCATGACAGTAACCCTAAGAGAAAACGTGATTCCTAACTGCAGAGTACTTACATGGATAACGCTAATAAGTGTGGAGCCTGTGTGGCCTTTGTCCCAATTTCCCTACTGGACAGCTTTGCAAAAATTACCTTATTCCTACATTAAGGGAAGGGATTTTGGATTTAACTCACACCTTTGTTCAGTTGTACCTCAAGGCAAGTTATATTCAGGTACAGTAGATATTGTCCTGTCACAGAGGGGCTTACAGTTTGTACCTGAAACAATGACTTGCCCAAGATTACATGGAGCCACAGTGAGGTCTGAAGGCTTCAATTGTTACGAATCCACTGTTTTATTAGGCTACTCCACTCCAAGGATTCAGAATATTGATCAAAATGAAAATGGTCACCATGGACCACCTAACCCCAATGTTAAAGCATGAAGAAACACCCTCCCACCCAAGCACATCATCTGGGGGGGGGGGGGGGGGGGGGAGATGAGGTATAAAAAAGTATCTATACGTTCAAGGGAGGCACAAAGGGCAAAATTATTAAAGAGGCACATGGTTAATACAATGCTTAATAGACTGAATTGCTCAAAGATCATATATATGTACTGGTTTTGATTTATTTGAGTTTTGTGAAACTGTTTTATGCTGATCCTTCCTTGTGATACTCCTTACCCCATCAACAGTGACATCACCACTTTTTCCCAGTCCTGGAAGCAGATTGATATCCTTTGCACCTATTGAGACTACAGAAGAGTCTAATGAAATCATTTGTCACAAGCATCATGTTTCCCAATTCCAAACACCACCCAAAACAGAAAAGTAACTTCCAAAACTGCAAAATAAAATATATATGGAAAAAGGCCAAACAAATTTAAATAAATTAAAACCATAGTATATGATCTTTGTCACTTCCAATCAAATAGTGAACCCAATTTTTCTGGTATTATTAAAACTGGCATCATCAGCTAATTGTTTTGAATATACTGAAAAATCCCCAAAACAGTACTTCTTCACAGTAAAAGTTTATGAACTTCTGTTTATAAAATGATTTAGAGTGCAAATTAAAAAAATGTACAGTTTGCTACGCCTAACCAGAACAGACTCAGGCAGCCGACAAGGTGGCAAGAAGGCTCAGGTTTAAGAGGTGAGTACAATTCAAAAATGGTCAGGTTTAATTACTAATGAACAGATTATTCTTACCTGGCTCGCCAAACATCAACCACAATGAGAAACTCAATTTCACTTTTCAGTTCGAGTGATCTATACCCATCAGTGTGGCTTGGAAAGACTTTACGGACGCAACAATGGCCTACCCAGCCCCCTTTCTTCACCTCTTCGCAGCACAAACAGAACACACAGGCCCGGAAGATGCCCATCGTCAACTACTTATTTTCTGCCCTTCGCCCGCGCAGATTGCACGGGGTCCCGCCACAACTTATCAACTGGCTGTGGGGCACGAAAGCTCCTCAGTAGGAACGATTTTTACGAGTCGTGGCACTTAACCACGTTAGTACTGGATATGTAGAACTACGCCACCTATTTATATCGGCCCAGGAGGCCAAACCGTCCTCTGTCTACCCCAATCATGGCCTCAATGACTTCATCTAATGGACAGTAGCAAAACCTTCACCACGCGCAAACTCCCTCCCCGGATCCCCCTCTTTCAAGGATCCTTTCATACCATATTCCCTTTTTTCAAGTTAAACGGCTAAGGAAAGATGCACAACTGATATCTACATTTAATTCCCTCTCCCGGGGTCTTACCTTGAAATAAATCTCATCCACGACCTCATGGTAGGTCTTGAGCTCATAGAGCTGCACTTTGAAGTAGGGCGAGGAAAGGATGTTAGTCAGAATCATCGGATTCAGGTTCATGGTCTTCTCGTTTCCCCAAAGCGGTAACACGTTGCCCTGTTTGCCTGAGGCCGCCGGCTTATTGCCCCCACCCTGCTGCTGCGGCAACTGCGGCACGTTGCCCGCCGCTAAGCTGTTGGCCATAGTACCACCGCTATCTCGTTTCCGGGCACTCTCACTAAAACTCCATGAAACGAGACCGGTGCTGAGAAAGCGAGCACCGACTCAGATCGAGATATCAAAAATTTTAACAAAAATAACAATATTTATAATAACCACAAAAAAAAAACTCGGCCTAAAAAAACTACGACAGCAATACAGGCCCCAACTCCAGCACAAGGCGCTCAAACGCTCTTCCGCCAACTGCCCAAAGAACAAAATGGCGGGCGCTGCCGGAAATGACGTTAGACACTACGCTCTGACGCAAACAGGAACCAATCAGAAGGCCTCAAAGGAAAATTTAAAGACCCCTTTCTGAAATACTAGTAGTACTACCAGAGCAAGTCATTCGTCTAAGTGGCTGCGTTGAAAGCCAATATAGTCTCGCACCAGATGTTTGTTGATCTCCGGTGCTGTATTACAACTTATTGGCATCTGTGTTTGTTCTTGAATTAAGCTGCAAGATTGCTCACTACTGTTTACAATAAAATTTAGTAGGTAGAAATAGAATAAAGACATTAATGTACGTATTCCCTTGTTTTCTCGGTTGATGCTGGAAAAAATATCTTAAAAACAGGAAATTTTCGTATAAGCAGGTATCAGAGCTAGTATAAGCTTACCGGGCGCCCTAGGCAAATTTTGTCTCCCCCCCCCCCCCTCTCCCTGTCTGTTGAATTTCAAGCTCTAATCTGCCCTTCACCCCGAAGATATGCTTTTAAGGAATAGTTTCCAAAAAGTTGTTTACTCAGGTAAATGCACTATATGAAAATTGCTTACCCTTTTAACCTTCATGCAAGTAAAATTATGTATGCATGCTTGAGTCTGGCTCTCCAGCTTTATTGTTTTGCTTCCATTGCAGCTAATCTTCACTGCCCACCCCATATGCAGCAGCTGCTGCCCTAAGTGACTGCCTAGTCTTGGGCCAGTTCTGGTAGTAAATTGTATGTGAAAGTAGAATTAGAAAAGGATCATAGAAAAGCGACCAAAATGATAGAGGGGATGGAAATGCTCCCATATGAGGAAAGGCTAAAGAGATTAGTGCTCTTTAGCTTGGAAAAGAGATGACTGAGAGGGATATGACTGAGGTCTACAAAATCCTGAGTGGTGAGGAGCGGGTGTAGGCAGTGGCAGTCCTAGGTCGGTTGCCACCTGGGGTGGATCGCTGTTGCGCACCCCCCCCCCGGGTGCAACGGTATCTGTCCCCCCAGGGTGCAGCACAATACCCCCCCCCCCGGCTCAATAGCACCCCCCTCTCTGGCGCATCAAGCCCCCCCCCCCCCCAGGTGCATTCTTGGCTGCTGGAGGGTGCAGAGAGCAGCCGTGCGCCTGTTGGCTCCACTGGCTCCCTGCTCCTTCTGCCCTGGAACAAGAAGTAACCTGTTCCGGGGCAGAGGGAGCAGGGAACCAGTGAAGCCGAAACGCTCGCGGCTGCTCTCTGCACCCTCCAGCAGCGTGCACCCGGGGCAGACCGCCCCACCCTTCCTACACCACTGGGTGTAGGTGAATCGATTTTTCACGCATTCAAAAAGTACAAAGATGACCATTGGATGGACTCAGGGATTGACCTATCCCTTACTCCCCCCCATGGTCACTGACCCCCTCCCACCCCCCACCCCCAAAATGTACATAAAAATAGTACTTACCAGCCTCTATGATTGCTGCAGATGTTTTACTTTTTTTTAAATGGCTATATTTCCGATTTGGGACTTTTAGCACAAGACATCCAAAGTCCGACATGGACATCGTATAAAAAATGCCCCTCATAGTAGGCTATGGAACTTTCTAAGTCTAAGGTTTTTGGTTTGTTTTTTTTTTACTAAGTCACAGTAGTGTTTTTAGCTCGCAATAGAAATCAGCTGGTGGCAAACACTGAAATGCTCATTATATTCCTATGAGCAAGTTTACCACCAGCTGATTTCTACTGCAAGATAAAAACATTACCTCGGCTTAGTAAAAGACCTCCTAAGTGCTTTGAAAATGAGCCTCGTGGTTAACCAACACATGCAAGTGGGGTTTGAAGCACAAAACTACATGAGCTTCAACAGCCACATCTTTCCAAGCACATTAAGTTAGCACAGTCTGCTGTCACACACTTCCTTTTTGATTGGTAAGTCCTTAGACCTATATTATTGACACTGCTTCTTGATGCCTATTGGCTTGCTTCCTCCTAGCTTTACAATGGTAGAAATGGCAGAAATAGTCAGGTCTTAAAAACCTCAATATTTATTTATTTGCAGCTTTTCTCATTGGTCATATTCATTAGAGGTATCCTGACCTGTTGATGGCGACTAGGGTGTTTTTTGTTTTTTTTTTATAACTAAAGATTAGCTCAAGTTGTCTACCACAGGGCCAATTTTATTTCTATAGGCCCTGCTGCAGATAACATGAGCTAATCTTTAGTAAAAGACCCTCTAGGAGTGAAGACCAAAGCCCTAGGGGAAACTTCAATCATGTACCGCCACCCCTCCCCCTAAATAAAATTTTGAAAATTACTCTGTTCATATGACTAGAAAGCATTCATAATCTGCCTAAGGGCTTTTTTTGTAAAGCCGTGCTAGTGATTCCTGCGCAGCAAAGGAGAGGAAGCCCATTCAATTCCTATGGGCTTTCTCTCATTTACCACGGCTTTGTAAAAGAGGTCCTACATTTGGCACACTGTCCTGGTCATGCCTCTAGCCCTACCCTTTCCACCTCAAAGTTTGTTCATGCTATATCAAAATTTTACGTTGACACAATAATGAGAACAAAAGAAGAGATTTCTTAAAACCTAAGATTTGGAAGTAAAAGCTAATTTTACCCACAAAAATCATCTGACTATAAAACTCAATACCTTCTAATATCAGCATAAAATAGCACACCATAAAACCAATGCAATACATAAACCCACTAAAACAGGCAAATCTCAAACCATTTAAGTCAGAAAAGCTTTACAGAAAAGCCAGAGAGTGACTCTAGAGCATCACTTTCTTCTTTGGTGGTGGATGTTCTGTCACAACTCCCCAGCAGTCTCTTCCTTGACTTCTGCTAAGCGTAAGGACATAAGAGTTGCCCTACTAGGTCCAACCAAGGGTCCATCTAGTCTAGCATCTTGTTTCCAGCAGTAGCCAATCCAAGTCACAAATACCTGATAGAGTCCCAAAGAACAGCAAGATTCCATGCTACTTAATCCCAAAGATAAGCAGTAACTTTCCCATGATCTAACTTAATAGTATATGGACTTTTTCCTCTGGGAATTTGCCCAAACATTTTTGAAGCCAGCTCTGTTAATTGCTTTTACCACTTACTCTGTCAAAGAGTTCCAAAGCTTAACTATACCATGAGTGAAAAAAAAATATTTTCTCCAATTTGTTTTAAAAATGCCACTAAAACTTCATGGCAGTGTTCCCTAGGGCCCTGTTTACTAAGCAGCGTTATAGGCACGTTAACATTTTTAATGCGTGTTAACCATGTATGTGCCTACAATAGCCCTATAGGCGTCTACATGGTTAGCGCACACGCTAAGTGTAGGTGCACTAAAAACACTAACGCACCTTAGTAAACAGAGCTCCTAGTTCTGTAGTTTTTTAAAAAGTAATGTATTCACGTTAACCCATTCCACTCAGAATTTGATAGACCTCAATCATATCTCTCCTCAACTAATTCTTCTCCAAGCTGAAGAGCCCTAACTTCTTTAGCCTCTCCTCCTCTTTCATCCTCTTAATCATTTTGGTCACCCTTCTCTGTACCTTTTTCAGTTCCACTATATCGTTTTTGAGATGCAGCAACCAAAATAGCACACAATACTCAAGGTGTGGTCTCACCATGTACTGATACAGAGGCATTATGATATTCTTTATTCTATATTCCTTTCCTAGCATTCTGTTAGCATTTTTGGCCAGTGTCACATACTGAGCAGATTTTAACATATTTTCCATGATGTCACCTACATTCTTTTTCTTAGTGGTAACTCCAAATGTGGAACCTTGCATCGTATAGCTATAATTTCGGTTATTCTTCCAAGTGTGCATCACTTTGCACTTGTCCACATTAAATTTCATCTGCTATTTGGATGCCCAGTCTTCTAGCTTCCCGAGATCCACCTGCAATTTCACAGTTTTGAATAGTTTTGTATTATCTGCATATTTGATCACCTCACTCATCATTCCCATTTCCAGATGATTTATAAATATGTAAGAAAGTACCAGTGCAGATCCTTGCATTCCACTATTCACTTTCCTCCATATCCTCCCTGTTTTCTATTTTTTAATCAATATTTTATTAGAAAAAATTTTCATATATTTAAAATAACATAGCTTCATCAAAATAAATTGATCAGTGAATGTGTTTTTTAACCAATTCCCAATCCACAACAGAGCATTGCCTCCTATTCCATTACTTTTTAGTTTTTTTTCAGGAGTCTCTTATGAAGGACTTGGACAAAAGCCTTCTGAAAATCCAGATTCACTGCATCAACCAGCTCCTCTTTAGCCACATGTTTATTCATGCCTTTAAAAAATGTAGCAAATTGGTGAGGCAAGACTTCCCTTGGCTGAATCCATGATGACTCTGTCCCATTAAACAATGTTTGTTTGCCTTCAGTAATTTTGCATCTCCTTTTCTCTCCCTTCTGCTCCATACTCTTCTCTCTTTACTCGGCTCCAAGATCCTCCCCTTTTTCCTCCAGCCCTAGTAAAGCTCCTTTTTTTTTCTAATTTCTCCTCTCACCAGCATCTCTTTTCCACCCTGCTGGCTACCAGTGGCGTAGCCAGACCTGACATTTTGGGTGGGCCCAGAGCTGATATGGGTGGGCACTAGGTGTGAGTAGTGTTTCTTGGGATACTCCTTAATAATGCCTTAGAGTGCACTTGATGATGGATTTCTAAGTAAACAGTCTGTGCAACAGCTCTCCTGCATTAACATAAACCACATACCTGGTTCATGGAACACTGACATTTTTAAATATAGTGATTTTATCCCACATCTTAAACTTGACCAAATATGACTGCTAGAAGGCAAACATGTAAATGGCACATATCCTTCAAACTTTGCTTTGTAACAAATGCAAATGCCTGATTAAGCTGTATTCATAAAACAGGTAAATTCTGAAACTGACATTCCCATTTAAAAAGCCAGAGAAGTCAGACTCATATAGATCCCAACACAAACTACATGCACACAGAATCTTTTACATCGGTCACATGCAGAACACAGATCACCCCTTACCAACTGCAGAATAAAAGACAAAAAATTAGAAATCGCAGAGATGCCAAGAACACAGACCACCCCTTACAAATTGCAGAATAAAGCACAAAAAATTAGAAATCACAGAGATGGCAAATTACCCAGTTCCAGGCTTGAGATTTTGAGCAGTCCTGATTTAAACTTTATAACCCAAATCAGTGTGGGATTTGCAGTGCCTGATTCTGCCCATGGAAATCAGTGCTGCAAGTCCCATAACAATGGAGTGGTCAGAAATGCAGGACTGTCCCAAAATCTCCAGCCTGGAACTGAAGCCCGGCATCAACCCTGCCCTTCCCCCCCCCCCCCCCCCCCATAGTTTGGCATCAGCCGCGGGAGAAAAGGCAGTGACAGCGATCAAAGCAGTGGCGTACCTAGGGTAGTTGACACCCGGGGCTGGTCATTTTTTAACTCCCCCCCCCAATCCAGTACTAGGCATACCGAGAATACAAAACACTTGGGACCTATAGAGCAATTCTAGCATACCATAAGCAGTCATTTCTACAAGTCACACAAGGAAAAGGAAAGCATCTTAAACACTACAGTGAGCACTAGAACATCAATTCACCTATTGTAAAACGAAACCAGACAGAATAGTACAGATTGTCAAACCTGCACAGTCAAAGCCAACTGAAAGCCATGTCTTTTTCACAAACACAGATACACCCTAATCCACTATAGAATATGTAATCATAAACTTTCTATTTAGACAAAAATTAAACTGAACCCCCAAGATGCCAGACTCTGCATACAATGCAATGCCACAGAAACAGAAAATGTCCCCTAGTACTGTGCAAAATATAAAGACAGCAGATGTAAATTTGAAAAACAACTAACAAATACCAATCACCACTTTACAAATTAACAAATAGAAATAAAACAAATATAGAAAATAAAATAATACCATTTTATTGGACTAATACATTTAGCTTTCAGAGGCCAAAACCTCCATCCTCAGGTCAATACAGTATAGTGCTGTTACAGTATCCTATCCTGACCTGACGGAGGTTTTGTTCTCCGAAAGTTAGTCAAAATGTATTAAAATTTGTCCAATAAAAAGATTACCTTATTTACATGTTCTATTTATAAACATTTATTAACACATCTACAATACTACTTTATCCTAAAGCAAAAAAAAAAACAAAAACATATTTACACTTTGTTGTCTCTGGTTTCTGCTTTCCTCATCTTCTCGCCTATATCCAGGACCTCTTTATCTCGCGTCACCTCCATCTGCTCGCCATAACAGAAACCTGGCTCTGCCCTGATGACTCTGCTTCAGTCGCAGCCCTGTGCCATGGCGGTTATCTATTTTCACATACTCCTCGCCCTGCTGGCCGTGGGGGCAGTGTTGGACTACTTCTCTCTCCCTCCTCCAGATTTCAACCCCTTCTTCCACCTCAATCTCACTGTTTTTCCTCCTTTGAAGTCCACTCTATCCGCCTTTTCTCTCCTCTGCCTCTTCGAATAGCGGTCATTTATCGTCCCCCTGATAAGTCCCTTTCATCCTTTCTCAGTGACTTTGATGCCTGGCTTGCCTTCTTCCATGATCCTTCCTCCCCTTCTCTCATCCTTGGTGACTTTAATATTCCTGCTAATGATCCTTCCAACTCTTATATTTCCAAGTTACTCGCTTTAACATCCTCCTTTAATCTCCAACTATGCTCCACCTCCCCCACTCATCAAAATGGTCACTGTCTTGATCTCATCTTCTCCTCCAACTGTTCACCCTCTAGTTTCCTTGCCTCTGATCACCATCTTATAACTTTCACACTTAAATCTCCTCCCTCCCAGTCCCGTCCTATCTTATCTAATTTATCTAGGAATCTTCACGATATTGACCCTTCATCTCTATCCTCCCATGTTTCAAACCACCTCTCTACTGTGGCACCATCCAAGTCTGTCAACTAGGCTGTTTCTTCTTACAACAATACTCTATCCTCTGCCTTAGACACTCTTGCACCTTTGATGACCCGCCCTGTAAGGCGTACAAAACCCCAACCTTGGTTGACTTCTAATATCCGCTACCTACGTTCCTGTACCCGCTCCGCCGAACGCCTCTGGCGGAAATCTCGGGCCCTTGCTGATTTCTTACACTTTAAGTTCATGCTGACCTCCTTCCAATCTGCTCTTTTACGTGCCAAACAGGATTATTATATCCAACTGACCAACTCTCTTGGCTCTAATCCTCGACTTCTCTTCACATTGAACTCTCTCCTCAAGGTGCCCCCTCCCCCAACTCCCCCTTCATTATCTCCTCAGACCCTTGCTGAATTCTTTCACAACAAGGTTCAAAAGATAAACCTTGCTTTCTCTACCTCACCACCTCTCCCTCCACTAGTCCGTTCCCCTCTCTCTCCTTCTCCTCATTCCCTTTCCTCCTTTCCTGAAGTTACTATTGAGGAAACTACACTTCTCCTTTCTTCCTCAAAATGTACCACCTGTTCCTCTGATCCCATTCCCACCCACCTTCTTAATGCCATCTCTCCTGCTCTTATTCCTTTTATCTGTCACATTCTCAACCTCTCACTTTCCACTGCGACTGTCCCTGCTGCCTTTAAACATGCTGTGGTCACACCTCTCCTTAAGAAGCCTTCACTCGACCCTACTTGTCCCTCTAATTACCGACCCATCTCCCTCCTTCCTTTTCTCTCCAAATTACTTGAGCGTGCTGTTCACTGCCACTGCCTTGATTTTCTCTCCTCACATGCTATTCTTGACCCACTTCAATCTGGTTTTCGCCCTCTCCACTCAACCGAAACTGCGCTTACTAAAGTCTCCAATGACCTATTACTGGCTAAATCCAGAGGTCAATATTCCATCCTCATTCTTCTTGATCTTTCCGCTGCTTTTGACACTGTCGATCACAGCATACTTCTCGATACCCTGTCCTCACTTGGATTCCAGGGCTCTGTCCTTTCCTGGTTCTCTTCCTACCTCTCCCTCCGCACCTTTAGTTTTCACTCTGGTGGATCCTCTTCTACTTCTATCCTTCTGCCTGTCGGCGTACCTCAGGGTTCTGTTCTTGGTCCCCTCCTCTTTTCTATCTACACTGCAGAATAATCTCATCCCATGGCTTTTCCTACCATCTCTATGCTGATGACTCCCAAATCTACCTTTCTACCCCTGATATCTCACCTTGCATCCAAACCAAAGTTTCAGCGTGCTTATCTGACATTGCAGTCTGGATGTCTCAACGCCACCTGAAATTAAATATGACCAAAACCGAGCTTCTCATTTTCCCCCCCAAACCCACCTCCCCGCTCCCCCTGTTTTCTATTTCTGTTGATGGCTCTCTCATTCTCCCTGTCTCCTCAGCTCGAAACCTTGGGGTCATCTTTGACTCTTCTCTCTCCTTCTCTGCTCATATCCAGCAGATTGACAAGACCTGTCGTTTCTTTCTTTACAACATCCGTAAAATCCGCCCCTTTCTTTCCGCGCACTCTACCAAAACCCTCATCCACACCCTTGTCACCTCTCGTTTAGACTACTGCAATCTGCTTCTTGCTGGCCTCCCACTTAGTCACCTCTCCCCTCTCCAGTCGGTTCAAAACTCTGCTGCCCGTCTCGTCTTCTGCCAGGGTCGCTTTACTCATACTACCCCTCTCCTCAAGACCTTTCACTGGCTCCCTATCCGTTTTCGCATCCTGTTCAAACTTCTTCTACTAACCTATAAATGTACTCACTCTGCTGCTCCCCAGTATCTCTCCACACTCGTCCTTCCCTACACCCCTTCCCGTGCACTCCGCTCCATGGATAAATCCTTCTTATCTGTTCCCTTTTCCACTACTGCCAACTCCAGACTTCGCGCCTTCTGTCTCGCTGCACCCTACGCCTGGAATAAACTTCCTGAGCCCCTACGTCTTGCCCCATCCTTGGCCACCTTTAAATCTAGACTGAAAGCCCACCTCTTTAACATTGCTTTTGACTCGTAACCACTCGCCTCCACCTACCCTCCTCTCTTCCTTGCCGTTCACATTAATTGATTTGATTTGCTTACTTTATTTTTTTTTTTTTGTCTATTAGATTGTAAGCTCTTTGAGCAGGGACTGTCTTTTTTCTATGTTTGTGCAGCGCTGCGTACGCCTTGTAGCACTATAGAAATGCTAAATAGTAGTAGTAGTAGTACTTTTCACCGCCTTCCTTCCATCCAGCATCTGTCTTCGCTCTCTCTTTCTGCCATCCAGTGTCTGCCCTCTCTTCCGTCCCTTCCATCCACTGTCTGCTCTTTCTCTCTGTCCCTTCAATCCACCATTTGCCCTCCCTCTCCCATCCATCCAGGGTCTGCCCTCCCTCTCGCTGCCCCTGCTTTTCGGCCCCCAGTTCCAGCCCTAGCCCACATCTCCCACCTGCCCCTCCTTTTTAGCCCCACTATCCCACCAGTCCCCAGTTTCAGCCCCAGCCCTTTTCTCCCACCAGTCCAGAGCCTCAGCCCCCAGCCACTTCTCCCTGTCCCCTTTTCATCCCCCAGTCCCCAGTTTCAACCCCAGCCCCGAGCTTCAGCCCCAGCCACTTCTCCCTGTCCCCTTTTCAGCCCCCAGTTTCAACCCCAGCACTTTTATCCCACCAGTCCTGAGCTTCAGCCCCAGCTACTTCTCCCTGTCCCCTTTTCAGCCCCCAGTCCACACAGTTTCAGCCCCTACCCCTTTTTAGCCCCCAGTTCCAGTACTGGCCCCCTATCCCACCTACCCTCCTTTTCAGCCCCCAGTTCCCTTCATCCACATGCCTTGCATTAGGGCCCCCCATTTTCAGCCCCAGACCCATTCTCCCACCTGCCCCAGGCATGGCACCATAATCCCTCCTGCCCCCTTCTTAGACCCCAATTCCAGCTCCAGGCCCCTTCTCCCCTCCCCACCCAGATCCTGTCCCCTTATCCCATCTGAGCCCCTCCCCACCCAGACCCAGTCCCTGTCTCCCGAGCCCCCCTTCCTGACCCAGTCCCCACCTGCCTACCAGTTCCATCGATGCTTTTCTCCTGCCACCCAGCCTTAAAAAAAAAACCCCGGTGAAGCGCCTCGCGTCTGCTCTGCTGTAAAGCAAGCAAATCGCCTCGTCGCGTCGGCACTTCCTTCACTGTGTCCCGCCCTCTGATGTAACTTCCTATTTCCGCGAGGGCGGGACACAGTGAAGGAAGGGCCGACATAACGAGGCGATTTGCTTGCTTTACAGCAGAGCAGAGCAGACACGAGGCGCTTCACCGGGGGGTTTGTTTTTTTAAAGGCTGGATGGCAGGAGAAGAGCGTTGATGAAGCTGGTAGGCAGGTGGGGACTGTGGTGCCGGTAGAGCACCCCCCCACCTGCTGACACCTGGGACAGGGCCACCCGCCCCGCCCTTGGTACGAGGATGTTGGCTGGGCGGGCCTGGAGGGAAAGTGGGTGGGCCTGGGCCTGTCCAGGCCCACCCGTGGCTACGCCCGCTACCTACTAGCTATATTAGAGTTTTCTTCCACTTTCAGAGGCCTAGGACACAGGCCACACTGCAGATGTATGACTTATCCAGGGCTTTTTTTGAGGGGGTACTTGGGGGTACTGAGTACCGGCACCTTTTCCACTGTCTGCTAAAATTGGCCTGTGGTCCCCAAGTTTTAATGAAAGAGCTCAGGTTTTACACACCAATTCTGCCTTGTCATAGATTCTGTGACTGGTTGTAGGAGGCCTGGCTATTGTGAGGTGGGTTCCTCTGTGATCACCTCACCCCTGAAGTGTGGCCTGGCATTTGAGTACTGGCACCTTTTTTGCTAGAAAAAAACACACTGGACTTATCCAAGCTACTCACAACTGAAGCATGCACTTGAGCCTCCCAGTTCCCCTGCTGTCTAATGCAGCTAGGTCCAGTGCCATCTCTAGACAGTTTGGGGTGGGGTGGGGTGGAGCAGGTGGTGGAGGAGGCAGTTTAGGAGGGGGCCCAGCCAAAGCAACATTTCCACACAGCAACATGCCACAGCATTGCAACACTGGTGTACACCTTCCTGACCCATTATTACCTAAACTGCAAGAGAGTTTGGAGTACAGGATAAGCTGTCAAATAAAGATAAATATACAGACAGCTTCAGTACCACATGAAGTACCACAACCACGTAACCTCAGTTCTACCCCCTTTAATATTTACATGAATAAATGTTTTCCCATCTCATGTCTGGATGATATGTGCTGTTTGCAGGCCTGTAAACAGGGACACAATAAGATTGCACAGCTCATCCACTGGAAACTGTGAAAATATAATAACATCACTGTACCAGAAAATTATTTAGGATTATAATCCTGACAAAATTGAAACAACAACAAAAAGAATCAGGATGTTTCCCCTTACAACTTGCCTTAAAAATATATTCAGTTTCAGAGGTGACCTCAATAGCAGCCACACAAACTCCCTCCACTGCCAGGCATATTATGAAAAAAAAAAACCTACAAAAGAAAAAAGGAATAGAATGGAAAACAAAAATACCTTTGTATCGCTCTATGGGGCAACCGCACCTCAAATATTGTGTGCTATTCTGGTCACCGCATCTCAAAAATGATACAGTGGAATTAGAAAAGGTATAGAGAAGGGCGACGAAAATGATAAGGGGATGGGATGACTTCCCTATGAGGAAAGACTAAAGCAGCTAGGTCTCTTCAGCTTGGAGAAGAGAAGACTGAGGGGAGATATGATAGAGGACTATAAAATAATAAGTGGAATGGAATGTGTGAATGTGAACTGCTTGTTTACGCTTTCCAAAAATATGAGGAGAGATATGATAGAGGTCTATAAAATAATGAATGGAATGGGTGCACGTGAATCGCTTGTTTACTCTTTCCAAAAATACTAGGACTAGAAGGCACGCAATGAAGTTACAAAGTAGTAAATTTAAAATGAATTGGAGAAAATATTTCTTCACTCAACATGCAATTAAATTCCAGAATTTCTTGCCAGAGAATGTAGTAAAAGAAGTTAGCTTAGCGGGGGTTAAAAAAGGTTTGGTTAGCTTCCTTAAAGATGTCCATAAGCCATTATTAAAATGACTTGGGGAAAATCCACTGTTTATTTCTAGGATAAGCAGCATGGAAAAATTAATTCTTACCAGATAATTTTCTTTCCATTAGTCCCAACAGAACAATCCAGAGACTTGTGGGTTGTGTCCCTCTACCAGCAGGTGAAAATAGAGAGAACCTCCGAGGTTTGCTAAACCTCAGTATGAACAATACTAAAGCAGTGGAATGGAAACAATAGAAAACTTTCCTGACATTGTCAGACCAAATGCCCAACATACTTCCACCACTTACAAATTTATTTGTTTTTATTATTTAATCAAACGAAGGAACATTCAGAACAACTAAACCCGAAAAAACTAACAAAACAAAACCGCAGACAGTAAATCCAGGGGGGGGGGGGGCTCTGGATTGATCTGTTGGGACTAATGGAAAGAAAATTATCAGGTAAGAAACAATTTTTCCTTCTATAGCGTCCCACAGATCAATCCAGAGACTTGTGGGATGTACCCAAGAAGTCCTCAAGTAGGGCGGGACACACCCAACCCGACAGAAATCACCGACAAGCCAAACACCGCATCCTGCCGAGCTGTCACATCCACCCGATAATGACGAGTGAACCTATGGACCGAAGCCCATGCAGCGGCTCTGAGAATATCTTCCAGAGAAACCAAACGGGACTCTGCATAGGAGAAAGGCATTGTGCATTAATAAAACAAAATCAGGGGAAAAAGGAACTACAAGGGACTTCCCTGCTCCTGTAAATAGCTTCCCTCCATCAGAGCCTGTGCCACAGAAGAGCGCTGCGCCTCTTTCTATCAACCACCACGTGCGGAGCAGGTCGCGCCTGAGAGGAAAAAATGGAGCCCACCAATGTGCGCTGCACTAACTGCCCCAAGGAAACCGCCGAAACTATCCCCTGTGCTTCCAACTCACCGGACACCTGAGGGGAACCCCCGTCGTGCTGAACACCTGCTGCAGGCTGACAGCGGCAGGACTCACACTCCCCCGATGCTGATCTCCGGCCCCCACACCGGGAGCAGCGCTTTGCGCCTCAGAAGGTGCTGACATGCTCCACAAACGCAGCAGCAGGCAGAGCGTAAAGACGCAACATAGCTCTAGCAACCTTAAGCCCACTGTCTGGCGTATCCCACTGCGCCAAAAGGTAAAATTATGTATCATACCTGATAATTGTCTTTCCATTAATCATAGCTGATCAATCCATAGACTGGTGGGTTGTGTCCATCTACCAGCAGGTGGAGATAGAGAGCAAACCTTTTGCCTCCCTATATGTGGTCATGTGCTGCCGGAAACTCCTCAGTATGTCGATATCAAAGCTCCATCCGCAGGACTCAGCACTTAGAGAATTACACCCACAAAGGGACACTCTGCCCAGCTCACCACCGCCGAAACGGGGGAGGGGAATTAACCCAGCTCATCCCCACACAAGTGGGGGAGGGGAATCCGTCCAGCTCATCCCCGCGAAGCGGGGGAGGGACACCACACCCGCCGATGCGGGGGGATCTGGCTTATCCTGCAACCGCGGGAGGAGCTGACTGACCCTAACACCGCCGAAGCGGGAGGGGTACAAAGCTACCCTACAGCCACACGAAGCGGGAGGGAGCGCCGGCAGAATTTAGGTCTCAATCCAGCCCCGTAAAACGGAGGGGAGAGGAATGCAGCAGCTCACTGTAACAAAAACTCATCTCAACTCTTGAAGAATCCAATTGAAAAAACTTGAACACGAAGTCCTCCTGAACAGGAACTGAAGACTAAACTTGAACCTGAAATGCAACCAGAATATAAACAGTACAGATCTCTGGGAGGGGCTATGGATTGATCAGCTATGATTAATGGAAAGAAAATTATCAGGTATGATACATAATTTTACCTTCCATATTATCAAGCTGATCAATCCATAGACTGGTGGGATGTACCGAAGCAGTACTCACCCAGGGCGGGACATTGAAATCCCTGACCGCAACACTGAAGCTCCAAACCGGGCCTCCGCCCGAGCAGCCACAGTCAAGCGGTAATGCCTGGAGAAGGTATGGGCCGATGCCCAAGTTGCCGCCTTGCAAATCTCTTCCAAGGAGACGGACCCGGCCTCTGCCATCGAGGCCGCCTGAGCTCTAGTGGAGTGAGCCTTCAGCTGGATAGGCGGCACCTTCCCCGCGGCCACATAAGCTGCTGCAATGGCTTCCTTGACCCATCTTGCCACAGTAGGCTTAGCAGCCTGCAGACCCTTACGAGGACCTGCAAACAGGACAAACAGATGATCCGACTTCCGGAAATCATTGGTCACTTCCAAGTATCTGATGATGACTCGTCTCACATCTAGATATTTGAGAGCAGAGTACTCCTCTGGGTAGTCCTCCCTACGAAAGGATGGGAGACAGAGCTGCTGATTCACATGGAAGCGAGAAACAATCTTGGGCAGGAAGGAAGGCACTGTGCGAATAGACACTCCTGCCTCAGTGAACTGCAGAAAAGGCTCTCGACATGATAGCGCCTGGAGCTCGGAAACTCTTCTGGCTGAAGTGATAGCCACCAAAAAGACTGCTTTCAACGTCAGGTCTTTCAGAGATGCCCTCGACAAGGGTTCAAAAGGCGGCTTCTGCAAGGCTCTTAGCACCAGGTTGAGATTCCACGCAGGCACCACTGAGTGCAGAGGAGGGCGCAGGTGATTAACTCCCTTGAGAAAACGCACCACATCTGGCTGCGAAGCCAGGGAAGCACCCTTCAGGCGGCCCCGGAAGCAAGCCAGAGCCGCTACCTGGACTTTAAGGGAACTGAGCGACAGGCCTTTTTCCAGACCTTCTTGCAGGAACGCCAACACTGAAGAAATTGGAGCAGTGAAGGGAGAAAGTGAGCCTGCTTCACACCACGCTGCAAAGGTACGCCAAACACTGGCGTAAGCAGTAGAAGTAGAGCGCTTCCTCGCTCTCAGCATAGTGGCGATGACCTTGTCTGAGAAGCCCTTCTTCCTCAGACGCTGCCGCTCAATAGCCAGGCCGTAAGACCAAAGGGGGAGGGATCCTCCATCACCACGGGACCCTGATGCAACAGGCCCTGCTCCACTGGCAGTCGCAGAGGGTCGTCCACTGAGAGCCTGATCAAGTCCGCATACCAGGGACGTCTGGGCCAGTCCGGACCCACCAGGATTATCCGGCCCGGATGCTTTGCCACCCGGTCTAGTACCCTGCCCAACATGGGCCAGGGCGGGAACACATAGAGAAGCTCCTGTGTCGGCCACTGTTGGAGAAGAGCATCTACTCCCAGAGATCGAGGGTCCCGTCCTCTGCTGAAAAAGCGCGGCACTTGGCAATTGGCCGATGACGCCATCAGATCTAGGCTCGGCTGGCCCCAGCGCTTCGTGATTTCCAAGAACGCCTGAGCCGATAACTGCCACTCTCCGGGATCCAAGGTATGGCGACTGAGAAAGTCCGCCTTGACATTCATGACTCCGGCAATGTGGGCCGCCGACAACTGTTCCAGGTTCGCTTCCGCCCACTGGCCTAGATTCATGGCCTCCTTGGCTAGAGGGGCGCTCTTGGTACCTCCCTGGCAGTTGACATAGGCCACAGCCGTGGCATTGTCCGACAGGACCCATACTGGCTTCAACACCAGTACCGGGAGGAACTCCAAAAGCGCCAACCGAATGGCTCTGAGTTCCAGGAGGTTGATAGACCACTTTGCCTCTGCAGGAGACCAGAGCCCCTGCGCTGTCCTTCCCAAGCAGTGGGCTCCCCAGCCCGTCAAAGAGGCGTCCGTCGTGACGACAATCCACTCCGGGGTCACAAGAGGCATTCCTGCAGACAACTTGTCTGTCTTCAGCCACCAGCTCAGCGTCTTGCGCACTGCTGGGTCCAAGGGAAGGCGCACAGCATAATCCTCCGACACTGGAGTCCAGCGCTGCAGCAGAGAGTGTTGAAGTGGTCTCATATGAGCCCTGGCCCAGGGCACTACTTCCATCGTGGCCGTCATAGAGCCCAACAGCTGCACATAGTCCCAAGCCCGAAGAGGAGAGGCTACTAGGAACTGGTCCACCTGAGCCTGAAGCTTGACAATCCGATTGTCTGGCAGGAACACTCTGCCCACTTGGGTGTCGAATCGAACTCCCAGATACTCCAGGGACTGAGTTGGGCGCAGCTGGCTTTTCTCCCAGTTGATGATCCACCCCAGGGAGCTCAAAAGAGCAATCACCCGGTCCACAGCTTTGCCGCACTCTGCATAAGAGGGGGCTCGGATCAGGATGGACTTGTACTCCTTCCTTTCACAGGAAGGCCGCGATGACCACCATTACTTTGGAGAAGGTCCGCGGAGCAGTAGCCAACCCGAACGGGAGGGCTCTGAACTGGAAGTATCGGCCCAGGACTGCAAAACGCAGAAAGCATTGATGAGGAGGCCAGATGGGAATATGCAAGTACGCTTCCTTGATGTCCAAGGATGCCAGGAACTTCCCTGCCTTCACTGCCGCTATAACAGAGCGGAGAGTCTCCATGCGAAAGTGCCGAACTTTCAAGGCCCGATTGACCCCTTTGAGGTCGAGGATAGGCCGTACAGAACCTCCTTTCTTTGGTACCACAAAGTAAATGGAGTAACGTCCCTTGCCAAGCTGATTTTCTGGCACCGGAACGACCGTACCCAGGCGGATCAGATTGTCCAAAGTCTGCTGCACTGCCACAGCTTTGACCGGAGACTTGCAGGGAGAGAGTACAAACCCGTCTCTTAAGGGTCGGCAGAACTCTAGCTTGTAGCCGTCTCTGATGACTTCCAGCACCCAAGCGTCTGAAGTTACCCTGGTCCACTCGCCCAGAAACGAGGACAGGCGTCCTCCAATCTGCACTGGGCCATGGACCAGGGCCCCGTCATTGGGTACGAGACCCTGGGGGAGGACCGGAGGGCGCACCTCCGGGACAGCGGTCTCTGCAAAAGGAATGCTGCTTGGGGGAGAAGTTCCTTCTGAAGGAAGAGGGGGCAGAGGAGCCCAACTTGCCCGGGCGGTACCGACGGGCTTCCTGAAACCGTCCTCTGGAGTTATCGGGGCGAGCACTGGCCCGAGCCCTGACCTCTGGTAACCTCTTGCCCTTAGACGTGCCGAGATCGGTCACAATTTTGTCCAGCTCGACCCCAAAGAGCAGCTTGCCTTTAAAAGGCAACTTAGCCAGGCGGGACTTAGAGGCATGGTCAGCAGACCAATGCTTCAGCCAAAGCCACCGCCGCGCAGAGACTGTCTGAGCCATACCTTTAGCCGAGGCTCTCAAGACATCATACAGCAAGTCTGCCAAATAAGCCAAGCCCGATTCCAGGGCCGGCCAATCAGCCCTCAAGGAAGGATCCGAGGGGGGAAGCCCGCTGCACAATCGTCAGGCACGCCCTGGCCACATAGGAGCCGCAAACTGAGGCCTGCAAACTTAAAGCAGCCGCCTCGAAGGACGACCTTAAGGCCGCCTCCAATCTTCTGTCTTGAGCGTCCTTTAGGTCCATGCCACCTTCCACCGGCAACGCCGTTTTCTTAGTCACCGCAGTGATTAAAGAATCCACGGTAGGCCAAAGAAAGGCCTCCCGTTCACTTTCAGGTAGAGGATAGAGGCGGGACATAGCCCTAGCCACTTTGAGGCTCGCTTCCGGGACATCCCATTGAGCCGAAATTAAGGTGTGCATGGCATCATGCACGTGGAAGGTTCTAGGCGGGCGCTTCGTCCCCAGCATAATGGTGGAGCCAACAGGGGCTGAGGGAGAGACGTCCTCCGGAGAGGAAATCTTCAAAATGCTCATGGCCTGCACTAACAGGTTGGGCAAGTCCTCTGAGCGAAAGATCCGCGCTGCAGAGGGGTCATCCGCTCCATCCGAGTGGGAATCCGTCTCCTCCAAGGAATCCCCAAAGGACCGTTGGGAGAACCCAGATGCGCTGCCTTCATCTACATCAGAGGAGACAGAGTCCTCTAAGGTCTGGAAATCCACCCGAGGGCGTTTACTTCCGGGGGCCTCAACCCCTTTATCGGACAAGGGAGCCGGGGCAGCGTTTTGCATAAGGAAGGCCTGATGCAGCAGCAAAATGAACTCGGGGGAGAAACCCCCCAGACTGTGCACTTCAGCAGCCTGGGCCACAGCCCTAGAAGCACCCTCAACTGGCGCTCGCAAGAGCGGGGGAGAAACATGCTGCGCATCCAAAATGGCGTCCAGCGCGACACTCCGCGAAGGAGTCGTGCGGGAAGAACGGCGCTTAACTTTGGCCGCTTTTTTGCCGTTGCCCAAATCAAGGGCGGCCATAGAATTAACGTCTCCCACCTCAAGGGCGGCCCAAGAAGAAGCGGTCCGAGCAGAGTGGCCGGCCAAGATGGCGGAGGCGAGCAGCGGGGGATGGGCGTTTATGGCGGGAAAAACCGCCGCACCGGAGGAAGAACCGGGACACTGACCGGCCTCCAAACTGACACCCAACAAGGGCGAATCAGACTTTAAGACCCCCGCATCCCCGCTAGAAGCGCACACGCGGTCTGGGGAGCGATTCTTTGCGCCCTCGCCCTCCGACGCCATAGGCCACGTGGAGACCGATTGGGGAACCCCCTGCCCGCTACAAAAAGGTAAAAATTACCTGCTTCTCGCTCCGAGCTGTAACGAACTGGTGTCCCAGTGAGTAGCTGCAATAAACGTTGAAATAAACGCCCTTAAGGATGTCCAAAATTTTTTTTTTTTAACGGAGCCAGCAGGAGGGGGGAGAAAAGGAGGGACCTGGCACCACCAGGTTTCCACTTGCTCAAGAAGAGCCCTCAACCCCAGGTACTCAACAAAACCTAAAAATTAGGCTTGGAGACCTAGCCAGAGCTGCTGCTGTGTGTGACCACCACCTGCTGAGATAGAGAACATACTGAGGAGTTTCCGGCAGCACATGACCACATATAGGGAGGCAATCTCCACCTGCTGGTAGATGGACACAACCCACCAGTCTATGGATTGATCAGCATGATGATATGGAATAAGGATTTTCATGGCCTCATGCATATGAAACGGAATCTAAGTGGGATGCAAAGAACAACTAACCAAAAAAACTCCAGACTGCCCAAAATACAGCAGCCAGGTTGATATTCAGCAAAACACACTTCGATAGTGCCAAACCCCTTCGAGAAAAATTGCACTGGCTCCCAATCAAAGAACGGATCATCTTCAAAATCTGCGCTCTAGTCCACAAAATCATATATGGTGTAGTCCCAGGATACATGACAGACCTCATAGATCTACTAAGAAACAGATTCGGGTCTGCTAGATCATAGCTAAGCCTACACTACTCAAATTGCAAAGGATTGAAATACAAAACAACCTACACATCCGGCTTCTCCTACATAAGCGCACAACTATGGAATGGCCTCCCAAAAGCTGTGAAAACAATCCATGACCACCTGAACTTCAGGAAAAGCGAATGCTACATACCTGTAGAAGGTATTCTCCGAGGACAGCAGGCTGATTGTTCTCACTGATGGGTGACGTCCACGGCAGCCCCTCCAATCGGAAACTTCACTAGCAAAGGCCTTTGCTAGTCCTCGCGCGCGCATGCGCGGCAGACTTCCCGCCCGAACCGGCTCGTGTTCGTCAGTCCCATATGTAGCAACACAAAGCAAGGGAAGACACAACTCCAAAGGGGAGGCGGGCGGGTTTGTGAGAACAATCAGCCTGCTGTCCTCGGAGAATACCTTCTACAGGTATGTAGCATTCGCTTTCTCCGAGGACAAGCAGGCTGCTTGTTCTCACTGATGGGGTATCCCTAGCCCCCAGGCTCACTCAAAACAACAACCATGGTCAATTGGGCCTCGCAACGGCGAGGACATAACTGAGATTGACCTAAAAAATTTACCAACTAACTGAGAGTGCAGCCTGGAACAGAACAAACAGGGCCCTCGGGGGGTGGAGTTGGATCCTAAAGCCCGAACAGGTTGTGAAGCACTGACTGCCCGAACCGACTGTCGCGTCGGGTATCCTGCTGCAGGCAGTAATGAGATGTGAATGTGTGGACAGATGACCACGTCGCAGCTTTGCAAATCTCTTCAATAGTGGCTGACTTCAAGTGGGCTACCGACGCAGCCATGGCTCTAACATTATGAGCCGTGACATGACCCTCAAGAGCCAGCCCAGCCTGGGCGTAAGTGAAGGAAATGCAATCTGCTAGCCAATTGGATATGGTGCGTTTCCCCACAGCCACTCCCCTTCTGTTGGGATCAAAAGAAACAAACAATTGGGCGGACTGTCTGTTGGGCTGTGTCCGCTCCAGATAGAAGGCCAATGCTCTCTTGCAGTCCAATGTGTGCAGCTGACGTTCAGCAGGGCAGGAATGAGGACGGGGAAAGAATGTTGGCAAGACAATTGACTGGTTCAGATGGAACTCCGACACAACCTTTGGCAAGAACTTAGGGTGAGTGCGGAGGACTACTCTGTTATGATGAAATTTGGTGTAAGGGGCCTGGGCTACCAGGGCCTGAAGCTCACTGACTCTACGAGCTGAAGTAACTGCCACCAAGAAAATGACCTTCCAGGTCAAGTACTTCAGATGGCAGGAATTCAGTGGCTCAAAAGGAGGTTTCATCAGCTGGGTGAGAACGACATTGAGATCCCATGACACTGTAGAAGGCTTGACAGGGGGCTTTGACAAAAGCAAACCTCTCATGAAGCGAACAACTAAAGGCTGTCCTGAGATCGGCTTACCTTCCACACGGTAATGGTATGCACTGATTGCACTAAGGTGAACCCTTACAGAGTTGGTCTTGAGACCAGACTCAGACAAGTGCAGAAGGTATTCAAGCAGGGTCTGTGTAGGACAAGAGCGAGGATCTAGGGCCTTGCTGTCACACCAGACGGCAAACCTCCTCCACAAAAAGAAGTAACTCCTTTTAGTGGAATCTTTCCTGGAAGCAAGCAAGATGCGGGAGACACCCTCTGACAGACCCAAAGAGGCAAAGTCTACGCTCTCAACATCCAGGCCATGAGAGCCAGAGACTGGAGGTTGGGATGCAGAAGCGCCCCTTCGTCCTGTGTGATGAGGGTCGGAAAAGACTCCAATCTCCACGGTTCTTCGGAGGACAACTCCAGAAGAAGAGGGAACCAGATCTGACGCGGCCAAAAAGAAGCAATCAGAATCATGGTGCCTCGGTCTTGCTTGAGTTTCAACAAAGTCTTCCCCACCAGAGGTATGGGAGGATAAGCATACAGCAGACCCACCACCCAGTCCAGGAGGAAGGCATCCGATGCCAATCTGCCGTGGGCCTGAAGCCTGGAACAGAACTGAGGGACCTTGTGGTTGGCTCGAGATGCAAAGAGATCTATCAAGGGGGTGCCCCACTCCTGGAAGATCTGTCGCACTACGCGGGAATTGAGCGACCACTCGTGAGGTTGCATAATCCTGCTCAACCTGTCGGCCAGACTGTTGTTTACGCCTGCCAGATATGTGGCTTGGAGCACCATGCCATGACGGCGAGCCCAGAGCCACATGCTGACGGCTTCCTGACACAGGGGGCGAGATCCGGTGCCCCCCTGCTTGTTGACGTAATACATGGCAACCTGGTTGTCTGTCTGAATTTGGATAATTTGGTGGGACAGCCGATCTCTGAAAGCCTTCAGAGCATTCCAGATCGCTCGTAACTCCAGAAGATTGATCTGCAGATCGCGTTCCTGGAGGGACCAGCTTCCTTGGGTGTGAAGCCCATCGACATTAGCTCCCCATCCCAGGAGAGACGCATCCGTGGTCAGCACCTTTTGTGGCTGAGGAATTTGGAAAGGACGTCCCAGAGTCAAATTGGACCAAATCGTCCACCAATACAGGGATTCGAGAAAACTCGTGGACAGGTGGATCACGTCTTCTAGATCCCCAGCAGCCTGAAACCACTGGGAAGCTAGGGTCCATTGAGCAGATCTCATGTGAAGGCGGGCCATGGGAGTCACATGAACTGTGGAGGCCATGTGGCCCAGTAATCTCAACATCTACCGAGCTGTGATCTGCTGGGATGCTCGCACCCGCGAGACGAGGGACAACAAGTTGTTGGCTCTCGTCTCTGGAAGATAGGCGCGAGCCGTCCGAGAATCCAGCAGAGCTCCTATGAATTCGAGTTTCTGCACTGGGAGAAGATGGGACTTTGGATAATTTATCACAAACCCCAGTAGCTCCAGGAGGCGAATAGTCATCTGCATGGACTGCAGGGCTCCTGCCTCGGATGTGTTCTTCACCAGCCAATCGTCGAGATATGGGAACACGTGTACCCCCAGTCTGCGAAGTGCCGCTGCTACTACAGCCAAGCACTTCGTGAACACTCTGGGCGCAGAGGCGAACCCAAAGGGTAGCACACAGTACTGGAAGTGACGTGTGCCCAGCTGAAATTGCAGATACTGTCTGTGAGCTGGCAGTATCGGGATGTGCGTGTAGGCGTCCTTCAAGTCCAGAGAGCATAGCCAATCGTTTTGCTGAATCATGGGTAGAAGGGTGCCCAGGGAAAGCATCCTGAACTTTTCTTTGACCAGATATTTGTTCAGGGCCCTTAGGTCTAGGATGGGACGCATCCCCCCTGTTTTCTTTTCCACAAGGAAGTACCTGGAATAGAATCCCAGCCCTTCTTGCCCGGATAGCACGGGCTCGACCGCATTGGCGCTGAGAAGGGCGGAGAGTTCCTCTGCAAGTACCTGCTTGTGCTGGAAGCTGTAGGATTGAGCTCCCGGTGGACAATTTGGAGGTTTTGAGGCCAAATTCAGGGTGTATCCTTGCCGGACTATTTGGAGAACCCACTGATCTGAGGTTATGAGAGGCCCCTTTGGTGAAAAGCTTTCAACCTCCCCCCGACTGGTAGGTCGCCCGGCACTGATACTTGGATGTCGGCTATGCTCTGCTGGAGCCAGTCAAAAGCTCGTCCCTTGCTTTTGCTGGGGAGCCGATGGGCCTTGCTGAGGCGCACGCTGCTGACGAGAGCGAGCGTGCTGGGGCTTAGCCTGGGCCACAGGCTGTCGAGAAGGAGGATTGTACCTACGCTTGCCAGAAGAGTAGGGAACAGTCTTCCTTCCCCCGAAAAATCTTCTACCTGTAGAGGTAGATGCTGAAGGCTGCCGGCGGGAGAACTTGTCGAATGCGGTGTCCCGCTGGTGGAGCTGCTCTACCACCTGCTCGACCTTCTCTCCAAAAATATTATCCGCGCGGCAAGGCGAGTCCACAATCCGCTGCTGGATTCTATTCTCCAGGTCGGAGGCACGCAGCCATGAGAGTCTGCGCATCACCACACCTTGGGCAGCGGCCCTGGACGCAACATCAAAGGTGTCATACACCCCTCTGGCCAGGAATTTTCTGCACGCCTTCAGTTGCCTGACCACCTCCTGAAAAGGCTTGGCTTGCTCAGGGGGGAGCTTGTCCACCAAGCCCGCCGACTGCCGCACATTGTTCCGCATGTGGATGCTCGTGTAGAGCTGGTACGACTGAATTTTGGCCACGAGCATTGAAGAATGGTAGGCCTTCCTCCCAAAGGAGTCTAAGGTTCTAGAGTCTTTGCCCGGGGGCGCCGAAGCATGCTCCCTAGAACTCTTAGCCTTCTTTAGGGCCAAATCCACAACTCCAGAGTCGTGAGGCAACTGAGTGCGCATCAGCTCTGGGTCCCCATGGATCCGGTACTGGGACTCGATCTTCTTGGGAATGTGGGGGTTAGTTAGAGGCTTGGTCCTGTTCGCCAGCAATGTCTTTTTTAGGACATGATGCATGGGTACTGTTGACGCTTCCTTAGGTGGAGAAGGATAGTCCAGGAGCTCAAACATTTCAGCCCTGGGCTCGTCCTCCACAACCAACGGGAAGGGGATGGCCGTAGACATCTCCCGGACAAAGGAAGCGAAAGACAGACTCTCGGGAGGAGAAAGCTGTCTTTCAGGAGAGGGAGTGGGATCGGAAGGAAGACCCTCAGACTCCTCGTCAGAGAAATATCTGATGTCTTCTTCCTCTTCCCACGAGGCCTCACCCTCGGTGTCAGACACAAGTTCACGGACCTGTGTCTGCAACCGTGCCCGACTCGACTCCGTGGAGCCACGTCCACGATGGGAGCGTCGAGAGGTAGACTCTCTCGCCCGCATCGGCTAAGCTCCCTCCGCCAACGTAGTCGGGGAGCCTTCCTGGGAGGCGACCGCAGTCGGTACCGCACGCAGTACCGATGCGGAAGGCCTCACCTCGGGCATGGGGCCAGCCGGCGCCTCGCTCGACGGTACCGGCGGCGCAAGCACCCCCGGTACCGGAGGGGTAGGGCGCAACAGCTCCCCCAGGATCTCTGGGAGAACGGCCCGGAGGCTCTCGTGCAGAGCGGCTGTGGAGAAAGACATCGATGTCGATGCAGGAGTCGATGTCAAAACCTGTTCCGGGCGTGGAGGCTGTTCCGGGCTGTCCAGAGTGGAGCGCATCGACACCTCCTGAACAGAGGGTGAGCGGTCCTCTCGGTGCCGATGCCTACTGGGTGCCGACTCCCTCGGCGACCCAGAGCTCTCGGTGCCGACACGGGAAGGAGACCGGTGACGATGCTTCTTCGATTTCTTGGAGCGAAGCATGTCACCGGAGCTTCCCGGCACCGACGAGGAGGATGTCGAATCCAGCCGTCGCTTCCTCGGGGCCGAGGCCGAAGGAGGTCGGTCTCGGGGGGGCTGTACCGCGGGAGCCCTCAGGGCAGGAGAAGACCCACCCGAAGGCTCACCGCCACCAGCAGGGGAATGGACAACCCTCACCTGCGCTCCAGACGAAGCACCACCGTCCGACGACATCAGCAAAAGAGGAGGTCTCGATGTCACCGACGCCGACCTCCGATGTCGCCCCGATGCAGAGGGTCGATGCCTCGATACACTCGATGCAGTCAGGGGCGAAGATGAAGGTCCGGGCGCTGATGATGTCAATGCACTGGATCCTCCCGGTGCCGATGCCGACGAAGAGCCCGAGAACAAAACGTTCCACTGGGCCAATCTCGCTACCTGAGTCCGCTTTTGTAAAAGGGAACACAGACTACAGGCCTGCGGGCGGTGCCCAGCCCCCAAGCACTGAAGACACGACGCGTGCCTATCAGTGAGCGAGATGACCCGGGCGCACTGGGTGCACTTCTTGAAGCCGCTGGGAGACTTCGATGTCATGGGTGGAAAAATCACGCCGGCGAGATCAAGAGTCGAAATGGCGGAAAAGGCACCACAAAAACAAGGGGAAGAAAACTTCGACCCGAGGCCTAAAAGCGGCCTACCCCGACGACGAAAGAAAACTTACCGGGGCGAAAAACTGGAAATATCGGAAGGAAAAAAGACTGAAGAGTCTCCTACCACACAGAGTTTTTTTTTTTTTTTTTTAACACGAAGTAAGAACGATGCGCGAGGTCGACTTTCCGGGGCGCGACACGGCGAAAACACGACCATACCGAGCGCAGACAAAAGAAGACTGACGAACATGAGCCGGTTCGGGCGTGAAGACGGCCGCGCATGCGCGGTGCACATGGGCGCGCGAGGACTAGCAAAGGCCTTTGCTAGTGAAGTTTCCGATTGGAGGGGCTGCCGTGGACGTCACCCATCAGTGAGAACAAGCAGCCTGCTTGTCCTCGGAGAATCATTAAACACCAACCTCTTCAAAAAGGCCTACCCCAATGACCCTATGTAAACCCCTTCACCCAAAGCATAGCATGCCTAATGAGCGCACTGGACAACACACAACCTTCATCCCCTCGGACCCTCCACATATACCTCACTCGACCACTATACAACCTTGTATTTGCTATCAACCGACTGGGCAAATGCCTAACAGCACTATGTCAGCCACACTGAGCCTGCAAATAGGTGGGAAAATGTGGGATACAAATGCAACAAATAAATGAAAGGAACAAGGTGGGCATTTGGTACCAGACAAAATAGAGGGTACCGGACCTGTTCCCCCTGATGATTCAGGGGGTGAAATGGCCAAAACCTCAAAAGCCCTAATAATTAGGGAGGGAAGCTCTTCCCTGCGAAAAAGGCGAGCAGCCGTCGGGTCATCCCCCTCCTCAGAAGGCAGGGTGACCTCATCTGCCAAATCCAATGATTCTGAGGGAGAGCCCGGAGACAAAACCGGGCCATCTGTGTCAGATAGCTCCTCGGGATCCAAAATCTCCACCTGGGGATGTTTTGGCAGAAAAGACTGAGAGGCTGCAGCAGAGTGGAAGAGTGGCCTAGTGGTTAGGGTGGTGGACTCTGGTCCTGGGGAACTGAGGAACTGAGTTCGATTCCCACTTCAGGCACAGGCAGCTCCTTGTAACTCTGGGCAAGTCACTTAACCCTCCATTGCCCCAGGTACAAATAAGTACCTGTATACAATATGTAAGCTGCATTGAGCCTGCCATGAGTGGGAAAGCGCGAGGTACAAATGTAACCAAAAAAAAAACCGGTTTGCTGAGGAAGAGACGGGGCTGCCTGAAGAGAAGCTCCTGACTTTTTCAGAAGAAAGGCATTGTGCATTAATAAAACAAAATCCAGGGAAAAAGTAACTGAAAGGGACTCCCCTGCTCCCTCTAAATTGCTTTCCTCCATCGGAGCCTGTGCCACAGAAGCGCGCTGTGCCACCTGTCAATCGCCACGTGCGGAGCTGGTCAAGCCTGAGAGGAAAAAATGGCGCCCGCCGACATGCACTACACTAACTGCCCCGAGGAAACCACCAAAACTATCCCCTGCGCGTCCAACTCACCGGACGCCTGAGGGGAACTCCCATCACGCCGAACACCCGCTTTTGGCTGATGGCAACATGACTCACACTCCCCCCGATGCTGCTCTCCGGCCCCCACACCAGGAGCAGTGCTTAGCCACCTCAGAAGGCACTGACATGCTCCACAAACGCCTGCCCCTCAAAAAGACTCGGCAGCCCGTCTAGCTCCTCTGTATGATTTAACAAAAACAAAGTCTCTTAACTCAGAAAAGAAAGGCAACACCCGATCAGGCCCACAGCCCCAGGGGACTGAGGAAAGGTAGGGGGAGACCGGGAGGGACCTGGCACCACCAGGTGTTCACCAGAAGCTACAAACAGCCACTCAACCCCTGACTGTGCTAAACTAGGCCCAAAGGACACCAGTAGCCAAAGCAAACCAGAGCGCACAGAGATGTCCCTCCACCTGCTAGATAGAGAGACTACTGAGGTTTACTTGGCTGCAAAGGATCACATATAGCAAACCGCGGAGGTTCTCTCCATCTCCACCTGCTGGTAGAGGGACACAACCCACAAGTCTCTGGATTGATCTGTGGGATGCTATGGAAAAAATGTTTTGTATTGTTTTGGGATCTTGCCAGGTACTTGTGACCTGGATTGGCCACTGTTGGAAACAGAATGATGGGCTTGGTGGACCTTCGGTCTGTCCCAGTATGGCAATACTTATGTACTTATGGCGCCTGTGTCACAAGTCTGTCATATGAAACCAACACTAACACCTGGAACTCAAACAGCAACACTACTATGTATGAAAAGGCAGAATTGAAATATTGCACCAATACAGTGGTTCCCAAACCTGGTCCTGAAGGCACCCCAGCCAGTCAGGTTTACAAGATATCCACAATGAATATTCATGAGAGAGATTTGCATGCACTGCCTCCACAGCATGCAGATCTCTCATGAATATTCATTGTGGATATTCTGAAAACCTGACTGGCTGGGAGGTCTCCAAGACCTGGTTTGGAAACCACTACACCAATAGATTTCCTATTGGAAAAATAGCACACACAAGATTACTACAGATCCTCATACAGAAACTACACTCTAGATAGCAGAATGCCTCATCTAGGTCACACACACAATGCAGAGAGACTTTCACCATACAGTATAAAGAACCAGAAATGTGAAATGTGCAGGTGGAAATCAGAACTTCTAAGCCAGACTCAGCATGCAGAACAAAGCTGTAGAAATGCATTTTCTCCTGTACTGAATAAACTACAACAGTATAAGAATTGTAGACTGCCAAAATTGACATATTTCAAACACAGACATGAAAATAAAATGCTTTTTACTACTTGTTGTGTTTGTGTACTTTTATTGAAGTAAGTCATCATGCATCCCCTTGTTTTAACTGGGCTAATGTATGGTGGTATACTGGACCCAACTATACTAAAAAAAAAAAAATTACCAACTGGCTTGGAATAATCCCTTAAGTCATAATATAACCCTTGTCCGACAATCAGTAGACTGTACAAATTGTGAACAGGAGAAATGTAACCCCATACTTATTACCTTTAAAGGAGCATAGGAAGGGATTAATCGTACCTTCGATATTGGAATAGAAGCCACCAACACAGATCCTGTTGGTCGCTTTCGTGTGATGGTCACTGTCAGCATTCGTTGTCTAGGGATGGTCCCGGGTCCAGTTCACAGAGGCAGTGGGTTCGTAGAGGCAGTTGGGTCCAGTTCACAGAGGCAGTGGGTTCCCAAAAAATACACAATCCACTCAGACATATATAGGCTCACAGCACTTAGTACAGGGAAATAGTACAATGCTGTATCTGTGTGTGTGTGTTTAGATGGAATCAATGAGAGAAAGGTAGAATGGGGGGGGGGGGGTGCAGAGAAAGAGAGAGAGAAGTGCCTAAGAAAGCAGAGCCATGTGCTCTGGGAGAGAAAGCTTTGGGATAGAGCTGGGGAAGAAAGGGGGGCCAGAGCCGGGGCTCTGGTGACTGGAGATGGGTGTGTGCAGAGAGAAAGACAGAGAGAGAAGTGATCTGAGCAGAGCCGTGTGCTTCTGCTTTATACCTCAGGAACAGAAAGAGATCAAAAAATTATTTCTTCCCAGCCTTTGATTTCAGCTCTTCCTTTACCAACTCCAGTTTGCTTTCTGAAGTCAGGAAGGTGACCATTTTCACAGGTTCTCCTCTTTGAGGTCCCTAGTTCTGGAGCCTATCTGACTGGCTTTCTTTTGTTCTCACTGATAGCACTGCTCCCAGATGCCCAGAGAGGACATTGGTATGCTAATCAGGAGTAATTGAGAAACAACAGGGCTATCAGCCAGCTGGGCAACATTTGGTCCATTTGCTATCCTTCAGTGATTCCTCACCACCCATCTCATTTCCTGGACTCTGTGCTGCCTCTCCCCACTCCACATCTCCTGAGCTCCACTCTGCCTATCCCTTTCATCTCCTGGGCGCCACATCTACGCTCCCTTCCACCTTGCCTCCGTCATCTCCTGGACTCTACTCTTCCCCTCCACTCCCAACCCCACCCCACTCAACTGATCTCCTGGGCTCTGCTCCTTCCCACTCATCTCATCTCCTGAGCTCCACACCTCTCCTCTGCTCCTTTCCACTTTAACCCAGTCATTTGTTGGGCTCCACATCTCCCCTATGCTCCCAACCCCACCCCACTCCTCCCAACTGAATTCCTGGGCTCCGCTCCTCCCCACCTCTCATTTCCTGGGCTTTGCTCTGCACCTTCCCACCCCTCCCTACTCATCTCCTGGGTTCTGCACCACCCCACCCCTCTTATTTCCTGTGCTCCATTACTCCCCTCTGAACCCCACTAATCTCATCTCCTGGGAAGCTCTGCAGGGGAGGGGGGAGGTGCTGTTGCCTCTCCAGGATAGTTTAAGCAAGTGAGCATCTTTGCTCTCCTCATCCAAAATCTACCCTATTTCTCTTCTTCCCCCATCCAGCATCTACCCTCTCTCCCCCCTTTATATCCAGTCTTTTTTTCTCTCTTGTATATCCCCGCATTCCCCTCCGTGCTCTTGCTAGTCCAACATACACTTTCATTAAGATCTCAGCCTTGCAGACAAAACCCGAACCTCTACCTGTTGGCAAGGTACCGCCCCTTTCTAACGGACACCGGCATACGCTTCCTGTTACAAGAAATAGGGGTTAGGGCAGGGGAGCTCAGAGGTTCCGTACTTATCCAGTGCCGCTCTACAATGCCACGTGACGTGAAAGAGAATGAAACCTGGAAAAAATGTCACTTCCTCTCTTCTGGTGGAGCATATAAGTTGTCTGCTGTCCTATTATCAACCCGAAACGAGTTTACTGGATAAGGGTAGTAGCTGCCACTTTCGCCTGCGAAATTCTTTTATTGTTTGTGGGTTAGTATTAATTCCGCTCCCCAAACTCTAGTATTCTAGGTAGTTGCCTAGGGTTAGCGCTGGTTTTTGCGCCCATATAAATTTCCTCTTGGGCTTCATGGGTGCGCAGGTGAGCGAATGTTCATAAATGGTAGCTCCTTTCACCTTTCTTCAGTTTTAATATAGTACCTGATGGAAGATGAAAAGTAGTTAAGATTTTGTTCTTTAAAAGTGCCAGTGGTGGTTAGGAAGGAACCTAAAATTTATCAGGGTGCCACTTCTTGAGCCAAACCGCAAGCTATAGATGGAGGCGGATGAACCTGACACAATTACTATGGATGACCCCAACGAATATGCAGCAGTGGGTATTACAAGATCTAAGTAAGAGGGAAAAGGTTTGAGGTAGATATCATAGCAATGTCACATACACAACATCAAGCGATAACAGCTTTGCAGAATGATGAAACAATTGTTATTTTAAGGGCAGATAAAGGGTGTGGAGTGGTTGTGCAAGACACCCAAAAATATATTTGTGAAGCTCAAGAACAATTAGGGGACACAACGTTTTATATGTTATTACCAGAAGATCCCACTAGACACTTTCACAACAGGTGTATTCATTATTAAACAAAGCATCAGAGGATGGAACGATTTCCATTCGTGAATTTCAGTATTTATTTAAACAACTAGTAAAAAAGGCCTGTTTCTGACACAATTGAAACGGGCGCTAGCAAGGTTTTCCTCGAAGTGTGTATGTTTGAGAGAGTATGTGTGAGAGAGAGAGTGAATCTGAGAGTGTGTGTGTGTGACAGAGAGAGTGAGACTGGGTGCGAGTGTGTCTGTGAGAGAGTGTGTGTGTGCCTGGGGCCCCTCCCTCCCACCCAGTTCCAGTGTTCCCCCTTCCTCCGTGTTCCAGGATCGTCGTTCCCTCTCCCTCCCTCTGAGTTCCAGGGTTGTCCCCCCTCCAGCCCGGTTTTTTTTTTTTTAGTTTTTGTACAGGTGGTGCATTCCCCCCTCCTCCCCTCTCATCCCCTCCTCCAAGTTCCAGAACCCCTCCCTCCCTCCCCCCCCCAGTTCCAGACCCCCCTCCCTCCCTCAAAATTCCAGACCCCCTCCCTTCCCCTCCCCCCTCCGAATTCCAGACCCCCCACCGAGTTCCAGACCCCACCTTCCTGCCTCCCTCCGACTTGCAGACCCCCCCTCCATCTGTCCGAGTTCCAGACCCCACCTCCCTGCCTCCCTCCGATTTGTAGACCCCCCCTTCCTCCGATTTCCCGACCCCCCTCAGAGTTCCATGATCCCCCCCTCGGAGAGTTACTGACCCCCTGGACCCCCCTGCCGCGACCCTCTCTAGTCCCCTTCCCGCCGCCAACCCTCGGGGCTTCGGAGCCCATCTGTGAAGAAAGTTACGGATCACAGGC
Source organism: Microcaecilia unicolor (assembly GCF_901765095.1). Lineage (NCBI taxonomy): Eukaryota > Metazoa > Chordata > Amphibia > Gymnophiona > Siphonopidae > Microcaecilia > Microcaecilia unicolor. The sequence goes on from NC_044036.1 coordinate 104,404,665, forward strand.
AGGCAGATACATAGAACGTTGGGGTGCGAATTATATAGACGCGTCATAATGGGTCTAGTGACATCAGCTAGGGCTTTGGAGCCCATCTGTGAAGAAAGTTACGGACGCAGGCAGGCAGACGCATAGAATGTTGGAAGTGAGAATTGTTATATAGGATATCCTAAAATACCGGTGATATATTTCACCCCAAAAAATTCACAAAAGTTTTTTTTAAAACCCCTGGCCGCCCGATAGTTTCCGGGTGTGACTCATTGTTTTGATCCTCTTTCTCAGTATTTAGATTTCACCTTCATCCATGTTTACGAAACATTAAATCATATGTGCGAGATTCGGGTCATTTATTAGAGTTATTACAACAAATATGGATACCGGAGGATGCCCAAATTTGTTTAGTTACATTAGATGTCACGGCTTTATACACCAACATCCCACAAGGGGAGGTGGTGCAGATGATTGAAAAGTTAATTGATATGTTACCTTTATCAGCACGAAGGTTAAAGTTATTGAAGGACACGCAGAGTTAATCATATTTCATAATTATTTATGTTTCCAAAATTAGTTTTTCACCAAATAAAGGGGGTTGCCATGGGGGCCTACAGTAGCCCCCACGGTGGCTTGTTTATATATGGGATCAATTGGAAAAAATAGTTTATATATACATCAAGTTACTTTGGGGATGTGGTTACATGGCTGCGGTATATCGATGATATACTGCTAATATGAAGTGGAGATATGAATAATTTTAATTTGCTAAATTTATGGAAACAATGAAGTCCATTAGTGCACATATTAAATTTGGGTGCACCATATAGGTCAGAATGTAGTCAACTTCTTGGATGTAACATTAGATGATATATGGGACATACCGGAAGGAGACGGATCGGAACACAGTACTACCATTATCGTAGTCATCATTCGCAGATGTTCAAAAATAGTATTCCTGCTAGTTAGTTACTTCATATCCGTAGGCTATGCAGTTCCCGAGATGAATTTAAGGAAACAAGCTAAGCAGCTGATGACGCAGGTTTGCACAGCGAGGGCTACCCCAATTAAAGTATTGAGAAAAGCAACTAAAAGAGCGGTATAATTTTCAGTGGGAAATGGTATCAATCAAAAAATTTGGAAAAAAGAAAGACCCACCGTTAACATGCGTGCTTCAATATACGCAGATGTCAACTAATATTGTTCAATTATAAAAAGCATTGGTCAATTTTGGGCTACATGATATCTTTAAAAATACCCGAGATTTGCTTTTCCTCCAGGAGTCAATTTAGGGGAATGACTGAATCCAAGTAGAAATAGAACACAGCAGAATGGAACAGATAGCAATGGTCATGGTGTGTGTAATCATTGTGTATACTGTAAATATGCATGGCAAGTTCAAGAAGTTGTTATCCCATATACTAATGGAAAAAAATATAAACTAATGGGATACACAAATTGCAATACAATGAATTGTGTTTATGGCATTCAATGCCCGTGTGGTTTTTAGTATATTGGCTATCAATAGAAATCAAACAAAAAAAACATGGAAAAGAAAATAAGATGATACCTTTTTTAATTGGACATAACTTATAGTATATTGGCCAAACCACACAAAAATTAAAATTCGTATTGCACAACATTTGAGGTAATCTGTGCACTGGTCGCACTGAAGCCCTGATAGTGTCTCATTGGCAATTAAAGGAACACACTATACAGGAACTATGTTTTGTAGTACTGAATCAAGTAAAATCTGAGAGAGGGGGGTGATGTCCCTTTACTGTTACTGAGAAAGGAACAACGCCTAATATTAAGGTAGAACACGGTAATTCTAATGGCCTTAATAAAGAAATAGAGTGGCTCAGTATATAGTGATGGTGTTTTAAATACTGAGGTTCTGCTGTAAGCAGACGTGGGCGCCCTGTTTTGCTGCCCTCGTGAACAACTGGTGTTCGAGCGCTCAACAACCTGTGGTAACCGGTAGGCATGATGATGATGTGTTTTTAATGTAATAGTAAGGGATAAGATAGTTAAGTATGTATTGTTGTTCATTTAGAATATTATGACCCCTGAAGACGCTCTACGGAGTGCAACACGTGCGTTAGGGTCCTGATGTTGAGATGGCTATAACTCTACAAACAGAAAAAAACAGTATCAAGTTTATGTGGACTAATTTAAGTGGTGGGAAGTATCATGTGATCCTCGAGTCAGTATCAATCTGAAGTATGGGAGTGAAAAATAATGGATGAACAAAGAGAGGAAAGAGGAATACTTGTTGGAAGTGGTTAACTCCCTGAGCTACAGTACTGTCTTATGAGGAGTAAATTTGAAAATGACTTTGGAGAAGTTTATATCGAATATGGAGCATGATATCATGTGGAGATCAAAGCCACAAAAAAGGAGGTACAAACCCTCATGGAACCGTGAGATATAAAACAAAAAAGTGAGTAGAACAAATGAGGATACCAAAAAAATATATTATTCATATAAAAGATGATAGATGATGACCCGACACGGCCGTGTTTCGGCCCAAAGGCCTGCCTCAGGGGTCTTTTACAACCTCAGGTCGTATGTTGTGCATACGCTTTGAGAAGAATGGTAAAGCTGGACTCCACTTGGGTCTCCTCTCCTCAGAAAAGAAATTTTTTGTCATAACCAGGAACAAGCCTGTAATACTCCTCTCGTTTTCAAAGGCCGTGCGGGTCATCATCTATCATCTTTTTATATGAATAAATATATTTTTTGGTATCTTCATTCGTTTCTCCTCACTTTTTTGTTCTATATATCATGTTGGAGATATCACACACACTGGATGCTAATTGAAGTATGAGAATAGATATGAATCTTGATTCCTAAGAACAATTTGAATAACAACTTGAAACTGAATAATTAACTCTTTTGGAAACGGACTGTGGCTTTAAGAAGCTCAACTATTGAATTGTAGTTCTCGGTGATGACCTTTTGAGGAACATGTAAATGAGAAGTGTATCTGATTTTTAGAATTTTCAAGATATGTGTAGTTATTTTGTTTAAGTGTGAATGATTGAAAGAGTGAGGTCTGGATGATGGTTTGTGTGTATAGTTTTAATATATGGATGACATGATTATAATTTGAATTGAATATTTAATAAAGATTGATAAATAGGTACAACAGTTGTTGAAGATAATGTATGCAACGACTACGCATGAGATAAGTTTTCGTACAATGGAGGTAGCTCACGCAAATCAGTCTCTATATATATTTATTTGTTACATTTGTATCCCACATTTTCCCGCATATTTGTAGGCTGAATGTGGCTTACATGGTACCGGAGAGGCATTTGCAGACTCCGGTGAGAACAAATACAAAGTGGTGCTATGGTAAGATAAAGTTTGTGTGGTACAGCCACAAATGGGAGTCGTACTGCGGAAGGGTTGAGTTATGTCCATTATGTGCTTTAGTTTTGTTGTATCACAGGGATCAGACATTTAGGTTGGGTCATTAGGGTATGCCTTTTTAAACAGGATAGTTTTTAGTGATTTCTGGAAGTTAGATGGTTATGTGAGTTTTCAGGCTTTTGGTAATGCGTTCCACAATTGTGTGCTTATGTAGGAAAAGTTGGATGCGTAAGTTGATTTAATATTTGAGGCCTTTGCAGCTGGGATAATGCAGATTTAGGTATGTTCGTGTTGATTTTGATGTGTTCCTATAGTGTTCATCTAGAGCCCATGATAGCAACAGATTTCAGAAAGTTTTGGTAAGTTTCTCACGAGAAAATTAAAGAGTCATGGAATAGGAGGCAAGGTTCTGGTGTGGATTAGGAATTGGTTATTGGACAGAAAACAGAGGGTAGGGTTAAATGGTCATTTCTCTCAATGAAGGAGAGTGACCATAGACCATTATTTAAAATGGACTTGAGGGAAATCCCACTGCCCTTATTCTGGGATAAGCAGCATAAAATGTTTTGTACTTTTTTGGGATCTTGCCAGGTATTTGTGCCTGGATTGGCCACTGTTGGAACAGGATGCTGGGCTTGATGGACCTTTGGTCTGTCCCCAGTATGGCAATATTAATGTACTTAACAGTGGAGTGCCGCAAGGATCAGTACTGGGACTGGTACTATTTAACGGTTTATAATGATCTGGAAATCAGAACGACATGCGAGGTGATCAAATTTGCAGATGTTACAAACTATTGAAGGGTTGTTACAACCACATACTGACTGTGAAATATTGCAGGAAGACCTTAGGAAATTAGAAGACTGGGCATCCAATGGCAGATGAAATTTAATGTGACAAATGCAAGGTGGTGCACATTGGAAAGAATAATCCAAATCATATTTAGCTGATGTTAGGGTCCACCTTGGGGGTCAGCGCTCAAGAAAAAGATCTTAGTGTCATTGTAGATAATACATTGAAATCTGCTCAGTGTGTGGCGGCAGCCAAAAACGCAAACAGGATGCTAGGAATTATTAGGAAAGGGATGGTGAATAAGATTGAAAATACTATAATGCCTTTGTATTGCTCCATGGTGCAACACACCTTGAGTAATGCGTTCAGTTCTGGTTGCTGTATCTCAAAAAGATATAACAGAATTAGAAAAGGTTCAAAGAAAAGCGATCAAAATGATAAAGGGGATGCAATGCCTCTCGTATGAGGAAAGGCTAAAGAGGTTAGGGCTCTTCAGCTTTGAAAAGATATGGATGAGGAGAGATGTACAAAATCCTGAGTGGTGTAGAACAAGTAGAAGTAAATCTATTTTTTTTCTCGTTCCAAAAGTACAAAGACTAGGGGACACTCAAGGAAATTACATGGAAATACTTTTAAAACAAAAGGAGGAAGTTAAAATTATGTATCATACCTGATAATTTTCTTTCCATTAATCATAGCTGATCAATCCATAGACTGGTGGGTTGTATCCATCTACCAGCAGGTGGAGATAGAGAGCAATCCTTTTGCCCTCCCTATATGTGGTCATGTGCTGCCGGAAACTCCTCAGTATGTTCTCTATCTCAGCAGGTGGGCGTACCTCCGGGACGGCGGTCTCTGCGAAAGGAATGCTGCTTGGGGGAGAAGTTCCTTTGAAGGAAGAGGGGCAGAGGAGCCCGACTTGCGCCGGGCGGTACCGACGGGCTTCTTGAAACCGTCCTCTGGAGATACCAGGGCGAGCACTGGCCCGAGCCCTGACCTCTGGTAACCTCTTGCCCCTTAGACGTGCCCGAGATCGGTCACGATTTTGTCCAGCTCGACCCCAAAGAGCAGCTTGCCTTTAAAAGGCAACTTAGCCAGGCGGGACTTAGAGGCGTGGTCCGCAGACCCAATGTTTCAGCCAAAGCCAGCGCCGCGCAGAGACTGTCTGAGCCATGCCTTTAGCCGAGGCTCTCAAGACATCATACAGTAAGTCTGCCAAATAAGCCAAGCCCGATTCCAGGGCCGGCCAGTCAGCCCTCAAGGAAGGATCCGAGGGGGAAGCCCGCTGCACCATCGTCAGGCACGCCCTGGCCACATAGGAGCCGCAAACTGAGGCCTGCAAACTTAAGGCAGCCTCTTCGAAGGACGACCTTAAAGCCGCTTCCAATCTTTTGTCTTGGGCGTCCTTTAGGGCCGTGCCACCTTCCACCGGCAACGCCGTCTTCTTAGTCACCGCAGTGATTAAAGAATCCACGGTAGGCCAAAGAAAGGCCTCACGTTCACTTTCAGGCAAAGGATAGAGGCGGGACATAGCCCTAGCCACTTTGAGGCTCACTTCCGGGACATCCCATTGAGCCGAAATTAAGGTGTGCATGGCATCATGCACGTGGAAGGTTCTAGGCGGGCGCTTCGTCCCCAGCATAATGGCAGAGCCAACAGGGGCTGAGGGAGAGACGTCCTCTGGCGAGGAAATCTTCAAAATGCTCATGGCCTGCAGTAACAGGTTGGGCAAATCCTCTAAGCGAAAGATCCGCGCTGCAGAGGGGTCATCCGCTCCATCCGAGCGGGAATCCGTCTCCTCCAAGGAATCCCCAAAGGACCGTTGGGAGAACTCAGATACGCTGCCCTCATCTACATCAGAGGAAACAGCGTCCTCTAAGGCCTGGGAATCCACCCGAGGGCGTTTTCTTCCGGGGGCCTCAACCCCGTTATCGGACAAGGGAGAAGGGGCAGTGTTTTGCATAAGAAAAGCCTGATGCAGCAGCAAATAAACTCGGGGGAGAAACCCCCCAGACTGTGTATTTCAGCAGCCTGGGCCACAGCCCTAGACGCACCCTCAACCGGCGCTCGCAAGAGCGGGGGAGCCACATGCTGCGCATCCAAGATGGCGTCCGGCGCGACACTCCACGAAGGAGCCGCGCGGGAAGAACGGCGCTTAACTTTAGCCGCTTTTTTGCTGTCGCCCAAATCAAGGGCGGCCATGGCATGAACGTCTCCCAGCTCAAGGGCGGCCCAAGAAGAAGCCGTCCGAGCAGAGTGGCCGGCCAAGATGGCGGAGGCGAGCAGCGGGGGATGGGCGTTTATGGCGGGAAAACCGCTGCGCCGGAGGGAGACCCGGGACACTGACCGGCCTCCAAACTGACACCCAACAAGGGCAAATCAGACTTTAAAACCCCCGCATCCCCGCTAGAAGCGCACACGCGGTCTGGGGAGCGATTCTTTGCGCCCTCGCCCTCCAGCGCCATAGGCCACGTGGAGATCAATCGGGGAACCCCCTGCCCGCTATAAAAAGGTAAAAATTACCTGCTTCTCGCTCCGAGCTGTAAAGACCTGGTGTCCCAGTGAGTAGCTGCAATAAACGTTTAAATAAACGTCGAAATAAACGCCCTTAAGGACGTCCAAAAATTTTTTTTTTTTTTTAAATGGAGCCAGCGGGAGGGGGGAGAAAAGGAGGGACCTGGCGCCACCAGGTTTGCACTTTCTCAAGAAAAGCCCTCAACCCCAGGCACTCAACAAAACCTAAAATTAGGCTTGGAGGCCTAGCCAGAGCTGCTGCTGTGTGTGACCACCACCTGCTGAGATAGAGAACATACTGAGGAGTTTCCGGCAGCACATGACCACATATAGGGATGCAAAAGGATTGCTCTCTATCTCCACCTGCTGGTAGATGGATACAACCCACCAGTCTATGGATTGATCAGCATGATGATATGGAAATATTTTTTCACTCAATGAATAATTAAACGCTGGAGGATATGGTAACAGTGGTTAGCGTATGTGGGTTTAAAAAAGGTTTGGACAAATTCCTGGAGGAAAAGTCCATAGTCTGCTATTAAGAGTCATGGGAAGCAACTGCTTGCCCTGGGATTTGTAGTATGGAGTGTTGCCACAATTTTGGTTTCTGCAAGGTACTTGGCGACTGTTTGGAAAACAGGATACTGGGCTAGATGGACATTCATCTGACCCAGTAGGGCTACTCTGATCATGTTCTTATGTTTTGTAGTTGTGGTGAAATAATTCCTCAGTGCCTAAATGTACACGCCATTTGCGAGCTACGATTGTAGAATATAACATGTGAATGTAACATTTATGTGCCTAAGTGTGCTAAGTGGTACTCTACAAGCTTAGTATAACATGTAACTGCGAGGGACTGTACATGTGGATGGATTGTGGGCAAGTCCCATACTTAGGCAGTAACTTGCAAGATTAACCACCAAATTATTGCAGGCAGCTTGCAAAACCACAAACTGCTGGCTCCACTTTCTTGTTCAAATAATGTTTTTAAGCAGGACCAGCGGAAAACGTTGTGGTGCCCTGAACCAACTTTTGTTTTGCCCTGCCCTCCCTTCCATGTCCAGCGATTCTCCCTCAGCTCTCCAACAGCCTCCCCCACGCGTTTAACCCTTTTACTTCAGTAAAGAAGGCACTGCAGGCTGACCTCCAGCTTCTTCCTTCCCTAGGCTCTTCATGTCCCGCCCTCGCGGAAACAGGAAGTGCATCATCGTCAGAGAAGGCGGGACATTATGTGAAGAGGGAAGGGGAGAAGCTGGAGCCGGAGGCGAGCCCGCAGTGTCTTCGTCCTCAGTGAGTGACGTCTTTGCAACGGTAGGTAAAACACGGGGGGGGGGAGAGGAAGGAACGGAGCTCTGCGCTTGTGGGGGCAGCAGGGGAAGGTAACAGTTTCCCCAAGCCTCTAATCGGGGCGCCTATGCTTGTGCCCTACGTTTCATCTGCCCCGCCTTGGCTTTCCCGGAGGCCAATCTGGCTGTATGATCTGCACAAACAAACGGACATGAGTGGTTGACAGAAAGCAGAAAAAAAATAGGAATGGTTTCACTCAGTTTTAAAAATATAGATGCATTAAGATGGAAAGTGACTGTGTTCCTGTCTGGATCATCTCTTCTGGGAGAGGGGTGCAAGATGATAAGAAGACTGAAGGGAGGGGGTAGGGGCTGCTATAAACGGTGAAATGCTACACTATGCATACATTGAGCACTGCTACCTATTCAGAACTCTCGTGTGCTCAGTGTGGATATCCGGAAGACTGGATAGGTCAGTGAGAGGAGGAAGCCCAGATTTAAAAAGACCAGAATGAAAACATTTGCCCTCCCCTCCCAACATAGCAGCGTTTATCCGCCTGCCCTGTAAAAATCTTCCCCATAACATGCAGCAGTATCCTGCCCTCCTGACTCCACAGTACAAAGCATCCACTATTTCAAGAACTCAAAAATCAAATATAAAAGAATACTAATCACTATACCCTTCCCCTGACTGTGCCCAGCATCCATCAATCTCCATCTGATGCATCTTCCTTTCCATCACCCCCCCCCCTGAAATCATTCTAATTCCTTTCTCCCCAGCACCATTCTTTGTGCTGCCAACTCCCCCTGCAGCCCCTGTCCTAGAATAGTTTCTCTTTTCCTGCATTCCTCCCCCCCCCCCCCCCACCAAATATTTCTCCTCTTCTTGCAGCTTCTCTTCCCCAGTTCCTCCATAATCTTTCCTCCTCCCCTCCCCCCACCAAATATTTTCTCCCAGCTTTCTTCTTTCCTGACCCCCTGTAATACTGTTTCCTTTTCAGCTTCCCCTTCCCCCCAGCCAGCTCTCTAGAAAAAGTCTATCTTAACTTTCTCATGTCTTCCAGCAATATTTCTGATTTCTTCTCTCTCATTTAGAATTATGCAGGAACCTTGAAATCCTCACTGTCAGTACCCAGTAGGAATCCACAGGTTGTGCACAGCTGTAGGCAAAAAGAACATGCCCATATGCTGAGAAAGCATCAGGCTCCTCTTTGCAAGGCATGTTGGGATTGGATGTAATGTGCCTTGGGGGGAAGAAGAGGAGTGTTTCCAAAGCGGCCTCTGCCTCAGGCACAGTGTGAGGAAATGTGTTGGGGTAGGTAGGGAGTTGTCAGAGGAATCAGAGGCAGTATCCAGGGCAGCATGTCACCAGGGGTTGAACAGGCATGCAGCTGCAACGTGCACTTGGGAGGGGGAGGTCCAAAGGCTTCTTTTTGATACATTCAGGTAAGTCCTGGGCCGATTTAACCTATGGGGCTGATAATGTCAGAGGCTTGGCCATGTGGCGGTCTTTATCACCGGCAAACAGAATGTAGTACAGCTAGAGGGTCTGATACTTCTATTACAAAATTAGGGCCCTGTTTACTAAGCAGCGCTTCTAGTGCATGCTAATGAATTGCACGCGCTAAATGTTAAGTCACCCATAGGAACAGGTGGGCTACTCTAGTGTTTAGTGCGGCTTAATAAACAGGGCCCCTAATGTTCCAGCTACTGCTCCTAGTTCTACTAGGTGAATGGCTTGGTTTGAGACGTCTTATCCAAGTGAATCAAAGAAAGGGACCTCATGCAATAAATACTGATCCCCAAAATTAAAAAAAAGTCTTTTGCAAACGAAGGTCTTGAAATTTTTCTTTATCTTGCTAAGATTATACAGCTTTCCTCAAGAGCAGCAGAACACTTTTTGGTTGGAAGTGCCAAACAAACCAAATCTGGCCTGGCTCTAAGCTCTCTCTAGTTGTTGATGCAGTGTTGGCTAAAATATTGGAGTGGGCCACTGGGGCCATGGCATGACCATTTGCTACTTGTGGTTTTTGGTTTTTCTTTAGACCAGTGGTTCTCACCCACTCCTGGGAACACACCCAGCAAGTCGAGTTTCAGGATGTCCACAATGAACATGTATGAGAGAGATCTGCATGAGCTACCTCCATTGTATGCAAACTTATGCATTCTCATTGGGGACATCCTGAAAACCCTAATGGCTGGGTGTGTGCTTTAGACATACCCCTTCTAACATGGCCATTTCAGGTTCTGTCAGTTTCCTACTCCTCCACCTACAGCTTGCACAATTTCCAAAATTCTCCTATGCTCGCAGGATGGGCCTCCTCTAAAAAATGGGGTAGTTTGGGGGAAGGGTCAAGAAGTGGCATGCATTGTTCCATGTCTTGGCTTAGTATGCAATCTCTAGGTCCATGTGACCCATGAGGGTCAAGACAAGAGCCAAAAGAGCTTCTTTGGTACTGAAACAACAGAGGCTTAGCAAAAGGGATAAAGCTCTCCGTTGTACATATGCAAAGAGAACTCCAACTCTAGAATTAATTGGTCTTTGGAGAAGGTGGCTCTTTACTCCCACTTATTCATAGTCACCTCCTATGATTTTCTTTGATGTTGATTGCTTTTTATCAATTCAGCTGATGCAAGAATAGCAAAGACATTTGACCCTGGTGTATTGGTAGCCAATTAAATGTAATAGGCAGAGCATGTTTATATGTGAAACTGAAACAGCGGCTGCAGGCATGACCAAATCTCCTATTTAAATTACCAGTGGGCAATCAAGGGCTTTGAAAATTCAAACCCTAAAGAATGTACAGAATGTATTTTTTATGGAATGGTATAATGAAGTATCTTTATATAATGAGATAAGTCAAATCACTATGCCTCTATCTTATAAAGATCCTGAAGAATATTTTTCCTTTTTAGGATCCTGTTTTTCTTTGTATTGGTCATCTCATGGAACCAATTACCTTCACACCTCCATTGTACAAGCAACGATACCAGTTTGTTAAAAGCTTAGTGGAAAAATACAAGCCTAAAAAGGTGAGTTATTTTATGAGTTTGAAGATATAGAAGGCTGTTGGCTTAGAAAGATAGCTCTTTATAGTCCCTAGAATTTGTCATGAAGGTAACATATGGCCTGATACTCAGAAGATCTGAGACCCTGATGTACAAAAACTGCAGTACATAAAGACCGAGTCAGAATTGCAGACCAATGCTCAACACTAACGGCGTGCATATAATTTGCACGCCGTTAGTGTTGAGCATTGGTCGGTAAAAGGGACTCGAGCATTCCTGGCGCATGCCCACAAGAGCTGTGCTTGTGCCCTATATAGAATGAGAGGGTGTGTGACTTTATGAATGAATTTTCTGGTTTTGCTCGGGGTATGAGTTTAATAGGACAACAGCTCCTAGGTAGTTACATTGTAGGCTGACTTTGGATAGATGGAGCCCCAAATGTATATAAATAGTCTTGTACCCACTCCAGGCAGATGAGCATCTGTGTGAAGCATCTTTCCTAGGTCCATTGAAATCTCTTTAATCGTGGCATGATGATTTCCTGCTAACTTCTGTGATGAAGGTCATACTCAAAGCCTTTTGGATTTATTTTTATAGGATAGGATGTCTAAACTCGGTCATACAGATTTACTTTACGGAATGGTCTTACTTGTTAGCCAATTAATGTTCACCAAATTAGTCTTATTGTTCTTACTTTGTATATTATGGGATCTCAAGAAACACAACATTTTGATTTATATGAACAGACTGGTTCCAATTAAACAAGGGTTTCATGGTAAGAACTTGTAATTCCCATTATTGTAGTTGGGGTTCAGCAACTTTTTCTCAGTATTGTGTATCTGTCACAGCTTGGTCAGTTTCCTGTGGGGTCTGTAGTTTTTACCAGGGGGAGTTTGGACCTTAGTTTCTTGGTTTGAATTTCATTCCTGGGAGATGGCGGGGCATTAGATTTTGAGTGTTCTACAGAATATGAACAAGCAGTGTTAATGACAAAGCCTGTTTGTTTATAAAGAGGTAGTTCTTGCTGGCAGAAAAAGACTTGGCCTCAGAGGAGGTATCTCTTCCTGCCTTTAAATACCAGGGAAACTTGTATCACACTGCACAATCATGGGGAGGGATTGTGGATGCTGTAAAATACATGAATAGTTGCATAACACAAGGAATTTATCTTGTAATATCTGTGAGCCTTATAGATAAATTTCTTTTTGGCATTTCTTTGTAGTGTAAGGAATGCCTTTGTTGCACAGTTGGTTAATACTGGATTGATTAATCATTACAGAACTCTTTAGCTACACGAAAACATAGAAAAATGAAGGCAGATAAATACCTTACAGCCTATCCATGCCATCCCTTCCTCTCCTCTAGAGATCCTATGTACCTGTCCCAAGCTTCGCTCCTGCACCCAATCTGCCAAACGCCTCTGGAGGAAATCTCGCACCCTTACCAACTTCATTCATTACAAATTCATGCTATCCTCCTTCCAGTCCTCCCCATTCCTTGCCAAACAGGACTATTGCACCCAATTGACTAATTGTCTCATCTCCAACCCTCGTCGTCTCTTCGCTACCCTTAACTCCCTCCTCAAAGTGCCCTCTGCTCCCCCCCCCCCTCACTCTCTGGTCAATCACTAGCTGACTACTTCCATGACAAGGTGCAGAAGATCAACCTCGAATTCACTACCAAGCCACCTCCTCCTCTTCAGCCTTTAACCCACTCCCTCAACCAACCAACCCAGGCTTCCTTCTCCTCTTATCACCGAGGAGGAAACTGCCCACCTTCTTTCCTCCTCGAAATGCACCACCTGTTCCTCTGATCGCATCCCCACCAACTTACTAATCTCCATCTCTCCTACTGTCACCCCCCCCCCATCTGTCATATCCTCAACCTCTCTCTCTCCACTGCAAACTGTCCCCTGACACCTTCAGGCATGCTGTAGTCACACCACTTCTCAAAAAACCATCACTAGACCCTACCTGTCCTTCCAACTACCGCCCCCATCTCCCTCCTACCCTTCCTCGCCAAGATACTTGAATGCGCCGTTCACAAGCCACTGCCTTGATTTTCTCTCCTCCGATCCGCTTCAATCCGGTTTTTGCCCTCTACACTCGACAGAAACGGCACTCACTAAAGTCTGTAATGACCTGTTCCTTGCCAAATCCAAAGGTCACTACTCCATCCTCATCCTCGACCTATCCGCCGCTTTTGACACTGTCAATCTTAATTTACTTCTTGCTGCACTATCCTCATTTGGGTTCCAGGGCTCTGTCCTCTCCTGGTTCTCCTCTTATCTCTCCCACCATACCTTCAGAGTACATTCTCATGGATTTTCCTCCACCCCCATCCCACTCTCTGTTGGAGTTCCTCAGGGTTCTGTCCTTGGACCCCTTCTTTTTTCAATCTACATCTCTTCCCTGGGCTCGCTGATCTCATCTCATGGTTTCCAATACCATCTTTATGCTGACGACACCCAGCTTTACCTCTCCACACCAGACATCACTGCGGAAACCCAGGCTAAAGTATCAGCCTGCTTATCCGACATTGCTGCCTGGATGTCCAACCGCCACCTGAAACTGAACATGGCCAAGACCGAGCTCATTGTCTATCCACCCAAACCCACTTCTCGTCTCCCTCCACTCTCTCTTCAGTCGACAACCACCCTCTTCCTCCCCATCTCATCTGCCCGCAACGTCGGAGTCATCTTCGACTCCTCCCTCTCCTTCTCTGCCCATATCCAGCAGACAGCCAAGACCTGTCGCTTTCTTTCTCTATAACATCAGCAAAATTCGCCCCTTCCTCTCCAAGCACACCACCCGAACTCTCATCACCTCTCACTTTGACTACTGCAACCTACTCCTCACTGGCCTCCCACTTAACCATCTATCCCCCCTTCAATCCGTTCAGAACTCTGCTGCCCGTCTTATCTTCCACCTAGACGATATGCTCGTATCACCCCTCTCCTCAAGTCAATTCACTGGCTTCCGATCAGGTACCGCATACAGTTCAAGCTTCTCCTACTAACCTACAAATGCACTCAATCTGCAGCCCCTCATTACCTCTCTACCCTCATCTCCCCTTACGCTCCTACCCATAACCTCCACTCACAGGACAAATCCCTCCTCTCAGTTACCCTTCTCCACCACCCGCCAACTCCAGGCTCCGCCCTTTCTGCCTCATCTCACCCTATGCTTGAAATAAACTCCTGAGCCCATAAGCCAAGCCCCCTCCCTGCCCATCTTCAAATCCTTGCTCAAAGCCCACCTCTTCAATGTCCGCTTTCGGCACCTAAACCATTGTACCTCTATTCAGGAAATCTAGACTGCCCCAAATTTGATTGACTGCACTTTTTTGTCCTTAGATTGTAAGCTCCCTTGAGCAGGGACTGTCCTTCTTTGTTAGAGTTACAGTGCTGCGTAACCCTCGGTAGCGCTTTAGAAATGTAAATAGTAGTAGTAATTCAGATACAGTCTTCATTTCCACCACCCTCCACCTGGGAGGCTGTTCTACAATTCACCACTCTTTCCATGAAGAAGTATTTTCTTAGGTTACTTCTGAGTCTGTTCTTTCACTTTCATCCTATCCCCTCTCATTCCAGAGCTTTCTATGAATTGAGACTCACCTCCTATGCATTTATGCCATGGAGGTATTTAAATGTTGTATCTTCCCTACCTTCTGCCACCTTTCTTCCAAAGCTACAGCATTGTGGGGAGTTGAGGATGAAAAGTTACTTATGTCGTCGTGTCGTGGCAACATTTCTCTCTGACCTACTTTTTGAAAGCAAAGTCTTGAAATTGGCTCTGTTATGTTTGGCCTAGCCATACCATATTTTCCAGACATGTTGAGGGGATATGAGAATGCAGACAGAGGTTGGGATTTTTGGGACACACACCTAAGCACAGATAGTGAAGGTGTGATTTCTGGAAGCTAGACTCCATTAATTTTGAGTGGAACTTTATGTTGTTTCTAAAATGTGTACAGTTCTGGGGTTCTTGGTTCATGTCTGTTTTTTTGCAAGTTGACACATTTATCAGACAAGCTTAAGAGTTACATAAATGCTGATGCACACATTGGTTCCTTCTGAAAAGAATCAAGTTTTATCCAAGACATTTATTTTATTTAATGAGATTTACTAATTGGGTTTCTGCCAGATACTTATGACCTGGATGATCACTGTTGGAAGTAGGATACTGGGCTAGATGGACCACTGGTCTGACCCCGTATGGCTATTTCTTATGGATTATACTAACTGGCAATCATAGCAGTTTACAATGGTAAAAATTAACAGCAAATCAGAGAGGGAAAGAACTACAGTTAAAATAGGAAAGAAACAACCAAGGAAGAAGAAAGCAATTAAAGACAGCTAAAAAGAAGTTGAGAGTTAGAGAAGAGGTGAAGAATTGCGGGAAAACCTAATCTAGGTAGGGTCAAACGCTTAGTGGAAGAGCCAAGTCTTAAGGGCAGATTTGAATTTCTTAAAAGTGAGTTTGGGACCATAGAGGAAAGGGCATAGAGTTCCAGTGGAAAAGAGAAGTGAAGGAAAAAAGCACAATGCCTAGTGGATTCCAACTGAGTAAGTCGGGGGACTAGGGAGACAGTTATCATTTATGGAATGGAGAAATCATACCGGTGTAATAGGGGATGATGAGGCTAGAGAGATAAGAAGTAATACCGAGTCCTGAGGACTTTAAAGAGAAAGGTAAGAGTTTTAAGATTATCCATTTATCCACAGGGAGCCAATGGTGCTCAAATGTGCATGCGTGGTAAAGTAACTGCTGGCCGTATTCTGAAGAGTCTGTAACTTCTTGAGCTGGAGTTGAGAAACAGCCCAGATAGACTATGTTACAATAGTCCAACCTGGTAATAAGTAGAGAAAGGATAAGAGAGTGGAAAGTATTGTGATCAAAATATCTTCTAACTGACCAAAGTTGGCAGAGGATATAGGAACTAGTTTTACATAGGTGAAAGTTCTGGGGAACAAAGGATATTTGAGAGTCTAGAGTGATCCCCAGAAGTCAACTGGATGAATTATGGAACAAAAGAAGTTAAGAGGGAGAGTAAGAGAAGGGAGCCTGCTGTAAACCAACAAACCATTGTGTTATCTTTGTTGAGAACTAACCTATGATCAAGCAGCCACTTTGATATTAGAATAAAGCAGTCCTGAAGAGGGCCAATGGACGGAGAATATGGATTAGTGGGATAAATTAGAAAACTTTCATCAGCATAAAAGAAACACTAGTGGATTGAATAATAGTGGCCAGAGGACTGAGAAAGAGATTGAAAAGAAAGGGCCTGCACCAACTCCAGTTGATTCAGAATGCAGCAGCAAGACTCATAGAAGGTTGCAAGCGACATGACCATATCACACCATTTTTGCAAAAACTTCATTGGCTACCAGTACAATACAGGGCTAAATTTAAACTTGTCTGATCTTCAAGGCCCTCAAAGGAAAGGCCCCCGAGTACCTGAAAAATAGGATGATCCTCCACACACCACCAAGGACACATTAAGGTCCTCCCAAGGACTTCCTTAACTACACCCTTTCCAAAAGACATTACACGATGTGATACCCGCAAGCAAGCCTTCTCCGGAGTAGCACCCACACTCTGGAATGCACTGCCTGAAGGCTGCGCTTAACACAAGACTATTTCTACTTCAGTAAGCAGTTGAAAGCTTGGCTCTTCAACCAGGCCTCTAATGGAAGAAGTAACTAATTCATTAATCTCACTCACACATACAAGGAGTGACTCAGGTTGTGTATACTGCAGCAGGACATGTTATCCAGTCCTACTCTAGCTGAGGTAATATTTAACCATTTCTCTGACCTCATGTGCAACTTTCTTTAAATCAATCACCTTACTTTCTAACTCTTATCTATATGTTACATCTTTGCTTTACCCTTCGCTATCAATTATAATGCTCTATTACATATTGTGTTGGTATTGTAAATAGTATACCATTGTTTTTGAATATTTTTACTGCTGCAATTGTCTGTTGCTCTTGTTTGATCTATTCTTACCGTACACCGTCTTGAGTGAATTCCTTCAAAAAAGCGGTAAATAAATCCTAATAAATAAAAGAAGAGGAGACAGAATAGAGCCCTGCAAAATCCCACAAGCCAAGGGACGAGCAAGCTGTGAAGAAGAATAAGTAACAATCTTAAAAGAGCGGTTTGTTAGAAAAGATGAAAACCAAGAAAGAACAGAACCTGTCAGACTCAGGGAGGCTAGGTGAGCTAGAAGTAGGGAATGGTCAATTAAATCAAATGCTGCTGAAAGGTTCAGTGAAATAGTACGTACAATATTATGTTTATCCAAATGGGGGTGGATCTCGCTTAGTAATGCGGTTAAGACTGTTTCAGTGCTAAATTAAAAAGAGGAGGCTTGTTTATAAACTATATTTTCTGAAACATTGGAAAGGAAACATAAGTTTGAGACCGATAGGTCCTGGAATCTAAGGAGGGCTCTTTTCAAAATATGATGGGCAATAGCTGATTTCCAAAGAAGTGGGACCTGACCAGTTGAAAGACTTTTCTTAATAAGAGAGAGAATTTGGGGCAATAAATCAAGTTCTGAAAGTTTCAGCCATGAAGACAGAGGGAAAAGGGTCGAGCAAACAGTAAGTGTTCCTCATACCTGAGAGAGTTTTAGAAAGAGAGTGCAATGTCTGCAGTTCAAAGGAAGACCAGATGGACAACCAAATGAGAGTTGTCAGAAGAGACAGAGGCTGATGAGTCTTGTAAACAGGAATCAGGCAGCCGTAAAGTACCTCCTGTGTGAGGGGGTGGGGGAGAGTGGAAACTAGTAGTAGGAAGAGTAACAAGTGGCAGAGTATCTCAAAGAGCAGAAATTTTGGAAGTAAGGAATTGAGAAAGCTGCTCTGCAGAGGGGATTAGAATAACCATAGCATTAAGAACAGGTGATGTTAAAGAATGAAAAAATAGGGAAAACGCTCCTCAGATGGATTGGGAACTGTTCTGAGACGAGTGGTGAAGTACTGGGTCTTGGCCTGCCTAAGATAAAAATTATAGTCTCTGACTAGAGTTTAAATTGGCCTTATGACTATGGGAACTTCACTTGCTGTGTAATATGCAAGAAATAATAAAATTGAAGACTGAGATTCAATAATATATTTATTTGATCTAATTTACAGGTAGCAGACCTGGGTTGTGGTGAATGTTCACTGCTATGGAAACTGAAATTCTGCAGCTCAATCGAGGTGCTTGCAGGAGTAGACATCAGTGAAGATGTGATGAAGGAGAAGATGTAATCTTTTAAGTATTATTTATCTCCTTAAAGAGTAGTACATATAAGCTAGGTAATGCAGAAAGTCCAAAGACAACTATACATACCAGTATTGCCATACTGAAGATAAGGTCAGATTTGGGATGTATTAAGGAGTGGAGGAGTAACATAGTGGTTAAAGCATCAGGCTTGAACCAGAGAGACCAGGGTTCAAATCCCACCAACACTCCTTGTGACCTTGGGCAAGTCACTTAACCTTCTATTGCCTCAGGTACAAACAAATTTTAAGTCCTCTAGGGACAGGGAAATAAACCTACTGCATCTGAATGTAACTCGTTTTGTGCTATCATTGGAAATACTAAATAAAAAAAAAATAGATAACACATTTTGTCCTCGGAAGTAAAACACATTACAGAATTGCTGATATATTGAAGGATCAAATTATCCGAAAACCTCTAACAGGTGATAAGCAAAAAGCAAACCGTCTGCACTCTTAAGTTTTGGGTAGCCATGTTGGGTATTCCATTCATGTTAATAAATTCTGAATTTGACCTTGTCTTCAGTGTGGCAGTACTGGCACAGTGGTCTTTATCCCTGTTCTATACAATGCTGATACCGGTTGGTTCTATATTATAGCATGTCATCAGCCTTTCATTTAAGCCTTGTAGGCTTAAATGAGTGGATGGCATTGCCAAAGTGTTGTTGTGAAAGTAGTAGTAACTTTGAAATGCTCAGCAGATACAATTTTCCATTCGTGGAAAGGAGCTTTGCCATGTTCATACTTTTTTGTTATGGCAGGTGTTCTGGAACTATTTTGAAGAGACTCATTTCATAATTAGTCTTGGTCTGTTTACATTTTTTTTTTTCTTCATTGCACATGATGTTTTCTATGCCACTTTGTTCTGGTTTCTTTGTTTGTTTTGGGTTGGGGATTGTATTGGTGTGATTAAGGGCAATTTCACCAGTAATGGAATGACAAAGTTATTTAACATTCTGCAATATTTTATCAGATTGGTGATATATCTGAACAGATTGACTCATGGTTTTTGTACATTGCAGTTTGCCCTACTTGTAATGCTTGTTGCTTTTGTTTTAATTGTCTTAGTTTTTAGGAAACTACGAGGAATATCACTAATAAAGGAATGACATTTTGGAGATCAGCTTGAGGGTTGGGTTAAAACAGGGGTGTCCAACCGCAGCCCTCACCAGGTCGAGTTTTCAGGATTTCACCAATGAATATGCAAGAGATTGGAGATCTATTTGCATACAGTAGAAGCAGTACATACAAATAGGTCTTGTGCATATTCATTGAGGAAATCCTGACTGGATTGCGGCCCTTGAGGACTGAGGTTGGACAACTATAGTTTAGAACATCGCAGAACTCAGCCCAACCACTTGCAACTGCACTGTGAGCACACCCATGCTGGATGGGCAATCCATACCAAGTACACCAAAAAACAATTTGCATGAACATTAGATTTGCAAAATACAAATTCCTTAGCGTTCTTACCAGTCCAGAACCTGGGGGTTTTGTTCCCGTCAGTGAAAAGATGGAGATGAGACTAAAGACTCGTGGGCTGTGCCCTATAATGGCACTGCACAGCCACAGGTGTTAAGTATTTCTCTGTCTCTGGAAGATGGTGACAGGAAACCATGCAGCTCTTGAACTAGTTGGGAAGGAAGCCCCTGGACCAGTTGGAGAATGAGGAAAAGGTTCCAGTTCTCAAAACTGCTGTGGGGTGTGCTTCTGGGGCTGGAGCGGTAGCTGACGGGCGCTGAGCAGCAGCTTACTCCTCCTTCAAGGGCCCTTAGGACTGTCATGTTGGGGCTCCGGCGTCTTCCCTGTGAGGAAAAAGTGGCACCTGCCTTCAATCCCACACTTCACAGCCATGATCAGTGAGCTCTCTGCTCCAGCGCATCTTTTGTCTCTCCTCGGGTCCTTCTCCTCCCTGTCCCTAGTTTCCCGTGATACCATTGACGCCTCCCAGCTCTCTAGAAGGAGCCACGATTGTGAAGGAGAAGGGTGAAGTGGGCAGGAGTGGCAGAGAACCCTAGAGTGGCTGTGGAGTACTTGCAACAATGAAGAACTGTCAGGACTGACAGCTCCAGACCTCTCGTTACATTTTCCATGGTAAAGGTAGGGGCTGCTTCTGTGCATTGCTCAGAAAAACAGCTGTGTATCGCTCAGAATGTACATTTGAATGCTTAATAGCTCATTTAAATAGATTAGCATAGGATTCCCTTGTCTGCTGTCCCACACGGTAGAAAGCCCATAGAACCCCTATGTGCATCTCCTGCTGAATAATGTGCTCACTAAACCAGCTGGACCCGGTCTATAAAGCACATCGCTGGCCCAGTAGGCTTTGTGCATTGGGCCCAAAGTCTGTAATCCAACAATCTACTATTGTATGTACATCAGTCCAACCTGAGGGTTTTTTTGAGACCCTTATTATCTCACCCCACCAATCCCTTGGTAACCACTGGTAGAGGCCAACACTCATCAAATAGAGATTCTGTAAAGTCCACTCTACAGTTGCGAAATAAGGAGTGAAGTTGGAGTTGCATATACCATCACCATATCTGTAATTCTTTCTGAGGCACAGATCTCCAGTTTCTTACTGGTCCTTGTTACACAAATCCAAAAGATCCCTATCTAAATCCCATTTAGAATACTAGTTGCTGAACCTTGCCTTCCTGCTCTGGACTTCAGTACTGTATGTGAATTTGCATGCTGGTCTCTAGATATTTTTAACACATTTGGTGATTCTCCTTTATCTTAAGTTTTCACACACTTTGGTCCCAGATCATAAATGTTTGTTTTTTCTTATTTGTTTTAAACTATATAACCTTGTATTTGTTATTAACCGACTTGGTGAACACCTTTGACGGTACTATGTAAGCCACATTGAGCCTGCAAATAGGTGGGAAAATGTGGGGTACAAATGTAACAAATAAATATAGGGATACCAGTCTGCATGACAAAGGTCATAATATGTTCATTGTAAAGTATCATGTAATAGCAGTAGGTTTGTCATCCTCCACAGCCTGCTGAAGCAATGCCAAGCCCTTTGCTATTAAAAGTGTTAAAATACATACAGTAGGCGTTTTAAAAATTATCACACAAGATAATCATGCAGTATGTTATATTTAATTGTGACACATGGTTTGTGATCTAGTCAGCCTGGGCAACATATTTTCAAAATAAAATATTCAGAAAATTGCACAGAAATTGAATTATACATACCACAGTCTCTTGTAGGAAACCATTGCAAATATATTTTGCATAACATCACAGTATATGTAATTAATGGAGTGCCACAAGGCAAACGTTCTTTTTTAAGAAGTAAGCAAGACCAAACGTTTAGGTTCTTCCAGGAATCCCATTGGGGTTACACAGAGATACATTTCTAAACAGCACATAACATTACTCATTACTTGAATGGGCTTGTCATTCCATTATTTATTTCAAAATCATAAAAAAATGCTTGTATATAAGAATAATTTTGTTGAACCACTGGAATGACACAGGGGCCTAACACTGGAAAAATAGCCTAATGTAGGATGTGCTAAAGTGTTCTTCATTATTTTTGCCATCTGCATGCAGTAAGCATTTGGTATTTATTTATTTTCTTTCTTTTCTTTTGAGGGGGCATGTCAAGATGGAGAATGGGTGTGGATCTGTTAATCAGCTACTGTGTTGACATTACTGCTGCCATTAACTGGTTAGGGGGATGGGATTTGCTATACTGCCTTTCTATGGTAACAGTCAAAGTGGTTTACATATTATACACAGATATTTATTTTGTACCTGGGGCAGTGGAGGTTTAAGTGTCTTGCCCAGAGTCACAAGGAGCTGCAGTGGGAATCGCACTGGCCAGCCAGTGTGGTTGATTTTTGTATAGACAAACAATTGCTAATGCATACTGTATTATTTTGGAAGTGCCAGATGTATATAAAACTCAATTATTGTTTTCAGAAGGATGCATACAATTTTCATTGAACTAAAAACAAAATGTTTGGTTTTTTTAGGCATACACTGTCTCCCCTTCCATGTGAATACCTACAACCTAGTTGGAGACCTCTAGTTGTTACCTTGTACCAAGGGTCAGTTGCACAAAAGGATCCTAACCTGCTTGGTTTTGATATGATAACGTGCATTGAATTGTGAGTATTAAGGTGAAAAACATTTCAGTTCTCATTAGTAAGGCAAAATGCTAGATGTGTAACATAACTCATAAGTCATCCCCTTTTGAAAACATGTTCTGTGAAGCATGCGCTGGGGTTTATCTGGCGTTATTTGAGGGACTCAAGTATTTTATTTTATCATTGAGAATGAGATAGGTAAGCCTCTATATTAGAATGTGTATTAATGTGACATGTTCAGTACAATATTCAAACTGAAGGACATAAAAACCACGGTGAATACTAGACTGAGTGATTTTACCATGGCAGGTAATGCATATTCCTGCCATTGGTGAGGAATTGCCAAGTTTTGAGTCCTATCTCCACCACCACTCGTGATCTGCTGTCCAGAAAATTTATAGGCAGGCAGAAGGAGCAAATGTCACTGACAAACCTGCATGGAGGGAACTATATGAGTTAACTTTGAATATGTATGATGATTTTAAAATTTCTTAACTCTGTTTCAAAAACGCCCAGTGTTTTCATTTAGTGCTGAAAAACCTTACAGGAGTAATTTTGATCACCAGTTTAATGGTAAGGTCTCAGGATTTACAAAGTACTTCAGATACAAAGGATGTTGTCTGGCCGCCTTACTTACAGTGCATTGCCAATATTACCCTCTTCAGAATAGAGCACCTGGAAACAGAGGAATTAGCAGCTTTCCCAGATGTGATATTTGGTTTTTGGGCTCCAGTCATGGCGGTGATCAGTACACCAAACTCTGAATTTAACAGTTTACTTCCAGGAGTGAAACTATTCAGGCATCTGGACCACAAATTTGAATGGAGCAAGGAAGAGTTTGAAAGCTGGTAAGTCTGATCACATATAGTACCTCATTTTAGATTGGTTTTGTAATCTGAAATGGTTTCAATTCACTTCTGCTGGGGAGTATTTTTAAGACTGCCAGCAAAGGGGAGATGTAAAGTAGAATTAGTTGGTTTGTTTTGATTTGTAGAGCATGTAATAGGAAATTAATTATTACCATAAAAGTGGTTTTCTTTATTTTTTTTTATCAACTTATTATCATTATTCAGCATTATTGGTGGTATAGTTCATGTTAAGCTATGGATTAAATGCAGTGAGTGATATATGCAAACATATCAATTTAACACTTCAAGAAACAAACCTTGAGATAAAAGTAAAGCCAACAATAGGAAATAAATCTCCAAATAAAAGACGTAAAAGAAAAACAAATATTAACTTATGCCCAATCCTCAGACATCACCAGAAGAGGGAGCATTACACAAACCAAAGAAATCCAAATAGTAAGAAATAAAAGGGTCCTTTTACGAAAGTTTTGTAACAGATTTAGCACATGCTAGATGACAAGATGTCCATAGGAATATAATGATCATCTTATCATTTAGCGTGTGCTAAATCCATTAGTGCACCTTAGGAAAAAGACCCCAAAATGAGAGAGCTGAAAATTTAAATCATAACTTCAGAAGCAAGCTAAATGGAATCTAGGGTGGTGGTCTTAAGGGTGACTACCCTGAACAATCTTATAACTCAAAAACAAAGGGGGTCTTTTACTAAACCACTACTATGAGCATCTTGGCATTTACCACCAGCTGATTTCTACTTTGAGCTACAAACGCTACCACAGCTTGTTAAAAGTCCCCCAAAGTCAGCTGATGAGACTTGGATATAAGAAGGTTTTTTTTTTTTTTTAACTAAACATTTATAAGGAAATTTCAAAATGAATGAGACACCTGATGACCCTAGGCCTCATTACAATAAGCTGCCTTCTGAGACATGTTAGCTATATCAGGAAAATCTCTGTCTTCACAGAGTTGTATTCAAGGTTAGAGAACTTTCAGCTTTATTTTCACCTATTGAGAGTTTGTGTAATTTTCTTCTTGCTAAAAATCCATGTATGTATCAGGGGCGTAGCCACGGGTGGGCCTGGACAGGCCCAGGCCCAGCCACTTTCCCTCCAGGCCCGCCCCAACATTGTCGTACCAAGGCGGGGCGATCCGCCCCGCCGGCGTCGCAGCTCCGTCGAGGAGCAGACCACCCGGAACCCAACCTTAAAAGAAGAATCGGACTGTGAAGCGCCTCACGTCAGCTGCTCTCTTTGCCCTGCTCTGCGCTGCTGCAGCTGTAAAGCGATTTACTCATCGGCCCTTCCTTCACCGTCTCCTGCCCTCTGATGTAACTTCCTATTTCCGCGAGGGGGGGACACGGTGAAGGAAGGGCCGACTAGCAAATCGCTTACAGCTGCAGGCAGAGCAGGGCAGAGAGAGCAGCAGACGCGAGGCGCTTAAGACGGAGCATTAGCAGCAGTGGGGTGTCAGAGGGAGGGGAAGGGAAAGAGGTCATGCTGGAAGGAAAAGGGAAGATGGCAGAGGGGACAGGAGCTGGATGGGAGGGTCAGAGTGAGAAAGGGAAGGGACACGTGCTGGTTGGAAGGAGGAAGAGAGGGGCTGGATGGGATCCTGAAAGAAAGAGTCAGAAGGGGAGGAGGAAGATTTGGAAGAGACAGTTACTGAATGGAGAGTGGGAAGGGACAGGTGCTGGTTGGAAGGGATAGAGCTACTGGACATGGGAGGGAGAGGAAGAAGGGACTGGAGGGAAGGGAGAGAGCTACTGGGACATGGGAGGGAGAGGAAGAAGGGACCTGGAGGGAAGGGAGAAAGCTGCTGGGACATGGGAGGGAGAGGAAGAAGGGACTGGCTGGAAGGGGGAGAGCTATTGGACATGGGAGGGAGAGGAGGAAGGGCTGGAGAGCTGGTGGACAAGGGAAGAAGAGGAAGAAGGGACTGGAAGGAAGGGAGAGAGCTGCTGGACATGGGAGGATAGGGAGAGAAAGAGGGGAGATGGATGAAAGGATGCAGAGAGAAAGGGGAGAGACTGGAAGGATGTGAAGAGAGAGAGGGGAGACTGAACAGAAAAGGGTAGAGAGATAGACACTGGATAGAAGGAGAGGGGAGATAGAGACACTAGATGGAAGGATCAGGAGAGAGGATAGATGGGTGGAAGGATGAGGAGAGAAAGAGGGAGGACACTGGATGGAAGGGTAGGGAGAAAAAGGAGACACTCGATGCAAAAGAAAGAGGGGAGACACTGGAAAGATGGGGAGAGAAAGAGGGGAGCTGCTGGATGGAAAGAGGGAGAGGACAGAGTAGGGAAAGACTGGAGAATAAGAGGAAGGGGCATGTGGAGATCAAGGGTGAGGAAAAGATGAAAAGCCATAGGTGATGAATGGACAGGAAACCCTGGCAAGAGAAAGACAAAGGAAAGCAGAATCTAGAGACTGGGAGCAACACAATGAGAAAAAGTAAATGGCCATACAACAAAGGTAAAGAAAATAATTTTATTTTTAATTTAGGATAAAGTAATATGGTACCTGTGTTAATAAAGTTTCAGAGACCAATACTTCCTTCCTTAGGTCAGGAGAGAATACCATAACAGCATTATACTGACCTGAGGCAGGCGGTTTTGGCCTCTGAAAGCTCATTGAAAAGGGTGTTAGGCTATTAAATAAATTATTTTCTGAAACCTGATGCACTGAAAAGCAGCACTTTACCCCTGGGTGACAAATGCATCTGATTAGTGTGACTAAATTTTGCTGGGGAAGGGGGGTAGAGAGAAAATTTTGTGCCCACCCACTTTAGGTTCAGGCCCATCCAAAACTGGCAGTCTGGCTATGCCACTGGTATGTATTTTTTTTTTTGTTTCCCTTTTTGCAGTAATTTCCATGACCCCATAGGATAGGGAAACTTCTGTATTATTTTTAAAACATTTTAGTTTGATTTCCTTGCATATTTAACTATACATCCATATTTAAAGGAGGTTTTGAGACCTGGTGGAAGGAGGATAACCAGTGGGACACTGTCATACCGGGGTACAAATTATATCGTAGTGATAGGGTGAATCGGATTGGTGGAGGGGTAGCATTGTATATTAACGAGAGCCTTGAATCAAATAGATTGAAAATTCTGCAGGAAGCAAAACACTCCTTGGAATCACTGTGGATTGAAATTCCATGTGCAAAGGGGAAAAGGATAGTGATAGGAGTGTACTACCGTCCGCCTGGCCAGGACGAACAGACGGATGCGGAAATGTTAAAGGAAATCAGGGACGCAAACAAACTGGGCAACACAATAATAATGGGGGGATTTCAATTACCCGCATATAGACTGGGTTAATGTAACATCTGTACACGTAAGGGACATAAGATTTCTTGATGAAATCAAGGACAGCTTCATGGAACAGCTAGTTCAGGAGCCGACAAGAGAAGGAAAAATACTAGACTTAGTCCTTAGTGGTGCTCATGATCTAGTGCAGGGGGTAACGATACGAGGGCCGCTTGATAACAGTGATCATAATATGATCGGTTTTGATATTGGCATTGAAGGAAGTGAAACTAGGAAATCAAGTACGCTAGCGTTTAACTATAGAAAAGGTGATTACGACAAAATGAGAAAAATGGTGAAAAAAAGACTGAAAGGAGCAGCTCGCAGAGTAAAAAACTTGCATCAGGCGTGGATGCTGTTTAAAAACACCATCCTGGAGGTTCAGGACAAATATATTCCACGTATTAGAAAAAAGGGAAAAAAGACTAAACGTCAGCCGGCGTGGCTAAACAGTAAGATAAAGGAAATCATTAGAGCCAAAAAACAATCCTTCAGAAAGTGGAGAAGAGAACCAACTGAAAGTAACAGGATAGATCATAAGGAATGCCAAGCCAAATGCAAAGCGGAGATAAGGAGGGCAAAAAAGGACTTTGAGAAGAAATTAGCGTTGGAAGCAAAAATACATAGTAAAAACTTTTTTAGATACATTAAAAGCAGGAAACCGGCCAAAGAGTCGGTTGGGCCGCTGGACGAAAATGGTGTTAAAGGGGCGATCAAGGAGGACAAAGCCGTAGCGGAGAAATTAAATGAATTCTTTGCTTCGGTCTTCACCGAGGAGGATTTGGGGGGGACACCGGTGCCGGAAAGAATATTTGAAGCGGGGGAGTCGGAGAAACTAAACAAATTCTCTGTAACCTTGGAGGATGTAATGGGTCAGTTCAGCAAGCTGAAGAGTAGTAAATCACCGGGACCTGATGGTATTCATCCCAGAGTATTAATAGAACTAAAAAATGAACTTGCGGAGCTACTGTTAGAAATATGCAATCTGTCCCTAAAATCGAGTGTAATACCGGAAGACTGGAGGGTAGCCAATGTTACTCCGATTTTTAAGAAAGGTTCCAGAGGAGATCCGGGAAATTATAGACCGGTGAGTCTGACGTCGGTGCCAGGCAAGATGGTGGAGGCTATTATTAAGAATAAAATTGCAGAGCATATACAAAAACATGGACTGATGAGACAAAGTCAGCACGGATTTAGTGAAGGGAAGTCTTGCCTCACCAATCTAATGCATTTTTTTGAGGGGGTAAGCAAACATGTGGACAATGGGGAGCCGGTTGATATTGTATATCTGGATTTTCAGAAGGCGTTTGACAAAGTGCCGCACGAAAGACTCCTGAAGAAATTGCAGAGTCATGGAATCGGAGGTAGGGTATTATTATGGATTAAGAACTGGTTGAAAGATAGGAAGCAGAGAGTAGGATTGCGTGGCCAGTATTCTCAGTGGAGGAGGGTAGTTAGTGGGGTCCCGCAGGGGTCTGTGCTGGGTCCGTTGCTTTTTAATGTATTTATAAATGACCTAGAGATGGGAATAACTAGTGAGGTAATTAAATTCGCCGATGACACAAAATTATTCAGGGTCGTCAAGTCGCAGGAGGAATGTGAACGATTACAGGAGGACCTTGCGAGACTGGGAGAATGCGCGTGCAAGTGGCAGATGAAGTTCAATGTTGACAAGTGCAAAGTGATGCATGTGGGTAAGAGGAACCCGAATTATAGCTACGTCTTGCAAGGTTCCGCGTTAGGAGTTACGGATCAAGAAAGGGATCTGGGTGTCGTCGTCGATGATACGCTGAAACCTTCTGCTCAGTGTGCTGCTGCGGCTAGGAAAGCGAATAGAATGTTGGGTGTTATTAGGAAGGGTATGGAGTCCAGGTGTGCGGATGTTATAATGCCGTTGTATCGCTCCATGGTGCGACCGCACCTGGAGTATTGTGTTCAGTACTGGTCTCCGTATCTCAAAAAAGATATAGTAGAATTGGAAAAGGTACAGCGAAGGGCGACGAAAATGATAGTGGGGATGGGACGACTTTCCTATGAAGAGAGGCTGAGAAGGCTAGGGCTTTTCAGCTTGGAGAAGAGACGGCTGAGGGGAGATATGATAGAAGTGTATAAAATAATGAGTGGAATGGATCGGGTGGATGTGAAGCGACTGTTCACGCTATCCAAAAATACTAGGACTAGAGGGCATGAGTTGAAGCTACAGTGTGGTAAATTTAAAACGAATCAGAGAAAATTTTCTTCACCCAACGTGTAATTAGACTCTGGAATTCATTGCCGGAGAACGTGGTACGGGCGGTTAGCTTGACGGAGTTTAAAAAGGGGTTAGATAGATTCCTAAAGGACAAGTCCATAGACCGCTATTAAATGGACTTGGAAAAATTCCGCATTTTTAGGTATAACTTGTCTGGAATGTTTTTACGTTTGGGGAGCGTGCCAGGTGCCCTTGACCTGGATTGGCCACTGTCGGTGACAGGATGCTGGGCTAGATGGACCTTTGGTCTTTCCCAGTATGGCACTACTTATGTACTTATGTACTATGTACTTGTTTTACATCCCCTTAAGTTGATGCCAGTTTTCGGCCATGCTTCTCCCCCCCCCCCCCTCAACATTTAGAAACTAGACATATGTAATTTATATTAAATGCAGCAAGATGGTGTTCATTTCCAATCCATCTCTAAATAAATATATATATTTTTGTTATTCTGTGGATCTAGCATTTGAAAAGAAGGACACAGAGGGAAATTGGCAAGAACACATATGTGCTGACTTGCAAACACTATGTTTTTTTTGGTTGTGTGCCTTACAGTGCAGGTGTGTTGATTTTCTTTATACCATTTCACAAAGTTGAATATAACAATAAGGTTTAATTTTAGGGCTTTGAAGGCAGCTGGTTGCTATGGTTACACAGTGGAGTTTACTGGTGTTGGAAAACCACCTCCTGGAGCAGAGAGTGTTGGATTTTGTACCCAAATAGGTATATTTGTGAGAAACTACATGGAAACGGCTGAAACTGTAAAATATAAGATGACCATAAGTCATGTTTACAAAACTGTAAGTATTCATTTTGCACCATTTGAACAGTACAGCTTATTGATGGTCTTATACTCACATGGAATTTTAGAATGATGATTATAAAAAAGTCCTGAATATGGTTGCACAAAAAGTTCAGAGTGATTGACTTCCAAGACAAGTGTTTGATGCATGGGAGTATTAATGTGACTCTACCATATCCCTCTGTTTTGTTATTGCAATATATACAACTTTTAATGAAGAGAAATAACTAAAAGCAAAACAAATTCAAATAAAGGACATAAATATGATCCCTGTTAGAGGCATAGCTCTGTGTCACGTTTTATAGCAGTAGTTTTCAAATCTATCCTGTTGATGAGCGATTAGAGTATCTCTAGTCAATATTTGTGCATTATATTTTGCCTAGAGATCCAGTACATGGAAATTTCTTATGTCTGTTCATTGTGAATGACCTGAAAGCTTACTTGGCTTTTGGGTCAATAGAACAGGTTTGGGAGGCACGGCTTCACAGTAGTACTCAAACAGTTGAATCTCAGCCTTTATTTTCATTTTTCACAGTGCACCCTGTGGATATTACAGTAGTCTGTTAACATTCTTTCCCTGTTGTGCTTTTATGCTTTAGACGTTTCCAGGCTTCCATGTATGAGTTGGGGTAACCACACTCAATGGAAAAGATCAGCATGATGGTGCAATGGTTAGAGACCCGTCTTGCTATGCTGTGAACTTAGATTCATTCCCACAAGAGGTTTTAGCAAACAGAAGGTTAAATTCACCCTCTCTCATTAATGGGTTGTGGAAAAGGAGCTGTAGACAACAAGAATAAAGTTAGTCCTTTTTTGTTCTTTTCAGAGATTAATGTGCATCTCACTAGGTTGAACACTACATAGCATGTGATTTGTGAAAGATATTTTGATGAAAGCTCACTATAGATCAAGGGTTCAGAATATCCAGAATGAATAGATATGAGATCAACTTGTATGCAGTACTTCCATTGTATGCATATCTATCTCATACCTATTCATTGTGGCTGTTCTGAAAACATGTGTTCTGAGATTGAGGTGTTTTCTTTTAAACTGCTGCTGGAGAAAAAGTCAGTCCAGACAAGCAGAGGCAATAAACTAAAAATGTTTATTGTCATGAAAAAATTAGAACAATGAATAGAAAAGGTGCAGTCAGCAAACAGTAACAGGTAACTGAAATATGGATTAATTATAAAATTAACAAATATAACTGTTCACATTCACAGGGCCTCAGCAAAGAGATCTTTCTCACTTTTCTCCTGGCCAAGGCTGGAGTAAAGGCCAGTACATCCTAGCTGAATTTTGAGCTCCTGGGCCACAGAGCCCAGAACAACAAGTTTTAAAAATAGCTGGCCACATCCCCATCACTGCAGGTTACCTCTTATGTGTGTTAACTAAAGAAGGAGCAGTCTCTATAAGAACTTTAAACATAAACATGCACCACCTGCTGGCCAAAATAGAGAAATACACTTCACGAAATAACAGTTTTACAGTCTTAAAAACTTGCTGTTCTCCAAAGACAAGCAGGCTGATATTCTCAGAAGTGGGTGACGCCACGTCGGCCCCGGAGGATTTTAAAGCAAAATCTAAAAATCTCTTTTACGGCATTCCGTCGCGTGAGCGATCGCACTGTGCATGTGCGCACACCTCTTCCCGCTTGCTGTGCGGACACGCCCCTCAGTTTTTCTTTTCCCGCGTCTGAGGAGACACGGAGTTCGTTAGTGCTTCGTGTTTTCTTCAGGTCCTCGGAGTAAAATCTCTTTTTTTATTTTTTCATTTGTACTTTTCATGGCAGGCTCATTGTGGCTTATATATACAGATACTTTTTGTACCTGAGGCAAGGAAAAGTTAAGTAATTGTCAGAGTCACAAGGGGCTGTGCCTGAAATGAAAACAAAGCATTTAAGCTTCTCTTTTTCTTTTTTCTTATAAAAGTGCTGGTATATTGTTATCTGTGGGCTCTCTCTCGCCAGCAAATAAAACAAGCCCACATTTTTAGGATCCATTTATTAAAACTTAACAAATGGCTCTCGAGAGCTGTGAGAGCCTGCTTCAGCACACCACTGTCTTTAAGCCTCACAAGTGGTGAAGGTGTATGTCACAGGAGAAAAGCAGGAGCCTAAGCAGGTGCAACCCTGGTCAGCCACTGAATGGGCAACCTGGTGACACAAAATCAGTGGTGTAACCTTTGAAGTGAGTCTCCACCCGCCTCGGCCTCTCCTGCTCTGCAGGTCATTCGGGCGCATCGGCGGATGTGTCTTGGGCCGGATCATCTCCCTGTGAAGCGCAAGTAGTGTCTCAAAGACGAGACGTATGCTACTTGTCAGGGATGTCCGAAGGAGATCAATTCTGGAGTCCGACAGAGACCGATGCACGCTGGGTATAGTTATGCATCGAGTAGGTCTCCACCTGCCTCGGCGCCTCCTGCTTGGCAGGTCATTCGGGCGCATCAGCGGGTGTCGGTATCATCGGTGCCCAGAGCTTTGCTCCCTCTGTTATGGAGGTATCCGGGCTTCAGACATCAGTCGGTGCCGAGAGCGTTGCTCCCTCTGTTATGGAGGTATCCTGGCATTGGACGTCGATACACCGGTACCAGGTATCAACGGTGCCATCGGTACCGGGTATCATCGGTGCCATCGGTACCGGGTGTCATGGGTACCGTCGGTACCGAGTATCATCGGTACCATGGGTGCCGTCGGTGCCGAATATCATCGGTGCGTCGGTACCGAGGAGTATTGGTACCATGGTCGGTGCCATGGGTCCCATCAGTACCGGGTATCATCGGTACCATGGGTCCCGTCGGTACCGGGTATCATCGGTACCATGGGTCCCGTCGGTACCGAATGTCATCGGGGCATGGGTGCCGTCGGTGCCAGGTATCATGGGCACCATCGGCACCAGGTATCATGGGCACCATCGACCATTGGTACCAGGTATCATTGCCATCGATACCGAGTACCATGGGTACCATCGGTATCGGGTATCGTCGGTACCATGGATACCATGGGTACAGGTATCATGGATACCGTCGGTACATGAGTACCATCAATACCAGATGCCATGACCAGGTACCATCAGTGCCATGGGTGCCATTGGTACCAGGTGTCATGAGCACCTTCGGTACCATGTGTACCATCGGTACCGTCGGTGCTGTTGGTGCCGGATATCATGGGTACCGTCGGTACCAGGTATCATGGGTACCATCGATACCAGATATCATGACTATCATCGGTACCAAGTACCATGGGTACCATTGGTACCGGGGGTCATCGGTACCATGTGTATCATCGGTACCGTCGTTGCCATGGGTACTATCGGTACCATTGGTCACATCTCTGTTATGGAAGTCATCTGGCAGTCTGGTTTCGATTCCCTTGCATTTCCAGATTTTGTCCTTGGCTTCGGGACCATGGATACCAATGGATGCCATGGGTGCTACCGCCTCCTGCGGCATCTAGCTTTTCACCTGGTCTCCTTCACCGATGCTGCCTTTGGTAGGGGTGTTCGTGGCCTACTGGGGCAACTTCTCGACCCCGTCGTAGAACTTACCGCGCCTCCATATCGGACGCATTTGGATCTGAGCTGCTCGGTTTGAGTAGTTAGCTCAGTTCAATGATGGTTCATCTGATGAACATGAAGGTCATGGGGTTTTCTCTGCTGAGAATCCTCTAGATCTTCTATCTGTTTTGACATTACAGTGGAGATTGTGAATCAGCCCAATGCCCAGATGCTCGAGGTCCTGGACTACCATCTTCACCTGAGTCTTCTGCCACTCAGAACAGATAGGAGTTCTAAGAACTTGCTTCGGCGCCCCCGGGGCCAGAGCATACATCCTTAGCCTCTTTTGGGGAATGGCGTACCAGGCTGGCATGATCGCGTCCACAATCAAGTCCTGCCAGATCTTTACGAGCATTCCCACCGGAGTAGGCTAAACCTTTTCACCAAGTGGTCAGGTAGCACACGGTGTGTCGCAGGTTCCTGTCCAAGGGCATTTTCGACACTTGTAATGTAACACCTAGATTTCTGCTCTAGGTACAGTGATGTGCAGACTCTCATGACTGTGTGTCTCTCACCTGGAGGAGGAGACTCAGCAGAAAATTGTAGATATGCTGTGCAAACACTTCCTCATCTCGGAAGTTCTTTAGAGAGAAGAGTAGTTTTCCTTGTGCCTTAAGGGGTCGTACCTATACTCCTACTTCTCGACAGCCGGTTCAGGCTATGCCTCAGCACGCTCGTTCTAGTCAGCGGCGTGCACCTAATCAGGCCCCTGCAGCTATTCTGCAGGAACCAGAGAGGGGTTTTTGACTGGCTCCAATTCAGCATAGCCACTATAAAAAAAAAAAAAAAAATGTCCGTACCGGCCAATCTGCCTGTCGGGGGGGGGGGGGGGGGGGGGGGGGGGGGGAGTTTAAATTTTCTCCACCAAAGGTGACTTCTTTTATCCTCCAACCGGTGGGTTTTTTCAAATAGTCCGGTTAGGATACATTCTCAATCTGGAATCAAACCCTCCACATTGTTCATTGGGAGCTTAATCCTTTAGCTTCCATCAAAAGTGAGTACTTGCAGAGGAACTCTCTGCCTTTCTCAGCGCCAATGCAGTCGAGCCCGTTCCACCAGGGCAAGAAGGGTTGAGATTCTATTCTAGGTCCTTCCTTGTGGGTTGCGTCCCATCATAGACATAAGGGGCCTAAACAGTTTTTGGTTCAGGATGCTTTCCCTGGGCATCCTTCTTCCCATACTTCAGGAAAACGATTGGTTATGCTCTCTGGACTTACAGGATACTTATACTCTCTTTACATCCAGAGTATGTTTTTCCTAGTGCCTAGCTGTTGTTGCAGTGTATCTTCATGGACTGGGAGTGCATGTGTTCCCTTAACACGATGATTGCCCGTCTCAACAGATTACAGCACAGTAAATATTGAGACTTCTAGACACATGGCTTCCACAGTTCACGTAACTCCCATGGCACTTTTGCATATGACATCCGCTCAGTGCATCCTAGCTTCCCAGTGGTATCAAGTTTAGGGTATCTAGAGGATGTAACCCAACTGTTCGCCAGTCTTCGGAATTCCCCTCAGAGGTGGTTAATTCTCTCCATTTTGATTC
The DNA here is from genome assembly GCF_901765095.1 of Microcaecilia unicolor. Taxonomy (NCBI): domain Eukaryota; kingdom Metazoa; phylum Chordata; class Amphibia; order Gymnophiona; family Siphonopidae; genus Microcaecilia; species Microcaecilia unicolor. Next base: position 104,439,340 of record NC_044036.1, read on the forward strand.
TGAGGCGTCCCGTCCACCTTACTCAGTCAAAAGCTGCTGACGAAGGTTGCATCCCTCCTGGCTATCCAACCAAATTATTTTAATTCAACCAAACAATCGGGTTGTGATGTACTCGATAACAAAGGAGTACTGGATCTTGCCCTCTGAGTCAGGATGCCATGCAGATGTAGCGGTGGGCCCGCAACGCGGCATGTTTTCTCCAAGCCACTTATCTAATTGGCGTAAACAGCAGTCTGGCCGACAGGCTGAGCAGGATAATGCTACAGTCATGGTTGTTGAGCATGCCTATAGTTTCGATAGATCTTCCGGAAGTGACACCCCCTCAGTGGATCTTTTTGCTACTTAGTCCAATCGCAAAGTCCCTCAGTTCTGTTCCAGGCTGCAGGTTCATGGCAGGCTACCATCGGATGCCTTTCTCCTTCTTTGGGGGACAGGTTTTCTGTATGCGTATCCTCCCATACATCTGGTGGAAAAGACTTTGCTGATTCTCAAGCAAGATTGTGGAGCCATGATTCTGATTGCTCCTTCTAGCTGCGTCAGATTGGATTCCCTCTTCTTCTGGAGTTGGAATGTTTTCCAGCTCTCATTACGCAGAACGAGGGGGCACTTCTACATCCCAACCTCCAATCCCTGGCTCACACGGTCTGGATGTTCAGAGTGTGGGTTTCGTTGAGTTTTCCAGAGAGTGTCTCCCGACTCTTGCTTGCTTCCAGAAAAGATTTCACAAAGAGGTGTTATTCTTTTTCATGGAAGAGGTTTGCCGTCTGGTGTGACAGCAAGGCCCTAGATCCTGCCTCTTGTCTTATACAGACCTTGCTTGAGTTCTTTCTACACCTGTCTGAGTCTGGTCTCAAGACCAACTCTGTCAGTATTCATCTTCGTGCAATAAGAGCTTATCATCAACGTGTAAAAGGTCAGCCTTTAGCTGTCCACTTCATGACAGGTTTATTTCTCCCCCAATATTGAGAGAATTCCTTGTATGTGTCTAGGGGGGATTCTTTCTGTTAGGCTTAGCACCCCCAATAATTTTGACAGTTGGCTCTTCTGCTTCGGTCAGAGCCCCTATCACTCCTTATCCAGTATCTTGGGGTCTCAATGTCGTTTTCATCCAGCTGCTGCAAGCTCAATTCGGGCCACTGGATTCCTGCCATCTGAAGTATTGGACCTGGAAGGTCGTTTTCCTTAGTGGCTGTTCCTTCAACTCGTAAGGTCGGTGAGTTTCAGACTCTAGTAGCTCAAGCGCCTTACCTTACTTCTCATCTTAACAGAGTAGTTCTCCGCATGCAGACAAAGTTCTTACTGGCGCTGGTATCAGAGTACCAGCTGATCCAGTCAATTGTCTTGCCAACATTCTTTCTCCCTCATCTTACAAGCCCTGGCGAAAGCAAGCTGCGCACTTTTTGCGTGGAGCAGACGAGCTCCCTCGGACGGTCCGCCCAGTTGTTTATTTCTTTTAATGCCAGTTGCTGTCGGAAACTGCATCATTTCTTCTTGGCTAGCAGATTGCATCTCCTTCATTTTTGTCCAAGCTGGACTGACTCTAGAGGGCCATGTCACGGCTCACAAAATTAGAGCCATGGCTGAGTCGGTGGCTCATCTAAGATCAGTCACTATTGAAGAGATCTGCAAAGCTGCGGCGTGGTCATCAGTCCACACATTCACATCTCACTACTGCCTTCAGCAGGATAGCCGACGCGTCAGTCGGTTTGGGCAGTCGGGGCTGCAGAACTTCTTTGGGGTTTAGAATCCAACTCCAACCCTCCTAAGCCCATTTTTGTTCTGTTCCAGGCTACACTCATTTAGATGTTTCTTCTTTTCAGGTCAATTTTTATTCTGGCCTCGCCGTTGCGAGACTCAATTGACCACTGTTTGTTGTGTTGTGTAAGCCTGGAAGCTAGGGATACCCCACTTGTGAGAATATCAGCCTGCTTGTCTTTGGAGAAAGAGTAGTTACTTACCTGTAACAGGTGTTCGCCGAAGACAGCAGGCTGCATATTCTCACAAACCCTCCCACCTCCCCTTTTGGAGTTGTCTCCTCCATCTTTTGGATTTAACTGAGGGGCGTGTCCGCACAGCGAGCGGGAAGAGGTGTGCGCACATGCGCAGTGCGATCGCTCGCGCGACGGAACACCGTAAAAGAGATTTTTAGATTTTGCTTTAAAATCCTCCGGGGCCGACGTGGCGTCACCCACTTGTGAGAATATGCAGCCTGCTGTCTTCGGAGAACACCTGTTACAGGTAAGTAACTACTCTTTTTGTAACACTAGCTAATTAAACAACCAGTGGCGTTCCTAGGCTGGCTGACACCCGGGGCGGATCACCGATGCACCCCCGGGTGCAGCGCGACCCCCCCCTGGGCGAAATTACACCCCCCCCCGGTGCATTTTTACCTGCTTGGGGGGGTGCCGCACGCCTGTTGGCTCCAAGTCCGCTCGTTCCCTGGCTGCTGTTCCCTCTGCCCCAGAACAGGAAGTAACCTGTTCTGTGCAGAGGGAACAGCAGGGAGGGAATGAGCGGAGCCAACAGGCACGCGGCATCCCCCCCAGCGACGTGCACCCAGGGTGGACCGCTCCCCCCCCCCCTTGGTACGCCACTGTAAACAACCCCCTTCCAGAAAACAGAGGTAACATATTTCACCACTTTCAAAAGGTGGGATTTGTATTCCATGATAAAATTCCAGAACATTTTTGCCAGTAATTGTTATGGTCAGCACTGAATTGAAAGAAACTGGATAGGCTTTTAGCTGAACGAGGTATTGGTGGGTGTGCCTCGAGGGCAAAGTGCTAATCTGATATTCTCAGCAGAGAATCAGATTTGGAGTCAGAGTAGGGAATGACATGGGGACAAAGTTTGTCCCCACCCCGCTACAGTGGAAAATTTCTCACATACAACAAGCGATCGATTTTGTCTTTTATTGAAAATGATGATGGAACTAGTGCAATGGAGTTTGAGTTTGTAGGGCCTGGATGGGGATGGGTCAAAGCTTGCGGGGAGGGAGACGGGGATGGGGACATAGTAGATGACGGCATAAAAAGACCTACACGGTCCACCCAGTCTGCCCAACAAGATAAACTCACATGTGCCATTTTTTGTGTATACCTTACCTTGATTTGTACCTGTCTTTTTCAGGGCACAGACCGTATAAGTCTGCCCAGCACTATCCCCACCTCCCAGCCACCCACCACCGGCTCTGGCACAGACCGTATAAGTCTGCCCAGCACTATCAATTTTGTCCCTGTGTCATTTTCTAGTCGGGGGTGGGGGCATTTCTTTATTGTTAATTTCTTGCTCCCCCTGGATTACCATGAAGAGCACTGTTTGACAAATTAGAAGGTTGAAGGCACTTTCTTCTCTTCTTTCATGCTATCCAGCTTTCAAGCTATGTGTCATATTCAAAGAGGAGTATCTTCAGTTTTGTACGTATAAAAAAAGGAATATTTGTGGAATAAGGTTCCTTGTGTTTAATTATTAAGTAACAAAGTTTAGCCAAAGTCAGAGTGACAGCACTATTTTTGAACTTTCTTTTAAACATTGTATTGCTAGAGACTGTATTCTTAATCCTGTCACTCAGGCATAGATCTTTCTTTAAATACTGTACAATGCAGACTTTTTTGGTTAAGAATGTGACACTGGAGGCACCCTTTAATCTCTTACCAGAAACACTGATGAAACTCAGAAATTGGGAAATGTCTCCAGGACTTATTTTCCAGTCACGTCTGCATTCCATTGTTCTAATTGGTAATTTTGATTTTTGGGGGGTACCTGGAGTAGGCTAGCAGCAGTAGTGCACAAGTATGTTTCTTTCCTGGCAAGTGCACACCCACCACTTGAACCAGTGCAGTTCACTCTCTCCCACCTCTCTCAATCTTTTTGTACTTCCCCTTTCATTGCTTCCATCCTGTCTCCTCTCTGAAGTCCTTCTGCTGCCTCCCAAGTCCCACTGGTGACTGAAGGTTCTTCCTCTGTCTCTTGGGGCCCAAGCAAGGCTATTGGTGCTTTTCACTGTCTGCTTCCGGTCTCTGATCAAGTCTGAAAAAACTGTTGGCTTCTGCTACTGAGGCTCTTGTTAACAAACCCAATCCACTTGTCCCAGGTGAGCAGACAAGTTCATTTTTTTGTGAAACTATATGAAAAATCAGGCCTACCATTTTGTAATATTTTAAATATGATGCATATTAATAATTGCAATAATACTACGAGTGTTGAGACCTGCTCTGTGATGCCACTGCTAGAACTTCAGGTCAAGTTGCAGCTGTTCCAGTATCCTAGTAAAACTTTTAAACCAGCCCTTTTGAAAATAGATGCTGTTTCCAAAACCAGATTCTCACATATTAAGTGATTAAAATACTGATCTTAAAACATATCTATAAAGCCCGTAGAATATTATGTGTAATTGTTAGCAGTCTCCTTTTTTTTTTTTGGAAACATAACAACCCTGCTAAATTGTTTTGTAGTGGGAGGAGATGCTTCTCTTTAACACAGTTTCGTGGTCTCTTGATTTGAACATTACTTTTTGCTTCATTACCAAAAGCCCAACTAATAAAGGTGGGAAGTGAAAATGTTTGCATCTATGATAAGCATGGCCCAACCCTGTTACTTTTTCCAGCTATAACTGTTCTAGCCTGTGGGATGTTTTTTTTTTCCCCATGTTTAGTTGCCAGAAGCAGCAATAGTCAAAAGCTCAAGAGGCTTTTCTCTCTCTCTCTCTCTCTCTCTCTCTCTCTCTCTCTCTCGGGTTGCATCCACTGAGATTGTCTGGCCAGCAGCTAGCTTCTGCCCCATCCTTTGCCCTTCCCACGAGCAAGGACTTATCTCATGAAGTGAGCCTCTGTCTTCGAAATGGGCGCACATTTCAGGTCTGATGTTTAGCACAAGATGTTGTAAAATAAGTTTGACTGAAGAAAAATGTCCAGACTTACAGTAGCTTAAATAACATAAGTATGTGCATATTCTCTTTTTTTTTTTTTTTAAGATTTTTAAAGCAGTATATCCAAGCCTTCAGGATGAGAAATACTTGCAGTATGCTGTGGTCAGTGAAGTTCTTTATCAAGCACACAGAATTAAGAGTCTGTGGGATAGTGACCATGCCAAGGAGAATGGACATAACCAAGCTACTGAGGAAGAAAAGAGCTGCTGGCCACCTGGACATTGTGTGAAATTTTTAAAGAAGTGTGATCTGAGGGGGCATCAAGAGCGGTCTCAGAGCAGAGGAACTGAACCATTCATGCAAGATAATGCAGTCTGCATACCTCTGGAAAAGCTTTTTTCAATTCCTAGAGTGAAGCAACTGTGTGGCACGCTTGAAACATTAATTAAGATGATTACTGGCAAAGTAGAACTTAGTGTTGATGGTTCTTCTGTGATTGTCCGAATTGATGAAGATGGTAACGGGTAGTCAAAATTGGGCCTTTTCCTTTTAGTTTCTTCTTTGATAGAGTGAGTTAATTTATTTTAGCTTAAATATATTGCTTATAGAATGCATGTACCAAGGTGTATTTCCACTGTGTTTTAAGGACAGACTTTTGGATTTGATTGCTCATCATGAGATTCTGTACGTATACATTCTGCCTCCAGCATCACTTACTTCTGAACCTCACTGACCTCCACCTTGTTACTCTTTTCTCAAGCCTGTTACCAAAAATTGAAGAGTATAGCGTAATTTTTTCATACCTTTGTGGCCTTAACAGTGGTGCTGACAAAGAGCTTCCTTCTGTTAGTAGCAACAAACATGCTTAGAGAGCAGGCAATTAACTGACCAGGAGATGTTGCTGGAGAGCTGTGCCTTGATCGCTGTCTACCAGGTAGCCTGTCAGCAGTGTCTTCTCAGCTTAACTGGGATCTGAATTTATTCTCTCCCTTGGCAGAGCAGACTGCTGCTGAGAGCCTCTTTCACCAGAATACAATTGTGGATAAATTATTCAAGATTTTGCAGTCAGTTTTGATGATTTTGGGATTCTGAAGGCAAGCCATCCAGTCCCTTGCAACAAGGTACAAATGTTTATTTGCAACTGATGGACAAAAGGCCTCTATGTGTGCCAGATTTCTATACACACAGTCAAACAGCAGTTGTAGCTCTCCCCCCTCCCCCCCACACACACACTTAATTTTCCCAAAATGGGCCAACAGAGGTGGGGGTTGCCTTTGTAGACTTCCGCTCATTCATCCTACATCCCCATGCTGTTCATCATCAGCTTCCCAAGTCACACCACATCGCCACCTCCTTTTCCTTTGGAATAAGGTGACAGCAACAGGTGGAAGCTGAGTGAAGCGGCGGCTGGTACAGGCCATCCACCCCATCCTCCTTACTTCACCACAGCACTTCTGCTCCATTTTTGAAAACAGGGTGCAGACAGCAAATATTCTAGTGTGTTTTCATAAAAGTCCCAAAAGAGTAGGGTAGGCGGACAACTCTTCTGTCACAAACCAGAGACAAAAAGTATATGGCATAAGAATCTTTATTGTTGTCGATACACTCAAACCTTCTGAAAACTCAACACAGAGCCGTGTTTCAGCTAGATGCCTGCCTCAGGAGTTGGCACAGTTGTGAGAGTGTAACTAAAGAGTGAATTTGTGTGGTTAGATACTACCATGGGTTTAGGTAACTTGGTGATTTTAATACCTTGACTGTATTTTTTACAAATACAATGAGAAGAAAAAGTGACAAGTTTGTGGTTTTTTTTTGTTTACTATAAATTTGATTTCTTTATAAAATTTAATTATATTCATGTTTCATTTGGAAAAAGTCCCAAAAGAGTAGGGTAGGCAGATGGCTGTTCTGTCACAAAGTGACAGGTGGTGGACAAAGCAATTTCAAAACTCTAAAGAAGATAAAATAGGAAATCCTACTTCTTAAAACATACTGTATTTCTTTGTGATTGGATTTTTTAAGATCAGTTTAACCCCCCCATTGCCTCAGGTCATGATATTATAAAGTGATTGTATGTGTTAACATGATACATGTTTGTTTGTTTTTACTGCTGTCTTATATACATTTTATAAAAGATTCCATGTTCAGCTTTTGTAAAATGGGCCACAGGTGTTACTGAGAATTGGCTGTTGAAGTATTGTTGAGTTGCATAGGGAAGAGGCCTGTAGTATTGTTAGTCACAGCCTTTATACAAAAGGAAGGACAGAGCTTCAGGCCACAATGTAAATGAAGCCATGTGCATTCAAATGTACTACTCATTGCTGAGTTTTACAGCATTTGACATGTGAAAGCAGTGGCATTGTACATAATACTGAGGGCATATATTGCACTGTACTATTATGAATTATGGTATATCAAATTCTTCAAGATTTATTTTGTCTAATTACACTTAATAGACTGCTATTCAGAACAGCATAAAATTAAAACCTGAGCGTTATTTTTTTTCTTTTCTATAATTGTAATGAGAAAATAATACATTCTTTACAAATCACAAATAAAGCCAGAGCTCCCCTAGCAAGATGCATTCTTATTAATTTTAAAATATATAAATATTGGGTAATTGCCATTTTTTTAAATTAAATATAGATTGTAAAACTTTTGATTAAAACCCATATCCCCTTGGGTATTATTGATAGTAACTTACTCTTGCTGTGGCACAAAATGAAGATTATGGGGTTATTTTGACTTCAGTCTCATTGGAAGATATATGCCTTCCAACTTTGGGTAATACATATTTTACATCCCTGTATCAGGAAAAATTACTAGATTGTAGTATGAATTATCATAGCTAATTACCCAGTTGGATCCATGCAGACCTTCCAAAACAATTATTCAATTGAAATTTATTCAAAATATGGTGGTGTGTCTGTTGCTGGACTTGGAGTTGCATATTACTCCAGCTTTGAAAGAGCTCCTGTGGCATTTTAAATAGTTTTAAAAAATAACAATATCTTGACTCTTAAGGCTCCCTTTTAGGAGCTACACACGCCATCTTAAATTTAGGTCAGGAACCTGGGGCTACAGCTGTGAACAATACATGTTGATCTCTTATATCCAAGCAACCAGCAGGAGCTGCCTCTGTCATCTGTAGCAACCATGTTGTCTGTCTCCATACATTGAGAAGGGTAGGTCTTGTCACAGTGGATCATGCTATGATAATATAAAGTCTGGATTACTGTAATTCACTCTACATTGTTCTGACTACAAAGAGTTTGCACCAGTTCCAGTTGATTTAGAATGCCACAGCATGACTAAGAGAAAGTTGTAAGCAGTGCGAGTGCATCACACCATTAATGTAAAAACTTCACTGGCTACAAAAACAAAACCGGACTAAATGTAAAACTGTCTGATCTTCAAGCCCTTAAACAAAATGGACCATAGTTCTTGAAGAACATCTCCCTCCAAGGTCCTCCCAAGGAATATTCCTAACCAAAGGAAATCATGTGATATGACATCCATCAATGAATCTTCTCCAAAGAAGCCTTCACACTCTGGAACTCATGCCTAGAAAGACTTCATAATACATAGTAACATAGTAGATGACGGCAGAGAAAGACCTGCACAGTCCATCCAGTCTGCCCAACAAGATAAACTCATGTGCTACTTTTTGTGTATACCTGATGTTGATTTGTATCTGCCATTTTCAGGGCACAGACCGTAGAAGTCTGCCCAGCACTAGCCCCACCTCCCAGCACCAGTTTTGCTACCCAGTCTCCACTAAGCTTCTGAGGATCCATTCCTTCTGAACAGGCTATCTCTATTTCAAGGAGCAGGTGAAAGCTGGGCTCTTCTTCCTGGTCTTTAATGGAAGAAGCAACTAATTTGTTAGTCGCATCCACACAAGGACTAATACCAGCTGCACATACTGTAGCAGGACTTGGGTTATTCACTACTAGCTGAAATCATTTTCTTACAGTTTTTTAATTAGTCACCCTTATATTTGTATCTATGTTCCACCTCTACTTACACTCTATACGGCCTTTAACGTTTTTTAATGTGTATTGTGTTGCCATGTGGGTAAGAGGAACCCGAATTATAGCTACGTCTTGCAAGGTTCCGCGTTAGGAGTTACGGATCAAGAAAGGGATCTGGGTGTCGTCGTCGATGATACGCTGAAACCTTCTGCTCAGTGTGCTGCTGCGGCTAGGAAAGCGAATAGAATGTTGGGTGTTATTAGGAAGGGTATGGAGTCCAGGTGTGCGGATGTTATAATGCCGTTGTATCGCTCCATGGTGCGACCGCAGCTGGAGTATTGTGTTCAGTACTGGTCTCCGTATCTCAAAAAAGATATAGTAGAATTGGAAAAGGTACAGCGAAGGGCGACGAAAATGATAGTGGGGATGGGACGACTTTCCTATGAAGAGAGGCTGAGAAGGCTAGGGCTTTTCAGCTTGGAGAAGAGACGGCTGAGGGGAGATATGATAGAAGTGTATAAAATAATGAGTGGAATGGATCGGGTGGATGTGAAGCGACTGTTCACGCTATCCAAAAATACTAGGACTAGAGGGCATGAGTTGAAGCTACAGTGTGGTAAATTTAAAACGAATCGGAGAAAATTTTTCTTCACCCAACGTGTAATTAGACTCTGGAATTCATTGCCGGAGAACGTGGTACGGGCGGTTAGCTTGACGGAGTTTAAAAAGGGGTTAGATAGATTCCTAAAGGACAAGTCCATAGACCGCTATTAAATGGACTGGAAAAATTCCTCATTTTTAGGTATAACTTGTCTGGAATGTTTTTACGTTTGGGGAGCGTGCCAGGTGCCCTTGACCTGGATTGGCCACTGTCGGTGACAGGATGCTGGGCTAGATGGACCTTTGGTCTTTCCCAGTATGGCACTACTTATGTACTTATTGTAAGTAGCATACTATGCATTATTTTCAAAAGAGAAAAACATCCAAAAAGTACCATTTGGACAGATTTCTTCTGAAAATGTCCAAATCAGTATTTTTGAAACCTATTTTGCAGATGTTTATCTTTGCATTTTGTTTGCAATGTGTCTAAATCACAAGGGGCATTCTGAAGGCGGGATTAGGGTGTGCCTAACACTTGTACATTTTACTGCCATAATGGAACAAAACCAAAATGTCTAGGGCAAACAATTTGAACGTTTTGATTTAGACCTGTTTTTAGAACAAATAACAAAAAGGTGCCCTAAATGACCAGATGATCAGTGGAGGGAATCGGGAATGACCCCTCCTTACTTTCCCAGTGGTCACAAACTCCTCTCACTTCCAAAAAATGTGAATAAAAATAGTACTCCTCAGTCTCTATGACAGCCTCAGATGTTATAGCCAGATCCATTAGCGCAGCATGCAGGTCCCTGGCTTACTGTAATGGGTGCAGTGCACTGTAGACAGGTGGACCCAATCACCTACCTTCCCTGTTACACTTGTGGTGGAAACTGTGAGTCCAACTCATCAGAAATCCATTGTATGCACATATAGGTGCCCCCTTCACCCATAAGGGCTATTGTAGTGGTGTACAGTTGGGGGTAGTGGATTTTGGAGGGCTCAGCAAACAAGATAAGGGAGCAACAGTGAGATGTGTACCTTGGAGCATTTATGTGAAGTCTACTGCAGTGCCCCCTAGGGTGCCCCATTGTTCTGGGATGTCTGGGGGGACCAGTCTGCTAAAAGTTCTGGCCCCTCCTAAATCCCAATGGCTTGATTTTCTACTTTTTTTCACTTGTACATTTTTTTTTAATGGCCTGAAAAATTAAAAGCACAGAGCACAAAACCTTGTTACAAACAGTATTTTTGAAAAAAAATATATGTTTTACGGTTTCAAAAATGGTCTTTTAGCACAAAACGTCCAAAGTCTGACTTAGATGTCATATTGAAAATGTTAACATATAGCATATGTCCATGGTGTATTAGTGTAAAACATAGTAACATAGTAGATGACGGCAGAAAAAGACCTGCACGGTCCATCCAGTCTGCCCAACAAGACAACTCATATGTGCTACTTTTTGTGTATACCCTACTTTGATTTGTATCTGTGCTCTTCAGGGCACAGACCATATAAGTCTGCACAGCACTATCCCTGCCTCCCACCACCGGCTCTGGGTTTCAACGCAGTCCTCGGGACACACCTAGCCAGTCAGGTTTTCAGCATATGCTCAATAAATATGCATGAGATTAGATTTCTTCAGAAGGCCTGCTTCCTTTTTATTTTCCACATTGGATCTAGTGGACCAACTGCCTTGCAGTTTTCTTACAATGGAAGCAGTATATGCAAATTGATCTCATGTATATTCATTGTGAAAATCATAAAAACCTGACTGTGTTGTGACCCTCGAGGACTTTGATTGCCCACTCCTGCTCTAGAAGAGCCTTAAAAAAAAGAGTTGGGGGCTATAATATATTTCATTCTTTCTTAATCCAGTTCTCAAGGCACATCCAGCCAGTCAGGTTTTTGAGATAACCACAATAAGCATGAGAAAAATTTGCATGCACTGCCTTGTTGGTGTGTAAATGTATCCCCTTGCTTTCAATCAGGCTGGAAGAAGCAGCACTCAATATTTCTAATATCTAAACGTGCTCAAACAATAGAGCATAACATAATATGTGAGAGAAACAGAGGACCTTCAGTAAATAGCTATTAGTGGCAGTACTGCTATAATCTGAAAACCCAATGTCTGTTCACAAACTGCCAAAGAGGGGCATAATTGAAAGGGGCACCCAAGTTTTCCTGAGGACGTCCTCACAGGACGTCCCGGCGAAGGGGCAGGGAAACCCATATTATCGAAACAAGATGGGCGTCCATCATTTGTTTTGATATTACGGTTGAGGACGCCCAAATCTTGACATTTAGGTTGTCCCTAGAGATGGTCATTTCTGATTTTCGGCAATAATGGAAACTAAAGACACCCATCTCAGAAACGACCAAATGCAAGCCTTTTGGTCGTGGGAGGAGCCAGCATTCGTAGTGCACTGGTCCCCCTGACATGCCAGGACACCAACCGGGCACCCTAGGGGGCACTGCAGTGGACTTCAGAAAAAGCTCCCAGGTACATAGCTCCCTTACCTTGTGTGCTGAGCCCCCCAATCTCCCCCCCAAAAAAACAAAAAACCCCACTACCCACAACTGTACACCACTACCATAGCCCTTACAGGTGAAGGGGGGAACCTAGATGTGGGTACAGTGGGTTTTGGAGGGCTCACATGTACCACCACAAGTGTAACAGGTGGGGGGGGATGGGCCTGGGTCCGCCTGCCTGAAGTGCACTCTACCCATTAAAACTGCTCCAGGGACCTGCATACTGCTGCGATGGACCTGAGTATGACATTAGAAGCTTGCACAAAATATTTTTAAAGTTCTTTTTTGAGGGTGGGAGAGGGTTAGTGACCACTGGGAGAGTAAGGCGAGGTCATCCCAGATTCCCTCCGTTGGTCATCTGGTCAGTTCAGGCACCTTTTTGTGCCTCGGTTGTAAGAAAAACTAGACCAGGTAAAGTCATCCAAATGCTCATCAGGGATGCCTTTTTTTCCATTATGGGTCGAGGAAGTCCATGTGTTAGGCACGCCCAAGTCCCGCCTTTGCTACACCTCAGACACGCCCCCGTGACGGAAAGCAGTTGGGGATGCACAAAATCGGCTTTTGATTATGCCAATTTGGGCGACCCTGTGAGGAGGACGCCCATCTTCCGATTTATGTCGAAAGATGGGCGTCCTTCGCTTTTGAAAATAAGCCTGAAAGTGCCATAAAGTGAATATTAGATTTAACTCACTACCACCATCCTTTAGCATCACAGCACAGGTCCACCCTTTCAAATTCAGTTATATTGTTTGAGCACTTATTAGATACTAGTAAAAAAGGCCCGTTTCTGTTAGAAATGAAACGGGCGCTAGCAAGGTTTTCCTTGGAGTGTATGTTTCAGAAAGAGCGTGTGTGAGAGATGGAGTGTGTGTGTCAGAGAGAGAATGTGAGAGAGAGAGAGACAGAGTGTATGTGTTTGTGCGAGAGAGAGTGTGTGTGAGAGACAGTGTTTGTGTTTCTGTGTGACACTGTGTGAGAGAGAGGGACAAAAACAGTGAGTGTGTGAGTGAGAGTGTATGTGGCAGACAGAGAATGAGTGACTGCGTGTGTGGTGTGAGGAACCCCCTCACCCCCTCCCTCTCCCCCTGCCCCCTGGCAGCCAGGCATGTGCAGCGACCCTCCTCTCCCTGTGTTCCCCCTGCAGCCACCCATGCCCATCAACCCTCCTCTCCCCCTGCTGCGTCCTTCCTGTCTCCCCTGCTCCCCCTGCAGCCACCCATGTGGTCTCAGGCCCCCCCCTCAGCATCCCTCCTGTCCCCCTGCAGGCACGCATGTGCAGCGTCCCTCCTCTCTCCCCTGTCCCCCCTGCAGCCAGCCATGTCCAGCGATCCTTCCGTCCCCCTGCCCCTCCTGCAGCTACCCATGTCCAGCGACCCTCCTCTCCTGTGCAGCCACCCATGTCTGAGGACACTCCTCTCCTTTTTCCCTGTTCCTCCCCTTCTGGCCAGCCATGTCCATCGACCCACCTGTCCCCCCTGATGACCACCAACCCTTCTGTCCCCCTGCCCGCCCTGCAGTGTCCGTCCTGTATCCCCTGTCCCCCTTGCAGGCACCCATGTGGTGTGTGGAGCCCCATCCCTATCTCCCTGTTCCCTGCCACCCATGTGCAGCGACCCTCCCCTCCCCCTGCTTCCTTCCAGCCACCCATGTCCAGCAAGACCCCCCCTTCCCCCCAGCCGGCGCAGCACCCAAAGAAAGCCCCTTGTCCCTCCCCCCCTTCGCGCATCACCCGACCCCCCCCACCGTGGCACATCACCAAGCCCCTCCCCCCCCTCATCAACCCCCTCACCACCCGCAACCGGTAATACAAACTGTGTCCGGCGGCTGCTGCTTCTGCTATTCAGCAGCAGCAGCCCATACATAAAGAAAACAACAACAAAAAATCCTCCTAAAACGCACCTCTGTTGAGAAGCATCTCACATTGGCTGAAGTCTCAGCATGCGCTCCTCCTCTCCCCTCTGACGTCTCGGCATTTCTCCGGGGTCTTCCGGCAGGGGCACTGACGTTGAGGGGAGAGGAGGAGTGGCTGCAGAGACGTCAGCCAGTGTGAGATGCTTCTCCACGGAGGTGCGTTTTAGGAGGTTGTTTTTTTGTTTGTTTCTTTTCTTTATGTACGGGCTGCTGCTGCTGAATAGAAGCAGCAGCAGCCGCCGGACAGAGTTTGTATTAGCGGTCGCGGGTGGCGAAGCGGTCGATGTGGGGGGGAGGGGCTTGGTGAAGCAGCGGGGGAGGGGTTGGGTGATGCAGCGAGGAGGGAAGGGGGGTAGGGGCTTTCTGATGCCCCGTTGCACGGGTTGTTGTGGCGATGCGGCGGGGGGGCACTTAGAGGTACACCGTCGAGGCTTTTTGTGTGTCTGTGTGTTTGTATGTGTGTGTGTTTGTATGTATGTGTGTTTGTGTGTCTGTGTGTTTGTATGTGTGTGTGTGTGTGTTTGTTTGGTGTGTGTGTGTGTGCACGTTTGTGTTTGCGTGTGTGTGTTTTGTGTGTGCGTTTGTGTTTGCGTGTGTGTTTGCGTTTGTGTGTGTGTTTGCGTTTGTGTGTGTGTGTGTGTGTTTGCGTTTGTGTGTGTTTGTGTATGTGTGTGTGTATGTGTGTTTGCGTTTATGTGTGTGTTTATGTGTGGGTGGGTGTTTATGTGTGTTTATGTGTGTGTGTTTCTGTGTGTGTGGGGGGGGTTGCGGGTGGCTTTTGTGGTCGTGTGGTTGGGGAGTTTGCCAGAAGTCTGTAGCGATTCCTAGGCAGGGGGAGGAGTATGGAAACACTCCCCCTGCCTGGGTCGTTGTTTGTTGGAGGGGGGTTGCCAGTTGGTAGGGGTGCCTTTAAGGATCCCTGTACTCTCTGTGTTCCGCCCTTGAGGGCGGGGCAGAGAGACATGGTGAGTTGAATGGCTTCACCACCATGAACTTACGAACTGTTTAGGGATTTTGCAGATGGCTTCAGCAGGTTGTCTTCAGAATGTTGAGGTAGCGTTTTATGTACAGACTAGTAAAAAAGGCCCGTTTCTGACACAAATGAAACGGGCGCTAGCAAGGTTTTCCTCGGAGTGTGTGTGTTTGGGAGAGTGTATGTGAGAGTGAGTGTTTGAGAGTCAGAGTGAAAGTGTGAGTCCAATCCATGCTCCTCTGTCACCTGGCCCCTCCATTCATCCCTATCCAGCAATTCCGCTGTCTCCCTGAGGCCTGCCCTGCAATCCATATGCAACCATGGCCATCTGTCCCCTCCATTCATCCCTATCCAGCAATTCCCCTCTCCCTGAGTCCTGCCCTTCCAATCCATGCCCATCCATGCTCCTTTGTCACCTGGCCCCTCCATTTTTCCCTATCCAGCATTTCCCCTCTCTGCCTGAGGCCTGCCCTGCAATCCATATCCATCCATGGCCATCTGTCCCCTCCATTCATCCCTATCCAGCAATTCCCCTCTCCCTGAGTCCTGCCCTTCCAATCCATGGTCCTCTTTCACCTGGCCCCTCCATTCATCCCTATCCAGCAATTCCCCTCTCTGCCTGAGGCCTGCCCTGCAATCCATATGCATCCATGCCCATCTGTGCCCTCCATTCATCCCTATCCAGCAATTCCCCTCTCCCTGAGTCCTGCCCTTCCAATCCATGCCCATCCATGCTCATCTGTCACCTGGCCCCTCCATTTTTCCCTATCCAGCAATTGCGCTGTCTCCCTGAGGCCTGCCCTGCAATCCATATCCATCCATGCCCATCTGTCCCCTCTATTCATCCCTATCCAGCAATTTCCCTGTCTCCCTGAGTCCTGCCCTCCCAATCCATGCCCATCCATGCTCCTCTGTCCCCTGCCCCCTCCATTCATCCCTTTCCAGCAATTGCCCTCTCTCCCTGAGCCCTGCCCTCCCAATCCATGGCCATCCATGCTCCTCTGTCCCCTGCCGCCTCCATTCATCCTTTTCCAGCAAGTCCCCTGTCTCCCTTCCATGACCCCCCCTTGCATCCATGCTCCTCTCTCTCCCATGTCCCACTCCCAGCCTGGGCCGCCCTCTTCCCCCCCCCCTTCGCATCCATGGTGTCGTTTCTCCCCTGCCCTCCCGCTCCCATTGTTTTTCTTTTGTGGCCACCCTCTTCGCTCCCCCCAACATGGTTTTTATTTTTTTTTTCTTGTTTTTAAATGTACCTCCGTGGCGGTTCCGGCAGCGAAGCGTCAGGGAAGGAGGCGGTGCTCCCGACGTCTAGGTTTCCCTTCGCTGTGTTCCGCCTTCTTTTGACGTCATCCTTGACGTCAGAAGAAGGCGGAACACAGCGAAGGGAAGGCTAGACGTTGAGAGCGCCGCCTCCTTCCCTGACGCTTCGCTGCCGAGCGTTGCGATTGGTTGAGTGTCATTGCTCCGCCCTTGACGTCATCACGTTTGACGCGTGGGCGGGGCAGACAATGCGATCTCACCCCCTTCACTTTTGGCTAACAGAGGCTTCATTCGAACGTTGGAGGTGCGTTTTATATAGAGAGATGGGGCGTGGCTGAGGGCGGGTCTATGAGTGAGGGTGACTGGTCCTAGCCTATGAAGACTACAGGATTTTTGTGCTTCTCTGCCTTGGAGTGAGCTTCAGAACGTTCAAGGTGGGATTTATTAATATAGATATTAGAAACTAGTAAAAAAAGGCCCGTTTCTGTGAGAAATGAAATGGGCACTAGCAAGGTTTTCCTCGCAGTGTATGTTTCAGAAAGACTGTGTGTGAGAGATGGAGTGTGTGTGTGAGAGAGAAAGAGTGTGTCAGTGTTTGTGTATGAGAGAGTGTGTGTGTAATGAAACAGGTGCTAGCAAGTGTGTGTGTTTGTGACAGAGAGAGAGAGAGTGTGTGTGCCAGGTGGCCCCCTTCTCTCCCTCTTGCCTGCGTGCCAGATGCAAGTGTGTATTTGTGACAGACAGAGAGAGAGTTAGTGTGTGAGAGACAGTGTGTTTGTGAGAGAGAGAGAGTGGGTGTGTGTGTGGCAGTGACTGCGTGCCTGCCTGCCTGGCTGCCTGCCAAGGGGCTTCCATCCCTCTGGCTCTCTCCCCACCTCGTAGTTCTCCTGCAGCCCTCCCTGGCACTTGAGGTGTTATTCAGTACTCCTCCCCCTGGCTGCTAGCACTGACATGTTTTCCAGCATGCCTGCCTGCCAGCCAAGGGGCCTCCCCCCCTCTGCCTCTCTCCCCACCTCGTACTCCTCCTGCACCCCTGCCTGCCACTTGATCAGCGTTATTCCAAACTCCTCCCCCTGCCTGCTAGCAGTGACAGGTTTTACCTCCTGCTCCTCCGGGCTTCCGTGCCTCTTGATCTGCGATTGTTGTTATTCGTTCTCCTGCCTGCTACACACCCACCTTCTCCTCCTCCGGACCTTCCTGTCTGTTGAGCATCAAGCCTCGTTACTCCTCCCCCTGCCTGCTACACACCGACGTTTTGCTCCAGCCGGTTCGTTTGTTTTTGGAGGGTGGCAGCTTCGGGATCACGGCGTTGTGGTGAGCTGTTTGCACGGCAGAGTCGGGAGGGTGGAGGTGCCTCGTTTTTTGGAGGGCGGGAGCTTCGGGGTCCCGGCGGATCAGCTTTTCGGACGGCACTCCACCCCCTGCGTTGGTCGCTGTTTGTCACTGTGCATGTGGGGGGGTGGAGGCCCTGCGTAGGTCGCTGTTTGTCATTGTGCGTTGGGGGGGGGAGCGTCAGAGGGCGGTGGAAGTGGTGATTCGCTGAGTGTCATAGCCCCGCCCGCAACATCATCACGTTGTGACGTGAGGGCGGGGCAGACACTCATGGGATCTTGCAACTACAAATTTACATTTAGAATGTTGGGGTTGTGAATTATGTGTGGATGGGGCGTGGCTGAGGGCAGGTCTAAGAGTGTGAGTGAGTGGTGCTGACAGCCTGGAACACTACAGGGCTTCAGTGTTTCCCTGGCACAGTGAGCTTCAGAATGTTGGAGGTGAGAATTATTTATATAGATAATTGAATGCTGCTCCTTAGTGTCTCTTGTTGTTTTGTACACCAGTTGTTCCCAAATCTGTCCTGGGGGTTCCTCAGCCAATCAGGTTTTCAGGACATCCACAATGAATATTTATGAGAGAAATGCAAATCTCTCACAAATATTCATTATGGATATCCTGAAAACCTGACTGGCTGGGGAGCACCCCTAGGACAGGTTTAGGAACCACTGCCTTAGGGGATTTTTTTTCCCCCATTTTGGGAGTTACTCTTAATAACTATCCATTATATCAGGGGTTCTCAATCTAGTCCTCAGGACCCACCCAGCCAGTCAGATTTTTGGGTAACCCACAATGAATATGTACAAGTTAGATTTTTCATAGAATGGGACCCTGGAAGATTAATGAAAGAATTTGTTTTCGCTGTATGGGTTTTTTTTTTTTTTTTTGTTCTTCCTCTTTTAGTTTGATAGCTCAGTACCATATGCATAGCAGCAACTTGGGCCTCATGTCATATCTTCAGTTTTCACTACTGCTTAGACTGGTCCACAGTTGGAAACAAGGCATTTGGTCAAGCTTTGCCTACCAAACTATCATTTTTCTATATGGCTAGGCTGCTTCTGGATAGTAGACTATATGGCATCCATGGCTACCTGAAACAAACAGGAAGAGCACCTCTAAGGCAAAGCAAACAATGCTAAAGAGGAGAAGAGGTTGACCAAAATGACAAACCAAGAGAGGAGATATACCTTCAAAAATCCTTTAATAAAAAGCACCAGACAAGGTGCTATGTGCTGCTTCAGGTGGTAGCTACTTTTACACCTCACGTCTCAAAGACACTTTAATCCAGCTAACACTGTTGTATTACTACTACCACTATTTAGCATTTCTATAGCGCTACAAGGCGTACGCAGTGCTGCACAAACATAGAAGAAAGACAGTCCCTGCTCAAAGAGCTTACAATCTAATAGACAAAAAATAAAGTAATCAAATCAATTAATGTGTACGGGAAGGAAGAGAGGAGGGTAGGTGGAGGTGAGTAGTTACAAGTCAAAAGCAATGTTAAAGAGGTGGGCTTTCAGTCTAGATTTAAAGGTGGCCAAGTATGGGGCAAGACGTAGGGGCTCAGGAAGTTTATTCCAGGCGTAGGGTGCAGCAAGACAGAAGGCGCGAAGTCTGGAGTTGGCAGTAGTGGAGAAGGGAACAGATAAGAAGGATTTATCCATGGAGCGGAGTGCACGGGAAGGGGTGTAAGGAAGGACGAGTGTGGAGAGATACTGGGGAGCAGCAGAGTGAGTACATTTATAGGTTAGTAGAAGAAGTTTGAACAGGATGCAAAAATGGATAGGGAGCCAGTGAAGCAACTTGAGGAGAGGGGTAGTATGAGCATAGGCGGTCGGTGGCCCAACTGTTTGGGGAGGCTAAAGGGGCGGGGTTAGGGGTGGGGCCAGGGGCGGGGCTTACATATATAATTGTCTGACAACACAGAAAAAAAATAAGTAAAAATAAGTCACAATTAATACCTTTTATTAAATTTAGATATTAAATATGTATCATATATCAAAGAATAAAGTGGTTGCTCAAAGCATGTACTAACCACAATTGCTCAACTGCAAAACACTATGCACAAATTTGTACAAAAACACACCCATAAACCTTACTGTACCATAACACTGGGCAGACTCTAATAAACCAATATACCACCCATACGGAAAATGCAGACCGTCAACAATATGAAACAAGGGATCATAATATCACAATTCTCATGCAGAGCCACAAAACACCCTTTTAGGGTGGAAAGTGTTCACAATGAGCTCCTTTTATAAACGACTGTATGTAGATCCTTCAAGAGGTAGTGTGTCATGATTTAGGCTCTAAAACCCTTTCTGATGATTTGGTGCCACCTCAGTAAGGCCAATACACAATTTCTCCACTGGAAAACACTATACACAAACTTGTGCAAAAACACACTCATAACCTTACCAAACCATAACAGTACTAATTCCAAGGACAGGACGAGCTACAACCTTATGCGTGGAAAGGCAGCATTGTAATTATACCGGGCTCTAAAATATCAGTGCACAACCTAGTGAAACAAAAAAAAAACAAAAAGGGCTGAAAATACTACACACTAGCAGAATACTGCACCTTGATCACACATGAAAAACACATGACACAACAGATATGAAGGCAAAAATACTGAACTGGAAAGTTACCTCAAGAAGTCAGACTCAGCACGCAGCAATACTAGAAAAATTGAAACTTACATGCAAAACATCACAAATGCATATTTCCAAAAGCTGACATATTCCAGTTAATAAATTCTGAATAAAATGCTTTTTTCTACCTTTGTTGTCTGATCATTTAGTTTTTCTATTCACTTTGGTCCCAGTGTCTTCTGTTTTACGCAGTGTCTTCTTTTCATTTGATATTTTTTCTCGCACCATGTCCACCATCCTCCTGTGTCCTTATGCATCCTATCTACCATCTGTAGCCCTGTCCCTATCCTTTCTGCACTTTAAACATCTGCCCTCAAATTGTTTCAATCCAGCCCTTAAATTCAGCCATTTTCCCTCCATCCATATCCAGCATTTCTCCTCACTCCCTTCTTTCCCTGGATCCACAAATCTCCCTCTTTTTCTCTTTCCCCTCTTGTGTATATCTATCCCTCCCTCTCATCCATCCCCATGTACAACCTCTCTTCCCTCCTTCTTCTCTCCCACTGCCCATATCACTCTCAGTATCTCCTTTCCTTGCACCCTGGGCCCAACATCTATCTCTTTCTTCCTCTTCCCCTTATAGCATCCCTCCCATCTCCATACAGCATCTCTCTCTCTGTCTCCCTCCCTCCCACATCCATGTTCCAACATTTCCCCTTTTCTCTTGATGTGCATCTGTCCCTCCGTCCTCCTTCCCATCCAGCATTTCTCCCTCTCTCTCCCCATGCATCTCCCCCCAACATTTCCCACCTCCCTCTCTCACCTCTACCAGCCAGCATGCTGCCTCGGTCCCTGACTCCCTAAAGCATTCTTATCTTCACCCGTACCCGTCAGCGCTGCCTCACTGCCTGCCATTCATTTTCACAGGCAGCTCCGTTCCCGCTCCCCTTTGCCGCGTCCTCTGGCTCTCTCTGATGCACTTCCTGTTTAACAGGAAGTGCATCAGAGAGAGCTGGAGGAGTGGACGTGGCAAAGGGGAGCGGGAATGGAGCTGCCTGTGAAAATGAATGGCAGACAGTGAGGCAGCGCTGACGGGTACGGGTGAAGATAAGAGGCAGGCAAATTGCGAGGGGATGTTGGGTGGGCCCTGGCGGGGGGTTGGGGTAATGCGCGGGGGGGGGCAAGGAGAGCTGCTGGTGGGGGACTCCCCGACGGGGAGAGCAGGAAGGACGATGGGAGAGCTCCCTGGCTGCTACGGAAGCCCTGCGTTTGTGAGGGCAGCAGCCAGGGGAACGTCAAGATTGGGCTGGGGAGGCTTAGCCTCCCCAAGCCTCTTATACGGGGCGCCTATGAGTATGAGTAAAGCGACCCTGGCGGAAGACGAGATGGGCAGCAGAGTTTTGAACCGACTGAAGAGGGGAGAGGTGACTAAGTGGGAGGCCAGCAAGAAGCAGATTGCAGTAGTCTAAACGAGAGGTGACAAGGGTGTGGATGAGGGTTTTGGTACAGTGCTCGGAAAGAAAGGGGCGGATTTTACGGATGTTGTAAAGAAAGAAACGACGGGGCAATCTGCTGGATATGAGCAGAGAAGGAGAGAGAAGAGTCAAAGATGACCCCAAGGTTTCGAGCTGAGGAGACAGGGAGAAGAGAGCCATCAACAGAAATAGAAAATGGGGGGAGCGGGGAGGTGGGTTTGGGGGGAAAATGAGAAGCTCGGTTTTGGTCATATTTAATTTCAGGTGACGTTGAGACATCCAGACAGCAATGTCAGACAAGCACGCTGAAACTTTGGTTTGGATGCAAGGTGAGATATCAGGGGTAGAAAGGTAGATTTGGGAGTCATCAGCATAGAGATGGTAGGAAAAGCCATGGGATGAGATTAATGAACCAAGGAAAGAAGTGTAGATTAGAAAAGAGGAGGGGACCAAGAACAGAACCCTGAGGTACGCTGACAGGCAGAGGGATAGAAGTAGAAGAGGATCCACCAGAGTGAACACTAAAGGTGCAGAGGGAGAGGTAGGAAGAGAACCAGGAAAGGACAGAACCCTGGAATCCAAGTGAGGACAGGGTATCGAGAAGTATGCTGTGATCGACAGTGTCAAAAGCAGCGGAAAGGTCAAGAAGAATGAGGATGGAATATTGATCTCTGGATTTAGCCAGTAATAGGTCATTGGAGACTTTAGTAAGCGCAGTTTCGGTTGAGTGGAGAGGGCGAAAACCAGATTGTAGTGGGTCAAGAATAGCATGTGAGGAGAGAAAATCAAGGCAGCGGCGGTGAACAGCACGCTCAAGTAATTTGGAGAGAAAAGGAAGGAGGGAGATGGGTCGGTAATTAGAGGGACAAGTAGGGTCGAGTGAAGGCTTCTTAAGGAGAGGTGTGACCACAGCATGTTTAAAGGCAGCAGGGACAGTCGCAGTGGAAAGTGAGAGGTTGAGAATGTGACAGATAAAAGGAATGAGAGCAGGAGAGATGGCATTAAGAAGGTGGGTGGGAATGGGATCAGAAGAACAGGTGGTACATTTTGAGGAAGAAAGAAGAAGTGTAGTTTCCTCAATAGTAACTTCAGGAAAGGCGGAAAGGGAATGAGGGGAAGGCGAGAGAGAAGAACGGACTAGTAGAGGGAGAGGTGGCAAGGTAGAGAATGCAAGGTTTATCTTTTGAACCTTGTCGTGAAAGAATTCAGCAAGGGTCTGAGGAGATAATGAAGGGGGAGTTGGGGGAGGGGGCACCTTGAGGAGAGAGTTCAATGTGGCGAAGAGAAGTAGAGGGTTAGAGCCAAGAGAGTTGGTCAGTTGGATATATTAATCCTGTTTGGCACGTAAAAGAGCAGATTGGAAGGAGGTCAGCATGAACTTAAAGTGTAAGAATTCAGCAAGGGCCCGAGATTTCCGCCAGAGGCGTTCAGCGGAGTGGGTACAGGAACATAGGTAGTGGATATTAGAAGTCAGCCAAGGTTGGGGTTTTGTACGCCTTATAGGGCGGATCATCAAAGGTGCAAGAGTGTCTAAGGCAGAGGATAGAGTATTGTTGTAAGAAGAAACAGCCTCATTGACAGACGTGGATGGTGCCACAGTGGAGAGGAGGTTTGAAACATGGGAGGATAGTGATGAAGGGTCAATATCGTGAAGATTCCTAGATAAATTAGATAAGATAGGATGGGACTGGGAGGGAGGAGATTTAAGTGTGAAAGTTATAAGATGGTGATCAGAGAGGGGACGATCAGAGGCAAGGAAACTAGAGGGTGAACAGTTGGAGGAGAAGATGAGATCAAGACAATGACAATTTTGATGAGTGGGGGAGGTGGAGCATAGTTGGAGATTAAAGGAGGACGTTAAAGCGAGTAACTTGGAAATATAAGAGTTGGAAGGATCATTAGCAGGAATATTAAAGTCACCAAGAATGAGAGAGGGGGAGGAAGGATCATGGAAGAAGGCAAGCCAGGCATCAAAGTCACTGAGAAAGGATGAAAGGGACTTATCAGGGGGACAATAAATGACCGCTATTCGAAGAGGCAGAGGAGAGAAAAGGCGGATAGAGTGGACTTCAAAGGAGGAAAAACAGTGAGATTGAGGTGGAAGAAGGGGTTGAAATCTGGAGGAGGGAGAGAGAAGTAGTCCAACACCGCCCCCACAACCAGCAGGGCGAGGAGTATGTGAAAATAGATAACCGCCATGGCACAGGGCTGCGACTGAAGCAGAGTCATCAGGGCAGAGCTAGGTTTCTGTTATGGCGAGCAGATGGAGGTGACGCGAGATAAAGAGGTCCTGGATATAGGGGAGTTTGTTACAGATAGAGCAGGCATTCCATAGGGCGCAAGAGAAGGGCAGAGAAGAGGAGGGGAGTAGAGAAATAGAGATGAGGTTAGAGAGGTCGCGTGAGATCTGTAGAGTTGGGATAATAGTTGGTGAGGGGGGCCAGGATTGGGATTGATGTCACCGGCTGAGAGTAAGCCAAGATGGAGGAAGAGGGTAGGAGAGAAGGTGAGGTGATGAAGTCGATGGATGGGCAGTGAGTTCCTGTAGCGGAGAGAGGTAGGGGGTGAGGGAAAAGATTAGGAAGGGACAGGGCTAGGAAGAGAATGTGAATAGGGGCCATAAACGACTGAGGTACTTCTGAGGTACTTTAGCAATTAGGAAAAAGATTAGATGTAAAGAGAAAAATGCCGCGCGGCACCTAGAGCGGAGGCCCTGAGTAGATCGGAGTGGACCTGGGTGTCACCCCGGAGAAGGCTTGTAAGGATATGCAGATGAGCTGCAAGTCCTCCACAGCACCTGAAAGGCAGCCGGTGGTAGAGCTGGGCACCGATCCTTGGAGTACTCCACCTTCGTCCACTGAGAGAACTGGCCATTTAACCCTACCCTCTGTTTTCTATCCATCAACCAATACCTAATCCACAACAGTGTTAACAGAACACTTTCTCCTGTCCCATGACCCTAATTTTCTTAAGCATCTCTCATAAGGGACTTTGTCAAATGCTTTCTGAAAACCTAGGTACACTACATCAACCAGATTACCTTTTCCATGTTTATTCATGCAAAGAAATTAAGCAAATTGGTCAGTCAAGACTTCTCTTGGCTGAATCCATGTTGACTCTGTCCCAGTAAACCATATTTCTCTATGTGTTCAGTGATTTTATTCTTTACTAGTAAAAAAAGGCCCGTTTCTGTTGTGAAGGAAACGGGCGCTAGCAATGCTTCCTCCCCCCTGCCCCCCCTCAGCGCATCCCCCAAGCCCCTCCCCCTGCGCATCACACAAGCCCCTACCCCCCCCCCCGGGCACATGAACCCCCCCCCCTGCCACCCCCAATAGTAATGGTGTGTGGCCGCTGCTGCTTCTCCTGTTGAGCAGCAGCGGCAAAAAAAAAAGGACAAAAATGGGGAAAAAAAAACCAACCTGAAAAACACGGCTCCATAGACAGCCATCTGCCATTGGCTGTCATCTCTGCAGCCAGTCCTCCTCTCCCCTCTGACGTCACAGCGGTCCTCCGGGGTCTTCCTCCAGGGGCAATGACGTGCAGGGGAGAGGAGGAGCGGCTGTACAGACGACAGCCAATGGCAGATGGCTATCTATGGAGCCGCGTTTTGCAGTTTGTTTTGGGTTTCTTCTTTCTTTTTCTACCGGCCGGTGGGGATTGCAAGTGGCGAGGGCCGGACTTGGAGAGAACAGGGAGGGCAGCGGTGGGTTTTCCAGGGCGGTTAGGGTGCGCGGGTGGTTCGGAACTCCGAGGTTGGCAGCCAGTGTGGAGCGATTCCTAGGCAGGGGGAGGAGTAGGGAAACACGCTCCGTGTGTTTCCCTACTTCTCCTCCTGGCTGTGTCGCTGTTTGCTGCTGACGTCAGTTTGATCTACTCCATGAAGCAGACCACATCCGGCGGAATCCATGATTCCAGCAGTGGCGTTACTAGGGGGGCTGACACCCGGGGCGGATTGCCGATGCCCCCCCCAGGTGCAGCGCCCCCCCAGGTGCAGCGCGACTCCCTCAGTGAAAGGACACCCCGCCCCCGCGAAAGAACCCCCCACCCGCATGCATGCCGCTGGGTGGGTGCCGCGCGTGCCTGTCCGTCATTTGTTCCATGCTCCCTCTGCCCCGGAACAGGAAGTAACCTGTTCCAGGGTAGAGGGAGCATGGAACGAACGAGGAACAGGCGCACGGCACCCCCCCCAGCGGCGGCGTGCACCCGGGGTGGACCTCCCCCCTAGAAATGCCACTGCGTTCCAGGCAGCCTCAGAACGTTGGAGGTGAGAATTATTATATAGGATAAGTTTCCACTATTTTGTTCGGCACTAATGTCAGGCTAACCAGTCTGTGATTTCCCGGATTGATCCGAGATCCCTTTTTAAAAATACACCTTCCAATCTTCAGGTACTATGGACAATTTTAACAGTAGGTTACAGATCACTAACAGCACATCTACAATTTCATATTTGAATTCTTTCAGTACCTGAGGGAGCATGCCATCTTCTAGATGTACAAACTAAAGAGTAACAACACATGAGGGCTGGATATCACCCCAGAGTTCTAAAAGATCTTGTACTGATGACAATAAAAAGAAATAAAAAAAACAAACAAACAAACATGAAATTGCTAACCTGTTACTAGCAGTCTATAAACTATCACTTAAACCTGCCACATCACCCAACAATTAAAGGGTGGCCAATATATTAATTAAATAGGGATCCAGGGGCAATTCGGGAAAGTATAGAGCAGTGAGCCTCATGTAGGTTACTCTTCCAGTTCATACAGAAGCAATCTATAGCCATGAAGGAAGAAAGGAATCCTTGCCGTACTGGTGGTTCCACTGTATCCAAGATGACACCCCACATATACTGATCAAATTCAATTGAAAGCCATATATTTGGAACAATTATTTCTAAATGGCTGTTGTAAGCAACATCCTTAGCAGCTCTTACCCCGTGAAAAATATGTTCACAACCACTGAAGAATTCAGAGGTTAAGTGGTGGCTACAGGGAAAGCTGAAAATTGTTTTTAAAGCAACAGTGGAATGTGCACACATGCCAATTTTGAGAAATATTTCTATTTAACTTTTATTTTTAGGTACTTAACAATACTTGTTTTTCTTCTCCTTTTTACATGTTCTCATTTCCTAACTTATCCACACGTCTCAGCATGTGCAGGCCTGCCTCAGTTTCAAATGTCTTGAGTTTAGTATCAAGACGAGGCAAAAAATCAGACACCATGAAATGCTGAAAATCCTGACACTCTAACTTCAAGTCAGCATCCATTATGTTTGCTTTTCATTTACAATTATTCTAACCATGTGTATCCTATTATATATCAGCAGTCAGGGGATGTCCTTTGTTCCAGTAGAATAAAATATGCTATAGACACACAAATTTCCTGTAAAGTTGGTACAGGAGAAGCAGTGAAGACAGTTCCAGTAAAAACAGTGGTTTCTTATGTACACTAAATATCTGAACATTATTCTAATCCTTTGGGAGCAAAAATCCAGCAAAGGGGAAATACCGTTTGCACAGATAATACATACTATGGTTTTTATCTTGCTAGAAGCTGTGAACAGGTTTGTTTTCTTTTCTGCTGGGTGTTTTTAAATTACTTTGTTTTCAAGACTAGGAATCAGCATACTTGCATTTATCTTGTGTTTTTCTGGTCTGAAGCAGGATGTATCCCAAGATGCACCTTTCTCTGTGACAGCATGCTTCCTCTGCATTATTCATCAGAAAGCTTTACTGGTGCCAGCAACTGCCTCATTACTGTTCCTCCCCTCTTCCCTCTCATCCAACTAGCGTTCAAATAACTTTGGCAAGCTATCTAGAATTGTCATGCCAATGAAGTAATTCATTTAGCAGTTAAGGTAAATAACAAAAAAGGAAAAAAGTTTAGCAATTAAGGTAAAAAAAAAAAAGACAGAAGAGAGATAATTCACAAATATAACAATAAGATTACTATGCACAGGGAAGTCAATAACCATTCCCAGGCTCTTGGACTGTATTATACCTGGTCAGGCAAAATACAACATGTTTCTGCTGCCTCTCCTTCCCCCAGGACCATACAGTTTTTCAGTATTTTTCTTTCTTGCTCCAGTGTTGTGCAATTTGCTACCTTCATGATCTATGTGCAGAAGGCTCACATAGCAAATTTTTTTTTTTTTGGGGGGGGGGAGGAGTTTGTAGGAATCTTTACCTGTGATCCTTTGCTGTACTTGGCCTATACGAGTCTGAACCATTCTGTTATAACAATATGGATTCTATAGCCTGTGCCCTGAATACATCTGTAACCATCAGAAACCAGCTTTTCTATAAAAAGAAAATTACTGCTGGGCATACTAAGATGACTTCATCCAAGGTCACATTATCTCCTGGGAAGAATGGAGGAGACACACAGATGGCTCCAGGAGTATGGGATCCAGCAGGGAGGTTTGCATGCCATCTGATAACAGTTTCATTGCTATAACAAAGGCCTCTCTTCATGACCATGAATCTGGCTGGACATTACACCGTGTCTGTGATTGGTCCATAGGTATCATCTGACCCATGGATGCCAATGTGGGACTGAAGGAGAACAGAAAGAAAAAGACCAGAAGACTTGCTGGAGGTTAGAAGGCTCTCAGAGAGCAAGAGACTGATTTCTTACACCAGTGAACTACGTATCTTGTAACAAAAAGGTAAATTCAGCTACAATACACGGCATCACCCGAAAGTCTGTGCCATCTGTATCCAGAATGCCAACCTTGGACTTTATTCCTGGACTGAGAGACTCACTGGGTCTTCAGCTTGAGTCTCAGAGGAGGAATCCACTTCTTTACCATGGGAAGTCTGCCATAAGGCGGCTAGGTGAGATAACAGGATATACTACCTATGGATCTGGGTGTAGTTAGTCCACAGTTTTATCTGTGACAGATTGGTTGGTTTTTAGGACTGGTGGTCTGTGAATTCAGCTGCTAACAGTATTTTGCATAAGACATATTAGTTGTGTAAGTTTTCATTATCATCAGGATATCACAGTTTTGTGATTAGTGTGATCATTCATTTAGATAGTCCGTTTGAATAATCATATATCTTTGTAATGTTTTGCAATTTACCCCATATTTTTCTATTCATAATAAATAATATATATTCCATCTGTGGCATTGTTCCTTTAATTGGTACAGCTAGCTAACCATTGGGCCAACTAGGTATAGTCAACCCTGTGCAAACGAGTCCAAAATAATTGCTTTTGTGGTGATTATCTGATAAAACATACCTATATATATTACAACTACTACTACTACTATAAATCATTTCTATAGTGCTACTAGTCATATGCAGCGCTTCACAATATTAGTTTATCCTTCTAATATACCCCTACATATTGGGGGCTCCGTCCTCTTGTGTATAATCTTACAAGTTATTGACGTGGGCTACTGTTAACATGGGTTATTTTACCACTAACTCTTGCAACTTTACTACAGGTCCCATTTTATGCAATGAAACGTGGAGGGGCATTTTCGATATGACATCTAAGTCAGACTTTAGACATCTTGTGCTAAAGATCCCAAATCCAAATTTTTTTTTCCAAAAATACCATTTTGAACAAGGTTTTGTGCTTTGTGTGTTTATCGTTTTAGGCAATTAAAAAAAAACCCCACACAAGTTAAAAACACACAAAATCAAGCCATTGGGATGTAGGAGGGGCCAACATTTTTAGCAGAGGTCCCCCAGACATCCCAGGGGAGCAATAGGGCACCATAGGGGGCACTGCTGTTGACTTCATATAAATGCTCCCAGGAACTCATCTCACCATTGCTCCCTCGTCTGCTGAGCCCTCCAAAACCCAGCACCTCCAACTGTACACCATTACAATAGCACTTATGGGTGAAGGGGGCACCTATATGTGGGTACAGTGGGTTTTTAGTGAGTTTTGGATGGCTCACAGTTTCCACTACAAGTGTAACAGGTAGGGGGAGGTATGGGCCTGGGTCCATCTGTCTACAGGGCACTGCACCCACCATTTAGGGCACCTTTTTGTTTTATTAATTAGAAAAACAGGTCTAGTTCAAAACGTTGAAGTTTTTGCCCTAGACATTTCGGTTTTGTTCCATTATGGCTGTAAAACATCCAACTGTTAAGCATACCCTAATCCCGCTTTGAAACGCTCCCTTGTGATTTGGATGCAGTGCAGATGAATTGCATAGATACACGTCTGCAAAATAGGTTTCAAAAATACTGATTTGGATGCTTTGAGATTTGTCCAAATGCAGCTTTATGAGTTTTGGACATTTTTCTCTTTTGAAAATGAGCCCCCTTAGTTACTAACTACCTGGGATAACAGTAAAAAAAGAAACAAACCCCAAAACTTAATAGCAGCCCACATTGGTAACTTCCCCCTTAAAACTCTATTAAAAAACCTATTTATTCAATCTTGCCTTTCCTTCTGCAGGTTAAGTACTTGGATGAGGGATGCAAAGCCACCTCTCTGACTTAATTGTGTATAGATTTCATTTGTATATTATATTTATCTTGCTTTTATTTGTGTTTCTTTTCCCCTGTCCTATCATATTATGGTGTTCCTTTCCTATACATGTATTTTTTTTTGGATTGTAAGGTTGTAATAAATACCAAATTAATCATAAACCAGTTTCTCTTGCTCATTGTTTTGGGGGGGGGGAGGGGGGAGGAATCTTTGTTTTTCTCTACTAATTTTGGAAATATATATCTCAGATTGTATGGTGCAGAAGGACATGCATTTCTGCTTTTCAAATGTTGCACTGCATACAGAATTTGGCTTCTAGGGGTTTCCAGTTCAGTTTTTGTCTGCATCTTTCTATTTCTAGTCTGTGGTCCCTTATTCTCTATTTGGTGAGGGTCATAGGAGCCAACTTTTCAAGGGTGCCCCAACAGAAAGTACACTTCCCCAAACTAAAGAAATGTGTTCAATATTGGAGGTGCTCAAGCACTCAAAACACTGGCTCCTATGGTGAGGGTCAGTGTTTTATATGCATGACTGAGGTTAGGTATTCTGCTAGCTTGTTCTGTGCCTCCCAATAGGAGGTGTATTGGCATTGTAGGGCACATTGAAGTTGGATTATCAGTTTGGGCTCTTGGGGTAGATGTTAGTTTGCTATGTGTGTGTTGAGTATGGTATTGAGAGGACAGAAAATCTGTATTCATCCCCAATACAAATGAAAATACAGGGTGGGGGGGGGGTCCCAATTCTGAGTGTACATATTATGTGGAGGTGCACTTACCAGTTCCCCTGCTTCTCATTCCTTCAACAGCCCTTCTCTTTAGCCACTCCTCATCTCTGCTCTTGCCCTACCTCGCCAATAAGACAGCGCACATTGTCTTTTTTAGCTTCAAATGCTGAACTTTTCCTTTACCTCCTGCTGGAAGTACATCAGATGGCTTGCGGTGGCGGCAGCAGCAGTAGTAGTACCACCACCAGTGCTGCCTGGGGTTCTCTATCCTTGGAGTAAGGAAGAATAGCCTAATGGGTTGAGCAGCAGGCTGAGAACCAGAGAAGTCAGATTCAAATGCACTGTGCCTCCTTGTGATCTTGGGCAAGCCACTTAACCTTCCATTGTCTCAAGTACAAACTTAGACTAAGACCTCTAGGGTTACAAAAGTAACTATTGTACCTGAATGTAACTCACTTTGAACTACTATTGAAAAGGGTGCAAGTCCAAAATATTCTTCTCCTTCCTTTCAGTTGGCTTCCCTTAGGGAGCCAAAACAAAGTGCACAGATGTGCATGAACCCCAAAGCACTGATATCACTTTTACCCAATGACCCTTGCAAAGGAAGAGCACAAAGATAATGATTCACAGAGCAAACAGAAATGATTTCAATTACACGTTGTTCATAGACTGACGTGAAAAATACAAGTGAAACAGAAGGCAGTGACTCTGAATGACAAAGTAGAGGCATCTTTAAAGCAGATTTTCCAGTACATCCTCTTTAATGTGTACTACTCACCTTATGTTTCATTCTGTTGTACATGGAACACACAGATCATCAACAGGACTTTAGCCAATTCTGAGCTCTATATAATCTCTCTATATAAAACGCACCTCCAACGTTCGAATGAAGCCTCTGTTAGCCAAAAGTGAAGGGGGTGAGATCGCATTGTCTGCCCCGCCCACGCGTCAAACGTGATGACGTCGAGGGCGGAGCAATGACACTCATCCAATCGCAACGCTCGGCAGCGAAGCGTCAGGGAAGGAGGCGGCGCTCTAGTCTAGCCTTCCCTTCGCTGTGTTCCGCCTTCTTCTGACGTCAAGGATGACGTCAAAAGAAGGCGGAACACAGCGAAGGGAAACCTAGACGTCGGGAGCACCGCCTCCTTCCCTGATGCTTCGCTGCCGGAACCACGGAGGTACATTTAAAAACAAGAAAAAAACATAAAAACCATGTTGGGGGGAGCGAAGAGGGTGGCCACAAAAGAAAAACAATGGGAGCGGGAGGGCAGGGGAGAAACGACACCATGGATGCGAAGGGGGGGGGGAAGAAGAGGGCGGCCCAGGCTGGGACATGGAAGAGAGAGGAGCATGGATGCAAGGGGGGGTCATGGAAGGGAGACAGGGGACTTGCTGGAAAAGGATGAATGGAGGCGGCAGGGGACAGAGGAGCATGGATGGGCATGGATTGGGAGGGCAGGGCTCAGGGAGAGAGGGCAATTGCTGGAAAGGGAAAAATGGAGGGGCCAGGTGACAGATGAGCATGGATGGGCATGGATTGGAAGGGCAGGACTCAGGGAGACGGGAATTGCTGAATAGGGATGAATGGAGGGGACAGATGGCCATGGATGGATATGGATTGCAGGGCAGGCCTCAGGCAGAGAGGGGAATTGCTGGATAGGGATGAATGGAGGGGCCAGGTGAAAGAGGAGCATGGATTGGAAGGGCAGGACTCAGGGAGAGGGGAATTGCTGGATAGGGATGAATGGAGGGGACAGATGGCCATGGATGGATATGGATTGCAGGGCAGGCCTCAGGCAGAGAGGGGAAATGCTGGATAGGAAAAATGGAGGGGCCAGGTGACAAAGGAGCATGGATTGGAAGGGCAGGACTCATGGAGAGGGGAATTGCTGGATACGGATGAATGGAAGGGACAGATGGCCATGGATGCATATGGATTGCAGGGCAGGCCTCAGGGAGACAGCGGAATTGCTGGATAGGGATGAATGGAGGGGCCAGGTGACAGAGGAGCATGGATTGGACTCACACTTTCACTCTGACTCTCAAACACTCACTCTCACATACACTCTCCCAAACACACACACTCCGAGGAAAACCTTGCTAGCGCCCGTTTCATTTGTGTCAGAAACGGGCCTTTTTTACTTGTATAACATAAGAACATAAGCACTGCCATACTGGGACAGACCGAAGGTCCATAAAGCCCAGTATCCTGCTTCCAACAGTGGCCAATCCAAGTCCAAGTACCTGGCAAGATCCCAAAAGAGTAACACATATTTTATGCTGCTTATCCTAACAAATAAGCAGTGGATTTTCCCAAGTCAATCTTAAAGGGCAGGGAAATTAAAAACAGAGTACATTTTTAGATTTCCTTAAGACTTTAATTTTATTAACATACAAGACATCACTTTTACATTATTACAAATACTTTACAATAAAAAAAAATCAGCTTTCCTAAAAATGTTTATTATGTCAGTTGCTTGTAGAATTTGTCATTATTTAACAGGGATGCAAAACTCACACAGTCTCTTCAGATATGACAGTAATTTTCCAAGTAACAAAGAATACTTATGGGATCACTGCATCATATACACAAGCTCTGCTGATGCACATTTAAACAATAAACCAACTGTACACTGTCATGTGCAATATATATATAGAGAGAATTTTATCAAAATCAAACATGAAATGTTGGGAATCATGTGCATTTCCTGTCACTCGGCAACAGCAACAACTTAGCCTACAAACCTGTTGTCACTCAAGAATTTACAAGCAACTGGAAGCGAAGGTGCAGTGGAGTACAGGCTGCTTACTAGGTCTGGTGCTGTGTTCTGATGATGTCAGAAATAGATCACACACACAAACACATGCTAACGTTTTTCGGGACAATACCACAGGACCCAACTGGATAACAAAAAAAGTATTTAGAGAGGAAATGGATAGTTGTTATTTGCAAAATGGGCTGCTGCAGACCTGAAAGCACCCTCCTATTCACCTTTTGTGTGCTTTATGGGTAACTGGGGTGGCAGCGTCATGCCTCTGCTAGGCTTGGTTCTATAATATTTCCATACATGGGCAAATTCTTAGTTTTACTGATCTTTCTTTATTCACTTTGAAACAAAATCAGCAGCCTCTGGCTTTTCTCTCTAAAAAAAATTCTTTCAGCGGGCTTCTAAAATTTCAATTTGGTGAGTTTGACTTTTACGTTTGTAACTTATGATCAGACTTAATAAATAAATTTAGCCAATGGATTGTTCAATGAATGAACATGCTCTCATTTCCCGACTCACTTTAAAAGAGCCATTCATCTTCATTTCAGCCAAGACAGTGGACAGACCGGAGTGCAATTCAATGCTGATTTTGTAACAAAGACGAGGAAGAGTACACCTTAGGGGTAAACTCACAGAGATGGTATAGTGTATTTTAGAATGAAAATACAGTTCTCTAGCCATAGATAAATCTCTAGTTGCTTTGATGCACTTCAAGTGGTTAGTTGTTCACTGAAAAGCATTAGTACATCAGCAACATTAAGAGTTTCTGCAGAACAATGATTTCCCCAAATTCTTCGGTGCTCTATCTTTGGGTCTTATCCTTAATTTGTCTTCTTTTGTCCTATAATGTATTTTTGCATATTTTCATGAGGATTAAAAAGGTACACACATTCTACTATAGCCAGGACCCCTGTTTTCAAAGGTCTCTTCCCTT
Source organism: Microcaecilia unicolor (assembly GCF_901765095.1). Classification (NCBI taxonomy): domain Eukaryota; kingdom Metazoa; phylum Chordata; class Amphibia; order Gymnophiona; family Siphonopidae; genus Microcaecilia; species Microcaecilia unicolor. Next base: position 104,473,739 of record NC_044036.1, read on the forward strand.
CTCTACCTCGACTCTGTTCTCCAGTAGTTGTCACCAGCACAATCTTCTTAGCCATGTTCCTTGCTTGTAACGAAGTCAAAGGCACTTTTATAAACATTACTGCAGTGCCTCCCTTTTCAGCTGCTGGACATCCATTTTGCCTGTGGATCTGCCACAGTAACCAGCAAGAACCTCCACTAAAGTCAACAGCAGCCAAATGGATTGGCAAGGCAGCTCCTTGAGAATGAGATATGAATCAGAATAAAAATGTTGGGATCTGAATAAAGAATATTTTAACAGTTGACTAAATTCTGGTTGAGCTGCTTTAATTAGTCCCTTGTCCTCAACTCTTAAGAGCCTGGTTCTGCTTTCAACCTACATCAGGTCCTATTCAGTAGGTTTTTTGGGGGTTTAGAGAACATTATGCCCATGTTAAATTAGTGTAAGCTTAACTCACGTTTCTAAAATTTGAGATCTATACCTGGGACCCAGAGAATCTTCACTAAGGGAACCTGGCAAAGAGTCTGCAGTCAGTTACCACATTAAAGTTCCTGGCACACCACTCAAATTCTGGGATTTGGGTCCATTTATATACAGAATGATGGGAAATGGGCTCTATTGTGATGTGTCATGAAAGGAGAGGAGTGGGAGAGATGTGCTATTATTAGAAGTTCAATTTCAGAAATGGTTCCTCCAGCCCTCGACCAGCAAGGGCACCAGAGTTATCCAGGTGAACCATCTAAGAGATGCAGGGCACAGTAAAATACAAAATATAACAGAAAAGAGACTTACAGTTTCAAACATACAACTCAGTTACACGTTAACTGTTTAAAAGTAAAATGTTACATGTTTCTCTACACAGGAAAATTTCACAGCAGCATGGAGGAGTCAGCCTTCATCACAAATTCACCTGTACAAGAACACAAGCACACCCTTATCTGTAAGGAATGAAATGATAATCTGACATCTGCACTTTAAATCACAGCCGCCCATTTCACTCTTACAAACCTCAGCGTGAGGGCATCCTTTTAAGTTTTCACTAGTTTTTAGCGGTACAAGTGTTGAAGAAATCTGACTCTGAAGTCCAAACTATGTTGCAGCTAAACATCAAACAGAAATGCATTGCTCCACCTGGGTTTATATCACTTGACATTTTAAAAACAGACCTTTAGGCTACTTTAACCTATAATTCAAACTTTAAATCTGTTTTTTCTTTTTAAAGAAGAAAGATACTTGCTCAAAATAAAGCATTTGCTGGCAATATCTGATTTTACCAATAGTTGTTTTCTATATATAATTTGTTTGCATATTTTTGTACAAAATGCTAATTTACTTTATACTTTTTTTTTATATACTTTCCCCAAGGAATGCAATCCAAGTAAAATAGTAAAACTGAATAAAATCCCCTAAAGCCCAAAAATCTATGGGGAATAGAAAAATATTCCTCTATTACTCTGACTCAGAAAATAAGGGAGAAGTAGCTAGTACTTTCTAAATACTTATTCTTCTCCTGGGCATCCATTTACTCTCTAACTGTAGTAAACTCGTGTCTATTAAGCTTCTTTTGCTATTGAGCTGATGAAACTAATACACATATTTAGCACTGAACAATATTAGAGGCACTTCAAATAAACCAACTCAACAGATCTGCTTCATGAAATGCTATCCAGACGTGTGTGGTGTCATAGAAAACACTATCGACTCAAAAGGAAAACTTTGTGATTTTGGTTTGGTGCATGCTCCTACAACTCTCACTCTTCCTTCGTAGTCCTGTGGACCCCATCACGAATCAGAGTTCTGGCAGCAGTTCTGATGGACTTGGCATGAGAGGCAGGGGGCTAAGTGTACCACAAAGAGAAGAGCTCTCATTTTCTGGTGAAATCATTTTTACTTGAAAGTCAATTTCTTTATTTGAGTGCATGGGTGCTGCATTTTAATTTCATATATCTCCAGCCCCTGGGAGGTATTTTAAACTGTGTTGGTTGGGCTAGAATGCCTCTTTACAAAGACCGTATGTTCACAAAACTACAAAATACTCTGCAAATGTAAAAAAACAACAACAAAAATCCCTCAAATTTATTTCTTCATCCAGTATGAATTAAGATAAACCATACCTTCTGGAATAAACCAAGACCAAAAAATGTCAAAATTACTAGTGAAGACCTGAAAGTACTCAACTTATAAAATAGGTAATCTAAAATTATGTTTTAACCTATCCTGAATTAAACTAGCAATTAACTACCTTTCAAATCAAGTTATTCCATTTGTGCATATTTAAACAGTGTTTATCTCTGCAGTCATAAATGAGTGGTGCAATAGTAAATGTAGCCAGCAAAACACATCCTAACATTTCAGCAGATGTCAGTTCAACAACATCTTTGAAGGGAGGGTGATGGCGATACTTTTTCAGAGTTGTTGAAACAAAGGCTGACAGGATGGTAAGCTGCTTTCACTGCATTAAACCATGCACCACAAGATAGTCCGGGGGTCTTCCTAGTCAGTTGTTTATTTTGAAGACCACATTTACAATACCATGAACATCCTTTTTCAGGAAGAAAATGATCCAGAGGTACTGTGTTGTTATTAGTCTCTTAAAAAGTGGCGAGACTGTGCACAGTTGTTCATGTTTATAATTCTGAGATCTCTCTGACGCTTTGCCTAATGGCTCACATCTCTCAAAGACAGAGGGATAGTCTGAAAGGAACATTTGCTATTTTAATATGCGACTGGCGTTTTATTAGCTCTGTTAAATGAAAATGATCAAATCTGGCAACATTAAAATATGCCTCATGATCTAGGACCAGTCTGTAGACTTACGAGTGCAACGGTCCATATGACAACTTCCTGATATAAAAACATTGAATCAATTACTCTGGGACAAAAATCAGAAGAACTGTGATGATTTTAAACCCCCAAATATTAAAATAATACTAATACTATGAAAACATACTGCACATCATTGCTCAACTTATTTGTGTACTATCGTCTAACCATAATTACCCATTTCCGGTTCATTTTGCTATTTAGATCGAGGTTCAACTTGTTATGAATTCAGTACCATTGAGATGCAGATTAGACCACATACATGTAAAGTGTGGCAGGTTACTATCTAAAAGCATTCTTCCAAGTTTTCTATGTTGTGATATTAAATGATAGAAGTTAATCAGCACAGCACTGATGTTTCTGAACAAAAATCTGCTTAAGGAGCAGACGTATGTTTTAAACAGATTTGCTCTTTCATTAAATTTGTTTGTGTGGAAATACAAGTTGCTCTTTAAAAAAGAGACTCTCAAAAGAGCAGGTTATTAGAAACCACAGATACCTAGACAAATGTTTTGTTTTTTTTTAAAGAGATACCACACATTCTTGTCACATAGATGCTTCAAGTTTACATGTAGATAGTAGGAACATTCCTCCAATATGATGGAAGATTTGGAACAACCACTTTTACGAGGCACAGCTAGCTACTCATTGCTTCAGCACCATAGCAGGCGTTACAGTGCGAGGCACACGCAGTCTGAGCATCCTGTCCAAGCCTGCTTGGCATTCTGCACAGCCTTAGCTATTCTTTCCCACCTAAGCATTTTACGAGTGTTTGGATAGTGAAATAAAACCAGATTATTCACTCCAGAATTCCACAGGCACTCCAGCTTGGCTCTCCTAGCGTTTGATCACAACTTGTTCATACGCTCCAGCTCCCATCCTAAAACAAGAAAATTCAAAGAAATCATTCCTTCACGCCAACAGGATTCATCTTTAAGGTAACAGAAGAAAAGATATGAGGTGATCATGATGGAACAAAACTAGTCACTGATCAGTTTTCACAACTCCATGACTCTTAGTTTCACTAAACACATACTACAGCATCGTGGAATATGAATGACACTAAATTTTGAAAAAGATCTCTGTGCTTGGACAGATTAGGAATGGATACTATACACAGATCATAAAAAAGGAAATTCATAGTGCTCTGCTGCTGAGTCAACATAATTAAACAAGGGCCTGAATAAATGAGTGGAGTCTATTTTACATTCATACTTTTAAAATTTGCCTGTCACGCTTGACCTTTTTAAGTCCTACATACTATCCTACATAGCCTCATGTACATAGTAAATGACAGCAGATAAAAACCTGAACAGTCCATCCAGTCTGCCCAACAAGATAAAACTCATTTTACATGGTATGTGATACTTTATATTTATTTTTTATTTTTGTTACATTTGTAACCTGCGCTTTCCCACTCACGGCAGGCTCAATGCGGCTTACATATTGTATACAGGTACTTATTTGTACCTGGGGCAATGGAGGGTTAAGTGACTTGCCCAGTCACAAGGAGCTGCCTGTGCCTGAAGTGGGAATCAAACTCAGTTCCTCAGTTCCCCAGGACCAAAGTCCACCACCCTAACCACTAGGCCACTCCTCCACTCCAGAGTTTGACTAATCCTTGCCATCCTCAGGACAAAGACTGTAGAAGTCTGCCCAGCACTGTTCTTGTACTAAAAGTTCTGAAGCTAACGTCGAAGCCCCTTAAATTTACACTCCAGCCCATCCCTATCTATTCAGTTACGATCAGGGCATAGACCGTAGAAGTCTGCCCAGCACTGGTTTTGCTTCCCAGTTACTGGCGTTGCCACCCAATGTCTGCTAAGATTCCGTAGAGCCATTCCTTCTAAACAGGATTCTTTTTTGTGTTTATCCCACACACGTTTGGAATTCCATTATCGTTTTCATCTCCACCACCTCCTGTGGAAGGGCATTCCACATACCTACCACCCTTTCTGTGAAAAAATACTTCCTGACATTACTCCTGAGTCTGCCCCCTTCAACCTCAATTCATATCCTCTAGTTCTACCACCTTCCCGTCTACTACCTTCTGTAAGTGTATTTTCCAGTTGCAAGGAAAGAAGTTTGTTTACAAGGCAGTATCACTCTACCCAGTTCAAAAAATCATAACCTAACTCTAAAAAAACATGCAACTGTTTTTTGGCTTTAAATATTAGTCTTGTAAGAACAGCTGAAGGCGGCAAGGTTAAAAATGGCCTGACAGATGGTGAAGACCATCGCTGAAGCAAAATTTTCGACATTCTTTGGACGGCTATAGAGCAGAGTTTCTCAACCCAGGCCACAGAGCACAATATCCAGAATGAATATACATGAGATAGATTTGCATATAATGGAGGTACTGCAAGTAAATTTATTTTATGCATATTCATTGTGTGTATCCTGAAAACACGACTGGCTAAGTGTGTCCTGAGAATGGGTTCACAAACCCTTCTATAGAGGGAATTGATAGGGAAAGAGTCAAAAATCAGGCATGAAGCATGATGACAGTTGGGAATTTATACATAATCTACTCAAGCAGCACTGATAAATTTTAACTTGGCAGACTGGATGGACTAGTTTGGTCTTTATCTGTCATCATCTACTATATTACTATGTTTATGTAGCAATTTCTCAAATTCACCATAAGAGAAACATGAATAAAAAGAGGCCTGAATGTTTTGGCATCATAAACCTCAGCACACAGAGCCTTTGATTTTTAGCCTAGTAGCTGTCCAACTATTCTTGGGCATACACGAGTGCACAGTGTATTAATCTGATAGATCTAGCTCCCAATGGACCAGTGAGGCACTAACTGAATCAACTATTAAGTATTGGTCAGATCCATTTCTGGGATAAATAGGAGGCTTTTTTTTTTCTCTCCAGTGTTATTTGTTTAGAACTATACTGATTACACAATTCAGGGACAAAATGTAGACAAGGATAACTGTACATTGCATATTGTTAAAAAAAATTTAATATTCAGTAAAGGAAGCATCTAAGTTTAAATACAGTTGAAACCTGTGCTAAACACTCAGAAGAAAATATGTTTTCAGTTTTAAAAAGTTATTTCCATCATGATTTTGTAATCACACCCCTGGCAAGGGCTGGTGGGAAGTTAGACATTTGCTGAAATGGGTGTTAAGATGACAGCTATGCGTTAAGAACCTGCTGGAACAAGAAGATATCTCCCACAAGTGCATTATGCTATTCTTTACTATTATATAGCTTCAAATGGAAAACTTACCTTCTCAAAGAGCTGTAGTTTACTTATGAAAATACTGACACTAACTCTCCTCAGAGCATTTAGCAGAGAAAGCCTTCACATAGATACTTTCCTCTTTGAGGATCATTTAACCTCCAACAAGATACCTATACTTAGAACTACTCAGATTGATATGATTCCTGATGCAAGCGGTTATGTTGAAAGAGCACCGTGATGTGTCCTTCTGAATTTCCAGTTTTGAGAAATTGTTCGTATACAGACCTATCTAGTTTTTATTTAAAAAAAACTTTGTTTGTCATTCCTCGACTCCTAGGTCCTTTTTATTATTTATTCTTTTTTTGGTACTCTCCTACTACTTTTTCATTTTAATTTTTTTCGAAGGCATTTTTTCCCCTCTTTTTTGGTGTTTTGCAGTGGCCAGTCAGGGTCTCAAATATCCAGCAGACCACAAACGTAGATCTACTTCTCATAGTACATTTTTCAAGGATATGCAATGGCTTTCCCAAGTATAATTTTTTATGGACTTTTGCTCCAGGAACTTGTCCTAACCTCTCTTGAACCCCGCTATGTTGGTCACCTTGACCACATCCTCTGACAATAGTTTTCACAACTTAACTATGCACTGCATGAGAAAAATACTTTCCATTATTGTTTGTAAACTGCTGGCTGTTACTTTAATGTAGTGTCCTTTTGATTTAATGTTGTTTGAAAGGAAATGTTAAATCATTCCCTATTCAGCCATTCCACGTCACTCTAATTAGCACATTCTCCAGAAAGTGCATTTCCACTGTGGGAAAAGCTTCATACCTGTTTGATAGGTGGCTTCCCAGGGCAGTGCTCCCACCAGGTCCCACAAACAATCTTAATCCTTCCTCTGAATAAGGAAAAATAAGCGAGTCAGGAAAACAGTTTTAAAAATATTTTCTACAAAACAAAACTTCAAACATTGTATTAGGAAAGCCAGTGAATCAAATACAAATATTTTTGCCCAGAGAGGAATTAAAGCAGAACATGAAATCTTTTAATGCTGTATCCTCTTACAGTAAAAAGACCTTACAATAACCAATTAGCCAAAGGTGTACAAGAAGTTGAGGCAACAAGCTGACACGTTGAGATTCTGCAGCATGTTTCAGGAAAGGGAAGATAAAGATCCTACTTATAAAACACATGCACTGTAGCCAAGTGAAACAAGCTGACTAGCTGAGTCCTAATCGATAATAAACATCTGGCCTCAGTAGCTTGGTGACAGCAGCTGAAATTAGGGGCTGAAGTATTTGTTAATGCTGTGTTCAGTTTAGGCAGACAAGCTCCACGGTATTGCTTTGGAACACTATACTGTCCTTGCTTATATCATTAAAGTGCAAATCAGATGCAGCACAAAAGCCCAGGACAACCAGAACTGTGGAAAAGTGGGAAAGAGAGGTGATATGGACCTTAGTAGGTGAAGAACAGACTTTGTGCAGTGGGCTGGTCTAAAACCAAGAAGGGAAGGGTCATTACTAGTACAAAGGTGGCTTCTTTGGAACTGGCTACAACTGAACTGAAATTGGGTCCAGTAAAGAAGAAGTACTAGTACCCCCACACCCCTTGGCATGTTAGCCTACAGGAACTGGCTTGTCCAGCTCAAAGATAGAAATTTCATTCACATAAGCAAAATCCTTTCTGTACATCCTTGGTGGTGAAAAAGCATAAGGTAAAATGCTCTGAGATTTTTGTTGCTGTTCATTTTTATCCCAAGACAAAATTATTGTTAGTTTCATACTATACCTTCTGCACTGGAATCTAGGCTGAAGTCTTGACTTTGCAATATTTTTTCAACAATGTCATCTGCATCTACCCTAGTGGCATCGACCCGTTTCAACTGTGACTCCACAGAGTCTTGTTTCACTGGATGCCTAAACAGACAAATCAAGTTAAGTTTCCAGCACTCTTTAATAGTTAATAAGCTGAACACAAAAATTTAATTTTTAAAGTGCAATAAAATCTAAATCTATTTGCAAGACAGAATTTGCTGCTCCCAAGGAAGTATGTTATTCCGAGGCCTACTTATTATACCTGCTCAGTTTCTCTGAAAATGCTGTTTCTTTGTCAGGTGTCTGAGGGTTGGAACTGGCTACTTTTGGCTCATCCTCCTCACATGGCTCTGGGATGCTTCCAATTCCTGTGGATGTACTTCCCACAGAGGTATTTCTCCTGTGGCTCAGCTCAGAGAAACTTGAAGATCTGGAGTGACTTGTACTATACCCTATGGAGGAGGACGTAAGAACACACAAGACTACATGAGTGATATTAATTAATTTGCAATCTCTCATAGTTATAGCAAGGATTCTGTCTATTTGACATTGTAAATGAACGAGAACCAATGGCTTTAGAGTGCAGAGAACCCATGCAACAAGTGCTAACTCTTGACACTGTAACTAAGATTTGCTTCTAATTATAAGTCAAGAATTATGGTACTACATTTCTGTTCAGAGACTCCATTTTAGAGAAGTTGATCTGGGTTGTCACATGAGCCTCCCATCACCAATCAAAGTACAGCAGAATTAGATTCTGATGTTCAGTGCCAAAGATATAATGGGGAAAATTCTCAAAGCAGTGCTGGAACAGGAATTGTTTTTATGAATTTGTGTCACACCAGTAATCTGTTAATATCCAGGCCCTTGTTTATGGGATGGTTTCTTAATCTCTAATACATCCTTTTTCAAAAGGTCTAAGCATCTAGATTTTTTTTTTTACTGAAACAACTGCTGGATCCGAGTACCTAAATTGAAGGCGGGGGAATGATGACAGGAAAGCCTATGACAGACCTAACTTTAGAACCTTGTAAAAAAACTATTTTAGGTACTTATACTCGCTGCCTAACATAGGCACCTCTAATAAGACATGCAACCGTTTAACTCCAAAATTGGCAACAAACAGAGATCCCAGTGCCCAACAGCCATAAACGAGAAAGAAATACAGGTTAGGTTTTTGATGTGTTTTTAAGAAGGCAATAGCAGCTGTTGTAAAGAATGCAAAATGCTCCATGCTAGGTCAGACCAAAGGGCCATCAAGCCCAGAATCCTATATCTCAAGCCAGGTCATAAATACCCAGCAATATTCTCTACTGGTGGAGAAACAGGCTGAGAACCAAGGAAGCCAGTGTTCACATCTCACTGCTGCTTCTTGTGGCCTTAGACAAGTCACTTAACCCCACTGCCTCAGAGACAAACCAATTGTAAACCCTCTGG